>NC_072896.1:87472500-88722500 GCF_027943255.1 Anastrepha obliqua | reverse complement strand
ATGAGTTCGTTACTTGTTTACTTTTGAATTTTTTACTATGCTTTCAATAAATTTAACCGGTATTCAGGTTATTGATTTTAATGCGATAACCTGTCTATACGAAGGAAATGGCAGGCAAGTGTTTGTAGCAACGACTTGTTAATTATTTTGTTGATGAGAAATAATAAAAAAGTTCAATATGTGTAAAATATATTTCTGGTGCAATTTGGTGCGAGTCGACATACTTACATACATACATATATATGTATGTGTATGGGCATGTGAATATGCCTGCATGCGCTCATATTTGCAATTCACTACTTTTCGCACAATTCTGCAAGCTGATATTTGCGAAAGCATAATTGCTCTTCATTTTAATCAACCTTTGCCTTTATTTCTCTCAATCCAAGCAAGAAAAGTACGTACTTGATCAGCAGCGGTTCATTGGAAATTGCACACGCTTATGATGTGCATATCCACATGCATATATTGGCAGAGCATTGTATGTTTGTGCGCTGGTGTTTCCCCAATACAGTTCTCCACCGCCCAATGCATGCATATTCATAGGTTCTTTATTGAGTCAGCTGGCATTGAATCATTCACTGGAGCTTCAACTAAGTCAGAAAATGTAATTTTTCTAAGTACAACTTGCTTCCACATAAAAATTAAAAAGCAAATGCAAGAAATACTGTGATCTGTGTGGGGAAAACAAGAATATGAAAGCAATTTTTCATTTCATAGCAACCGAGGTACATACAAATATATAGGCGTGCCATCATTTTTGACTGGAAAAACGGAAAATCCCACTATGGTCAACTATTTCGCGGGTTATGTTAATCAATCCACGACTTGATGACGCTTCAAAATACCCGTTCTACTGAAGCGCTAGTTCCCGGTAAATTCAAAATGTTTTCAATTAAACTGGCTATCGCAGTGTAGGCACAGTTTTCTTCTAACGATTTGGAAGGAAATCATTATTCGCTCCCCAATCCTCTCCTAATTTTGTCACCGTTAAGAAATATATGTGAAAAAAGATTTTATGCAAGAAAAAAGGGATTTCTATAATAAGAAGCAGGACTTATATAATTCTCGCGTACCTCCTCTTAAAATGTAGTGCAAAAGCGTAAAATAAATTCAGCATTTTTACTCCAACTCCAGATCGTTTTTTTTTTGGGATAACGCCCGTGACTAGGAAACTCTCATACTGATATACCGGATATCAATGTGCACGACTTGTAGATTCACAGCTACACCTATGTACTAAACACCGCTCCACAATCTACCCGTCTACCCGCGGAACAGCCAAAAAGTTATAACCTCACGGGGCTGGCTAGCTCAAAGACTTCTAGTTACTTTTGATGCCTACGAAACTCTGCGCGTCTTAGATCATTATGAATATGTGCCACTCGTACGCAGATTCTTTTCCAGTTATCAGCTAATTTTAACATAAAATCTATCGAACAATATTTTCTCGCTCTGGGGTGGATCAAGATCTTTTTCCCCCTCCGTTTAGATTGCGCAGTTAAGGGAGCTGTCATGGCTAACTCTGTGGAGGTGTTTTCTAAATACACTGTGTAACGACAAAGGAAGTACCATCAGACATTTTACGGAGCCCACGGATAGTTCGCGAAGCCCTTAGCCGATAGACGGCTACTAGTTTTCTTGAGTAGCCATTTATGTTCAATGCTTCAGCGCTGATCGGTGTCGCGTACGAAAGGATAGAGCTGAAAACTCTTCTATGATATATACTTTAGTATTCTTTTGCTATGGCTAGGCTCACCGCTGTTTGGTATTGTTCGAGCCAGACAAGACTGCACATTCGATGCCTTCTTCACAGCATATTCTATTCTATTAAAGTTTAAATGACTATCAATCATCCTCCCTAGGTATTTAATATTTTGATTGATACATTTACAACAATTAGTTTCATAAATTCTACTGGCCTCCTGCTGGTTATTAGAAGCACACCACTTTTGTGTTCAGCTAATTCCATGTTCATGAACGTCAATCAAGGTTTATTCCTACTTACTGATTCGCTGGCGATCCTCTTAATATCTTGGATGAATTTTGCTACTATTACCACCACAATATCATCCGCGAATCCAATGAATTTTATCCCAGGAGACATATTAATTCTTAGAACACCGTCATACATATGATTCCATAGTAGTGGGCCTAAAATTGATCCTTGGAGGACCCCTGTTGTAACGTTGTACCCCTCAATGCCTTTGCCGGTTTTAAATCTCAGTTTACGGCCCGAAAAACAATTATATTGATAATATAACTAGGCGCCCCTTATTTCATAAGGGCTTCTAGTATACGCTGCCAGCCAACTGTGTTAAAAGCCAACTGTGTTACGATCATTGTCATTCCAACTATGACCAAGTTTCCTTATTCTCGCTACAAATGCTTTAAAAGCAAAAATCCCGCTTCATTTCCAAGCATGAGACAGAAAAACAGTGATCTTTTAACGTCCCATGCGGGACATCAGAGGCATTGGTTACCGTGAGATTGTATGTAAATAATTTTCTGAACGTTCTGGAATTACCGATATTGATCGCATGCAGTGCTAGTAGGGTATTGCAACTTGCTACATAGTGGACTAAAAAATAGTGAAATTTGTGGGTAAGGTGACTCGATGATCTGTTTGGTCGCTTTAAATTTTTTAAAAGGAAAAGATTTTTTGAACGTAAAAGTATTTGCCGGTAACACAAAGGCAATTCTTTCAGGAGTTATTCACTCAGTTTTATTGCGATTTCTGATGTGGACTGGGAGCCTATAATTGAAGGATTCTAATGGGTTTAAGCGTTTCATAGGGCTTCGGCTTCATATTATCAATAAATTTAGAGTCACATCTCTTAAGTGCCTGAGTCTTCATCTTATCGGAACAACTCATTAGGAGAGGATGTACTCTGGTGTTTCAACGCCCAGCACGCAAAAATTACAGACGCTTGTTTCTATTTATCCTAGTTTCCTGAAATGATAACGAAGACTAGAGTGTCCAGTATAGTATCCAGAGTGAGTTCGCAAGTCTCCTTTATCCAGTTTTAGGAGCTTACTTGACACGCTTTGGCGAGGAAGTGGAAATTGTTTTGACTGCCGTTGTACTGAATTTTCCTGCCTCCCAGTGTCGTGTGAGTTCCGTGTATTCGCAATCGTTGATAACTTGTTTTGTATGGCCTTTGGTGAGCCTGCAAAAGAGAACTGGTCTATTGAATTTCGAATAGCCTCTTAATTAATGAGACTGGTGCGTCTCTAGGAGAACTACACGAACATGCACGAATGCCATCTGTGCAAAAAGAAACCTTCTGAAATCTAAACAATAGTTTTCCTTGGTATTCTTTTTTTTTTTTTGTTTTTTGTCGAAAAAATGATAAATGTAACAGTAGAGATAAGAAGGATTATTGTTTTTCGCATTGGTCATATTCACTGGCCTTCCACCATTCCGAATTATCTACTGAGAGGTTTCTAACTAAGTGCAGCATTCCTGTAATAGACCCACCACTTCATTCGCTAGATTTTAAGCTGTGCGACTTCCATCTGTTCCCACCATTTAAGAGGAAATGAGCCCGTTGACGCTTTGAATAAGAAATCAGTTTCCAGTAGCTGACTGAAGATCACTTCCATTAGTGTCTCGAACAGAGGAGGAGGATACTAATATACAAATAAAAAATAAAAAAAATTGTTCTACAGCGTCATTTTTGTTAGTGAATAGCAACACTTCGTATAAACTCGTGCGTACACTGAATTTTGTTTTGGCTTAAAGTCATTACTCCTCCTTCCGTGTTGGCGATTAAAAAGTGTGACTCACAATAACAACTGTAATGGAGAAAGAGCTTTGGGAAAAAATCCACAGAATGCGAATGTTATTGTTGTGTGAGCCTTAAATTGTTGTATTTAATTAATTATACATATGTATATATGTGTGTATGTGTGTATTGTACAGAAATGGATTATCGACGCATAAAACGGTAATTGTCTCTGAAACAAGTTTCCTGTATCAGCAATAAACAGATGGCGATGCGCAAAAGTTAAAACGTATTTTAAAAAGTTACTGACTGCAAAGAAACAAAACAAGCAACAAAAAATAAATAAAAAATAAGAAAAGAACAAAAGCAAATAACAAAAAAGGGGAAAGGAGAAACATATACGAAATCGCTTACTTAGCGCAAAAATTCTCACCAATTGGCATTTTCGGTCAAAACAAGTGTTTACATGAAATCGTACATATTTCTCAGTTATATTCGCAAATGCATAGACCTTAGGAGAGCCCAAAAAATTGCCTCTCAAAAACTTTAAAAATGTTGAAAATTATTATAAAAAAGAATATATATTATATATTTTTTCAGGGTCCCTATAAAAAATAGTTTAGATAAATATTTTTAAATAAATCTTAGGGTATAATTTTGTAGACGTCGTTGCAGGTAAGTTAAAACATTTTCACCGAATTTACAGAAAATTGCGTTTTACCAAGGGGAATTCCATGGCAAATTTCAAAGCGTTTTGGAACGGGCAAACTTAAATTAAATAAAAAATATTAAAACTATTAAAAAACATAGGTGTTTCATTTTTGTCTGCCAATTTAGGAGACAGCTTCTAGACAAAATATTGTTTTCCACCCTAACCTACTCATACATAAGTGCAGTGGTACACTGCAGGGAAAATCTAATAACATAGCATTGACAAACGACGGCCTTAATCCGGATTATGTAGTGATTATAGTTTTGAGCTATCGAAAAAAATTTACAACGGGGGACAGTTGACACTTCTCAAGCAAAGACAGAGCAGACCTCACGATTTGGTTTTGAGGAAGAGAGAAGGAATGCGTTGCTTCTAAATTTAGTGCCAGTTCGGTACTTGTGGATTTCCCTGCAGGGCAAGAACTTACGTGTGTTTGCATGTGCGTAAAGATGCATTAGCGTGTGTACGAGGTGAGGCTATTGAATATGGAGAATGTTGCTGAAAATTATTTTATTTGTACTTCATAAATTTTGATTGGTGACAGCGAGTATCGTAGGCGATGGAATAATGAGCTATAAGCTTTATGACGACATGGACATAGTGCAGCGAATACAGATCCAGCGGCACCGTTACTAGGTCATGTCGTCCGAATGGATATACACGCTCCGGCTCTGAAAGTATTCGATGTGGTACCAGCTGGTGGTAGCAAAGGAAGAGGAAGTGAGGTGAAGAAGGGCTTGGCTTCACTTGATCTGACCAACTGGCGCCGGTTAACACGAGAAAGAAACAACTGGCGCGCCTTGTTAAACTCGGCAAAAATTGTTAAAGCGATTATCCGGCTAATCAAAAAGCAGAATAAGCCATATACGATCTTCTATACCTAGAATGCCCTAAGAGAATCTACCATTATCCGAAACAGTGCGGCAATGCAGTTGCCTGCTAGCTTAATACTTCACCTCTTCCTACTTCACTTACTTCCACAGCTTCAACGTACTTAAATGTTAATACTTTTATTGCATAATTAATCTTAGGAAACATACGGAAATCCTAATGTCCAAAACCCAGCGAATAAGTCTAAGATGGCCCAACGCGGAAATGCTGTGCTTGGCTAGCAACTTTTTCGCAGACAATGCTGATGCATTTTCTTAGAGAAATTATGGCTTGAATTTTCATATTTAAAATCGATTTTTCGCGTAGTTCGACAAGAACGTCAAGGCAATAAAGTTGACTAATAGTTTGACTTTCAAGAATCCAGTTAAGGTGCAGAACCCCCTTGAATATCGATTAAAAACACTCTTCCTCCTCATCTTTATTGTTAAACTTAACATTTTCATGGCCAAATGAAAACAAACCAAATGAAACTCTAATGCTTGCAAAGGCTATGGCTGCACTGTTGTGTTTACAGAAGCGAGAGCTACTGCATGCGAAAGAGAAAAGCTTCACGCTAAACAGTAGGCGGTCGTTTGTCTTTTGTCTTTGGCAACTGAGTACTTCTTCTTCTATAGCAACGTCATTCTTGTTACTCAATAGCCACACCTCGTACATGTGTATATATAAATAACAGCATTGAGTTGGACAACATTTTTATTCTGTTAAGGCGCCGGCAGTAAATGTTTAAATTCGATAAACCAGTGCAGTACATGCATATGTACGTGTGAATGTGCAAATTATCAAATAAAAAAAGCTCAGACATATCTTATTTTAATATAATTGCGCTTGCATAATGAGTTGTAAATTTGTTTTGGCGGCGCTTCCGCTTAACAACTTTGTAACTAATTACGGCAGATGAGGTAAAAAAAAAAACTCCAGTCCAGGTGTTGTTCTGATTCGTATGATAAAAATAATATATTAAATACAAGCAATAATATATATAAAGCGTTTCATAACTTTAGCACAACGACTTATTTACAAATATCACAATTTACCAATAAACGACACGTTTCAGCTGCACTTTTTTTTTAAAAGGTAATAATGAATCATGACTTCCCGCAAATGCTGTTTTTTTCGGGACGAACGTGGACATGTTTGACGTCAGATAAAAAGGCATATTTGCGCTTCAAACGAATGCCAACTACAGCGATCGAGGCCTCACATATACACTTTCAAATCACCAGTATATTACTAGAGCGAACACAAAAATAGTATCAGCGACACCTCTTTAACGAGGGCGGAAACTTATTCCCAGACCCAATATTTATTTATTTATTTATTTAATTAAGTCTATGAATTACAATCCTTACAGACTATGATACAATAGTTGCTTAAATTAAACTACTGATATATTACATGTATTTAAAAACAACTAACGGGTGATTTTTTAGCTATTATCTTTTTAAACAGTTGGTTTAAACAGCTGACGCACGCTTCGTGTTTTGTTTCACTGTCAAACAACTTCAGTTTGGTCTATAATTGAACCATGAATCGTCTTACAAATGAACAACGCTTGCAAATCATTCAATTGTATTATAAAAATGCGTGTTCTGTTAAGAAAGTTTAAGATTTACTTTTTTATTGAAAAATTGTTTTCAGCGACGAAGCTCATTTTTGGATCAATGGGTACGTAAATAAGCGGAATTGCCGATTTTGGAGTGAAGATCAGCCAGAAGAATTGCAAGAGCTACCAATGTATCCAGAAAAGGTCGCAGTTTGCTGCGGTTTATGGGCTGGAGGTATCATTGGACAGTACTTCTTCAAAGATGCTGCGAACCGTAACATAACTGTGAATGGTGAGCGCTACCGTGAAATGATATCCAATTTTTTTTGCCAAAAATGCAAGAGCTTCACTCGCATGACATGTGGTTTCAGCAAGACGGTGCCACATGCCACACAGCACGCGTAACAATGGGCTTGTTGAGAGGCGAGTTCGATGAACATTTTATTTCACGTTCGGGACCTGTCAATTGGCCACCCAGATCGTGCGATATAACGCCTTTAGATTATTTTTTATGGGGCTATGTTAAAGCTCATTTTAGCACTTTTCAGACAAGCCTGCTTCAATTAACGCATTGGAAGACAACATTAAAGCGTTTATATGTGAGATACCGGCCGAAACATTGGAAAGAGTATGCCAAAATTGAACTAAGCGGAGGGACCATTTGAAGCGCAGTCGCGGTCAACATTTGCATGAAATAAACATTAAAATTCAAACATTAAATTACATGGACTGTACTATCGATTTAAATAAAAATTTCATGCATTTTTCTGAATTTTACGAGCTTTATAATATAGAATTCAAGAGATTTAAAAATGCTACTCTTGATAGCGAAAAATCGAGAACAACATAATTATGAACGGAATTTAATTGCCGTAAAGTACGAGTAATGGAGGCATTACTGGCATACTTAGTTTTAAAGTTTCCCCCATAAAAAGTGTAGAAGTGCCTAAGAGATCACTGGGAAACATTAAATCGAATCCTTTCCAACAAGTAGGGACAGTCAATTACTCCAGTAATAATATGATGAGTAAAAGACAGACATAGTATAGGCCTACGAATGTCTAAGGACTTGAGACTTGTAAGCATGAGACGAGCAGAATATGATGACATGGGATCAATAAAATTCAGAGACCGAAGGGCATATTTGAGAAATACTTTTTTAGACACGTTCGATTCTATTGATAGCTTGCTGACTATCTCCGAATAAAAACAGCATATTCTAAATGAGATCTAACAAAAGATGTATAGAGTAACTTAATGGTATAGGGATCAGAGAACTTACTGGCGTTCCGTCTGACGGAGCACAACATCGAAAAGCATTTTGAAGTATTTAATATAATTTATATGGTTATTAAAAGAAAATTTGTTATCAAAAATAACGCCAAGCTCCTTAGACTCGCTAACACACTGCAGGATACATGTCGAGATACTGTACTTAGTGCACAGAAATGTTAGATGTTTTCGAGTAAGATATTTGAAAGCACTTAGATAAGTTCATTGAAATTCGTGATTCTGGCACCACAAGTAAAGCCTATTCATATCGGCTTGGAGTTTAATGGCATCCTCTTGAATCTTGATCGCTGAGAAACCACTTTTGATGTCATTAATAAATAACACAAATAAAAGCGGTATCAAGACATTTCCTTGCGGAACACCAGAGGTGGCAGCAAAGGGGGTATATGAAATACCATCAATTGTTATAACACAGCGTCTATTGCTTAAATAAGAGGTTATCCACTGCAGAAATGCAGAATGAAAGTCAAAATAAGCTAATTCTTAAACTAAGATTCTATGAGAAACTTTGTTGAAGGCTTCCGAAAAATCAGTGTAAATACAGTCGACCTGGAAGTCAGCCGAGAAAGAATCAATGCAGTATTCACTAAAAACAGCCAGATTAGGTACTGTAAATCTGTTAGCAATAAACCCATGATGATTAGGGCAAATTAAAGATTTAACCGCAAAGCTCAGCTTTGCATTGACCGCGTGCTCAAAAATTTTGGAAATAGTTGACAGCATTGAAATAGGCTTATAATTTCCAACGTCATTTTTATTGCCACTCTTAAAGAAGGGCGTAATTAAACAGAGCTTCAGTGAGTCAATGTTTCTTATTTAGTTTTAATATTTCATTCTCATACAAAAACCATATAAGTCCAAGTTTCAAACTTTTTCCAAAATCTTTCTCTCCTTGTGCTCATGGTTATTTTGTTCTGTGTCCTGATATCATCAAGGTGCTGCTCTCTTAGGTCGCTTCGTATCGTATTTAGCCAGGTCGATTATGGCCTTCCTCTAGTTATTGTTGGGTCAATTATGTTCATGGCGGTAAGTTTGACGACGTGGTCTTCGTCTCTTCGCATCGCCTATCCGTACCATCTTAGCCAGCCTTCTCTCATTGGCAGATTATAGAACCAGACTCCCCGCTATAAGGACCGATTCGGTTATAACCGAATATAGTACGGGCATGTAATACGTAGAGACAAAGACCACATCGTCAATATATACGAGTACATATATATACATATAGGCGACCGCCGTAGCCGAATGGGTTGGCGTGACAACCATTCGCAATTCACAGAGAGAACGTAGGTTCGAATCTCGGTGAAACACCAAAATTAGGAAAAACGTTTTTCTAATAGCGGTCGCCGTCGGCAGGCAATGGCAAACCTCTGTGTATTTCTGCCATGAAAAAGCTCCTCAAAAGAGGCGTCGCCAAGGACATCCCAAAATCGCCGTTCTCAGCAGTTGGGCATTGCTCGGGCCACTTTACAAGGAATTATTGATTTGCATTTATTCTCGTATAAGATTCAATTGACGCATAGATTGTTGCCTGCGGACAAGCCTCGTGGATTGGAATGGGCTCAAAAAATCATCGAAATCCGTCGGGTCCGTCGAATATGGGCAACCCTGTAGTCAATAGTTGCTAGATTACGAAGGCTGCTAAAAATGTTCATTATCGCGGTTGGATAGAGAATTTTTTAATAAATTAAATGAAAGATATGAACGTCGAAAATGGATTTCTCTATCACACTGCGATCAAATTAATGTTGTTAGGGCACATGCAATCTTGCCAATCGCATCATAATGCACCATTAATTTTTACCTCTTCGTAAGAAAAGTTCACATAATAACTCTACACACCATCTAACAATGCAAGTTTTTTTCTTATAATGCAATTCGGATTACTGTCCAATATTCTATAATTTTCTAGGTAAAATTTAAGTTCCTATATTGACTCAGAATAAAATAAAAGAGGTAAACTTTATTAAACTAATTACTTTCATGTAATCCATTATTGATGCGCTTCACGCAAATGAAAGGAAAAAAAAAATTAATCAATCCATATTAAAATAATAATTATACTGCAGGCATACTTAACTGTACAATTTAATAATTAATCAGCAGCTATTGCTTTGAGCAATTATTGGATTGAAAGCATTTTCAATGCGTAGCAAGTGCAGATACATCAAATATTGCCATTAGGGTGGATCGAGTGACTCGTGTACAAAATATTTGGTTAAGAACAGAGTTGAGCTTTTTTCACTACCACTAAATCACACTATCACTAATTTTTTAGTCGAGGTTAAAATAAGGGTTTTCTTATCTTCAAGTCTTCAGTTTTCCAGTGTTTTAATTATCCGCTTATTGCATTAATTATTTAATGCACTATGCCCAACCCAGATTAAGGGGTTAGGGGTTGTCAGAATTTTCAAAAAATTGAATTTTTTATATTTTCTTAAAGTATGATATCTTAAATATATTGTGTGAAAATTTGAAGTGAATCCGAGAAATACTTTTCGAGTTATTCCGTAAATAACAAAGGGTGCTCGGGCAATAACTCGGGGCTAGAAAAACTTTAAATGCGTTTTTCTCAAAACTATGTTTTTTGAACTGGTGATCACAGTAACTTAAAAACCGCTCGGTAGATTTCAATAAAATTTATAATGCTTTTGAAAAACATAAAAAACTCGTGCCTAATCGAAGAATTTTTTTTTAAAATTTCGATTTTTTTTAACAATTAATTAAGGGTTTTTTTCTCGAAAATCTGAAAAATATTCTCTGAGGCCGCCATATTGTTAATTTGAAAAAAAGCTTCGATCAGGCACAATATTATCTATTCATAAAACTAATTTCTCTTGCCCGATTGATTTTAGATGAATCTGCAAGGACTTGTGACCACCACCGCAGGGTACTTTTGGAGAAACGGGCTTCACACAGACAGCGATAACTCTTACAATTATTAATTTTTTTTTTGGAAATTTTGCTAAAGTCAAGTCGAAACATGATTTATTAATGCTTTATTTTTATGTTTGTAAGGGAGGATGGTTCCATGTGTAGAAGTCCACGCAAGTGGGGAAAGTTGGAGGATGGTTCCATGTGTAGAAGTCCACGCAAGTGGGGAAAGTTGGAGGATGGTTCCATGTGTAGAAGTCCACGCAAGTGGGGAAAGTTACTGATCGCCATTCACTTGGGAGTGGCCAGGACGATTCTTCTACATATGGTTCAAGCAGCTCACAACGTCCGGGATTAGCCCACGTATCCTCTGGTTAGCTCCCGAACACCCGTTCGGGAGTGAGCTAACGTGAGAAGGCGAAGCATCCCAGCATAGCTGGTTGTGCGTTGGGTTTGGGACCCGCCACTTAAAAAGCCCCCCCCAATGAAAACAGCAACAAAGCCTCGGATGAGAACTTCCAACACTGATGACGACCCCTGCAAACGAAATAAGGAATACGATTTGAGGGCATGCACCTGGAATGTCCGGTCCCTTAATGGGGAAGGTGCCTCTGCCCGGCTGGTTGATGTCCTCGTGAGAGTAAAGGCTGACATCACTGCCATCCAAGAGATGCGATGGACGGGGCAAGGTAAGAAAACCATAGGACCTTGCGACGTCTACTACAGCTGCCATGTAAAGGAGCGCAAATTCGGTGTCGGATTTGTTGTGGGAGAGAGACTTCGTCGCCAAGTACTGTCGTTCACTCCGGTGGACGAGCGTCTCGCAACAATCCGCATCAAAGCCAGATTTTTCAACATATCGCTAATTTGCGCCCACGCCCCGACGGAAGAGAAGGACGATGCGACCAAAGATTCCTTCTATGAGCGCTTGGAACGCTGCTATGAGCGCTGCCCCCGCCACGACATAAAAATCGTGCTTGGCGACTTCAACGCCAGGGTGGGCAAGGAGGGAATTTTTGGTCCTACAGTCGGAAAATTCAGCCTGCACAACGAAACATCCGGTAACGGACAGAGGCTGATCGACTTCGCCGGGGCCCGAAACATGGTAGTCTGCAGCACCAGATTCCAGCATAAAAAGATACACCAAGCTACCTGGCTGTCTCCTGATCGGAAAACGCGAAACCAGATCGATCATGTTGTGATAGATGGAAGACACGCTTCTAGTGTATTAGATGTACGTACGATCCGAGGACCCAACATCGACTCGGATCATTACCTTGTTGCAGCCAAGCTGCGCACCCGCCTCTGTGCAGCAAAAAACGTACATCTACCTGCGCAAAGAATGTTCGACATCGAAAAGCTGCAATCACAACAGACAGCCAGAAGATTCGCCACTCGACTCTCACTCCTGCTCTCGGAGAGCACTGCCCAACAAACCGGCATGCGCGAGCAATGGAGCAACATTTCTCGTTCCCTACGTACCGCCGCCGAAGAAGAAATCGGATTCCGGCGAGCCCGAAAAAACAATTGGTACGACGAGGAATGTCATGCTGCCGCCGAAAGAAAAGATGCCGCCTATAGAGCCACGCTGCGATCGGGCGCAACGCGAGCCATGTGGGATCGCTACAGAGAGCTGAGAAAGGAAGAGAGACGTATTATCCGACAGAAGAAACGAGAGGCCGAAATACGTGAGTGCGAAGAGCTTGAGATGCTGGCCAATAGGAACAACGCCCGAAAATTTTACCAGAAAGTTCGGCGGCTTACAGAAGGTTTTAAGACCGGGGCGTTTTCCTGTAAGAACAAAGACGGCGATCTGGTGACTGACGTACAGAGCAATCTTAAATTATGGAGGGAACACTTCTCGAACCTGTTAAACAGTGACAGCTGCGCATGTCATAGAGAATGTGAAGATCCCGATACCCCAATCGATGACGACGGAATTGTAGTTCCGTTACCCGACCATGACGAGGTGAGAATAGCAATAGCACGGCTAAAGAACAACAAAGCCGCGGGCGCCGACGGACTGCCGGCTGAGCTATTCAAACATGGCGGCGAGGAGCTGGTAAGGTGCATGCATCAGCTCCTATGCAGAATATGGTCGGATGAAAGCATGCCTGCCGATTGGAATTTAAGTGTGCTCTGCCCAATCCATAAGAAGGGCGATCCTGCAATTTGTGCCAATTACCGCGGGATTAGTCTTCTAAATATCGCCTATAAGGTTCTAGCGAGCGTATTGTGTGAAAGGCTGAAGCCCACCGTCAACCAACTGATTGGACCTTATCAGTGTGGCTTCAGACCTGGAAAGTCTACCATCGACCAAATATTCACAATACGCCAAATCTTGGAAAAGACCCATGAAAGGAGAATCGACACACACCATCTTTTCGTCGACTTCAAAGCTGCATTCGACAGCACGGAAAGGAGTTACCTGTATGCCGCTATGTCTGAATTTGGTATCCCCGCAAAACTAATACGGCTATGTAAGATGACGTTGCTCAACACCAGCAGCGCCGTCAGAATTGGGAAGGACCTCTCCGAGCCGTTTGATACCAAACGAGGTTTCAGACAGGGTGACTCACTGTCGTGTGACTTCTTTAACCTGATGTTGGAGAGCATCGTACGAGCCGCAGAACTTAATCGCTCAGGCACAATATTTTATAAGAGCGTACAATTGTTGGCGTATGCCGATGATATTGATATCATCGGCCTTAACAACCGCGCTGTTAGTTCTGCCTTCTCCAAACTGGATAAAGAGGCAAAGCGAATGGGTTTGGTGGTGAACGAGGACAAAACGAAGTACCTCCTGTCTTCAAACAAACAGTCGGCGCACTCGCGTATCGGCACCCACGTCACTGTAGACAGTTATAATTTCGAGGTTGTAAAAGACTTCGTTTATTTAGGAACCAGCATTAACACCGATAACAATGTCAGCCTTGAAATCCAACGTAGAATCTCTCTTGCCAACAAGTGCTACTTTGGACTAAGTAGGCAACTGAGCAGTAAAGTCCTCTCTCGACGAACAAAATTAACACTCTACAAGACTCTCATCATGCCCGTCCTAACGTATGGCGCAGAAGCTTGGACGATGACAACATCCGATGAAGCGACGCTTGGAGTGTTCGAGAGAAAGATTCTGCGTAAGATTTTTGGACCTTTGCACGTTGGCAATGGCGAATATCGCAGGCGATGGAACGATGAGCTGTATGAGCTTTACGGCGACATAGACATAGCGCAGCGAATAAAGATCCAGCGGCTTCGTTGGCTGGGTCATGTCGTCCGAATGGATACAAACGCTCCGGCTTTGAAAGTATTCGATGCGGTACCAGCTGGTGGTAGCAGAGGAAGAGGAAGGCCTCCTCTGCGTTGGAAAGATCAGGTGGAGAAGGACTTGGCTTCACTTGGTGTGTCCAACTGGCGCCGGTTAGCACGAGAAAGAAACGACTGGCGCGCTTTGTTAAACTCGGCCAAAATCGCGTAAGCGGTTATCGCGCCAATTAAGAAGAAGAAGAAAATAAAGCAATTGACTAGGAAAAAAAATGATTGAAAATCATCATTTTTTCGGGCTTCTGATTACCCTAACCCCTTAAGAATTATTTCAAAAAATTATTATGGGCAGTTCCTCAACTAATTACTGTTTAGTGCACAAGTGTTAAATATGACTACCGCACGACGCCATTTGCAAAAATGATAAGTCTTTCTAAAGAATGATCAATTTAGCGCCACCTTATAAAGGGTGGTTAAATTTCAAGGGCCGATGTTGAATGTGAACCACACCTAAACGTTAACGACACCGTTGGACTTCTTTCTTTGGGGTTATTTGAAAGAAAAGGTATACGTCGATAAGCCAGCAACAATTCAAGAGCTAAAGGATGAGATGGTTAATGGTAGTAAAGGGTTAAGGTATGGCCCTTTAGCACTGCGACCATATTGATCTATTGTGCACCCTATGCTGTCTATTGACTGTTAAGTATGCTTATGAATTGTACCAGCTCCTTCTGAGGGAGTGATTGGAGGTCTTCATCTGTAAGCATGAACTTGTTTAAAAACCTTTTCCTTCTATGCGTCAACCCCGGACATTCGATGATGAGATGTTCTATAGACTCCTCATCTTCGCAGCAAAATCTGCAGGTGCTGGTCTTAGTTATGCCTAATTCATGTAAGTGTTAGTTGCAGGTGAAGTGAGAGTGCGAATGCTCTTTTTAATTAACGTGAGGGCCATGTTAGCTCTTTTAGCGTTGAAACTTAGGAACTTTTTGGAGTGTCTAAGACCCTCTACGTTGTTCCAATGCTGATTTAATAGAGTTTTGGCCCAGTATTTTACTTTTTGTTTTAGGCTGTTTCTCTTGAATCCGAACATGGGACTAGGTCCGATGAAGTTTACATCTGCCCCTTTTTTGGCTTGAAAGTCTGCCTTTTCGTTGCCGACATATCCCTCATGTCCTGGTTCTCAAATTAATGAGACATTGTTTTTGGTTATTGAGTGGCTTGTGGCATTCTAAGAGAGTTCCATTATCATTAAAGGATGAGATAATTCGGCACACTAACGGCATAGAACTTCAATTATGCCTCAGCGTCATCGAAAATTTGGACCATCGGATGGAGGTGCAGCGCCGATATTTTGCTTCATACGTAATTGAACCATATCAATATGATCATAATAAAGAGAAATGACAATCATTTCTTAAAAAAATTCTATTTCCTTCAAAATCAACACGGGCCCTTTAAACTTAACTACCCTTTACTATTATAGCGCCCTTTATCACGTTGATAAAGATATTTTCACTGGGCAATATTTTTGCTTTCAACGAAAACTAGTCGAAATATAAAAGGGTCTTTCATCACTAGTGAATAATTCTTAGACGGTATCTTTCTTTTATGCCATCTTTGACATTTGTCAAGTAGACAGATGTACAATTTCACACGATAGAATAACGCCTTAAAATTATTGGAACTTATTATGCGAATGGCCGATCTTTAAAAACAACAAATCGCAAAATTCGTGATTTTATTTGGTGGAAATAATCGTCTGAATGAGTCGACAATTCAAAGGTTGGTGGAAAAATTTCAAGAAACTGATGGTCGAGGATGGAAAAAGTACTGGCAGACCAAGCACTGGGCGTTTTGCTGCTGTAGGGCAAAGTGTTGCTGAACAACCTTCAACATCAAAATCTTGAAATTCTCAATAAATAGGCATTCATGATGATCAACAGCGACTGTTTGGCGGATTTTATCTGCGGACGTGCTCATGGAGGGTATTTAGTTGATGCCATTTTTCATATATAATTATTAAGAGCCATATTTTGAATAAAAAATAGTGGGCTCAGAAAGCATTAAAATTTTAACATGTTTTATTTTAAGACCCTTTGCTTCGAAGCAAATTTCGTTTTTTGCTTAAATTTATTATCATCATCCATTGTGACCTTCATAATATCGTATGTGGGAAATATGAAACTATAAAGCTAACTTCTTCATTTATTATCTAAATATTTTTAGCGGGAAAAGGCAATAAATATAAATTGAAAATAATAGACGATATTGTTGCACAAATATACAAAAAAGAAAACAATAATATTTATTGCCAATAAAGATAACTTTTTATTTGTCTTAGAGTCATTAAAAATAAGCAATTGGCGATAGAATTTAATTTCGAATAAAAATAGTGACAACATAAAGAATCTAAATTTTTACTTGTTTTATTGTAAAACGACAAATAGGAGCGTCTTTTGGAAGACCATTTTTATGAGTCTTCTATTTTCTGTATCTGAATTTTATTGTTTGTAGTGAGTAACATAATGTTAAGGTCACTGCATATTGATAAGTTTTGAGTATATTTTTTGTTCAGGGGTCACATAAGTCCAGCAGCTCCAAAAATGCTCCAAATGAGAAAAGAAAAACTCTTTTTAGAAGGGATAACAATTGAAATAAATATAAAAAAAATGTATGCATTGTTTATTAGTACTTAAACTTTACAAAAAAATTTATTTTAATTCTTTACAAAAATTAGTATATAAAAGATAACGTGGCCCAAAGTACAATGAAAAAAAGTTGCTCTCCTTGAAATGTTGATGAATCTGTAAGAAGTAAAAAAATTCTTGTAAAATAAAGTTGTAGTTAGTCTCTACGTACCGCCGCCGAAGAAGAAATCGGACTCCAGCGAGCCCGAAAAAACAGTTGGTACGACGAGGAATGTTATGCTGCCGCAGAAGGAAAAGATGCTGCCTATACCATATAACCACGCTGCGATCGGGGCAACAATGGCTACAGAAAGCTAAAAAAGGAAGAGAGACGTATTATCCGAAAAAAGAATCGAGAGGCCGAAATACATGAGTGCGAGGAGCTTGAGATGCTGGCCAATAGGAACAACCCCCGAAAATTCCAGCAGAGAGTTCGGCGGCTTACAGAAGGTTTTAGGACCGGGGCGTTTTCCTGTAGGAACAAAGACGGCTATCTGGTGACTGACATCCAGAGCAATCTTAAATTATGGAGGGAACACTTCTCGAACCTGTTAAACAGTGATAGCTGCGCATGTCACAGTGAACGTGAAGACCTCGATACCCCAATCGTTGACGACGGAATTGTCATTCCGCTAACCGACTATGACGAGGTAAAAATAGCGTTATCGCGGCTAAAGAACAACAAAGCCGCGGGCACCGACGGGCTGCCGGTTGAGCTATTCAAACATGGCGGCGAGGAGGTGGTAAGGTGCATGCATCAGCTCCTATGCAAAATATGGTCGGATGAAAGCATGCCTGCCGTTTGGAAGTTAAGTGTGCTGTGCCAAAGCCATAAGAAGGGCGATCCTGCAATCTGTGCCAATTATCGCGGGATTAGTCTTCTAAATATCGCCTAAAGGTTCTAGCGAGCGTATTGTGTGAAAGGCTGAAGCCCACCGTCACCCAACTGATTGCACCTTATCAGAGTGACTTTAGACTTGGAAAGTCTACCATCGACCAAATATTCACAATACGCCAAATCTTGGACAAGAGCCATGAAAGGAAAATCGAGACACACCATCTTTTCGTCGATTTCAAAGCTGTATTCGACAGCATGGAAAGGAGTTACTTGTATGCCGCGATGTCTGAATTTGGTATCCCCGCAAAACTAATACGGCTATGCAAGATGACGTTGCTCAATACGAGCAGCGCGATGGAACGATGAGCTGTATGAGCTTTACGACGACATAGACATAGCGCAGCGAATAAAGATCCTGCGGCAACGCTGGCTGGGTTATGTCGCCCGAATGGATACAAACGCTTCGGCTCTGAAAGTAGTCGATGCGGTACCAGCTGGTGGTAGCAGAGGAAGAGGAAGAGTTCCTTTGCGTTGGAAAGATCAGGTGGAGAAGGACTTGGTTTCACTTGGTGTGTCCAACTGGCGCCGGTTAGCACGAGAAAGAAACGACTGGCGCGCTTTTTTAAACTCGGTCAAAATCGCGTAAGCGGTTTTCGCGCCAATTTAAAAGAAGGAGAAGTTGTAGTCTGCCGAGCCGGATTTTTGAATTTCGGAAAATTTTGCAATTTACGGTATTTTAGAAAAAAGTATACGTTTTACGTCCTAAGTGTCACAATTTAATTATGTTTATAAAATTTATGAATAAAAATATTAAAAATCCGGCCCACATACTATAGAGAAAACACTTTCGAATATTTGGAAAGAAATCGCATCGAAAATATTAAAAACTGTATGAGTTATCATGTTTAGTTTCGAGAAAAACGAGTTTAAACTTTCTGCGCATCAAACTCTTGTCGGGCAGTTACATTTTCTACCATAACTTTGTATCTATGAGGAATTTTTACAATCGACTTCCACAGAAATACGCCTAAGGTTATAAAGAAAAATAATCTATAAAAGAAAACGATGTTTTGAAAATCCTGGACGTTTGTAAACCCTTAATTAATTCCAACAATTTTTTTTTATCAAAATATTTCATAACAAAAACCACATGCATTATAATTTCAAATTTGTACAAAATTTTTATACATTCAGGCTTTCACACTATTTAAATTACATTTCACACTTTTTATACAGATGTTTTTGAAAATTATATTAATATTTTGCGAGTGTATGTACTATTACCACCACGTTACCTTAATCTGGTCCGGCGACATCAGAACGTTGAAAGAAACGAAAAAGTGAACGAACTGGCAAGTGTTGGCTCTGCCAAAAACAACAACAAGAAGGGATGCCAGCAGACTGTTGGAAGTGATAACTCACTTCTGGTCCATAGGACAGCAAGCCAAAATGGGTATCCCTTACAATTCGTACTGTCATAGTTGTAATCAACCGGAGCAAAAGGAAAATATTTTCCACTTCCCCTGTGAATGCTTTGCGCTATGCCGCTCTTTGAAAACCTCGAGGAGCTGAGAGGTATAGGCGTAAACAAACTAATAAGCTTTCCCAATCGCACAGACTGCATGTAATCGTGAAGGAATAACCCGTATAACATATTGGTAGCGAGAATGTGGTAACAAAGCGGTGCGGAAGGACTAATGGGATCCTTCGTGAAGCACCACTTCAACCAACCAACCAAACATATGCAGTCTTGAAATGGCACTTTAGACGCAATAACTTCGCTTCCACTGAAGCGAATGTCACCAAGCTTTCACTGGAAATCAGCAGCAGGGATGTAACTTCCAACGCACTAACCCATTAAAGAGATAGCGCTATCAAAAACATTTTTATGACACCAGTCTTGTTTATTTTGGACTTCACCTTGTAGAAAACTGGTCTGGCGCATTTGGCGCTCAAATACTCGTAACTTTATCAAATTTACTCCGAGTGATTTGAAAATTTGGCACAATATTCTTAAATGATTAGGCACTAATGTAAAGATAATAAAGAAAATTTAAAATAATTTACATACTTCGCCCTTTCCACCGTATAAAAGGAAGGCACCTAGATGGTGCCAGACAATAATTGGATCTAAAATTTCCAATCCATTCACCGCAGTTGTGACACCCATAGTCACTTATGCATCCTTAGCATGGTGGCCCAAGGTCAAGCAAAGATAGGCAGCAAACGAATTAAACAAACTGCACCGCCTGATATGTGTTGGTATTACAGGGGCTATGAAAACATGTCCCACGGATGCATTGGGTGTGCTCCTGAACATACCACCGCTTCCAATTCTAATTGAAAGGGAAGCTCGCTCGAGTGCCTTAAGATTAAAAGGTATATCTGAACTTAAAAGTGGGGATATGAAAGGACATTTAAAGATCTTAGAAGACTTCCTACATAGTCCCATTCTTCATAGGGATGATATACTATCACCCAAACCAATACTCTTCAGGAACTTCCAAGTTATAATTAATGAAGGAACAGACTGGAGAACTAACTCTATCACTTTCAAACCTGGCTCCCAGCTATGGTTTACTGATGGGTCCAAATTGGAAAATGGTAGAACAGGGGCAGGAATCAATGGGCCTAAATTCAAAAAATCGGTTCCGATGGGATTCTACCCAACAATATTCCAGGCAGAAATACATGCCATCGAAATATGTGTGAGAGAATGCCTTAGCAGGAAAATGAAAGGTACTCACATCTACATAGTTTCAGATAGCCAAGCGGCTCTAAAAGCCCTTCTATCAATAACTATCACCTCCAAATTGGTAAATGATTGCCTAAACCTTCTCAACACGTTAAGAACCTCAACATAGTAACACTAGGCTGGATTCCGGGACATGAAGGTCATGAGGGAAATGAAATGGCAAATGCAAATATGCAACTTACTAGTCCTGAGCCTTTCTGTGGACTCACAAAAGGCCACATTAATGAATTCCTTAGGAAATGGGAAGAAAGAAAACTTGCCGCACACTGGCTAAACTGTGCCGGTCGGCGTCAAGCCAAACTATTCCTAAGTCCAACAAAGGAATATCTGACAAACTTCTCTCACTAAACAGAGTAGATATGCGTCTTTTAACAGGATATCTTACAGGTCACTATAGCCTGAGGTATCATCTAAATAATATTGGTCTATCTGAGACCAATGTCTGTCGCTTTTGCGAAATGGACATAGAAAGCTCAGAACATGTGCTTTGTGGATGTCCTGCAGACAGAGACTTCATCACCTTGGTGGTATTGTATTATAACCATGCAATCTTTGGAACAACAAACCCAAAATTGTGCTAAAATTTTAAAACTCTAGGGTTACAAAAATAGGCCTTTCACAATAAATCAGCTCTGGTCGCAGTGCGTAATGGCCTTCTAATAATAATAATATAATAATAAAATTTCTAATAAAAGAGGTTGTCTGTAAAGTCGGTTTACTGACGATAGTTTAACGTGACAACGTCATAAGAAAATACTGATGTAAGGGTTGCAATTTTCAAAACAAAATTTTAATTTTATTTGTTGGATAGATATTTTGTATGGATATAGAGGAGGAGGTAAATGGAATTGCAATGGAATAGGTCAAGTTACATTTACACAAACGTGAAAAATTACGAAACATTTATCAAATTCATGAAAGATATGTTCAATTTCGATTGTGCATCAGACGTTAATAAGTCAACAACACTAAGAGGCACCATCATCGATTTGCCTTTTTCAAGAAACATTACACTCGAAACACTCCCTTTCATATTTTCTACTTTTCCTCTCATCATCCTATTCTCAACAGAGAAATGGTTCATTACCATGCACACAGGAAGAAGGCATATGCAAATACAAATATGCTTTGTCGTTCGTTCCGCGCTTTCGCTGGCAGTTCATTCAAGGTAACGGCAATGAGCAAGGTAACGACAAATAAGCAAGGTGATGATAAATGAGCAAGGTAACGGCAAATGAACAAGGTAACGACACATTTTTTCGTGCGTGCAGCCGGCTAAATCGAATTATAAGACGTTATCACGTCAAAATTAATAATATTGTAATAACATTAAAACAACAGGTATTATTAACAAACTTGGTTTTATTTTAAATTCTTCAAGTAAATCAAATTAATAATAATCAATAAGAAGGCATATGCAAATACAAATACGTGAATTTATATAATATTTATATGTACATATGCGTATATACATACATATATACGCTCACTAAAAGTAGGAGAGAGCAAGATGTCGAACGTTGCCGCTCGTTTGCTTTGTTTGCTTTGTCGTTCGTTCCGCGCTTTCGCAGTTCATTCAAGGTAACGGCAATGAGCAAGGTAACGACAAATGACCAAGGTAACGACAAATGAGTAAGGTAACGACACATTTTTTCGTGCGTGCAGCCGGCTAAATCGAATTATAAGACGTTATCACGTCAATAAAAACCGACTCCTCCCATAACTTATGCGTACCTGCTTGAAGTAAACAAAATAGATTGCAAAATGAGCAATAAATAATTCTTATTATCTAGATATATAATATTTAGATGATATATTTATGATGCGGAATATTTATTTTTAAAAGTTCAATAATCTACGCACATTTGATAAGGAAGCCTCAGCGCACACTTTGAAGATCACATGAAAAAATTGTGTACTTACAAAATTTATATTACTATCTTTTCGCTGCTTCTTCATAGATAATTTATCTATAGTAGACACTCATCAGCATAGTTAAACACGTTAATGGGTCAATTCAGACCACATAAGTCTATTGTGAAGATTTGATAAGTGTGTGTCAAATTAAAGTTAGCCATGGAATTACTTATCTACAAAGTTGTTGAGCGTTTTATGACCTTTCAATTTGGCTTGGTTCCATTGTGAAACGATGATGCGCGAATTTAATATTTTTGGTATTAATTTTCGGTACGGCTGAAGTAATTCACTTATTTAAAACTGATGATGAAAGTAGAAAAAGCCTTTGACGTAGATATAATCACATTGACATAAGCGGTAGATTTCGGCCCTCTTTCAATTGAGTTGGAGTAGTTAATAGAAATGTTATTTCATATATATATATATAAACATATTTTTAAACGTATGTATGTATGTGCGTAGATTTGTTGCTTGCACGCGATCGTAAATTAATAAATCACATTCGTAAGCCACTAATCAATTCTACTGCAAATATTCGCGCACAATTAACAAATTATAAAGGTGAAGTCATGTTTTTTATAACGCTTGGCTGTGTGCAAAGTCGGGCAAACGCAGGAATAGTAATTTTCGTATAAATTATGTCAATTTATAAGCTTTTAATCGATTTCAATTATAAATTAATATATACACATTTGAGTATAGCATTCTTGTCATTTTTGTTCTAATGGTACGTAAACAGAGGTGTTTCAGATAAGCCGACACTTACGGGTATGCAGTCGTATTTAGTTGGCATTTGGCCAGTGCAGCGACAGTCAGAGCGAATTGCTTGCACTACTCATTAGTGAAATTTCAAAGGGTTTCCTCAAGTGAGCTTATCAAGTTATATGATGGGAGTGCTAAATTGTAAAACCTATGAAGAAAACTGCCGTAAGCAAATGTTGCTTGTTCAGCAAACACTTTGCATATCTATTGGGTTGGCAACTAAGTAATTGTGGATTTCACTCATAGATGGCTTCAGTTGAATTTTTAGGTTTGCAGACCTAGTACAAATGTAAAAAACATTTTGTTATTTGATAGTTGGCAATTCAGCTGTCAATCAGTAAAAAAAGTTTTTTGATCGGTTACGTAGTTTTCGTTTGGCGTTCGTTGAAAAATGGAAAATCAAATGGAACATGTTCGTCATATTTTGGTTTTTTATTTCCGCATAGGGAAAACCGCATCGCAATCTCATAGAAAGTTATATGTTGTTCATGGTGACGAAGCCTGAAAAGAACGGCAGTGTCAAAATTAGTTTGCCAAATTTCGTTCTTGTGATTTTTCACTCAAAGATGAAAAACGCTTTGGTCGTTCAGTTGAAGTTCATGACGCCCTAATCAAAGCAACAATCGATTCGGATCGTCACAGTACAACACGTGAGATTGCAGAGAAGCTTCATGTATCGCATGCATGCATTGAAAATCACAACTAACGAACACACACATCTTTGGCCACGCGGCAAAAATTATTGGAGCTTGGTTGGGATGCTTTGCCGCATCCACCATATAGTCCCGACCTTACACCATCTAATTACTTTTTGTTTCGATCATTACAATACTCCTTGAATAGCAAAAATTTCAATAATGATGATTTAGTTTTTTGCTAATAAAAACCAGAAGTTTTATGAACGTGGGTTTATGTTGCTGCCTGAGAGATGGCGAAAGATCATTTATCAAAATGGGCAATACATTACAGAATAAAGTTATTTAGTTCCATGAAAAAATTGTCTTGGATTTTCTAAAAAAAATCCACAATTACTTAGTTGCCAACCCAATACTAGTTTTTCAGTTCATCATCGTATATACACAGCTTTGATGGACTATTTTTTAGTATTGATTTTTTTTTTTAGTTGTGCTTTTTTAAAATGTTTTTTTTTTTGTTCTTTTATGTATTGGAAAATTATTGAACCTACAACCAAGTCATGCATTGCCACAAAGTGAAAGCGGTCGAACGAGCCTCTCGATCTAATAACTTCGCTAACCTGAATGAGGTTGGAGGTATTAATTTGGTGCCATTTTGTGGAGCAACATCAGAACGCACACCACAAATACGAGGAGGAGCTCGGCCAAACACCCAAAAAGTGTGTACGCGCCAATTATATACAGTGACTCACAGCTCATTTGATGCAGCCCACAGAAATTATTAAAATATCCAATATAAAGGGTGTTTTTTTTAGAGGTTAGGTTTTCAAGATGAAATAAAACGTATATAATTTAATGTTATGGCGAAGAATTTAGCTTTATTATAAAGATAAAGGTTTGCCATTGTGTTTTAAAAATGATTTCGGGCAAGTGGCCGCCGCGGCTGGCTCGAATAAATTCCAGCCGAGAGGCCCAATTTTCGACCACTTTTTGCAGCAATTGGGGCCGAATATTCTCTTCCAAGACGTCAATCGTCTCGGGCTTATCTGCGTAGACAAGCGACTTCACATAGCCCCACAAGAAATAGTCCAGCGGTGTTATATCGCACGATCTTGGAGGCCACGCCACAGGTCCACGGCGCGAGATAATGCGCTCACCAAAAGTTTCCTTCAATAAATCGATTGTTGCGTTGGCTGTATGGCATGTAGCGCCGTCTTGTTGGAACCAAACGTCGTCCACATCAACATCGTCCAATTCAGGCACGAAAAAGTCATTAATCATGGCTCTATAGCGTAACATTATGGCCGGCTTCATTTTTAAAGAAATATGGACCAATGATTCCCTCTGCCCATAGAGCACACCAAACAGTGACTTTTTGAGGATGTAACGGCGTCTCAGCAATGGCTTGTGGATTATGTTTACTCCAAATGCGACAATTTTGCTTATTGACATACCCATTCAACCAAAAGTGAGCTTCATCGCTGAACAAAATTTTCTTCGATGCGTCGCGCGAACCGAACCATTATTTTCGTAATAAATTTGCACGATTTGCAAACGTTGTTCAGGTGTAAGTCTATTCATTATGAAATGGCAAACCAAACTGAGCATAAATCAAGTGACAGCTGTCAAAAAGACCATCTACGAAAAAAGTGGTGCCAACTTGAAAACCTAACCTCTAAAAAAAACACCCTTTATTTTATGGTATTTCCATTATAGAAAAAAAACGTATATTTTTTTTATTGTTGAAGAGCTTTTAATCGGGAATTCATAGATTCTACAAGTTTTGCTGTACAATCGGAACTAATTTGATCCCATTCTTCCTGTAGTGCCCGTTTCAGATCAGAAGTATTAGAAATATTGTGGTTTCTTTTTTTATTTTCCAGCACTGACCACAAATTCTCAATAACGTGGAGATCTGGACTCTGTGCAGGTGTCTGTACTACATGTGGACAGTTCCAGATAAGCCAAGTTTTTACAATACCAAACGTATGCTTGGGATCGTTGTCTTGGTAGAACCTAAACGAATCCCTAATGCACATTTCATCCGCACTTTGTACTAAATTATATTTTAGCACATCCAGATACATCTCCTTATTCACGGTTCTTTCGATAAATGCTAAATTTCTGACGCTTGAATAGGCCATGCAACCCAATACCATTACGCTGCCCCCGCCTTGTCTAACTGTAGAGCGCAAATTACATGGTTGAAGCGCGGAGTTTGGTTTTCTCCAAACGCAGGACTTCCCATCAGACCTGAAAGGGTTAAATTTGCTTTCAGCCGCAAAAACAACGGACTTCCAGAACGAAATGTCTGTATTCAAATGTTGTCTGCAAAACTCGATTCTTTGTCTTCTATTACGAGCATTAATCAACGGCTTATTTCGGGCAGTCCTTCCATGAAAATTTTCATCGCGCAGAATAGTTTCAGGTTTACAGATCTTGCCTAAGTTTTTTCGACTTCGTTCGTTAATTGTGGAGCGCTTAAATCGGGGTTTTCTATAACTTTGCGAACAATCTACCTCTTATCTTCATCATTAAATATTTTATTTGGCGCAGATCTGCCCATATCTTCTATCCTGTTTTCGTGGCGTAACCTTTCTATAATGTGCTGGACAGTTGAGGAACTAATAGCAACAATTTCTGCAATTTTTCGTTGGATTTTGCCCTCTTTATAATGACGAATAACGTCTTCCCCTTTTTCAAGTGAGATCCGTTTTCCCATTTAAAAAAAAATTAAAATTTTCAAACTTTTCTTTACAAACATTTTTTGAGAATGACTTAAGATACTAATCTAAACAGAAAAAAATACATTTCACCGTTATTGCATTCTCAGAGAAAATGTAAGTATCAATTAAGCTGTGAGCATATTTTGATGAGAAAACTATTTGTTTCTATATTTTTTCAGCAAGTTTTGTTTTTGTTATTGTTCTTTCTGCAGTTGTAAACAGTATATACATATCGCTTTACACGTCATATACATTTTTTTTTATTAAATTTAATAAAGATAAAGTCATTTTATTTTTTCTAAAAAAGTATTACCTGCATCAAATAAGCTGTGAGTCACTGCATTAGTCCCTGGCAAAAAAAAAATCTATTTGACTCAACATAAACAAAGTTAAATGTACGTGGTGTGTGCAAAAAATAAAGTGAAAGATTACAGTTTCGCGAAATACGAACATTCCACTTTTGATATTTTTTTTTATATGTTGGTACACTCATCTCGAAGATATGTTCACGGTTTAGAAATATAGCAGTTTAGTTTGCTTGTGAGAGGCATATTTTCGACGATTTTCTGCTATCGACTCTTGCTCCTCGTGGACTCTTCTCGTTTTAATGTCATAACCATACGAGTATATCCATGATTCGTCACCAGTTATGACCCTTTTAAGCAAATCTGGATTATCGTTGACGTCGTTCAATAATTTCTGAGCGAAACTCAAGCGACGTGGTTTTTGGTCAAAATTCACCAATTTTTGAACGAGCTTCGTACCCAAAATTTCCGCAAAGATTGCATGGCATGAGCCAACCGATATGCCGATATGCCGACATCATCAGCAACTTCTCTAATTGTGTTTCGCTGATTCCTCCTAACAATTTTCTTCAGTTTCTCATCATTTTCATCGGTTGTTGATGTGCTGCGGCGTCCAGAGCGAGCGTCGTTATTCACATCTTCTCGACCTTCTGTGAAAAGTTTGTACCACTGGTGAACATTTTTTTGACACAGAGTACTCTCATCGTACTCGCATGCCATTGTCAACATTTCAAGTGTCTTTGAGCACTTAATTCCATTTTTTAAACAAAATTTGATGCAACTTCTTTGTTCCATTTTTTTCGACAGCAGAAAATCGCCGAATACGTAAAACACTTGTCTTATTTATGCCGCTCACAAACAAACTAAACATTACTAAAACCGTGAAGCAGTGTACCAACAACAAAAAATAATAATAATCGAAAGTCGAACGTTCGTAGCCAGCGACATTTGAAAATTCACCGTATTTTTTAACATATTTCGTATGTTAAATGCATGTCTAAAGTCAAAAAAGGTCTGGCTAGATCCGGGTGCCCAACGGCGAGTTAAGGCTCAAAAATAGCGAGTCATGTAGTCACATAACTGTATAAGACATTTTTTTTAGAACAAAGCCTGGTTTTTCTAATGTCACTAGCGCAAACCGCGTAACTTCGTGCAAAAGAAAAGAAAAACGTAAAGTAGGTGTGAGCCTCCTCGCACATCGCTAAATAAATTGACGTACATTTTAATTTCTCACCTATCCTTTTTTGCAGTACCGCCAGTGATACAACGAGCTGAATTACCGATAGTGTTTCGACTCTATACTTTTAGTATGAATTTATTCAAGTGATTGCAATGATAGCAAATGGAAATTTAAACGCTATGAGTTTATCGATTTTAGTATCGTAAATTAAGCAAGTGAGCAGAAGTTTAAAGTGCTGTTTGCTTTAGCTTTTGTCTGAACAGGTAAAATTTAATATTGCGATTATGTACAACAAGTCAATTGCCTGCTTTTCTGAACTTATCGCAACAGGCACGCTAAGGAATGTTTTTGGAATGTTGACAGCTGTATTAATTGATAATCGGTATTGTTGTGTGAATGAAGTCACAAGTTATTTAAACTATAAAAAGAAAAAAACAACAATGCAGTTTCAGTAATTCTAAATCAGGCTATCGACATCAGCGAATTATTTGATTGTGGTCTCGGTCGACTTCCCTCAATCAACTGGTCTGAATCTACCAGCTCCCATTTGCAACGTAGTAACTTTTGCTTCGCATGAAGTAAATAGGCAGAAAATGCCATTACAGTTGCAGGCGCTTGCGTCGATTACATGAAATGATACTTGAATGTGTGAAATGAATATCGATCTGTAATAATTTTTTCTCTTCTGTTAATTTCTCTTCTCAAAAAATTAAACCAAATATATAAAAACAAAAACGAGATAAATATTTTTCTATTTTAATTTTTAATGAGGAGAAGGGTCATTATAAAAATATAGTTAGCGTTTTTTTTAAATAGCGGATAGGGTATCATTTTATTAATCTGTAAGCCTTTTGTACCAAATTTACGGAAAAGCGCATTTTATCTAAGGAAATTCAATGGTAATTCAATGGCACGGCTAAATATTAATTAAGGGGTAGGTGTAGTCAGAATTTTCATAAAATTGAATTTTTTTTGGCATTTTCTTGAAGAAAATATTGTGTAAAAATTTGAGGTGAATCCAACGACAAAAAATTGTCGAGTTATTCAACAATTAACAAAGGTCGCTCTGGCATTCCGGAGCCGATAGCAAAACTTTAAATGCGTTTTTCTTAAAACTATGTTTTCCGAACTGGTGATCACTGTAACCTAAAAACCGCTTGGTAGATTTCAATAAAATGTATACTGCTTTTAAAAACCGTAAAAAGCTCCTGCTTGGTCGAAGGATTTTTTTTTCAAAAATTTCGACTGTAAATTAAATGTCGGCTTTTTGTCGAAAGTCTGAAAAATATCTCCTGAGGCCGCCATATTGATAATTTTGAGAAAACAGCTTCGATCAGGGACAAGATTATCTATTAATAAAACTAATTTCTATTGTCCGATTGATTTTAGATAAATCTCCAAGAACTTGTGATGATCACCGAATGGGACTTCTGGAATAATGGGCTCCACACAAACAGCGATAAGTTTTACGAATATAAATTTTTTTTTTTAATTTGCTTAAGCCAAGTCGAAACATGATGTATTGATGCTATGTTTTTATTTTTGTAAAGTAAAGCAAATTGACTAACAAAAAAAAATTATTGAAAATTTTTTCGGCCTCTGACTACCCCTAACACCTTAAACAAATTATTTAATAGTCTACTTTGTTTGGTCATAGAACAATTTTTTTCGGACTCTCTTGAATTACTTATATTTATTCCTTCCGCTCCACAATGAGGCATTGGGTCACTTGTGGTTTCAATTATCACTAAATTTTAGATAGGCAGCTGATTAGGTCATGCATCCGAGTCCGTCCTTCGGACCGGCCGTATGGTATTAAATGCCGCTCCTAACCTGGAGGCAGACGCCTACCTGGCGCCTTTTCAGCAGCTAGAAAGACTCCCCGATTTAGAGCAGTTTTTGTAGGTACCTTTGGCCTGCTGGTTCATCCGCTGCGATCCTTGTTTCACAATGATGCTCCATCAATCGTGCAGTTTTTCTAACTGACCCAAGAACACAAGTAAGTTGTGGTGGCTAAAAACAGATACCCTCCGCCAGGCTGAGCTCATGAGTTGACATGATTTTGCAGGATGTGGCGCTTGGAGTCAGGGACGGAGAGTTAGGCTTTTGGTGAGAATCAGGTCGTTTCAGTGACCGCCTGCAATACGAGGTCTGACTGCTTACGAGACCACATCCTTTACCCTAACCACGTCTTGATGTAAAAGTTGTTTTTTTAAGAGCTCGATAACTTAAAATGATAACACAAAACAGGCAAATTGTTGGAATGCATTTTTTTGTGATATAATATTTTATGTTAGTTAATTTCAAAGCATTTATTTTTCGCATATGAAATCCGGCACATGTCCGCCGGGGCTACGAGTTACATGTCCCATTCGATCAGTCTAATTTTTGACTGCGTTTTCCAGAAAATCTGAATAATAAATCTAAATGAGCGCAATCAGCAAAGCTAAGACGCAACGATGGTCATTTGACCTTAATTCTTGCGCGATCTGTATTTTATAGGGATGCAAGCCAAGATACTTACGTACAATTTTCCTGGTAGTCGAAGTGTAAAGACCAATAAGTTGAAAACGACGACGAATCGACATTTATGTGTCTTCTTCAACACCTCGCTCCATGAATTTGGTGAACAGATTTGTTTTTAAATTTTTTTTTGTGTTTGTGATTTTTTCCAAATTTCCCCAATTTGGAAGCCTTGTTCTGACCTTAAACGATTCGTAATGACTTGTCAAACTGAACACTGAACAGAAATATCAACACACTTCCCCATGCTCTGCTGCCCAACCATAGTTATCGATATCGATAGTTTTCACGCAGCTAAAAAAACACCCCATATATAATCAGCAGCATTGTATAAGTATATTATCAAACAGTAATAGCAGATGTTATTGACTTGAGTAAGAGATTGCGTAGAATTTCCCAAATAGAAAAAAAAAATGTCGAAATTTCCAAAAACTGTTTAACCTTTTTTCATTGTAAAGAAGAAAAAAAATAACCCTCAACCAGGGTTGATTTATTTAAATAAAGCTCATGACTCGCTTTTGGCTTACAGTGAATAAAATTTGATGCATATCATTTTTCTTTTGAGTTAACATTTTTACTGAAATAAATTACAAGATTTTCTTAATGCCACAACACCAGCATTGCCAAAATTGGCATTATGAACCAAGCGTTTGTGCTAACTTTTTCACCACCATTCCACAGAGCTTCCAAAGTGCCATCGTCTTCGGCAAATTTATTGCAACCATTCGTACTGCAAAGCTGGCAATCGTGCAGTTCTTCTCCAGAAGTAAGTGAATTACAAGTCATAAGATTATTAGCACGCACCATTGTGGTGCAGCCACGATTCGTGACAATGCTGTCGTTGACTTTTATGCATGAAAAAGAGATATCATGAAAAATCATCGAAAAGAAAATATCATGAAAAAAAGTAATTAAGATTCTCATTATTCTCTTCGCTCTCATCTCACCTTTAAATTTCACCATATAGCACACAAACTCATCGGCTCTGCCAAACATGCGATTGCTTCGCCGCAACAGCCTATCGTCTTCATAGTCACTATCGTTATCGCTATCATCGCCATCCAACTCCTCGCTGCCATCCGCGCTGGTTGGCAATCGTTTTGTAGTGGTTAGTTGTGTAGTACTGGCCCTTTTTGTTGTTGTTCTTTGGGATGTTTTAATATTACCGGGGCGCAAAGTAGTATTTGCTGACGGTCCATCGTCGATTCCTTCATAGTCCTCATTGCTATATTCAGAATCTTCGCCATTGCCTGGCACACGCGTGGTATTGAGTGCAGTGGTGTTTGTAGTAGATGAGTTGTTAGAAAATGAAGTTGTTGTTGTTGTTGTGCGCTGCGTGGGCTTGACAGTTGCTGAAAAGTCAACGCAGATTTGCAGCTCGGTGAAATCCTCAGCGTCTTCGCAATTGTGGCAATCGTAGCATTGCAGAGCTGTGGGAGAATATATGGGTTTATAAATAAAATAGTTTATGAATAGAATTTAAAACTCTTATTCCATAATTTCAAAAATTCTGTTATTTTATTTAAGTTATAATAGCTTAAATTTATAGGTTTTTCTAATAATAACGACGTTAGTGGCGGGATTATGAGGATTAATAAAACTGTTCGCAGTTTTTAAACTTTAGAAGTTAATGGCGAGCCTTTTGAGACTCTAAGAAGAAGCCTTGAACTATTTATGTATAAGAATATATTCTCATATATGTATGTACCGACATATGTAATTGGCGCGTACATCGGCTGTTAGATATTTGACTTAGTTTTTTCTTCTACTTCCAAAGTGCGTCTTAATGTTGCTCCACAAAGTGAGTGATCTGCAGTCTTATGCCGCCTCTGAACGGCAGATAGATTATTATGACCGAAATACACTCAGATGATTGTCATTACCTGCCTAAGATTGACCGCTATTAGGAAAAAATCTTCTCTATTATTTGATATTTTATGCTTTTAGTAATATATAGTTTTCGTGCACTTGACTGCTTTGACAATCGTAAAAGTTGCGTCGACTTGACTAAACCTACCTTTGCAGTTGTTTTCGATTTTACAGTTTTACAAATGGATTTGAATTTGCAACAACGAGTTTGTATTAAATTCTGCGTCCAAAATGGTTGCAATGGTGCAAAAACCTTAGATATGTTGGTAAACTGTTTCAGTGATGATAATCTAAAGAAAACAGCCAACAGCCGTTTACAAGTGGCATAAATGCTTCATAAGAGATCATGTGGCCATCGAGGAAGACGAACCTAATGACAGACTGTCGACATCGAAAACTGTTGAAAGCATCAATAAAGTGAAAAAGAAGTTGATGAGTAACCACAAATTTACCATCTGAGAGCTGGCACTGAATTTGAACATTGGATCTGTTTAGGTCATTGTAGTTAATGATTTAGGTTTGTCCCGTGTTGCTGCAAACTTAGCCCAACAGAACAACCCCACAGATATCAAATATCGTCCAAGACATGATTTCCAAGGCTGAATCAGATCCAACATTCATCAAACGCATCATTGCTCAAGACGAGGCGTGATCTGAATGAATCAAGACTAAACAAACCACGTCATTTTCACATTATAGTGGTATTTTACACCACGAATTTTGTCTGAAGGTCCAACAGTTACTATTATTTGGGCATTGTGAGACGTTTACGTGAGGTAATTTTCCAACAAATAAAAGACTTAGTGGGAAACCAACTTGTGGATTTGGAGCCAGGATGTCGCATTGTCACTCAGTGCCATCATTATCCGAGAAATTTTGACCAAGAACGAAACGAATCCCATCCAACAGCCATCGAATTCGCCTGATATGGCTCACTGCTATTTTTTTCTGTTTGATTGAGTGAAAAAAGAACCACTACGGCGAACGCATGTAGCAGCCGAAAGGAAGTAATGGAAAAGTCGAAGACGGCTCGGATGTCGAAAGTATAGTTCCAGAAATGTTCCGAGAGCTGGATGAAATGCTGGCTTAAGTGCATTGCAGTTGATGGCGATAATATGACTTTTGTGGAATAAATTTGTATTTTGAATTTTCTGAATATATTCAGTGTACTTTTTGACCAAAGTCGTATATGAGTATAATAGAATTTCCTACAATTTGTTCTAGAACAGGTGGCCTAACCTCTCTTTATTATGGTCATTAGATGTTTGAATTATTGTATCTTATATTGAAAACTATATCGTGGATGGTGAGTGCATATGTAAATTTGCTTTTATTTCTTAGCATATTTTTCCATTTTACAAATGAAGGGCGTATTTCGAATCTATGTATATTGCTTATTTCCTCAGAAGTGAGAAGCACGAAACACCTATGAATATGAAGTCGAACTGATCATTGAGTCAGTCTGAAATTTATAATTAATAATATAAACTTCCTTCTGTAGCGACACTTGCCTTCAAATATGGCTGCTTATTTATTGAACTCTTTTGTATATTGAACCGATTTTGGGAAGCTCTCTTCAAAAATTATTTTCCAATATTTTATGTTTCTCAAATTTTATTAAAACGGTATTTATTAATGTACTTACTCTTTTAAATAGACTATTTTTTTCGAAATAACAAAGTTGTATTTTGACAAAATTTAATTATTTTTTATTCTTATGGTATCTCCATATGAAAATCTCGGGCATATAGTATGCACAGAATGCCTAAAAACAGAGCAGCCAGTATAGCCTTCTATAGACTATTAATTGGACGGAGCGCGACGAGCTAGACCAAGTAAACGCTGGATTGATGTGATCACAGGTGAACTGCGGAACTTGGAATCGCAAACTTGCAAGACACAGTAGAGAATCGATTGAAGTGGGGATTTCTAGTTGCAGGAGCAATCAACTGCGCAAGACTGTAGTGCTAATGGTGATGATGATGCTGGTTTCTCACATTTGTTTACTCAAGGAACATCTTATACTCGTGTAAACAAGGCAAAAGAATAATCAGCTCTTTGTGCAAATTACTGTGCAAAAACTTAATGGCGGTAACTATTTGTGGTATCAAATCAGATAAAAATTTGTGTTTACTTTCATTCAGCGCTTCATGATAAATTAAAAACTGTCATGTCGGTTTCCTCAAATTTTTAATTTTTTGAGTTATGCTCTTCCCTCAAACACGCTAAATGTACGTATGTGTGTGTGTAATTTTTGCAACTTCCACAAACACAAATACAATACAAAACTCTAATCATAAAAATTTGCGATTGATAAGACGAAAACGAAACGCGTCATCTCCCATAACTTGTACGCCGTTATTAGATGTGTGACTAACACGTTCTGATTTTGGCACGTCCTCATGCGTAAATATGTAAGTGTACTAGGCCGGGTCGATTTGTGCACTCTAAATGGGTCAAAGTGGGATTTTTCGTTCGACCCAAATTGGGGGACATCAGAATTCGTTTTAGAGGTATGGTTCCTTCGGCAAAGTTTCTTATTTTGATCCCTAGAATACGATTTTCACAGAGCAATGAGCGATTTTTAAATCGATCCGCCCTAATGTGCACATATAACGAAATATAGGAATATCAGTATCGCCCAAACTCAAACTAAGTGCAATTAAATATATTTCTTGTTGTGCTACATAAACTCAGGTTGGTTGAAAAGTACTGAAAGTGACACCTTTTAACCGGTAGAACAATCAAAATTTGTATGCCATCTGAATATTTCGCCTTGTATTTACAACTGCCAACTAATTTTTGTCAGCCTTTTGCCTTTGAAGCCTTTTGAAGTTTACGTGTTGGTGAGTATTTTCTGTTTTTTTTTTTGGCAATGTAAATACTCGAATATCGTGCAGTAATAAAAATCCTCGCTTAGAAATATAACAACAATTAATAACATACATCCAATAACACAAATTAATAAAAATATATCGTCAAAAGCGATTTGCTCTTTCGTTCCCAATTGTGCAACGATGGCTTTTAGAGATTAAACGTGATCGTACAAGCGTTGAAGATTAACCGCGCAGTGGACATCAAAGAGAGGACAAGTATCAGAAATCATTGAAGACGTGTATGATATTGTTTGTAAGAATCCACGTTTGACTAAGCATTGAAATTGTTGATATATACCATAAACAACTCAGATGTACGGCCACTGCATATAATATTTTAGTTGAAGTATTACATACGGAAAAGCTGCTCGGAAAGTTAGTGCCGAATTCGTAGGAATTCAACAGAAAGTATTTCGAAGAGCGTTCGGAAAAAGAGTACAGAATTGCTATAAAATCATTGAAGAATTATTGTAAAAGTGTACTAAAGTTGAGGAAGATGATCTTCACATATAAAGGATGATCAGATTGGAGGTACTTTTTCCAATATTTCACGCGTGACTACTGTCAAACTAAATGCATAATTTTTTTCAGTATTAATTGACATTCATCAAGGAAAGACTTATGCGGCAACAACATTTACAAATCGTAGAAATATATTATGAAAATCAACGTTCTGCGAAAAGTTCAGCGATAAGACCAACTTATGGTGTATGGTGATGAGGCTCACTTTCCGCTTAATGGCTACGTCAATAAGCAAAATTGCCATATTTGGGTTGAAAGGCAACCCGAAACCATTTAAGAGCAGCCATTACATCCATTGAAACCAACCTTTTGATGCGGTCCATGGGCTTGAGGAATTATCAGTTCATATTTCTTCAAAGACGAGGCTGGCGTCAATGTAACAGTGAATGGAAAACGCTATCGCCTTTTTGATGCCGTGAATTGAATTACGTGATCTCCACAACATTTGGTTCCAACAGAACGGCGCTACTTATCGTGACACACCGTGAAAAATGGATTTACTGCAGGTTTTAGCAAGATTTAGTTGGCAGTTGCAACTTATCTCTCTTCTCGGTCCTGTGCATTGGCCTCTAAAATCGTGTGATATCACACCTTTATTTTATTTATGTATTTATTTGTGGGGGTATGTACAGTCTAACTGCTTTGTGGATAAAGTAGCTTCGATTGAAGCATTGGAAGCCACTATTACGAAAAGTTATTCATGAGATACCGAACGAAGTCCTCCAGCAACTTATTCAAAATTGGTGTATACGGATGGCCGAATCACGGCGCAATTGCGGACAACATTTGAAAGGAAATATCTTTAAAAATAAATGCCAGGAATGGTTCTACCCAAAAATAATAAAGAGCACCCAATTTAAATTTTCATTGTTTTCCGATTTCTCTAAATTGAGCACCCTTTACATACAGTCGCCGTCAAACTGTTGACTTTAGTTCATAGCAAAATTGGAAAAAAAAGTTTGAAGTTTGTATTAAATTTTTAAGAATTCAGTAAATTTTCGTCAAAAATTCAAACTTTTTACTCAGAATTTTGGAAAAAATTGAAGGTTTATAATTTTATATCTCATTAAATTTTGGTATTTAGCGCCTACTCTATATATTTTCATAGGAAAGATAACACCTCCTGCCGTCAGTAAAAAAAAATCTCAAAAATAAACACGACAGCAGCTTTTCCCTCATTTCGAAAGAATTAAGCACCGATGAAGCCGCCAATGCTCTGTGAACTTCGCGAACAGATTTATTTTTCAAACAATTTCACAATTCGGAAGCGTTAAACGATTCCTAATGACTAAACAAACCTTATTGAACAGAAATCTCAACACAATTTCCCATTCTCAGCTGTCAAACCATGGTATCGTTAATTCTCATGCAGCTAAAAAAACCCCCGACAGATATCGCTATGAATTTTTTACAGGGCATAAAGGAAGAGCTGGTGGTTATTTCTGCATATTTGCTTATGCATGTAGGTGTACCTATATAAAGAATTGTTCAATTGTAACCTTCTAGCAGAAAATGAGCCCATAGCTGCTTCTGCGTGGCACGTAAATTAGAGAAAGAGCTCGGCCAAATACCCAACAAAGGATATAAGGATATATGTATATAATATATGTATATATATATTTAAGAATTTTGAAAAATTACTAATTCTTTTTTTTTAATTTCTATTTTCTTTATTTCTAATTTCGTTGTATAAAAAATGTGTAACGAAAGTATGGAATGAAATAATAAATATGAAAAATGTGCTTCTGGTCCTTTGGGTGAATATGCAATCCAAGTTAAAAACTATGGCATATACCCACCTTCGATTAGCGTAAAACTTAGACAGCCACATAATACAAACACAATCAATGCACTTTTGCAATTTTTGTATGCAAGCATTTTAAATATTTTCGCACAATTTGCTTTCCTAGTTTTCGGAGCGCGCAATAAATATGAAATTCCAAAAGCGAAGTAAAATCAGTATTAAATGAACTGAACTTTCGTGAATTGCTAGCAAAACTGAATAGAAAAATTTGAATTTCGACTGCCAAATATTTCGGCAGAAACGATTTTTGTGGCAGTGGAATCGAAATGGTAAAACAAATTAATGAAAAAGAGATATTCCAATATTCAACAAGAGGAGATGAATTTTTGCTATCACATCCACTACCTGCACTCGCAATGCTTTTACATAAATGTAGATACCATCTTCGGAATTGTTTTTGTGTTGAGCTGACTATTGATTGTTGTTTGGTTGTCATTTGGGAAAATTAAAAAATGCCATTATCGGTCTTAATTGAGGCATGAAACGCAGTGGTTTTATCAGTTTGGTATGTTTCTTCCATCGCATATGCGTTTTGAATGTGAATGTGAATATGTATATATAGGGTGATCAATCATGAGGTGCTTTTTTCAATAGTTAAAAAAAAAAACAAAAATGTAAATTACGTTCAAAACCTTTATTTATCATTTGAAAGGACATTCTTTGACATTTACTTTTTAAATATGACTTCATTCAAATGTTGGCCGCAACTACGCTTAAGGTGGTCCATTCTGAAGGTCCAATTTTCAATCACTCGTTCGAGCATTTCGTGAATAACACGCGTAATGTTGGCTTCCAGAGCTTCAATCGTAGCTGGTTTATCAGCCGTTGTTTTCTCTGGGTGTAAAGGTAGCTCTTGAACCTGTTCTGGTTGCTCTTCATCCCAAATACGGCAATTTTGCTTATTGACGTAACCATTGAGCCAGAAATGCGCCTCATGAAAAAAAACTCCTCTTAATTGATCACCCTATATATGTATGTATGTAAAAATGTGTATGTATATATATATATGTATATCAGTTGATATTTCGCATGAAGGCAAATGACTGTTCTCGTGCGTATGATGCGTTGAGTTTTGGCTGGTCTTTAGTACTTAATACAGTTTTTGTAAGATTACTTACAGGATTTTAATAAATGAAGAAATACTTGCTTCAAACACGATGATCGACGATGGTCCATATGCTCATTGCAAAGGAAAGGTTAGTACTAATTTCACGATGGAGAATTTTTATTTCAAAATTCCTGCCGAAGAAGGTTTCCTTAAGCATAAATTGCGCGCTTTTACATGTAGCGGTCATCCATCAAATATGCCTATGCCAAGCCTCCATTGTTTCCAAACAAAGTTTCTCTGGTGCCGGGTGAAGTTCAAAAGAATTAAAAACAGGATGTACCGTTTTTCATGGAACCGTAGACGTGAGAAGGTAAGGGATGATGATAAGAACAAAAATTGTATGGGAGTGGTAGCGTGAATTGCTTGGGTTTGGAGGTTGGGGATATTTTGTAATTCTAGGTACTTTTTTGCTAACAAGTCATCATTTTCTTGAAGTAGATTCTATGAAGATTATAGTTATCTGTAATGATAGCTAATAGTCTAGGCTTTCCAACAAATGCTTCGTCAACTCCTTACTTCTCTTCTGCCGGGAGTTTTCGGACGTTAAATTTAAAAAATTGGAAACAATTTCTTACATTTTTAAAATTTTTACGATTTTTTCGATATGATGCCTTTTAAGCGTTACATTTTCTTGCAAGTTTTGATAAACTTCCACCTTACATGCGAGTTCAAAAGTTTATATAATATAAAGGATGGTTAAATTTCAAGGGCCGATGTTGAATGTGAACCACACCTAAACGTCAACGACACCGTTGGACTTCTTTCTTTGGAGTTATTTGAAAGAAAAGGTATATGTCGATAAGCCAGCAATAATGGGGATGAGATAATTCGGCACATTAACGGCATAGAACCTCAATTATGCTTCAGCGTCATCGAAAATTTGGACCATCGGATGGAGGCCGCGGCGGCCATTTGGCCGATATTTTGTTCTATTATCAATATTATCATAATAAAGAAAAATGACAATAATTAAAAAAAAGAAAGGTATTTTATTCAAAATCAACACCGGCTCTTGAAACTTAACCACCCTTTATAATTTCATAAAAAAACACAATATGTAAAAAGTACACTAGCGGTTTTTCAAAAAAATTGTTTACCCTGCCAAGCATTAGTAAGTGGCGAACAGATGAACCAACGGGTATAAATATATGCAGCAAACATACCTAGGCAGCGCTCCAACAGAGCCGCCTTAAATTACATTTTAGAATTACAAATTACTCGAAGCGAAAACTAATATTGAAATACCTACTAACCCACTAGCGATGTTGCACGAGACCCTAGACAAAGAATAATTAGACGTGACAAAATAAGAACTGAAAATGCAATCCTTTAAAATTTTAGCTGAAACAAAGAATTCTAATTTTATTTGATTCGAAATTAAAATTAACGGTTATTGGCACACTCAAATGTATGCACACGGAAGTTTCGTGAAATTCAACAAAAAGTACAAGTATGTGCAAACGGTAGTTAATGTGTTCAGAGAAGTCTCGGCAGTAAATAATAGCTGCAACGCTTTAGAAACTGCTATTGCTCCTATAAAAATTTGAGATGCATGCAAGCTCTTCTGATTCTGCCATTGTACGGTAATTTATTTTAACGTTCTCCGCCAACAAAAATCAGTAGTATACCTAAGTTTTAATTATTGAGCGGATAGCATAGCGTGGAAGCTCTGCATTACTTCTGATTCCAAAGATGCTGCCAATACACGAAAGTTCTGTTTTGAAGATTATCGGGCTAACGAAATACTCACCAATGGATTCTAAAACAAGTTTATAATTAATTAAGTCCACTGTTTTCTGATAATCAAAGTTTAGCATAAATTCGGATGATTTGCAAGCAAACATCACCACAGTAACTTCGAATTCTCTCCAACTATATATCCGTGCATAGTTAAAAATAACTATTTAAAACTGTGCGAAATGCAGATGTTGGGGAGAAGACGAAGACTTGACTTGAAGTTATAGCTTAGGGATTTAATCTGTAAGAAATAATTCTCATTCAAAAATCGCTTAATAAACAGGCGAACAAACATCTTCTTTGAAGAAACATCAGCTGTTATTAAAATGGTGCTACGATGAAGTTTCTCACTAAGCAAGCAAAATTAACAGATCGTCTCAGACGAATGTGGAAGTAACTCATACGCCCCGCTATGCTCGTCGTCTTTATTAAGATATCGTAAATATAAAATCCGAAAGAGGAAAACTAAATGGAAATGAAAAACTTGAGAACAAAATCAAGAAAAGGAAGAAGTAAGGGAAACAAAACATAAAAGGAGTTGTTAATAGCTGCGGCTGCGGTAGTCTGTCAGCGATCTTGACAATAACTCAAAATGTTTTCTTACTTCAGGTTATTCTAAAAAGTCAAAAAAGAAAGCTAAATTATTATAAATAAACATAAAGAACACTGATTTTTTTTTGTTGGCGGTGAGGTTGGGTTAAAAATGCCTTCGCACCATATAGTAAAGCTACTACGTGTGTGGTGATTCCACTACAAATATCCCTCCTCTTCTCTTGGATTTTTCCCCCTACCCCGGAACTGCTTCCGCATTGCTTCGAGGTAAAGGGCCAAGACGGCGTCCTAAAAAGGACACTTACTTACTCACCCTGCGTCCAGAGTCACCTGTTTTGAGAAACCGATGCTCAAAGCTCTTCAGCATAAGTTTCCATTTAATTTGTGCTCCGCATCATCATACTCAGCATTTCGATATATGCAGTTTGATAGGCTCACTTTTCCCATTCGCCACAAATACTTGCGAAAGGACCCAAGTTCGACGTGTGAGGTAATTGTTAACCTGACCGTGCTATCTTTCTACTCACTTTTTTAGATCGGGTACTCGTCTCGCTGTCCATCTACCGTGCCGTTCAGATTTCCATCTTGCCTGTCAAAGTGTGAGCGTTTGAATTCTAATATCGGAGAAGCGTGGTACTGGGATTCCTGAGATTTTTACCTCCCAGCTCTGTTTGCTCTCTTATACTAGAATATCTATAGCGATGGTTCCGCTGATAACTAAAACCGCTGCTTCAGATACTGTTTTGTATGAAGAAGCCACTCTGAGAGCGCAGGCGCGTTGCACAGATTGCAGAGTTTTCCGCCGGCATTGCACCCTAAGCGAATCTGCCCATATTTCGTATCCGTATAAAAGAATCGAATTCGTCGGGTCTATTAAAAGTTTTCGCTTGTTCTGCGTTGGACCTCCAAGGTTTCCCATGAGCTTACTTAACATGCCGCTTACTTTGGCAGCTCTTGTAGCAACATGATTTAGGTGCACTCTTAGTTATTTGACTACTCTTTTTATCGATAAAGTGGCATCGAGTACTTGTATCTACTTCTACATAATGGGATACGTCGGTTGGTTAGAGGGATAAGCTCGGGTTTCTCTATGGCCATCTTTAATCAGTGGTCCTCTAGCCATGTCTGAACTCGCTGCCATGTCTAAAAAACGTTGATGGATATCAAACAAAACTTAATAGTGCTGGCAGTAAAAGTAGCAGTAGCAGGCTGGAAAATCACCTAGCAGGAGCATAGCCCAGACTATACCTTCGCTCACACGATAGACGTGCGTATGTGCGAACGGCTCGGATTCATATTCGGCCAAAGACTATCACTCTAACAGGATTCTCTGTTACAAAAACAAAAACCGCACCATCTCTTAGGCACAAAATGTTCAATTGGATGATTGTCTGATCAGTAATCAGTACAAATTAGATCAAATATCTCTCTGGTCATCGACAAAATGCGCCCAAAACCGGCGCTCTAGCAACTAATAAAAATAGTAATCTCTCTGGCCACCGTCAGACGTTAGCTTGTTTAGCAATTTTAGCGATTTTTATTTATAATAAAATTTTGAAAAGGTCTGTAATTTTTCTTAAAATGGTTTCTACAAAAGCAAACTTTGTTAAAAAAAGAACGCAAAGTAAAAGAAACCAAAATTTTGCATTGAGAGTCCCCAACCTATAAATTGTGTTGACCGGTGTAGTTCATACTTAGAAGAAAATTGAGCAATATAACACATATACACATAACCACTGTAAGCTGTTCCGGATGAGATCAAAACGAGATAAGCAAAAAAGACGTTTTAACGATTTTTTATTATAATTTTTATTTCTTCGCTTAAATGTTTTTGTTATTACATTTGCCTTTCCAAACATCCTGTCCCAAGCAAGACATCTACCGAGCTCAACGTAAACACCAGCACGACGCTTGGTTCACACACACATGTGTATGTACATGAATACATAGATGTATGCGTGTGTGTAGGTGTGCATTGCTTGCTCTTGCTCCAGCTCTGGCGTTGCATACCTCTGCCATGGCTTTTAATTATGATATTTTTACATACATAGTTTTATTTTTGATTAACTAGGCAAACATGCAGACGATTACTTAGTCAATATTTATGTATGCACGTATGCACGTAGGTATTTTTATATGCATTTGTGTATGTATTTATGAATTGTTAACACTGAACTTTAATTTAGTCTAGGTATTATTTTGATGTGGCTTTATTATCAGAATTTTAATTTAGTTATATTTTACGCTTGCGCTTTTCAACTGCGCTTTTACTTATTCGTTTGTTTTTAATAATTTTTAGCATACGGCTACGTAAGTTTCTTTAAAGTTTTTAATAAATCCATTTATAAGTACACATTTTGGAGTTTTTTTATTCTAAAACAGGAATATCACTGGCGATCATAAAAACTGCACCCTTTCATTGTTTCACACAAATTAAGGCAGCAGTCATTTTTTTTATTTTCGCGTCATTGTTTCAAAAACAGAATTTTTTAGGAACGAATGGCTTTTTTTATGAGTATCAAAATAATGCAAAAGTCAAAATTATGTAAAATAGGCATTTTATTTTATACACAAATAAAATGCAAAACTTCCAATTTTCTTTTTCTTTTATAATTTTTTTTTTCCTTTTTTTGTGTAGCTAAAATGTTTTAAATTTATTGAAAGTATTTTAACTTTCATACTTTAATTTATTGAAAATATTTTCAATTCATTGAGATGAATGAAAAGTATTAAAAATAGATGTTCTGTAATTACAACAACATTTGACGGGCAGTCTGTTTGTTGCAGTTTTTGTGATCACCAGTGCTAATAATTCCTTTCTTTAAGGGATTAGGGGTAGTTAGAATTAAAAAAAAAATTGCATTTTCTTAAAGTATAATAAAAAATATGGCGTGAAAACTTAAAGAGAATCCGACAAATACTTTTCGAGTTATTCAAAAATTAACAAAGGGCGCTCGGGCGCTCCAGAGCGTTCGAGAGCAAGTAGCTGGATTCTGCACGTACAAAAGTAGCAGATAAGTGCGCTAACGATAACACTCGAGAAGGTAGAATGCTACGTAGGCAACAGCAAATCAGTATTTTGGAAGCAGCTATAACGGCTGAAGACCTATTATATGGCCCAGGAATAGATGGCACAGTGTAAGTAATTAAATAATTCATATAACTCTACATAAATCGATAGAAAAACGTTAAATGCGTTTTTCTCAAAACTATGTTTTTTGAACTGGTGATCACTGTAACTTGAAAATAGCTTGGTAGATTTCAATAAAATTTATACTGCTTTTGAAAAACCTCGTGCCTGAACCAAGATTTTTTTTTTAATTTCGATTTTTTTTTTTTAAATTAACTGTCGGTTTTTTTCTCGACAATCTGAAAAATATTTTCTGAGGCCGCCATATTGTTAATTTTGGAAAAAAGCTTCGATCAGGCATAAGATTATCTATTAATAAATTTAATTTCTCTTTCCGATAGATTTTAGATAAATCTCCAAGGGCTTGTGATGATCACCGCACGGGATTTCCGGAGCAACGGGCTCCACACAAACAGCGATAACTTTTACAATTATTAATTTTTTGTTTTGAAATTTTGCTAAAGTTAAGTCGAAACATGATGTATTAATGCTATGTATTGTATGCTATGCTATTTAAAGTAGTAAAGCAATTGACTAACAAAAAAAATTATTGAAAATCATCATTTTTTCGGACCTCTGACTACCTCTAACCCCTTAATTCACTTCGCCTATAAATGAATAATTTCGTTTCTTTTCTGTGTGTTTAATTTTTTTCTTTTTAATTTTTGGCTACACATTTATTTGCATTAAAATGCTTCTAAAGTAAACTTCCGACACAGATTTTCCATTTACATTGCACGCACACTAAGCTACGAATGTTTGTATGTATGTATGTGTCTATGTGCGCTTGCTTCGGAATATCAGTCACTTCATAAATATGTATGCGTAAATGTGAGGGTTTTTGTTTTTGTTTTTATTGAGAACCGAAGCATTTGCGAAACCACATTAATATTTTTTAAGATTTTATTTATTTTTTTCAATTTCAATTCTCGTCTGATGCAAATGAACAAATCCACTTTTCAGTGTAAGTCATATTTGTCATTGCACCGTTATTGCCATGCACTTTCAACATTATCAGTTTCACTGTGACACTTCTGCTTTGCAGTTTGTCAAACTGCTGCTTTCATTTTATTCTTGCTGAATTTTTCCTACGCTGGAGGCTTCATTCCGCATTTCCTACTTTGCATATTTTCGAATACATTCTTTTTTCTACTTTTGTCAATTTTAATTGGTGTTCTATTTTATTCAATGTTTTTTTTTCTTCTATTTTTCCTAGTTCTCTTCTTTTTGCCAACGGTATACTTACAACAATAACAACGATTTAATGGTAATCTCTTTCAATGTTTTCACTTGCCATTTCTTCTACATATTTCGTCAACTTTTTTTTCACATTTAATTCTTAAAAAACTTAAAGGCATTTGGTGAATATTAATCCTTATAATTTATAATTAAATTGCTCTACATGTTTTACCTTCATTTTCTATTTATAATTATAGTTTTAATTGATATACAAATAATTTTGTAACGTAGTTCATACAAAAACAAAAAAATACTTATTGCTTTATAAAAATAATTCAAAGTTCAACAACTTACTTATGGTTTTAATATTATATTTTTAATATTGTATGATTATTTTATATTTTACGATTTTTCTACTTAAACATACTAATACATTTAGATTTTATTTTTGTTTTGTTTAAAGCCAATAATTATATTTAAAGCAAGCCTTAGCAAAACAAAAATAAAAACGACGAAGTAAGTTTTGATTTGGTTTTCTCTGCTTTGCAGGGTTTTCATTGCATTGCATTTGGTGTTTGCCATCGATTTTATGGCTTTATTACAATTTTGCTTTTTAATGAAAATTCAAATACAAATTTTATTCATCCCATCTCCTACTCTTTCAGAGCCCACGCATAGCTAACTCTGAAAACCGCGCCAAGCGTAAAGTTGATACCGATCAGCGCTGACCAAGATTAAGCAACGCATAGTGAAATAGCGCAGAGAATCAGCTCTGAATGCGGAAATCATCCAATAATTGAACTTCCAACTGATTTCTGAAGCTTTTTATGCCAAAGAGCGGAGTGAGAAAAGCTTCACTAATCGAAACATCAAAACATTCATTATTCTGCTTAAAATAACCCATAATCAGGAGTTAAATTGCACTATCACCAATTTTTAGTGGCAGTTAAAATTAGGGTTTCTTGATCACAAAGTCTTCAGTTTTTAGTGTTTTAACTATCCGCTTATTGCACCCGGTGGTCTAGAGCTCGAAAATTTAGGGTATTCTCAGAAATTTGTTTTCAATAAAAAAATGAAAAACGATATTTAAAATTTTTAGGCTTTTTATTTAACTTCTTTTACGTACAAAAATTAAAAGAAAAAAAAAATCATATTGCGTTTTTTCCGAAAATTTTTTTTTTTAAGTATATAGTTGATTGCATAACTTAAACCCCTTAAATCAAAAATATATCTTCAAGCTGCTTAACGTTCGAATTAGAATTTTTAGAAAATTTTTGGTTGCAAAGTCTATTCGATTTTTGTAAAATAAAACTTAAGTTTGAAGTTGCTCAAAAGTCGCTTTGATTTTTGAAATTTTTTATTGCTTACGACTTCTTTTAATTTTAATAATTTCAAAAATGGCGCTGAAGTTAACCCTCCCGATAAATTGGACCGGGACGGTGTTATTGATTTTGGCTCTTCTATTTATCTGAAACACAAAAACCAAAAGAATTATTAATCAGCATGACTGTAACTATGTCCCGTACTAGAATAAAAAAAAATTGACAATAGACGCCGTTTTGATTTTGATGCTCCAAAAATCGTTTTTTTTTCAGTTTTTTAATAAAAAAATACGAAATAATTGAAATAATAATATGATTCTAATACGGGCGATAGCCATTGATGTTGTGAACAACATATTAACATTTCATACGATTCGCTTGAATAGTTTTTTTTCACAACATCAGGCCGAGAAAAGTCGTTTCGAGGTAAATGAGTTTAAAGTTTGAGGTACAGGAGCGTGTGGACCGCTCTCTACCTAGCTAATGAGCTGTAGAAGCTATAAAAAGGCGAATTTCCGCAAGAAAATTTCACAGTATATTCCTAAGGTACTATACTTTTGAAATATCGAAAAAACAAAAAATCGTTTTTTTTAATATCTAGACCATCGGGTCCCCTTAAGGGGTAACACCACTGTACACGCGTAAAATAAACCCGATTTTTAAAGAATTTTTTTGTATAGAAGGAAAGGGAAAACAATCACTCTGATTTGGGAAGTTATTACTTATATACTAAAATACAAAACTACAAAGTTTGATCGAAAAATTTTACAAAATGGCGGCATTCGAGACATTTTTGTAATGTGGTTTCTCTTGAAGGAGCTCCGCGGCACGCAGCACAGAGGGTGCAAATTTTAATCTGGAACAAAGAAAGATTTTTTTTCTTAATCTAGATAAGAATATCTAGAGAAACAGGTAGGGGATTTAAAAAATATTTATTTTTGTGGAATTAGCAAGCATTTGAAGGAAAAAACTCTATTTTGGACTAAAAAAACGGCACTTAAATAATTATAACAATCGTTTAAATTAATCTATCGAAAATCCCCTACGCTCTTCTCTTCAGAAGGTTATTATAGAGACGTAGTGAAAAACCTGATTAAAAATATTTAAAATTGTTTGAGTTATGCTGCGTGCCAATTTCAGAAAACGTGTTTTGAGAAAAACGCTTTTAAAGTTTGGAAATTTGGAGAAGTCGTTAGGTAGCAGTCACTAACGCTTGGTTAAAAGCTTAAAATATTTATGAAATAGACTTCGGTAACGTATAAAACTTTTTGTTCTGTATTTTAAAAGGTTCAAAGAATTTTTTAAGCTTATAAAAAAAAAATCAATTTTTTGAAATTTCTACAGTGGTGTTACCCCTTAATTAACATATTTAACACATTATGCCCAACCCTGCCCATTATCACCTTTTATGAAAAATAAAAAATACTTAATATGCATAAAATATGACGTTGATGTACGTGCCAGCGACGGAAAACATTGATCGGCGCATTGATCAGCATTTCGCTCGTCTCCAATTTACTTCACTCTGCGATGTCTGTGCGATTTGATATGAAAATCTGTGCAACCTGTTTTTAACTTTTTTGCTCACATCCACGGCAGCGCATTTTCGGCTCGGCTCGGCTCGGCTTTCAGCGTTCACTCTGCTGCTGCTCGAAAATAAATTTCTATGTGCAATTACAATAAATTCACACAATTTGATTGCTACTTCTTCAATCTCGAAAATCACAGAAGCTGAGCAGAAATCTCATGAAAATGCTGGTGCCCATGAAATCAGCAAAAACCAAAATTCCTTGACTCTCTTGACTAAAATTGCATTGAGTTGAAATGACCAAAATTTGCTTGTATAAATAATGTCGAGACACGTACGACGCCATCTGCAAGAATTATACATTTTCAGATAGGATGATTAATTTTGTGCCACCTTGTACATAGCCAAAATGTGTTGCTCTTACGATTCAATAAAGCCTTAAAAATGGTATAAAAGTTATGAATAATAATATTTTAGCAGTCTGGGTTTTGATAATACTAAATAGCAGATTGTTTCACATTACTTTTCTAATTTTTATGCTTACACAACCCATTCGACTACGGCGACCGCCTATAATGGCGATGGTCTATAATGATAAATTAAAGATGACGGATCAGTCTGACTCTTCTCAGATTGTCTATGAATTGTCTTTCGATTTTGATGTTACCGAACAAATAAAGTCATAAGCCTTGGCATTTAAAAGTTCTAGTAGTAGGTACTGGGTTATATTTGGATATACACATTTTTGATGAAAAAAAATATTAACTAATGCGACCAGATAAACCAACGAGACTGGAATAGTTCCAAGATTGTATGGCTAAGTACTTATTCCGGTGAAAAAGTTAAAGCAACACGATTTATCTCAAAATTTATTTTACAAAAATTACGCGGTTGCAGAAAAAGTACCAGGAAACGAGTAAGAGTACTTAAAATATCAATTATTCATAAAAATGTATGGTATCTATCGCCTTCAAGATAGGGCCCATCGAAATAATTCACTTACATAAGCAAATGAGTAATAAAATAATTAAAATATTTTAATAACATATTTCTCGAAATCGGCTTCAGTTCTCGATGAGAAGCCTCTGATTTACGTATCTGTTACGTCTTGTATCGGATGTCTCGAAATGTAATTTGAGTTTTGGAAAAAGAAAGCGGAGCGAATGTTGTAGTTATTCGCTGGCTCGGCGGTTAAATTTTTGGTTAGAAATTTTAATATTTTTATGCTACATATTAAGCCTTATATGAACTCATGTTAAGAAAAAAAAGAGAAGAGGCAGGCGCTCAAGCTTATCAATCCGCAACATATTATTTATTTACAAACAAACACTAAGGCCGGTTTGGACTTACGGTACACAATTTTGAGGATGCGTTAGCCAACAGTACATTACGCCTATCCAACGCCTGCAAAACAAAATCTTGCAGAGCTTAATAAACGAGCCGTACTATATAAGGAGTTGCGACCTTCATCGAGATCTTGGCATACCAAATCTGACTGAGGTAATGAAGCAGTTAGGCATAGCTCACAAAATAGCGACTAAAAAATCATGACGACGGTACAGCAGCCAACTTACTTCGGCTGAATTCTTCTCGAAGACGTTGCGGTAGCAGACCGTGTGGAGAGTGAATAGCGATTATATTGTAATTATATTGTATATCCTATATCCTATAGGACAATCAGTCTTATGCCTTTCATGTCGAAAACGATCGAAAAGCTACTTACCTAAGAGAAGAGGTTATCTCGATAACTCCACTCCATAAACTGCAATTTGCATATCAAAAAGGGAAATCCACAGTTATAGCACTACACATATTTGTTCGCGATATAGAAAAGGCCCTTGACCTAAAGGAAATAGCCCACTGTGTTTTTATGGACATTGAGGGTGCATTTGATAACGTGAACTTTCAAGCAATAGAACTGGCACTCTCCAATAGGAGAGCCGATCCAGCAATTGTTAAATGGGTAAGCAACATGCTAAACCAAAGGATAATCACAGTCCCTCTGGGGCAAGTTACCCTACGAGTTATAGCCGCGAAAGGTTGTCCACTCGGGGGTGTACTATGGCAATTGCTCTGGTCTATCCTGGCTGACAATTTAATACAAACCCTTAACAATAAAGGTTATAAAACAATAGGGTATGCAGATGACATTTCTGTATAAGTTAAAGGCAACCACGAAAGGACCACAAAGGACTTAGTGCAGGATGCCTCAAATATAACCTGGCAGTGATATAAAAAAAGAGGGATTATCAATCAACCTTTCCAAAACCACCACATATTATCCCATTTACGAGGAAAAGGGTTCTAAATATACTCACCCTGGGAATAAATGGAATAGAGGTACCTCTAAAGGAAGAGGTTAAACATCGAGGAGTTATCTTGGATAAAAAACTCACTTGAGAGGCCGACCTCAACTCAGTAATAAAGAAGGCAACGAAAAACCTCTGGGCAACAAAAAAACTCTTGGGTAAATCCTGGCGTCTGAACCCTAAAATGACCTTCTGGATCTGCACCCAAATGGTAAGACCTATTGTACTATATGGGGCTTTAGTAATCAAATCAAACTACTGCTATATCAAAACTATATAATCTATAAAGGCTGGCGTGCGTAAGCATAACAGGGGAAGCGCTTTTAAATTTACCACCGCTACATTTAGCAGTGCAAGAGGAAGCTACCATGCAAGCACTCTCTTTTTATAAGAAAGAAAAACTAAAACCAGGAGATCTTACTTGACACCTCAATACATTAAACAGAGCTCCACATGCAGTATGCATAACCCAGGCGAATGACCACACGGAAACCGTACGGAATTTTAAAAAAAGATACAAGGTTATCTTCCCCCCTAGGGAAGAGTGGGACACTAACCCAACATGACTAAATGATGACTCACAAAAATGGTACACAGATGGTTCCAAAAAGTCCCCAAGGAGTAAGAGCAGAATAGTGGGGCCTAGAGCATACAAATCCCTAACACTAAGTACAGATACCACGATTTTACATGCGGAGCTCTTCACCATAATGGAAACAGTGGGTATCATATCCAAAAGAGGTTTCGAGAAAGTAAAAATTAAAATACTTTCAGACCGCCAATCGGGTCACAAAGCCTTGAATAGCTTCACAATCAAGTCAAAAGTCCTAATACAGGGTTTGATTGAAAAGTAATGAGCCTTTCCGCGCGGAGCGTCTGCCAAGCGATCAACCGAATCGGCTGGTGGGGGAAAATGATCGTTGGACTTTCCTCTTCTACTAGAAACCGGTCCCAGTTCGCTGACAACAGCGGAGCAGTCAACAACGCTCCGCGCGTGAAAGCTGTTTTAAAAGTGTGTTAGGATTTTGCAGTGGCGAAAATGTAGCGATCGTTGGAGCAACGTTACTCGATCAAATTTTGCGTAAAGCTAAACAGTTTGTACCTCCAGGAAGCACTGTAAACGCGGCATTTTACAAAGAAGTGCTCCTTCGGCTGAAAAACCGCGTCGCCCGGGTTCGGCCCGACCTCGTCAACAATTGGACCCTTCATCACGACAATGCGCTGGGGCACACCGCCTTCCTCTGCACCTCCGCATTGGGCAAGATGAGGGTTCCGGTGCTTCCCCACCCTCCCTACATCCCAGACCTGTCCCCTCTGGACTTCTTCTTGTTTACGCGCATGAAAAGAAAGCTGAAGGGGAGGCGTTTCGACTACATCGAGGCGATCCAAAAAACTGTGACAGCCGAATTGAACGCGATTCCGGCGGATGAGTTTAAAAAATGTTTCCTGCAGTGGAAGGACCGCTACCAGCGGTGTATTGAGGCACAAGGGTCTTATTTTGAAGAATATTAGTTTATAAGCCAAAATATTTAATAAAACTGCTTAAAAAAACCCATTTTTCGGCTTTAACAAAAAAAATAAATATAAAAGAGGAAACCGAAAAATGGATCCAAACAAAATTCAGGAACCACTGGAACGGCATAAGCTGCCTTTATAACTCCAAAAAGTTTTTGAACTTCAATGCCAACAGAGCAAAATCTGATCGAACCCTAGATAAAAAGAGCCTCAGATTACTCTGTGGGGCACTTACAGGTCAATTTGCCTGTAATAAGCCCTTTAACACGATAGGGTTATCTTGCACAAGATCATGCAGGTTCTGCTGTGATAAAGAGGAGTCTATGGAATACTTAATCGTCAACTATGAGGCATTAGGCCATAGGAGACACAGAATCCTGGGCTCGTACCTACTAGAGGCGGGATACCTACAATTGCTCCCTCCTAAGGAGCTGGTTCGATTCCTCGGTATACTAAATAATTATAATTAAGTAATTAAGGGCGCGCAATAGAGCAACCTGGTTGCAGTGCATAAAGGCCTTAGCCTAACCCGTACAACCATTACCATTACCACATTGTAAAATGCTTCTTAAAACCACTCAAATCATCAAACAAAAGTTGCTTTTTAGCTGCAGTTATACTATGCTCCTAAACAATGACCAAGAATTGATAATAAAAAATAAAAAAATATATGAGATGTTTCTCTATTTTCCGCGAAACGGTCAGAAATTACCATATTTGAAGGAGGTATAGGATGAATATTTTTCAAAAAGTTATCCTCATGGTATTCCACATGAAATTTATGAACTTGTGGTTACCTCAGATGTGTGCATTTTCTGGTTTCGTATGCCGCTCCGTCATAATAATGGTGGTTTTCTCCATTTTTAATAAAAATAAGTTTACTGTTTATGCAAAAAAAAAAACAAAATAGGGCATCCCACGCATTCTCTCAAAGCAAAATTGTAATAACGCCCAGTGGGCTGCCATAAAATCTTTTCCACTCTATTTTCAATACAACGAAGTTAATCTTCGCTAATCTACATATTTTGCGTGCTTCATAGCATCTTCAAATCTATTCAAATGCGAGTATATTCGTATGCCTATTTACACAGATAACAGTTTTCAATGATTATTTACAGTGCACGTAAGTACATAAAAGGTGGCTCACCAACAACTTAGGTATAACTTTTAAACTCAAGGCATTTATTTAGTTGCCTCAGCAATTCAACACTTCAACTGCCTGCAACTCACGAATACGGCGATATGCCGTTGAAATGCATTCAACTGGCCTTAAAATTAGATTGCACCAAATTGCGTTTAAATTTTATCCTCTTTATTACTTCTATTGCTTCTAACTGCTGCCGTAGACAATTCGGTAGTTAGACATCCACATCCACAGCTCACCTACGCACCCGCCTATGCACGCTGAGGCTGCGAGTGCCCAAAGGCGGTGCTTTATTCACCACGCACTATGGCGTAATCTAATCATCGCTGCTATGAGCGCCGGTACAACGCTGACGCACCACGAACTCAAGGGGTGAACGCTTTGACTACCATTACAGCTATCTCCGCTGCAAATCGAGCAGTGCAGTTCCACATCTTGATTATTTCCATTATTACCATTTGGGGTCTTCTTTGCCTTACGCTTCACTTTATTGTCATTTTCGTTATCTTTATCAGCGTTGGCGTTGCGTGCCAGCTCTGGTGGCCAACCCAATTTGTTGCCCAGTATTTGGCATGCGTCCGAATCGGCGGTGTCCAATTGACAGAAGCGAGCAGTTACCATTTTGCTGGTGTGTGCTGTAGAAATGGAATTTAAAAGTGGGGTTTTCAGCAGCAATTAACAGTGATGGTGATTTTGTGGAAATATGAAAGTGATAAAATAAAGTTCGCACTTACGATCTCTGGCCACCACTTTTTGGCAATTCCACAGTGGGCCATCCCTAGCGCCGGTATTGAAATACGCAAACCTATTCAAATCGAAAAGCCAAGTATCAGTTGTTCGCATCTTGTCGAGTGTGCAGTCCTATTGGAACATTAGACAAGAAAAAAAGTATAGAATTAGAAATTTTTAATAATTATATGATAAAAAGGTAAAAAGCGTGTGAGGGTGTAAGTTTTTTTTTTTTTTATTTTTTGTTTTTTTTTGCATAAGGATGCTCATCCAAAGCCATCCTTAGATGGCATCGAATCGCCCAAAGAGCTAAATACGTGAATTCTGTCAAGATGAAGAAGAGAAAGAAACGATTTTACATCTTTTCGACCACTGTCCACTACTGTCGCTATCCAACTGAGCATTAGCCAATCCAAATAAGCAATTCTTCAATGGGTTGGGAGCTCTCTGCAGTGTGGAAAGCAGGGAGGTGCTAAAGTTTTAGGAGAGATCGGGCCAAGGTCCCCATGTGTCGTTACAAATGGATATGAACCTGAGATTTTTTTAGACCGTTTTTTGATCAAGCAGGTCTCGAACATGTATAATGACATTTAAATTATTGATTAAACAAAATATAATGTTTTAAGATCTACCATTTTTTTATATATAATATTACTCCAAGACATCTGAGTGGTCAGTGAGTCGCATGCTTTAAAAATTAGTCAAAAAAGCTTTATTAAGATAGGAGTTAGTGGGCAAAAGTACCAGAAGTAGCACCAAGTGCCGTTTTGATACCATTATGTAGACCACGACCTGCAAAAAATTTCAAAACTTAAAGGAACAAAAGCCATCTACAACCGTCTAGTGCTGTTGATGTAGTGGAAGAGAAAGGCTAACCCCGAAAGGTGCACTAAAAAACCCCAAGCGCCCAGCCGCAAGAACCGGACATTTGCAAAAAATATGTTCAACAGTATCTTACTCTGCCGGATACCCACAGCCTATGTCATGCGGGTTGTACGGAAGTACAAGCTTCTCCGCATGAGTTCCGATCACCCAGTGACCACTACTATCGAGTTTGGAAAGTGAATGATTGGCAGCACTTTAAGCATCCTGCTTCTGTCGTACTGAGGTCAAAGTGTTTTTTAGATAGCGGACGATAAAATAGATTTGCATCTGTCTTGCGCTTTTTTAAGAAAGAAATTGTGCAGTCTCCCATTGACAGCCGTCAAGGGGACCTTAATGGCTGAGATGGGGACAACTCAAACCGGTTCTGTCGACCCTTTCCTAGCAAAATCATTTTCCTCTATGTTCCTATGTCTTAGAATCCAGATAGAAGAAGTGTTTCCTGCGAGTTAGACACCTTTGATATCCGCCTTACAGGAGTTGACCAGAAGAGAGCTGCTATATGGCGACGACAGGGCCTTGCAAGCTGGACTATCAGAAAAGATTTTATGTCCTCTCTCAGCAGTGATCCCTAAGCATTGACAGAATCGCGAACACTTATGCTTGGAAAATACTATCCGTTTTCGGCAGTTTAAAGGACACTGAAATATTGGCTGATCTAACAAAAACCCCCCGAAGTACAGAGAAGGAAGGAGAAATCTGCCTTAAAATGCGTTGATGAAAACAAGTAGTAAAATTTGAGGACGATCTGACTTATTAGATCTCATCAACCTTAATTTCTCCTAAAAGAATTTGTATACATAAATACACAATTTCTAGCCGCCAGATAATCAAAAATGCTTCATCCTAGAATTCTGTATTTCCACAAAATAAAGTGGTCATATCTATTGAGACCATAGACGTAACGCGTAAATATTATTAAGCGCAACATGAATTTTGTGAGAAGAAATAGAATCAAGCTTATTATACAGGGTCTGGCACTCGAAGTGTAATCAACTTCAGACCGCTCTGTTAGTTGGCTAAATGACAGTCCAGAGTATTTTTTACAAGCGCGCGGAAGCATTTTGCCCAGTAATGGATTTTAAACGTAAACCATAAAGTAAATAAAGTTTTCGTTTATCGCACCATTACTCGTTACAATGATACTGGTAGCATCGTAAAACGTCTTGGAGGCGGTCATCAAAAGACTGCAACTTCACGTGAAATGGTTCTAAAAGTGAAGAAATGAACTGAAATGGCGAAAGAACTGAAAATATCTCACCATAGATCCGCCGCATACTGAAAAATAATCTCAAAGACAAGCCCTACAAGATCCAAAGACACATGATCTCACACCAAAGCAGCAACAAGTCAGTTTTGAGAGAGCGAATGAGATATTTCGTACCGCCGAAAGCGGCCAATTTTCAAAAATTGTGCTTTCTGACGAGAAAATTTTCAAATTGAGCAACTCGTAAACTCCTAAAAGGATAGGGCTTATTTGACCGGCCGTTCATACGAGAATTCGAGTCATCAATTGGCCAGTAAGTGTGGCTAAAAAAACAACGTTCCGAACTTCATAATGTCCATACAATAGCTTTCGAATCCACAGGACGCGAATCCGATGGATTATTCTCTTTGGGCCATTTTGGAGATCAAAATCCGAACTAAAATATTCACTAGTCTCAGGCGCTGAAAAAAGTCATTGTCCGCGAGTGGGCCAAAATACCTGTAAGTCACTTTCGGGCCCCCTGCGATTCGTTTCTGGATTATCTCAAGGCCATAGTCAAGGCAAAAGTCTTAATTTTGCATTATTTTCACAAACTTTTTACTTTGAATTGAATAAAAGTCATTTTCCAAACTAAATTCAAGGCCTTTTTAATTGGTTACACTTCGAATGCCGGGCTCTGTATAATGAGTATAATAGCTAGCTTTCTTCTTGCCTCTAATGGGGTACGGTACACTATACAGGGTTAGTTTACTGGGGCGGCAGCCTTTGGTCGGGAAAAACCCGAGTCATTCCGGTAACGTAGAACCGGCTGCCATGGGGATGGTTTTGTTTTGATGTCTTTCTTCAGTATCTTTGCATTGGCCTTTCATCACACACTAGGCTGTCTAATCGATAAATACGAGTATAATGTGGATATTGCTCTCATGGGAGAATAAAATAGCTCGTTCGACTTCTTTATGGAGTTGTCGTAGGTTGTTTAATAAAAAGCTAGGGGTAACCTTTTCTAAGTTATTACACGTTAAGCACATGCTCGGAAGTATTTTATATGGAATCAACGCGATTTTGTACTGACATCCAACTTGCACTTAATTATATGCACTAAACTATAATGGGCTATAAAATTGCATAACCAGAGGTTTTTTGAATATTCTGATTAAAAAGTAAAACAAAAAATGATGACAATTCTTTTGGAATTTGTTAAATTTCTGCGCATTTTGTATTATACAAAGTTTGGTTAAGCGTCCACAATAAAAAAAAAATTTTAAAAAAAATTAAGGAAAAAAATGATAGGTAGGTAGGTAAAATGCTTGAAGTGCCGGTCTGGCACTGCTCAAGTAGCAGTAAAGCACCGTTTTGATATCATTAAGAGACCCCCAACAGGAAGATATCTACAGCCAGCCAGAGCTGTTGATATAATGGAGGAGATTGATTGGATTTAGGTTGGCGCACTGCTCCAGGCTGTCGAAGAAAGGAGCGCCCAGTGACCTTAGTCGTTAAAAACAAACGGTGGTGATCACAATTGGCCACCGAGATCTTCTGATTTAACACCTTGTGACTTTTTTCTTTGGGCCCACGTGAAAGAGAAGTTCCACGCCAGCAGCCCAGGGTCGATTCAAGACCTCAAAGATGGAACTCGTGAGGCTATCGAGGACATAGGACAGCCACTTTACAATTCGGATATGGAAAATTTCATGAAAAGGATATTGCCCTGTAAGCGTGATCGTGGTGGTCATTTGCCTGATGTTATTTTCTACTATTAGCGGCATACTTTCCTCCTTATAAGGAAATAAACAATCGTTTATATTAAAAAAGAGCATTTTTCTTTGAATATCAAAATAACACCTCTGATTGAAAAACCCTTTATATAAAAAGTAAGAGAAAAAATTGTTAAAATTTGGCAATTCGTCGCCCTGCTACCTTCTATTCACAACACGCATGCATATCAGAATTCGTTTTAGAGGTATGGTTCCTTCGGCAAAGTTTCTTATTTTGATCCCTAGAATATGATTTTCACAGAGCAATGGGCGATTTTTTTGCCTCCCCACAAATGGACTCGGCCTAATATACATACATATTTTTTAATTTGAAAACTAAATATAATTTAATTAAATCTTTCCAATAACAGGAGTTTAATAGCAAAAATAATATTTGATCTATTTGCTACATATTTACACATGCACGCATGTAGGTACCTATATATTATAGGTTCATATGTATTTAAGTTATTGCATTTTCGTTTATAGTACAAACATTTGCTCAGGTGAAATATTTATTATGTGTGTGTGCGTATGTGCTCATGCATGTATGCATGTATGTATATATGTATGTATGTATTCATGTGCGTTGATATTATATGTTCTTGTAATTAATATGTAGCTATTTGAGCAACAAATATCAGCATTATCTTATCAATATTGTGGCTTTGTTCGGAGAAATCTTTACATGACCAATATTTACATATTGATGTATATATACGAGTATAATATCTGCATATAGCTACATTCCAATTAGCAATAGCGAGGTCATCTATAGAAGACGTAGTCGATTTAATGCATACCAGTAATGCTCGTAGTCAAAGATTCGACCAACAACAATTCTCACTGTGAGTAGTGGGTTTCAGCCAATTTCAATTGAACTATACAACGAAACTATAGGTGCCTTCTATTCGCCACGTCTCTGTTCACTATCAATCAAAATATTAGCTTGGAAGGTGGAAGTGGCTAGTGAGGCTTTACTCATCTATTCCTATTTCGATTCTAGGCTGCTGCAAACAGCCGTTATGTGACCAAAGTCATAATACCGTTGCGCGTAGAAACGCTTGTCGTAACTCACTGAGGAAGAATTACACTTCAACGGTGCTATCTAATTCTTTCTTAATGCATACAGTTGCTCATGGTTGTGAAAGTTAAATATCCGGCTGATTAGTGATATTGAAGTACCACACTGGCATTAGGGTAAACTCAGAGCGCATGTAGTGCTGATGAATTTAAGGTTTGCTCAGACAGACAAAGTTCGCTCATTTCAGTTCCAGTTTCAGTAAAAAGAACACCAAATTATAGAAAACACCAAATTACAGAAAACACCAAATGACAGAAAACGTTTTTTTCTAATGGTGGTCGCCCCTCGGCAGGCAATGGCAAATCTCCGAGTGTGTTTCTGTCATGAAAGAGCTACTCATAAAAAAATCATCTATCGTTCGTAAGCGGCATAAAACTTTATGTAAACTTCTTGGTGCAAAAATATCTATACGCATACCACAAATAGGAGCAAGACATCTAACAAGCACCAAAATAAAGAGTGAAAGCACCTATAATATATTTTGGGAGAAAAAAAATCCATTATTTTTGCATATTTCTGTAATTTTATGGACATTATTTTTAACATTATAAAGGCCTGAATTGCGCGTTACAGTATCGGCACCATACGCACCGTTCGCAACTTCAGTGGCCTGGCTTGCATTTTCGTCTTTGTCAAAGAAAAACTGTAAAATATTAACAGCCTGTAACTCACAACTGAATGGAACAAACAAAAAAAAAAGCCACAGCATCTTTTTAGTGTGAAACGTCAATTTGACAACGAGCATAAACCTCAAATTGTTTGATTGATAATTTACGAGTTACCGATCACTACAACCATCTACCGAGAAAATAATGGATTTCCTCTTCGCTAACCCAAATTATATATCACAATCAACTGCGTTTTCTGGCTGTCAAGATAGATTGTTGTCTTTGTCTTGAAGAGGATAAGATGCCGGAATATATTTTGTGTAAATGTCTGGCATTGGATAAACAGAGATTGAAACATTTCATCTCGAACCAGTGAACGTTGAGAACTCTTCTCTTAAGGATCAAAAATCAAGGTTACAAGCGCATCACTCTAACACGAAAGGCCTTTTAAGTCGCAGTCGCATTCCTTCATTCTGCTGCTCTCTGTATATATCTATCTCTAACATTTATCTAGTAATTAATGAAAATGTTCAAATGCTATTTATTCAACCGCACTGGTATGTGTGCATAGGCTCATCCACACACACATATTTGACCATCAAGAATTGCGCATCTTATCTGCACTTGAGGTCATAAATCAGTAGCAAAACAAACAAAAGGCCCATAATCAACAGTTAACATTGATAATGGAAAAATTCAGACTCGATGAGGTTTACTTGTGGCACAGAACTACACCTACATGTGTATGTATATGCAACTAAATATAAAACATGGCCAACGTTCGGAAAAACCTAAATACCTTGGCACAATTTCGCAAACAAATTTCCACTGAAACAAAAATAGCGCCAGCCACATACTCGTATAAGCTGATATGAACCTGTGTCCGTTTGTATGTTTGTGAGTTTCCATATGCAAGCGACAACCGGAAGACTATATATCTTTGATGTTTGCATTTCTGTGTTGATGTTTTTTTCTATAATAAATTTTTTTTTTTTTTTGGTTTCTTTTTCAATGATTCATGTGATGTGCATGCGCCTAGACGTAGGCCACACATCTTCATTCATTTCCCTTCATTTATCAATTTGTATGCCCTTGCTGGCAGCCACAATTGCTCAATTCTCAATTACTAATCCAAACAAACCAGCCAAGAAGCGCAAAAAAAGTAAAGCTTGGCGCACCATAATGACCTCTGCTCATTGATAGTGAACGGTTGGGCATTGGCGCAGTGCCAGCGGCGTATACTCGTATAATACAAATATTTATACGCAGTTCGAAATGAAGCTGCAGCTTGAGCTTTCAATTCATTCCACTTACACTTAGAAAATAAGAGTGAACATGCACTTAAATGTATTTGTGTTTAGATATGAACACGCATATACATGCATGTGCTTGCACCGATTGTCGCTTACATACATACAAGTGCGGAATATCCCTGCTGGGAGTCGAAATTCATTAAAAATCTTATTCAGCCCATAGTCGGAATATATCTTAACTAATTACAAGTAAATGCTTCTGGAAAAAATTATCCCGATAGGTTGTGGTGGAAAATTTTGAAAAATCGTATTTTTTTTAAATTTACATACATACATATATGAATAAATGAAGTAAAAAGTTCTAAGCGTTTTTCCGCAAAATGTCTTTAGTTATTTATAAATTGCATCGGATCATTTTATATGACAATTTAAAGGGTTTACACTTCAAAATGGCTGCTTGAAAGTTTTGTATTTGGTGAAGCCATTTGATTGCTGAAGGTTTCCAAAATGAAAGTGGAAAGAGCGAAAAGTTTGATACATTCTTTAGTTCTATTACGATTAAAGTTAAAAGTCGGAGCAAGCGACCATAAAAATAAGTGTTCATCAACCCCAGATAGTTTCACATGAATAGTAAATCGTTGGCCACCAAGCAAGTGGAACACTCTGGTAATCTAATTTTCGTAAATGTTGACAAAGTCACGGAAACCGTCGAGTCAAATCGGCATGGGAGCAGTTATTCTACTGCCTGTCCAAGTTGAGTCATATTCAGAGCTTCAAAAACTAATGAATCACACTTAAGAGGAGTTTAAGTAAAAATATAATAGTTGCTTTAATTAAAAATTGCCTAAAATTCTGGTTTAAATGCAACAGGATGTACCAAAAACATCAAAAAATTGTGTGAACAATATTTTATAGATGTTGAAAATATTATTTTATTTCTTTGCTTCAATAAAAGCCATACATATAACTTTCGAAGTTTGGATTTTTGAGTTTGTGTCCAAAATTTTATCCAAGTTTCCAGCTTCTTTTTTTTAATTTGGGTATGGGCTTTTGTAGCCATTTTTATACAACAAAATGCAAGTTTCAAGTGGCTGAAAATTCTCGTCGATCTTTGAGAATTTCTTTCCAGTGTTGAGCATTTATCAGGTTAGTCCAAAAGTTCGTGCGTTTTTTAAAGGTGGTTTTAAAATTAATAAAAAGAAGTATTTATTAATCAATAATATATTTTCCTTCATTATTTACAATGTATTCCCAACGTTTTGGCAAATCTTTAATTCACTGCTCAAAAAATTGTTTGTCCTTGGAGCCAAAATATGTTTCGATATCCCTTTTTATAGCTTCTTTTGAGGAGTAATTCTTGTAACTCATATGGGATGGCAGTCCACGGAAAAGGTGATAATCACAAGGTGCAATATCCGGAGAGTATGGTGGATGCGGCATTAGCTCCCATCCGAGCTCGTTTAGCTTGCCTAATGTTTGCCTTGCGGTATGAGGTCTTGCGTTGTCGTGGTGAAACAAAACGTTGCGTCTATTCACTAAGTGCCTTATTCAAGTTTGATATCTGATGCGAATAATAATCAGCAGTTATCGTCTGGTTTGGTTCATGAAGTTCTTAACAAACAATACCGGTCATATCCCACCAAATAGACAGGAAAATTTTCTTGGGGTGAAGGCCATCTCTAGGGGTCAGTTCTGGTGTTTCATCTTTATCTAACACACATTCATTCTCTGAATTAATAGAAATTATTTTGGTGGAATATTTCGGTGTTTTGGTTTATTTAATTATTATTAACGATATGAAGAAAATACAAGGAGAAGGAATAGCCATTTTAATTGCGCAATTGGCTGCTAATAATAAACAGTTGGTGGAAGTCCGTATGCGACGTTTACTGAGGTTGCAAAAAATTATGATAGCAATGCGCATAGGATATTCTATATTACATTTTATAATAAGTAAAAAGAGGACAAAACGTTTATGGACACACGTAAAATGAATCCAGAATTAAACAAAAAAAGAAAATTTTATTAGAGGCCTGTTTTTTTGCCGGCATCCATTTCATTTAGTTTTTATTTTGATGTCTCTCCTTACATTCGTAATAAGAATTATCGATAACACAGAAAACACAGGGTTGTATGTCAAAAAGTATCGTTATTATCTAGGACTATTTTATAATCGCGGATTTTGAGTTAAGCGCGTTCTACTTATATGTGAACGTATTATTAGTAATTGTTGCCATGATTTTATAATAAAAGATGATCTCTTAAAGTTGATGAGAAAAGATATTTATAACTGCGACAATAATGATGATATTGTAGAAGATTTTTGTGTAGATGACGAATTTGATATACATATCTACCTATTTAAATTGATATTGATATTTAATATCGTAACACTTACTTTAAAAAAAGTAAGAAATGCAATTTTGTCTGCATCGTTTTTCGCACATAAATATAATATTTGTTCCTAGTGAACTGTTTCAAAGTACTAGATGTATTTAATGTGATGTTTAAAAGACTCTTTTTGTTTGTTTTTTTTTTTTTGCTTTTGCAAATAAATGAAAATGTATGAACCGTTTCATAACTTTTTACTACTGATGAATTGTTTAAAAATAACTTAAAGTAATTTTGATTTTTGTAAAAAAAAAATGTGAATATACCAATGTGAAATTTAATAAAGGTAGGTAGGTAGGTTGGGTGGTTGTCACAAAGAGGCACATTTAGACCTTTCGCAAGTCCATTGAGATACCACTGGAGCTTATCCTTACCCTACGAGTTCCTTTTCAAACCATCCGGTAACTTTAATAAACGAGCAGAGCTTCGTTATCGATGCCGTATCGGTTAAAAATGCCGTATCAAGAGTGCGCAGCCTTCTCTCATAGCTAAGCTTTCACACTCACATAAAAGGACTGACTGACTGTTTCCTCTTCTTCTGTATTAAAATAGCTTCTACAGAAATCGAAGTACGGGACTCCTAATTTAATAAAAGTCACTGAAAAAATTTTAGCTCTTTTTATTAGCTCCAAAAAAATTATGTTGGCTTTTTTTTTTTTGGTAAATTTAGTTCCAACAGCAAATTTTTTCTGGCAACATTAATTATTTGTATTATTACTATTCCTTTGTGGAACAAAATTAAGACACACGTAGAGAGAGGAACTCAGCCAAACACTCAAAAAGGGTGTAAGGGCCAATCATATGTATATTATCTACAGATACTCAATAGGATTAAAATTCCATGATTGAGTAGGTAAATCGTGCTTTTCTGCTGAATTCAGCTCAATATTTTGAGCGAAGCAATAAAGCAACAAAGATAAATGAACCCAGAACCCAAACTTATTTCTCCCAATTAAACGATACTTATTAAAAATAGTAGTAACATACATACATACATATATACAAAATAAACAAAAACGAATATTAATAAATATCTGAATCAAATTTTTATATATTATAAATTAGAAAATTTTACTACCCAGTTATTTATCAGCAAAATAAAACCTAAAAAGCAGTCGTTCAAGCAAGTTGCGCTTAGATTTCTACTTGCCCGTAAGTATGCAGCAAATTGCGCCTTCTTCTTATCATTTCATTCACCTCCCACACAACCACCACCTCTCTGCACCACTCAAGTGCCTAAAGAAATGATAAATCGAAAGCGAACCCTGGCGTAATCATAGCACAAATATTCTCATAAAAACACCTGTGTATGGATTAGTGCACATTAAGTACTCGTATAAGCAGATATGTATGAAAAGGAAATATGCAATTAAGCGCTCACCTCCGCAACGATGCTGTTGTTAGATTTTAAATCCGCACAGCTTGGATTGTCACTGGAATCACAAACAAAGCATTTTAATGCTGCACCTGGAGTTATGCCAAAGTTTCGAAACGCACGCAAAAGAATGAAGAATCCAGTAAAAGAGATAAATGGTGAAGAAAAAGTAGTTAAGCAGATGAAATGCATTAATTAGTATTAATTGATTTTGGTTTATTATTATTATTTTTTACAGTTTGCTTACTCGCCGATTAAACGGCGCATAGTGATTTTGTATTGTTGTTGCTTCATTTCAAATATATTCAAGTGGATGTTATTTTTTATGCATTTATTATCTTATTTGTATTATTATTTTCTTTTTTATATACAAATAATCAAAATATTTGTGCTTAATTAACCGAAATGAAGTGCGTCAGTTCAAGCGTAGCTGAGTTTTATACTTCCGTTGTATGTTTTTTGTAGAAATGTTTTTAATTTGTAGGTTACTGTCTTAATATTTATAGGAAATTGGAACCCCGCTGCTTTTGTAACCTTGAACCTCTTTTTACTCAACTCAACTCTACTATATCCTACAATTAAGGAAGCCAGTCATAGTACTCGTATTAGCATTTCGTTTCCTCTGGTTCTCAAATTGTGATTAACTGAGTAAAAGTTTCAATTAAGAGCTAACCTTGGACACAAAAGACCTTTTAGCTCGAAGTGTCGGCCATTGGGCACGCAACAGGAACAAGCTTATTATTCAACCATGGATAATTATATAAAGTCGATTTCAGATAAAAATGAAATTGTTTTCTTAAGAGCGTTCTAAATAGTAAGTAGTAATTTAAAAAAAATCTATTTTTTATTTCTATTTCTAACTTAAATTTATAGAAAAAAATTATGATAAAAATGTTTACTGGAGCAAGTTAGAACAACAATTGAGCAAAGATTGCTATATGCATAAGCTACTGCGTCATACGGCCCCAGATATATTTCTAAAGAAATAATAGCAGATGGTTTTTAAGGGAAGTTTATTTTTGAAGTTTTGTCCTGCCGACAGGCATTGTTTTCAATCATTTAATCATTCGGGTCCCCAGTTATCATCGAATCAGATAATCGGGTACAAATTCTATCGGCTATGGTAGCCACCTACGCCGAGGGCAATACATACATATTGTACATATATAGTTAAATCCATGGCTAAAATAAAATAAAAATGTGGTTCTTTACAGGGACTATAAAATTTAAGACTTCAGCCAAAATATTTCGGAAAAATAACAGGTGTTATTGGTGAATGAATTGCGCGATCGAGAGATGATTAACGATTTTTAATGGCCAGAATTGGATGGCATAGATCTGCACAACGTTTATTTTCAACAAGACGACTCTATGTGCCACACAAGCAACGAAACCATTGATCTTTTACGGGAAAAGGTGGCGGACTGTGCTATCTCTCGATGATCGAAGAGGTGATCACAATTGGCCACCGAGATCTTGTGATTTAACACCTTGTGACTTTTTTCTTTGAGGCCACGTGAAAGAGAAGGTCTACGCCAACACACCAACAGCCCAGGATCGATTCAAGACCTCAAAGATGGAATTCGTGATGCTATCGAGGACATAGGGCAGCCACTTTGCAATTCGGATATGGAAAATTTCATGAAAAGTGGTTTTAAAGATAGTTCATGGTTTTAGTTTTGCACCAAACTTAAGAAAATTTTTGTTAGCAGCTACTAAGATATAGCTTTTTTAATTGTCAATATTACCGTTATAGGATCACTGGGCAGGTTTATTGTTTTACTTTCAATAACTTTGGTCAAATTTAATATATTTAAGATAGATAAACTTTTATTCGAGTAACCATGTGCACGGACAAACGCAGGGAGAAGCGAACATATAGATATGGCCAGATCGTTTTTTCTTATGTGCTAATTTGCACGGCTATAAAAATACTAAAAATAATGGATGCCCTAGCATGACTATTCGCCTAAAAAGCTAATGAAATATTTCTGCTTCAAAAAATTTAAACTTTTATAATTTTTACAACACCCGCCTTAAAATGATAATATACGGTACTGTCCGTCAGAAGGTCCAACAACAGGCTTATGTAGGTATTATATTTGATTCTATTTTGCGTTTAATAATCACATCAACCTTATCATATCTAAATCGCAAGCGACTCTAGATTTTCTACATCGGAATAGTTCCAACTTCTCAGGTCCTTATACTTTGAAACTGATGGGGTATGCCTCGATCGTTCTATGTTTTTTAATATACTGCATTCATTTCGGAGACCTCATAATTGGTTTTTCATTAAAAGGTATATTTAACGTTAGTTCCCTTAAATTTTCTGATCCCCATACATAGGTAGGAAGAATTGACTTTTGTCTGAATCTGCTTGGTAAAATGTTGAAAAAAATCGCTCCATAAAAATTGAACCGCCCTAATATACAGATATACATATGCGGTAAAATTTTTATCGAGCGATTTTTAACAACATTCTTCATAGCAGATACAGACAAAAATCTTTTCTTCGTACCAAAAAATCCACAAGTACAAGTTTGCATTACAAAAATAACATTCATAGCTCTTAAGTAAATATTATACTTCTTATTAACTTTGCATTAATTGTTTTTTTTTTTTGTTTTTTGTTTTTGGGAGCTCAGTAATAACTTTGCTCTAGTGGACTTTTCTCATATAATTATTTTTAAAATCCGTTTCTGCTAGGAAAGATTTCGAAAAAAGTTACCCCGCCCTAATGTATATACGTCAAAGTGAATTTTGCTATTAGATCCGGTTTTCAACTTTTTGGTAATTTTTAGCATTATTTTTACGACTTTTGAGTCATTATTTTTATATTTCTAGAGTTTTGCCTAGCATCACTGTTCTGTAGCCTTAACATTTAATTAAATTTAAATTAATAAAATTATAAAATACATAAAAATATACACAAAAATATACTTTATAATTTTATGCTCGTATATAAAAATCGAAAAGGTTTATCTGGCGTACTGGATGGCTAAAACACAAGTGCTAATTCAAATCCAAGTGTTCACAATGGACCTCTACTTTAACTTATGTGAGGTGGTTTTTTTGTCAGCAGCCACATATAAAGAGTGATCAAATTGGAGGTACTTTTTCCAATAGGGTCTCTTTGAAAGATCTGTGACTACTGTTCAACTAAATTCATAATATTTTCAGTATTTATTGACATTTCATCGTGGAAATGATGGAAATCATTCAAATTGAATTACGAAAACCGGCGCTCTGTGAAACCTGTTCATCGCGCATTCAATCCAATTTATGGTGTTCAGCGATGAGGCCCATTTTTGGCTTAATGGCTACGTAAATAAAATTGTTGTATTTGGGCTGAAGAGCAATTATTGAAAGCAACCGTTTGGTGCGGCTTATGGGCTGGAGAAATCATCAGCTCATATTTCTTCAAAGACAAGACTGGCGCCAATGTAACAGTGAATGGTGCAGGCTATAATGAACGACTTTTTGAGGCCGCAAATTGAAGCCCGTGATCTCCACAACATTTGGTTTCAACAAGACGGCGGACGGCGCTACTTGCCATACAGCCCGTGAATCAATGGATTTACTGCGTCGTCATTTTTTGGTGAGCAGTTTATCTCTCGTCTCGGACCAATGGATTGGCCACCAAGATCGTGTGATATCACACCTTTGGACTTTTATTTGCTTGGCGTATGCAAAGTCTAAATGCCTTCTGGGTAAACCAGCACCGATTGAGACATTGGAAGCCAACATTACTAAAGTTATTCACGGGATACCGACCGAAGTCCTTCAGCGAGTCATTCAAATTTGGTGTTTACGGATGGCCGAATTACGACGCAGTTGCGGTCAACATTTGAAAGGGATTATCAGTAAAATATAAATGTCATGAATGATTCTACACAAAAATAATATAGAAAAATATTGACCAATCAATTTGAATTTTCGTTGTTTTATTTCAATTTAAAATCCAATACCTCTACATTGATTAACCTTTGCCTGCCTATCCTTATATACATAGAACTTATGTCTAATGGCAGACATCAAATGACATTTTGTTTTTCTCATGCTTCAAATAAAGTAGAATAAAATTTAATCGCTAAAGCTTAATGCGCACTTGAGAAGTAAAACGAATTTTAAAGTAAAGAAATGGCAATGCAACGAAAGTACATTTGAGAGAAGCAAGCACGAGTTAGCTGATTGTTTTATATTTTATGTTTTATGTTTATTTTTATTATCATTTTAGCAAACAAGAAATGGAGGGATACTTCTTTATATTAGAATTGAGCACTTGTGTTGCCATCTTAGGGTTATTCTGTATTTATTTAATTATTTTATTTATTTACAAGAAATATAATTTTTAATTCTGTATTTATTTATTTGATTTATTCAAAAGAAATATAATTTTTAATAATTATATTCAAAAACTAAAGGCTATCGGTCCGATAAAATATATTACTTTATGCTTTATATATTTTTTTTTTTGTATAATTTTTAGCCTCTTCTGGTTCATCTCGTATTTGGTAAATAAAATATTATTTAATTGTATTTTATTTAATTTTGTTATTTATTATGTATATATATTTATAGTTATTGTTTTTATATATTTATATTTTTTATTATTATTTAAATTTTATTATATTTCGAATAAAATCACTTGGTTATAGATTTCGATTGCATTTTTTTCTACCAAATATTGTTTCATATTTAAACTAAAAAAGTCCAGAATATTTAAACTTTTTGTGTATTATATTTATCTGCATATTCAATTCTATATCCACAGATTTCATTTAATTTGATGTTTTTGCAAGTAGTTATTAACTCTTAAGATGGTTTTTAATAAATTTTCTTGCAGTTTTATTTTCTTCTTTTACAACTATTTGTTTCTTGATTCTTTTTTATTTTTTATTTTTTATTTTTTATTTTTTGTTTTTGGTTTTTTTTTTTTGTTCTTTTCTTATCGCTTTTGAAATCACACTAACCGTTATGAATGCACTGCAGCACCAAGATGACCGTTACGATAAACAAATGTAGCACACTTGTGGGCGCGTTGTAGTACCGGCACATTGCTTTACCTTCTTTAATCGAAATTTCACTACTAAAATAAAAATATCACTATTTTGTTTTAAAACAAAATAAAAACACAATATTCCAAGCCACGAAGTATCGGTAATTGGTGTAGTATCACTTGAAGGAGAATTTTTTCATTCAATAAAAGAATGGCACACAAAAGTATGCTTCTATAATTTTTGCAGCGTGACCCATTAAGCACTCCAGCGCTAAGTCGCTTCACTACGTAACGTTTCGCGTTTCGTCCGAGCTTATAATCCTTTACGTGCCACAGCGTTTTGCAAACTGAACTCAACAATGTGAAATTCAAGCTGATGGCGGCGAGCTAAATCGACTGGCCAGTTAATCATTCGTCTCCCAACCGAAGTGGCGTAGGCGAATCCTGTCGGCTGCGGCACGAAGTTGTGTAGCAAATTCGTAAAGGCAGCAACTAAGTATGGAAAAACTTCAGGATACGCCACTAACAGTAAGGAATTTTTTGCGATACTTTCGCTAAGAATGTGGCACTGCAGGGGTAAGTGAAAAAAAAGACAAAAACAAAACACGATGAGTATTTAAAAGTTACTGTGGGAGTTATTTGCTAAAGTTATTGCTATAGTCGCTGCCGCGCTCGCAGTTGGCAGAGTTATTGGCAGCGACAGCGGATGTTGTACGAAAATAAAGACGACAGCGCTGAATTTATGTCGTTTATGGTGACGTCGAAGTTGACAAGCGGAATTGTGTGTACGGTTGTACGGAGAGTTGTAACAAGGCAAGGCGTTATGAAAGCGGCGCGGTTTGTATCAGTGTGGCGGCTCGTAGCGGCCCGCTGACTGGATGTGTGTGTTCAACGAGGCAAAGGAAGTTGCAAAATTGTTTCGAATTAGAAAAGTTAGCAAAGTTAAGTGTATAAAAGTTAACGTAGCATTTTTTGCATGCTTTGGCTTCTTGTGGTTATGGCGGTGATGGCGCTGTGGTAGCGATTGTTTGCACTTTTCGATGTGACACTGAAGGTGGAGTAGGAGAAGGGAACGCCTGAATCAGACAAATTCAATCAAATAATGCAGAAATGGTTTATTGAAAGTTTCTATTTATTTCACTATGATTCAATGGGTTTATAAGTTGGAAAGTTGCTTCTATATGAATGCACAGTTGACAGCGGTCGCCGTAGCGAGTTATGGATTTCAAGCCAACTACAAACATTTCATATCGAGAAGAATTTTCTTACAATGCGCACTACTCTACTCCATAGAACATTGGAGGCATGCCTGGTATGAAAATACCTGCCCCATCTGCTGTGCGATAGCGGCGAAAACTTTTTTGCTGATGAAATTATAATAATTAAGTGGAGATTTTGGAAAGGTACGTAGATAGGTAGGTTGGGTGGTTGTCGGAACGTTGCACTTAGACCACTCGCAGGTCCATTGTGATACCACTGGAGCTTATCCTTACGCTACGTGTTCCTTTTCAAACTATCCGGTAGCTTTATTGTTTTGATGGGCCATGTCTGCTACACCGCTTAAAAATGCCCTATCAAGGGTGCGCAGGCGCCTCATAGATAAGCTTTCAGACTCACATAAAAGGTGTCTGACTGTTTCCTCTTCTTTTGTATTAAGATATCTGCTATAGAAATCGAAGTACGGGAGACCTAACCTTGTAGCGTGGCTGCCTATTAGACCATGACCAGTTTCCCTATCATTTTTCTTATAGCTTCTCTGTTAAATCTTAACAAGATTTTCGATCGACCGCTGTTCCATTTCGGTCATGTCTGTCTGCTTAGTTCGCATGTTGTGATGGTTCACCTATCTATAAGTAATTTACAAGTGGCTATAGGCATGGGTATCATCGTTCTATCCGGTTGGAGATGGAGCGTTGTACCGGTTCGTAGAACTTAGATACGCCACTTAGAAGCTTAAAACATTCTAAGACTGTTTTTGACGAATCTGTTTTAGATTCTAGCGCTTTTATTGCCGCTTGACTGTCCGAGTATATGAATACTTCATTTGTGGATAATACTCTCGTTTTTATTACCGTAAGTGGAAATGTTAATTTATTATAAAGTTAGCTAGGAAACTTATTCATCATAAGATAAAAATTAAGTACACAATTTTAAGCTTTCTGGAACTCGGAACCAAAAGGTGCGGCCTCCAGACAAAGCTGTGTAGTTGTTCCATAAAACTAAACCAATGACGGTATAGACCTACCTAAGATGTAAACTCCGCTCGCCAGTTCACCAATCAAAAAAAAAAAATATATAATAATACTGAAAATTTAATTCCTATTCAAACCAATTTGTAGTCAAGGTAAGTGACATCGCCAAATTATTCTGAAGAGATTTGACAAATTTGGAATATACCCAAAGGGGGTAGGCAATGATGACGAACAAATTGTAGCGCATTACCAGCGTAATTTTCCGAATTTCTGTCAAATAAAAAGAGACATTCCACAAGCCGAACACCAAGTACGGGATATGGAATGAGTTATTTAGATGTAACAGATTGTGAAAGGTGAGCAATAAACTTATTTCCATTTAACGCAATGAAGATTTCGCCTATTTTTCATGAGTTCAAGACAACTTCCACTTTTTTTTTGTTTAGAGCAAATCTTAGACAACCGGCGTGTTTCAATAGTTTCCAATCTACTTTAAACTGTTGAAGCCACTCAAATGTAGGAACTCTTTGTGCGAAATTCGGTTTTGGGAAAAAAGTTCAAAAGTATTGTTACAGTAGAGACCACAATTCAGCTTCTACTAAACGAAATGCCATGAAATCTATGCCAGACATTCATTATGAATGTAAGATCATCCGGTCAAAACATTCAAATCTAAATAATAGTGCCACTGGTTGCTGATATATGAAGGCAAACCGGAAAATTTTCGACAGACTTTGTTTATTTAACTCAAGATCATCTACTACTTCTATGAAAATTCATTGCAACTAGAACTAAAACTTCGACCATATATACGTTTCTCGAAATATCTTCACATAACCTTACTTTTAAGTAAAAAACAAAAATATTCTAGGGCAGTGGCCATATGCGACTTGAAAATTCGAAAAAGAAAAATAAGAACAATACGAAATGGCAATGAATATTCTAAAGGGTTGTGATTTATTTACAAAAACAAAAAAAAACAAATATCGAGTAAAATTATGCATAAATCTTAACTCCTAGCACTGCAAATGAAATACTGACATAGCGGATGATCTGAGAACATATTCGGAAAAAGGCTGGTGAAACAATATGGCGATTTTCGAAAAAAATGTCTAAAAACGAAAGCAAAACAAAATACATATATTAAAAAAATAAAATTAAAAACATTTATTAAAAAAAAAAAAATTAAAAAAATATAAAAGAATTAACTAAAAAAACATTAATTAAAAAAATATAAAAGAATTAATTAAAATAACATTAATTAAAAAAATATAAAACAAAAAATCATTTAAAACAATACAAAACCAATTAATTAAAAAATATAAAAACGTTTTTTGGAAAAAAATATGTAAAGAAAGTAAAAAATAATTCATTAAAAAAATTAATTAATATATTATAATTAAAAAAATAACAAATAAAACATTACAATTAAAAAAAAATAGTAATAATAATTAACAAAAAAAATTTAAAAATTAATTAACAAAAAATTATGGAAAAAAAATTTTAAAATAACTACGTAATTAAAATATTGATTTATATTATTTATATCCTGCTCAATAAAGAATTTTATGAAAAACAAAATCACTAAGCAAACAATCGCCATACGTCCATGATGATCTTGATTTGATTGCGTCTAGCACAACAATTGTTTTTGGGCGGACTTCACTCAAGTATCGACAGCCACGTTAGAAATTGTTGCAGTCAGGCGTGGTCTGGCTTTCAAAAGTCGAAGTAAGTTGATCAATGATTTACACTACTGTCTAGATAATCAACGTCAAAATGGCAATAAATCATAGTACGAATATCTTAACAAGTTAATTCCATATTTTTGGCGAGATAAAAATAAACCTGTCGATAAAAAATAGAATTACCGCTCATCACATGTAGTTTTATAATGGCGCAAAGTATAAAAGGCTACCCTAGTACGTAGTCATAGCTGTTATATACATACATATATATGTAAGGGGTTTTCCAATAACAGGTGTTATTTTGGAATGGATTCCGCTATATGATTAACGTTCTTTTGGCGTTCTAGCCGAAATTGGATGGTGTTGATCTGGACAATTTATTTTCAACAAGGCGGCGCTACGTGCCACACAAGCAAGGAAACCATTGATCTTTTACGGGAAAAGTTTCCGGACCGTGTTATCTCTCGAAGAGGTGAACACAGTTGGCCACCGAGATCTTGTGATTTAACACCTTGTGACTTTTTTCTTTGGGGCCACGGGAAAGAGAAGGTCCACGCCAACAGCTCAGGGTCGATTCAAGACCTCAAAGATGGAATTCGTGAGGCTATCGAGGACATAGGGCAGCCACTTTGCAATTCGGTTATGGAAAATTTCATGAAAAGGATATTGTCCTGTTATCGTGGTCGTGGTGGCCATTTGCCTGATGTTATTTTCGACTATTAACGGCATAACTTCCTTCTTATAATGAAATAAACATCCGATCATTTATATTAAAAAATAACATTTTTCTTTGAATATCAAAATAACACCTCTTATTGGAAAACCCTATATATAGATGGAATTGGCGCGTACGCCCTTTTTGGGTATTTGGCCGAGCTCCTCCTCCTATTTGTTGCGTGCGTCTTGATGTTGTTCCACAAATGGAGGCAGCTACAGTTTTAAGCCGACTCCGAATGGCAGATGGTTTTTACGAGGAGTTTTTTCATGGCAGAAATACACCCGGAGGTTTGGCATTGCCTGCCGAGGGAGAAAAAGCTTTTTCCAGCTATTATTTGATCTTTATGCCCGGAGATGTAAACCAGGGCACTTCTGAATGGTGGTTACACACCAACCTATCGCTCATCGCTCTTACCTATAAATAAAAAATAAGCGCATAATTTTGAGTATAAGGCTACGGCTAGTAATACAGAAACACAACTTTTAATATGTACAGGTGAAGTAATGTTAACTCTATTTCTGTTGAAATTTCAGTATAGATTTCTCTGTATTTGATCGTTTTATTCTTGCATGGAACATAAGGCCTCATGGTTGCAATAATGTTCAGTTCAAAGCGGACAGGCTATTGGCTTAACGTACCCGAATCTAAGTGCTGGGGTTGCCAGCTACGTCCTCAGACAAGTTTTACATATTCCTAAGTAATCCTATAAAAACTATCTTTCATATTTATCTGACCTGTATAACCGCAGTACACAAAAAAATATTTTTTAAAGCAAAATTTTGCGATAAAGCAATCATACTGCCGATACTAGAAGAGCTAACATAAGAGTCGTATGTTTTATTTATTCCTGAAAAGCGTCAGACGACATGCAGGGGGATCGTTGAAAATACCTATAAAACATTACAAAAACTTGTATAGTAAGAGACTCGGATTTTCTCTTGGCGCCCCTATTGTTTAATGTCCCGCAATCACAGGGCTCACAATAGACTTGTGTAGTTATATCGCCACTGCAACATTAATAGAAGTTAAAACTAGCGGCAAAATCTTTATCAGTTTCACAAATTAGTGAAATGCAACAAGCGTTTCGTGCGCATGGAAGCGGCCACCTCCCAGCATGACACCACCACTGCCTGACAACTGGCAGCCTTGAATTGTGCACTCAGTCATTCAAACGGCACATTGAAGTGTCAGTCGACTTGACTTTTCATTAGCTAAACACCCGCTGGCATTGCCTTGACTTGTCAAGAAGCGATACATATATCCACAATTTTAGTTGTATTTGTAATAGTCGTACACAATTTATTTTTCTTCAGCAATTGCCACAGCTACAAGGCAAACGCATTTGATTGACCTATACAAATGTTAAACGTTTTGGAAATGTTGCAAACAGAAATTACTTGCCACGCAGCGCACCGTCGCTCCGTCGGGGGCGAACAGTTCGGTAATTTAAATGCAAAAGCTGTCAGCGGAAAATGAGTAAAAAAAAAAAAACTAAAAACTACAAAAAAATGTAGTGAAAGTAATAAAAAATAGTGGCGGCCTTCTATAAGGATAACAGGCACTTGGTAGCTACTCTGTGAGTACACCAAAAGTATTTGTCTGTGTATTTGTTTGTGCTCATAGCACTAAGCCGCCTTAACTGTCGATTCAAAGCTACTGGTGCGGTGTGTCATTGAAAGGCTCGCGCATAAATATTTTAATACTCGGTTAGGCGGCAGGATTTGGGTGGCTTTGGCGCATTTCAAATGCCACTGCCGTTGACAGGTATCAGTCGCAATTGAGGTCAGTTCAACGCATTGCTTTGGAATTTTTATGTGCAATTGCAGTGAAAAACTGTCTTTTGCAATATTCAAAAGGCATTCGAGTGCTGACAACTTACAAAATAGAACGAAAATGACGAAAATAGTAGAATTGAAATTCAAAACGGCGCTACTCTTGCAAATATGTAGAATATTCAACATCAAAGGTAGTGGAAATGTGAAGTTGAAAAAAAGTAAAAAAAAAACTGCCATTGCAATCAAATCAATGGTAGAGAAAGTGGAAAATATACCGTAAAATGCAGCGTGCTCTAAATGCAGTCATAAAAGTCAAGTGGCAGCTTGACCACTTCACTATCGCAATTGGAAATGCTGCTCCTGTCGTTTGCGGCCGATGTGCGCAAGAATGCAAAAAAAAAAAACAAAAATAGTCGTACTAATGCAATCATCATTGAGTGAACGCAGCTTAAAGCAAGATGCGGAACGAAATCCCTCATATAGATATAAATAGATATGTAAGTACAATAAGTAACGGGTTTCTCATAAAGGATACAATAATTTGTTTTCGGAATACAAATGAAGCCAAAAAAAATGTTTTTTGTTATCAATTTTTTCAGTTTACGGCAACTAAAAAAATGTGCAACGTTCTGTTTTTTGGTTTAATGAGCTCCAGATTACTGGGATTGTAATCGCAATAAACCGTACTCCTACTAAAGCGCCGATTGTCGCCATCAGGATGCCTAAAATCAAAAACCAAAAAATCCTCGCGCATTGTAATAGAAGAAATTCGCTGCATGTGATCACGAATATGAAGCCGAACAGCGCACGTGAGACTAGAAAATGCTGTGACGAGTGATATTGCAATGAAGAAGGGAGTGCGCCAAGGATCTTTTTTATCTCCAATGCTTTTCAACATATACCCGGAATATCCTTGACGAAGCTTTGGCATCAGTCAACTGGGGAATAGAAGTCAACGGCGAACTAATCAATAATATAAGATTTGCCGATGACACCAAAATATTGGCTGGCAAAAGTCTTCACTACGACCTGGGTAAAAGGTCATCAATTTAGAGATATCGCATTTTAAATTGAAATAAAGCAATGGAAATTCAAGTTGATTGTGCAATATTTATTATTTTTGTGTAGAACCATGACATTTATTTTTTGAAGATAATCCCTTTCAAATGTTGACCGCAACTGCGCCGTAATTCGGCCATCCGTAAACACTCATTTTGAATGACTCGCTGGAGGACTTCGGTCGGTATCCCGTGAATAACTTTAGTAATGTTGGCTTCCAATGTCTCAATCGAAGCTGGTTTATCCATAAAGTTTTTAGACTTTACAGAACCCACAAATAAAAGTCCAAAGGCGTGATATCACACGATCTTGGTGGCCTATCCACTAGTCACCGAGGCGATGACGCAGTAAATCCATTGCTTCACGGGTTGCGTGGCAAGTAGCGCCAACCCCCGTCTTCTTGGCCCCAAATGTCGTTGAGATCACGGGCTTCAGACCACCATCAAAAAGTCGTTCATCATGGTGCGATAACGTTTGCCATTCACTGTTAAATAGGTGCCAGCCGCCTCTTTGAAGAAATATGGACCGATGATTCCTCCAGCCCATAGGCCGCTGGTTGTTTTTTGTGGATGTAATGGCTGTTCTTGAACGGCTTCGAGTCGCTCTTCAGCACAAATACGGCAATTTTGTTTATTTACGTAGGCATTCAGTCAAAAATGGGCCTTATCGCTGAAGAACACTAAAGGTAACGAGTATGAACGAATAAGAGACATTTGAGATGTGGTGCTATCGGCGGATCCAGGTGACCATAGCATCGATATCTGGCATAAATTTATACTCAATATTTGAGAAGTTATACTGTGAATCAAAATTTGTATGCTCCTATTTAACCCCCCTTATGTTCTTATGTATGTATGTGTATAGGTGGCTGCCAGTAAGGTGAATAAAAATTTATTTGAGTGTTATTAGAAATTTCTAGAAAACAGGAACTTAATTTCTTAGATGTGCATCAAATAGTTATTGATGCTTGACTATGAGCATTTTTATGAGAAGACCTTGGAATTAAATTTTATCCAATGGATTTTATCCAATCCATAAATGCGGCACAATTGCATATTCCTTTACAAGAGCGTTCGTTAGGTGATGCGCGTAAATAATATCGGCAACAGGTTAGCTCCAGCCACTAAAGAATTAGTTCTACATTTTCCTATTTTAAATTGAAAGCAAAGTGGGGTGAAAGTGAAGAACGAGATTAGGAAAGATAGGTATAGTGGTTGTCAATTGACACACCTAGGCCTGCTTTAGACCCATTGTGATACCACCATGGCTGTCCCCTCTACTCACTCTACTTGGTCCTCATTGAACCAACCTGTGGCTTTAATATATCTTTAATATATTTTTAAATTTGCTAGTTCTGCCAATTTATTCAAAGAACTTTTTCCTAAAATATTAAACCTTCTTCTATCCAGAGCCTTGCACCCGCATAGAAAGTGTTCTATAGTCTCTTCTTCTTCAATGTCGTTACACATTCTGCAATAGTCATTATATGGCACTCCTAATCTACTGGCATGCCTACCAATCAGACAGTGCCCTGTTAGAACACCAAGAAGATTTCTCATGTTCCATTCGTGCCACGTCATTCTATTTGTTGCACTAGGCAGGGACTGAGTCTATAGGCCGTGGACAGCTCTGATAGTGTGTTTGTCTATAAGCATCTTACAAGTTGCTAAAGGTATAGGTATATTCACCTTGACTGGTTGGATCGGTAATGTGGTACCCAATCTCGCTAGTTCATCTACTTTGCAGTTTCCTGCTATGTCGCTGTGACCCGGCACCCAGAGCAGCTTTATTGTAGAGTACTGTGACAGGAATGAGATTAAGCACGAGTAACTACTGTCAATAAACCAAAAGTCATCTCATCGAAATCTAGGCATAAACGGTAGGTTCAGTAATAAATTCGACTCAGTGTTGGGCACTTAATTTACTCAACCAAAGTAGGAGTAGTATTACTAAAAACCTTGGATGATGGCAACATTTAATAAGTCATCAATAAGTTCATGGAAATTGATGCATAAAGAGTGGTGAAACGATGAGCTGTTTGAGTATTACGGGTTTACCTAATCGGATCGGCCCAGCGGGTTCGTTTTCATAAAATTTTGTCAAATCGAAGAATCGGAATGGTTTCGATAGATTTAATTGTTTCACAAGAGTACTCTAAAAAGTTCGGTTCAAGTCATTTTTCTCTTATTATGGTTAATAGTTTTCTACCTACATAAGCAACAAATGACTTTCAGTTATAATAGGTATTTAATAATATTCGCCAACCGAATCTACACGATCATTTACAACCACGAAATTACATTGCGTTAAGTTTTTTTGTATATCACTAACACATTCTTCATTTTTTCGTAAACAAACCGATTCATTACCGGCTGCGTTAGCCCACCAACTAATTCTCTTAAATACGCTGAGAGCCGGCTAACGGTCTGATATTAGCTACACCATTTATAATCTGCTCACCATGAATTTTACTTATATTTTTTTATTGTGTTTTAGACAAAATATACTCACATGCATTGTTTAGGCAAGTGTGTTCAGAGAAACAAGTTGACATTAGAAGCAACAATAACAACATCATTTGTATTAGGCAAGAGGAGAGTAAACATATATAACTGTTGCAAAATTACAAAAGTATTGTACGGTTACTTCTCCCTATACGTCTAATAAGAAGTGATTGTTTCGTGCGAAATTAAAAAAAAAAAAGAAGAAATTTACGGAGCTAAAAATAATCAGCGTAGATGAAAACAAATTTTAAACACCCGTGAAATGCGAAAAGTTATTCGCGTGGCGCGAAACAGTGCTAAGAGCATATTTGATATCAAGGCAGGAGGTGACCTCAATGTTTATCGAGCTACGTTAAGTCGAGTTTTATTGAAATCCCTAAAATGTAGCCACCTTCAAATTGTACTGATCACAAAATGAGTCGGGAAAACCCTCGCTTGTTATAATATGAATCAATTAGGAATATGGTAGTTTAAAATAAATAAAACAATTTTCAAAAATGTATGAGTTTCCAATATTCTACACTTTTTTTCTGATGAAAAGAAATTTAACTTAGATGATCCAGCTGGATTTAGTAAGTGTTGAAGAGATTTGCGTTTAGAGTCAAGATTTGTTTCAAAAAGAAGTGTTGTGGATAGATTTCTCATGGTGGGGGGAGTTATGAGTAGACTTGTAAAGATCAACATCCAATTCCTATCGACACTTACGAATTCCGAAGAGTATATAAGCACACTTTCGGATAAATTGCTGCCATTTCTCAACGTTCATTTTAGCGAAAATCTTGTTTTCCGGCAAGGTAATGCCTCTCATCGCACTTAGTCTCTATGTTAGTTGCTTTGATCCCAGGCCATGGGTCATAGGACGACATGCTCAAAGATTAAACGTACCTCACTTCGGCTATTGCCGAAGATGTAAAATGAAGAGGAGGAAGAGTCTCTCAGACACCTTCTTTTTAGTGTCCTGCGTGGCATACCACTAGGTTAAGATACTTTGGCTAATCGGCTTCGAATGATACTGATGACCTTAGCGATCAAAGTGTCAGCCAGGTCAATGTCCAGGGATGTTTATGGAGGAAATTGGCAGTACTCGTCAAAGGAAGAGTTGAAAGATGTCATTATTCATTCATAGCACTTCCTTGGCATGCAACCAGTACAAAAAGTATTTGATTCTATGCTGAACAGGATCTTTGAAGTTACTGAAAAGAATTCAAATACTACACATTACTAGGGTGAACAAATAAAAAACATATTTAAAAAAAATCCCCAAAGTGCGATTATAATTTTGCAACAATAAAATTTCTCTACTCTCTTCTTGCCTAATACAAATGATGTTATTCTTTTTGCTTGTAATGTGAACTTGTTCCTCTAACACACTTGTCCAAACAAAAAATATTATTAAAATTACTGTGCGTTTATAATTATGCAACGGGGTGTATATACAGCACATCAAATACATAATTACAGCACTGAGTCCATTTGACAATTTATTTGTTTCTTACTGAGTTATGATGATTTTTTTACGAAAATATATATTAGTTTTTTATCCTATAAAAACCATATGCATAAATTCAAGTTTCACACTTTTTGAAAATTTACCACACATTTATTCAGAACTATGTTGAATCTGACCGCATGTATATCCAAGTGGCAGTAGCGGTTAAAACCTTCATCAATTTTTCCAGAAAGACTTGTAAATTAATTTACCAAAATTTGTTCATTGCACTTTGCACAGATTACTCACAACTCAACTCAACGCTTAAATATTCGTCATTAGCAGCTCATACACGTGCATACACACATATGTACATGCATACTTATATATTTATTTGTAGACATGAGATAGGTGCATCTCGCTTGACTCTCCTACCGCGGTAAAAGTCCCTCATTCGATGACGCAGCACAAAGCAAAGAAAAGCATCTAACTGTAAGTAAGTTTTTGTGTTTTTTTGGAAATTGTATTGCGTGGCCTCATTTGGCAAGCACATCATTGGGGTATCGTTTTTCAGTCATTCTCATTTACAAGTTTACAACGACTTATCATTTTATTCGAACGATGGTGACACATTTTTGGTCGAACTGCATTATAAAGATTAACCGAATTCTGTTGTTGTTGTTTTTATGTGGATACTTACTAAGCAGAATTAAGTAAATACTAAAATAATGACACAGTTAGTATTTGATTTGAGTTTCAGGAATGTATGTATGTATATTAGGGTGCATATTTTTTTGATTTCCGAGGAAAATTCCTGAACAGAGCAAAGGTGTATGGTATTTCGTATTTGAGACCCTCAAATTCTTTGCATAATACTTTATACATTATATAGTATTAATTTGGGGGAAAAGAAACCCATTATTTTTTTCTGAAGATGGCTTTAGTGATCGGTAAATCGTAAAGTATCGATCAAACAATTTAAAGTTTATGCTCAAGGTTGTTTTTTGTTGCTTAAGAAAAGTCATCTCACACAATTTGACTCAATGTACTATACCTACATATCAGGTCAGTCCATAAGTTCGCCGTTTTTTAAAGGTGGTTTTAAAATTAATAAAAAAGATGTTTAAAGTATTTATTAATCAATAATATATTTTCCTTCATTAATTATTTATACATGTTTAATTCCCTGCTCAAAAAATTGTTTGTCCTTGGATCCAAAACGCTTCGATATCCCTTTTTATAGCTTGTTTTGAGGAGTAGTTCTTGTTACTCATATGGGATTGCAGTCCACGGAAAAGGTGATAATCACAAGGTACAATATCCGGAGAGTATGGTGGATGCGGCATTAGCTCCCATCCGATCTCGTTCAGCTTGCTTAATGTTTGCCTTGCGGCAAAATCAGTAGTTATCGTCTGGTTTGGTTCCAGAAGTTCATAATAAACAATACCGGTCATATCCCACCAAATAGACAGGAGAATCTTCTTGGGGTGAAGGCCATCTCCAGGAGCCAGTTCTGGTGTTTCATCTTCATCTATCCATTGGCGTTTGCGAACAGGATTATTGTAAAGGACCCATTTTTCATCACCAGTGTCGATACGGTTAAAAAAACTTTCATTTTCAAGCCGTTGCAGCAGCTGAGAACACACATTCACTCTCTGCTGAAGGTTGGCGACGGAAAGTCTATGCGGAACACATTTTCCCAGCTGTGAAACCTTTCTCAACTGAACCAGGTGCCTGTGAACTGTTCTATGCGGAGAATTTAACCTCTGAGCTATCATATCGACTGTCAAATTTGGCTCAGCTTCCACGAGTTCGAGCAAGCCGTTGGAGTTAAAGACTTCAGGACGACCAGCGCGCAGGACATCCTCCACGTCGCAGTTACCACTTCGGAATTTTCAAAACCACTTTTACGCAGTCATTACACTCATGGTGTCCCTTCCGTGAACAGTGTTTATTTCTGCAGCAGCAGTTGTTGCATTTTTACCACTTTTATAAAAAAAAATACAAAATATGCCCCAACACGTGTTTCTATCCGCTATTAAAATCACTTGTTGAATGCACAATATATCCAAGAAAATATAAATACTTCCGTTATATTCCGCAAATAATTTTTTATATGCGAAAATCATACCAAAGTGAAATTATGAGTAAAATACGCACGAACTTATGGACTGACCTGATATATGCAAGTATATATGTACATAAATTATCGACATTTGTCTAACATAAAAAATGCCAGAACGGAATCGACGACAAAACCAAAACTACACGTAATTAGCTGTTACAGCATCGGTACCATAAACTCCACTCACAATTTCAGCGTGTCTGGATTGCTTGTATTGAATTTTCTCTTTGTTAACTTGCATTGTTAAGGGGTTAGGGGTGGTCAGAATTTTCCAAAAATTGGATTTTTTCCCCCATTTTCTTAAAGTGTAATATATTAAATTAAAAACATTTTATGAAGTGAATTCGACAAATACTTTTCGAGTTATTCGACAATTAACAAAGGGCGCTCGGGCGCTCCGGAGCCGATAACAGAACTTTAAACGCGAGTTTTCCCAACGCTATGTTTTTTGAACTGGTGATCACTGTAATTTAAAAATAAATTAAAAATCAATAACATTTTTATATTTTTTATACTTTTTGAAAAACATACAAATCGAATGCAAGATCGAAGGATTTTTTTCCTAAATTTTGATTTTTTTAAACAATAAATTATCGGTTTTTTCTCGAAAATCTGAAAAATATTTCCTGAGGCTGCCATATTGTTAATTTTGAAAGGAAAAACGCTTCGATGAGGCACAAGATTACCTATTAATAAAATTAATTTCTCTTGTCCGATTGGTTTTACATGAAGCTCCAAGGACTTGTGATGATCACCCCAAGGGACTTCTGGAAAAACGGGCTCCACACAAACAGCGATAAGTTTTACAACTATTAAGTTTGGTTTATTTGAAAGTCAAGTTTGCTAAAGTCAAGTCGAAACTTGCTGTATTAATGCTTTGTTTTTTATTTTGTACAAAATTTTGTTTTTACTTTGTACAAAATTTATAAAAATTCAGGATGAGAACCAAAATATTTATATTCTGCCACCAATTTGATTTCTTCACCTTGGTACCACCATTTTTCTGCCTAAGAAAGTGGTCCACCTCTTCTAAAGACTATATTTTCCGATTTATTTGGGTTTACTTCCATATTCCTTTCAGCGCAGTATTTCTCCAGGTTATTAAGGGGGGAAGTCCATGTAAAATTAAAAACCAAAAAAAAATTGCATGCGGAAATTCTCTATATTATAGCTTCTATAGCCCATTAACTATATAGAGAGCGCGCTCCTGTACCTCAAACTTTAAACTCATTTATCTCGAAACTGTATTTTTAAAAACTGCTCGCGTTGTAATTCAAAAAGTTATAGACCGATTTGTTTGAAGTTTGATGAGGCCTTTCTGTGCATTACTATCGGAAGGATAAACCTAAAATTTCAGATATTTCGCGTTGATAAATTACTTTTTGGGGGTTAAAAATGTCAATAAAATAGTCCTAAACTCTGACTTTTTTTCAAAGGCTTATTTTATAATTTTAATTTTATTTCCGTTAATATGTTATAAAAAAACCTACTTTCATTTTTTTGTTTCAGATCGATAGATTAAGAGTAATATATAGAGCGGGACCTCGCGTCGTAGGCAGCCGACAAGAAATGATCCTGAGCCGCCATTTTAGAAAAAAAAGGAAAAACATTTTTTTTTTGTACACTTAAAAGGTTAAATAAAGTTGTGTTATATGTATATACCTATATATATATAATTGGCGCGTACACCCTTTCTGGGAGTTTGGCCGAGCTCTCCCTCCTATTTGTGGTGCGCGTCTTGATGTTGTTCCACAAATGGAGGGACCTACAGTTTCAAGCCGACTCCGAACGGCAGATATTTTTATGAGGAGCTTTTTCATGGCAGAAATACACTCGAAGGTTTGCCATTGCCTTAATTTTGGTATTTGACATCAATCCATTCGGCTACGGCCGCCGCAAGTTGTGTTTAAGACTCAAAATAATATAATTATTTTATATGTATATATATATAAAAATATGTTTAAAAAATGACCGATTTTGAGGCTTCTACATGGACTTGCCCCCTTAATCATGGATTGCATGACCTTAGGGTTATCGCCAGGAGAACAATATCATCGGCATGAAGGAGAAGGTGGTATATTCATGCTATCAACCAATAGTCCACCTTCCAAATAGTCGTGCAAATCATTTAGGTATAAAGAGAACAATAATGGGGACAACAGAAAACTGAGTATAATTTGTGAGTAGACAATGCAGAGAGTACTGCGCTGAGGTGCGCTTCGGAATAAAAAGCCAATATTGCTGATATTTGTATTCCTTTAAATGTAAGCTAACTACTTGACCAGATTTGAATGTTCACAACTGTATTTTTCTACCTGTGTAATTGTATATCTATACTTAATTCTAGTCTCCTTTTAGTTAAGTTCTTCACACCATCAACTCCACCTTTCGTTGTTTTGTCGCATTGTTTTCCTTTTTCTTTTGTTTTGTGTTTCTCTATTACTCGCTCTTTTATTTTGGCTTCCATTAGAATCTCCTGATTGCAGTGCTTCGCGCTATTTATTTTACGTTCTTTTCTTGTTTTCATCAACGTAGTCAAGCTCTGGAAATTAAATTTTTTTACAGCATCGCGCAATTTCACTTAGTAGTAGTAAAAATTGAGTGTGTTTTTGCTGGACTTTGGCGGAAAAAATGTCCACTTTGCGCGAATTTATGTACCTGTCCGTGTCACTGGTTATAATATTGTGCACCGGCATTGATTGCAAATTTTTCATCGTTACCTATGCAGCTTTGGCAACTACGTTTCCTTCTCAGTTTACGACCTCTACCAAATTGGAGTGTATTTTAAATAAGTGTCTGTACAGGTAATAAGTACGTTTATTTATTTTTGTATTCTAAAACACTAGCGAACTGGGGTATTATAACTCACGCAACGATTTGTTTTTTGTAGCTGTCTAACGAAGTGAAGGCAAATGCAGATTTGAACTATCAGTTAACAAGGCGCGACTCTGAAAGCAACTTAAAAATTCACTCTCTCCAAAGAAGTGACTGTCAATTCACTCTCCTCCTCTGATTATTCTTAGTACTCCGACATGTAAACACTTAGAAATCAGTCTTCAAACAATCGAAACGAAAAAAATGACTTCAGCGAACCGCAAATCCAAAAATCCAAATCAGTCGATTTATGCTTTCGATTAACTCTTTTATTTCGGTTTCTTCCAAGCGATTATGCAAGTTGATATTTAAGAGGTTAGAGGTAGACAGAATTCTCAAAAAATGTCTTAAAGTATAATATCTTAAAAAATTGTGTGAAAATTTGAAGTGAATCTGACAAATACTTTTCGAGTTATTCAACAACTAACAAAAAGCGCTCGGGCGCTCCGGAATCGATAGCAAAACTTTTGCTCGAACTTGCGATCACTGTAACTTAAAAACCGCTTGGTAGATTTTAATAAAATTTATAATGCTTTTGAAAAACATAAAAAACTCGTGCGCGATCGAAGGATTTTTCTCAAAATTTTGTTTTTTTAACAATTAATTGTCGGTTTTTTTTTCGAAAATCTGAAAAATATTTCCTGAGGGTGCCATATTGTTGATTTTGAAAAAAAGCTTCGATCAGGCTCAAGATTATCTATTAATAAAACTAATTTCTCTTGTCCGATTGATTTTAGATGAATCTCCAAGGACTTGTGATGATCACCGCAAGGGACTTCTAGAGAAACAGGCTCCACGCAAACAGCGATAACTTTTACAATTATTATTTTTTTTTTTTTAATTTTGCTAAAGTCAAATCGAAACATGATGTATTAATGCTATATTGTTATTTTTGTAAAATAAAGCCATTGACTAGGAAAAAAAGAATTATTAAAAATCATCATTTTTTCAGGCCTCTAACTATCTCTAACCCCTTAAATTGCGAGACATGGCAACAGCAGTGTGGATATGTCAAATCTGACATTTTAATTATAAAGTTTAACATTTTTAACGGTAATCGTACTCAGTACGGTTTTTCATACGAATGATATTTGTGTTGTTTAAAAGTACTTGAAACATTCATCTGGGTCAAGCAGCGGAATTAATGCGCGAACATTTTCGTGCGTTGATTTTCTATGACTTTCGAAGTAGACAAAACCAAGAACAAAGATCGATTCGTGGACTGCTTCGAGTTTTTTGAGTCACGGTGTTTCGCTTTCTTTTCCTCACATCAATCGTGATCGCACTTAGGTAGGTTGGTAGATAGGTAGAAGCAGTAGTCGGCCTTTAAGCCCACTTACTTAGACCGTAGCCGATCCATTGCAATACTATAGTAGCAGTTTACTTTCTACTCCTCCGTAAACCATTTTGTTTTAAGAGTGCACAGCCATTGATTTGGCTGGCACTTACTCATATATCACTAAGTGACAGCCCTACCAGGAAATTTTATCGCCGATTGGCTATCAGAATAAATGTAGATTTCTCGAACGAATTTTGTGAAGGTCATCCAAAAATGGATGTAGACAGATTTATATTTTACATCCGCTTGAAAAAATTTCCTCTAAAATTGGTGCATGCAAATGCGTATTGATATTTAAGGGCAATATTAAAAAAATAAAAAATAATAATTTAAAATTTAAATTTAATTGAAAATTTCTAAACTTAAGAGGTTACTTAGGCCCAGCAGCGCCAAAATTGCGCTAAAAGAAAAACTGTTTTTAGAAGGGACAACAATAGAAATAAACATAAAAAAATGTTGTACATTGTTTACTAGTACTTAAACTTTATAAACAAAATTATTTGAATTTTTCTTTACAAAAATTAGTATATAAAAATCACGTGGCCCAAAGTACAATGAAAAAAAAGTTCCTCCACGGTCTGCATCATTTCTCCTTGAAATGTTGATGAATCTGTAAGAAGTAAAAAAAACTTGTAAAATAAAGTTGTAGTTATAGTCTACTCGACAGATTTGTGAATTTCGAAAAAATGCAATTTACGGCAAATAAAAAAATTATGCGTTTTACGTCATAAATGTCACACTTTAATTATGTTTACAAAATTGTTTAATAAAAATATTAAAAATTAGGCTCGACATACTATAGAGAAAACACTTTCGAATATTTGAAAAGAACCGTATCAAAAATATTAAAAAGTGTATGAATTTTCATGCTGACCGTGCCGGAAAAAATAGTTTCTAGAAGAACCAATTTCAAAAAGGAAGGAAGGACAACTACCTGTACGCATCAAACTCTCGTCGGGCAGTTACATTTTCTACCATAACTTCGAATCTATGCGGAATTTTTCGATCGACTTCCACAGAAATATAGCTAAAGCTATAAAAATAATAAAAAGTAAAAAAAAACGATTTTTTCAAAATTCTGAACGTATGTAACCCTTTAAGTACTAACCCGTTCTCGAGCACAGAAAGTATTTGCAATTTCACAAAATGCAATTTTCACAGATCCAGCATTTTTTAAAGTGAATTTCAATTATTTTTATGCATTTTATTTAGTTTAAGATTTTCTGTTTAAGATCTGTTAAAGGAGATGCCATACGCCATTTTGTTGATCCCCTTGCGAATAATAGGATTTGTCCAAGTCTGAAAAATAGCCATTCGTTTCTGCAATCACCTCCTCGTTTGAATAAAATCTTTTTTCCCGTCAGCATTTCTTCAAATGGGCAACAAATAGTAGTCCAAGGGAACTGAGTGAGTAAGTCTGGAGAATAGGGGGGATGTGAAATGAGTTGGAACCCTATTTCCATTAATTTTGGGACCATAATTGGTGAGGTGTGAGTTGGTGTGTTGGACAATCACTCGATTTCCTCCATTCAAATGAATGCCAAGCACCAAAAAAATAGACGGATCTGGCTGAAACTTGGTTTGTGTTCTTCCAAGAGATGCTACCAACTAATCATAACCTCGATACGCACCAGTAGTGTCATCTCTGTGCGGTAGTGCACTTTTCAAACGACCCTCGTACTTACTTCAAAGCATACTCGGGAAATGATTTGTACCAGAATCCCCCCCAGAAGTAATAAACTGAGACGGAAGTGAGTCGAGGAAGCTGAGTGGTGAGATAAGCAGCAACAAAGCAGATGATACTGGTTAAAGAAAAGGGCTCCAAAAATAAAAATATTTAATGTAAATGTTGAGAGAAAAGGCGAGCAAGCACTACTGGAGTCGTTTTGAAAACAAATAAGCAGTGCGTACAAAGAGTCAACTGGATGCAACTTTTGCCGTACTGGATTAGAGTAAGAAGTGGCGTAGAGCTGGAAACTCAATCCGCTTTCCAGCAATTTGCATACTTAACGGTAGTGCCAAGAAGGGGTATCGTTACTTCGAGAGTAGGATAATTATATTAAAGTTCCATACTGATGAAGTATCCGGTTTTCGATATTTTCTCTGAGCAGAAATATTTTACATGGACCTGGGACTAAAAACGAAAAATACACTGATCTGCAATCTTGGTTTTTTTTTGCGCATAAGATGCACCTTTTTGATTCCTATGAAAATCACTCACTCATTCTGAAGATTAAGTTAATTTTTTGTTTATATACATTTCCGAGATATTCGCAATTTACCATTTTGCTGTAAATCAGTGTTGCAAACCCTTCGCAAGCAAAAAACTAATCCAACAAAAGATTACCTGTTTTTGAGTGTCAGTATTTTTATTTCTGCTACTGTATGTAATGAAATTTATATTTATGTAGTCATGCAAAATTTAGCCGAGATTGGTAGAAGTCGGACGAAGATGCATAGATAATAAACGCAGCAATGAGGAAACGAGAACTCTTCACTGTTTCGCTTGACGCCAGCGAACTGCGTAAATTCAATGCAACTAAATTAGTTTCGTTGTAGCATTTTCTTGAGGGCTGGAATCTTTTATTGCTGCCATTGCACGTGTTTGTCCTCATATTTTCTTTACACATTCCTTTCTTTTTCAAGTTAAAGTTGGACAACTTTGCTGCGTCGAGGTGTGTAGAAGGACATCTATGTTCTCGTTTGCTGGGCATTCGCTTACTCAGCGCCACTGTCTATGTGTGGACGCAGTTTTAACAGAGATAATGCCAATTAAAGTGAAAATGAAAATAAAAGCAGAATTGCCTGACAAAAGTTGGGAAGTGCTAAAAGTGCGAAACAACTTTTTCACAACAAATTAAATTTTATGTGTAAATTTTGGCACGTACGTATACGGACATACACATATACATGCATATACGTGGATTCGAGTGTAAATTATTTTAATTGAATACGTTTCATTGGGAAAGAGGTAGGGAAACAGAAAGTTTCTCAAGCGGGTCATCCCGTGTGTTCCGTAAAAAGTTCTATTTTTTTAATATTTTTTAAAAATTGTTTTACATATCTTTTTTAACTTTTTTTATTTGTTTATTATTATTATAATTTTTTTTGATAAATTACATCTGTGTGTATTTAATATAGAATTTGTCCATCGTACATAGGCCGGATGAGATTGAAATGTATGCTTGCTTTTTTTTATTCGGCTGCCATCATTATTCGAAAACTATCCAATCGATTCCAGTCAATCGACATGATAGCCGTATTAGCCGAATGAAATGGTGTATGACTACCGTTAGGTTGCGTTCAGCATCCAAACCAGCTATGGGTATGAAGCACCAAACTATAAAGTTATTTCTAATAGTTTTTGTCCCTCGGCCGCCCCTGGTGAGTTTGGTTAGGGAGACAAGAAACGCCGCAGAATGTAATGTCGCCGTGTAAGCTGGGTCCAAAAATGATAAACATACTCTGATTTTACTCTCAACACTTAACGAACTGTGCAATTATTTACTTTTTTCACATTAAAATTTAGATGGCAACGCCATTGGTAGAAAGTTTTTTATAATTCAGGTTTTTTTTTTTAATTTTAAAGGTAATGTGTGAGTTGCAATAAACTATTATTTAATTAAATTTTTCAACTCATTACTGTTTTTCTATGAAAAATTAGGTGGCAACACTATACAGAAATATTTCTTACTGAAAGTTTTATTCTTTCTTTGGAATCTTTATCGTAGCAATATTCTAGTTTTTAACTAAATTTTGTAACAAATTTTTTCTATGAACAAATAGATGGCAACATTATTTAGAAATATTTCTTAATTAAGACTTTATTATGTCCTCTGAATATTTATTGTTGCAATTTGCTAATATTGAATTAAATTTTGTAACTAACTAACTTATTTCTCTGTGGCAACACTACCCATAATTATATTATATTCAAAGTTGTATTCTTTCTTTGATATGTTTATTTTAACAATATTCTTGTATTGAATTAAATTGTTTAACTATTTACTACTTTTTTATTAAAAATATTTATTAATTAAAGTTTTATTTTTCCTACTGAATATTTATCGTAGCAATATTCTAATATTTAATTAAATTTGGTAACTAATTACTGTTTTTCTGTTAAAAATTAGGGGGCAACCCTAATCAGAAATATTTCTTAATGAAAGTTGTATTCTTTCTTTGAAATGTTTATCGTGACAATATTCTAATATTGAATTAAAATCTGAATCTAATTAAAATTGTTTATTAAGAATTAGGTGGCAACACCATCCAGAAATATTTCTTAATTGAAACTTTCTTCCCTCTTTGTTATATTTATCGTGGCAATGTTCTAGTATAGAATTAAATTTTTAAGCGAGTTACTGTTTTTCTATGAAAAATTAGGTGGCAATACTATTCAGAAATATTTTTTAATTAAAACTTTATTATCTCTTTTGAATGTTTATCGTAGCAATATTTTAATATTAAAAAAAATTGTAACTAATTACTGTTTTTCTGTGAAAAATTAAGTGGCAACACTACAATATTTCATAATTAAAATTGTATTATGTCCTTCGAATATTTATTGTAGCAATATTCTAATATTGAATAAAATTTTGTAACTAGTTACTGCTTTTAAGAAAAACTAGGTGGCAACATTATTCAAAAATATTTTTTAATTAAGACTTTATTCTCTCTTTGGAATATTTGTCATGACTTGAATTATATATTGTACTTTACTACTGTTTGACTATGCAAAAATTAAGTGGCAACACTATTCAGAAATATTTCTTAATTAAAGTTGTATTCTCTCTTTGGAATATTTATCGTGGCAATATTCTAATATAGAATTAAATTTTTAAACGAATTACTGTTTTTCCATAAAAAATAAGTGGCTTTACTATTCAGAAATTTTTTTTATTAAGACTTTTTTCTCTATTTGGAATGTTTGTCGTAGTAATGTTCTAATATTGAACTAAATTTTGTAACTAATTACAATTTTTTTATTACATTAGATGGCAACACTATTCAGAAATATTTCTTAATAAAGTTTTATTTTTTTTAGAATATTTATTGTTAATATTTTAATTTTAAAAATTAGATGGCAACTCCACTCAATATTTTTTTTTTATTAAATATATTTGGCTGGCTATAAATAGTATGTCTTAGTAAAGAGTTCTCAACGTTTTTCGCTTTATTACGATAATGAAATTAACATAATTATAAAAATCCTTTTCCAATGATTCCTTTTTTTTGACTAAACTTCAATTGCAGTTCAATGGATTAGTGCTCACTTGATATTTTCCATGAATTTAACGAAATTTTCGATGTTTACTCTACTCGGGCGTACCTCAGCTTTGACAACTACCGCTTCGCTATAGCATCCGATAGTGAACAGCTAGAAATTGTATGACCGTTTGATCCAACATTTTACTTTAGCCGTAGCGGTACTGCGAAATGTATAGAATTTTCTCTTTTTACCTTTATTTTGGAACGTTGTAGCATATAATTGGCTTCACCAGGCACAAAATTATCAAAGAAAGTTTTTGTAGCAAAGGGCGTCCTTAAATCGCCTTAGAATTTGATTTTTTTTAAAATAACCAATATTTAAATCAGCTGTGTTTTTGGATTAAAGTTGATCTAACCATTTTATAATATTTTGAAATAAATTAGTCATAGGTGGCTATATTTTGCATGTCACGCACCAGCCGTCTATATGCAACCGATAAGCTTGCAAATAAACTAAAAAATCACAAAAATCAACATACAAGTTTTTGAGGATACCGTTCCGAAGAAATTTCATCATAATTCATCAGCGTTACAGCTCGGGTAGCTTCCTCAACGATCTTCTTTCATTTAACTCAGTCAAGAGCTTCCATCTTCCAGTTTTTTACTTCTAATTTCTTCAAGTCTTCGGTTAAGTTTTGCAACCATGTCAGCTTGGGTCTGCCTTTAACTCTCACGATGATTGGATCAAAGATTACTACTTTTTTCTGTGGTCGCGTTTATTCCATACGCACTATTTGACCGGCCCAGCGTAGTCGTTGCGCCTTAGTAAACTTTACAACGTCTTCGGAGTTGCTTAGGTCAATTAGTTCCTTGTTATACCGGTTTCGGTATTCGCCGTTGAAATTAACAACAGTTTTATACATAAATTTATGTATATGTGTTTTTCATTAAAGAAACTAAACCACCCATACGAAATACTGAAACTAAAGCTCTCGATTTTGTTCGTACATTTTCGAGCAACCCGAGCGTATAAGTAACAAATACTCGCACACTTTACGCTGTTCATACCACTCGACAATTTTCGAACAAGAGCTCGAGTATATAGAAATTTTTCCGAGTAATTCGAGCAATACTTTTGATTATTTTGACTTCTTGTCTGCACTTTTTTTAATTTTAAAAATTATTTATATACAGTGCTAACGTAGTTGGAAAACTAAAAAAATGCTGATAAATAAAATATACAATCCCTAGCCAATGTGCTAATTAAGTTAGGGTTGTGTTGTATATATCCCCTATAAATAATAATAATAAAATATAAAACTTTGGTTTAGTTGCACAAATTTTTCAAAAGTTCGAAAATTTTTAACAAACATTTGAAAGGTTCAGCAATGGATCAACCCCACAAAAGGTACAACAACTTTGTTTATTGTAGTAATAAAGTAAAGTGCTTTCCCCCAAGGCTTTAGTGCTCCTTCTGGTCAAGCAAATTATTAAGAATTTTTCCAATTCAAACTTGTGCTTATTCAAGAAATGCCATAAAATATAATCAATGCAAATATAACCTAAAATCTGTGCCGCATTAGCATTTGATTATCGACCACAACCTGTGCTTTAAATTCATTATTCTCAATTCTCACTGCCCGCACCGCATGCCAGTTTCAATTACTCATATTTGCATACCACTTTGCATTCTCGAGCTCCAACACATATACGCCCATACAAATGCAAGGCATATTTCATTGCACCAGCAATGCTCTGATGGTGGCCGCATCGAATTTCGTTTGATTATCGTTGGATCAGCAGAAATTATAATAAATTTGCCAGCAATACCACTTCCGGCCACGCGGCAACGACATTGGCGACAGCCACGACTGCTTTGTATTTACATTCGCTGACGGCGACACTAAAGCAGTGATGATGGCGACCAACAATCCAGCCCCGCACTTGACTTCCACATCAATTGTCAGAGAACAGTTAGTTATAGCGCTGGAAAGTGAAGAAATGAATGAAAGAAAGAAAGAAAGAAGAAAATCGAATGAGCGATTGTTGGGATGGAGAAATGCAAATCAATTTGTGAAAGCAGCCGTTATTGGATAAGTGGAAGGAGTGAAGAAATTAACAGAAATTTGAAGAAGATATGAAAACGAGTTGCTGCAACAATCAACTTGTGGCATACCATGCGCCGCTGAGGTCAAATGCCATGTTGGCGGCGCATGTCAAGATGACGGAAGTCAAGTGGCTGCCTCGTTACACGCCTGTTGGACAGCAACTGCTGCTACTTGCCTGCCTGAGTGTTCAACTGCTCCACCTTCCAATAGAGATAGTCCGTCGCGAATGCCTTTAATGTGCCGTTAAATGCCGAGCGCTAAAGTCTGTGTTTTGACGTGTTGATGTGCGATATCTCGAAAACAAGGCTACTCGGCGGGTTCTGCCCGCACTTCCACCAGCAGCGGCTTTCCTGCTTGTTAAACTTTCAACAAAGAATATTTGCATATTTTTATTCATTTCTCTGTGTGTGTGTTTGTGCGTTTTTTTGTGGCTGACTTTGGCGTTTTGCAGTCACTGCAGCGTCGCCATTGCGATTTCGCCGATGAAGGGTTTTCACACACACGCACGCAAGCATATTTATGTATATGTAAATATTTGTTACATATGCCGCCGCACACTTGTTGTTCGCCTTCGGTTGTGGCATTTGTGCTTCCGTTTGTGATTTTATCTCAGCGTTGCAGTGGCGCAAGACGCACAAGAAGTGCAAATAAACAAATACAAGCAAGGAGTTAACCGCGCTGCAAGTGCTTGTTTGTGTACATTTGCTTGGCAATATTTGTGTATACGCCAGAGTGCACGTTTGTGTGCGTGCATTATAAACACACACACGCACACGGCCACTCGTTTTGGCTGTCATCAGCAAATTTCACACAAACATGGCAAATGCATATTTTATTAGACACACACACTCACACACACATGCAGTTCCGCTTACTCGCCGGCTGCTTGTGGGTGAAAGTACCGATATATGCCCACACATATACTTATGTACATATATGTATGTATTCCCCTGCCTTTCCTGTCACATAACGAATGCTACTCGCAATTTATTGCTCGTTCCCAGCTTTTGTGAGCTTGGGCTGTTTTACACACTTCACTATTGCCGCTGTTGCTTGCCTCTGCGCACTTCGCTGCATTATAGCGGTTGTGTTGCTACAAAAGCAACAACACCTAATATAAGTATTTACGATGATTTAATTTTCCTAACCACCCACACACTGATTGCATCATAAATTGCATTGTACAGTAATTTTAGTTAAGTGCCAAATTTCAACTAGAATTATGGTTGCTTACTTTCCGCTGTAGGCGTTTTTAATAGTCGCCAAAATGTATGCAACAATTCTATATCAACAATCTTAAATATAATTAAAGCGCTTTTCATTCGTACTGTATTTACAAAGTGCTCGAAGGCTAAGCAAGCCTTTTATGTTTTTTTTTATTACCCCTGTAGTGGTGTGCTGCGGCATGACATACGCCAGCGCTTATTTATGCATTTGCAAATATACACATAGCCCATAAAGTCTGCGTACACCTTACAAATATTTTGAAATTAATTAAAACCACAAAATAAATTTGTATGTATTTAAAAAATTCTATTGGGTATGAGTATAAGTTTCCGTTCTTTCTTAGCCAAAATTACGAATTATTTAAACAGTTAAATAATACATGATATTATGTGAAGTACGTGCCATTGAAGCTACTTTACTCCATTTTTCCAGGCAGTATACGAATTCCTCTGACGAAAAATTCGATTTCTTTTGATTTGATCCATTCGCTGAGCCAGTTTGCGATGCTCTCGTTAGAAGTGAACTGCTCTCCAATAAGGGCTGACTGCATTGATCGGAACAAATGGTAATGCGAAGGTGCAATGTCTAGGAAATACGGCGGGTGGGGCAAGATTTCTCAATTCAGTGACTTTAAATATTTCTGGAACGATTTAGCAACGTGTGATCTGGCGTTGTCATGCAGCAAAATCAGTTTGTCATACCTACCGTCCCATTCCGGTCCGTTTTCTTTGAGAACTCGATTCAAACGCATGATGGTTTAAGGAGTTCATAATAGATGGCACCCTTCTGATCCATCCAGATGCACAACAAAACCTTTGAAGCATGAATATTTTGTTTCGCTGTCGATGCACCTGGTTCACCTGACAGGCTCCAACATTTTCAACGCTTACGGTTATCATAATAGCTCCATTTTTCATCGCCAGTGACGATGTTATGCAGGAAACTCTTTCTTATCTGCCTTTCTCTGCTCGAGAAGCATCTCACACATCACTAAATGTCTTTCGAATCTCTTTCCTTCAATTGATGTGGCACCCAGTTACCTGCTTTCTTGGCCATCCCCATCGCATGCAAACTTTTACTGACGGTTGGTCTGTCAACATCCAACTCTTTAGACATATCATCAAGGGTTCGACATGCGTCTTCATCCAATAATTATTGTAGTTGAGTATCGTCGAATTTTCTCGGTGCCCCATCGCGATCTTTATCACTCACGTAGAAATTGCCACTTTGAAAGCATCGAAACCACTCTTTGCAAGTTGTATTTGATGGAGCGCGATTACCGTAAATATTTATCAATATACCTCACACTTCAGCTGTACTTTTCTTTGAAATGTAATAATGAAGTATGACTTCCCGCAAATGCTGTTTGGGACGAACGTAGACACTTTTAACGTCAGATAAAAAGGGATATTTGCGCTTCAAACGAATGTTAACTACAGAGATCGAGGTCTCACATATACACCTTCAAATCAGCAGTATATTACTAGAGCGAACACAAAAATAATATCAGCAGCGACCCCTCTTTTAGGAAGGCGGAAACTTATTCCTATACTATATTTTATTTATTTATGCTTTCATTATATTCATAGGTTACAAAAGCAAGCAGAAAGTTTGCGCACAGTTTTAAAACATGTGGAAAAAGCTTTATAAATAATATACAAAAACGAAAATTAATATTTTGTTCGAAAGCCATGATGCTTTGGGACTTCACTCAATCTGTTTGGCATTGAGATTTCTAACTTCTCTGTTTTCTCAGTTGTAATCTTTTGGAACGTTGTACAAGAGCCAAAACTTAACGATCTCAGCTGTGTGTTTTGCGTCCTTCTTTTGTTGGAACCAAAACATTCTTGATAAGCCCAGTTCTTCGGCGCTCTATGCCAAATTTCTTTTTAAAATCCAAATCAAATTTACTTTCGTCTGAAAAAATGGGCCATATTATTATGCTGCGCTTTTTTCGAACCAATAGTGCTCTTGGACGCTCAGACCTGAACTTCGATGTTAAAATCCCGGTTTACTTATAATTATTTAATAGACGTTGAACAGTGGAAAACATTCTCTCAAAAACTTTGGATTTGGATATTTCGGAAACTAACATATGAGCGGAAAAGTCCTAACACCTAGACGGCACTAGGTTTATTGCATTCACCTCTTTTTCAGTTAGAACTAACCTTAAAAAGACAGTTAGTTCGTGAGTTCTTGTGCAATGAGTGGCGCTACTTTTGTTATTTTCTTATTTCATATTTTCATTTATTTCAATATTGAATCAAAAAGAATTTCGTGTTTTAATTTTACACTACTTCTTGATGGCAAAAAATACCGTTCAAGCAAATAAATAGCTTGAAAAGTGTTATGGGGACTCTCCTTCATTAGAAACAACAATACAACGATGGTTTGCTGACTTCAAACGTGGTCGTAAAGACACCGATGATGCACAACGCAGTCGACATCCAAATGAGGCCGTAACTCCAGAAAACATCAAAAAAATCCATACAACCATTTTGAATGATCGAAAAATGAAGCTGCGTGAGTTAGCTGATTATCATGAAGATATCAAAAGAACGTTGGCGTACTGCATAATCATTTGACTATGAGAAAGCTCTGTTCAAAGTGGGTGCCGCGTGTGCTCTGAGTTGGCCAAAAAGAAAGTCAGTCACAAGTAAATCAAAACACTGCCATGACTACATGCATTGAACTTCGAGTTGCTTCCCCATCCCCGTAACGTCATATTTGGCTCCCAGCGACTAATGGCTGTTCGAAACCTAAAAAAATGCTCGCTGAAACTCTGGTAGTATGGTATTGAAATATTAAAGCGGCGCTGTAGTGATTACGTTGTTCTTGGTGGAAATTACGTTGACGAATAAAGCTAATTTTGAAAAAAAGAAAATGTGTTCATTGTTAGGCCCGGGACTTTTCAGCCCATGTGTTATTTCTCACAACCCTGTTCATATGGTCAGCACAGGTAAGTTTGGAGTTAAGAATAAACTCCAAATCCATTACCTTATCCGTAAAGCTAAGGAAACTGGTACCGATCCACAATTTAGAGATATTATCAACATACGCCACACTTTTATATGTTTAGAGGTAAAACAAATGATTTTGTCGCGTTCAAACATCGAGAGTTATCACTAGCCCAAACAGAAATAGATGATAATTCACTGTTTATTTTGAGTCATAAATCTTCAACGAGACCAATACGACTGGACAAGAACAACTGTATATTATCAGCATGCGGATGGGCATTCCCATACTGACAAACGGTAAAAACATCATTGAAAAAGATACCGAATAGAATTGGACTAAGGATAGACCTTTGTGGAACACCACAGTGCGCAAATCTAGGCTGAGATATTAATTTGCTTGTCTTAACCTTCTGCGTTCTACCCCCAAAGGTAGCTGGCCATGATTTTCACTGCCGAAATAGTGTTTCAATCTTCGAACCTAACATAAAATCTCAAGTTCAGTGACTTGAGATTGGTATGAAATCCTGAATACCGGCATTAGACTGTATTTCCCCTTTAAAAAGCTTTGCATAAAATAATTATATTGGAGGTTGAATTAGTTTTAAAGGTGACACACAGATGGCGCTATTTATCACTTTATCGCGTTGGCAATACTGAATATATATTCATGACAAAGCCTCATCCCTAGGCTTTGTTTATCAGTATCTGTCATTTCGCTGAAGTATAAACAACGCAGTGTTTTCGTGCTCCGAGTATGTCAACTTTCGTGCCGTCGAAACGCAATTTGCGGGAAGCTTTGCTTTTCTGCTTCAATTTGAAAAAAAATACAGCCCAAGCCCGTGAATTGCTGCAGAAGGCCTACCCAGACCATACTCCGTCGATTTCAACATGTGAGTACTGGTTTCGACGATTCAAAAGTGGTGATTTTCACACCGAAGACAAGGAGCGTCTTGGCCAGCCCAAAAAGTTCGAGGACGCGGAATTGGGAGAATTGGTAAACGAGGACTCGTGCCAAACCCAAGAAGAGCTTGCTGAATCAATGGGCGTTGATAAATCAACCGTTTGCAAGCGTCTAAAAGCGATGGGAATGATCCAAAAGCAAGGACATTGGGTCCCGTACGAGTTGAAGCTGCGCGACGTCGAACGGCGATTTTTTACGTGCGAATTGCTGATGGAGCGACAAAATCGGAAGGGGTTTTTGAATCGGGTGGTGACTGGCGACGAAAAATGGATCCACTACGATAACCCAAAACGCAAAAAATCATGGGGTTTGCCCGGCCACGCATCAACGTCGACGGCCAAGCAGAATATTCACGGCAAGAAAATCATGCTCTGCATTTGGTGCGATCAGGTCGGCGTCGTATATTTTGAGCTGCTCCAACCGGGCGAAACAATCACGGGGGATCGTTACCGACTGCAATTGATGCGTTTAAGCCGGGCATTGAAAGAAAAACGGCCGGAAACGGTAAAAAGGCACGACAAGGTTATTTTGCAACATGACAACGCTCGGCCGCATGTTGCTCAACCTGTCAAAAAATACCTTGGAACGCTTGGCTGGGAAGTGTTACCCCACCCGCCGTATAGTCCAGACGATTATCATTTGTTCCGGCATATGAGTCTCGATTTGGCGGACCAGCGGTTCTCCTCGTACGAGGCTACCAAAATATGGGTTGAGTCATGGATAGCCAAGCAGCGGCCAGAATTTTGGAGAAACGGCATCCGGAAATTGCCCGAAAGATGGGCGAAAGTTGTAGCTAGCGATGGCCAATACTTCGAATAAAATATTTTGTACCGTTTTTTCACAATAAAGCCCCAAATCTTCGAAAAAAACCTTTAAAACTAATTCAACCTCCAATATATCTGCCATTTGAAGCTGGCATAAATCTGTAGAAGCCTCCTTTAGTGGAGCAAACGCCCTGCCCAAAACTAAACTTTCCAGAAGAAAAAGGCCAACCAACTAAAAAAATGTGAATTAGCGTGGTCATCACCAATGAAGCGTCGTGGCTACAATACTCTTACGCATACATGGATGTATGGATGTGTGTCTTCACATATTGCGCATGTTTATGTGCGCCATATAAATTTATAAATTGCTGATATGCCAGTTAGTACTATAACTTAAGTAGTACTGGTGTGTGCGTGTCTATGTATATGTGTGTGTATGTATAGCATAATAAATGGCTTAGTCAGCGGCCAAAGTGCCTGCAAAAAGAACTTTACTCGAGTAATGCGTGTAATCTGAACAAATAAAAGTGTAAAGAAAGCAAAGTTATCCTTTCGAGTAACAATTTAATACCCACACATATTTCAACTTTTTTTTTGCTTTAAAATTGTTTTGGATATTTAATATATGCAGCGGGTTAAATCTCTCGGAAATGTGTACATTTGTATACAACTAAGCAAACGCAGAATGAATAAAGCACGTCCTGCGTGCGTTGAGATGAGCAGACATACGAGTATGTGTGTGTGTGTGTGCGTATTAAAGGAATCTCTATTTTTTCTATTTGCTACGAAATATTTTATATCCTTTCCCAAGGCGTTTTTTATTTGGCATTACACTAAGTAATACAGATTTTTAAATACATATAAATGTATGTATGTATTCAGCAAACAAATTGTATGCGCGAAGCAGTATTAGCTATTTTTTTAACTCATTTACACATACATACCAACTTGTAAGCTTGTTTGTGTAATGAAAATAACTCTCAGCATATTATTTAATATATTCCATAATGTGCAGCCTTGAAAATTTCGGAGTCATATTGTCTGGACTGCGTTACTTTATTTACACGTACCCATGTGTGTGTGTAACCGTGTATGCGTATATTTATGCATATTTACGAATTCCTTACGTATGTATGTATAGACATAAATTTTTTACATTTTGTATTCTGCGCTCTCGCTTCAAGTTTCTAACCCAGCGCGTTTAAACTAAAATAAAATAGGAAAATATAATAAGTATAAAAAAAATGTAAATTATAATAAAATAGAAAATCCACTAGAATACAAACAAAATGTAAGTACTTTATTTTAACTAAAACCATATAAAATATAAAAAATTAAATAAAGTAAATAAATTAAATTGAATTAATATAAAGTAAAAGACATGAAATTAATTAAAATAATATTAATTAAAATATTTAAAAGATTTAACAAAAAGCCTACAATCTACGGCATCGGCTCCGGTGTGTATTCGAAAGAGCTCGAAACTTCCAAGTCTTTTCGCCTGGGTAATTCGAATGGTAACTCTCAAACAGAAGTTCTCGGGATAAGGGAAACTTGCAGGGTAATTATTTATTTTTTTTATTTTTTTTTAGCCATCTTAGCTTTAAAGGCACCTATAACCAATTCAAAAATCGTCAGGCAGTGCAAAGAAGAACTTAACTCTTATCTGGGTATCTGGCCATAGCAAGGTAGAAGGAAATCAGAAAACTGATAAGCTGGCAAACCCGAGACCATCCTAGGCTTACGCAAAATGGAGATCTTTTCGCTATTTCCGAAGCACGCCGTTGAACGACAAACTAACACGGATACCTGCAAAATAACTAAACAAACATGGCCCAGTTTCAACAAATCCTGTACTGATGAGTTGTTAAGAAAGCTACGAGCAGACATACATACACAGAATTACGGCCTTTTGGAGACCATGTCAGGAAAATGGGGTGGCCGTACAACGATAGATGCAGAAGCTGTAATCAAGAAGGGTCTAAAGAAACAGTCTTCTACTATCTGTGTGAGTGCCTAAGTCTGGGTGCTCTACCAATAATAGTAATAGTAGTAGAATGTTGGGGGAATTCTCGACGGTTAATTTGAAAGAAATTACTGAAAAGGAAATACATAGACAACATAGGCAGATCCATAGTCAAATCAAGCTGATTCGACTAATAAAAGTAATGGTTCTAAAAGTGGTGTATCAAAATGCCATATTTTAATGCTAATTGGGTCTGGACTACACCTCCACCACCACCAAATATGAAAACGAGAAGCATTACTCAAATTTTTGTATTTCTGAAAAGCTTGTGGATCGCAGTATAGAAAGTGTTGCCATCTATTTGCACTTAATAATTTATTAAAAATGAGATAAGAGTATTAAAATATGAAATCAAAGCAAATATTAAAACAAAAGCTCTCTTTCAAAAACCATTCTTTTTATAGCGTTGCCACCTGTATTTTATTGCAAAATAGCAACTTATCACAAATTTTACTTCAATAATTAAAGTATACTTATCAAATGAAAGGCACTCCAAAAAGCTTTAAAAAAATATTTGTATCTGGTGTTACCACTTGGTTTTAATTCCAAAAATATCGTCGTATAACAAATTTCATTTGAATAGTACGAAATGTATATCAGATGGAAGTCGTCTAAATAAGATTCTAAAGAAAAATATTTTCATCTAGTGTTGCCACATGATTTTAATTGTTAACTTATGGCAAATTTCATTAGAATACTTAGATATGAACATCAGATGAAAGACGTTTAAATAAAATTTTGTAATATAATATTTTTATCTGACGCTGCCACGTTATTTTAATTGTAAAAATATTCACTTATGACACATTTCATTTGAATATCAATAAAACACGTATAAATAAGCTTTAATAAGATAATAGTTTTATCAGGTGTTGCCATATGATTTTAATTACAAAAAACAAAATTTTAGAAAAATTTCATTTGAATACTACGATATAAAAACTGGTTAAAGGCGTTTAAATAAGATTTTATATATAATATTCTTATCTGGTGCTGCCACATTATTCTGATTGTAAAAAAAATTAAATTATGACAAATATCATTTGAATATCAGCAAAAGACGCTTAAATAAGCTTTAATGAAAAATATTTTTATCGGGTGTTGCCATATGATTTTAATTACAAAAATCTCAATTTTAGAAAGTTTTCATTTGAATACTACGATATAAAAACTGGTTAAAGGCGTTTAAATAAGATTTTATATGTAATATTTTTATCTGGCGCTGCCACATTATTTTAATTGCAAAAATATTATAATAAATTTAATTTGAATACCAAATCATAGGCGTTTAAATAAGCTATAATAGAAAATATTTTTGTTTTTTTTTAGTATTGCCACATTATTTTAACTGCAAAAATATTAGCTTATGACAAATTTCATTTTAATATCAAATAAAAGACGTTCAAATAAGCTTTAATAAGAAAATAGTTTTATCGAGCGTTGCCATATTACTTGTATTGCAAAAATATTAGCTTGTGATCAGCTTTATTTGCAAATAAAGTGAAAGACGTTTAAATAAGCTAATAAATCATGAATATCAAATAAAAGGCATTTAAATAAGATTTAATAAAAATAATTTTTATCTAATGATGCCACATGATTTCACTTGCGAAAATATCTAACAAACATTTCATTTGCTTGCTAAGAAACTAGTAAGTAAAAGAAGTTTAAATAAAATTTAATAAAAAATATTGGTGTCTGGCGCTGCCATCCATTTTTTTTTTTTTTTGTTTTTTGTTAATTTTCTAATAGAATACAAAAATGTATTATATTTATTGTTTCTATTTAGGTACATAGTATAACAATGTATTATATATGTAGGTAAAAATAGCTTGAAACCAAACATATTTTTAAATGGCGTTGCCATGAAAATTCAAATTAAAAATATTCAATTAATAACAAAATTAAATTTGACCTGGGGACATAAGCGTCAAACAATATTTCGTCAAAAGAATGGGAAAACGTTCTTAAAATTATTTGTTTATTATGCTGCCACCTGATTCTTAACGCGAAAATGGTAGGCTATAGTGTTCGCACAGTAATGTTAAGTATTAGGTTGTGGGTATTTTTAAGTATTTTTAATGATGTTGCCACTCAATTTTTAATTCAAAAATTATTGGTATTGCCACATAACATGAAGTAAATCAGTTAAGCTCTGGAGATGAGTATGAAGTCCTGCAATTTGGGAGACTTTACATTGTAAGTGTGGAAAAATTGCGTTTTTTGTTAAAATTATAAATTAAATAAATGTTCGAAAATGTCAAAGACTCTGTGACAAGAAACGTAGCTATAATCGAACTGAAGTCATAAGTTTGAAGAACAGAATCACAAAAGAACAGAATATTAAAAGATGTTTTTAAAGCACATCAACTACTGTGGCACAATAAAAGATAAGGTATTCAAATGATTCGAACAAACTTTCCTCAAGAAGCCATCAGTATACTTATAGATATGCCCAACAATAACATTCACAGAAAACTCCACTAATCATTTTTGGTGCTTTTGCCTTTTTGGAGCATCTTCGTTGTTGAAAGTGACTTATTCGTAAACTGAGTCTAGCAAAGCAATTCAAGTTCTTCGTCTATGCTTTGAATGCCTTTTTTATTGAATGCCTTTCATATTCTCAATTATATTTGTATGCATTTGTGGAACAACATCGAGACGCACGCCACAAGCACGAGACGGAGCTCGGCCAAACACCCAAAAAGGATGTAAGCGTCAATTATATATTGAAATCTGAATTTTTCATGCGCACCTGTAATCGAAAATATTTGTGAATATAAGTGAAAATATAAGTGAATTGAAATTCAATAGAGCAGCAAAAGGCGACAACCTCCCAAAACTGAGTCACGTAGCAAATGCATGACAATTCACAAAGAATCATCAAAAAATATGCAAGACGCAAACAGAGCCAGCAGCCATGTGAAAGCTGCGGAAAAAGTTATTACAAAAAGCCATCAGCAATAAACTAAGCACAAATGTAAGAACGAAATCAATAACACTGAAAAAGAAAAAAAAAACTAAGAAAAAGTGTAAAATAAATTTAGGTGCACTTGCATGTCAGCTGCATGAACTCGAAAATGCATAAGTAAATTCTTCGCACATATCTTCATGCCTGCCTGTGTGCCTTAGTGCACTAGAGCGGATAGTATTTATACAAAAGCAAAAACAAAAGGCACAGAATTGTGGTTAATTTTTTGAGAAGCTACTTTGAAGAATTTACGAAAAATGGAAAGAAAAAAATTAATTTTTGGAATAGCACGCATTTCAAACAGATTATGGAGAGGGCAAGTAACGATTTTTACTCCTCGGCCTATAAATAAATCAAATATTATATTCCTATAAGCGAGAGTTAATCAAATGAAAAGGTTTTTCTTCTTAATTGGCACGATAACCGCTTACGCGTGCTTTCTCACGCTAACCGGGGCCAATTGGACACACCAAGTGAAGCCAAGTCCTTCTTCACCTGATCTTTCCAACGCAGAAGAGGCCTTCCTCTTCCTCTTCCTCTACTACCACCAGCTGGTACCGCATCAAATACTTTCAAAGCCGGAGCGTTTGTATTCATTCGGACGACATTACCCAGCCAGTGGAGCCGCTGGATCTTTATTCGCTGCGCTATGTCTATGTCGTCGTAAAGTTCATACAACTCATCGTTGCATCGAAAAAATGTCAATGGTGAAGAAGTAAGTTGGTAGAATATTTGTATATTAATAAATATCTCCGTATAAAATAAAATATACCCACACCCCCTTCAAAGAAACCGGCTCATGTATCCCAAATGTTGTATGGGTTCGTTTCTGCAAGGGCATGACTGGAAACTGCGCAGCGGGCAAACTAGCAAGAAAACGAAGCAAACAACTCTTCATGAGTCCTGCTCAAAATACGGGCATTCTATAATATTCCTGCAACTATCAACCTGACCTCGTTTTAGGTAATCTCCGCACGAGTCGTACAGAAAAAAAGTCTAATACGTTGAAAGTAAATACTAAAATAAAACAATTCACGCTTTTTAACTTTCTCGTGCTACTCTAATAAAAAAAAAATACTTTGAAAGAAAACATTAAAATAAAAATGCAAGCTCTTAAACCTTTTCGTGTTATTCTAATAAAAAAAAATTGGTATGTTAATGGAAGTATATATACATACGAGTACATCCATAAAACCCTACTGCTTGTGCGCTATGCGAAGTTAATATTTTTCTCAGCCAAACAGGTGCAAGCAGAAAAATGAAATAAAAAAATGAGGTGTATGAATGATAACTTTTGTGTGCATGCACCTGCACGTAGCACTTCTGTGTGCCGGCGACGAGTTGTGAGACAAATGAACAACAGTTAATATTTATGAGGCAAAACTGAAATGAAAATGAGAATTGGACCACACCAGTGCATTCATGGGCGAGCATATGTATGTATGTGAGCATTGTATGCGTGTACCTGTAAATGTTCGGGCATTTGCATATCTACTTGTAAGTGTTGTAAAGGGTTTTCCATTACCAATTTTCTATTTACGTAAAATAAATGTAAAGTACAGACAAATTAAGATATGGGAATGAAATTTATTTCAAGTGTTTTATTAAATTTAAATAATTTTGTGTGGACTTACGGCGCTCAGATATGGGGTTGTTCCAGTCAAAGCAATATTCAACTAATTCAAATGTTTCAAAATGAAGGGCTAAAAAGTGCCGTTGGTGCTCCTTTTTATATACGTAGTTCTGATATCGAACATGACCTCGCTCTTGATTCAACTCCAGACGCAATAAAGAACATAGCCAATTCTCACAAAGGGAGACTAAATAAACACATAAACACAAAAGTCTTCATTCTTGCTGACACAAATCAATGGAGAAGAAGGCTTAAGCGCAAAAAGTCAAAGTCACAGGTCTGGTAAATTAAAACAAAAAAAAAATCGGGTCAGTCCATAAGTTCGTGCGTATTTTACCCATAATTTCACTTTTGTACGATTTTTGCATACAAAAATTATTAGCGGAATATAACGGAATATAATATAAAAATGCAACAACTGCTACTGCAGAAATAATCACTGTTCGCGGAGAGGATACAGTGAGTGTAAGGACTGCGCAAAAGCGGTTTTCAAAATTCCGAAGTGGTAACTGCGGCGTGGAGGATGCCCCGCGCGCTGTTCGTCCTGAAGTCTTTAACTCCGACGCCTTGTTCGAACTCGTGGAAGCTGAGCCAAACTTGACAGTCGATATGATAGCTCAGAGGTTAAATTCATCGCATGGAACAGTTCACAGGCACCTGGTTCAGTTGGGAAAGGTTTCAAAGCTGGGAAAATGGGTTCCGAAAAGACTTTCCGTCGCCAACCTGCAGCAGAGAGTGAATGTGTGTTCTCAGCTGTTGCAACGGCTTGAAAATGAAAGTTTTTTTAACCGTATCAATACTGGTGATGAAAAATGGGTCCTTTACAATAATCCTGTTCGCACACGGCTATGGTTAGATAAAGATGAAACACCAGAACGGACCCCTAGAGATGGCCTTTAAGTAGAGTATCCCAATGCAAATTTATTTTATACAAACTCATTATAAAGTGCTCGTTAGTTTTAAATATTTTGTAACTAGCCGCAATGAAAACTTAACAAAAAAAATTGTAATACTCATATAAAACAGGCCCACATAGTTTTTTTTATTTTTTGGTATGAAAGTGGCTTTCAACACAATTCTTCAAAGTGCTCATCACGTCAAGGTTTCGAGAAAGTTTTTGGAAAAACACCCATAAAAACTTTATTTGGTTATTTTACCCATCCTTTCTCAAAAGCCTGATATGCTAGCGACTTCAACTTGTACTCAAATTAAAGCCTGAATCTTACGCTATAGTAACCAAGGCGGTATACCTTGATCAAACAGTTCCGCAAACAACTACCAGGTGGCACTCTAAGTGAAGTTATTTGAGTTCTGTTCTTTTTCTTGTTAGATTGTCACATCAAAATTGTATAATCTTTGCTTAAGGGGGAACACCACTGTGAATGCATGAAAAATAAGTGCTTTTCATGCAGTTTTTTTATAAGTAGGGATGATTATTTGAGGATCGGACAAATTATAATTTATTTAACCTATCGCACCCTAAATACAAAAGGGTCACAACTCAAAATTTTCCACATTCGAGCTTGACTTGTTTACAGTAGCACAGAAAACAAACTATGTGACATATCACGCTGAAATTTGCCATGTAAGCTTATAACAGTCCTACCAAAAAACAAAAAAAATATTTTTGCCATATGTCATCCGCGGACCGTTTTGTTGATAACGTCTCGTTCATATTTGAGCAGAAGGAACATTTTGAGTTGTGACCCTTTTATATTTAGGGTGCGATATATTCAACTATACTGGCGCAAATTTTTATTAAAAAATATTAAAAATTACAATTGTTATTAATATTAATGCAATGACGTCTTAAAATACTGATGCACCCTGGTGGCCACAATACAGCGGTGACAAATCAACTGAAAGCAAAAAGCCAAGAAAATTCTTAATCTATACATCAATGGCTATCGTCATACGTGGTGGTTTTTTATTATTTTTTTTTTGAGAAAATGGTGCAGGTTGGAAAAATGACTATGCGTTTTTACCCTTTTTTTGAAGTGAAAACTTCTTTAGAATCGTTGGGAGTGATTTGAGGAAAAGTGAAACGAAAAAAGCGACCAACTTGGCTACGAAGCGTTATATTATATGTTGATATAAAAGTAGCGACGAAATAAATAAAAATAACTTTTATTTTTTCTTGTGATTTGAACCAAGGATTTTGGATCGGAAGCTCACATTGCTAGTCGCTCGGCTACCGCGCCATGCTGTCGTCGCTGGCCTAAAAGTTATTTAGTTACGAAGCGTTATATTATATGTTGATATAAATAATTATTGTGAGCGTGTAATTCTCAAAAGTTTTATTAGGTTTATTATTTAAAATGTATTGACTAGGTAGTGTGGTTATCAGCTTAACATCTGATAGATCCTCCATCGGAGGACAACAAATGTTAAACTGATTTTTGGAAATGGGCGGAGTGTTTTATGGGCTTGCTCCTTTCTGCCACGGGTTGACCCGGTATTGCAGTACCGCCGGGATTTCGGCTTTGAATAAATACAAGAAAAAATATACTAATACATTTAGCTTTGGTGGGAAGAGCCATAAATTTTTATATGAATACATGCAGACGAAAATGGAATTTTTTTTTTAAGTGAAAACTTCTTTAGAATCGTTGGGAGTGATTTGAGGAAAAGTGAAACGAAAAAAGCGACCAACTTGGCTACGAAGCGTTATATTATATGTTGATATAAAAGTAGCGACGAAATAAATAAAAATAACTTTTATTTTTTCTTGTGATTTGAACCAAGGATTTTGGATCGGAAGCTCACATTGCTAGTCGCTCGGCTACCGCGCCATGCTGTCGTCGCTGGCCTAAAAGTTATTTAGTTACGAAGCGTTATATTATATGTTGATATAAATAATTATTGTGAGCGTGTAATTCTCAAAAGTTTTATTAGGTTTATTATTTAAAATGTATTGACTAGGTAGTGTGGTTATCAGCTTAACATCTGATAGATCCTCCATCGGAGGACAACAAATGTTAAACTGATTTTTGGAAATGGGCGGAGTGTTTTAGGGGCTTGCTCCTTTCTGCCACGGGTTGACCCGGTATTGCAGTACCGCCGGGATTTCGGCTTTGAATAAATACAAGAAAAAATATACTAATACATTTAGCTTTGGTGGGAAGAGCCATAAATTTTTATATGAATACATGCAGACGAAAATGGAATTTTTTTTTTGAAATTTGCATTGTAGGACATTTCTGATTATTTATTGAACAGTTTTTTGGTTTAGATACTGAAAGTCAGTTTAAGTGAATCGGTATAAATATTTCGTACATTAATTTTTGTGAGCGTGTAAATTCTCAAAAGGTTTATTAGAAAATCTATTGAAGTAGGTAGTGTGGTATCTGTTCCTATCAGCTTAACATCTGATAGATCCTCCATCGGAGGACAACAAATGTTAAACTAATTTTTGGAAATGCGCGGAGTGTTTTATGGGCTTGCTCCGCCTCTGCCACGGGTTGACCCGGTATTGCAGTACCGCCGGGATTTCAGCCTGGAATAAATACAAGAAAAAATATACTAATACATTTAGCTTTGGTGGGAAGAGCCATAAATTTTTATATGAATACATGTAGACGAAAATGGAATTTTTTTTTTGAAATTTGCATTGTAGGACATTTCTGATTATTTATTGAAAACAGTTTTTTGGCTTTTCTATTTTTGGTTTAGATACTGAAAGTCAGTTTAAGTGAATCGGTATAAATATTTCGTACATTAATTTTTGAAGTGAAAACTTCTTTAGAATCGTTGGGAGTGATTTGGGAAAAAGTGAAACGAATTACATATAAACGTAGCGACGAACTAAATAATTTTTAGGCCAACACCGACAGTATGGCGCGATTGCCGAGCGGCTAGCAATGTGAGCTTCCGATCCAAAATTCTTGGTTCGAATCACAAGAAATAAAATTTTTTTTTTTTTTTGAAATTTGCATTGTAGGACATTTCTGATTATTTATTGAAAACAGTTTTTTGGATTTCAGCCTTGAATAAATACAAGAAAAAATATACTAATACATTTAGCTTTGGTGGGAAGAGACATAAATTTTTATATGAATACAAGTAGACGAAAATGGAAGAAATTTGTAAGTCTGTTTCTTCGGTCCGTTTGGGTATTTTTTTGTTTTCGAAAGGCTTGAAAAAATATTAATTTTTGAAATTTTTAAAAACAGCTATGTACGACTGTAGCCAATACATGTGCAAAAACAAAAAACAATTAAAATCGGTTCATAAGTCTTTGAGAAATCGAGGCCACCGTGTTCAGAAAAATCGTTTTGAGAAAAACGCGTTTAAAATTTTCATTGGCCGTTGTAACTCACTACCTGCACTTATTGTATTGGGTATAACTTCGTCAATTTTCAAGTTTTTAAGTTAGCATTTTTTTTACATATTTTTGAATATACCTACTTTAAGGAAATGCAAAAAAAGAAAATCAATTTTTTTGAAAAATTAAAGTGGTGTTCCCCCCTTAAAAATAAAATAAATAATTAGCGCACATACTTCTGTTATGTGTTTGGCCGAGCTCCTCCTCCCTTTAGTGGTGCGCGTCTTGATGTTATTCCACAAATGGGGGCAGTTACAGGGACTTAAGCTGATTCCGAACGACAGATATTTATTATGAGGAGCTCTTGCATGGCAGAAATATACCCTCCATTGCCTGCCGAAGGGCGACTGCTATTAGAAAAAAGTTTTTCTATCATTTTGCTCTTTCATGCACGGATATTCGAACCTACGCACTTCTGAACGGTAGTCACGCACCAACCCATTCGACTTCGGCGGCTATTTGACACTTGTAAAAGTTACGCCATCTTGGATTTGAATTTGCAACAACGAGTTTGTATTAAATTTTGCTTTAAAAATAGATGCAATTGTGGAATAATCTTTGAAGTATTGGGAAACTGTTTCAGCAATGACACTCTAAAGAAAACAGCCGCTTACAAGTGGTATGAATGCTTCAGAAGAGAAGGTGAGTCCATCGAGAATGAAATCCGTAGTGGCAGGACATTGACATCGGAAACTGATGAAAACATCAATAGAGTGAAAGAAAAGTTAATCAATAACCGCAAATTAACCATCAGAGAGCTGACCGAGGACTTGAACATTGCTTATGATATCGAATACCGCCAAAGACATAACATCCAAGACTGAATCCGACCTAACATTCATCAAATGCATCATTATTGGAGACGAGACGTAGGTTTATGAGTACCACACGTAATACAGACGTCAGGCAAGTGAGTGGAGTGCTCCGAATGAACCAATACCAAAAAAACCCACGTCGTTTTCAATCAAAAAGGATAGCAAAGTTCACGGTTAATATGGATTACAACGGTATTATACACTTCGAATTGTCGCCAGCAGGTCAGACAGTTAATAAGGACTGTCATTTGGGCATTATGAGACGTTTACATGAAGAAATACGTCAAAAAAGAAAGCATTTGTGAGAAAAAAACTCGTGTGTTTTGCTTTTTGTATGATAACGCTCCGTCACACAGTGCCATCATTATCGGTGAGTTTTGACCGAGAGCGTAACGAATACCATCCAACAGCCACCGAATTCATCTATTATGGTTCTCTGCAACTATTTTCTGTTTGATAAAGTCAAAGAACTACTACGGCGAATGAATGAAAAAATGAATTTTCTGTATATATTCCGAAAACTTGTTGATCGAGATGGTTGCATGCAAGCTGAAAAAACTATAAACGATTTTGAGCACGCAGTAACGCAAAAACGGCGTAAGTAATCAATTTTCCTTTTGATCCCTAAAATGTAAAAATCATAAACAAAGATTGACCGTTTAGAGTAGTTTAAAAAAAAGTGTAATTTAGAGACCAAATAAATAGAAAAAAATTAAATCAGCTGCTCTATTTCCACTAACTGCCCAATGTGCCTTGGGTCAAGCCATTAAGGTCCAGTGATTTTGATTGAATTTTAAATGAGCTGGGTTCATAAAAGTTTCTACTTGGAGGGTTTTTTTGATCGCTGATTACAAAACTGGTGTCAATGTTTCAAAACTAAAAAAAAAAGAAAAAAAAAACAGCTTCAGTACACACATTTCCACATGACCAAATGTGCCACAAGCGGCTACTCTAAACGTTTTTAGACTTTATATCACTCATGTCAAGCCCACGCAATTTAGGCTGGAAATACTTTCTCAAAATGGACCATAGCGAACGTCATTGGAGGTGACATAGCGAACATTTTCTTCGATAAGGAATAACTGTTCGAAACTAAAATATTTTTTCCATGCTCTTTTTAATCTTTATGTTAATTTAAGGCCAAGAATTTTAATCGAAATTCATCGCAATGTGCGTAGAGAGATTCCCATTTCGTGAGAACGGTGTAAATTTGGTTCATTTAGAACTGAAAAATTTAGAGCTGAGCGATTTCATGTCAAGTGATCCCAGAATTTTGGATATTTTCGTCCATTCTTCAAAAATTTGCTTTATTTGTAGACTTCACTAGTTTCAGTTGAACTGAAAAAAATTTGAAAAAAATTGATAATTTTGCGAAGGTTCAGTAGAGTTTGGTAGAGAATTTTTAAAGTGAAATATCAACTTTTTTTAATTGTTTAAGATAAAATATATATGTATATATGTAATTTTTTGAAAAAAAAAAATTTTAAGAAAAAAAAATTATTAATTATTTTAAAACAAAAAACATTAAAAATTATAGGAATTTTTTAATTTAGGCTAAACAAATTTTAAAGTGAAATTCCTTTTTTTTTTAATTTTAGGATAAAATATATGTAATTTTTTGAAAAAAAAAATGTTTTAAGAAAAAAAATTATTAATTATTAAAAACAAAAAACATTACAAATTATAGGTTTTTTTTTAATTTGGGCTAAAAAATGTTTAAAGTGAAATATCTTCTTTTTTTAATTTTAGGATAAAATATATTTAATTTTTGAATAAAAAAAAATTGTTTTGAAAAAAATTTTCAAACAAATTTTTTTAAGAAAAAAGATTATTAATTATTTAAAAACAGAAAACATTAAAAATTATAGGTGTTTTTTTAATTTGGTCTAAAAAATGGTTTTAATTTGGTCTTGGGAAACCACGTGCCACAGATTTTCTTCTTATTTATTTATATTTTGATTAATAGCCGAAACTATGCTCCGCAAGCCCTGTGAGTATCATAATGAGATGCCCATTACTTTACGAGTTGTATTCAAATTCGTAAAGCAAATCAAAGCACAATACTGCTCTAGTGCACTGCTACCCTACGTAAACAGTCCAATTGACTATTCTAGCGCCGCAACAAATACATACAGTTAACACTAGATTTACCAGCTATTTAAATATACCAATTTCTACTAAAACCAGTCACAATGACGGGTGTATAAGAAAAACTGCTTATTGTGACTTCCAGTCTTTATAAAATCCTAAAAAAATACAAAAAACGTTGAACATCATTAGTTGTAATAGATACATGAATTTAAAGACATCGTCAAATAGCAAAATACTTAATTGTTTACAAATTGTCGGTGACAATTTCTACATAGGTAGATTTTCATGTGTGTACACTCTCCGCATATATTTTTTTTGCATGTCTTACAAATATTTGTAATCTGATTATTATTGCAATATTCTATTTGGCACCATTTGCGTACAGAAACCGTAACACTTGTAGTTGGAATATCATATTCGTGTAGTTTTTGCCGTGAAGTCTGAAATTCTGCAGCAATTTCTTTTACTAATCTAAATACGTGCCCCGATAGTCGGTTCTAGTTAACGGAACGACCCAGATTTACTATATATCCGGTCAAGGACTGTCACTTCAGCAGCACTCCTCGTGCATGCTACTCCAACACAACAACAACAACTAATCTAAACAGAAAGTCTATGAGAATGTGAGATATTTTCTTCTGCTGTGTTTTTGTACAATACACTACTGTGGGCAAAATGTAAGGTGAATTTGGTTGTAAAATTAAAATTTTTTATTTATTATTGTAAATCAATTTCATCCCCTTCAAAATAATCCCCTCTCTATGAAATACACTTATGCCAACGATTTTTCCAATCCCCGAAACATGCCAAATAGTCCATTTCCGGTATAGCCATCAGCACCTTCTACGATTCAGCTTTTATCACCTCAATCGACTCGAAACGCGTTCCCCGGAGTGGTCTCTTGAGTTTTGGGAATATCCAGAAGTCACACGGAGCCAAATCAGGCGAATACCGTGGTTGCGGAACGATATGCATGGAATTTTTGGCGAAATGGTCACGAAGAACGAATGCAGTGTGAGACGGTGCATTATCGTGATGCAAAAACCAAGAGTTGTTGGCCCATAATTCTGATCTTTTTAGACGAATTGCTTCACGTAAACAACGCATAACGCTCAAATAATATTCCTTATCAACAGTTCGGCCAGGTGGAAGGAATTCATAGTGCACCACACCACGAAAATCGAAAAAAACTGTCATCATGACCTTTATTTTTGAACGACTTTGACGTTCTCTTTTCGGTCTGGCCTCGCCTTTAGCACGATATTCGCTTGATTGGTCGGTTGTTTCAGGGTCATGAGTATAAATCCAAGTCTCATCTCCCGTAATGATGCATTTGAGCTTGTCCTGATAGTCTGAGAGCATTGTTTCACACACATCAACGCGACGACTTTTTTCCAAGAAATTGAGAGTTTTCGGTACCAAACGAGATTTGACTTTTCGTAGGCCCAAATAGTATTTCAAAATGGTTTTCACAGACCCTTCTGATATTCCGATCACATCAGTAAGGTCTTTAACAGTCAACCCACGATTTTTGAGCACTAACTCCTTCACTTTATTGACGTGTTGGTCATTTGTTATCGTCGATGATCGTCCGGAGCGCTCCAAGTCATCAACACGTTCTCGACCCTCTTTGAAGTCTTTGTACCACTTATAAACATTTTCTTGCGACATGGTCGAATCACCAAATGCCTTCTGCAACAAGCTAAACGTTTCCGCAGACAAAATTTGATGGCACTTCTCTGCTCAATCAATCGTTTGGTAAACACAAGCGTAAATATATTACTGATAATGACATTCACATGAAAGTTGGCCCAGATGTTATTAACAGTGCTGCCAACTCATGAAAAAAATAACTAGAGCGAAATTTTAATCCCGCGAAGTTTGAAAAATAAATTCACCTTACTTTTTGCCCACAGTAGGTTTATTCCGGGAATATTATAAGATGATACAATTTCAGGTAATTTCCTAGCAGCTTTATCAATTTTGATGTGTTTATGCTTTGTACTTAGTATAAACACTTTTTTATTTGGTTTGCTTTTATAAACGGTTCATGTGCATCTATTGGGTTGGTACAGCAAGGTTGAGAAACGTGGATGTTTACGAAAATTCCCTTTTGTTTGCACGTATTGTTCGAAGCAACAAAGTATTTTTAGATCTTAATTTTAACGCCAAAGGAATACTTTAGTATACAGTTCAAGAAGTTTGATTACGACAAACTCGCTTAGGAGGTTGGTGCATTTCTGGACTCGTCTTTTTCTAAATACGGTTAGCGAATAAAGATCCAGCGGCTACGTTGGCTGGGTCATGTCGTCCGAATGGATACAAACGCTCCGGCTTTGAAAGTATTCGATGCGGTACCAGCTGGTGGTAGCAGAGGAAGAGGGCGGCCTCCTCTGCGTTGGAAAGATCAGGTGGAGAAGGACTTGGCTTCACTTGGTGTGTCCAACTGGCGCCGGTTAGCACGAGAAAGAAACGACTGGCGCGCTTTGTTAAACTCGGCCAAAATCGCGTAAGCGGTTATAGCGCCAATTAAGAAGAAGAAGGTTAGCCAAATTTCGTCTCTACCTCAGACGCCAGCCAAAAATGTATGCCAATTTTATGTGGTTTGTTTGGCACATACGAAGTAAATCTGTATCTGGCCTTCGTTGGAAACAGTTGCTCATCCGCGGCAATATGATCTCCCGGTTCGAAACAGTTTTGACTGTTTTCAATAACTTTGTTCCAAACTGCTGAAACTAGAGCATCCGTCTGTTTGCAAACGTTGACTTCACTGATTTCTTTTGTCGAAACGAATGCATTGCAGAAACTGAATAAAATATCGTCTACACAAAGAACAGGAGAAAAATGATGGTCCCCACTGGTTGTTCTACAAATATTGAAGCCTCAAAGTATTTCCTTCGTGCGCCCCACGTGCGAACAATATTGCAAGAAATACCTTCAATTTTGCTTGCGTAATTGTCCAGTTTTTCGCCAAAACTCAAGAGGCTTCTAACTCAATACAAATACTTATGTGTTCCAAAATATGGTTGTAATAGGAACACAATTGCAACGGCTCAATGCCGATAACGAAACGAACGAAGCCACTTGGCGATATATTCCTCATGATTGCTCCGAAATCACACGTTTCTTCACAGAAGCTTGCACCAGTAATTTTGACTGGTATTTTTTTTTTTTTTTTTTGTCGGGGCAACTAGCAAGTGCAGCACTCAGACATTAATTAGGTCCATTGTACTACACTTGGATTCCCTTTTAATTTTCTTTAAATCTACCCGATCTCCGAAAAAATCTGAGTAGAGCTTGTGGTGCCAAGGAGCCAAGATGGTCGCTTCTTAACACATCAGTGCCAAAGACCTCAAACCTGATTCGAGCGAAAGCGGGGCAGACACACAGGAAGTGGTCCGCCGTCTCATCCTCCTCTTCACAAGCTGGGCAGAGTGCACTGTCTGAGATGCCCAACCTTTCCATGTGCTTTGCCCACAGAAAGTGGCCCGTCATCAGTCCAACCAGCCGTCTACACTCCCCTCTGCCTAATGACAGAAGGGTTTGCGATAATCGATCGGATATGACAGGTAACATCAGTTTTGTACTGGTATTGGTATAAATGTCAATAGCAAAAAATATATTTGTTATTAATGTATATAAAGTAACATTAAGTTCATAAAATTTATTATCCACTTATATGTAGCTACAAAAGTTAAAGCATCATTTCGAAAAGCAAATGTTATATGTAGTAGAAATTTTGAATTAAAATTGCACAATCAGTCAAAATGACTGCTCTGGTAAATCTAGTGTTAATTATTACGAGCAACTTAAAGTTACCGCCGTCGACTCAGAATTTTGGTAGTAATTTAAGAAAAAATTGTTTCAATATTTTAAAGATGCGTTTAAATTTAAACACAAATGTGTTATGCCCCCATTGAAAGACCCTCTCCTTGCTAGTGGATTTGCGGGCATAGTACGAATACTTATTGGTATCAAGTGAAGCGTATTGACCTGTGAGTGGCATAAAGTTCGATTTGCAATCATTTGTGTGCGTTTAATATCATCTCTATTTGGTTTTTTGTTAAATTTCTCCTTTTACATACCCACACATATGCAATTCAAATCGAAATATAAATTTATGAATACTCGATCGACAGATATTTATTGCCTTAAGCGAGCAAATCTATGGATGTAGCAGGAATTTAGTTTGGTGCCTCAGGGATTCGTCGCACATGACTGCAATTTCAGCTGCAATTTTATTGCTTACAAATGCACTTTATGCACCTTCCTTAAGGGAAATGCATGAGCCAGAAATTATTTGCTGAAAGTGTTAATGATATGTAGTAGATTGAAGTATTTGAAAATTAAACTCTGAAATTGAATTCTTGAATTCTTGAAAGTTTAGCTCTGTAAAACTGAGCATTTGCACTTAGTTCAGCTGGAAACCAGAGTTAAGTTTGCACTGAAAAACTGGGTTTAAGCAAGCATTTTGAGGCTTGCCTTACTTCATTTTCCATTTTCATCATTGACACACACACACACACATACACATGAAGTATTCCTAATATCTGGAAATTACAAAAATTGGTACTTGTACCAAAAAAACCAGGTGCTTGCTCTCCAAATGAATACCGTCCACTATGCATGCTAGACGCCATTGGTAAGTTGTTTGAGCTTGTGAAACATATGTAGATGGGCAGCTGTCAAGCTACCGGTTTGGCTTTAGGAGGAAGCGATGTACCACAGACGCGATAGAGGCCGTAAAAGTAATTGCGGAAAAGGCAATTGAAGGCAAGCGATGGTTAGGTGACGCAAAAGACTATTGCCTGGTAGTAACATTAGATGTCAAAAATGCGTTCAACAGTGCCAAATGGATAGACATACTAGACGCCCTCCGCGCGATGCAAGTTCCTACCTATCTACAGCGTATCATATCCAGTTATCTGTCTGATGGGGTGTTACGTTACGACAGCGACGCCGGCATCGTTGACTACAAGGTCACAGCTGATGTGCCACAAGTATCCGTACTTGGGCCTCTTCTGTGGTGGAACATTATGTACGACGGCATTTTGCGGCTAAAGGTACACAAGAGAGTATCATTCGTTGGCTTCGCGGACGATATATCAATCGTTGTAACCGCGAAAATGCTCGCGGAAATCGTAAACATCGCGCAACAAGCTATAGAAGCGGCTCAGAGATGGCTAGGCGCGAACGGTTTAAAGTTAGCTACGCATAAAACAGAAGCCATACTCATCAGCAGCCGAAAGAGAGTTGAAAAGGTCAAGACTTCAGTTGGGGACAGCATTATCGAGTAAAAGCCATATGTCAAATATCTAGGCTTCTTGGTAGACCACCGAACTAGCTTCCGAGACCACTAGGAATACGATAGCAACAAAGCTGCAACTGCGACGGTAGCCCTGGCTAGAATAATGGCGAACATTGGAGAACCAAGAAAGCAGGTAAGACAGGTCCTGGTTGGAGTAGTGAGGTCTATCCATACATATAGCGCGACAGTTTGGCGCCATGCATTCGAGCACGCTTCATATGTGTATGTACGAAGTAGTAGCTCCACGTACCGCTTGTGTGCTCTTAGAGTCTGCCCTGCCTTCAGGACAGTCTCAGAAGATGCGGTGCTCATCATCGCTGGTCTATGCTCACTCGGCTTGATAGCGCGAGACGTATGAGGAACAACCAAGCCCAATGCGACCACCTGGCACTGAGAAAATTAATAAACCACCGCTGCGTGGACCAGTGGCATACGCGATGGGACAGTGCTAATAAAGGCAGGTGGACCCACCGTCTCATACCTAACGTTGAAGCTTGGCGCCAGAGAAAGGACGGAGAAGTAGACTTCTATCTCTGTCAAATCCTAAGTGGTCATGGCTGCTTTAAAGCGTACCTTCACCACTTTGGGCTCGAAGAAAGTCCATACTGCGAGCAGTGCACACCAGCAGGTGAGAAGGACGCAGAACATGTGCTTCTCACATGTCCCCGCTTCAGAAGAGTAAGACAGCCTTGGCAGCAGCATCACGCCCGAGAATTTAGTGCCACTGATGTTGAAGAGCCAGGACAATTGGAGCAAACTCCAACACATGGCTGCTGAAATAATGCAGCAACTCCGACATAGCGAGCAGGCAAGGAGGATGCGCGAACGAAAAATAAGAACGTGAAGCAGTACGAACAGGGACATGGGGGGAGGGGGCGTATAGATCCGACAGTGGTGGTTCTCTTCAGATATGACTTAACAGTGGTGGTAATAGGCAGATGCAGCTTGTGACATTTTGCATCAGAACAGTAACTGACGTTGAGTGCAACGCTCAAACCGCCTCCCGACGAAATACTTGATGGCAGTACCGGGGGGATCAGTACTTTGACGGTAGGAGGTTTAGTTCGGGTTAGAGTCCCACACTGAAGGGGTGAGGCTTTCAACGCTTCCTCCTCATAAAAAAAAACAAAATAACATGAAAGTATCTACATACAAATATTTGTTCAAATCATATTCTCATAACTCCTGCTCCGCATTGCTTTTGCATTTTGCCTGTCTGTTGTTTGTTCGAATTTGTTACAACGAAAGTGGCGGTAACAAGGAAAATTGAAAAACCATTCAGGAGCGAAATGCATTTCTGGTGCAATTGGTGTACAAAAAGCGCTCACAACAAACAAATACACGCGCACTTTAGACTGCCTCAACCAGAACTTAGAAACTCGTATGCCGCTAGTCTGCGCGCAGTCAAATTCATAAAGCCGAATTACTTTACTTTCGGCTTTTGAGCAGTTTTCGTTACTACTCCGCATTTGCATTGCGCTCACACTCATATTTGTATTGCTGTGGAAAATGCGCATTCATGGTTATACGCCATGCAAGTGCTTGCGTGACTGTGTAGTTTTGTGGGTTTTTTTTGCCTTGATGTAAAAAATCCTCAAAATGTTCAAAATTGTTGAAGAAGAAAATATGATTTCGGTGCATAATAGTGGCGTCCCAAGAAAGAGAAACGAAAGCAGCGGAAAGCAAGCCGTCGTAATGCTGCTGCGCAAAACTTGATGGTCGCTGTGTGGATGTGGTGCTTCAATAATTCACATGCAGCCAATGCAAACGAAGTAGGCAAGAATATTAAATTAGAAAAAAATTTAATTGAGGTCAGCTTCACAAATAAACATAATTTTTATATATTTATGTGCGTACGCGTATTGGAAAAATTTAATTTAAATGCAGTTATTAATAACCTTTTGCCTTTTGCGCAGTTTGTTGGAGAATCAGTGGAAAATATTTTGGGTACAAATAAAAATGCTAGCTTCCAGATAATAATATACATATTAGGCGGGGTCGATTTGTGGGGAGGCAAAAAAATCGCCCATTGCTCTGTGAAAATCATATTCTAGGGATCAAAATAAGAAACTTTACCCAAATTGGGGGACATCAAAATTCGTTTTAGAGGTATGGTTCCGTCGGCAAAGTTTCTTATTTTGATCCCTAGAATACGATTTTCACAGAGCAATGAGCGATTTTTAAATCGACCCGCCCTAATACATATTATAACTAAACTGGAGAAGATGAAGATTGTACATTCGAAGGTTTGTGGTTCTAACCACTACTAAAGGGTGGTTAAATTTCAATGGCCTATGTTGAATGTGAACCACACCTAAACGTCAACGACACCGTTGGACTTCTTTCTTTGGAGTTATTTGATTGAAAAGTTATACGTCAATAAGCCAGCAACAATTCAAGAGCTAAAGGATGAGATAATTCGGCACATTAACGGCATAGAACCTCAATTATGCCTCAGCGTCATCGAAAATTTGGACCATCGGATGGAGGTGTGCCGCCGAGGCCACGGCGGCCATTTGGCCGATATTTTGTTTCATACGTAATTGGGCCATACCAATATTATCATGATAAAGAGAAATGACAGTAATGTCTTAAAAAATTGTATTTTACTCAAAATCAACACCGCCCCTTAAAACTTAAGGGGGGAGCCTGGTTTATAAGGTCAAAAAAATCAATTTTTTTTTTTTCGTTTTAAGCGATTCCTAATATATTTCAGAATATTCACACAAAGTTACAGGCCTAATTCTCAATATTTCCGTAGATACAAAGCCAAAGGTAGGCGAGAGTTAGGTAGTTACGCTGTGACCGGACAGCTATAGTACAAACTTTATCTTCTTTTCTCAACTTTTCATTTTTATGATTTCTTTGAATTGGCGTGCATGAATGAAAAAAAAACTAATGAACCTTTTGAAATAAATCATAGCTTGTTCCCTGCAGTATTAAATTCTCTTCTATTTGAACTAACAAAATAGATTAAAAAAAATTTTCAAGATTTTTATACCAAGTTGAAGTGAATTTTTTTTTATAGAAAGGCATTTTTGAAGGATTGAAGGACTTGTAGTGATGTAGGTACTGGTTCCATTTGATCAGGGAACTGTTGTACTCCGTACCAGTGTAAGCAAACACCGATGGCAACCCAGATGAAGACAGCAACCAGCGGCGGTAACGACTGAGCACGATATTCTTTTTGGGCAGTCGGTTACCGCGCAGCCAATGAGATGGAATGAACCAAATGCGATCATTTCAATTATTCTATTGATAATTTTATAAGTGAAATAAAAGCTTACGATTTTAGAGAAATAAAGAAAACCTAAAGCCATCCTTTCGCCAGTTTTTTTATATTTTCTGGAATAGTGTATTCAAACATGTATAATGTATCTTTGGTTGCCTTTTTAACACACTTTTATTAGGACGGGTTGTATGTATGTATGTATGTATGTATGTATGTATGTATGTATGTATGCATGTATGTATGTATGTATGTATGTAAGGGGAACCTTTGAGCTTAATTTTCATTGGCTTCTAAACATCTGATCGACTTGAAATTTTGCACACCTATCAAGGACCGATGACAATGCAATAATTTGATACAAATTTTCCATTATCCTTATTGGGATTGCCAGGATTAATATTTTCTTTTTTTATCTGTGGGCAAAAACTAAGGTGAATTTGGTTGCAATATGAAAAATCGTCATTTATTCTTGTAAATCAATTTCATCCCCTTCAAAATAATGCCCTCTCGATGAAATACACTTATGCCAACGAGTTTTCCAATCCCAGAAACATGCCAAATAGTTCATTTCCGGTAGTGGTCTCTTGAGTTTTGGGAATAGCCAGAAGTCGCACGGAGCCAAATCAGGCGAATACGGTGGTTGCGGAACGATATGCGTGGAATTTTTGGCGAAATAGTCACGAAGAACGAGTGCAGTGTGAGACATGTGAGATAAAATTTCCATTATCCTTATTAGGATTGCCAGGATTAATATTTTATTTTTTTAACACACTTTTATTAGCTCGGGTTGTATGTATGAATGACTGTAACGGAATCTTTGAGCTTAATTTTCACTGGCTTCTAAAAATCTGATCGACTCAGAACACACAACATAGATGACTAGATGGGAAACTCTTTTTCTCGTGAGAGCGCTGAAAAATGTGCATTTTTTATAACATTTGCCAATATTGCCATACCGGTAGAAACATGAATTGGGTATTTTTTTAAACAAAAATTGGGAAATTTTTAGTTTCCACACCACGATTGAGGTTAGTATTTAGTGTGCGGTTGTGTAATAGTATATTACTCGTAAACACCTACATATACTAAAAATAAAAAATAGTTAAAAAAAAACTAAAAAACACGCTTTTATTGCTAATCGAACTAAAAAGTAGAAAATAAGTTTTAATGACAAAGGGACCTATAATGAAGTAATAGCAAATCGAAGGATCAGTCATAGTCAACTACCTCAGAACAGAATTATAACAAAAATTAAGATACAAATAGAGTAATTCAAATTAGAGTTAAAAGCGTGGGATGCTTGATATAGTAAATATTACAATCATTCTATTGGCAACTACCTATGTACAGAGGGTTATGAAAGTGAAGCAAAATGCAATACAGATTTCCTCTTTTTTTAGAAAAGAAAAAGTAAACAAAAATTCAAATAGAGTGATTTGCTGCCTTCCGCTTTCTGGTTAACGTCCTCGTCCAGCGAGTGGAAATGATTTTCCATGAAAACAGACGGGCAGTTGGCTCTTGAATGCGCTGCAATCGACCACCAAGGCTAACCTCCTCAAAAGCTGGCTCATGTCATGCAGGTGTGATAAGATCTCCAGATGAAAGATGCATATTCCATTTTAGAACAAACAAATGATGCGTAGAGTAATTCAGGAGTATAAGTATTTGTAAATTAGGTATTGCTGAGTCGCCTCCAGCTTGTCCTTTACTATTTATTTTGTAATTTTTTTTTTCTTTTCACTCCAATTGGAGCATAGGGCGTTTATAATGCTAGTATTAAATAGGCTATAAAATTCAATAACCCATCATTTTTTTAAATTTAAATTAAAATTTGGAATGTTTAAGAATTGAAGTTTGAAACTTCAATTTATGTGGCTTTTGTGATAGAAAGAAAAATATTTATAAAAAGATAATTAAAATTAATTAACAAGAAAACTAGTCGGATCTTATCAATATAATTTTGCTTATTCTTTATCCTACATTATATCAATAAACTTTATCACTCGCGTTAGTACGCAATTCAAAATTGTTCTCCATTGCGTATGAGTAACTTTCACCTCTATGGAATTTTGAAATCATCAATTTTTTTGTTTTTGTTTGAAAGCGCTTTGTACCTCCTATGAAGCAAAAAGTTTAATCACTGAAACACTTTTTTACACACCTCGGTTCACTCACTAACATATTTTCGAACCTGAAGCCTTTTTGGTCGAATTATTTTATTTGAAAATTTTGCCAAAACTTTACATTAAAATTCCAACACGACTTAAATAATATTTATTGAAAAATGGGAGAGATATGCGTGAAACACAGCCACTACTTTCCAACTGCCAATATCGCCCGCATGTGGTGCATCCTGCTAAGACAAGCGAGGCTCTGACGAGCGAAGCTAGACGGTGTAAACTACAAGCGCACATGGGAAATGCTGAAGTCTGTCAATATCTACATTTGTTTTAAGGTGGAAATTGAAATGAAATTTGGAAAAGGCGAGCCAAGGAGCACCGCGAGAGTGGTAAAGCCTAAAAAGCACATTGTATTTAAAACTCTGGAAAGTGATAGGGCAGAAGGTCAAAGAGGAGAGGAGAAAAGTAACAGAGTGAAAAAATAGGATAGAATAGAGAAGTAGAAGTAGTTAGACCTATGAGAATTTTTCAGATTCTTTGATCCAGTTTCAGAGAACGAATTTTACTCATTCTCGAGACATCGGCACTAAAAACTCCCAACCTTGCTCTAGCAAATCCAGGACACTCACAGAGGAAAGGCTTCAGTGATATCCGCCTCCTCCAAGCAAGACAGGCAAATCCTCAATAATTCCAATGGTGGTCATGGACCCCATGGGTTGTGTCCTGCCATAAAACCGACCATCAACTAAACGTCGTCCAAGTTTTAGATGAAAGTTCAACAGTTTTCTGTTCTAACTTGTCACAAAACACTTTGCAGCTCTACAGCGTTCTAGGCTGAACCATCGCGCTTTATTATAAAATTGCATTCATACTCGCTGATCCAACTCATGATTTCTGTAGAACTGCTGCCGATTATTGGCTCTGGTCCCTTACGGTGCCTGGAATCCATATAAGTACGAGCTCATTCAGTCTTGCATCAGAAGTATGCTTCTTCTTACACTCTCCAGAACGTTTAATGTAGGCTAATTGTCACTAAAGACTCCAATCTGTTTTCTGCTCCATCTCCCCTCAGTGATCCATTCTGCTAGATACTTTCAGAATGGCGATAAATTTATTTCCGATAACCGTTGCCATTCCTCCCATATCGTAATACTATATATATTACTATCGTTTAAGTACCATCCGGCTCCAGAACTTATTTCAACCCCATCGGCAAAAAATATATCTGTTAAACCTCTTTGAATCTCTGGATTACTCCATGGCGTGACATCGAATTTTCTTCGAAATGAAACTATGGGTGTGAGGTCATCCTCAGAAGCCAGATGAATAGGGGATACTGCTCAGATAGCACCTTAAAGCTTTCTCTGTGTCCCTAAGCTCTGTCTTCGTGCCAGTAAACATATTTATGATATCTACACATTGCTTTTATTGCTTCCTGCTGTATCTTAAGATCCAAGTTAACAAACTTTTGCGTGAAATCAAGGACGCGATTCGAGGCCTTATGTATCATACAGACGTATAAGGATCAAATATATATATATTAAAAAATGTTTGCTCTTTTTTGGTGAAAATTTAGCTACTTTATTGCAATACCAATTAAAAAAAATAACAAAAGAAAACTACCTTTCTAAAATATCTGATGTAATTCACTAGCTACACTCATTTAGATTACTTAGATACTTGTTTTTTTTTTAATTTTTTTTTGTTTTGTGTGTTATATAATTGTCTATAATTTGTCCTTCTAATATCCTTCAAAATAGACTTAATAAACATCATGAACAATATATCTCTATCAACTTTCCTTCCGCCGTCAAAAAAACTTGTCACAAAAACACTTTTTCCCTACCCTTACTGTGACACTTACCTCAAATGAAGGTCGAACTTAGAAAATAGTTTTAAAGTAATATTTCAACTACTCTTCATAAAAACATTTCCTCCTACCTTAAGCTTACATATATGTGGGCAAGTACATATAACAAAGAAATTACTCAAATATGTAAAACATTCCATCAACAGCACTGAGTCACTTTAGCGCAAATACACGAAAATAAATGTAATAATTCCAACAATCCAAAAAAGTACATGCAAAGTTTGACAAAAACAAGAACACAAACTCTAACGAGAAATCAACAGTCAGACAGCCAGCGCCTCAACTGCATTTGATAGGTGAAAGTATTTTTATCCTCGTATTTATTTTGTGCCTTAAATTGTTTGCGTCTGACAGCGCGGCCTGCATTGCGAATTCATTTAATAAATTGAAAAAATAAATATTGTATGTACGCCACTTCCACTAACAATGTCGTACACAGTTGAAAAATAAACTAGAAAACTGATATGATGACAGCTTCGAAATGATGACATTTTTGGAGCAAATAAATGGTACAGTTGGCACAAGAATGCCATTGGACAGGAACCCGCAAGGGAGCAGAAGTCGAGGTCGACCAACAAACACTTGGAGAAAGTCGACCTAGCAGATGCCGACATCTCATGAGACGGTGCAAAAACAACAGCACACAACCGTGTACGAAGGAAGAGCCTTGTCAAGGCCCTATGCTCCCGAAAGGAGTGAGCAAGGAAGAAAAAAAAGGTCCAGCTTTACCTGGGATCAGGGCGATCAGTTTGGAGGTACTTTTTCCAATAGGGTTTTTTTGACAGATCACGCGGGACTACTGTCAAACCAAATTCATATTTTTTCAGTATTCACTAACATTTCAACATGGAAAGACCGACGCCGCAACAAAGATTACAAATCGTTCAAATTGAATTACGAAAATCGAAAAGTATTCATCGCGCGTTCAGGCCAACTTATCGTGTTCAGCGATGAAACCCATTTTTGGATTAATGGCTACGTCAATAAGCAAGCCCAAAGCCATTCCAAAACAGCCATTATATCCATTGAAACCAACCCCTTTGTGTGGCCAATGGGCTGGAGGGATCATCGGCACATATTTCTTCAAAGACTGACGCCAATGTAACAGTGTATGGCGAACGCTATCGTGCAATGATAAATGCCTTTTTGATGTCGGATGCCGGAAATTGGAGCCCGTGATCTCGACAACATTTGCTTCCAACAAGACGGTGCTATTTGACATACATCCCGTAAAATAATGGATTTACTGCGTCGTCGTTTCCCAATTTGGTGAGCAACTTATATCTCGTCTTGGAGCAGTGGATTAGCCACCAAGATCGTGTGATATCACACCCTTGGACTCTTATTTATTTGGGAGGTATGCAAAGTCTAAATGCTTTGTGTTTAAATCAGCTTCGATTAAGGCATTGAAAGCTAAAATTACTAAAGTTATTCACGAGATATCGACCGAAGTCCTCCAGCGAGTCCTTCAAAACTGCTGTGATTATCTTTAAAAATAAATGTCATGAATGATTCTACACAAAAATATAATAATAAAAAAAGATTGTCCAATCAAACTGAATTTTCGTTGTTTTATTTTAATTAAAAATCCAATACCTCTAAATTGATCACCTTTTATATGTATTTTACAAATATTCAGTCACAATGAAAATACTTTTTCAAGAATTTTTCGTTTCATTTTCGCATTTTTCTTTCTTTTTGCAACAACGAAATTAAAGTAACGAAAAAGCAACAAATGCAATTATTTTTTCTTATTTTCCACTTTTTGATTCGGAAATAAATACGGTAAAATAACGATTTTAGTATGATGAAGAGTCAACAACGTCACTGAAACCTAAACCCAAAAACCCATTTGCCTAAAATCCACATTTACAGACATAAATAAACACGAAACTCTGTTGGGTGGCATTGATAGGAAAGCTTCAATTTTACTGTATTATGATTTCAATTGAAATTGCGTGCTGCAGGCAGTAACTGTTGGCACAAACAGTATGCGAAGATTTATGTGCTTTCTTTTTTGGCGGCTTGCTGTATATATTCTGGTTGTACTTACGCTTTAAGGTAAACCCGCCTTGCCTTTACTTCGCCTGGTGCACCGCTCTTTAAGGCCATCCTGTTGGGCACAACATAATTTCTGATATCCTTAAATACACACATTTCCACCTTCATTTCCGTTTCCGGTTGCCATTTCCACACTAACCTACAATAATTAATTTGTGCGTGCTTTTTGTGTTCTTTCTTTTTATGTGCTTTTCTTTCTTGCAACAATCATTTTTTTGTGGTTTTTTGTAGTTTTTTGCTTTGTATTTTTTATTCGAGGTCAGACGATGTTGCGGCATTACTGGACGCCACACTTGGATGACGTCACACTTGGGTGATGTAATAAAAAGCAGTGTTACCGATTGTCAAACAAAAAAATCGTATTCTGCTGAATTAAATTCGAATGGTATTAACTAGCGGACCTACAGTAAGGTTTCAAATGGCAAATTTACATGCTTACTTCTTTTGGCAAATCAAAAAAACAGTGCGTTTAATTATTTATCCGTATAAAGGGAGCATATTTTATCCTAAAAGCATAAATTTGCATACTTTGTACCGAGAGTTTATTTAAAGACTTTGCGGGGGAAAAGAAGAAAGCGTAACAGAGGTGGTCATGGCGTATACTTGACTTCATAGGAGGACTTTATTTCATAGGAGGACTTTTTTACAAAATATGACAAATTTAAGGAATGTACTGTTACATATGTATGTGTAACTTTAGCATATATATATATATATATTGTATTTTTTTTTTTTGTATTCAAAATAATTAGTGAAAAACTTTCAGAATATTTAGGGCTATATTTTTCAAAGGATTTCTTTAACAATATATGTCTTTGGCGAAAAGTAAAAAAAAAAAAATGATTGTAATAGCTGGATATATCTTCTTTTGTCTAAGATCATAGAGTTAGCATCGGGTGCTTTTTTAAGAGCTTGAGGACGTAAAATGATAACAAAAAACGAAAATATTGTACAAATGCATTTTTTTATTATAAATTGGTAGATAATATGCATTTTCTTCTTGAGTATGATATTCGGAATATGCTCGCCGCACCTACGAGTTACATGGTCCATTCAATCAATCAAATTTTCTACTACTTTTTTCTATAAATCTGGCCGTATGGCGTTACTGGCTGGTGGCTTGAATATTGGCTTCCAAGTCAATGACTTAAAATAGTCCCACAAAAAGTAATCCAGAGGCGTTAAATCGCACGACCGAGGCGACCAGTGGACAGGACCACACCTGGAAAGAAATTTTCATCACATTGATTTTGCAATAATTCGATTTTTTGCGCGCTTTATAGCAAGTTGAGCCGTCTTGTTGGAATCAAATGTCGGAGATGTTTTGCTGATTGCTTCTTGGAAGAACACTTAAGACAGCGTTTAGCTGATTACTTCTTTGAAACAAACCTTTGCATACAGTCAATATGGCTCAATAGCGCTCGCCACTCATCAAAAGTATTTCCAAAAACAACATTAGAAATTCTACATTAAAATATCCACTTCCTTTGATGGTAAGACTCAAACAATTCAGCTCATAAAAAAATATCTAATTTGTGCTTCAGCTCATGACATACTTCGTGGCGCTTTCACTTGTTTTGTGCTTTTATTGTTGCTGATTTGTTATTACCAGCGACTTCCTTACCTTTTAGCAATAAAAATATTCCTTTTATTATGAAGAACTTCCTCGCTTTGCCCAAGCTCACGCGCTTATGTTGTAAACGAATCGGATTTGCCAACGAGGAGGCTCTGAGGCTTTTGTAATAATAGTTCTATGTAATTTGATGGTTTCGAAACCCTGGGCATGAAATATTTCTGACAAGGAAAAACTCATAAAAAATCGTCTGCCGTCCGGAAGCGGTGTAAAATTATCCACACCCCAAATAGAAGGAAGAGTTTGACCAAATACTCAAAAAGGGTGTAAGCGCCTTATATAATATATATACATATATATATATATATATTCTGTGGGGTGTGGATAATTTATGCCACTTCCGGACGGCAGACGATTTTTTATGAGTTTTTTAATTCGATGAGGAACGTCTCAAAATCACTTTTGAGGGAGAACGGCCGCCAAACCAGTCGTGGATTGGTGGGAAGGCGCCTTCAAATCGCTGCATCAACAGCACTTTTTGTACCGAAGCAAAGAAAGAAGTGGGTGGCTCCAGGAGATACGCCAAAGCCGAAAGTCAAACCGGATCTTCATAAAAAAAAATCATGCTATGTATTTGGTGAGACTAGGAGGGTATGGTACACGGAAAAATGCTCGAAAAGAATGTCACGGTCAACAAGGAGCTCTACGTTGCCCAGCTACACCGCGTGAATGAGGCTATTCGACTGGAAAGACCTGATCGAGACGGTCAAACCATACTCCTTCACGACAACGCCAGGCCCCATGTTGCACAAGTCATCAAAGGCGCACTCCAAGAACTCGAATGGGATATGCTTCAGCATCTGCTGTATTCTCCGGACCTTGCACCGACCGATTACTAGCTTTTCCGCTCCCTGTCAAACCATTTGAAGGGCGTTTCCTTCGATAACAAAGATATGCTTAAAAACGTTTGCGATATTGCCCTCGAAAAAGTAGTATACGATAAATGCATATACTCTTCCTCTATTGCCAATACTTCCCCCTGGAAAACACTGCAAGTATTAGGAAGACGCACAGTTTCTTCAATTCTTCTAAAACGACAACCCAATTTTAAACCATCTGTATAGACTGTAGGTTCGCAGCTGTTTACTGAAAGACCCTAACTCCATTCCTCCCGAGATGGAAATAGAGTAGGTTGAAGCTTTCTTATCAAAAAAGAAAAAAAGGGTTAAGGTTTTGTTTCCCATAAAATCTGTTAATTCTTTAATTTTTTCAAAGTATTATTATTTTAATTATATAATTATAATAATTATGTTAATAAATAATACTGGCACACACAAAAAACCAAAGTTGTCTGTACACCGGGCGCCACAATGCAATAAATTTATTTAATTGTGTTTAAAAGATTTTTTTCCATTTTTTCAGCAGCAATTTTCTACTATTTTATACATTTTTTGCTATTTTATTCGAATTTTCACTATTTTTTGGGGTTTTTTGCAATTTACTCTAAATTGAAGGCTGGGCGGCCCAAACTGACTTGAAATACGTATTCAGCGGGTCGAACACGCCCGTAGATAGGTGGCGCCCGGTGTACAGACAACTTTTTTTTTTTGTGTGCCAGTGTAATTATTTTTCAAATATTTGAAAGTCCCCCTATTACACCGTACTATATTTAATTCTAGGTTTATGAAATTAGCAGCATTTCCACTAAAAAACCCATAAACTATTTCCTTTCATGGCTATTCGATTTCCCAACAGCAGATTTCAACATCTGTACAGTTTCATGCGATATATTTATTATTACTGACTCGTATATTAGTAAATTTCTTTCGCTGATTCATATTGTACAAAATTATTTTATTTCTTATTCGAGTCAACTGCAAACATAAACTTCATTTTAGATCATAGTAGTCTGCTGTTAGGCGCCATTTTTCACCATAACCTAGAAAATATACATTTCACGGTCATTTTCAAACAATGGTTACAAATTTCATTACACAAATGTGGTGGCTATTTTACCATAACCATGACTGGCTCCTTTCAACTCACAGCTGATCAACATATCCAAGGATTTATAAACACATACACAGACTTATCATCACATAAAAAAAAACAACAAAATCATCACATCAAATTACCTACATCAGCGTTGTTTTCACTTATTAACTTCATATGCGTGTACTCATTTGAATATAAAAATCTTTTGGGAACGTCAATGTGGCTACGCCTAGGCGTTTTTCGTCATCAGATAGTACAGGAGGCCCTGCAGAGAGACTTCTGTGTTAGAGCACTGACAGTTAGACATACACATGTATGTGTAAATATGTTATTTAGTATATATTTATGTATGTTAGTATGTATTAAATACCATTAAATACCGCAAAGCGTCGCTGCTCAACGCATAGTAGCCGACTTTCATATGTTTTCATTTTTTCTGCTTACACAATTTTACAACCTTTATGTCATGCTGGCTTTCCTTTTTTATTTCTTATGTACTACATACATACATACTTACATACATACATCCATACATACATACACATATACATATGTGCTTATCTAATTTTCTGTGGGTTATCTGTTTTGTCCGTCGTGACATTGATTTATTTTTCTTTGCCAGTTCCAAAGTGTGACGTAGTGTTTTGTGCGTTCGCACGCGTTTTCGCTAAATTTTTACGCATTAAATAGAGAGCTACGCATACATACTGACACTAAAGTGCATGTGTGTATAGAGTTAGCACAGAATATTGACAGAATTTGTATTGAAAAAAAGCACTCGGATAAGTAAGTTCGGCGATAGCTTCCATGGCAAAATCATAAAGCCACCAGATGTTGCTTATTTATTTATTTTTTATTTTTTTATTAATTTAAAATATTTTTTATAAAGCAAAATTTCAAAATAAACAAAAATAAAAAAAATATAAAATAAAATTTCAAATATTTTTTATAAAACAAAATATATTTCATTTTTTAACGAAGACTGTATTACTCCAAATTTGAAACTCTGTGCAAACTTTTTAATCAAAATAAAAATAAAAAAATTGGGTATATATAACATAATTAATATTTAATATTTCATAACCCATTGATTTTGGTACAAAGTGGCATAAAACTAATAATAAAACTATATTTTTGAATAATTTTTTTACTGAATAAAAAAACTGATTTTAAGTGATGAAAATCTTTATTTTGATGCGCTCAATTGCTTGTCTCTTTGTACGAGCTGCGTTCAAAAAGTATCGCGAATTTTGTGTTTTCTCAAAAATTATTTATTTATTCACTAATATCTATTTTGTCTCCTTCAAAGTAATCCCCATGAGATATTATGCACTTGTGCCAACGTTTTTTTCAATCTTCGAGGCACTTCAAAAAATCATTTTCTTTTTATCTTATTCAGCTCCTCCTTCGATGCCATCTTTATCTCGTCAATGGTAGCGTAGCGTCGTCCTTTCATGGGCCTCTTCAGTTTCGGGAACAAGAAACATTCACAGCGGGCCAGATCTGAGGAATACGGTGGCTGTGGCATCATTAGTGTGTTGTTTTTGGCCAAAAAGTCGCGCACAAGCACCGATGTGTGAGCAGGGGCGTTATTGTGATGCAAGAGCCAATTTTTGTTCTTCCACAAATCCGGCGTTTCTGGCGGATTGCTTCGCGCAAATTGCGCATAACTTGCAGGTAATATTCCTCATTGACCGTTTTACCCTGTGGCAAGAACTCATAATGCACAACGCCCCTGCAATCGAAGAAAACGGTAAGCAAAACTTTTACATTCGACCGAACTTGACGCGCTTTCTTCGGTCTTGGTTCGTGCGGCAGCTTCCATTGAGATGATTGAGCTTTGGTTTCCACGTTATAACCATAAGCCCACGATTCGTCCCCAGTTATGACCCTCTGGACAAATTTGGGTCATCGCGGACAGAGTCCAACATCTCATTAGCAAAGTTCATGCGATGCTGCTTTTGGTCGAAATTGAGCAGTTTTAGTACGAATTTTGCCGCGACCCGTCTCATGTCGAAATCGTTGAAAAAAATCGAATAGCACGAGCCAATCAATATGTCTAGGTCCTCAGCAAATTCTCTAACGGTGATTTGACGATTGGCCAGTACCATTTTCTTCACTTCATCAATTTTTTCGTCTGTTGTTGAAGTGATCGGGCGTCCGGCACGCTTTTCGTCGTTCACATATTCTCGGCCTTCTGAGAACATATTTACCACCGATAAACGTTGCTTTGGTCCAAAGTAGCTTCTCCGTACGACACAGTCAACATTCGAAATGCACATCCGCGCACTTAACTTCGCTTTTCACACAAATTTTCGTTTTTCACATAAAATTTGATACAGGTTCTTTGGTCCATCTTTTTTAATAGGTAAAAATCGAAGACGAGCCGAAAAACATGCAAGCAAAGCAGCTGTCAACAATTAACTGAACATTCAAAATGGCCAACATATAGCCACAAAAAAATTGAAATTCCAATATACGTAACCTGCAAAAATTCAAAATTCGCGATACTTTCTAAACACACCTCGTATACTGCAGCTGTCTAGTTCACAAGTGTCAAATATGATTGACGTACGTAAACATATGCAAAAATTATAAATCTTCCCGTGGAACTTAATTTTACGCCACCTTGTACTTGAATTAAATCGAAGATGAAACCGCCTAAAATTTTTCCTTTTTTTTATTGTGATTGAAACTTGTATTTATGTGGTTTTTGTTATGGAAATAATTATAATTTGTAAAAAAAAAAATATTTTAAATTAATTTGAAAAAAAAAAAAAATGTTGCATGTAACTTTAACTTTGTTTTTGTAAGACTTAGAAAAAAAATGAAATATAACTTAAAATCTACATACAGCTGAAATCTACACAAAACACCCAGAAAAATATTAAAAAAATTAATAATTTAATAGAAGTAATTTGCAGAAAAACTCGTTCAAAGTTTTCATACAAGACGGATCGGAATCGATGTCACATCACCAAAAGGCTATAACTCACAAAGTAATAGGATTTAAAAAAAATCCTCTTAATGGCATTTTCTTAAATGTCTAAACTTTGAAAATATGCAAAACGAAAAAATTTCGATTTTTTCAAAACTCTGCATTAGAATATCCCCTTAATATAATATAAATAAATTTCCTATCAGAAACGTACAAAGGACACTTTTCAATCAGACGATCGGCTTGAAAGCTATTTGAGAACTTGACGAGAATTGCGCTTAATTTTCTGCACTGTTTCACAAGAAAGGATTTTTTTTTATTTTTCTTTTTATATTTCTTATTTTTATGTTTTACCCCTCTTTTTTTTCTTAGTAGCGCAAAATTAATAATTTAATATTTTTTCCTATGACATTTTGAAAATTACGGAAAAATAATAATATTCGCCAGAATACCAATAGGTCATGGAGAGAAGAAAATACTTGTGTTACAACCAGGCTAATTTGGCCACAAATAGATAAGAAACGGTCAGGAGAGAACAGCTCAAACTCTAAGGAGAGAACATCCCGAAGGTCATGGCTGATTTCACCGCTCATTGGCTGTTAGGTAGGCACTCTTCTAAACTAGGAGTATTTTCTCAGGAATACTGCAGATGTTGTAAGGACTAGAAAAAAACAGTAGAACACTTCCTCTGTAATTATCCAGCCTTCGCTATAAGTAGATCAAAAAGGAAAATACTCTTTTTCCTCTCTTACAAAACTATCCGGTGTTGAGTTAAAACCTATCTACGCATCTAAATGATTCCATGATGAATAAACACTTAGGTTCCCGTACCACAACTGACCTACATAATCACATAGTCACTTAGGCCTTAGACAGTCGGCCACTCTAAGCCAACTACCAAAAAAAGCCTTGGTTCAGGGTCGCTCGGTGTGATATGTTGATGTCAACAAAAATTTATTCCCAAAAAATTTTTTTTTGTGAATAAAATTCTAAAATATTTTGCAGTATTTCTCCAACCTTAGCTTCCAGAGTATTCTCAACTACAGGTATATCAATTGCGATGGCTGATTTTAATAGACGATTTAACATTTATGAGATCAGATCAGCGAGTAAAGACACATCAATTGCAATAGATGAAAGAATTAAATCTGCTAATAAGACGTACTATGCAAATATAAGATTGTTCAGATCAAAGGTTTTATCACGAATGCAGGAAATCAAGATGTATTAAACTTTGATACGTCCGGTTCTTACTTATGGTGGTTAAATCTGGACACTGAAAGCTAATGATATAAACCAGCTATTGCGATTTGAAAGAACCATAATGAGAAAAATCTACGGTCCTATGGCTTGAAAACGACACGTATCGCGTCCGTTATGACAACGAAATTGATAGCCTTATTGGTGGTGAAAATGTAATATGTTTTATTAAAGCGCAGCGGAAGAGTGCATAAGAGTGGCCCGCAAAAGAACCCAAAAACGGATGTTTTCTTTCCGTCCAATTGGAGGAAGAAAGGGAGCGGCCGACCAAGAGAGAGATGTCGAAGGAGAATTAAAAGCGATGAACGTTCGTAATGGAAGAAATTAGGCAAGAGAGAGAGACTGAATTGGAGGAGGATTGTTGGTGAAGCTATGGTCCACTATTGACTGTGAAGCTAAGAGAGAGAGAGATCAGAGCTACACTTACTTATGTAGTTGCGCGTTGAGTTTCTTCACAATCATTTAACCCAGCCTAACCATTATTTTACGACTATACGAGGGCTATTAAAAAAATAGGTAGAATTATCAAATTTCGGGCTGGCTACGTAGATTCGACTTTCGATTATATTTTTTTATGTTGGTACACACCTCTCAAAGATACGTTCATGGTTTTAGCAAAAAAGCTAATTAATTTAGTTTGTTTATCTGCTATCGAAAAAAATGGATCAAAAAAGTTGCATCAAATGTTGACAGTGGCATACGGTGAGAGTACTCTGCGTCAAAGAAATGCTCACAAGTGGTAGAAGCTTTTCACAGAAGCTCGAGAAGACGTGAATGACGATGCTCGCTCTGGACGCCCCAGCGCATGAACAACCGATGAAAATGTTGAGAAAGTGAAGAAAATTGTTAGGGAGAATCGTCGAAGCACAATTAGAGAAGTTGCTGAGGATGTCGGCATAACGACATATCGGTTGGCTCATGCCATGCAATCTTTTCGGAAATGCAATTTTTTCGGCATGAAGCGTGTGGCAGCGAAGTTCGTTCCGAAATTGGCGAATTTTGGCCAAAAACCACGTCGCATGAGCATAGCTCAGGAATTGTTGAATGACGTCAACAATGATCCAGATTTAGTCATAACAGGTGGTGAACCATGGGTATACCCGTTTGGTTATGACATCGAAACCAAACCCAATCGTTCCAAAGGAAGAGTCCAGGAGAGCCAAGACCAAAAAAACGCACGCCAAGTTCGATCAAATGTCAAAGTTTTGCTCACTGTTTTCTTCGATTACCTTAGCGTAGTGCATCAGGAGTTCTTACCACAAGGTCGTACAGTAAATAAGGAGTATTACCTTGAAGTTATGCGCCGTTTGCGTGAAGCAATACGAAAAAAATGCCCGGAATTGTGAAAAAAAAGCATGACCTTTGCCTCACAATAATGCACCTACTCACTCCTCTCTGCTTCTGACTGATTATAACAATACCGTTATCATGCCTCAGCCACCGCATTCACCAGATTTAGCCCCCTACGACTTTTTCCTGTTCTCAAGATTGAAGAGACCCATGAAAGGACAGCGTTTTGCGACGATTGAGGAGATAAAAGCCGCATCGCTGAGAGAGCTGAAGGACATACCAAAAAGTGCATATGATAACTGTTTCGAGGGTTGGAAAAAACGCTGGCAGAAGTGTATTATATCTGAGGGAGACTACTTTGAAGGAAATGAAATAGAAATTGTGGAATAAATAAATATTTTTTGAGACAAACGAAAATTCACCTCACCTTCAATATTGGAAATTATTTATCTGCATTACAAAAAGCTTAAGCGGCATCTCTAGATTACAACAAATATATCTGGCACTTTACGTTCGAGTCAACATTTTTTTAACCTTTTTAGAAACGAAATAGTGATTCACCCAAGAGCCTTTAACTTTCCTCATTTCCTTCATAATGTCGTCCACTATCAACTCACGTATTGCCTTACCTTTAAATCCATTTACAAATAAAGCTCTGTAATACTTTGAACTTGTCAGCGTACGTACATAGAAAGCGCAATCAAAACGTAAAACCAACTTTCATGTAACTATCGGTGGTGAGTGGAGCCCCGTGTACAAAGTAAAAGTAGAGAAAAATAGAAAAAAGTCAAGAAAAGCAAACGAAAATAATTTCTATTTTTAGTATGAGCGGAGAAAAATTCCAGTCTGGTACAACTCAAAGCTGCTGATAATGTGCAAACACCAAAAGAGAATGCAGCGCACACACGCCCGTGCATACAGATTTGATGCACAACCCAACAAACGGACTAAGAATAATCCTTGAAAATGTTAAATGCTTTCAGTTGCGACAGCAAAAAGTGCACATACAAATAAGGAAAATGAGAAAAACTTTAGAAAACCAAAAAAAAGCGGGAACAAGTAAATAAACAGAAGGATATGGAAACGATAAAAAGTAGAGCGCACACAATGCAGCAACTGGTATAAATAACGGAAGGATAATTGTAATGCATAGCGGAAAAACATAGCAAAATAATCGCATAAGAACTTGCACACGAGTATACGTAGCCCTTGCATGGAAGGGACATTCGGAAGAAAGTGGCAGCAAATGGGGACTTTTTATTTAAGAAAAGTTTAATTTATTTACAACGCGTCGAAGATTTTTCAAGGCTTGCATGAAATACCAGCGTAAAAAACATAAAGTTCTTCGATTACTAATTTTCTTGTAATTAAACAGAGCTTCTGACATTTCCCAGATGTATGTAAACATTTTATGGTAAACAGCACTGCGTAGAGAATTTTTTTGAAGAGGGGAGTTACAGAGACATTTGAGAGAGTATAAAAGTGTATGAAATGGTGGCTTTTTGCTAGAGAGCGGCAAGTATGGCAGAAACAAAATTGCGCCCATCAGAGAGTGTGTGACGTCACATTAGCTGAGTTGTGCAGTATTGGCAACCATTTGCTCTTCGCTATAAATTTAGTGCATTTTTATACCGAAAATGCGAAAATTTTTAAGTTTGGTGTTTGTATCTGTTTTTAAATTTAAAGCTACCGAAACTGTAAGTTAAAAAAAACCGTACTACTAAACAAAAGAAGCTTCAAAACGGTCACTCTGAGAAGCTTTTAGTGCAAATTAAAATTAGTTGATTCTTATAAAATTTTATATTTTCAAAGTGAAAATTTAAAATTTTGCTCCTTTTAAGTTCATGCAAGAATATTAAATATTCTTCTCTCAACTCTTCTTAACATTGAACACCTTAATACACATTTTAAAAAGCGTTTGAATTTACTGAATGCGAATTAAAAGCATACAGGTGTAATCGTTTCTTCCGGTCCTCAATTCTTAGTGGCACATGGGGCAACAAGAGGTGTATTCATAGTAAAAATAAGCAAAAAAAAAAAAACAAAAAATGCTGAAGAATTCATAAGGACAATTTTACAAAAAGAGTAGCTTATCTTGCTGTATAAACTCAAATATATCAAAGAAGTAACAAAAGAGTTTTTCTCTTAACAAAAAAACTCATAAATTAATTTCTACATAACCACATTTATTTAAAAAAAGCACATTTTAAAGAGAATTTTCCACGCATACAAAGTTCTTTAAGTAATTCAATAAATATTTGGTATTTTATTTTCTTTAGATGGGCATTTGAGTGCGTTTTTATATCCAAAGCTAGGCAACACTCTAGTAGCGAGAGAGAGATTTGACTGCTGAATGGGGAAGAACACCAACAATAAGTGCAATCGCGGGCAATGCGACCAGATGTTAGAAAAAAGTAAAGCTAAATAAAACTGAGTGAAATATTGAACTAATTTTTAAAAATGTATATTTTACAAAATTATAAACATTACATTTTAATTAGAACAGGCTAGAAAAATATCATGAAGAAAGAACTAAAACTCCGAGACTAAATAACAAAAAAAATATTAAATCAAGTTACGGATATGGTAATATGGCCATACTGGTGCTAATACGACGTCACTCATTGTCAAATTTGCTGAGAGAAAAGTAACGGTACCATGATAGGCGTCATCTCATTATTCTTTCCTTCATGGAGAGCGGTGAAACTTCGGCTTCGACTTGGGCATCGGTCAACAAAAGTTCAATATGGTTTCGAATCGGCTTCTCTCAATTGGTCAAATATTTCATTACATTTTTTTGTTCATAAATTGTATAAACTTTTTTGTAAAATTTTTGAACACTGAATTCCTGTAACATTTTTAACACTTTCGGTTAAAAAAATAGCTTTGAGATATCAATCCACCTCTATCGAGTGTAGATCAGCTCTATAACGAGAGCAAAGTGAAAATATTTGGGTCGTTTAGCTTTTAATCTGCGGTTAATATAGCGGCCTGATAGCTTGCAATGACATTTTTGTTTTTCACCAAGGTCTGATTAGCTTACCTCCGATCGATCGCGGCGTCCGAATGGATGCAAATGATCCGGCTCTGAAAGTATTCGATGAAGTACCAGCTGAAGAAGAAGGCCTCCTCTGCGTGGGAAAGATCAGTTGCAGAACGACTTGGCTTCACATGGTGTGTCCAATTGGTGCCGGTTAGCATGAGAAAGGAACGACTGGCGCGCTTTGTTAAACTCGGCCAAAATCGCTCAAGCGGTTATCACGCCAATAAATAAGAAGAAAAAGATCAATAATTAAGGGAAGAGTTCACAAAGTTTGCATTGCGATTAGACAGAAGCTGGCTACAGAGCTGATTCCTGTTTTGTTGTGAGTTTTATTTGATATTTTCTTACTCATAATTCTAACAAGATTTGTGTTTACTAAAGTTACTATTAAAAATCAACCGATGCATTATTTATTCTTATATAAGTAATTCCATAAACCTTTCAGAGCAATTCCAGATTTTTCTTTGAATTTTTTCTAAAATGTACAAAACAATTTTTTGCTTTGAATAAAGAAATGCTGGCCGCAGAAGCAGAAGCTAAAGTTTCATGAGAATGAGATGAGAATGCTGCGTTGGGCTTCGAGCCTAACAAAATTGGTCAAAATAAGCAATAAGCACATCAGAGGCAGCTGTCATGTGGCGCCAATAATAATTGAGAAATTGAGTGAAAACTGCTTGCGGTGGTATGGGCATATCGTCAGAAGTCCAGATCCGACCGTAGCAAAGTAATTGGTGATTCAGCTGATTCCATCAATGGGATGCGGCAGACCTATTAAATCCTAGTTAAGCAGCATTAAAATTGATATGCAGCGGAATGAAGTCAGCGAAGGGACAACTCTGAACCTGTAAAATAGAGATTGCGTAGGAGAAAGGCCGACCCAAACCAGGAGGAAGAAGAAGAAGACGGAGAAATATAGAAGGTCAATAAATTTATCTTCGCTCAATTTTTCCAAACAATTCGTTTTTGCGACATCTATTCCTCGTTTTCTTATACAATGACAATGAACAGACGGGCAGCCCAAAATTAGTAATCACCGAAAACTCCATTCAAAAATGAAGTCGGTGCTCATTTTTTTTTACGATTCGTAGGGAATTGTCCACAATGGGCCAAACCGTCAATGCAATTCTCTATCTTGGCCTTTTGAAACGTTTGTTGCATGACTTCTGCTATGACTTCTAACTATTTGGAAGATTGCATTTGGCCATAAAAGGAAAACGTTTTGCGTCCGTATTGGCCATCCGAGGACAGAGGGGACCATTTTGAATAAAAAAAACTCGAAGTTATCAGAACAAAGCTCCTGTCGTTTTTATTTTAGCTCAGTCTTGTTTATTTTGTATATTAAGCAGTTAGGTCAAATTATTGAAGTTCGAGTTTGATACTCCCCAATTAGCTCTAAAGCGCCTGTTTGATATCATTTTCAGACCTCCAACGGGCAGATATCTACAGCCAGTCAGAGCTGTGTTGATGTAATGGAGAAGGTTAATGGGTTATAAAATTCAATTACTTTTAAGTTAAAGTGAAGTGTATTCCTTGAAAAGATTTGTGGTATTCACAGGGCCGTCCTAAGTGTTGTATTATTGCATGTTGTCAACCTTGAACGGATGAAAAATATAATCATATGATTCTCAATATACCGTACAAGTCCTTATATGAATTTTAACCCAGTAAAACAGTGTCGGTTTTGTATTCCAAGTCCACTGACATTTATTTAACCGTTCCAAATTTTAGAACATAAGACGAGACGACATCTTATGAACCACTTAAACGATCTGGATTGACCGAGACTGGCCAAAATCCAAAGAGACCAGATTTAGTAAATAATTTTAACATTAGAGCGAATATTGTCAAGATCCCCAACATTTTTAAGTAACCGCATTTCTCTTTCTGATCTCAATCGATATTCCAGAGTTGCTTTTTCAGTTTTGAGATATGGCAACACCTGTACGATTACGTTAAACCTGACATTATTACAGTAATGTTTGGACTTTCTAATGGTAATTGCACTTAGTATATTTTGTCATTCTGGGTAAAGGAAAAAGGAATTAAATACTGTACATTCCGATTAATGATTTTCTATGATTTTTCAAGTAGACGAAACCAACAACAGTCTGTTAATAAGCACGCTTAGATTTTTTGTGATAAAGTATTAACTCGAGCCACGATTTTTCTCTGATTTTTTAAATCAATCGTGGTCATGGTGGTAGGGGGCGTACAGATCCGACTAGGGCGGTAGCAGTTTTAGTTCGGGTTAAAATCGTACACTGACAAGATTAGGCCTTCGCTGCTTCCTCCTTAGAAAAATAAAAAACATACACCAGTCCACTCGGCTATAAAACTCAGGCCACTGTTGAATGACTCGTTTTGATCTTAAAATATTTAGGAATCAAATTTCAAGTGTACGACTATTCTGCTTTCCATGAAATATCCCATTTAAATTATATAAATGAAAGCACTTATCCCACAGTAGAGAACTGCAGTGCAAAAAATGCATTGCAAATGCATCAGGACATCAGCGCAAGCTACTAACTAAGCCACGCAAAGCGAAACCATGCAAGTCGAGTAACGCTCCAGTACTTACGCACTCATACACTCACACACATACAAGTACACAAAAAAAGTTTTTATGTTCACTTTTCCTCCATTGAAATGTTTCGGCGCCAACGAGTCGAATAGTCCAAACATTTGGTCGTCGCCTCAAAGCTGCCAACCACGCACTCATTTGTCTGTCTCACTGCTAGTGACAGTGGGGAGAAGTGCGTTTGTGGATGAGAGTAAAGTCAAATACAAGTACATGGAATACATTTTATTACTGCACTGTTCAATGATAACTGGCTGCTAGCTGCTAGTGATTAGGTGCTCTCCGCACTGGTGGGGGACGAATTTGTAATGAGCGAGCGACAACAAAAGTAACGACAATAATGAAGGGGAAGTGGGTGTGTAACCAATTGTAGTGACAGTGATGCTTCTGCAAATTCTTTGGTGTGTATGTATGCGTACTGCTACTGTTGCTGTCGTGTCTGTGCTCTGCTGCCAATGGAAGTGCTATAAAAATGGCGTCAATGTGGCGCCTTGACGCAACGCGGTAGCATTACTACAAACACAGAAAAACAAACGTATTGAATGGACGCGGATCAGCACACAAACATGCGAAGGAATAGAAATTCATTGCCTTAGTAAACTCCACTTTCTCAAAAGCTGACACACACAAACATGCGCGTTGGCAAACATATTGACTCACTTCTGTAAATATAAAAGAAAGTATGTAGATTTAGTTACAAACTTACACACAAGCAATATTCGCATACACTTTTACATTTAGGTAAGCACACGCACACGCACACAGTAATGTCCTTGGCGCTTTCGTACGAACTTTTTCAACGACAAATCGTTTGAACTCTCGAAACGAGGTCACCTGACGCCGATGAAGCTGTGAATGTCCTCTTTGCCGGGCGTGTCAGATCGTGTTTGCACACACCCATACATTTAAGGAAGCCTTGTAAAGTTTTATTTTTTATTTATTTTAACATATTTTTTTGCTTTTCTTTTGTTTGAAATTAATATATGTATTTATAGAGTTAACAATAACAAACTGTGAAATCTCTGCTAATATATGCGAAACTGCATACAGTCACATGCAAACAAATGCAGTTAAAATGCTAAAGAATGTGAGATAAAAATATTTCCACAAGCGTTGAGACTCTCTAAGCGTATGAGTATTTATGTGGAGATACAATTGTCGATGTGTATGTGGTTATTTTCATCTATTCAAGTACTCGCAAATATGTGCAGTTGTGTGTATTAGCATGGCAATAACATCAATAAGGGACAAATGGGCGTCTGCTAATATACTTTAGACAGAAATAGCCCAGTGAAGACTGTTGGAAATTCTACAAGAAGTATAGATGATATGATCTGCGTGACTATCATTTCCAGGTTCTAAACTCACTGGTGGTAGGAAACAGCAAATTATAATATAGAAAAACTTTTCTCCTAATAGTGGTTATGTACATATCCTTCGGCAGGTAGAAGAGTGCAGAAAACCCTACCAAGACTGGTATTGTCCTCTTTACCAGAAGGTGGAAGCTTGACGGACTCGTTCTGCCTAAGCTAAAAGGAGTCACAATCCAGCTATCCAAAGAAATCAAATATCTTGGAGTAATCCTCGATAGTAAACTCCTTTAGAAGTCACACGTCGAAGCAAAGACATCCAAAGAACTGACGGCCTTCTGGCAGTGCAAGGGTGTCTTTGGGAAAAAGTGTGATTTCAAGATATTTGATTTCTTTGGATAGCTGGATTGTGACTCCTTTTAGCTTAGGCAGAACGAGTCCATAAGACCTATTATCACCTATGCATCACTGGTCTGGTCGAGTAGACTCTCTTTCGTGGGAGTCAGCAGCACCTTACCGAGACTACAATTCACTGTGGCCATCTGTTGCATCGAAGCTTTTTCAACTACTTCATGCCTGGCATTAGAAGCTCTAGTTATTCTACCACCACTTGACGTTTTCATTCAAGGAGAGGCCTTGAAGGCCATCTGCAGGCTGAAATACAATGGGAATTGGTACGGCCTCTGTCCGGCATTGGACAACAGAGAAGGCATGGACTTCGATCCAACGATTCTCTCCATGCCCCTTGACTTCATGCCATCAGGAGTCGTACTTGAAAAGAGATACAGTGTGGTGCTGCCAGCGGCTCAATTGTGGTCAAACTCTGAAAATGAGCACGGCAAACATTGTTTTTGCATTTTCACGGATGGCTCGGTTCCGGCTCTGGGGTTCACGTAGAATCCAGCGGGAGAAAACTACACTTTTCTCTTGGAATGCATGCATCTGTGTTTCAAGCGGAGGTGTATGTTGTTCAAGAAACAATGAACTTTGTTGTGGAAGGTGGAGAAGCAGATTTGTATGTGTCTGCAGCGACAGCAGAGCTACGCTCATGGCCTTAGACAGCCCTCCAACCCCTTCAAGTGCAGTTAAGTCCAGGCTGAACTATGTCGGTAGACATAATAGCCTGATGCTAACATCGGTCCCGGGACACGTGCGTATCGCGGGTAATGACATCTCTCACTCTTAACTAGTACGGGCTGTGAGCCCAACTGCTTTGGCCCGGAGCTCGTTCTGCCACTCCCTTCTGCAGCCATCAAAACCACGGTTAGCAAACGTATATCTTTAACCCACAAGTGCGCCTGGCAGGCTGAGAGAGACTGCAGATGAGCAAATCTGATGTTACCTGTCATGTCCGGCCGATTGTCGCAGATCCTCCAGTCATTAAGCAGTGCAGGGACTGTAGGCATCTGGTTGGAGTGATGACGGGCCACGTTGCGTGATCAAGGCACATGGAGAAGATAAGCATCTCAGACAATGAACACTGCTCAGCATGTGGAGAGGAGGACGAGGCGGCGAATTACTTTTTGTGCGTCTACTCGGCCTTCCCCCGCATCAGGCCTGAGGTCTTTGACACTGATGATTACCTTGGCTCCTTGGCACCACAAGATCTGCTCAGATCTCTTCGGAGGTCGGGTAGATTTAAAGCAAATAAAAAAGCGAACCCGAGTGCAGTACAATGGACTTAAAGTTGTCTTAGTGTTGTACTTGTTAGTTGTCCCGACAAAAATAAAACAAAATCTCTCGGCAGGCAATGGCAACACCCCGAGTGAAAAAGCTCCTCATAAAATCCATCTGTCTTTCGGAAGCGGCATACAAATTTAGGTCACTCCATTTTTAGGACAACATTAAGAGACACAAATTGGAGGATAAGCTCGGTGGTTTAGTACGTCTAAATTCAGGGACTTAGAATTATAGTCTTGTACGCAATTTTTTTGAGCGTGCAATTAACTTTGTACGGCAGTGAACTTAAATATCTTTAACTTTTTACTTTTACTTCTCCCTATTAAACTCAAAACATTTCTTCCCGCTATTATCCAATTTATTAAACTCACCTCTGAAGTGATTTTCGGGAACGCCTTCAAAATGCCCGCATATGGCGATTATAACTTCTTCATTTGAATGGGGACGCTGACCACATGTAAATTTTTTGAGGTTTGGAAAGGTTTGATTCTTTCGGATTCCTAGCATTGAGATTTGAAAATTTGCAGATTCCTAGTCAAACAAAACTTTCCATAAGAAATAACCGCCTGCTAAATGCAGCCAAGTAAAAAAATGGTGTCTCTACGAGCAAATTGATTCCTAAGTAGCCACTTGTCGAGCACTGCACCAACCAACCAAGTCGAGGTTCACAAAACTTAATTTCGTCCCACCTCTGCAATAGCAACGCTTCAGCTGACTTTTTCGTACATTAGAAATACTTCCACTGGGAAAACGACAATTCCCAAATGCACACTCGAATATGATAAGTGGCACTGCTATGTGCGTATATTTGTTTAGCCTGCACGTTTGTGTGTGGGTTGGAGAAATTTTGTTGGAGAAATATACCGCAGACAATTTGGCAGCAGCCAAGCGCAAAATAGAATAAACAGATGTACAGTGTAAGTGTGTGCGTATCAGTGTTGCCAATGTTGCGAAATAAAAGGTGCCAAATAAAAGGGCAAAACTTAACTAAAACTTCAAAAGCATCTCTGTAATAAGAAATCTGTTCTATCTAAATTATCAAGAAACAAGTTCAGCCCGAGAAAAAAATCAATTTTGGGCCAAAACTTGTCTCAGCTTTCATAAATTTTGTGAACAATTTTTTCACTGTCCTCGTATGATGATGTCTTGCTTTTTGTTTTTTTTTTGGTCAGATCCTTCTTCTAAGTCAGATCCATTTTGTGAGATCCAAGTATAACAGCAAATTCTTTATGACGATGTCTGAGATCGCATTAATTTGCTGTAAGAAAGGATTACCGAAGGAGCAGAGACGTGCCCTAGTTAGCCCTGGACATTCACATAAGTAGTGGAAAAGACTTTCCTTCGCCCCTTCCGCTTAACAGCTTCTGCAGATGGGATTGAAGGGGTGGTTGAGTCTGGCTGCAGGACCACCTACCTTCCAATGATCTGTAAGGTTTGCAGTGATACGTGAAATATTTGGTCGAGAACATCCTAACAGGTGATTCGTCCTTTGGATTTTGTATGACGGCCATGTGTTTTTCGTTGTAGTCCATGTAGTTAATTGCTTCCTCCTTCTTTCGGTTAAAGCATGATAGTGTGAGGCGGTGGATGCTTTTATTGTGTTGAATGGGGTGGAAATTGCCAGCGCCTCTGCTATGTCTAGTGTCGAACCTTTGCTTGCTAGTTCATCTGCTATCTCATTATCATCTATGACCGGAGAACCATATCAAAGTAATTTCATGTCAATGGCTAAGCAATTCTAGTTCCTCTTTTCACTGCAAGACTATTTTTGGATGAAATGGAATTGAAGTCTAAGGCCTCTATAGCTGCTTGACTGTCTGAAAAGATAGCTACTCTTGCACCAACTTCCATGTAGAGTTTAAGTGATTTGCATGCTTCTCTGATATCTTAAAGTTCTGGCATAGTCAGGAAGTCGAATTGACTGGATACGAACGGAAGTCAGCTCATACACCACAGTTCATCTTAGAACCGTCAGTGTAGATTTCAATATCATATCTTCCAATCACCTTCCCTTTGCCCCATTCGACTCTCGGTGGAAAACGTACCGTAAAATCTTTCTTGAAGTTATCTGATCTATTTTTGAGCGAGGGTCTCTTTAGGAGGATCTTGCTGTGACCGTACGATCTTGTTGTCCAGCTTCCTATGTTTCTGAGTCTCACCGCACTGAAAGTAGCGATTGTTTTTATATGCAAGTCTAATGGTGATAGATGAGTTAGTATATTGAGCGCTTCAGTAGGACTGGTGCTAAGCGCTCCTGTAGTTAATCATCCCACATCACATTAAAAATGTCACATAAGCAGCTGTTTATCCACTCCTCACAAAATTCATAAGAATTTGTACCGCCAAAGAATGAAAACAATGAAAACAAAAACAAGCAAAGAAAATTGGCATTGAGTAATACTCACAGCCTTTCAAGCGGATATCCGTGGCTTAGAAATTTCTATATGCGTCTGTACTTCATCAGACCGCAGGCAGTCTTATATGTAATGTCTTCAATACCCTGAAGGCAAGGAATCCCGTCTTACTGGGCTGGGTACTAAGGCATGAAGACGAAATTAGGTACAACATCAATGGACTAGAAACCCTTTGAGGACTTATCAAAGCCCGCATAAAGGAAGTTGTCAACAACTGTGAGGACACGGAATTCACACGACACTTGATGAAAAATCCAAGACAGAGGCAAGCAAAACATGTTCCTTCCTGCTAGAAGAGTATCAACTAGGCTCCCAAATCTGGATAAAGAGGGCTTACAAACTCTCACTGTTAACTATACCGGACACTGTAAACTTTGAAGCCTTCCCAGGAAACTAGGCAGAAAGAAGCTTCTGACGTTTTTGCGAGTTTAGCGATGAAATGTCAGGGCGATTCATATACGAATGGGCAGCTTTCCCAAGACGATGGCTCACGGGCCTAGGTGGTGTAACTCTAAATCCATTGATGATTTGAAATAAAATGCCTGAAGTGCTGCAGTTCATTAGACGCCTCCAATTATAAGCTCGCGGCCAAGTACAAAAAACCATATCAGAGGTCGCAGTGTACTTTGACCCAGTGAAACTCACCTCAACTATTACCATCAGCTACATAAGAACTTTTAAGAGTCCCTTAACTTTGGAGCGGACGCATTGACCAGAGAGGCTACAGCCTCGTCATTAATAGAACCCGAGCGTTCCCTTGCTATGGGACAACACACCATAAAGAAGAAACTGAGGAGTGAAAAGCTAAAGCAGAAAGACATAAACGATCAGTCCAACTCAGCGGTATCTTAAGTTTAATAAGGAACTGGGTCTGGATGAGCTACTGTGATGAGAAAAGGGCATACAAAACCATGAGGTCGAAGTGGAAATCTTCAATAAATTTCAATCTAATCAATCGAAGAAGCATCTCCTAGTGTAATAAAAATAATCAGTCATATTTGGTAGCCAGTTTCAACGAGTGATAGGTTTGAATCGAAGTTAGATTTCCGATCAGCGTTGAGCTCCAAAAATAAACTCAAATTGAAAAGACCCTGTAAATCAGAATCATACAACATTTGTCGTTTAAGTCACTTTTATAGTTTATTGACTTTGGCAGTAAATAAATAAAAATAGAAAAACACAAATTTTGTTTTTAAACTACGGGAAAGTGTTGGGGGAGATAGCTGCATATCAAAAACAACTTCTATGAGGATTTTCCCCAGGCAGCTCTAAGTATCTCTCGTAGCACTCACACTGTCCATTGACCAGAAGAAAATGATTACACAAACTTTTCAACTCCGGCAACTCTTTTGTGTACGAATATGAGATGTAATTTTCCCCTCACTCTCAACCATACAGTTCTTTATGAGTATCAAGTCACTGTCTCCGCTACAATAACGACATACAAACATACACAGTAAGTACGTACGAATATACTAGAATTTACTTACTACTATTTGTGCAATAATTTCTATTATTGTTCATGGCTACGTCGACAAGTAAATCGAGCAAAGCCAATAATTGCAATATGGCATTCCAAAAAAACAAAAACAAAAAAAAAAAGAAATAAATAAATATAAAAAGGGCCATTGACGGGTTGGCGTCGGTGACGTTGCCGGATATGGATGGAGTCATGAATGTGTTTGGGCGGCAGCTTGCATACACAATTGACGTCGCGAACATCTTTGGTGTGCTTCTATTTTGCATATTCTTGTTCATTTGTGTGTGTGTGCTGTGGTAATAAAATAATTTGCACTCATAAATTTCATGCTACACTGTCACTACGTATTTGTACAATGGAAAGTGATGGTCCCGCCAACAGCAGCAGCCAATTGTCGAGTTGGGAAATGGCATACCTACATACATACATACATATATAAGTATACTAGTATGTAGATACATACAGACAGATATTTGTAGTCGAGTTTATTGTGACCATGCAATTTGCAATGTAAGCAGCTTTTGTGGTATGATTGTATGATTCATGCTTTAGTGGAGTTTTCAATAAATGTAAGTACAGGGTGTATTTAGAGGTTTGTTTAGGAAGTCAAAAATATTGTTACTAATTCTATGCAGTTGGTGAGTATACAGTACAATGCAGTGCTTACTCGTCAAACTATGAGCGATGAGTATATTTGAGAATTGCGACTTTTACCATCGACACAACAAAAACTAATGAGGGGAAAATAGAGCGTGAATGGAATATCAATTGAGAGTTGAGAAACTCGCCATAAAATGTAAAAAAAGTTTCGTATGATTACTATTTTGTCTGACCACCTTTAGAAACCAATGGGACGACATTGTTCCAAATTTTTAATATATTTTCCTTGAAAACTGCTATCGTGAGGTTTCTCCGTTTATATAGATATTTTAAGTTTTTGATATTGCACTAAGATAAGGGGAACACGCCAACGCTGGTAAATTGAGAGCAGTGATTCAGTGAGAGCAATGCTTCAGTGAGAGCAACTACACTTGATCACGACGTGGGACAAAGTGCAGCATCTTGAATGGAGACATAGCATGATGGAAAAAATAATGAGATGGCGCCTATCGTGGTCCCGTTACTTTGCTCTCAGCGAATTTGACAACGAGTTACGTTATTTTAGCTCCAGTATGGCCAGATTACCATTTTCGTAACTTGATTTAGCATTTTTTTTTGTTATTTAGTCTGGGAGTTTTAGTTCTTTCTTCATGACATTATTCTAACCTGTTCTAATTAAAAGTAATGTTTATAATTTTGTAAAATATACTTTTTTTTTAAATAAGTTTAATAATTCACTTAGTTTTATTTAGCTTTACTTTTTTTAACATCAGGTGGCATTGAACGCGATTGCAGGTGTTGTTGGTGTTCTTCTGATTTCGGCAGTAAAATCTCTGCCTCTCTACTGCAGTATTGCCTACCAGTGGATATAAAAACGCACTAAAATTCCCATTCAAAGAAAATAACACAACAAATTTTTATTGAATCATTTAAAGAACTTTGTATGCGTGACAAATTGTCTTTAGAATGTGCGTTTTGTTTTTAATAAATGTGTTGTGCTTATGTACAATTTATTTTATAAGTTATTTCTGTCAAGCGAGACTCTTTTGTTAAGGGAACCACTTATTTGCTATATTTGAGGTTATGTAACTAGATAAGGTACTCTTTTTGTAAAAATGTCAGTATGGTTTCTTTAGTATTTTCTGGTATTTTGTTGCTTATTTTTATAATGAATACACCTCTTGATGCCCTATGTCCCACTAAGGATTGATGGCCGGAAGAAACGATTACACCTCTATGGTTTTAATCCGCATTCAGTAAATTTAAACGCCTTTTAAAATGTGTAAAAAGCTTTCAATCTTAAGAAGAGTTGAGAGAGGGACATTTAATATTCTTCCATAACCTTAAAAAGAGCAAAAAATAAAATTCACACTTTTTTCATTAGCACTAAAACCTTCTGAGAGTGGCTTTTTTTAATCTTCTTTTGTATAATAATACAGTTTTTTTTAACCTAAAGTTTCGGTAGCTTTAAATTAAAAAAAAAAGAAACAAACACGAAACTTCAAAATTTTCGTATTTTCGGTATAAAAAAGCACTAAATGTATTGCGAAGAGCAAATGGTTGGCAATACTGCACAACTCAGCAAACGTGACGTCACGTACACTCTGATGGGCGCAATCTTCTTTCTATCATTCTTGGAGACATAGGTATGTCCTCTCTGCGGGGCTGTCAAATATTGATTTCATCTCTAAAAATAAGCCATCTAAGAGAATAAAATTAAACAAAAAAATGTTTTTATAGCAAATTTGTTAAAAATCTTAAAAAAATCTTTACTTACGTTCTTTCGTATACTTGTAAACGACGATGCAGTGTATTCACTGTACTCAGAATCATTAAGGTCTTCTTAAGGGGGTAGGGGTAGTCAGAATTTTCAAGAACTTGAATTTCTTTTTTTTACATTTTCTTAATGTAGAATATCTTGAAAATATTGTGTGAAAATTTGAAGTGAATCCGACAAATACTTTTCGAGTTATTCAACAATTAACAAAGGGCGCTCGGGCGCTCCGGAGCAGATAGCAACACTTTAAATGCGTTTTTCTCAAAACTATGTTTTTCAAACTGGTGAACACTGTAACTTAAAAACCGCTACGTAGATTTCAATAAAATTTATACAGCTTTTGAAAAACATAAAAAACTTGTGCCTGATCGAAGGATTTTTTTTTTTTTCAAAAATTTCGATTTTTTTTTAACAATTAACTGTTGGTTTTTTCCCGAAAATCTGGAAAAAAATTTTCTGAGGCCGCCATTTTGTTCATTTTGAAAAAAAAAAAAGCTTCGATCAGGCACAAGATTATCTATTAATAAAACTAATTTTTCTTGTCCGATTGGTTTTAGATGAATCTGCAAGGACTTGTGATGTTCACCGCAAGGGACTTCTGGAGAAACGGGCTTCACACAAACAGCGATAACTTTTGCAATTATTAATTTTTTTTTTTTTAATTTTGGTGAAGTCAAGTTAAAACATGATGTTTTTATGCTATGTTTTTATTTTTGTTAAATAAATTAATTAAGTAACAAAAAAAAATTCGTGAAAATCATCATTTTTTCGAGCCTCTGACTACCCCTACCCCCTTAAATATCTCGATGTGATGCATTTAGATTATCTGAAACTTTAGGTACGATTCTGCGACCAATTCTCGATGTTGTATTATGAACTCCCCATCAGTTTTTCCTATTTATTTGGGAATCTAAAGGTAATGTTTCGTTACCTCGACTATCTTTACAATACTCAACACTATGGCCTTTGACACATCAAGTAGCGCCTGAGATGTTATAGTTTTTTTCTGACGAAAAAAATTTGCGTCAAAACCAAAAGGCCAAAAACCAACAACAGGGAAATAAGAGATGGCTGTGTTCCAATCCTACAGAGATTCCTGTTATCATGTCCATAGTTTTGAAAAGATGTGGTGTCAAGAAAAACCCAAAATAAAATTTGAAATGTGCTATGCGATCTCCTGCGACGTTGTCTTCGAATGATTGTAACTCCTCTAATTATTCAAATATCAAGGCAGAAATAAACCCGGAAGTTTGTCATTGTCTACCGAGGGACAAACGCTTTTATAAAAAACTGTTTCACTCATTTAGTGCCATGTCAGGCGCACAACCGAACGGCAGTCACACACCAATCTAATCGGCTACGGCGGCCGCCATGTGGTATTCGAGTATGGAAGCAATATTTTTGATTTCACATGGGTTCAGTGACCAATATCTGCATATTCGTAGTGGGCCTTCCAATTCGCAGCTTTTCCCCGACGGATATTTCTCTGAACTTCGGACAGATCTCTCTATCCGCAAGGAGTTTGAGGGTCGTGCCAGGGCAATATTTCCAAGCAGACAAGATTGGAACCAGGAAAAAATCTGCACCAAACCTGGTAACTCTATCTTGACTGGCGACTCCAAAGTTGAATCGGAGTTTTCGCTAAATCAGCCAACTTATCCATTTCCTTAAAATTGCCGATTAGTGCTAGTGTTTTTCAGGTAGAAGTCTTTGCGTTCTTGCAGGCATGCAAAACGCTTAGGGCCGAGGGACCGAGGGAGATATTAACATCTTGTCCGATAGTCACGTTACACGTCATGGTGCAGATCAAACTAGTCAACTCCTGTAAGAAGCAGATCAAATTTCTTGCGTGTGCAGCTAACATTTCTCTGATCTGGGTTCCAGGACATAGGAACATATAAAGAAATTAAATTGCTGATGAGCTTGCCAGAAAGGAGACCGAATTAGTCTAAGAGACTTCCTACCCGGCCATCGGCATCCCCCTCACTGTTGCTAAAGGGGAATTGCACAACTTATTTCTCAGGAAAGTGCAGACAAAGTGGAGCTCCATTTTTTCAGGTGTTATTTCGAATACCCTTTGGGCCCAGTACAATAAACGGAGGACTCAGAACGTGCTGGGGACCTCACGCCACTCAATATCCAACCTCATAGTTGTGTTTAATGGGTAGGTTTACCATGTAGCCCCCATTGCAGAAGTTGTGGGGACATTTCAGAGAAGGAGAGTGTTCATTACACTTTCCACATAAATGTACGAGTTTGGCAACTGGACGATAAAATTCACTAGGCGCTCCTTTCTTCGACAGCCTGTGGCAGTGCACCAATCTAAGTCCCATCAATCTTCTCCATTACAACAACAGCTCTGGCTGGCTGTAGATATCTGCCTGTTGGCGGTCTCATTACTGGTAGCGCTGTAATGAGGGGGGTAGCGCTTAAGGGGAGTGCCAGGGTGGAATTTCAACAATGTCTCCTACCTTAGTATAGATTCCCAAAATTTTTGAAGCGAAACATCTTAGGCGTCGATGGACGAGCGAGAACGGGGAGTAAAATTTCAAGGCCATGCAACGTTTTGGGCATTTTCGTTCCGCGAGAGTGAAAAAAGATATAACGTAGAGGAAAATGATATATATACACATATATGTATATAAATATATATATCTTAGATACACTTTAGGCTATTTTTCCTGAGTTTTTCCTTATGGTGAGAAATAACGCTGCCTACTTTTTAGCGCTTTTTTGTTGGTGCAAACTTGTACGAAATATATTTTTTGTGCCTACTTTTTTGCGTTATATTTCCTTGGTGCCTACTGTTTGGGGCGTTTTTTGGTCCCAATTTTTTTGGCGTTTTTTTTTTTGGTGCCTACGTTTTGGCGCTTATTTCCGTTTCCTAGCTAGTGATTGTGCATACTATAAAGTCCTACCCATTCCGGCGTCGGATTTATTGGTATTGCCTTGCGGTAATTTGTGCCGTTGCTGCAGTCCTGGAATCGCTGCGTTTGTGCGGGTGATAAAAGCTCGGAGTAGCGCGCGTTGTTGTCACGGTTCGTGTCCGTTCTCCGTTTTTTGTAAATTTCGTCTATTTGTATTCTCTGCAAATGTTGTGAATTTATTTAGATATATATATTCTTTCTCTCCCTCTCACTCTCTCATTCTCTCTCGGGTCTCTCCCTCTTTCTTTGTCTGCCTAGAAAGATTCACTTCTGTTATTTGTACGACGCTACACGCACTTTTTTTATTTATATTCATTTGTTTCGCCTGAGCTTGAAGTTCTTAAGTTCAAAATGCTAAACCCCTTAAATAAACACCCTTCAATACGATAAAAAATTGCGTATACTTTAACCCTTTGTTTTTTGCTTTTAGTTTGCTCACGAGTGGCAGTTTCGTGCCAATTTAAAGATTCCACTCGCAATCAATTTATGACCATATTTTTATTTTTCTTCTTTTTTTGTTTTTTTTTTCGCAAAATGCGCACATAATTATACTTTTAAGACTAAATTCACTTCAAAGGTCAAATAGTTTGCCAACTGAGTAATCCCAACAACAATTAAACATTTCTATTTGAGTATCTTCACTCAACATTCGGGCTCATAATTTTTAACTCAACCAACCGCGAAATATAAAATTACCAGCTGCGCTCCCTGATGGATCTATTAAAAGTCGCTGTGGACTAATTATAAGTTGTGCTCGTAGTGCTGATTCACTGCCATAGCAAACGCAGCAAATAGCAAAATCGCGTCGTCTTCGTACACCGCCAACAGCAGCTGTACCAACAGCAACAACCACAAAACAAATGTTGAGCTGTGCTTCTGGATTAGCGCTTGTCGAGAAGTCAAACATTTTTGTTTAAAACTTTCTTATTCAACTTTTGCTACAGCCGCCAGTCGCTTCAGGCCGCCTGCGCAATTGGATGGGCCGCTTTTACTCGACTTCACCCTTTGAGCGTTGAGTTTCGTTCGTTTGCACCAGTTGATGGGTTTTACGAAGCTGTTTTCTGTTTGATATTAAAACTTTTGCTTCTAATTAAATTTTTACACAGCAGATATTAAACAAGTTTATTTGCCCACAATGAAGTAAATAAAGAAAACAATGCAAACAGAAATTAGTAACAACCCCACTTACCAATCCAATGGCACTTGTGGCACACAAGTGGCGAGCGAGCGGGGTGGAACTCAATTTAATGGCTAAAACTTTAGGAAGTTAAGCGATTAAGTAATGCATGAAACTTGGCAGAACTTCTAAAGAACGAACAAATTGTAGATTTACTGGGATGAATAGGAAAAATATTTGTAATTTAATGAACTATTTATAGGCAGAGTTTTAATTAAAATTACGAAAAGCGAAAGTGTAGCTACGTCGAGTGGAGTTGTATAACACAAACTAATAAAATATTGAGCATGACTGGCGATTGGAATTTAGCAGTGGTCAGCCTAATCCATAAGAAGAGTTATCCTGCAAGCTGCGCCAATTACCGCGGGATTAGTCTTCTAAATCTCGCCTGTAAGGTCCAAGCGAGCGTATTGTGTGAAAGCCAATACGCTGAAGCCCACCATAAACTATCCGATTGAACCTTTAGACCTGGAAAGTCGACAATCGACCAGATATCCACAATACACCAAGAATCGCCACACACCACTTTTTCTCGATTTTAAAGCTGCATTCGGCAGCACGAAAAGGAGTTGCCCATATGCCGCGATGTCTGAATTTGGTATCCCCGTAAAGGTGATACGGCTGTGGGAGACAGCGTTACTCAATACCAGCAGCGCTATTAGAATTAGGAAGGAGCTCTCCAAGTCGTTTGATACTAAACGAAGTTTCAAACCGGGTGACTTGCTGTAGTGTAATTTCTTTAACCTGATGCTGGAAAAAGACGTGCGAGCCGCAGAACTAAATCAATCAGGCACAAGTTTTTATAAGAGCGTACGATTGCTGGCGGTTGCCGTCGATATTGATATCATCGACATTAACAACCGCGTTATTAGTTCTGTCTTATCCAAACTGAATAAAGAAGCAAATCGAAAAGAGCTGATGGTGAACGAGGACAAAACGAAGTACCTTCTGTCATCAAAGAAACAGTCGGCGCACTCATGTATCGGCAACCATGTCATCGTCACTGTTAACTGTATTGATTTCGATGTTGTAAGAGACTTCGTTTATCTAGAAAACAGCATTAACGCCGATAATAATGTCAGCCTTCAAATCCGACGAAGAGTCTCTCTTGCCAACAAGAGCTACTTTGGACTAAGAACGGAATTGAGTAGTACAGTCCTCTATAGACGAAACAAAAGTAATACTCTACAATGTCCTCATCATTCCCGTCCTAACGTATTGCGCAGAAGCTTGGGCGATGGCAACATCCGATGAGTCATCCCTTGGAGAGCCTTGGTTTCAGAGTAAGATTCTGCGGATGATTTTTCGACCTTTGCACGTTGAGTTGCTTTCTGGCTATATAATACTATTGTAAAGCCTATCTTGTTATATGGAGTCATAGTCTGGTGAAACTCACTAGAGAAGACGACATTGGTGAAGAAGCTGGAGAGAGTTCAGAGGTCGGCACTCATTGGAATCAGTGGGGCGCTTCGAACGACTCCTACTCTGGCGCTCAACGCAATGTTAAATGTGGTACCCGTAGACATCGCAGGCAGAATTGCCGCTACGCGTACCGCAATCAGACTGAGGGGCAGGAGCTATAAGCTCAACCTCAAGCATCTTCAGAAACTTCGCGTTCATCCCTCTGTCAACGGATCAATGTATACCCTCGTTTAGTCCAACCGGAGCCTTCTCCACTTATATTCCGTCAAAGGAAGAGTGGACGGAGGGCTACACTTGGGGGCAGGGCCTGGTGAACTTGTTCACGGATAGGTCGAAGTTGGAAGGAAAGGTTGGCGGAGGAGTCTTTTGAGAGGAGCTCCCCATCAGACTCAAATTCAGGCTACCGGACCACTGCAGTGTGTTCCAGGCAGAGGTAGCCGCAATCAAGGAGGCAGCTGATTGGCTGCTCAAATGCGTACTAACGGTCAAGAAAGTGAATATTTACTCCAACAGCCAAGCGGCAATAAGGGCCCTCGGGTCTATGACGGTGCATTCGGAATTGGTCAAGGAATGCTTGACCTCACTTTCAACTGAGCGGATGAGCTGGCCAGACAAGGGACATGTGAGGTGATTTCCCGCGAAGGGAGAGAATTGGTATCCCCCTGACTACCTGCGGTCTGCTCCTGGAAAGATGGGCATCGCACCAACTCAGCGAGCGCTGGGCAAGTACACAAACGTGTAAGGTCGCGAAATCCTTCTGGCCACGTGTGGGCCGGAGGTGCTCGGGCGAGCTTCTGAGGCTGACAAAATATCAGCTCTCTAATCTCGTGAGTTCTCTCACAATGCGCGAGGAATGCATGCTGTGAGACTTGGAATTACCTCGAGTCCTTTTTGCGCTGGATGTATGGAGGATGAGGTGGAATCATCTCAGCACCTTCTCTTTATCTGCCCTGCTCTGGCGGAGCTAAGATCTAGGCATCTTGGAACCTACTTCTGCCACGCCTGCTTATATAGCTGGCGCTGACATTAAAAGTCTGATGAATTTCATCAGCAGCATAAAGCGGTCGACGCAAACATAGTCATCGTTCGTAATCCGCACGCTCCTAACCATACCAGCACTACCTCTCCTCGCCCTCTCTCTGCATCCCATCGGTCTTTCTCTCCCGCCTCACCCCTTCATAATGGTATCACAAAGGACGAATCTTTCTTCGTCCAAGTGTGCCTATTCCCTGGGAACCAAACCAACCTAACCTAACCTATATTCTGGCAGAAATTTTGTGAAAAAAAAAACTTCAGAAATATTATAAAATATTATCGAATAATTATTTTCAGTTCCTAAAAGCAAGAAACAGTGCTTGTATACATACTTACATATACATATATAAACTGTCAAAAAATAGATTAATTTTCCATTTGTGAATAATTTTCCATGATTCATGCAGCCTCTACACAATAAAAAGGTGATGTTGAAAATTATATTAAGCAAACTCTCTGACAAGAATAGCAGCAACAAATAAAAAACTTTACGCTTTTGTCGTTGAACATTAAAAAGCCATTTAAAGTAAGTAGTGGAAGAAAATAAAACATAATTGGAGAGAGCAAACAATGAAGTACCGTTCGATAGTGGGACGATGTGCATTTTGAGAGTGCATTACTTGAGAGTGGTGTCTTCTTCTTGATATGCGTAGACATGCTGGAGACGCTAGCGACTGCATTGTAAGAGTAGTACAGATATATAAATATTCGTATATAAATGTGTATGCAATGTAGTCGAATAATGCAGTTGAATTGTATGGCGGCATGAGAAATGAACAAAGAGGGAATTACATTGAAAGTAAGAGCAAATTATTTGTTATATATTTTTGTATTTTATATTTAATTATAACTTTATTTATCATTATTATTTAAAAATACTACTTTTTGTGCTTGTGAATTGAAGACTTAATGTTGGGTGTGTAACTTTTCAAGCAATTTCAGACAGCAAAGAGCTTCACCGGTACTAACATACGAAGGTATAATCGGCCACGGAGAGACTAGTAAATCTAGTAGGATATTTTTTCAATAGCTTAGCTCAATACCTAGCACATTCGTTTGCGGAGACCGCCTTAAGGATGATAAGCAAAGGGCGTGAAATGATAAAAAGATAAAAAATGCGATATTTCTGCGAATAAATGCGCAACATTGACCTTCTTCAAGTATTTTTTAGCCGAAAACAACCTCTGCTCCCATGCGGGTTCCAATTCAGTGCCATTCTCGTAATGCTATCTGGTGGGTTTCTAAGCATTTGATTTGTCATGAGTCTATTCGACTGAAAAGACCTGATCGACATGATCAAACAATACTCCTTCACGTCAACGTTAGGCCCCATGTTGCACAAATCATCAAAGTCGCACTGCAAGAGCTCGAATGGGAGGTCCTTCAGCATCCACCGTATTCTCCGAACCTTACTCCAACCAATTACCAGCTTTTCCACTCCCTGTCAAACCATATGAAGGGCGTTTCCTTCGATAACAAAGAGGTTCTGGCTCAACAACTTCTTTGACACCAGACCTGGCGATTTTTGGCGGAACGGTCGAGAGGTGGGAAGAGGTTGTAATCAGAAACGGCGAATATTAATTGATTAACTTATTGATATAATTTTTGTTTAAATAAAAGTCTTCGGTAAAAACTATATGAACTTATTCCCCGACCCAATACATTGCGCTTATTGTTTTTGGTACACTGCAGTTACCTATTCAATCTGCCTTGGGTAGAGGTCTAAATTAATATTTTCATCCGAAAAAAAGTAAAAAATTATATTGTTTTTAGTTTGTATATATTTTTTTCTCGTTTAGTAAAATATGTATTTTTTATTTAAGAAATCTTTACACTTTTGTAAATCTAGAGGCATTAAAAATATTTTTCGTGTACATAAAAACTTATGCTAAAAATGTATGCATTTAAATTTATTAAGTCGAAATTTGATAAATCGAGTCTAAACGTTTGCACATTAAGTTACATTTGCATTCACGTAAATTTATTTCGAAAAAATTAAAACAAAACAGTATTGAAATATCGAAATATCGAAATGCTCAGAAAATGTACCGCTAATGATTTCCAGTATCTTTATTAAACATAGATTTCACGTTTTACGCAATCTGCCTGAGCGCAAGGCACTTACATTTTACACTATTCGGCTATCTTTAGTATCCTTTACGCAACTAGCAACTACATACATACATACAGACATATTCTATTTATATATGTACGCTATCTAGGCGCTAATCCGCAACAAACGCGCCACCAATACACACAAACCAGTCGCGCTCAGCATAGTCACGTGGTTGCCATTGCCCAGACGGGGCGGTGCCGCATTGCAGCCATCCTCATAGCAGGTGCAGATGGTCTGCTTGTACCCCTCGTTGTCAGCATCAAAGCAGTAATTTTTCTTCTCCTGCACGAAGCTATCCAGCCGACCACAGCTGCGTATGATGCGACTCTCGCCGGTCACTTCGATGTGTGTGACCGTTTTGCGGCAAAACATCTCAGGCGAGGCACATTCCTCAAGGTATTGGTCATCGCGTGGCGCACGTGGCGTGACCAAACGCAATAGCATGCAATCCTCCTGCAAGTGGGAATTACATTGATGACAGCGTAAGCCGTTCACTGGCAAAGAAAAAATAAAGAAAGAGAAGTGAGAAATTGAAAGAGAGAATAGAAATAAATGGAATTAAAATTTGAAATTTGGAGTGTTTTAATCTTAAAAAATAGGATTAAAAAAAATTCTAAAAACTTATACTTATATTGTACATATATGACGAGGCCTGGCTTATCACATTGCTAGAAAAAATATATTTTGATTAAGTTCCGAAATAATGTAGAAAAGTTCCAGCATAAAAGAATTTGTACAAGGTGGCACAAAATTAAACATCCAATTTTATTCTTGAAATTCAAAAAAATATTTTGTGTGATAGAAACCTTTATTTTGACCTTTACGCTCGCCGTTGTTTTTCTCTGTGCGTTCTACAGCTGTCCAGTTCACAAGTGTCAAATATGATTGACGTACGACGCCATTTGCAAAAATTAGAAATCTCCCGAAAGGGGGTACTAGGGTAATAATACTAAGTGCAGAAATATGAGATGGGGAAATTGAAGCCAAAAGAATAAGAAAATGTGTGTATTACAGCATTTGTAGTCAGCGATACCAGTTAATGATCGTTCCAGGAAATTCGCTGTTACAAGGGCCTGGTGAATTTATGCTGTTTGTAGGAATTCCTAAGCCAATTTTGTCGTTAATCAATTCCGATTCCAATTAAACTTATTCCCTTATTATATTTGTAGCTAATTTTTTTCCCCAACACACAAAAGGACTCTAAATTAATCAATAGGCGCAGCACCTCCAATATCAAAATAATATTTAATTCTAAAACTAAAAAAAAAAATTATTGCATTCGTTAAATGGCGAAAATGCGCAACACCCTCAGGAAAAAAAATTTTCGTAAATCAACGAAAATCGTGAGTCACTTCAAACCTGCAGTTCATTGTACTAAAATTTAATGGGTTATAAAACCACCTACCCAATTTTTCTTAATTATGATTAAAAAGTTTGAAATGCTCTTGAAAATTTGTCGAATTTTTATATGTCTTTTATATTTTCTTTAATTCTGATTAAAAAGCTTGAAATTTTCATGAAAATTTGTCGAATTTTTATATGCCATTTATAATTTCTTTTTTTTTCTTTTTGAAAATTCTGATTAAAAAGTGTGAAATTTTCATGAGAATTTATCGAATTTTTATATGCCATTTATAATTTTTTTTTTTTTTTAATCCTGATTAAAAAGTTGGAAATGTTTATGAAAATTCGTCGAATTTTTATTTGCCATTTATATTTTTTTGAAAATTTGTCAAATTTTTATATTTTTTATTTATTTTTTTTTTGAAAATTCTCATCAAAAAGTTTGAAATTTTTTGAAAATTTGGCGACTTTTTATATAGTATGCCATTTACTATTTTTTTTAAATTCTGATTAAAAAGTTTGAAATTTTCATGAAAATTTGTCGAATTTTTATATTTTCTTACAGAGTTAAAAACTTTCATGTACATGATATTAGTTGTAGAATGAACTACATTTTTATAAAAAATTAATGAAAATTAAAAAAAAAAAACAATTATCAAAACTAGTTGTTCACCGGTGTATTTATGTGCATACGAGGTGTATTCAAAAAATTAGGCGAATTTTCATTTTTCTCAAACAATATTTATTTATTCATCAATTTCTATTTTATCTCCTTCAAAGTAGTAGACCAGGATTTTTTCCAAGCCCCGAAGCAGTTTTGATATGATAACTTCAAGGTAATACTCTTTATTTACCGTACGACCTTGTGGTAAGAACTCCTGATGCACTACGCCATGGTAATCGCAAAAAACAGTGAGCAAAACCTTGACATTTGATCGAACTTGGCGTGCTTTCTTTTGGTCCTTGCTCTCCTAGACTCTTCCATTGGAACGATTGGACTTTGGTTTCGATGTCATAACCAAAGGAGTAGGTATATCCATGATTCACCGCCAGTTATGACTCTTTTAAGCAAATCTGGATCATTGTTGACGTCAATCGACAATTTCTGAGCTATGCTCATGCGACGTGGTTTTTGGTCAAAATTCAGCAATTTTTGAAGGAACTTCGCTGCCACACGCTTCATGCTCAAAATTTCCGAAAAGATTGCATGGCATGAGCCAACCGATATGTCGATATGCCGACATCCTCAGCAACTTCTCTAATTGTGCTTCGACGATTCTCCCTAACAATTTTCTTCACTTTCTCAACATTTTCATCGGTTGTTCATGCGCTGGGGCGTCCAGAGTACGCGTCGCCATTCACATTTTCTCGAGCTTCTGTGAAAAGCTTGTACGACTTGTGAACATTTTTTTGACTCAAATTACTCTCATCTATGCTACTGTAAACATTTCAAGTGGTTTTGAGCACTTAATTCCATTTTTTAAACAAAATTTTATGCAACTGCTTGGATCCGTATTTTCGATAGCAGAAAATCGCCGAATACGTGAAACACTTGTGTTATTTATGTCTCTCACAAACAAACTAAACATGCAATATTGCTTAAACCGTGAACATATCTTCGAGACGTGAACCAACATAAGAAAAAATAATAATCGAAAGTCGAATGTTCGTAGCCAGCGAAATTTGAAACTTTCACCTTAAATATAAAATATAAAATAATTATAAAATATAAAATATAAAATATAAAATATAAAATATAAAATATAAAATATAAAATATAAAATATAAAATATAAAATATAAAATATTATATAAAATATAAAATATAAAATATAAAATATAAAATATAAAATATAAAATATAAAATATAAAATATTATATAAAATATAAAATATAAAATATAAAATATAAAATATAAAATATAAAATATAAAATATAAAATATAAAATATAAAATATAAAATATAAAATATAAAATATAAAATATAAAATATAAAATATAAAATATAAAATATAAAATATAAAATATAAAATATAAAATATTGGGTTGAAGGGAAAGCTCTGTCGTATTTTAAAGAAAATATTTCATGTGGAACTCAAAAAACTTTGCTTTAACACAAACCCAAGAGATTTAATCTGATATCCAGTAGTTGTATGATGAATGTCAAACTCTTCTGTAATTTCTTGGCTTGTTAAATGGGAATTATTCTTCAACATGGATCGCAAAACGTCATTATCGATCTTGAATGGTCGTCCAGATCGATCTGTTTCTTGGAGGCTCACAATATTGGAAGCTATTTACAATATCTTTTCCGAAACCGCACATAAATTTGTACTTGCAACCGATCCCCTTTTGGAATTCAAACGTAAATGCACTCCATCTACTGACATTTTATTTCCCTTTAATATCACAAGTAAATGATGAACGGTAAAGAGGGACTCCTTTTATATTGAAAAGCAGGTAAAAATACAAAAAAAAATCCCAATGGCTTACCAACCAGATGTTTTGTTTTTTGTTTGTTTACAAGAAAATGACCTGCCTATTTAAAGTACGACAGAACTTTTCCTCCAACCCTATATCTATACTAATATTATATAGAGGAAAACTTTGTTTGTTTGTTTGTTTGTTTGGTTGTAATGAATAGGCTCAAAAACTACTGGACCGATTTTAAAAATTCTTTCCCCATTCGAAAGCTACATCATCCACGAGTAACATGGATTATATTTTATTTTGGAAATAGGGCTCAAGATATAGGTCAAAACGTGGACCCGGGTAACCCTCGGATGTGTATGTACAATATGGGTATCAAATGGAAGCTGCTGGTGAATGCTTTAGTCCAGAGTATTTTTCATGCCGCTCCGTGACTAGGGTCTCCAGATAGAGACCAAAACGTGGACCCTAGAATGTGTTTGTACAATGTGGATATCAAATTGAAGCTGTTGGTGAATGCTTTTGTACAGAGTATTTTTCATTCCGCTCCGTGACTGGGGTCTCGAGATATAGGTCAAAACGTGGACCCGGGTAACCTTTGGTTGTGTATGTACAATATGGGTATCAAATGAAAGCTGTTGATAAGTGCTTTAATACGGGGTAATTTTCATACCTATTGATGACTAGGGTCTCGAAATATATGCCAAAACGTGGACCCGCCGTGTCTTTAAACCGAATTAAACCAAACTTATGCACATTGTTAAGTAAGTATTGAAAATGGGTTTCGTAAAGTTTGGTTGTAATTCGGAGCAGTGGCAACGGGTACAGCGTTCTTTTGAACCAGCCATAATGTCGCTTACTTTTTTAACGCTTGGGGCGGAACTGAACTGTCAAATTGACAGAGTGAGTTACAATGTGTCAATATTTCTTTCTGATTTGGATGCCATAAGGAAAAAACGTAAGTGCAACATGTAAAAATTGTTTGTGAATTTTTTTGGAGTGGATTTTGGAACAGTGAATAATTTCTTACGAAATTTGAGAATTTAATGTGAAATCCGAATGAAATTATGTGTTCGTGGAAAAAAAAATTTTTTTCGTTTTTTTTTTTGAAAAATATAAATGGATAATGGTTAAAAAAGCTCCAATGCTTAATAAAACATAAATCGAAATGAAAAAATCATGGATGATCAGGAAAAAAGACGATTGTTTATTCATATGCGTTGATTTGAAATTTAAAAACAATCTTCTTTTTTCCTGATTTTCAATTTATATTTTATATTTACTCAAAAACAAATAGAAAAACAAAATATATTGTTTATGCCAAAGCGCTTGAATAAAGAATAAAGAAATAAATAATATGAAAATCATATATTTTCTGTTCTAAACCATATCTATTCTATTTTAGTGTGCCCAGCGAAGGGGGCCGGGTTTGCTAGTGAAATATAAAATATAAAACATAAAATATAAAAAATAAAATATTAAAAAATAAAACAAGTTTGCAAAATTTTCTTCCATTGTTGACTCGTTTCTTTTTACAAACTTCTAACTAAGAAAGAAACTAAGAAACTTTTCCTCAGACTACAAAATAAGCAGAAAATTAATAACTAATTGTCAAACTCACTTTAACATTCAATTCAATCACTCCAAAATGTCTATTTTGGTTTTTACTATGGAAAAGAATGGAAGTACTTGGCGCCACAGTTAACTTAACAAGTTGGCAAAAAACTCATTATAGTAGTTAAGGCAGTAAGGACAAAAGCAGAATAGGGGCAAAACATCACACAAAAAAAAAACCCTTACGGCCATTGCAGACAAGTGTTGCCCATTAAAATGCAATAAGCTTTGCTAAACACATTTATCTCTGAAGAAAATAAATTTCACTTTCTTCTTTTTCCTTGCTTCAAATTAATTGAATTTAAGTGTTGTCAAGCAGCAGGGGACATGGCGGATTTGAAGGACGAAGAACCGATATATTAATGATGTCGAAGTTTCGAGTGTCATGGCTGCACTTAATTCCATTTTTATTACCACTTACATTTTGTTGACACTCCAATTTTTCCTTCATTCATAATTTCGTTAACGAAAGCTACATGAAATTAGTCGCAACTAATGAGAAATGCGGATATGCAGCATCAAATAATAGCAAAAGTTGTTGCTTTTGTAGTAGTTGTAATAGTGATCGCCTCACTAGAAATAATCGCAAACATCCGATTGTAAGTATTTTTGGGCATAAAGAAAAACTTGTCATATGCCTTTTGGAGACAGCATAAAACTGTAGGACCGTTAGTTAGCTGGAAAATGTCAAGAAATACGCCACGAATTTCGAGCTAAGGCTTGCCAAATTATTTTCCATTTTGCCTTAGCTGATTTATTGGTCCCATTATGAAATGATTGAAATTAAAATACAAAACAGAAGTATTGTTGGAAAGAATTTTTTTTATTATAATCTGGTAGATAATTTCCTGGCATTTAATTTTTGACTATGAACAGTCTCATTCGATCAGTCCAATTTTTGATTATTTTTTCCAATAAATCTGAATAACAAATCTAAATGAGCGCAATCAGCGAAACTTCGACGCAAGCGATGATCGTTTGGCTTCAATTCTTGCACGAGCTGTATTTTTTAGGCACACAAGCCAAGATCCTTATGTACGATTTTCCACCTAGTCAAGCGACAAAGGCCAAAGGGATGAGAACGATGTCGAATCGACATTTCGACGTCTTCTTCAACACTTCGCTCTAAGAACTTCGCGAACCGATTCTTTTCAAAATAAATATTCACTATTTTCCTGGTGATTCCTGGTGACTTGCCAAACCTTACTAAATAGTTCGCCATTTTCATTTGTCAAAACCATAGTTACCGATATCGATAGTTTTCATGCAGTAGACATTTTTGTGTTCAGTATTTCAAAACCATCAGATGTCCTAAGCAAATCACCATGTAAAGGATTTTGCTTAGCAGATCAGTCGGCTTTCACACACACAAATCCACTGCTGCTTAGTACTCGCAATACTTTCGCTCCATTTAATTTTGAGATATTTGTTGTAAAATCATCTCTAGTAGAGTCTATATATCCAGCTCGTTCAAATATTCTTTACTCGGAGGATTTTAAAAGCAGCCCACGTTAAATGTAAATGGCTTAGGAAATGTTAATTTAGGATTGGCTTTCTAAGTGTGAAGTTAACTTCTTTAACGGATATTTTCAATTCATTGGATCTAAACTATTTCACAATAGCTTTCTCTTACCCGCTTGAAATTTGAAAAAGGCGAGCCAAGGAGCACCGCGAGAATGGTAACTCCTAAAACACTCAGACTAAAAAGCCCATCGTAATAAAAGCTCTGGAAAGTAAAAGGGTAGATAGTCAAGGCGGAAAGGAGAGAAGTGATCGAGCGAAAGAGATAGGACAGAATAGGGACAGAGACAAAGATAGCTAGTCCTGTGAGAATTTTCCAGTTTCTTTGATAAATCTGAAATTATAATCCAGTTTCAGAGGACCAGTGAAATTCATTCAGATTTATCAAAAAATCTGGAAAATGCTCATCAATCTCATGACATCTCTAATAAATGTAAAACACTAATTTTTTATTTTTTTGTCGGGACAGACTAGCAAGTACAGCACTCAGACACAATTAAATCCATTGTACTGCACTCGGATTCCCTTTTTAATTTTCCTTAAATCTACTCGACCACCGAAGAAATCTGAGTAGATCTTGGGGTTCCAAGGAGTCAAGGTGGTTGCTTTTTAAAGCGTCAGTGCCAAAGACCTCACGCCTGATTCGAGCGAAGGCGGGGCAGACACAGAGAAAGTAGTCCGCCGTCTCGTCCTTCTCTCCACATGCTGGGCAGAGTGCACTGTCTGAGATGCCCACCTTTTCCATGTGCCTTGCCCGTAGAAAGTGGCCCGTTATCAGTACAACCAGCCTCCTACAGTTCCCTCTGCTTAGTGACAGGAGGAACTGCGACAGTCAGTCGGTCATGACAGGTAACATCTATTTTGTCCATCTGCAGCCTCTCTCAGCCTGCCAAGCTCGCTTGTGGGTGGGTTAGAGTAAACCGTTTGCTAACTGTGGCTTTGATAGCTGCAGGAGGGAGTGGCAGAACGGGCTCCTGGCCAAGAAAGTTGGCCTCTGAGCCTATTCTGGCTAAAGAGCCGGAGATCTCGTTACCCGCGATACCCACGTGTCCCGCGACCCATGTTGCATCAGGCTATTATGTCTACCGACATAATTCAGCCTGGATTTACAGAACTCGACTACCCTTGAAGTGGTTGAGGGCCTGTCTAAGGCCATGAGCGTACTCATAGAGAAAGCTCTCAGTGCTATCCGCCTCCTCTAAGCAAGACACGCAGATCGCGTGCTCAATGATTCCAATGGTGGTCACATGCTCACCCCATAGGTTGTGTCCTGTAATAATACCGACCATCAACCGAATGTCTTTTCTTACACATTTTAGAACAAAGTTCGACAGTTTTCTGTTCTGGGTGGTCACAAAACACTTTGTGGTTCTGCAGCATCTTAGACCGGTCCATCGCTCTTTATGTAAATTGCATACGTAATCGCTGATCCACTTCATGATTCCTGCAGAACTGATTCCGATGCTTGGCTCTGGTCCCTGAGGGGTAACCGTTGGAGGTTTGCTTTACGTTCTCCAGGACCTTCAGTGCGGCCTGACTATCAGCATGTTTTGGATACTGCTCAGACAGCATCTTAAAGACTTTTCTGTGTCCCAAAATTCCGTCTTCGTGCCAGAGAACATATTTATGAAATCTACACATTGATTTTATTGCTTTTTGCTGTATTACACTTCTTTGCAGTCTCTAAAATTCCTGATGTGTGGGCTCAACCATGATCCGTCGCCACCTCAGAAGCATAAGTGGTTATTGGTCTGATAAGTGCTGTATGTATCCACAAGACCACAGCAGGTTTCAGACACCAGCTTTTTCCAAATGCTCTACGGCGTTGTTGAAAAATCGTTAATGCCCGATCCCACTTCAGCGAAACATGCGTCATCCAAGGCAGTATCTTACCGAAGATTTCTTCCAGATATTTAACTTCGTCAAGACTGACTGTCTCATTTTTCAGTGCTGGAAGACTAAGTCCATACAATTTCCGTTCTCTTGTGAACAACACTAAGCTGGTTTTGTGCGGTTTTGACGGAAAGACCTTGTCGCTTGCCCTCTCATCAACATTTATACTTGTAGACTTTCCAATGAGTTAGAAATTATATTTCATTGCAACGAATTAAAATTCGCGTCTATTAAAATTATCAGATCTAACTGATAGGCTAATCGCCCTTCCATTTTTATTTTACAATAGAAATGCGAGACTTTATATATCGTGAAATGGAAAGTGTCAGACGTGACAAGAAATTGGTACCCGCAACAAATTGCAGCAATATCCCTACATATGTATGTGTATGCATGCAGATATAAGCAACTAAGTGGTGCAAAGTGGCATGCAACTGTCTAAACTATCAGCCAACAACTGGAGTGACAAGTGGATAGCAGCTAAATGGTTCAGTTGTAAGTTGTAATTACATTTACTGCTACCTCTGTCAATTAGGCAAATGTCAAGCGTTTGACGTATGTGCGTGGTCACTACGCATTAAATACTTCCCCTGCCGGCACAAGTATGAAAAAGTAGAAAATTACTGAACATAGCTTATGAACTAACTATTTGCCCGATATGAAAGGCAAAAATAAATTTTTTTAGATTTTTAATATTAGTCGGTCTTACTAAGCAGATTCACACAAATGTCCATCCCTTCATCTGAGAGGAAAAGCTCCTATAAGTACACCCTTTTGGTAGAGCAGCCAACGTTTACCATGTAAGCGCCTCCGATTGAAAGCTAATTCTTATGAGAATTTTTTCGGATAGATGCCAACAGACTAAAAAAAATGTGCTCTGCTTATCCACAAGAAATCTAACTCAGTTTGTTATTCCGCTCTCGAGGATATATATACAGTGGCCGACATAACTATGAATACCCCTTGAAGAAATATTTTGTTATGGAAATAAGTCCGTAAGCTGTTCCTCGAATTTAATTATCTTTTCTCATGGCGGAACAATTTTCACTAATTGCGTCTCAGTTGCTCTTCGGATTCGACAAAAGTGTGCATACCACTAAAATATTTGCGTGTGTTGTCCTTCGTTTTAAATATTTCCCAAATTCGTAGTGAAAAGGTAATCGAAACAATCTTTTGGTGTTTATTTTACCCTGTATTTTACAACAAATATTATTATATTAGCATATTGTAGTGCCTAAAGTGTAGAAGGAAATAAGCATTGATTTAAAAAAACTAAGTGTTCAGGCCCACAAATATGGATCGGGGTATGGCAAAATTGCTAAAAAATATAATAGATGCAAGTCAACAATCCAGAGAGTTATAAAAAGTTAAAAAAACAATGGCGGCTTTGCGAGCGCTCCAATAACAGGTCGGCCAAGGGTAACCAATTCTCGCGATGACACGCAAATAGTAAGGGAAATTAAGAAAGACCCGACAACTTCGGCAAGAAAGTCTTCAAATTAATGTAAGCGAGCGAACAATTCAGCGGAGAATTCGTGAAGAGGGTTTTTTTAGTCATTACAAGATCAGGGAACCTTTCATCAGCAATAAAAACATGAAAGCGCGACTAGCATTTGCCAAAAAGTACTTCAATATGCCATTGAGCTTCTGGGAGAGGGTTATATGGAGCGATGAGAGTAAGTTTGAGTTTAAAAATACTAAAATAAGAGAACAAGTGTGGCGAAAAAGTAATGAGAGGCTCCAATCAAAGTGCGAGCAAAGCACAATTAAGTTTGGCAGGGGGAGTGTGCTTATCTGGGGCTGCTTTCCCTATAGCGGTATATATATGTACCACATACATATTCAAGGAGCCCTCGGCGCGAAGAATTGGTCTTGGACACAATTTCATCTATCAACAAGACAACGACCCCAAACATACCAGTCGCGTAGCAAAGGAATACTTTAGACAAAACTCAATAGAGCTTTTAGAATGGCCCGCTCAAAGCCCCGACTTAAATCCTATCGAGCACTTATGGCAATATTTAGACAACAAAATCCATCGATGAAGTTGCCGCTCAAAGAAAGCAGAATTTTTTCAGAAACTGCAAGAAACCTGGAATAAAATACCTGAAGAGCTTCTTAAGAGATTAGTCCACAGTATGCCACGCCGCCTTTTGGCTGTAATTAACGCAAAAGGCGGCAACACTAAGTATTGAGTCATTTGCATTACGTTATTACTTTTACTATTACTAGTAGGGTACAAGGGTACGCAAATTTTGTCGCTACAAGTTTCTGGGCATTTATAAAAAAAAATATGAAAATAATATTTTGTTTTTGGAATTGAAATATTTCGATTTGTGTTTTTATAATGTTACTATATTATAAATAAAATAATAAGTTAATCGAAATTTGAATGATATAATAGAAAAAATTATTTGTGTTTGAATTTTTCCTTAGGTAGGGTATGCATAGTTATGTCGGCCACTGTATATATAATTGGCGCGTACACCCTTATTGGGTGTTTGGTCGAGCTCCTCCTCCTATTTGTGGTGCGCGTCTTGATGTTGTTCCACAAATGGAGGGACCTACAGTTTTAAGCCGACTCCGAACGGCAAATTTTTTTTATAAAGAGCTTTTTCATGGCAGAAAAACACTCGGAGGTTTGCCATTCCCTGCCGAGGGGCGACCGCTATTAGAAAAATGTTTTATTTTTAAATCTCATTGCAGGTTTTTTATTATAATTTCACTACAAACGATTTTTTATCTTTAAAGTTTTTCTGGCTCAAAATTGTCATGAGACTGTGTCGATGCCTTTCTGGAAGATAATCAAGTCGATCGATTTTTTGAAAGCCAACAACAGAGTTTCACAAGAGTTTTTACATCCAAAAATTCAGCTTTTGAATTCGAGTACAATTTATTTACTAAATAATAGGCATTATGTGGTAGCCTTCAATAATGGGTCTTAGCAACCTTTTGTGCCATCTTCAGGCATACCTCAAAATTATATAGATCACCTTATATGCAAAGATTATTTTAAGAACCTCGTGGCCTGTAAGTGCTCCACAGAGTAATCTGAGGCTCTTTTTATCTCGCAGATTTTGCTCTATTGCCATTGAAGTTCAAAAACTTTTTGGAGTGATTAAGGCCGCTTGTGCCGTTCCAGTGTTCCCTGATTTTAGTTTGAAACCATTTTTTGGTTTCCTGTTTTATATCATTTTTGTTAAAGCCGAAAAATTGGGTTGGCCCAATAAATATGCCTTCTGCCCCTTTTTTGGCATAAAAACCTGCCTTCTCGATTCCTTCGTGTCCCTCATGCCCTAGTAACCAAATCAGTGAGACCTGATTATGAGTGGCCAGTTTGTTGAGTGCATTATTGAGTGGTAAAGGTCACATTTGAAGATTTATTTTCGTTCTCTTTCAAGCGCCAGCGCCAGATTTTATTTATGCCGATTTGGAACTTCGAAGATATTTCTGTGGGATCTGTTGCTGTCGCCATCAGCAAAAGTACCGGTTAGAACACCATTTGTGATTGGCAGATCGACTTTAAAAATTAGGTGCAGGATTGGACCTAATATGCTGCCTTATGGGACCCCAGCTTTAATTTGTTAGAATTTGGAGAATTCATTTTCATCATTTACATAGAACAGACTTTGACTTAGATACGATTTAAGAAGGAAGTAGACAATTAGCGGTAATTTCTTTTTTATTTTAAGGAGTAGACATTAGTGACACACTTGGTCGAAAGCTTCTGATATGTCCAGGAAAACTGCTGAACAAATTTGTTTTTGGTCGAGCGCTGTTGGTATTTTTTAGACCTATGAACCTATGTGGAGTCTATGGAGCTACTCCAATTTCGAATGCTCTTTCCTGAAACCGAACTGATGTTTTGGGATTATTTGTTTGCCTCCAATAACAACCATTAAATGTTTAAGAAAAAAAATTTCAAAAACTTTTGGCAGAGCTGGTAGAAGGCTGTTAGGATGATAAGATTTCACTTCGTCGCCTGGTTTTCCAGCTTTAAGCAGCATTTTAATTTCTACCAAAAAAACTTGGGCTAAATAAATAATAAATATTACATCGGCCCTCGAAATTTAACCACCCTTTATAAAATATTCTATTGTATTTAGCTTAGTATTCTCATTACATGAAAGATATCCAATGCGAATAAGAGCTGCTTGAGTGCTGTATGGAATGTCACTACATAGAAAACATACAATACATTTACCTATAAATTACTGAAAGCCAGCATTTGGAAAAAACACACAGAGTGTGTGTGCATAGATATTTGTGTGTAAATGTCTGTATGTACATTAGTTTAGCGTGCCAGTGTGAGCAAATAGTGAGAAAATTCCTTCACAGGCATTCATATTTCTATTGACTTCTAATTTTTTCGCCATAGTGATCGCCATTGTTATCACTTAGTTGCCAAAGTATTTAATTTTTATTTTTTTATTTTTATCATATTTTTCACATTTTCTAAACAACAAGAAAAGCAAAACTCTGGCGGCTGGTTTATTTGGTTTACTTACTTACACAACCGCATATTAACAAATTACATGCGAACATTTCTACAAAGCTAAACCAAAAATATGAGGAAATGCAAATACAACCATGAGAGCAAACAGCAGAGATTCAAATAAATTTAAATGCATATCAGGTGTCCCATTAAGGCCGCCTATTTTCAATTCATTGCCATTTATTTGCATCGGCTTTACAGCGTTGAGTTTTATTACACGGAATTGCATGGGAATTTCTATAGCAAATTAGGAATTATATAGGAAATAAAAAAATGCACTAACGAAATCAGAAGAGGTTTGAGAATGTTGTAGCAGTTCACTAAGCCCTACCAGTGCGGACGTGCCCTATATTCATCATCCTACCCATCCAACGGAGGCCCAGGAAACGTGGTGTTACAATAGGTTGAGTCTAACGGGAGAGGGGTGTTCGGTGAGTGGGTTTAAGAGTGCATGTGAATAGATGATGAGTATCTTGCGGGATAACTTCACGTGCCGCACAGATATTGAGTATATCGAGGTCGATTCTGTATAAGTAGGAGTTAACTGCTACAATATCCGGACCGTAATTCAGAGGATAAGATAGCTTGGACACGTGTTTAGAATGCCCAAGGAGATAATAACTCGAAAGGCAGTTGAATTGCTGTTGGAGGCCGAAGAAGAGGACGCCTCAGAAAGAGATGGCTCGAAGATGACCTTGCAAAGCTGAACGTGCGGCGGTAGGAAGAGGTAGCTTCAAATAGAGACGGGTGGCGCAAGGTTGTGAATGAGGCAATAGTTCACAAAGGAATGTGATGCTAAGAAGAAGAAGAACAATTGAGCCTAAATTACGCTGGTCTCACGAGACAGCTGAAATCTTCGTCTGTAATTAATGCGGGCTAGACTCCGATAACGGCATTCGGAGGTCGGAAGTTTAGGAAGGTAGTGAGAGTCTGCCGGTGAATGTCGTTTAGTGTCTCCTGACTCGCCTGCAAGGTGGCTCAGGCTCTAGCAGGATAAGGTTGATGCAGTGAAAAAAGGCATGATTTTAAGAATTTCTCTTGGCGATAAAGAGAGAGTTATTTTTATTTAATCCATCGATTTTCATATAATAATGCACCATTTGAACAATATTTCTCTCAATTTAGCGATTGGTCCGTTATATTTTGAGTTATCGCGTACATCAGCTTCAGAAAAAATTCTTTAAATTTTTGCAAATATAGACACCCGATCGGGAGTACCGACAATTTTGATCCGATCGAATTGAAATTTTTACAAAATATTCTTGAGATACGAGGGTGGCTTGAAAAGTCCGTGCCAAATTAAAAAATACTTATTTGTTTGGGGTAAGCCTATTTTATTTTTCGACACTTCGTCCAACGCTGTTCTAGTTTATTCATCTCTCTCCAAGTCTGAAAAATAGCCATTCGCTTCTGCAATCCACTCCTCATTCGAAATAAATCTCTTTTCCGCCAACCATTTCTTCCACTAGGGGAACAAATAGTAGTCCGAGGGAGCCAGGTCTGGAGAATAGGTGGGATGTGAAACGAGTTGGAGTCCAATTTCCATTAAATTTGCGACCTCAACTGGTGCTTTGTTGCGATGAAAAAGGAAAATCATTCGACTTCCTCGATTAAAACGAATGCCAAACACAAAGAAATAGACCGGTCCGGCTGAAACTCGGTGTGTCTTCTTTCAAGAGATGCTATTAACTAAACATAACTTCGATACGTGCCAGTAATGACATCTCTCTTGCTTGGCATGAACTTTTCAAACAAACCTCGTATTATGTTTTCATACCAAAAAAATAGAAAAATTTAAAAATAAAAGTTTAAATACTCCCCCTTAGGTATTTGATTATGTAAGTGTACAAGGTGGCGCATAAATAATCATCCAATTTTGCTTTTAAATAACTCTTTTACTAAAAACAAAAATAAGTATAAGTATAAGTATAAGTATAAGTATAAGTATAAGTATAAGTATAAGTATAAGTATAAGTATAAGTATAAGTATAAGTATAAGTATAAGTATAAGTATAAGTATAAGTATAAGTATAAGTATAAGTATAAGTATAAGTATAAGTATAAGTATAAGTATAAGTATAAGTATAAGTATAAGTATAAGTATAAGTATAAGTATAAGTATAAGTATAAGTATAAGTATAAGTATAAGTATAAGTATAAGTATAAGTATAAGTATAAGTATAAGTATAAGTATAAGTATAAGTATAAGTATAAGTATAAGTATAAGTATAAGTATAAGTATAAGTATAAGTATAAGTATAAGTATAAGTATAAGTATAAGTATAAGTATAAGTATAAGTATAAGTATAAGTATAAGTATAAGTATAAGTATAAGTATAAGTATAAGTATAAGTATAAGTATAAGTATAAGTATAAGTATAAGTATAAGTATAAGTATAAGTATAAGTATAAGTATAAGTATAAGTATAAGTATAAGTATAAGTATAAGTATAAGTATAAGTATAAGTATAAGTATAAGTATAAGTATAAGTATAAGTATAAGTATAAGTATAAGTATAAGTATAAGTATAAGTATAAGTATAAGTATAAGTATAAGTATAAGTATAAGTATAAGTATAAGTATAAGTATAAGTATAAGTATAAGTATAAGTATAAGTATAAGTATAAGTATAAGTATAAGTATGAGTATAAGTATAAGTATAAGTATAAGTATAAGTATAAGTATAAGTATAAGTATAAGTATGAGTATAAGTATAAGTATAAGTATAAGTATAAGTATAAGTATAATCCGCATCGCTGTGAAAATTATATTAATTTAAACGTTTAAAATATTTTTAAATTTAGATTACCTTAGGTGGCTAAAAGGTATTTATTTTTTGTTTTCGTTCATTTTTCTTTCTTCGTAAAACATCTACAGTCACTCACGCCATATTTTATACCTACTCCTTTTTTTTGCTGCGGCGTGAATTCTCTGTATGTTGGTTTTTTTTTTTTTGCATTCCAATGAAAGGAGGGGATACTTTTTTGTACGTTGAGAGATAAATGAGATAAAACAAAATAAATACAATTTCTGCATACTCAGTTTTTCTATTTTCGCAAAATATAATGAATTATGGAACTCTTTATAAAAAAATCGTATCTGTGACAAATAAGGTGCGAGTGACTGTGTGTATTTACATATTTCAATTACGGTATACGCTTTTGTATGGCATATCATCTGCTAATCGAACTTGAAATATCAAAGTGATAAGAAAAAGTGTTTTTCTTTTCTTTTCACACGCCCCCCGCTCGGCCGGCACTGCGAACATTCGAATTCCATTCTACACCTGTCAATTTTTTTACATTTCCGAGGCAGCCGATTGCCTGCCAGTCACAATTAACTGGTGGAAAAATCCTTAATCTTTTACCTACTGAATTAATAGCCGCAAATTTTTGCTCTTAAACACGTATTTCATATATCGTTAGCAATGCGGTTATAATTGAATTAGTGCTAAATATAATACTTTGTAAGCATTGGGAGATTAAATTTAAGTATTTTACATACGCATGTGAAAATTTGTGTTTGAATTTGTAAATTTAATTAATGTACGCCTGTGAAATTATTGCTTATTAATAGCGGAGCAAAAGCTAATTAGCAATGGGCAAAGGCAGTAAATTATGTAAAGGGTGATTTTAAAAGTGTACAGCTGTAAAATAATATGTCACCCTTAGCTTTTAGCTTTGCTGACGAAGTATTGACGTCATGCGAGACCAATTTAAATAAGGGGAAATCACGAAATGCAAATTTTTGGCACTTCTTTCAAATAATGAAACCATACAATTTCAGCTTCGCGGTCATATCGAATTGAAATATGGCGGCTGCCGTAATACTTCATTATATTATTATTATAAATGGATATTTGGGCACTGCGACCTAAAAAGATATATTGTGCGGCCATGTAGCCTACTCAAACAGTTTTGAGCTATTGATAAATCTTAAAACTGCTATACACTTAATTTCGACCAGGAGATTTGGATCTAAAACCTCGCTTCACAGGTCAGTCTTGCGTCGTGCCACTGCTGGGCAGTCGCATAGAACATTTTCTGTTCTTTCTTGTGCCTCTTTACAGAGTCTACAAGAATCATTTTCCACCACATCAATTTTTTTGTGGTAATTATGTTTACAATGTCCCGTAAATAGTTCAATGTAGATTTTTATGCCTTTTCTGCTGTGGTTTAGGATTGCCTCTACCTTTATACAACTTGTATTTTTAAGCCTCGTTGTTCGGGCTCACGTGAAAAGTCACCTTTGAAGCTGTTGTTTATTCCGCAGAAAGGTTCAGGACCCATGAAGGGAGTGTTTTCATTCTTTTTCGCTAAAGTGTCCGCAATTTAATTCTCTTCGTGCCCTTCATGTCCCGGTACCCACATCAAAGTAACAAAGTTTCTTGATGATAGAGTTTCGAGAATTTCAAAACATTCCCAGACCAACCCTGATTGCAATGAGAAGCTGTCTAGCGGTTTTAGAGCTGCTTGACTGTCAGAGAGAATGTTGATATTGGCACTGCGTATGCCTCTTCGAAGACATTCCTGGGAGTCTGTAGTCCGAGTAGTGGATGAAACAAAAAGTATCTCTTGAATCCAACGTTGCATATGATATGACAGCTCTGCATTAATTTCATTTTGAAAAACTCAAGGTGGCTCAAAATTAATCTTCTTATCGCAAGTTTATAATTTTTGCAAATGACGTCATACGTCAATCATAGTTGACAGTTGTGAACTGGACAGCTGCAGTATTGTAATCAAATAATTTATAAAAATTCTTTTATATTTCTTTATTTTTACTTCAAGCTGGGCATCTAGCTTGTAAAGCAATTGTTTTATTTCTGATTTCTTACATACTACGTACAAGCATTTTTATAGGAATTTTAGTCAATGCAAATCAATAATAATTTTTCGGTGTTTACTTATGTAATATGATTCTAGCATTCACGCGCCGAACATAAAAGAATTACGTTAGCTATGTTTGCATTTAATTTCAAGTATAATGAACCTTTTTTAAGAAATATGATATTATTTAAACGGCACAGCAAAGTGAATGCATAAGTGGACAATAAATTATTTTAAAACCAAAACAAAACAATAAATGTTTATGAATATTAATGTTAAGGAATATCCGACTTATAATCATACTACAGTATAAAGAATTCCATCACTCAAAACCAATTTTTTATCTAGTAAAAAAATTTATTCAAGAACAATATAGAATGGTTAATTTTGCGCCATCTTGTAGATATGATAAAAAAATATCCTACTTATACTTTGAAGCACTGGCCTAAGCATATCGCTTGTGAGTTAAGCGGCTATAAACGGAGGCGGTTAATCATCGCTAAACTGTTGTTACTTTCAAATACAAATTCTCCGTTTGTCGAGCAGCGGAACTCTCTAGCGTGCAGCGAAAGTGGCAATTATTTAGGTGTTAAGAGTGAAACCAATGAAAGAAACTATGGTATATGTGTTTTGTGGGTGTATTTATTTTGGCGAAGGGGAATTACTTTGAAGAATATGAGGGAGACTTGTAATAATCAATAAGTTTAGGTTAGGATAGCCAAGTTGCTTGTCTAAGACAAGACATTCGGTGCCCTTAAGGCGCGTTGGGATTTTATATATAATTGGCGCGTACAGCCTTTTTGGGTGTTTGGCCGAGCTCCTCCTCCTATTTGTGGTGTGCGTCTAGAAGTTGTTCCACATATGGAGGGACCTATAGTTTTAAGCCGACTCCGAACGGCAGATATTTTTATGAGGAGCTTTTTAATGCAGAAATACACTCGGAGGTTTGCCATTGCCTGCCGAGGGGCGACCGCTATTAGAAAAATGTTTATCTTAATTTTGGTGTTTCACCGAGATTCGAACCGACGTTCTCTCTGTGAATTGCGAATGGCAGTCACGCACTAACCCATTCGGCTACGGCGGCCGCGTTGGGATACCTGCATTTTATTTCCATTCTCTAACTAAGTTGCTTAAACCACTTAGATTTTTTAAAGAAGGTAACTATTCCCTCCAATGAGACATTATACAAATTTCCTTGATCGACAAAGAAATAATCGTCAAGATATTTGGCACGGCTTCTTTGAAGCACAACGAATTCACAGAGGAGGTGTTGTACCGACTCAATTTCTTCTTCATCTCCACAACTCCTGTATATGCCTTTAAGAGGTACACCCGTTCTACTGACTAGAGTGCCAATAGTGCAATGACCCTTTATAAAACCTGTAAAGACGCTGGTAGTTGATCTGTTGAATCCAGGCATTTTGTTCTTTTAAGATTCAGTTTTGGAGACCTTGCAGTTAGTAATCAGCGACCACCTTCTATTGGTTTCCGCGATTACGCTCAAGTCAATCGCAGGGTATAAAAGAATGCTAATGTCTTCTACCACCCGCTGAAGGTTAAGCTCAGGTACACTCATCCGCTCTTTCATTTCTTTCCCTCCACACCAGTAAAGTTTGGTGTTGTGTTGTTGGATAAGCGAGAGCGACCTTCTGCATTATTTAACACATCTTGAATTGATGTGCGCTGAGTTCAGTGCCTTAATCGCTACTTGACTGCCAACAAAACTGGTAAGGTTTGGTGGAGGTAAGTCTATAAAGATTGTACAATTTTTAGGACTGCATTAATTAGATTGACCGGATTCTTAAAATTATTTATAAATACTGAATGCCGAAATATCAGCTTCCTTCTCAATTTTGTTCGTTATTTATAAAAAAAATTCTATCAGGCAAATCCTGCATAATGTAATGGAAATAATAAATTTTCCAAATGGAAACTGATAGAAACACTTATTTTTTTGCTAAGGTATCTCCGAAATGGAATTTTTAAATCGCAATGATTTCAAGTCGCATGCCTGTAAATCTTTAAAACAAGCACCCATTACTTCGCGTGTTGGAATATTAAAACAATATTTTTAATTAATAGACACGATTACTAAGGCGCATTTTAAGTTGTTATTAGGCAGTTTTTCGTAATGAATGAATATTTTTAATTGTATGTGGAATTGATTAGCACCACTGTGGGAATCAAATGTACGTGTCTGGAGGTAATTAAATCATATTTAGAGATTTCATTTGTAGAATCATATAAAAATAAATGGAGTATAAATTAACCTATAGCAAATATGTAACTTTGTGATCTGGGCAAATTTTCAACACGTGCCTTAACTTGAATAATAACACATTTTTGTTTTACTAGAAATCTGTGTATAATTTTACGAATGTTTTCGATAGGTTGGGTCCAAATACGGAATCAGAATTGATTGCATAAAGTGCAAAAAATGCGATTTTGAAGAATATTTGAGGTTATGTTTCACTGAGTTTCAAGTAGGTAAGTGCAAAATACTGTTGATTATTTTTTTTTTTCGCTGAGGTGCCACGACATTTCTTCCATACGAAATATCTCCCGTAATTTTTTAAATATAAGAAAATGATAAGCAAAAAACTTCCCAAAAATCAATGTTTTTTTGTAGTCACTTGATGATTGCGCACTGTGATAATAAACTTCATGGGCTATAAAATTGCGAACCCAAAAAAATTTAAAAATTGTCACTAAAAGTTTAAAGTTTCGATGAAATGTTGAAACATTTTTTATAAAAAAAAATAATTTTTTTTCGCTGAGGTGTCAAAAAAAAAATTGCAAAAAATCACTTGAAACGTGAGACCTCCAACAGGCAGATATCCACAGCCAGTCAGAGCAGTTGGTGTAATGGAGAAGGTGGATGGGATTTAGGTTGGCGCACTGTCCCAGGCTGTCGAAGAAAGGAGCCCCCAGTGATCTTAATCGCCTAGCACCCAAGCCCGGACATTTACAGAGAAAGTGCTCTACAGTTTCCTTCTCTGAAAGGTCCCCACAGCTTCTACAATGGGGGTTAAGTGGTAACCCTAGCTTTTCCGCGTATGTGCCGATCGACCAGTGACCGGTAAACACTGCTACGAGTTTAGAAGTTGAATGGCGAGGAGTCCAAAGAACTTTCTGAGTCCTTCGTATATCGTATTGGGGCCAAAGGGTATTCGAATTAGAACATGAAGAAATGGAGCTCCATCTTTTCTGCGCCTTCCTGAAAAATAATTTCTGCAGTTCCCCTTTAACTACTGTCAGGGGGATGCCGATGCCCAGGTAGGAGGTCTCTGAGGCCAATTCAGAGTCCCCTTCTTTGCAAGCTCATCCGTAATTTCATTTCCCTCTATATTCCTATATCCTGGAACCCAGATAAGAGAAATGTTACCTGCGCACCGTAGAGATTTGATCTCCTCCTTACAAGAGTTTGCTAATATCGTTCTGCGGAGTTTACTAATTTTGTTTCTAGCGTAGTGAGAGCCTTGATCGCGGCTTGACTATTGCAGAAAATATTAATATTTCCCTCGGTCCCGCGTTCCCTAAGCATTTTGCATGCCATCCTGCAGAACCGCAAAGACTTCTGTTAAAAAACACTAGCAGTGTTCAGCAGTTCAAAAGATGTAGATAAATTGGCTGATTTAGAGAAAACCCCTGCTCCGACTTCCAATTCCATCTTGGAACCGTCAGTGAAGACAGGTACAAGCTTTGGTGCAGATTTTCCCCTCGATCCAATCCTGCCTATTTGGAAAGATTGCCCTACCACAGCCCTCAAACTCTAGTTTGCGGATAGAGAGATCTGTTCGAAGTTCGGAGAAATACGATGTTAACTGCCCGAAAATGCTACCATGTCCCTTGAGAGATTGGCTCCAGAGGAGCCGACGAAATTATCGGCGTATGCTACTACCTCAACCCCACCCTTATTTAGCATTATCAGAACTTCGGCAATAGCAACTAGCCAAAGTAGGAGCGAAAGAACACCACCCTGCGGCGTCCTCCTGTGAACGAATCTAGTGACTTTAGCCCCTCTAGTGACCCCATTAACTTCCCTGTAGCTAAGCATGAGTGATATCCAGAGACAGATAGGTCTTTCCACTTCTAGTCTATCAAACGCAATGATAATTGATTCCGCTCTGTTGTTATTAAAAGCTCCTTCTATATTTATGAAGGCCGCCAAAGTGAATTGTTTGCCTTTCAGAGATTTTTCCACAGTCCCTACGACCTCGTGTAAGGCTGATTCCCTTTCAGGTAAACGTGTACTTTCTGATAATAAACTTCATGGACTATTGAATTACGTAGTACCAAGAAATTTTTTTTAAATGCTGGTGAAAAGTTTAAAATTTTGATTAAAGTTTGAAAATTTTCTACACAGTTTGAAATTTCGTCTTATATGGTTGGATGCTGTATTAAAAAAAATATAAAAAAATAATAAATAGTGGTGTGCTTAAAATTTTGCAACGCGTTGTATATGAAAAGAAATCGTTGGGAAATGAATTAATTGTGGTTAGGGACAGTACAAATTTATATATTATATTATACATACATACATAGACTTCGTTACTTGTTTATACCTCTATCTATTTTTATTCGCAATTTTATTATTTTATTTTTATTTTGTTTTTTTTTTTTACTTTGTTTTTCCCTTTCTTATTTTCTTTTTATTTGTCTTTTTCATTATCTGTTTTTTTAATTCTTTTTATTTATTTTTTTTTTTTTTTGGCAATTGTACAGATTTATTCATCCACAAAGGTCAAAGCGTCAATGTATCGTTTCGCATCGGCGCCTTGCAGTTGTTCGTATGTGGCGCTTTTGTTCTTGGCGCACACTTTGCACATTTATTTGAAATAAAGGCCCAATCGACAATGGTGCAGATGCAAAAATAAACATTCACACAATACCTACGTAGGTTATATTTGGATCTGCATATGTATTAGTGCTTAGGTATACGAGCACGTGTTGAGCTGCGCATGGGGTACATTTCAATAGCAACCTATCTAAGACCTTTGCTATTGAACATTTTACCTTTTTTTGTAGGCTTACTTTTGATTCAAATCTTTTAAAACGCTTTTTTGATTACTGAGCAATTTTATATTTGGTTATAAAAGGAATGTAAAGTTTTAAATTGGTGATTTAGTGTTGACATGAAAATTCCACTTTGAATTGCCTTATTTTGGATTTATTCTTGTTAAGATAATCGAAGCACACAGCATAACCTTTAAAAAATGAAATTATATTATAAAAATATCAATAATTCCATATAATAGTTCTGTGTATTCAGCCGAAATTATTGTCATATCCTAGAACCGCACAATATCCTAAAAACATAACCTAGTAAAACACAAAAGGAAAAAGTTTGCCATGCGCTCAGACTCTCTCCGGTCTTAATTCCATAGCCAATATAAATAACAGCAGTTATTACACAACCAATATCAGAAATATTATCCCACAACTATTTTAATCAGAATAATATTGTTGGGAATAACCTCGCCCATCCAGCCGCTAATTAAAGTCCACTAACTAGAGCACAGACAACTTCAACTTACTCGATATTAAAAATCGTATTGAACAATACTTCCACAACAAACAACGCCCCGAATGGAACGTAACCAATGACTGGCATAAAAACATTAACTACACAAATACCCATAAAACAGACTTCCTACAAAAAACAAACCCATACCCGACTAAGCATTATACAATTCGAACGCCTTGGGTTAGGATACCCGAAAATAACACACGGCCATTTTATGAATAATACTAACCCAATAGACTGCAAAGCTATCATAGCCACAGTCACTCATCTTCTACTGAGCTGCCCATTGCCACCTATAGCGAACAAATATTTACTAACACAATCCCCATTTTGATACCTCTTAGTCCCTTCTGTGGAATCAATATCCCTAATAACTTAACTTCTCAAAAGAACCAATATTTATCATAGCATCTAAAATCAAATGTATCTACATTTAAGTAGACGGAAACCTAAAAAATTTCGATTTTGTTTTTTCATATAATGTTAATATAATCCTTTAAGAATATTTAAAAAAAAATTTAGAACGTAAATTTAAGTATATCTTATATTATAGGTCGTCAACCGTGACGACTCTATTCTTTGCGTTCGAGCGCTGGTAGAGGTATAGTTACGTTGCCGACTTTAGAAGCGTTTTTCTCAAAACTATATTTTTCGAATTGGCGTACACGATAACTCGAAAAGTTATTGACCGATCTCCCTGAAATTTTGCACACATCTTTTTTATGACATTACTTTCTATGTGAATTTACAAGTTTTCGAAAAAATAATTGTTTCGAAGCAAAAATAGTAGGAAAATTCGCCCCATAATTCAATTTTTTCCTCCATTTTTTTTAATTCATATAGAAATTATGACATTAATGAACAAAAAAATGTTTGGTTTTATGTATTTAGGTCACTGACGCCGATGCTACAATGCCCGCCGATTAAGAAGCCCCGCTGCGACCTTCCTGGAAGATTTGATTAAATAATTAAAATAAAAAAAATTATATTATTTTAATGTATAAATAAACTGTAACCCAATTTTGAAAAAAATATATGAACTTCTTCACTTTCTATAATTTTAATGAAAATCAGGGAAAATATGGCCGTTTACAGGTATCTGTCCCTTTAATGGAACCCGGTGGTCTAGAAATTAAAAAAAAAATCCATTTTCTGTTTTTTAGATATTTCTTAAGAATATACTGTGAAATTTTCATGCGGAAATTCCAAATATTACAGCTTCTACAGCCCATTAGCTAGGTAGAAAGCGGGCCGCGCGCTCCTATACCACAAACTTTAAACTCATTTATCTCGAAACGAATTTTTTCGACTATTCAACCGAATCGTCTGAAATTTTAATATTTGGTTCACAACATCAATGGCTATCGTCCGTACTAAAACCATGTTATTATTTTAATCACTTCGTATTTTTTTTTTTTTTTTTTAACTGAAAAAATCCGATTTCAAAATCGCGCCATTTTATCAATTTTTTTTTATTCTAGTACGGGACAGTCATACTGATAAATAACTTTTTTGGTTCTTGTGTTTCATGTAAATAGAGGAGCCAAAATGGGCAGGTTCAATTTTTTCGGAAGGGTCCACTTGAGTGCCATTTTTAAATTATTAAAATTAAAAAAAAGAAAACTTTTTCATTTTTGTATGTAAAAGAAGTTAAATAGAAAGCGTAAAAAATTTAAATATCGTTTTTCATTTTTTCTACTGTAAAAAAAATTCCCGAAAATACCCTATATTTTCGAGCTCTAGACTACCGGGACCCTTAACGATGAAAATATGCATGAAATTATCGAGCTTAAGGGAAAATGTTTTTGAAAAATAACAAAATGGCGGACTTTTGAAATGAAAAGTAATGTTTTTCGGGTGGAACCAAGGCTGAAAAGAAACGAAAGTAGCACCTGCTAGAATGACAAGCCTGCAGAATAATAATCAGTTTAACTTTTTTGTTTCAGATGTGACGAAGAGCCAAAATCCTGCTGACCCGAAGTTCCTTTGTACCCATTGTCGTATTGATGGAATGAGTTCGGTCGTCCATCTGTCACTCGGTCTGTCAGTGTCCCATCGGCTTTGCCACCCCAGCATGGTTTGGCAACTCCGTTCCGCGACGCTAGTGATAACGTGTTTGTTAAAAGTTTGGAGTTCCGCACAGCCATTCGTTCCCGGGCCATGCGGTCGACGGGTATCTCCCCGCTGATCACAAAGACTGCAGCACCAGAGACAGTGCGATAGGCTGAAGCAACTCTAAGTGCCGCAGTTTGTTGCACAGTCTCCAGTGCTTTGCGCTTGAGTTTTGCAGTTTAACGCATATCCCCACACTTCGCTGTCGTACAGGAGAATTGAGTTTTGGGCCGCCGTAATTAGCCTTCTTTTGTCCTGTGTTTGCCATTGATCTACTTAGCATTCCTGTGACCTTTGCTACCTTGGTAGCCGCATGCCGTATCTGGGTCCAGAAAGTAAGCCTGCAGTCAAGTTGAATACCTAAGTATTTCACTACTTTTTGGGTCACTAGGAACGTGTCACCTATTTGCATGCTGACCTCGAGTGGCATGTGACCTCATGTCATCAAGATGACTTCGGTCTTATGCTTGGCGAGTTCTAGGCCATGGTATTCAGTGTCCCGGGCTGATATGACCGGCACTGTATCGTCCGCGTATCCCACCAGATATGCAACTTCTGAAATTTCTATACTCAAGATCTCATCATAGCCCAGATTAATGAGATCGGAGCTCAGAATAGATCGTTGGGCTGCGCCAGACGTTACCGTTTGTATTTCCTCACCATCTGGTGTGTCGTACAGTAGTTCATGATTACTTAAGTAGCTCTGGAGCATCCTTAGCAAACTCTGGGTTTGCCTTTGATGGAAAAATATTATTAGACATAATTTTGCATAACTTCGGCCACTAACACATAACATAACTGCAATGGTAGCAACATCACCTTTTTCTGATTAGTCTAAACTCCACTTAACTTGGAAAACAGGAAGAACTGTAGGTTTTAGATTCGCAAGTTATGTGTTTTAAGGCAGTGTTGGCCATGAAGTTAATTGGAACAGCCGATTTATATGATTATGGTAACGGCACCTTAGTTACACTTCATTTACGTTAGAAGACATTGAGAGCGGTAGGAAAATTTTCGACCTCTAATTCTTTTATGTCGGATGCCGTGCAGAGTGGGTTGGTGCATGACTACCATTCGGAATTCAGAGAGAACGTAGGTTCGAATCTCGGTGTGAAAGACTAAAATGAAGAAAAAGTTTTTTTCTAATAGCGGTCACCCTTCGGCAAGCAATGGCAAACTTTCGAGTGTATTTCAGCGATGAAAAAGCTCCTCATAAAAAATATCTGCCGTTCGGTGTCGGCTTGAAACTGTAGGTCCCTCCAATTCTAGAAAACACCAAGCGCAACGAGTGAGTTAATTTGGTTACACAGGTCAACTAGCATTTACAAATCGTTCTAATCCCCCGAACCTACCCAGTAGGTACTAACTTTTCTAGCTTCATTTAAGCCACTTAACAAATGTAAAATTATATGCCATTGCCTACATTGTGCACTAATCAAATATTTAAATGTTCGTAATTGAGCCATTACTCTGCTATTTGATGCTTAAGCCAAGTGTACCTGGAGGAGGAAACCAGTTAATGCAATAATTACAGCAGCAAAATTAAATAAAAACCGTAGTAGGTAAGCAACGATGCGCGATAATGATTACAACTGATTTATGAATGGAAATCTCGTTTAGCCGCTTAACCACAGGCGCCATTGTAAAATTTGCTGAATATAAAAAAATATGGGTATTCATGAAGGGTGAAATTTTTTTAGTTTTGTGTCAATTAAGAAAGGAACTGAAGGCTAAAGGGGCGCGGGTAATTCCTCATTTACATTTTTTTTTTTACTTTTAAGTTTTCAATTTCTTCAATATTTCAATTGAATTATTACAGGGTCCGGCACTCGAAGCGTAACCAACTTCAGACCACTCGCGCAGGTGATATACCGGCATCAGCTCTCTGTTAGTAGGCTAAATAACAGTCCAGACAATTGTTTACAAGCTTGCAAAAGCATTTTTTCGAGAGTAAACGCGAAAAAAGAAAATCAATAATGGATTTCAAACGTAAAAGTGTGATTGCATTATATTTGGCTGGAAAATCACAACTAACAATTGTTCGTGAGCTGGAGCACCTTAAAGTAACTAAAGTTTTTGTTTATCGCACCATTACTCGTTACAATGATACTGGTAGCATCGCGAAACGTCATGGAGGTGGTCATCAAAAGACTGGAACGTCACGTGAAGTGGTTCAAAAAGTGAAGAAACGACTTGAGCGAAATACTCGACGAAGTGCCAACCAAATGGCGAAAGAACAGAAAATATCTGACCATAGCATCCGCCGCATACTGAAAAATTATCTCAAAGTCACACCTTACACGATCCAAAAGACGCATGATCTCACACCAAAGCAACAACAAGTCAGACTTGAGAGGGCGAAGGAGTTGTTTCGCTTATCCGAAAGCGGTCAATTTCCAAACATTGTATTTTCTGACGAGAAAATTTTTTTCCCAAAACGATAGGGTTTATTCATACGATAATTTGAGTCATCGATTGGCCACCAGGAGACAGCACCCGCCCCACGTAATGGTTTGGGCCGCTCTGATCGAAGATGGGTGATCTCCAATCGTGAAAGCTCTCCTCGTAAATACGAAATATTATCGGTAAAGTATTCTGGAGGTTGCTTTGAAGCCGTGCGCAGACAAACATTTTGGTGACAGACCATAGACGTTTCAACAGGACTCGGCACCGTCTCACAAAGCTCGAGTGAACCAAGAATGGCTAAATAAAAACGTGCCGAACTTCATAACGTCCACACAATGGCTCACAAATTCATCTGACGCGAATCCGATGGATTATTCCCTTTGGGCTATTTTGGAGAGCAAAGTCCGAACTAAAAGATTCAGCGGTCGCGAGGCGCTGAAAAAAGCAATTGTCCGCGAGTGGGCCAAAATACCTGCGAATCACATTCGGGCAGATTGCGATTCGTTTCTGAACCGTCTCAAGGCCCTAGCCACGGCAAAAGGTGGTCATATCGAGCAAAAGTGAATTGATTCTTAATTTTGCATTATTTTCATACATTTTTTCCTTTGAATTGAATAAAAGTAATAATCCAAACTAAATTTATGGCCTTTTTAATTGGTTACACTTCGAGTGCCGGACCCTGTACATCGAGTTGAACTTTGAACTACTTTGTGTCTGCAGTTCGAGAATACAGCTCCATGTGAATACCCTCATTATATCTAGACGCGTAGCAGTAAGTAACATTTTATAACGGCAATAAAGTCGACCGTAAAATTTATGCATAGCAGTTAGTAAGTTGCATAATAATACTTATAAACACGGAAACTGGATAGTAAAGCAGATACCAAATTCTAATTTAAACAAGTCTTTGTGGTGTGGGTGGAATCAAAAAACATTCCTTACTGAAAAAAAGGGTGCGTTTAAAATTTACGAGTAAATTAAATAATGGAGCTTATTATAGTGGAAAACTATTTTATCTATTCATTATTTCTTTCATATTTTATAATAAGGAATATAAGTAAAGATGCACATTAGAGCGCATCACTCGCCATACAAAAAAATTAGTACCGTTTTCCCCTCGGAACTATAAAATGTATTATATTTTGGACTTCCGTCAAAATATTTCGAAAAAACAAAACATTTAGATTTAAGTGAGCCGAATTGATTTGGTAGTACTTCCGAAATTTGAGTTTTTATAAATAAAACTGTTATAATAAAACAAATGAAAATAATATTTTTTCCTAAGCATCACCTCTGATGATAGAAAGGTCTAAGCCTAAAAGATGTGTATAAAAATGTTTAATATATATTTTTTGTATTTTTTAAAGTGACACTTCATAGGCGTCGATGGACGAGCGAGAATGGAGAGTAAAATTTCAAGGCCATGCAACGTTTTGGGCATTTTCGTTCCGCGAGAGAGAAAAAAGATATATCGTAGAGGAAAAGGAGAGAGAGAGAGCTATATCTTAGATACACTATAGGCTATTTTTCCTGAGTTTTTCCTTGAGGTTGTCAATTTCTAGTGAGAAATAACACTGCCTACTTTTTGGCGCTTGTTTGTTGGTGCAAACTTATAGGAAATATATTTTTGGGGCCTACTTTTTGGCATTATATTTCCTTGGTGCCTACTGTTTGGGGCGTTTTTTGGTCCTAATTTTTTGGTGTTTTTTTCTGCCTACTTTTTGGCGCTTAATTCTGTTTCCTGGCTAGTGCTTGTGCGTACTATAAAGTGCTATCCATGCCGGCGTCGGATTTATTGGTTTTGCCTTGCGGTAATTTGTGCCGTTTGGGTGATAAAAGCTCGGAGTAGTGCGCGTTGTTGACACGGTTTGTGTCCGGCGTTTACCTATACCGGTCGACCCTTCTCCGTTTTTTGTAAATTTTGTCTATTTGTATTCCCTGCAAATGTTGTGAATTTATTTAGAAATATATTCTTTTCTCTCTCTCTCATTCTCTCTCGAGTCTGTCCCTCTTTCTTTGTCTGCCTTGAAAGTTTCACTTCTGTTATGTGTACTACGCTATACGCACTTTTTTTATAAGCTCAAGGTTGCATTTGAAATAAAAAAACAAGTTAAATTATTCCTTTATTTATTTTTAGATATTTCGATCTTTTTTAGCAGTAATCTTCAGAAACTCCTGGTTGTTTCTGTTCCAAATCGAGGCCACTAAAAATTCTAAATAATGTTAAATTTTTTTAAAATTTATTTTGTCATTTTTATGCTATTTTTGACTGTTTTTGGAGAAAACTTTAAAGAAATTGTTGGGCGGAAGTCTTCAAATTTAATAAATTTTATAATTCTGACAACAAAAAATTTACATATTTTGGGACCCATCCTAATGTAAGTAGTAGTATAGGTAGTACATATATGTAAGCATTCATGCATGAGGGATGTTTTGCGTCATTCATTACCATGAGTAGATACTTATAACTTCAGATTAGGAAGCTTAACCATACGTTAGACCTCTTTTTTAAAACCTTCGCCCTGTTCGAAGACCCTTTTTAAAATGTTATATACATAAATCGATAAACAATTAAATTTAAGGAAGCTACCTGGAAGCTCTAGTCTTTAGCTTTAATAAAAATATGTTAAATTCAAGGATAAAGACGAAAAGGTCTAGCCAGAGACATCTGGCCAGACCCGGATGTCCAACGGAAGGTTAATTATTAACTCTTGAAAACGCCAGACTTTCATAACAGGGCGCATTCAAAATAAAAGATACTAGGTAGGTTATATTTGAAAGAAAATATTTGAAAGCAGAAAGTTATATATTTTTTTTTTATTATTTGCTTAATATTTTTTTCAAATATAGACATTTTCAGATATAAAAAAATAATGAGAACCAATTACTGAATTTAAAAAATTATGAAAGCAACAAACTTTGCTTTAAAAAATTATGTATTAATTGAAAAAAATATTAAAACAAGATAATGAAAATTAATTAATTAATTTTTCGTTAAATTAAAACTATTTTAAATGGCATCCCTTCACTGTATGTAAATACTTAAAATAATACATATCCACATTCGCATCTTTGGATTAATTAAAACTTACCTGATAAGATAAAAGTGGAAAATATTGTAACTATCACAGTTAGAGAGATGAAAGCCGAGTTGGATGCTGTGGAGAATGCCATTTTCTAGCGTTGTTGTTGTTAATAGCACTCAGTATTTAATAAATAACTTTATAATACTTTTAGTGAAATATTATTTTACTGCAAAAACTTTAAAATCGAGACTTCAGCAAGTATTGTTATGGGGGCGTTCCACTTAATATATTTACAAAACTGCAAAGAGAAAAAGTAAAATTTAATTAATAATAAAATATATCAAAAAATTTTATGAATTAAAGTCGAAGGCCAAATTGTAATAATAATTGTTTTTAGTTAATAGAAATATAAAATTAAAATAAGAATTTAAAGAACTTAACAATTTTAATTATTTGCATTATCTGCAATTACTTTTACATTCATGCGAAAAAAAATGTGTGTTAAGTATTAGTTTGGGAAAAAATAAATCCTTTGTTTTTGCGTAAAATTTTTACGCAATTGGTTTAAAACTGTTTTATGCTCGATCTTTAGTCCCCGGGTGATTATTTTTGTGATTTTATCGGCATTTTCTTTAACATCAAAAATGTCTAAACAAAATCGGCGAAACCGAAATTACACGCAATTAGCTGTTCCAGTATCGGCACCATAAACACCATTAACAATTTCAGCCAGGCCTTGCATTTTCGACTTTATCAAAGAAAAACTGTAAAATGTACGGAATTTTCTCTTTCTTGACTTTCATTGCTAACAGCCTTTAACTCACAACTGTATGGAACAAACAAAAAACAGCTAAAGAATTTTTTTAGTGCGAAATGTCCCCTTGACAATTTATGAATTTTTTTATCAACACTTTACGAGATATCGATCACTACAGCCATCTATAAGAAAAAATAATATTTTCATAAGGAAAATTACTTTTTTATTAAAATAGAATATTTATAGAATTTAGAATACTTTTTAATACAAATTTCTTTGTTTCGTAAGTAAAATAGCATTTGTTAGAATTTAGAATATTTTTATAAGAAAATACGACTACTCTTTCCCTAAACCCACCTTCAACCGGCTCTTTAAGACTAACATCCCGTCAAGAAGAGAGTGGCAAACTTAAAGACCACAGAGAAGAGGGGACATACATTTTTACATGGATGTATCCAAGCTACAAATTAAAGTAGGCTGTGGAGTTTTTTCAAAAGAATTAGGACTAGAATTATCTGAACGATTTCTGGACTACTGTAGCGTCTACCAGGCAGAAATCTTAGCCATAACTGTGTACCTTAACACACAACCGACAACAACAACTACGATAAATATCTTCTCGAACGGCCAGACGGCCATCAAATCAATGGAGTCAATTATACTAAGATCAAAGGTTGGGCAGGAATGCCTAGCCAGAAAGAGCACTAATGTTCCACTGCTTGAAAACAAAGGCAATATTGGAATTCCTATGACAACTTGCAAATCTATAATATAAAAATGAATCGCAAAATGTGTTGGTAAGCTCATAACTCAACGGACCAACTCATGGACCAATCTTAACAATTATTTTTTTAAAATGTTCCTTGAAGTCCAAGGATGGTGTGTACGGTGAGAAAAATTCGAATAATTTCCGGGAAAGCCCTAAAATAGCCCTTTTATTCTTCCTATACAAACATTGCGCGTTCGCGTGTGTGTGTGTGTGTGTGTGTGTTCGCATTGCAGGATCTAATGCGCTCACATGCGTGATAATATCGTGAACCCGACCGAATTTAAAAGTCAAAATATGTAAGAACTATAGATTTTATTGGCCTCGCAATATTCCTTCTTTTGTTTTAGTTTCAGAACGAGTTAAGGAATGAATAATAAATAAAAATAGTTAATTAATTAATTTTCAATGCTTCGGCTGACGGTCTTTCCACCGCTATAAACGCAGCTGACCATCATTATTATATTTTCATATGTGTTCAAAATTATGTAAAAAAATTTCAATCGGCATAAGTAGTTTTACTTTTTAATTTATTTTACAAGTTCGCCTGTTCAGCTGACGTATTTCCCCCCCCCCCCTCTACGGCGCAACCGACTTTTTTTTCTACTAAAGGTCAACAATACTCAAAAAAATTCAGCCGTTATTAAATGAGTTGTTAAAAATTTTTTTCGGCACGTTTCGCAGCATCCCACGCACGTATCCACCGCTACTGGACCAGCTGACGGTTGGTTTCGTCATCCATTGGATGGCGTCTGCCTTCAATATTAAAATCAGTCGGCATGAAATGATGAGGTCAAAATAACCCCTGGCTCCCGGACTAAACATTTCGAAGGTGATGGCTGGTGTCACCGATCATTGGCTGTTAGGTAGGCACTCTTCTAAACTAGGAGTATTTTCTCACAAGAGACGAGGAAGAAGAAAAAACAGTAGAACACTGCCTCTGTAATTGTCCAGCCTTAGCTAAGAGTAGAGCAAGGTTTTTAGGAAAATTTGGTTTTGACTCCCTTCCGGAAGTTTCCGGTGTTGGGATAAAACCTATCCTACGCTTCATAAGAACGTTTGAAAGGTTCCATGCTGAATAAACACTGAGGTTCCCGTGTTACGCAGTGCTAACACAATGTACCCACCTTGTCTAAGTGAGTTGACTATTCTAAACCGACAAACACTTAGCCTAACCTAAGCCAAAATGCTTCACGTAGTCGAAGAAGTCGACATTTCGGCGCATTCTTCAACACTTCGCTCTATGAATTTCGTGAGCAGAATTTTTTTTTCTTTTTCTTTTCAGGCACAAGATTATCTATTAATAAAAATAATTTCTCTTGTCCGATTGATTTTAGATGAACATCCAAGAGCTTGTGATGATCACCGCAGGGGACTTCTGGAGAAACGAGCTCCACATAAACAGCGATAACTTTCACAGTTATTAATTTTTTTTTTGTTTGAAATTTTGCTAAAGTCAACTCGAAAGCTGATGTATTAATGCTTTGTTTTTATTTTTGTAAAATAAAGCAATTGACTAGCAAAAAAAATTTATTGAAAATCATCATTTTTGCGGGCCTCTGATTACTCTTAACCCCTTCAACCATTTATAATGACTTGCCAAACCGTCTCCTTCTTCTTGATTGGCACGACAACCGCTAACGCGATTTTGCCCTAAGCCTAACTGAACACAAATATCAACCCGACTTGCCATTCTCAGCTGTCGAATCATAGTTATCGATGTCGATATTTCTCATGCAGCTAATACAAAAATGCATCCGATACTTCGGTGCACATTTCATGCTTAAAAATTAAATAAATGCGACCTACGAGATAAAATTAATAAAAAAAAATTACAGAATTACCCAAAAATTTAAAATTTCATTTTTTTTATTTCGATTGTTCCGATTTGAAATTTGTGACACAGTGTAATTGCATAGAGATGCTCGAAGTTACACAAAAACGAAAATTTCTCACATTTACAAGGAATAAGGCATCGAGCGCAGGAATATTTGTACAAACAGTTTTGTGGGTTCTCAGTTTTTGCATTTTTCTTGAAACATAAATTTGAGGTTAACGAAACAGAGGTGACTTAAATACAAGTCAAACTTAATATTTTTGTAAACTTTAACTAATTGTATTAGGCTGTAAGACAATAAATAAATAAATAAATATCATAGCAAAAAAAAAAAACAAAAAACTTTGAATTGACGTAAGCCACATACACGTGCACAATCGAAAACTTTATATCTTTCGTGCATTTTTTCACGCATTAATTTTTTATTTTTTTTTCTACAACGCACTTTACTGTTATTTACGCTACTAAACATTCTTGCTCGTTTTTTTTTCGTTTTTCTTCTTGATTGGTGGTAAACATTTTTATTACACAATTAAAAGTGAGGCATACAAAAACAAAGAGGCTAGAAAACAGCATAGAAGCACAATGGAAATACAGACAGAAGTTGGAATCGCCTCATTAGCTATGCAAACTATTTGCATATTTACTTCTAGCTTTTTACTATTTGTTCGTAATCGTAAAAGTTATTTAAATTTCTCAAAAACCTGTTCGATGAATTGTCACAAGCAGTTGTATGTTTGCTTATATTATTGTTTTCTTGGAATATTTTACTGTTCCACTAACTAAAGAAAATAGTAACGCCTAAGGCATTGTGCAGTCTGTAAAGGAAGCACCGTGAATTTGGACAATAAAATAAAAAAAATATTTACGCTTCAATTCAATTTATTGTGTCACCTTCAAACTAGGCAGCTGTTGAAATGAGATCAATAATCCAGTCGTCAGAATCGATTTCAGTACTAGCGGGGAATTCCATTTTATGTCTTCTGCGTGTTTTAGAAAGGGAAAAAGGTCCGTGGAACCGGAGCTCACAATAATAAAGTCTTTCAAAAGTGACGCCAAGGTGTCAGTAGTGAATAATTCCTAGACGATACCTTTTTCATGTCATCTTTGACATTTGCCAAGTAGACAGACGCACATCTTTACACGATGGAACAACGCGCTAAGACTATTGAAACTTATTATGAAAACTGGCAATCTTTAAGAACAACATATGGTGAAATTCGTTGTTTATTCTGTTGGTTGTAATCATCCAAATGAGTCGACAATTCAAAGGTTGGTGCATTAATGCCAAAAACCTGATTCTTTCAAGAATAGAAAATTGACTGGCAGACCCAAAATCTGGCCGTTATGTTGAAAATATTGCTGCTGTAGCGCAAAATGTTGCCGAATAACCTCCAAAAACGGTAACTCAACGTTCTCAACAGTTAGGCATTCATGAATCGATTTTTTGGCGAATTTCACATATGGATTTGCATTTGCATCCTTACAAAGTTTAATTAACACAAGAATTCAAGCCAACAGAATTTCGTGAATTAGTTTTTTGAACATAATTTTGGTTTTTTACGCTCATCTCACACTATATAGATTTGTCAATAAACAAAATTGCCGCATCTGGCCTGTATCGACTCAAAGCGGCATCCGTGGAGTGACAATTTAAGTTTGGTTGTTCGATGATGTTAGTCGAGTTTTTGGTCAAAAAACTGTTCACAATATGAGGCTTGTGAGACGGTGCGTTATCATGTTGCAAGATCAAGGAGATTTATTTCCACAAATTGGGCCGTGTGCTACGCACATACTCGCTCAAACGTCGCATAACTTCCAAATAATACGATTTATTTACCGTAGAACCCCTTGATATGAAAGTAGCATGACTTTCACGACTGACTTTTCACCGACTTTGACGTGTTTTTTTGGATTTTCGCTCATGTGGATAGCGCCATTCAGCCGCCTGTTGATTAGTTTGCATGGCAAGCGCATTTACCCACGTCTGATCACCTGCTAAGATGCGCTGGATTTGGGTTATGGTTGGGTCCGAATTCTCTTGCTCAAGCATGTCTTCACCCATCTTTTTCCGATGAATTTTTTGAAAGAAATTCAACTCTTTTGGAACGAGTCGAACAACCACGCGTCCTGGCGTCTCATGCCCATTTGATGGTGTAAAATATTGCGAATCGATTCGTGAGACACGCTAAGGTCATGAGCTGCCTTCCTTAAACTTAAATGATGGTTTTCTAGCACCATTTCCTTGACTTAGTCGACATTTTCATCCGTTGAAGACGTTGATGGGCGACCAGATCGCGGCACATCTTTTACGTCTTCACGGCCCTCTGCAAAAGCCTTGCCCCACTCGTAGACCCGTGTTTTTGATAAGGCACACTTGCCGTAGGCTTTCTTCCACACTTTTAACGATTCGGCACACAAAATCTCGTTCAGAAAACAAAATTTAAAATAAATTCTTTGTTCGATATGTTTATCCATAGTGCAAATCGCAGAGCACACCTGCGGTTGACTGATATAATTAACTGCCAAAAACAAGCTAATGCACAGAACACCCTTAAACTCTGCGACACTATAGTGGACAGTTGTATCAATATTCCAGCAAAAAAAAAATATATTAGATTTATGTGCAATGCGCGCTTTTTAAATGAACAATTCCGGATATTTTTTTGACAGAATGTATAAAAAAAAATTGTAATGCAAGGTTTTATTTAAAAATAAAATTAATATGTAAAGTGTTTGGTTTTCAGTTTTTACAAATAAATTACTTTTTTTAAGATTTAAGGTTTAATATTTTAAGGTTTCCCATTTTTTTAAAGTGGGAAAATTGTCCTATTTTTTTTTTTGTAGATCAAATATAATACTTAAAATAAATAATTGTCGTGTACTCTTCTGTTAGGTGTTTGGCCGCGCTCCTCCTCATATTTTTGGTGTCCGTCTTGATGTTGTTCCACAAATCGAGATATCTACAGCTTCAAGCCGACTCCGAACAGCAGATATTTTTTATGAGGAGCTTTTTCGTGGCAGATATACACTCCCCGCCGAGGGGCGACCGCTTTTAAAAACTTTTTCCACCATATCATTTTGCTCTTTCTTGTACGGAGTTTCGAACCTACGCACTCCCGAACGGTAGTCACACACCAAGCCATTCGGTAACCGCAGCCGCCTTAAAATTAAGTTACTTGCTTTATATTATCTTTTTTTTTTAATAATTCGAGAAACCGCAAGCGAATTTGCGGTAATGGAAATTACAAGGCTTCCTAAAACAAAACAAACAAAAAAAAGAAACGAAAACGAAAACGAGGTATGTTCACCTTTTTATTTTTCTCGAAAAATATTTATTGCATCAACATCTATTTTGCCCCCTTTGAAGTATGCATGTATCTATGAGAATGTATGACTATAGCATTGATATGTTGCCAGTCGGAATAATTTACAATAAGTATTTGATGGCACATTTTCTGCATTTTTAATTCAAAGGATTTAAAGGTTCAAGTGCATTATTACAAAAATGCAAACGATAACTAAAACTCCAGTACGCACAAAATATTATTGTTTAAACTCAGAAGAGTAGTTATGAAAATTCATTTAAAACTATTTGCCTATACTTGAGACAGCAGGATAAATATTTATATAAAGCTCCGCCTTCGCTCGAGTCAGGCTTGAGGTCTTTGTCATTAATGTGTTTAGAAGCGACCACCTTGGCACCACAAGATCTACTCAGATTTCTTAGGAGGTTGGGTAGATTTAAGAATTTAGAAAATTAAAAGGGAATCCGAGTGCAGTACATGGACTTAACTGTGTCTGAGTGCTGTATTTGTTGTATTAGTTGTCCCGACAAAAAAAAGCCCTATAATCACAGCCATTTAAGATATTTATAATATTCGAAATAACGAACGAAGAACTCCTCTTTGGATATAATACACCAGATCCAACGCTATTTTCAAACTTTGAACCACCTCTGACCAAATAGCGCTTCTAACGATCCGCAAATCTTCGTCTTTTCAGAGGTATTTTCTGTTCTGAAGAAGAAAAAAAAAAACACAAACGAAGTCATAAAGGGTCAACTTTAGAAAGTTGGGTTGTTCAGGCAGGATAACGGCTTTTTTTGTGAAAAGTTCAAATGTATCGATAAATGTTTTTCGATGGCAGAAAATCGCAGGGCAAATATAAACTAAAAAATTAACTAAAACCAAAAAAAAGAAAAAAAAATACAACATCAAATCGGTGATTCCAACATTTCCGTTCTGGTAATATAAGCATTGAAGTTGAGCCACGCTATTGCAGACCAATCGCTGAAAATACTGATACCTAAAAATGCCCGTCTAATCGAATAGGAATGTGAGCAGTGCAATCACAAAGTGAATCAGTAAAATTTTTGCGCAAATGGTTTAAAACTGTTCGATTTAAAAAAAAAAAATATGGCCGATCTTTAGCTCCTGGGCGGTGCTACGACTACTGCCGGTCAATTTCAATAATTCTGTGATTTTATTGACATTTTCGATATTTTTTTAACATGAAAAATGCCAGAACGGAATCGACGAAACCAAAATTGCACCAAATTAATTGTTACAGGATCGGCAGCATAAACACCATTCACAATTTCAGCGGTCTGTCTTGCATTTTCGCATTTTCGCCTTTATCAAAGAAAAACTGGAAGACAGAGAATATTGGAAAAATCTAAGCACATGGAAACGATAGAACAGTGGTTTCACTCTATCATAATTCAGCCAAAGTTAGGCTATTTTGAGTTAAAAAACCAAGAAATGGCCTCAATTTCATGGAGTACAAATTGAAGTAGTCGATATCCGGATTTAATGCAGTAATCCACGAAGCTCAGTATCTCTTCAGGCGGTTTGTGATTAAAGCTAAAAAATTTAGGAAAAGATGGTGCAAATTTCATAAAAAGCAACAAAAAAGTTTGCATTACCACACATTTTTTTTTTTTTATTTATCATAAATTAATTCTATCAACAGATTATTTAAAATTTCAATTTCAAAAAGCAAAGGTTAGACGGTGAATTGCGAATATTATCGAGGCGTTAGGCGGCATTTGCGAGCGCGAATTCGTCAAAAATGGCCAGCTTTGTGGGAGAAAAACTTTTGAATTTTGCGTCTTAGTCTAGTGGTACTAGATCGCATGATTTAGGTGGCCAGTTTTTGTTACCATTACGGGAAATTAGTCGACCGGGAAACTTAGATCGCAATAATGCAATGTATTCTATGTGGTTCCATCCTGTTGAAAAAAAATCGTTTACCATATGTTTATTCCTTCAAAAAATCTTCAATCAGTTGTCTATGGCGATGCCCATTGACAGTAATTGCTCTATCATTTTCATCTTCGATGAAAAAACGGGCCAATTATTCCACCAAAACAAAAACCACACCCAGCAGTACATCTTAGTTTACATTCTGTTAAAAAAATAACGGCAATTGTTCATTTAAAAAGCGCGCTTTACTTGGAATGGCGCTTACCACATGAGCCGAAACCCAAAAAACCACGTAGAAGTCGGTCAAAAGTGACTCGTTTTCTTTGATTATCATGGAGTAGTGCACTCGGAATCTCGGAATTCATTCCAAATGGTTCTAGGGTAAATAAAGAATATTATTTGGAAGTTATGCGACGTTTGAGCGAGTATGTGCGTAGCACACGGCCCAATTTGTGGAAAGAAAACTCCTTGATCTTGCACCATGACAACGCACCGTCTCACAAGGCTCATATTGTGAACACTTTTTCGACCAAAAACTCGACAAATATCATCGAGCAACCACCGTATTCACCGGATTTAGCACCCTGTGACTTTTTCCTTTTCCCAAAACTTAAATTGCCACTCAGCGGACGCCGCTTTGAATCGATAGAGGCCATTAAGCAGAATTCGCTGAAGGAGCTGAAGAAGGTCTCTTGAAAGGTGCGCGTTTAAAATGTGCTTTGCTGACTGGACTAATTGTTGGCATATGTGTATTGCTTCGAATGGAGCCTATTTTGAAGGCGACAAAATAAAGTTTGATAATTAAACAATTATTTTGCCTTCTATTGAACAACTCCCGGTACTTTTTTGACGGAATGTATTTTTGTTTGTTTGCTTATTCGTCTCAACAGTTTATGCTCTCAGATTAAAATCACGGCTTCTCCTAACTCTAATAAAAAAATTTTATTATTTAATTAAATTTTTCTTAAAAAAATGTTTGCTTTTGTAAAGAAGGCAATAATAGTTGAAATATTGCATAAAAACAACCAAATTTAATGCTTCATAGTTAAAAGGCATCAAGTCGACGAAAGAGATTTCCCTCAGCTAAGTAAACCATTTTTTTTTTTTTTTGTCACTATTTATTATATTTTCTTCTTTTGCTTGCTGATTATGCATGTATTTATCTGTCAATAGCTAACACATTTAGCAAAGGAAAATCACTCTGTGATTCACTTTAAAGAATTTTGATAACTAAAAATAGCGAATGCGAGTAGCTGCAGCTCACGAGCTCAAGAAAGATAACCTCTTAATGGATCACAGCGGCCAGACAAACAATAAGAAATATAAAACAATAGACTTCGTGCATACATACATATGTACATGCAGGCACACATACATATAAGCGAAAACATTGATATGTATTTTTTGAACTTAAGCCGCAATGTCAAGTTCTGCAAGTTGGGAGGAAAATCTTAATTGAATGATGAACTCTAAGACTGAGCTCTATAAAAAATTGATAAGACTAAAGTGCACTTGAAATTGGGGTCTTAATTGCTTTTTTTGCTAATTTTGATTGTGTTTTCCAATGATAGTATTTTATTTATTATAAAAGTCATTATCGTAGGTAGCTGAGTGGTTGAGTGGTTTTCACTAGGCTACCATTTGATGGCCACTGTGGACACAGGAAGCATCGAATGATGGAAAAAGTAAATTTTTGCCTTGAAAAAGCTTTCCATGAAAAATTAAAAAAAAAATATTGTAATAAAAAGTAAAACTAAAATAAAAAAGTAAAACTAAAAAAAAAAAACAAAAACTAAAAAAAAAACAAAAAAAAAAATAAATAAATAAAAATAAATAAAAAATAAAAACTTTACGCTATTCCATTTTTAGGACGCGCTCCCGAAAAAATTTCTAACTAAGGGGCTTAAACGCCATTTATATAAAATAATTAAATATGTCTAGAAAAATTTATATGTAATAGGATAGTTCACAATTAAGTGCAAATAAATTGGCAATATGGAATTTTAAGAATGCCCTAGCAAAACAACAACTAAAATATATAAATATTAAACTGTAAATATTTGCATCATAATTTGCATTCAACTGCGAACTACCCTGATATAAAAATATATATATTTTTCTATAAACTCAAGTGAAATGCATTTGAATCGTTTATTAATCAGCATTTAATTTATACTTATACAATTTTTTTTTTTTTCATGCTCTTCAGAAAAAACACTTTCATCACTAAATAAATATTTTTTTTATTTTTATTTTTGCTCACTCATGGCACCAACCTGTTGCACTTCAATATTTACAAAATTCAATTCTCCACACTTTTATTTTTTTGTTTGTGCTTATTTGCACATTTACCCCCTTTATTTAAGTTTTATTTATTTACGAGCACTTAAACACGAATTAACGTCCGTACACGCGCACGTCTCAGACGAAACTGAACTTGTAAATGTTTTTAAAAAATCAAATTTGAATTTTAAATAAAACCTTTTCTTTTTTTGTTTTTTTTTTATGTGAATTAAAACCAGCGCACACAGCACATTCACATGAACGCAAACGAATACATCAACAACGTTGACTGATTTGCTCATAGTCAACTCACTGAAAACTAGTAAGTAAGTATATTCACACTTGGGAGATGGGCATACACGATCACAATACAAATATGTAACGATACAAATAAGTAAACGACCGCCAACAACAATGAAATGCGTAAAATGGTAGGAGAAGTGTAAGAGAATTGTAAGAAATGCCGCCACCAATGGCATGGTTGATTGGCGTTCGAAAAGAGCGAGCGCGAGAGAGAGATAGGAGAATGCAAGCTAATCGATTGATTGCGACCACAACCAAGCAGTTGTTGTAATACTCTCACATGAGATACCACTAGCAGAGCATGAGCAGATTAATGAGCACGGTTGCCGGCTTAGGTGATTACACCAAGCTGGGAAAGCAGAGATGAAAAACAATACAACAATAATTAAATTAACATAGGTACCCACATACTAGTCATAGAGTAGGCGCGCACATACATGTCCTGCAGGAAAATTTTGAAATGCACCTAATTCTTTTTGTACACGAGTTAAAAAATTTTGAAATGCACCTTATTCTATTTTAACAAGAGTGAAAAAGATAAAAAATAATTTTTTTACACGAATTTTTTTGTTTTAACGCGGTTTTCAATATTTTACGAATTTTTCTTGAATCTCATAGAGCAAATAGTGTGAGATTTTTCGGCGCATGTACGAAGCGGTTAACTTAGACTCAGCAAAATTCGCTAAGACTCGGTAGACGTTGCGTTCGCCGTTTAATAATAGGTCTATGAATAAGTTCGTGCGGTTTTTTTTTCGGAATTTGAATTTCGGATCATTCCCATGGCTTTTAAACGTTTGGAAATGGTTGATTGATCAACTCCCAAAGTTTTTGCAACCTCTTCTTGCGTTTGAGCCGGATCTTGATCGAGCAATTCCTCCAATTCGGTATCCATGAACTTTGGCGGCGCGGCCAAAATCACCACTTTTAAAGCGTGCAAACCACTTCTGGCACGTTCGCTCAGCTAGAGCATGCTCACCATAAACTTCCACCAAGATACGATGACTTTCGGCTGCTTTTTTCTTCATATTAAAATAATGAAGAAGAATTCCCCGCAAAAACACATTATTTGGCACGAAATTCGACATTTTCAAGTGTGGTAAAAATATTGTTGTTTACGCTTCAAATAAAAAACTTATACTGACGTTTGTGCCTTACGACAGTAGCTCTCCAATGAATGTTTGGAAATGTGGATCGATGGAATAATAATCAAGTTACGCCATCTGTTGTAAAACCGCACGAACTTATCCATTAATTTATTTTTTATAATATATTTAATCAATTAAAATGTGTATGCACGAAATAAATTCTTAAGTGAACTTTAAAAAGAACTTTTTATATCACTTAATTCTCTTTTTAAGGGGGGGGTAAGGGATAAAAATCGATTTTTTTTTTGCATGTTATTGTAGTAAAACATTTCAAAAATACCGTGTTAAAATTTTAAGTCAATCCGAGCAAAACTTTTTAAGTTATAGAGCATAAAGCCGAGCCGCCTCAAACATCTGCCGAGACGCAGCAGTTGCGCGCGTAGTCCGTTACAAACTTTAAACGCGGTTTTCTCGAACCTTTTTTTTTAAAGTGCGTAGTCATTGGCATTTGAAAACTACTCAACCGATACTTTTTAAATTTTGCACACATATTTTACATATAAAAAACCTCCTCCCAACGTTTTTTTTTCGCCATTTTTTTTTATATTAAGGTGGTTTTACACCTACAAAATGGCGGCATTTTTTCGTCAAAAATCACTTTTTACTTCAAACGACTACCAAATGGCTGAAAATGAAAATAAATCGTCAAAATAAACGTTGGGGGGAAGTTTAACTCATACTTTAACTAAATTATTCGATTTTTTTGATTTCAGATGATTCTACGCTAAGATATGCTGACTACTGCAAAATGTATTTTTGAAAAGACGTCTACGTAAATGTGCTCTCATTCGCTCATTTTGCAATATTTTTACATGAAAAATTTATCATATATTTTTGAAATGTTACTTTATAATATGCAACAACTTTTAATTAACTGACTTGAACCGTTTCGCTACAATAAATTCATGAAAAAAGTGTTTTTTTTTTAGCGTTTATCCAGCGTCCTAAAACAAACTACGAGCGAAGAACAAAAGCCTTAATCACTAGCCGGCGGCTATTAAGGCCGATCCTCTAGTTCCATTTATTGTATGCGAAAAAAAATCTTGGTCAACTGTTTCGATGACTTACAACGTTCTTATGAGAGCAAGATTTTTATAATATATAATAAACCGATTTATTTTTTTAATACGATTTTAGCACAAGCGATTCAACGCTTCGAAGAGTTAAGGTGAGCTTTGGAGAGAGAAAAAGGTGAGCTGGAGCCCGAGTGGATAGAAACGCATTCACAATAATAGTTTTGTGAGTGAGTGCGATTAAGTGGTGCAAAAGCAGTAAGTTTTTCCGCTACAATGCTGACCGTTTTCAATGAATTCGCTTTCACAAATGCCAGATAAGATTTCAAATCTTTCCCTAGTATTCCTCTTTCAGCATTTATTAATGATACTTTTTTTTAATTTAACTTGTCCTAGCATACCAGTGATCATTCGCAGTATTTTTGATAGCACTCGCCGAATAATTTCGATATTGCTGTTGCTTGTGTTGCGCCTTAATTCAGGCTGATGCGTCCAGATTGGTTGTCGTATGGTGATAAAAAGCAGAACTTTACACGCCAAGCCAAAGTGATAGCACTAGACCAACAAGAACATTTTGTATACTGGAATGTCGACAGAAGAAAATAGAAAAGAAAAAAGAAAAGACGATGTGCGTTGAACAGCCGACATGCATTTGAAGCTGGAAGCATACCACGATTGTGCGAATGGAACGGCTTTTCGACATTTCATTTTGCGCTTGCATCTGAATATACACAGAAAAATATAACAAATCAGCTGGTCAATCGATGCACATTTTATAGTTTCGCCTTGCTCCAAGCAGAGCAGCCAGCAAGAGTTAATCCTATGATAAAATCTACGATACTACGGAACGGAAGAGTGGTGAGAATCCATTTACAAGGGTCTCTCATTAGTTTCATCGTGTCAGCTGACACGAGCCTGCGTTTAAGTTGGTAACTGTGAGCACCATTAATCGTCCAGTGACAACTACTGTCTATATTGCACACTTTGTTATCATAAATGCTGCAACTTCTCAGCTTAGTAGTAAATAATAATCCCAGAAATTAATAATTTTACTATTACTCGTAATAAGACAAATAAACTTCGAACAATTTAACGCGACACTCGAAAAACTTTGTTTACGTTTCTTTATTATTTATAACCCAATTCGCCTTCGAAATAATTATTTTGCCACTTGTGCCCAAAAAGCAAAAACAAATTACAAGTACATGTAACTTTTTGCTTTTGTTCTTCTGCTATCACCCTGAATGAATTCGCCTTGTACTGTCTCTTGGGTTTCACTGAATTTTCTTAATTTCGATGTGCTCTCGCCAAGCCGGTTTCTCTTCCAGATGGGCTCAAAGTAAGTGACACAGTCACTCTGCGGAATTAATTTTCCCGGACAACAGCGCTGAACCAATTCATAAATTACTGACTTCCATAAAGAGCTGATCTTTATCGTCTATATGGTTGCAAACTGACTAGAAAATCACCAGTTCGAAATGAATAAATTTTCCAGCAGGGTATGCATAAGCGAGATTATTTAAAACTTATAGCATCGAATCAACTAAATAATTCCTGACAAACTGACAAAATCAGTTGATGGTATAGAATAGATTGCTGGCTTAAAAGATGTGTACATTGCCAGTCAGCCCAGCATTTGCTAAAAAAGAGAGTTTTGTTGAATTAAAGAGCAGAGTGCATGGGATAGTCACCTCTACTGCAACTAGTCACTGTAGCCAAAAGCGTATCAATAAATATTCATGGCATGTAAGCTATTGTTAAGTAAAATGTTAGAACAGGTTTTAAATGACAAAGTCTTAAGGCCTAGACACGGTCAAATCGGCATCAAATTTGTTATACCGGGTTTAGTGAAGTGTGAAGTATTCTGTGCCAGTATTTGGCAGAGCGCACGATGCGACAGAGCTCTGGAATTATTTATTTCTCATTTATGCCGAGTTAGGTTAAACTTTCCTTTTTTGCGCACAAATTATCGTCAAATATAGTCCAGTATCACTCAGTACTCAATCGCTGGGCTGCTAATTGCGGCCTCCGAGTCAATTCTGACTAGACCCAGACTAGACCCTTTCGACTTCCCAAATTAAACAACCACGTTCTCCCACTCTTATCGGTAGTTAGGTATCTTGGAGTGATACTTGACTTCAAACTCCATTGGAAGCTACACATTGAAAATCGGGGAAAGAAGACTAGTATAGGCTTCTACTCCTGTTCAAATCTATGTTCGGTAAAATATGGGGGCTCAAGCCATAGGTCGTGCTGTAGATGTACAGCGCAGTGGTTTTGCCAATTTTAACGTATGGATGCCTGGTTTGGTGGAGAGCTCTTCGAAATGGCTATAATAACACTAAACTGGGGAAGGTGCAAAGGACTGCATGCATTGGCATCACCGGAGCATGTAAAACTTGCCCCAGTACTGCGCTGAATGTCCTTTTGCACTTACTTCCCATCGACTTTTCTGTTATTTCCATCGTAGCTCAAAGTGCAATCAGGTTAAAGGAGGTTAGCCTCTGACGCCAATCTCTCAAGGGACATGGTAGCATTTTCGGGCAGTTAACACCGTAATTTTCCGAACTTCGAACAGATCTCTCTATCGCCTTTGCGATCCTGTAGGCATGCAAAATGCTTAGGGAACGCGGGAGTGAGGGAGATTTTAACATTTTCTCCAATTGTCGAGTCGCAATCAAGGCTCTGAAGACACCATGGTGCAAAACGAAATTAGTGGAGGAGATGAAATCTCTTGGGTGTGCAGGTAACATTTCTCTAATCTGGGTTCCAGGGCATAGGAACATAGAGGAAAATGAAATTGCTAATAACCTTGCCAGAAAGAGGACTGAATTGGTCTCAGAGACCTTCTACCCGGTCATCGGCATCCCCCTGACAGGGGGATTAAAGGGGAACGTCACAAATTATTTCTCAGGAAAGCGTAGAAAAGATGGAGCTCCATTTCTTCATGTGCCTATTCGAAAACCCTTTGGCCCCAGTATAATATACGGGGGATTCCTTTGGACTCCTCGCCATTCAATTTCCAAACTCGCAGCTGTGTTTATCGGTCACTGGATGATAGGCACATACGCGGAAAAACTAGGGCTACCATTTAACCCCGATTGCAGAAGCTGTGGGACCTTTCAGAGAAAGAGACTGTAGAGTATTTTCTCTGTAAACGTCCGGGTTTTGCAGCTAGATGATAAAGATCACTAGGCACTCCTATCTTTGACAGCCTGGGGTAATGCGACAACCTAAACCCCATCAATCTTCTCCATTAAATAAACAGCTCTGGCTGGCGGTAGATATCTTCCTGTTGGAGGTCTCATAATGGTATCAAAAAGGCGCTATAGTGCTACTTGAGGAGTGCCAGACTGGCACTTCAACCATTTCGCCTACCTACCTAATTAAATACTTCTAAGCGTCAGAAGCAGATGGTGAGTCCATTGATAGCACTAAAGTTGGTATATCAAAGAAAAGCGTTTGGTCTAAGGAACCGAAATGTAAAGGAAATTAATGAGATATTTAAGCAAAGACGATGCACAGACGTCATAGTTGAAACTCAATATTGGAGTGCGAGATCATTGACATGGAAGACGTACGTCGATCAGAAGGTCTCTCGAGTATTAAAAGTCTTCTGGCATTGTAAGAGAACCTTTGGCAAGACATGGGGTCTAAGACCGGCGATAGTACACTGGTTGATCCATTGACACTGATTAGACCCATTATTACATATGCCTCTGTAGTCTGGAGGAAGGCGACTACGGTTAATTCCAGAGTAAACCCCTAAACAGACTGCAGAGAAGTGTGTGCTTGGGTATCACAGATGCTATGAGTACGACATCTGCCGATGGCCTTAATGTCATCCTGAACTTGCAACCTCTAGATCTTCAAATTCGAAAGGAAACTTTGAAGGCGGCGTACATGCTCACGCTAAACGGAGTCTGAGGAAACGTGTCGCAGCGGTGCACACTATTCTCAATACCAGCGTACAATTGGGAGCCCTACGTTAGCTGCCGTAAGAAGTATGATATTTTGATCCCAGTTGGAGATCAACGGCTAAGTCCAGAGAACCAATTAACGGGTTTTCAGCACACTTTCTACACCGACGGATCCGAAACCAGTCATGGTAGCGCATCTGGATGGTATTTAGACGAAGACACCAAGTACTCCTACAGGACAGATGGGTACGGGATTCTTAACGCAAGTCTATGCCATCTTGAAATATAGCAAACTGGCGAGTTGAGAAAAAATGGCTGGAATTTGTAGTCAAGCTGCACTAAGACGTTTTGTTAATCCACACTGCTCTTCGAAATCAGTCGGTGAATGTAAGACAAAACTGAACAGAACAAAATTTGTCTTATTTCGGTGCCTAGCCATGTGGTATTATAAGGAGCGAGTTGGCTGATAAACTGGCTAATGAAGTCTCTGCAAGCATACCACTAGACCCTGAACCCTTTCTAGGTGTCAATTCGGCAGCGATTCAACTATGGATTGACAACTTCATGAGGTCGACTCATAGAAGACGTTGGTCTGAGTTGGCATCCTTCAGAGTAGTCAAGTCCTTTGTGTAAAAACCAAACCGGAAATTCGCGACGTTTCTTCTAAAACTTAGTAGGGAAGACCTGACAATACTGTTGGGTGTAATCACAAGGCACAATGTCTGTGGTCTGCATAGGGCTACCATGGGAATCATTGGGGACACAATATGTCTATCCTGTCGTGAGAATAAGGACGCTGTCGAGCATTTTCTCTGCAGCTGTTCGGCGTTTTCTAGAATCAGACTTAGGATATTGGGTTGCGATATACTGAGTATGGATATAGTTCATACTCTTCCTCTTCTGGATCTCTTAAGACTCATCAATGAATCTAAAAAAGAGTGACCTCAAGCTAAGTTTTCCGTCTTACCGTCCTCGTTTTATCTTTCCTGTCTCTCACTTCCTTCCACTGTAATCTATGCGCGTGTAGTACAATGGTCTTCCTGACTGAGTGCTTGAACTTGTCCCACCCCCCTTACATCTAAACTAATCTAATAGTGGGAAATCATTCAACATTTCATTTCCGTTCACACACTGAACGAAGATTAGAACATTTTTAGATTCTTTGACAAGTTTTACGGTCCAATCGAATACTCCACGATCGACGTGAGAGAAGTTCCTATTATTTTAGACGCATAGAAGCTAAAATCTTATTTCTGTACTAAGAACACGCATTCATCTACCGACTGTGATGAATGACGCGCTTACTATAGAAGCTCTAGAGAGTCTCGATTGAACACGTCTCGGAATGCGTGGGACTGCTATCAATGTGTTTGTACTCCAATAGTAATCCTCTCTGATCCCAACTGAACATTTACAAAGAAGTTTTGTTGTCACACTAAAAAAATGCTTTTGCGTTTCTTTTTTTTTTAATTGCTCCATTCAGTTGTAAATTACAGGGTGTTAACAATGGAAGTCAACAAAGAGAGAGATAGAAACAAGCAGAGAGCATTTTAGAGTTTTTCTTTGATAAAAACGAAAATGCCGGTCAGGCCGCTGAAATTGTAAATCGTGTTTATGGACCAGATCCTGTAACGGCTAATTACGTGCAATTTGAGTTTTTCCGATTCCGTCCTGGCATTTTTGATGTTAAGAAAAATGTCGAAAATATCGCTAAAAACACAGAAAAAATCGAAGTTAACCGGCTGTAGTCGTAGCATCGCAAAGGAGCTAAAGATGCAACCAATTACCCAAAAATTTTACGTAAAAATTACGACTTCCTTTTTCCCAAACGTATTTTACACTTTATTTTTGCGCGTAATTCTCAACTGAACCGTTTTCGAGTGCGAAAAATTATCATTTTAAAATCTTCCGCCATTTGAACGTGAACCTGTACCTTTTCTTGACTCAAATCTTTTGCGCGGAAATTGTATCCTCTCTCAATCATAATTTCTTAAGTAGCGGAAATATGTTCTCATACTGTTAACTTTTCTTCTGTGAGAACGATTTATGTTAGTGGAGAAGCGCTGGCTTCTCCAAAGTCGAGTAACTGTACGGAGCCTTCGTACAGCGAAGTTGTAGGAGAATTTCCTTCTCCAAACTCCACTTAATTTCTAGACAAAAACAAAGTGTTCAGTTTCGTGTATGGCAGATGTAGGAACCTAAATATCACACTTTTTCTCCAAGTAATACTCATTCAAAATTCTATTGGTGTAAATTCATTGTTTGTCAATCCACATCTCACCGGCAGCAGCCTTTAACTCTAACTAACCAAAAGATTCATTTATTTTGCTGGTGTTAAATGTTTTATTATTTTCTTTAGCTAAGTGTTTCTTGAAAATATATGCGCTTATAACCCAATAGAACAAGAATTTACTACATCTTTTTATTTATATGTATATGTATGTATATATGTATATATAGGGTGTACATAACTGCACGCTTTTTTACATTTTTTATATACTAACCTTTGCTAATTCTGTTCGTCTTTTCACTTCCGTTTCGCAATGACTTTTTCTATAATATTTGAAGAAGAAAAAAACACTCATATACACTTTATAAATTTTTAATGCGGCTATGTTGTTATAATTGCAACCACAACCATGACAAAAATGATTTGCTGATATTGAATGCGAATGCCATTACTTATCTTTAATAAGCGTATTGCCTATATACAATACAATGTTTGTATGTATGTAAATATGTATGCAAAGTCTATTCATTCGATTTTTATTTTGCCTAGAAACTGATTATTTACCATTTCTTCCGCTAATTGCGTATACGCGCATGTGTAAGTGTATCAATAATTGCCTCTGACTAAATATTTTTCGAATCTGCGGTTAAATCAGTTTTTAGTGGATTTTTTCAGTTTGGGAAGCAACAAAACTATCTTAGCATCAAATCTAGCCGAAGAAGCAGCAATAACAAATTTATGAAACAAAAACAAATTTACAAAACAAATCACACCAGTTTTATCCCGTGCGGGTTGGCTGAGATTAGAAAATTCTCACTAACTTAACATTGATTTTGGGGAAGAAGAGCTTAGAGCTTATTTTGTCACAAAACTAAACAAAGAGAGTTGAAATATTTTCGCGGAAGGGATAAGAAAGTTATGAAGAGCGGAGTGAGTTATTAAAAATATAAAAGTATACAAATGAAACATGCGAGTATGAAGTTGCTTGAATTAAGTTCTACACAATCACTTAGTAGCACCCAAAGTTGTGTGTATGAATGAATGTGTAGCTCTGTACCAGAGCTGTGAAAGTGTGACGTAATTTGCAGTTCGAAATCACTGATTATGCACTTATAAGATTTCACTCTTGTTTCTTCGCTTGCAAATGGGGTGCATATTTGTTTTTAATTCTACGCGTTCTCAAAGAAAACGTAATTACTATTAATAATTTTTTTTAATATAATTAATTAAATAATTACTACTAATATTTTTTTTAATTATTTAAATAATTACTTCAAATATTTTTTTTAATTAATTAAATAATTACTTCTAATAATTTTTTTTATTGAACAAGTTTTTCAAAAACAGAATTGAATGAGCATAAGAATTCACACATCAGCGTGTTCAATACTCGTAAAAGAATGAAAAAACTGTAGCTGAAAAAATAAATATTTTTTAACAGTGAGTTCAGAGGAATGAAACATTTGCTGTATTCACTCGTCTAGTACCAATTATCCAATACAAATAGTTAAAGGCTGCTATCGAATTATACAAAAATATTCAAAGTTGCATTTCGAGTTCAACGTAAATAAAATAGTATTTGATTAAACCTTAGCATTTAATTGCTTCATTATACTATTTTATAGTACTTAACTTTTTGTTTGTTTATTGGCAGATCATCATCTGGTACGCATGCATATCGAAAGCCACAAAACCATCGATATATAGGGTTGTTCAATAGGTGCGCTTTAACTTTTTTTCCGATAGGGAGGGCGAATGACGCAATATTTTTTATTTTTCGCTTGTCATTTGTAAACTTCATTAGTATACATTTCATCATGAAACGCTACACACTTGAGCAACGATGTATCTTAAAATAATACCCACTAACGGCGATATAAATGCCGTCAGCCTGGAGATCAAACTGATAATAACTCTTGCCAACAGGTGTTACTTTGGGTTCAGTAGGCAATTGAGAAATATAGTAGAACTTTCTCTCGAGGGACGAAACTGACACTCTACAAAACGCTTGTCATTCCCGTCCTGGTATATGGCGCAGAAGTATGGACGATGTCAACAGCAGATGAGAAAGAAAATTTTACGTAAGATACAGGGTGGCTGATGAAAGCCGCTACCAAAAAAAAAATTGAATAACTTTTTTTCTTTTTAAGTTATCTGTTCCATTTTTGTTTTAATTTGCAGATTGATCTTTAAAATTTATTAAAATGGATAACTGGGACACACAAACAAGAATTTGGATAGTCCGCCGCTATCACGCACTGGAGTCCGTAGTTTTGGTACAGAGAGAATACAGGCGGATGTTTGGCGGCGATCCCCCGAGCAGATGGGCCATAATGAGACTGGTGAATAATTTTGCTGAGCAAGGAACAGTCGCAAGAAGGCCTTATCATCGAAACCCACCAGTTCGGACGGAGAAAACGATCGCTGCTGTAGCTGCAGCTGTACAAAACAATCCAAGGGTTTCAACAAGAAGCTTATCTGCTCAACTTGGTGTCAGCCGACAGTCTTTGCAAACAATAATGCACAAAGATTTAGACTTATTTCCCTACAAAATTCAAATGGTTAACAAACTGAATGCAGCAGACTTGCCGATTCGCTTGGAATTTTGCCAGAAGATCCTGCAATTGGTGGAAGAAGACCAAAACATGTTAAACTGCCTTTTCATGTCTGATGAGGCCCATTTCGATTTAAACGGCAATGTGAACAAACAAAATTGTCGAATATGGAGTACTTCTAACCCACAGATACTCCACGAGACGGAATTGCATCCTCTTCGCGTGACAGTGTGGTGTGCGGTTTCTTCACGCTGTATTGTCGGGCCTTATTTTTTTGAAGAAAATGGTCACACCGTTACGGTTACTGGAGACAGTTATTTGAAAATGCTGAAAGAATTTTTCTATCCAGAACTACGCCGAAAGAGAATTCCTTTCAACTCTGTGTGGTTTCAACAAGATGGGGCAACGTCTCACATAGCCCAGACTGTTATGACGAGAGTTGCGACGAAAATTTCCCAATAAACTGATTTCAAGAAACTCCGAATTTCGTTGGCCCCCCAGGTCGCCTGACCTTACTGCACCTGACTTTTTCTTGTGGGGTTTATGTAAACAAGAAGTTTATAAAACAAAGCCAACAAATTTGGATGAACTAAAACAATCCATTCGGGCAACAATTGCGGCTATTCCTGTCGCAACTCTCAAAGCAGCAATGAACAACTTTTTACTAAGATGCCGCACTTGTGTCAACGAGCATGGGGGGCATTTAAATTCAATTATTTTTAAAACTAGTTAAGCTACATTTAATAAAATTTAATGACCTTCAACTTGAAAAAAAATAAATGAATTCCATACACTAAAAAAAAAGTTATTTGAGTTTCTTAATGTAGCAAAATTCATCAGCCACCCTGTATGTAGAGTCATGGACAAAGTTAACCGAGCAAAAATGCAGCGGTTACGCTGGCTTGGCCATGTCACCCGCATATGAAAAAAGCCATCAAAGCCAATTTACGACAAGGCACCCCAAAAATAAGGAAGACGTGTAACAGGAAGACCACATGCCTATTGGAAGGATTTAGGCCATGCCCGTATCGTTCAATTTGGCCCCAAAAAAAATTGTTTACTAACGATCTGTCGAGCTATCGATGACCTCGGCACAAATACTAACTTTTAGTAGATGCATTGTCACCTGGAAAGTGTTTGACTTGTCCCAATTTTTAGTGTTGTTCCGATACGAGTAGCAACGAGTAAATGTTCGATACTTTCTTAAAGTGCGGAGTATTTCTTGTACTCCAGTACTTCATAAAATGTCTCAGGTACTTAATGTTTCCTTTTAATTTACTACTACGTTCACACTTTCGAAATTGAATATCAAGTAAAATTCAATTTTTTTCTTTCAAAACATGTTACAACTCGACGGTCAACTTAAACAGCTGTCGCAATTCTTGTTAAGAAATTGTCGTGATTCGCTGAATCAATGAAAGTCTTAAAAATAGTGAAGTATTTTGTGACTCATGGAAATATATAAATACGGAATCTTCTATGTGTTTTTCTAATAAATCATAATCATTTATTTTTTTCAGCACTTATAATTTTTGTTTTCCTCAATATTTCTAACATTAGTCAGTCGAAAGAAGATATTGCAATTACTCACGATTTTTGAGAGCGCCATCGAGGCCTTGTGCTTGGGTAAAAAGAGGCAAACAAGATCTTCACAAATTTTTGGCTCAAATTTTGCCCTTATGGAAGAAAAATAAGATCTTAAAGGCACACTTCCAATCCTTCATAAAATAGTACCAAAAAGATTATCTGTGTGAATTTTTTAAAAAGGTCCGATACTTTTGCAGAATCGTGACTTTAAACGTGTACAGGTATCTAGTATAGAGTGGGCCATGTAAAATTTGCTTTTTGAATCGGCTATAAAACAAAAACTAATCAATATTTTTTCAAAATTTTTTTTTTATTTTGAAGATTGAATTTTGTCATTTATGAATGAAAAATAATATCGTTCAAATGACTGCCACGACCGGCTTTACAGAAGACCATTCGATCAACCCAATTTTTAAGCACATCTTCGATTGTTTGGGCTCCAATTTCATGAATGGCAACTTCGATTTCGTGTTTTAAAACTTTAATGGTCTCTGGATGGTTCGCATAGCATTTGTCCTTAATGGCTCCCCACAAAAAATAGTCCAACGGGCTTAAATTACAGCTCCGAGGCGGAGAATTGATATCGGAATTTCGGCTGATTATTCGGTTTTCAAAAACGGTAGCCAAAAGTTCGAGTGTAACTTTGGCAGTGTGACAAGTTGCACCGTCCTGTTGAAACCAAATGTCGTCCATGTCATCCTCTTCAATTTTTGGAAACAAAAACTCGTTGAGCATGTCACGATAACGCTCGCCATTTACTGTAACCGCGGAAGAAGAAGAAGACTCACCACTTTGGAAATAGGTTTCCAATATTTCCCAATTTTGTTCAAGCGTATAGCGTCCCATTTCGTAAATGTCAAACCTTTAAGTAAATTATGAACACATTTGACATTTCATTTGTGTTACCATTCTCAAAAAAATAGGTGGTTCAAAAAGCAAACGCTATATGGCCCATCCGTTACATGACGGTACCGGTACTACACTACTCATTTTGTTAATAAAGTTTTATCATTTGCACATTTTACTCAGTCGTGCCACTTGCCATGGGGATTTAGGGTCAGTGACTGAAAAATTTATAATAGATTTTACGTATATCTGAGATAAGAGAAGGCTTCTGCCCGAAATCTAAGGGTTCTTCTGCAAAAATGTAGCGCTCTTGTTTGTGTTTATTTTACTCACTGATGCCCTTTTCCTCTAGAAACCTAACTTTAGAGCCCTTCTGCATTTTTTCCATGCTCTCGACGAGCAAACTTCCTGAATGCCCATTGAGGATGATCTTGATCTTGATCTTCACAATAGTTAAAGTTCGATTTACTTGCCATTTTCAATGAATAAATGTTCCCAGCGAAAAAAATGTTTAAAACAGTACTTTTCCAGCATTCATTTAAAATATTACTAGAAAAATATTTTTGAGAAAAATTGATTGGATCAAATTACTTAAACTGAATTCTCGAAATACGCAGAAAAGAAAGCGATCACACACGAGTATCCATTAGAATATAGAGAATGTGTGAATTACAAAAATTTAGCAATGTGATCGTGGCTCCAAGTTCCACACTGGAACTCTCGGATTTGTGGATGATGATGATCGAATTCGTAGGAGTACAGTCTGTTACATAAGAGCGTGGTCACTGTTAAATAATAATAATAATTGAGTTTTCGAAAATTCGCAAATTTATTAATAAAATGGTCGTCAATACTCAATGCAAATACCTCAGTAGCAAGTCCACTCTCCTCCATTGTCAATTATGGCCTGGCACCGTCGGGGCATACTTTCCACTAGTTTTTCTGCATATTCTACCGGAAAAGACCTCCACATTTTCCGAATTTGTCGAGAAAGTTGATCTAAATTACATGGCTTGCGTCTGCTAAGCTGCATTTTCATCTGCGCCCACACATTTTCTATGGGATTTGCATCCGGTGACTGAGATGGTCAATCTAAAGTGACACCTCCGTTTTGCGCCTTCCACTCGCTTCATGCTCGACTCCTATGTTTCGGATCGTTGTCCTCTTGAGGGATCCAGCTTTCATTTTGCTTAAATAAGAACAAAGTACCGAAACCTTTGTTTGAGAAGCACCCCCTAACATGGACCTTGACGGGGTGTTTAACAGTCCGTAGAAGCATCCTACTGATGGAGGTTGTCCAGGCGTGTTTGATGCTCGGAAATGCCCAGAAGGAGGATTCATCAGAAAAAATTACGTTGCTCCAATCGCGGTCCAAGTTTTCCTGCGCCCATTCCACTCGTTTTTCAACGTGTTTTGCACTCAACATTGGTTTTACCAAAGACCTGCGATATTTCAGTTTATTGGCAAGCAAATGCCTGCAAATTGTTCCGTAAGATATATCAACACCTTTTGCTTTCAATTTCACAGCAGCTTCACGTAAAGTCAAAGTTGGATCTTTCGAGAAGAATGCGAGAATCTTTTTTTCGTCTTTTTTTTTAAACTTTGCTTGCACCTTTTTATAGCGATTTATCTACTTGCTAACGAACTGCTTCGACTTTCCCATATATTTCGCAACAGCAATTTGCGTTAATTTGGGTCTTTTCATGCAAACATAGAAAAATTGCCTCAACGCGAGAGGCGTAAACAGCACTCATTGCGAAAAACCACTCAATTGAAGACTAAATTTGACAGACAGCTGACTTTTTACAAAAAGGACGAAGGACTGAGGTGCCCGCTATGTCATAGAAAAAGAAACAGAACGCCCTCATTTTTTATCTACGTGTAACAGTGATTACGCTCTTATGTAACAGACAGTAAAATTCGCTGCCATCTAAAACTTCATGCAGTCATATTTTCTTCTTGATTAGCACGTGTCTAGTTTTTTTCTAATAGCGGTCGCCCCTCGGCAGGCAATGGCAAACCTCCGAGTGTATTTCCCCTTTTCATTTGCCGTTCGGAGTCGGCTTAAAACTGCTTAAAAGGTCCCTCCATTTGTGGAACAACATCAAGACGCACGCCACAAGTAGGAGAAGGAGCTCGGCCAAATACCCAAGAAGGGCGTAAAAGCCAGTTATATACAGTGGCTCACAGCTTATTTCGTGTGCCCGTTTATCAAAATACAAAAGTTTAATATTTTTGTATAAACTTTATTTAGAAAAAAACTTAAACGTACATTCAAAGCTAAACTATATCTTGTTACAAACATACATAAATAAACTTAAATTATTTCTTCTTAAGTAATATATTTACAGCAAAGGCAAAATTATAAGTAAATCCACGTCACATCTTATTTCGTGTGCTTAACCAAACTACAAAAAACATAATTTTTTTTTAATTTATTAAGTTTTTACTAATCTCATATTTTGTAGGATAGCCTTTTTGTTTTAATACAGCTTTTAACCGGGATTGCATGGAGCTAACAAGTTTTCCAGTGTATTCAGGAGATATTTTCTCCCATTCCACTTGCAATGCCGTTTTTAGATCTTGTTTGTTGCTTATGTTATGTTTTCTAATTTTTTGATCCAGAATATTCCATAAATTCTCAATTACATTGAGATCAGGTGATTGTGCTGGCGTTTTTACCACATGAGGGCAATTCCATATAAGCCACCGTTGCACTAATTTCGACTTATGCTTCGGATCATTGTCCTGATAGAACCTGAACCTGTCCCGAATGCCTAATTTTTCAGCACTTTGTAGTAAATTATTTTTTAATAAATTCAAATAAATTGTTTTATCCTTAATTTCGTCGATAAAAACCAAGTTTCCGACACCAGCTGTTGACATGCAGCCCCAAACCATTACATGGCTCCCACCGTGTTTTACTGTACCACGCAGATCCTTCGGGTCCAGCTCCGCGTTGGGCTTACGCCAAACGAAAGACTTTCCATCGGAACCATAGAGGTTGAATTTGCTTTCGTCGGCGAAAATAACGTCATTCCAAAATGTTTGGTCTTTATTAATATAACATGGTTTTCGGCAAACTCCACCCTTAATCTTCTGTTACGATCATTAACAAACGGTTTGTTTCGAGCTGTACGACCATGGAAATCAGCTTTTCTTCTTATTGTTTCAGGATTACATGACTTACCAAGTACTTTTTCAACCTCTTTTGTCAAAGCTGGCGCATTAATTCGTGGGTCTTTTTTAATTTTTCTTAATATCCACCTTTCATCAGCTAACCGGTTTATTGGCTCCGATAACGGTAAAAGTGAACACACGAAATAAGCTGTGACGTCAATTTAGTATTCTGTTTTTGTTGTAAATATTCTACTAAAGCAGAAAAAATTTGAATGCATTTATACATATTTGTAATTAGAAATAATTTATCTTTGATTGTGCATTTAAATTTTTTTTAAAGTAAATCAAATAAAAATAATTTTACAATTCTTTAGTTTAACATACAGCCACACGAAATAAGCTGTGAGCCACTGTATATATATGTATATATATATCATATTGGTCCCATGAGCAGAGAAAAAATTTAATAGAAAAAAACGTATGAACAGCATTTCGACTAGAGCTCGCACAGCAATCATCTCTTAACGCTCAAATTCACACGTTCATAGGTAATTTAATTTTACAGAATAATTCCACACGTACACACACACACCCATATGTACTAGTGTTTATTGCAGCCCTGCATATTACAATTCTACATTTTATGAACGCCGATTTGTTGGCCCACCTTCATTTAACAAGTTTTTTGCTTACAATCCCCAGGTTAGTTTTTGCAAAAGCGTAACCGTAAGCAGTTTCTCTATACAAATCGAGTATTAATTGTGGGCAAGTGCTGACTACCAGTGACTTCCACTTGCCCGGTGAATATCCAGTTGAAACTAGTTCCATCTGGCTAAAGGGCTAATGTGCTCGTATGACACACAGAGAGCTCAGCACGTTTCATTATTGTGTAAGAATTAGAATAAAAAAACCGGAGAACTACAATCGATTTGATTATTGAAAATTAATAATGAATAGCGTAAAAGACTTACTTTACTATAATTACCAGGTATGCGTTAAAATTTGTATGCGAAATGTATGTATTAAATGTAAAGACAAATAATTAACAGTTATTAGTACATGCAATACTCTCTCGTATAGAATACAGTTATATGAATGAAAAATGGCAGTCACATTGAGTTCAAGTATTTGATTTTATTATTAGTACTAAACTTTAGGGCTCGTTGTCAGCGAGTTAGTTTTTTGTCTAGAAACTGGCATGAAACTGTCGTTGACAATAGCGAGACTGTCAATGGTTTTTAACACACTTTTATTAGGTCGGGTTGTATGTATGTATGTATGTATGTATGTATGTATGTATGTAACGGAATCTTTGAGCTTAATTTTCACTGACTTCTAAAAATCTGATCGACTTGAAATTTTGCATACCTATCAAGGACCGATGACAATGCAATAATCTGATAAAAGTTTTCCATTATCCTTATTAGGATTGCCAACTACCTCAGAACAGAATTATAACAAAAATTAAGATACAAATAGAGTAATTCAAATTAGAGTTAAAAGCGTGGGATGCTTGATATAGTAAATATTACAATCATTCTATTGGCAACTACCTATGTACAGAAGGTTATGAAAGTGAAGCAAAATGCATCCCACGCTTTTAACTCTAATTTGAATTACTCTATTTGTATCTTAATTTTTGTTATAATTCTGTTCTGAGGTAGTTGACTATGACTGATCGTTCGATTTGCTATTACTTCATTATAGGCCTCTTTGTCATTAAAATTTATTTTCTACTTTTTAGTTCGATTAGCAAAAAAGCGTATTTTTTAGTTTTTTTAAACTATTTTTTATTTTATTTTTGAATCTTCACCAGCTTCTACCAAAGTGTCTGCCTTATGTTATGTTCACACCAAAAGAATAATCGAATTAGATTACGAAAACCCAATCTGTCTTTTTATACAGTAAGATTAAAGACTGATTAAATGCAACCTTGGCAATTAGCCTCCACTTAAAAAAAAACAATTTTTTTCTTCGTTTTTTTTTTTTGGCTGAGTTTGACTAAATCTTATTAATGCTATTGAAGAAAAGTGAAGATATGCGGTGATTCGTCGAGTCATGTAATGCCCTATTCGGCCCCCAGTAGTAGGCAATTGGCGAAAGTCGGAAAACGGCGTCTAGTTGAAGCTGCGCGAATTATAACAGCAATACGAATATAGAATGTGTTTTTTTTCATATTATGATAAATAAACCAGATTAGGTTATGGTGGTAGTCGGTCCGAATGACCAACTCACTTACACCTTACAGGTCCGTTGTGATACCACTTTGAGACACGGGAACCTTGTTTATTTATACTCCTGAAACCATTTTGAGGCTCTTATGAAGCGCAGAATTGGTCTAATCCCCACGTCAGAAAGTTCTGTAAGAGAACTGAAAAAGTGTTTACCTAGACAAACTGCTCTGATTTTAGCTAAGGCTGGACAATTGCAAAGGAAGTGCTCAACTGTTTCGTCCTCTTCCTCATATCTACAACATCGACAATGTTCATGGGAGAATACTCCTAGTCTTAAGGAATGCCTGACAAATAGCCAATGACCGGTTCTACTTATAAAGGGTGATTTTTTAAGAGCTATAAGCGGCCGCCGTAGCCGGGTGGGTTGGTGCGTGACTACCTTTCGGAATTCACAGAGAGAACGTTGGATCGAATCTCGGTGAAACACCAAAATTAACAAAAACATTTTTCTAATAGCGGCCGCCGCTCCGAGTGTATTTCTGCCATGAAAAAGCTCCTCATAAAAATATCTGCCGTTCGGAATCGGCTTGAAACTGTAGGTCCCTCAATTTCTGAAACAACATCAAGACGCCTAGCACAAATAGGAGGAGGAGCTCGTCCAAACACCCAAAAAGGGTGTAAGCGCCAATTATATATATATACTGGTATATAGGAAAGCTCTTCAAAAAAACACACGTAAAATTCAGAAAAATGCATGAAAATTTTATTTAAATCGATAGTACAGTCCATATAATTTAATGTTTGAAGATTATTTCATGCAACTGTTGACCGCGACTGCGCTTCAAATGGTCCATCCGCTTTGTCCAATTTTGGCATACTCTTTCCAATGTTTCGGCCGGTATCTCCCATATAAATGCTTTAATGTTTTCTTACAAAGGGGTTAATTCAAGCAGGCTTGTCTGAATAGACATGAGCTTTAACATAGCCCCACAAAACGGTCCCGAATGTGAAATAAAATGTTCACCGAATTCGCCTCTCAACAAGTCCATTGTTACGCGTGCTGTGTGGAATGTGGCACCGTCTTGCTGAAACCACATGTCATGCAAGTCAAGCAAAGTTTGGGCAAAAAAAAGTTGGATATCATTTCACGGTAGCGCTCACCATTCACAGTTACGTTACGATTCGCAGCATCTTTGAAGAAGTACGGTCCAATGATACCTCCAGCCCATAAGTCGCACCAAATTGGGACCTTTTCTGGATACATTGGTAGCTCTTGCAATTCTTCTGGCTGATCTTCACTCTAAAATTGACAATTCTGCTTATGTACGTACCCATTGATCAAAAATGAGCTTCGGCGCTGAACACAATTTTTCGACTTTAAACTTTCTTTACAGAACACGCATTTTTATAATAAAATTCAATGATTTGTAAGACGATTCATGGTTAAATTAAAGACCAAACTGAAGATGTTTGATAGTGAAAGAAAACACGAAACGTACGTCAGCTGTTTAAACCAACTATTTAAAAAGATAATAGCTAAAAAATCACCCTTTACAAGCCACGACCTTCGAGATATCATCTTTTGAGAGGCTAAGCAATTCCTTTGTACTTTTCTTGTTTATTTGCGGCCATAGTAGGCTATCTGTTACGCATGTATGTATGTATATTCATCTTTCCATGACCTATTGGCCTCTTGGATAATTTTATTTTTCATTATTAATTTACTCGTGGCCAATGATACTTTTGTCACTGAGCAGTTGTCGAGCAGTACCTTTAGTAATTAAACTAAAATTATTATTTTTGTATTATTATGAGGCTACTGCGCGCTACAACCAAAAGAGATCGAGTGTGAAAAGTCTGCTAGGGTACCCCATATTTTAAGGATTTTCTTTTTTTAATTTTAGCATATTCTAGGGTTTATTGTTCCATAATTTTTATGGAAGCACGGCAATACCACCAAGTTGGTGTAGCCTTTTTCTGCCTAATGCAGGACATTTACACAGAGAGATACATTTTGTTAGAGTGATCTCTCAGGCTACAGCGGCCTGTAAAGTAACCAGCTAGAAGTCTTAGGTCTACTCTGCTGAGTGAAAGTAGCTCATCAGAAATTCCTCTGTCCGAAGTAGGGAATTGTTTCGCTTGCCGCTGGCTGATAGAATTATGTATCAGAAATTATGTAAATGTGGGTTCCTCTTATTTTTATGCGCAGACATTCCCTCCCAGATATTTCTGCCTGGAAGTCTGTTGGGTAGATACCCATAGGAAGCGAATTATGATCCATTGATTCCCGCCCCTGTTCTACCATCTTCTAATTTCGATCCACGAGTGTACCACATCTGAGATCCGGGCTTGAAGGTAACATAATTATTTTGCCAGGCCGTGCGTTCATTAATAAGAAGTTCCTGAAGATAATGGGTTTGTGAGATAATGTAAAGAATAGGAGTATGTCGGAAGTCTTCTTAAATCTTTAAATGTCTTTTCATAGTTCCACTTTTCAGATCTGAGATGCCTTTTAGTCTTAAGGCGTTCAAGCGTGCTCTCTTTTTCAATTAAAATGAGATGGTTTCCATTTAAATTTACTTTTTCCTTTGAATGTTGCTCTTCCACTTCACACAAAGCCAATCGAAAAAGACTCGGTAACAGAGTTGAAATCAGAAAATTGTCATTATAACACTGTGCGACAATTTTGGGGTCATCAAAATCAAACCACACCGGACCTTTTTTTTTCTGAAAATATACCTATTCAATAGCAAAACCCTCGCTGGGTTTTTAAAAGTTAGCTCGATTTTTTTTTAAGTTTTTTTTGAAGTTTTCTATTTTCATGAGATTTTGGAGTTTTATCTGTACGCTAAATTTGACTTATAAATCGACCTTTGTTTGATTTAATCGATTTATTTTGTCATAGCTTGATGCAGAAATTTCGTACATGTACAAATAAACTTATTTTGAGAAGAACCTATATCTCAATACGCCATTTTGAATACCAAAATTTCGAAAAATTGTATGTTTTTACCATTTTTTACTGTAATTATGAAAATTGGGGTCCATATGTCGCTAAAAATTCACTTTCTTCACCAACATTTGGACTATTTTAGTCAACAATTGTCGACAGAATCAGATGAGCAAGGAGAGCGCTACCATCAAACTGCGATGCCATTTGAGTCAAGATACCGAGGAAAACGAGCTCCAGGTGCCATACTAGCCGAAATATGTTGGTGGGGTAAACATATTTTTCAATACGACCAGGAAGAAAATGAAGGAAAATGGAGTAACCAGGAGGAAAAAGAATATGAGGTAGAAGAAGAAGAGACAGGCATGGAATTCTTTACTGATGAATCTGATTACTCTGATAATGATGATGTTGAAATTCAATCATTGTCGAAAAGAGCTCGTCTCTAAGGTTTTTGTACGTAAAAATTCTTTATTTTAATAAAAAAAAAAAATTATAAGAATTCAAGTCCATATTCTTTTTACAGAGTTTTTAGATATTTAAAAAAAAATTTAAAGCAGATTATTTTTATGAAGAAAAATCTTGTTAAAAATTTATTTTTTTAGAAAATAACAAACTTAAAGTTCAGTTTTAAGTTTTTATCTTATAAATGACTTTTTTAGTACATTTTGCAACATTTTTGCTAGAAGAAATAGTGAGAAATTTTAATTATTTTCATAATTACAGTAAAAAATGGTAAAAACATAAAATTTTTCGAAATTTTGGTATTCAAAATTGCGTATTGAGATATAGGTTCTTCTCAAAATAAGTTTATTTGTACACGTACGAAATTTTTGCATCAAGCTATGAAAAAATAAATCGATTAAATCAAACAAAGGTCGATTTATAAGTCAAATTTAGCGTACAGGTAAAACTCCAAAATCTCATGAAAATAGAAAACTTCAAAACGCAATAAAAAAAAAATCGAGCTAACTTTTAAAAAACCCAGCGAGGGTTTTGCTATTGATTAGGTATATTTTCAGAAAAAAAAGGTCCGGTGTGGTTTGATTTTGATGACCCCAAAATTGTCGCACAGTGTAATCCATTAATACGCAAAGGGCCGAAAAAATTTATAAAAATAAAAAATTTTAAGAAAAGAAAAATCACTTGAATTCTCTTTACAACCTCGACCTGCCTACTGTATAAAAAATTAGATTAGCAAAGCTTTACCATACTGATTCCTGAGTGCTAAACGCATAAAGCTTTCTAAGTCAAACATTACAACCAAAGCGTTAGATGCATGAAAAAGCTTAAAAATATTTTAAATGAAACAGGGTGACACGAAGACTTTGAAAATGATAAATAGCAACAATTTAAATTGCAAACTTGAAAGTTAGTTAAAAAAATTAATAAAACTAATAAATTTATACTGCATACATACATATGTATGTATTCACTACATACATACCTATATAAGTAATACGAGTTTACAACCTAAGGTCCAGTTAGACCACATATAGCATCCGTTCATTCACTTTTTTGTTTTGTCCGTCTCTTATATGCAAAGTTTCATACGCGGTTGGTTAGAACTCGTCATGCTTATGAACTTCCATAACTTAGTTTCCAAATTACGGTTTTTAGTAGTACCCTTTACTTTGTTCTCAGCCATGAAATTTCGCTGGCAATTAGTTTTCAAAACTCAAAAACTCTACCCAAACTGCCTTTGATGGTTCTTCAGCTATTTCATTTAAAAATTGCTCTGCTCTGGTGGCTCCGCTCAAAATAATTTTCAATAAGTCGTTATCTTCTGAAAATTTCACTGAAGCTTGGAAACTCGGTTCTATAACTCCTAAATATGTATGTATATTGAAAAGCGGCAATAAGATTGATATACGTAATTATAGACCTATCTCGAAGCTCACCAATGTATCTAAGCTTATTGAATGCGTCATCAAAGATAAATTATATTGCTCAGTTAATAGTTGAATTTGCGGAATCAACACGAATTTATATCGGGTCGTTCTACACTTACGAATTCGGTTGCCTTTATTGAGTATGGTATCCCAGCATTCTCTTCTGGGTGCCAAGTTGATTGGATTCCCACCAACTTTTTTAAGCCTATATCAAAGTTTCACAAATGGTGTTGATCGACAAGCTCCCTTGTCTGGCTATTCATTCTACTTTTCAACAATGGATCGATAGGATGGAATTTGAGTCGAAGGCGTTCTCGCACTCGTTGATGTTCAATCTGAACCTTTTTTTGTCACCTCTGGCGTGCCACAAGGTAGCATTCTGGGTTCATTGCCGTTTATTCTATTTATAAATGCCATTGGTTCTCGCTTTTCGTTCGCCAACTTTCTATTATACGCCGACAATCTGAAGAGTTTTCCAGTCGTTACGAATGCGGCAGACATGATGAAAGTCCAATCCGAACTAGATGAATCATATTCTTAGTGCTGGAGATCTCATCTTTTTTAAATATTAAAAAATGCATTCCTGTTTCTTTTTCAAAATCACGCAGTTTATTAAAAACTCAGTACAGCTTCTTTGGAGGGTTATTGTAATCCCTTCAAGAATTAAGCGATCTTGGTGTTATTTTTAATATTCAGTTTTCATTCATCAGTCATATTTATTTTGGCGTTTCAAAGGGCTTACGCTAGGCTTGGTTTTGTGCGGCGTCCCTACACTATAAAACTGCTTTATACCTCTTTTATTCACTCGCATCTGGAGTATGGTGGAATAATCCGGCGCGCTTTCCACCAGTTCCACATTGATAGGATAGAATGTGTGCAGAAGGTGTTTCTAAAAATTTGCTTACGTTCATTAGGCTCCTCGGATCCTATGCCTTCGTATATTGCACGTTTAGCACTACTCAATTGGAAATCTTGATGGGTCAATTTCAAATTGAGCAGGTTTTATTTTTTGCATTATAAAGGACGATCAATTCAGAGTTTTATTAGATTTTAGTTGATTTTATTTGATTTTACTTGATTTTATTTTATTTTATTTGATTTGATTTTATTTGATTTTACTTAATTTTATTTGATTTTATTTGCTTTTACTTGATTTTATTTTATTTTATTTTATTTTACTTGATTTTATTCGATTTTATTTAATTTTATTTGATTTTATTTGATTTTACTTGATTTTATTTAATCTTATTTGATTGTTTTTTATTTTACTTGATTTTATTTACTTGATTTTATTTTATTTTAGTTGATTTTATTTAATCTTATTTGATTGTTTTTTATTTTACTTTATTTTATTCGATTTTATTTGATATTACTTGATTCGATTTGATTTTACTTGATTGCTTGATTTTATTTGATTTTAATTGTTTTTATTTGAATTTGCTTGATTTTACTTGAGTTTATTTGATTTAATTTGATTTTATTTGAATTTGCTTGATTTTACTTGAGTTTATACTTCGGTCGGTGTCTCGTGAATAACTTTAGTAATGTAGGTTTCCAATACCTCAATCGAAGATGATTTACCCACAAAGCCTTTACACTTTGCATATCCCCAAACAAATAAAAGTCCAAAGGTGTGATATCACACGATCTTGGTGGCCAATCCACTGGTCCGAAACGAGTAAAATTGATCACCGAAAGGTCGCCGCAGTAAATCCATTGTTTCACGGGCTTTATGGCAAGTAGGGACGTCTTGTTGAAACCAAATGTTGTGGAGATTACAGGTTTCAATTTCCGGCATCCGGCATCAGAAAGCAGTATATCATGGCGTGATAGCGTACGCCATTCACTGTTCCATTGGCTCCAGCCTCGCCTTTGAAGAAATATGTGCCGATGATCCCTCCAGCCCATAGGCCGCACCAAGGGGTTGTTTTCAATAGATGTGATGGCTGTTTTTGAATGACTTTGGGTTTGCTTTTTCACGTAGCCATTAAGCCAAAAATGGGCCTCATCGCTGAACACGATGTGAACATGACTAGCTCTAGTGGTACCGATTCGAAGGCGTGTAAATATTTTGAGGCGTTGAGCAGACATGTGTATAGGATATAAGGATTTGATGCCAGTAAAGGGTCTGGCACTCGAAGTGTAACCAATTAAAAAGGCCAGAAATTTAGTTTGGAAAATTGCTTTTCTTCAAATCAAAGTAAAAAATGTGGGAAGATAATACAAAATTAAGATTCAACTTACTTTTGCTCGATATGACCACCCTTTTGCCTTGACTATGGTCTTGAGATGGTCCAAAAACGAACCGCAAGCTACCCGAATGTGACTAGCAGGCATATTGGCCCAATCGCTTTTTTCAGCGCCTCGAGACTGATGCATCGTTTAGTTTGGACCTTACTCTCCAAAATGGCCCAACGGAATCGTGTTTGATGAATTTGAGAGCCATTATGTGGACATTATGAAGTTCGGTTGTGTTTGGTTCGGTCGGTGTTTGGTTCACTCGAGCTTTGTGAGACGGGGCCGAGTCCGTTTGAAACGCCCATGGTCTGCCACCGAAATGTTTGTCTGCCTCCGGCTTCAAAGCAACCTCCAGAATACTTTCCCGATAATATTTCGCATTTACCTTGACGCCAGGCTCGATGAAAACGATTGGAGAGGGCCCAATCCATTACCTATGGCGGGAGCTGTCTCCTGAAGTTGGTTACTGTTCCGGACCCTGGTTGGTTCGAGTGCCGGACCCAGTAGAATTGTGCTTTTTGTAGTGGTGCAGGTAATTATTCCATTGCCTCTTTCCTGACGCGATTTTTATATCATTTTCCGAATATCGTTGTGAATTTTTCTATTACTTTTCAACCAGTACTGTACTAGGACTAGAACTGATGCTAATAAATCGGACTCAGAAATTTATAGACTAGTTCAGATTTCTCCAACGGGACATTTTCTTGAAACTGCTTAAATGTAGCACAAATTCACATACAAAAAAATAGTATTTTCCATTCTAAAATGCCTAAGTATATGAGAACAGAAGATGTAGGAAAAATACTAAGACTCTCAACTACACCCACGTGCATACACTTTTTATTCACCACACACCACATACTTGTATGTGCATACCTAAGTACGAATGTGTGGAATTATATTACAGCAAAAACAAATCACGGCAGTCGTGTAAGTATCCACACACAAATGTAAATTAAATAAATGAAAGTGGTAATGACATCAATTGAGGGTACAAATAAAAGCAGAGCGCTTTGCGAACGCAAAATGCGGCAACAAAAGCGCCAATAGCAAGTGGCGAGCAATTTGATTAGTCCGACGACAGAACAAACAGATGCACAGAATACTAGAAATGATCGCAAGTACAAAGCTGGGCAGCCAGGTTGTTGTTCGTATGGTCGGTCAGACAGACAGGCAGGCGGGCAGGCAGGCATATACAGATGTATAGGTAGCTATGTATGTGCGGGTATTGGGTTTGAGTACAATAGCCTTATAAAATGGCAATGCGGCACATTTGTAAATGCACTTCAACTAATAAAATAAAAAAAAAATTTAAAAATAGAAAAAAAAAGTAACAAATAAAAGTAATAATAATACCAATCGTAATAAACGCCGGACGACACATAGTGCGAGCAGATCAGTGTTTGTAGAATTGTTTCATGAAGCTCTGCGTATGGTGAGAAACGCAGATAAAGTGAAAAAGATTTACCGAGTGCATAATTAATTAATTCCCTGATTTATTAATGATTTAAAAAAAATTTATTTTAAATTAAATTAATTTAATTTTTTTTTTTACTTTTCCACTGGCGTTGGAGTTTAGCAGTTTTATTGTTATGTAAACCTTTATAAAATAAAAATAAAAAAAATATTGTAACTAAATATTTTAATTTGAGATGAATGTAAAGTAAAGTTTTATTAAAGCGCAGCGGATTAGATGAATTGGCCACATCATAAGAATGCCCAACGAAAGAATCCAAAAACGGGTGTTTACTTTCCGTCCAATTGGAGGAAGAAAGAGAGGCCGACCAAGAGAGAGAAGTTGAAGGAGACTTAAAAGCGGTGAACGTCCGTAATTGGAGAAATGAGGCAAAATAGAGACTGAATTGGAGGATGATTTTTGAGGAAACTATGGTCCACCCAAGAATGATAGAAAGAAGATTGCGCCCATCAAGAGTGCATGACGTCACGTTTGCCGAGTTGTGCAGTGTTGCCAACCATTTGCTCTTCACAATAAAATTAATGCTTTTTTATACCCAAAATGCAAAAATTTTTAAGTTTCATGTTTGTTTCTTTTTTTTTTTAATTTAAAGCTACCGAAACTTTAAGTTAAAAAACAAACTATATTATTAAACAAAAAAAGGTTAAAAAAGGTCACTCTGAGAAGAGTGCCAATGAAAATTTTTTTACTCTTATAAAATTTGATAATTTGAAAGTGCAAATTTAATTTTTGGCTCCATTTAAGGTTATGCAAGAATATTAAATCTTCTTCTCTCAACTCTTCTTAAGATTGAAAACCTTTTTACACATTTTAAAAAGCTTTTGAATTTATTGAATGCGAATTAAAACCATAGAGGTCTAATCGTTTCTTCCGATCATCAATCCTTAGTGAGACATAGGACATTAAGAGTTGTATTCATTGTAAAAATAAGCAGCAAAATACCAGAAAATACTAAAGAAACCATACTGACATTTTTACAAAAAGAGTAGCTTATCTAGTTACATAACCTCAAATATAGCAAAAAAGTAGTTCCCTTTAACAAAAGAGTCTCGCTTAACAAAAAAAACTCATAAATTAAATTTTACATAAGCATAACACATTTATTTAAAAAAAACGCCATTTAAAGACAATTTGTCACGCATACAAAGTTCTTTAAGTGATTCAATAAAAATTTGTTGGGTTATTTTCTTTGAATGGGTATTTTAGTGCGTTTTTATATCCAAAACTAGGCAACACTGCAGTAGCGAGAGAGAGATTTGACTGCCGAAAGCAGAAGAACACCAACAACACCTGCAATCGCGGGCAATGCCACCAGATGTTAAAAAAAAGTGAAGCTAAATAAAACTGGGTAAATTATTTAAATAATTATTAAAAAATGTATATTTTACAAAATTATAAACATTACATTTTAATTAGAGCAGCTAGAAAAATGTCACGAAGAAAGAACTAAAACTCCGAGACTAAATAACAAAAAAAATGCTAAATGATGTTACGAAAATGATAATCTGGCCATACTGGAGCTAAAATCACGTAACTAGTTGTCAAATTCGCTGAGAGCAAAATAACGGGACCACGATAGGTGCCATCTCATTATTCTCTCCATCGTATGGTCCACCACAGACTGTGAAGCTAAGAGATAGAGAGAGAGAGACAGAGAGAGAGAGAGTAAAGTAACAAAGACTTTAGCTGCACGATAATTTTTTAAATGGGCCATATTGCGTGTTCGGATAAATATCACTTCTTCTCATAATTTATATCTACTTGTACAAGGTGGTGCAAAATTAATCACCCCATCGGAAGATTTCTAATTTTTACAAATGGCTTATTTTTTTAGTTTATTTCAAGTCTAAAACATAATTATTGTTTTTACAGACCACTTAGAACTAATACGAGCTTAAATTACTACAGAAAGTTAAATAAACTAATAAAAACAATGAGTTAAGAATTTCATAAAAATCATTCTTTGACACACATTTGGACATTTTGACACACATTTGGACACTCGAGATTTTATTGAATTCTCTTAGAGCGCGGGCCACGGGAGCATTTCGCGTATAATTCATGCTAAGCAATTTAAGATAAAATGAATAAGTGTTGCGTAGAGATCTAGTGGGAATTCTCCTTAATAAAGATGAACAATCAATTTCTCCTTCAATTACACTAAAAACAAAAGACGGTGAGAGTATAGACCTTCGACTCTCTAGAGACTTTAAGTTAAGGTACTTGACCACCTTATAAGTTTCAAAAAATTAAATTTTTTTTTTTTACATTTTTTCAATCCTTAGACTTTTAAAAATCATCACCTGAAACTGTTTTTTTAAATTCGAATTCTAACAAAGTGAAATCAGTGAAAATGTGCAGGCGCATCCTGCACTCATTACTTGCTGACTCAGCGGAAAGAAAATAGCAAGTTTTAACTTTAAACGCGTTTTTCCAGAAATTACTTTTTTTCGAATGGCGGACACTTTATCTCCGAAACTGCTTAGCCGATTTTAATGATTTTGGTCTTGTTTTATTTGTTAAGATGTTTTGTATGCCAATTTACCACATTTTGCAAAAAAAAAGTTAATAAAGTATTGCTTTTTAAGCATAACATTGTGAAAAACAGGGGTGTTTTCTTAACTTTTATTCAAACATCCGCCATTTTTGTATTATTTTTTTTTTTTGTCAGTTTGTGGTAAATTCTCACGCAAGGAACCTTCCTTTTGAAAATTTTGTTTCTCTCTTTTGTTTTAGAATTACCATTTCTAAGATTAACTGTCCGCCGCAAGACATGATTTTCTTCAGGCCTCGACTTTGGCGCCTCCTGGATATATGTTAAAAAAAGAAATTTTAATAAATCAATTTTTTTTTGTATTATATAAGCTCTAAATAAAAATTAAAAAAAAAATTTATTTTAATATATTATACAGAACATGAAAAAAAAATTATTGAATATGTTTTACTTTTTAGCTTTCCAAGGTGGTCAAGTACCTTAATTAAAACCCAACGGGACTTATAGGAAAGGATAGGATTTGAAAATTTTAACGACCTGAGAGCATATTTTAGGAGCGCATTCTGTAAATGTTCAATTCTGTCAATTGCGAATTGGTGGCTTCATATGTACCTATGTATATCAATCATATTTGACGATTATGAACAAAACAGCTGATGTATACAAACAGGCGACAAGCAATGGGGTGCGTAAAGTTCAAACTAAAAATTTCCATCACTCAACATTTTTTTTTATTTAATAAAAAATTTATTCAAAAAACGAAATTGGATGATTAATTTTGCGCCACCTTGCATATGTAGATACTGTAGATAGTTGTAAGTGAAAGGGTTTCTCTATATTCGCATCTGTTAGGAAGTTACAGGGTAGAATAGGGTAGGTGCTTGAGATGTGTGCTTGCATATTTCAACTTTTAAACCCGTTTTAATCGAAACGTCATTTTTTTCTTTAATTTTTAAAAAGCAATATCTGAAAACTCTATTTTTAAAAACGAAAAAATCACTTTAGAATGACTTTAATTATTAAAAGTGTCCGAGTCCTTCTCTGCTAAGGGAAAACACTCCATCAAAGTGAAAGCTAAAAGTGAGGAGCTAAAACTCAGACTCGTGAGCTGATACCAAATTATGGTGCAACGCCAAGTGAAGTTCTTAGGTTAAGTTAGGTGAAATGGCTGCCCTAGCTTGGGGGCCACTTGGACAAATATACAACATTTGTCCGTTGTGACGTCATACAGGGGGAAGGAGAAAGGAGAAGGGAAGGAAGAAGGAGCCTTGGGATTAGGGGATGATGGCCATGCACTTATGACGACGCCGACGGTGGCTGATTTGCGTTCGTAATTAGCCGCAACAAGCTACCTGATGAACTTCACAAAATTTGTGATATGTAGACCCGTTATATCCGCAGGCGTAGCGAAAAAATTAGAGCCCAGATGTCGAAATATTTGCCAGACGAGACCAGGGCCGCTGAGAAGAAGGTGTTGAGATGATTCCACCTCGTCTTCAAGTCAGCTTCTGCAGAACGGATTTGAGGCAATCCCAAGTCTAACCGCATGGACACCTCTCGGACAATGTCCTGTAAGGATAGCCACTAAACTCGAGAGCTGGGGCTTTGCTAGCCTTAGGAGTTCCCTCGAGCGTACCCGATCTACCCGTGGTCAAAAGGTTCTCGAGACCTTGCACGTTTGCACACTAGCCCAGCTCTCGCTGAGTTGATTCGAGGCCCATCTTTCCAGGAGCAGACCACAGGTTCTTAGGGAACCCCAATCTTCTCAGCCTGAACCCCAATGAGCCTGATATCGAAGTATTCGGATGCAATCGAGAGAGTACAAACAACGAGCCCAAGGCCCTAATTGCCGCTTGGCTATCGAAGTAAGAATTTACTTCCTTAACGGTAATTACTGAAGTAAGCAACCAATCCACTGCTTCCTTAATTGCGGCTACCTCCGCTCGGAAAACACTACAGTGGTCCGTAAGCCTGAATTTGAGTTTGATGGGGAGGTCCTTACAGAATACTCCCAACCAACTTTTCCGTCCGACTTCGAGCCATCCGTGAACATGTTTGCCATGCCTTGTCGCCAAATGAGTATATGAGTAGAAAAAGGTCCGCTCGGTCCTAGAGGGGGTGTACAATGATCCAGCATCATGCGGATGAACTCAAAATTTTTAAGAATGCTGGAGTGTCCATAGCTTAAGTCTAGCTTATGGCCCGAACACCTTAGTTTGATTGTGGTGCGTGCAGTGGTAGTTTTTCTTACAATGTCCACAGGTGCTACATTCAGCATAGCGTTAAGCACTAGAGTAGGGGGAGTACGGAGCGCCCCATTGATTCAAATGAGGGCAGACCTTTGAACCCTCTCCAGCTTCTCAACTGTGAAGTTGTTACTGAATGGGTATAATCAAAGGAGATCCAGACACCTCATAACACTCCCTAAGGGCACACAGAGAACTCTCAGAGGTCTCTGCAAATTGTGTAGTCATCTGCACAGGATTGGGATATGCCCCTCTAACTCCTGTCGTTTCTGCGACTAGTCGCGGGAGACTCCAGCACATCTTCTTCTCGAATGTGATGCTATAGCGCGAAGAAGAATGAGATATGGCGGCCGGTTGTGGCTGAAAGAAAGGCAAATACGATCAGCTCAACATTCAGTTCTATCTCAGATTTACTAAGGGAAATAGGTTTGGATGAGGTACTGTGATAAGTAGAGGGCAGAAAATATTATGAAGTCGATGTGCAAATCTCATTTTCATTCATTCATTCATTACTAATTCGATTTGTGTCTAACACTTCACGGAATGCCGTTTGATTTTTTGGTCTCAATCATAGTGGCAAAATTTTTTCGAAAAAAAAAACAAAAATCTTATTTTTTAGTAATCGAATCGTTGTTATTTTTGAGCCGCATACATGTCTAACTAAGTGACGCGTGCATTCTTCTTTAGTTGTTTGGCCAAACTTATCATATTACTGGTGACATGCGTCTTGATGTTGTTCCACAAATGGAAACTCTATAGTTTTATGCCGCCTCCGAACGGCAGGTGGGTTTTATGAGAACCTCTTTCGTGGCAGAAATGCACTAATTGCCTGCTGAGGGGCAACCACAATTAGACAACTCTGCTATCTAAGAAATTGTGAAAATGTAACTACAGTGAGATGGTCTCTACGTGGCTTCGGGCAGCCAGTATAACCTAAGCTAACCTAACCTGACTACAGTGAAATCTCTCTGGGCTGGCACTCACCGTCAGTCAGCTATTGTCCGTCCAAGAGTGGTTCCCACTCAGAAGAGGGCAACTTCTTGATATAGAAAAAATGCCCGCTCAACGGAGATATCCGGCTAATAGAGGCCTTTAGGAGTGGTGTGGCATCACAACAGTCCTCTAACTGCAACACCTAACCTAAACTAGGAGACGTTTCTTCTTGCTGCAAACTGTTTTACCATTTATCTATCGAGTTCAGCATTTGCGTTACAAGGTTTTCTGGTGTGAGGACGACGTCGAGGACTTTTGTGAGCTCGAAGCGCTCTTCATAAAATCTGCGCAGTGAAAAGTCACATGTTCTGCCCTCTCAACTTCGTTTTGGCACTCTGGGCAGGTCGAATTATCTGCTAGACTAAAACAGTGGAGGTACGCAAGAAGGCCTCCATGTCCGCTGAGGATGCGTCGCCCAAAGAATCCATTTTGAAACAAATCTCCTGTGGCGATGACTGTATTCACGAACAGACGACAAGCACGGACGCGTGAGGTAAAGCCTGAAGACGAACCCAAACAGACGACAAGTCGATATCGAGTAACGATATTGCAAATTTCCGATGTCCCATTGGTGACGAACCAGCAACCATTGGAAATTTAACTCAAACGAAATTTTTTTTTAACTCAGTTTGACTTCGAAACTCGAGGATTCACTTCAAATAGCAGCAATATGCCCCATAGAAATCACAGATACATATATAAGGGGTTATGGGTAGTCAGAATTTTGGATTTTCACAAAATTGGATTTTTTTTGCATTTTCTTAAAAATATTGTGTGAAAATTTGAAGTGAATCCGACAAATACGTTTCGAGTTTTTCAAAACTTTAAATGCTTTTTTCTCAAAACTATGTTTTTTCAACTGGTGGTCACTGTAACCTAAAAACCGCTTGGTAGATTCGCCGTAGCCGAATGGGTTGGTGCGTGATCACCATTCGGAATTCACTGAGAGGTCGTTGGTTCGAATCTCGGTGAAAGCAAAATTAATAAAAAAATAAAAATAAAAAAAAAAAAAACATTTTTCTAATAGCGGTCGCCCCTCGGTAGGCAATGGCAAACCTCCGAGTGTATTTCTGCCATGAAAAAGCTCCTCATAAAAATATCTGCCGTTCGGAGTCGGCTTGAAACTGTAGGTCCCTCCATTTGTGGAACAACACCAAGACGCACACCACAAATAGGAGGAGGAGCTCGGCCAAACACCTAACAGAAGTGTACGCGCCAATTATTTATTTTTTTTTAGATTTCAATAAAATTTAAACTGCTTTGGAAAAACATAAAAAACTCGTGTCTGATCGAAGGATTTTTTTTTTCAAAAATTCAAATTTTTTTAACAATTAGTTGTCGGTTTTTTCTTGCAAATCTGAAAAATATTTTCTGAGACTGGCGGTCTGTTGTTAATTTTGAAAACAAAGCTTCGCTCAGACACAAGATTATCTATTAATAAAACTAATTTATTTTGTCCGATTGAGTTTAGATGAATCTCCAAGGACTTATGTTGATCACGGCAAGGGACTTCTGGAGAAACGGGCTCCACACAAACAGCGATAACTTTTACAATTATTAATTTTTTTCTTGATGTATTAATGTTATGTTTTTATTTTTGTAAAATAAAGCAATTGACTAGCAAAAAAAATATTGAAAATCATAATTTTTTCGATCCTCTGACTACCCCTAACCCCATTTTCCACAATACAAAAATTACGTGTCCTTGTCAATTTTTCAAATCTTTTCCGTTTCATTTATTGCTTTCATATATTTCAGTATCGTACTAATTTTCTGATTTCCTATACATCTGTATGTATGTGTGTGTGTCTAACCTGCTCATGTAATTATGCATAGTAACGTCACCATTCTTAATTCTTTTCATTCTACTTATTTATTTATTCTTTATTATTATTATTTTAATTTTTTTTTTTTTTTGGGCCTGTCACCGACACCGATCAGGAAACGTGCTATTAAGTTTAATTAGTCGCATTCTCGCAGATTCTCGACCAGACAACCTTCTCGCTCTAGTTTACGCTGGCCAAGACCGAAGTAAACCGATCCGCTTGAATGCAGAGATTATTGTGCTCAAGTGGCGTCCGTTTGATGCGCACCGAGGGTAGCTGATGTCAGATAATTGCGTTGACAAAGAAGCAGTTATCGCAAATTGGATTAACTGACTTGAAAATAAAGTGCGAAAACTCATACACGCACACAAGCGCATTTCAAAAATTATTATAAAGCAACAATGCAGAAAGTTTTTTTACGCTTCCTTTATGAGTCTTTAAGACTATTTTATTTACTGGAGATTTAATGCTTATTAACAACAATACTTCAGTCAGAAAAATAAGGAATAAATTATATTTTTAATAAATATAATAAATAAATCACGGATAAATTGTGAACTTAAGACGGATGAATGGATAAAAGCGACTTATTGATTATTTTCTTTTATCTCTTTTTGCTTATCCATTATTAATTTTAGTGATGGCTGGAATGAATTTGACTGTGGTTGCGGACTGGTTTGCCAGTGAGTGGCTTAGGATAACCCGTTGAATAGGAAGTCTCGTAAGCAAAGCCCTGGTATGACTGCCCCTAAATAATATCGCGACTGCCGTAGCCGAATGGGTTGGTGCGTGACTAATATTCGGTTGCCTCTCGGCAGGCAATGGCAAGCCACCGAGTGTATTTCTGTCATGAAGAAGGTTCTCATAAAGAACTATTTTGCTGTTTGACTAAATACCTAACAAATATGCCTTTTTTAATAATATCCTAATAAAAAAGGAGGTTGAATTAGTTTTAAAGGTGACACACAGATGGCGCTATTTATCACTTTATCGCGTTGGCAATACTGAATATATATTCATGACAAAGCCTCATCCCTAGGCTTTGTTTATCAGTATCTGTCATTTCGCTGAAGTATAAACAACACAGTGTTTTCGTGCTCCGAGTATGTCAACTTTCGTGCCGTCGAAACGCAATTTGCGGGAAGCTTTGCTTTTCTGCTTCAATTTGAAAAAAAAATACAGCCCAACCCCGTGAATTGCTGCAGGAGGCCTACCCAGACCATACTCCGTCGATTTCAACATGTGAGTACTGGTTTCGACGATTCAAAAGTGGTGATTTTCACACCGAAGACAAGGAGCGTCTTGGCCAGCCCAAAAAGTTCGAGGACGCGGAATTGGGGGAATTGGTAAACGAGGACTCGTGCCAAACCCAAGAAGAGCTTGCTGAATCATTGGGCGTTGATAAATCAACCGTTTGCAAGCGTCTAAAAGCGATGGGAATGATCCAAAAGCAAGGACATTGGGTCCCGTACGAGTTGAAGCTGCGCGACGTCGAACGGCGATTTTTTACGTGCGAATTGCTGATCGAGCGACAAAATCGGAAGGGTTTTTTGCATCGGGTGGTGACTGGCGACGAAAAATGGATCCACTACGATAACCCAAAACGCAAAAAATCATGGGGTTTGCCCGGCCACGCATCAACGTCGACGGCCAAGCAGAATATTCACGGCAAGAAAATCATGCTCTGCATTTGGTGGGATCAGGTCGGCGTCGTATATTTTGAGCTGCTCCAACCGGGCGAAACAATCACGGGGGATCGTTACCGACTGCAATTGATGCGTTTAAGCCGGGCATTGAAAGAAAAACGGCCGGAAACGGTAAAAAGGCACGACAAGGTTATTTTGCAACATGACAACGCTCGGCCGCATGTTGCTCAACCTGTCAAAAAATACCTTGGAACGCTTGGCTGGGAAGTGTTACCCCACCCGCCGTATAGTCCAGACATAGCTCCCTCCGATCATCATTTGTTCCGGCATATGAGTCTCGATTTGGCGGACCAGCGGTTCTCCTCGTACGAGGCTACTAAAATATGGGTTGAGTCATGGATAGCCAAGCAGCGGCCAGAATTTTGGAGAAACGGCATCCGGAAATTGCCCGAAAGATGGGCGAAAGTTGTAGCTAGCGATGGCCAATACTTCGAATAAAATATTTTGTACCGTTTTTTCACAATAAAGCCCCGAATCTTCGAAAAAAACCTTTAAAACTAATTCAACCTCCATACTAATAGGCTGTTTCATGTCGGCGTGGCCAGTAAATGATTTTTGAATGATGAGAAATTTATAAACTTAAAAAAAATATTGAAGCGGACTCAACGGCTGGCAAAAGAAAAAGGTGTATACTTTGTACATTAAGCCTTAAATATAGGCCAAAATCAAGTTTTTCGTCCTAAGAGCAAACTTTCGGGGAAGGACATGATAATGCGGAAGGACAAGAACGCCACTTTGAACCTATTAAAAAATCAACATAAATCTCTGCGTGCCTTTAAGGCTATACCAGGGCACGATTTTTGTATGATGATTCGAAGAATGTAAAAAAGATGGGCATACAGAAGTTCATTAAAAGAGGGACTACTTTAAAGGCAATTAGATAAATTTGACAAATTGAATAAAGATTTTCCATTTTATAACAAAATTCACATTATTTATTGAGCACGGCACTAAACTGTACCAAAAATAATTTTTTTAAATAGTCAGCCAATTTTTCAGAATATCCCAATATTTTCACCATTTATTTCACCTAAAGATGCAAGACTGATAGATTACCAGGTTTGGTCCAGGATAGAGCGAATAATAAGGTGGCGTCGATCGTGGTATCGCTACTTTGCTCTCAGTTAATGTGACAAAATCGCTGTGAGTTTGACGTCACGTTTGTGCAATTTATTCGTGTGTTGTTTGGGTGATTTTTTCTGCTTCTTGCATTCTTGTTCTCATTTTCACATCTCTCTCATGCAATTGCACCGATCTGACGTCACGCATTCTCTGAAAGGCGCAATCTTGTTTCTATCGTTTTTGTGTTTAGCCTATGGTGAAAAGAAGTCAAAGGTGAGCTCATTACCATACCGTTATTCGGCTTTTAACGAATTTGACTGTATCAGCTGATTGGCTGAAGTCACCGGGGTCATGGTAGTAGTTTGTTTACGAAAAAACTGTAATTGTGTTGCTGATATACGAAAATAATCAACCAATGATAGTTCGTTGCCATCTGAACAACGACTTATTGGACGAGTGCGTGAATACATACGTATGAAATGAGCATGCAGAATTCAGCTGCCGAATCATTCGAATCAATCAATCAATCGAATCGAATTCTTTTTCGCCTAAGCTAAATAGCAAACCTGGTAATTTATCATCCTTGGGTTTGGCCTGCAGCTGTGGTGAAAAACGAAATTGAGGGGTTATGGGTAGTCAGAATTTTCAAAAAATTAGATTTTTTCCATTTTCTTAAAATATTACAATATTTTAAAAATATAGTGTGAAAATTTAAAGTGAATCCGATAAATACTTTTCGAGTTATTCAACAATTAACAAAAGACGCTCGGACGCTCCGGAATCGATGGCAAAACTTCAAATGCGTTTTTCTCAAAACTATGTTTTTTGAACTGGTGATCACTGTAACTTAAAAACCGCTTGGTAGATTTCAATAAAATTTATACTATAATAAAATAAATTTATGCGACCCAAATTGCGGGATATCAGAATTCGTTTTAGAGGTATGGTTCGTTCGGCAAAGTTTTTTTATGAAGAGTTTTTCCATGGCAGAAATGCACTCGGATGTTTGCCTGCCGACGGGCGTAAGATTAGCGCCGTTTAATTTTGGGAGATTAAAGTTTGGTAACTTGGCTCGGCAGGCAATGGCAAACCTCCGAGTGTATTTTTGCCTTGAAAAAGCTCCTCATAAAAAATATTTGCTATTCGGAGTCGGCTTAAAACTGTAGGTCCCTCCATTTGTGGAACAACATCAAGACGCACGCCACAAATAGGAAGAGCAGCTCGGCCAAACTCCTAACAATAATTTTTTTTCTTTAGTTTTCTTAGTGAACAGCATCAGTTCAGTTTTACTCGGAGCTTAAAAATTACTCTAATTTCCAAATCATGGGCAGACATTAATTAAACTTAATTTCCATTTATTGATTCAATTCTGTTTCCTGCTCCTATTTCATTTCATTACATTTAAAATAAGTTCATTCCCTTAAACCCATATCACTTTTTTTTTTAATTTATTTAACATAAATCTTTATTTGTTTTAATTGTGCTTAGCTTGCATCTGTAATTTCATTTTGTTGCTCAGTTCACCCACGTCCACCCTTTTGCCCCCTTTCATCTTGTTAATCCCTTCAAGAAGCGCAAATGAAGTTCCAATTCTATTTCTATTGCCATTGACCACCTGCAAGGCTTAACATTGAATGCAATCACAGCACAGAGACAGAGAACAGAATGTCAACGTCAGGGATTACATGCAACTAATAAACAGCTGCCAACCGACTCGCTAGCAAGCCAGCTACTATTTGCCACCACAGGCCATCACACTTCCAGATATCAGTGCACGAGCTAACATTTGCCGCGCCAGGATACTCCAATAACCTCTTGAACCAATGACTCAGTTATTGCCCTGCCGCACAGAAAGTGTGGCGGCAAAAACGAAGTCAAACGCTACGAATACACGCCACAGAGCAGATGCATAGAAAATGCACACATATTTACGTGATTATGTATATGTGTGTATGTACATACAGGTATATGTTACAATTTACACGCGCAAAAGCTCACAAAGCCCAATCTTACTCATGCGAGCCACGAGCTTTCCGCTCCACAAAGCTCCACTTGGCGCTTTGCAACCCCCAACACAAAGTTGTGAGCACCAACTACGAGCGCAGCATATGTGAGTGTGTTGTTGTATAGTAGTAGTATTTTATCAGTTCAAGTGTTGGTATGTCGCCAAACACCACGTCTGGACCGAACCGAAGCAGACCGAGCAGACGAGCGCGAGACTTTGTCGTCAAAGCAGAGTAGGCAGAGTGGGTGTGTAGACAATTTTCTAAATAATAACAACAAATGAACGCTTTCTTTGTACGTTTGTGTGTGTGTGTGTGTGTGTGGACAATTCTTACTCTTCTACTTCCATTATTAAAATATTATTTTCTTACCCTAATTTCTGGGGGTGTGCATACTAGCCAGCCAACGAGTCCATCGGCCAAACTGCCGCACCGCGACTCGAATCGTTTCGACTCAACTAAACTAAACTCAATTCAACTCGACTCAAGTTGACGGCTCCTCCGGTCTTTGACGCAACGCGCACATTCATTTCGAATCGCGCTTTACCTCGAACGCGTGCTACGAACGCCAAACGCGCCACTCACAGCAGCTTTGGTTGATTGAGTCGGTCTGATTTAGATTTGCTGGTATACCTTAAAAAAAAAAAGTTGGAAATTCAATTGGTGTGTGTCGGAAACATATAAAATTTTTCAAATTACTGCCAAAATTATTGATTTACCATCATTTGGTGTACAGTGGCAAAGAGTTACTTAGCAGTAGTGCAGTCGGCATAGTGACCAACGAGCGAAAAATCAGTATTTCTTTCGAAAATTGAAAAAGTGTAAACAATTGGTATTTTTAGCTCGGTAAAAGGCGATAAATTACATTGAGATTCACATCAAAATGCAATCAACAATCCTAGCCAGCGTCATGGTGCTCCTCTTGGCCGTACAGCAGGGTAAGTCAATGGCCGCGCAACGTTGGATATTATACAACACACAACTCAATGCTTACGAACATGAAAGTTATATAATGTGGAATTTTGCTTGTGCTTTGTGCCTTCTTGTGTGTCCATATAGGACCCTACTTTTATACCACGCAGTACAACTAAAATTTGGAAACCCTGTTTTTTGTTTTTCAATAATCCCCTTTACAACGGAAAACTCTAATATTTTAATAGTTTATACTTTTGCCCACCCTAGAAAACTAATATAATATTTTTTCTCCACCAGTTTTCTTAACGTCCGTCCCACTCTCTTCATTAAAACTCAAATTCAGGGCATTTGCGTGGTGAGGTAAGCAGCGTAAAAGCTGTATGTACACATTCTCAAATACGATTAAACAATTTTCTCTTTTCTTTGCACCACACTTTCCTTCGCTCCAGCACTTCGTCACATTCTCCAAGCCAACTTCGTACGTTATGTTAACGCATTTCCCTTTATTTCCTCGTTCGTTACAGTCCACCCAGAAAGGAAGGGCTCACTCTACATAAGCGTTTTCCCATTCACATACATTCATTTCATTTGCGCCCTTCCCCTACTGAAATCTCATTTTGTAGTTACTCAGTTGGACTATTTGCCTTATTATTTGTGTTGTTGATAGTTCACTACACTACTCCTATCCCCATGAAGCCATCCTTTTGCACTGTGCTCATATTGCTTAGATACTCTTAGATGGCTCCGCTCGCGTTGTATAACATCAGTAGTTAGTTGCCTAGGGTCATTAAACAATTGCTTCAAGCATCATATGATTTCCTAAGGCGTAACTCTGCGGCTGCGATTTAATTTGGATTTTGGCACCCTTATACTTACATATATTAATTAGTATAACATTTAAGTAGCCGCAAGCTATTTCAATATAAAGGAGTTATGAATAGGCATCATAAAAATATTTAAAACAAAGGCTGGTAATCCATTACCCGACCTGGTAGTCGCACAATTGAAGTTCGTTGCACATTCCCACTGTTAAGCAGTCGAACGCCGCTAAATAACGGGTGATTTTTTAGCTATTATCTTTTTAAACAGTTGGTTTAAACAGCTGACGCACGTTTCGTGTTTTGTTTCACTGTCAAACATCTTCAGTTTGGTCTATAATTTAACCATGAATCGTCTTACAAACGAACAACGCTTGCAAATCATTTAATTTTATTATAAAAATGCGTGTTCTGTTAAGAAAGTTTAAAGTAGAAAAATTGTGGTCAGCGACGAAGCTCATTTTTGGATCAATGGGTACGTAAATAAGCAGAATTGTCGATTTTGGAGTGAAGATCAGCCAGAAGAATTGCAAGAGCTACCAATGTATCCAGAAAAAGTCGCAGTTTGCTGCGGTTTATGGGCTGGAGGTATCATTGGACAGTACTTCTTCAAAGATGCTGCGAATCGTAACGTAACTGTGAATGGTGAACGCTACCGTGAAATGATATCCAACTTTTTTTTGCCCAAAATGAAAGAGCTTGACTTGCATGACAAGTGGTTTCAGCAAGACGGTGCCACATGCCACACAGCACGCGTAACAATGGACTTGTTGAGAGGCGAATTCGGTGAACATTTTATTTCACATTCGGGACCGTTTTGTGGGGCTATGTTAAAGCTCATGTCTATTCAGTCAAGCCTGCTTCAATTAACGCATTGGAAGACAACATTAAAGCATTTATACATATGTGAGATACCGGCCAAAACATTGGAAAGAGTATGCCAAAATTGGACAAAGCGGATGGAGCATTTGAAGCGCAGTCGCGGTCAACATTTACATGAAATAATCTTCAAACATTAAATTATATGGACTGTACTATCGATTTAAATAAAAATCTCATGCATTTTTCTGAATTTTACGTGTGTTTTTTTTTTTGAAAAACTTTCCTATAGGTCTTAAAAAATCACCCTTTAGTATTTGCCAAAAATCTAACGTAAAAGCGCATTTAACACTCTAACTACGCAAGGAGCCGTGATTCTGCACCTCCTACTATCTCATAAACATCTCTTGAAGGACTTTAATTTTTATTATTTGATTTTTAATTTTTTTTTTTAATATCATTCTTTGAAAATCTTATTGGACGAACCAAAATGAGCATGCCACAAAATCTCTTAACCCTGTAAAAAAGACTACTCCTACTTAAACTCTTTACCTCATAGAGCAGCAGAGGCAAACCAAATTAGTAGCTGACTCGGTTAACTACAGTCATCACTGTTCGAGTATTAATCCTAATCGCAGTAAACCAAGTTACCTCCCATCTGACTAGACTGCACTCGCCTACGCAATGGTCATAGTGTAATCACTAATGCACATCTACTACAAGCGCGGCAACCAACCTGTGTCCACTTTGTTAATCTCCGGTCAGTAGACTGCATTTATTAGCCTTTTTGCGCTGGAGTAGATAGACAAAGGCATCAGGATTTTGAGGGTCATGATGCACTATCACTACTAATTAACCCTTACAATGCCAACATTTTCGAAATGTATACATTTCTAATGGATTCCTAAAGTATATAAACCAGAAATTCTTCATCAACCAGCTGAAAGCCTCCGTTGCTTGTGCTGCATTTCTTTTTGTTTATTTAACTTTTTTTTTTTTGCTGTATTAGCCTTTAAAAAATCATAATAAAATAAACTCTTTACCAAGTACTGAGGGCACATAACTCTCAAGTAGGCTGTAGAAAACACAAAACGCGCTTAAACAGCAAAGCGTCCTGAGTAAAGTTACAATCGAAAACGTCAAACTCTCCAATGCAAACGTGCGCTAACATTAAAATACACTTGGGGTTGCTATGATTCCCAGGACAGTGCCTATAGTGTCCATTGCATAAAGTTAACGACCGATCGACCAATCAATATTTTATTATTATTTGAGAAGAATTTATTCAAAAAACTAAATACTAACCAGTGAAAAAATATTTGGATATAATGAATTTCAAGAGAAAAAGAGTCGTAAATAAATGTTAAGCTGATGCAAACTTCTCCTCATTGTCAAGTGAAGCAATATTTCTCCTCCTACAAAAAGGAAATTTTAGATAGCTGGAATACGCAAAGTGTTCAGAAATTTTGCATTCACACAACAACAGCATAGCTTTACGAACCCAACTTTATGAAACCTCCATTGTATGCTGTATCAACGGATGATTCTTTCGATTAATCAAATACTTACCAGGTGTATAAGCTTAAATCCGCTGTTTTTTAGTAAAAAAAAAAACCCATTTTTTTTTATAGAAAGCAAAAAAATAATTTATTCAAAGTATTTGCCCTCGCTAGCTATACATTTTTCCCATCTCTCGGGCAATTTGTGTATACCACGCCAAAAGAATTCTTCATCTTTCGAGGCGAACCACTCGTCAAGCCATTTCCGGACGTCTTCGTACGAATCGAAGTGCTGTTCGGCGAGCGCGTGACCCATCGATGAAAACAGATGATAGTCCGAATGGGCCAGGTCTGGTGAATAAGCGGGATGAGGTAGCACCTCCCAATTGATTGTCTCCAAGTAGTTTTGGACCATTCTTGACGTGTGCGATGGGGCGTTGTCGTGGAGGAAAATCAGCTTCTCATGTCTTTGTTCATAACGAGGCCTTTTTTCACGCAAAGCACGGCGCAATTTGATGAGTTGTTGGTGGTAGCGATGAGAATTAACAGTTTCACCAGGTTTCAACAGCTCATAGTAAACGACACCCTACTGATCCCACCAAACGCACAGCATCGTCTTGCGTCCAAAGCGATTAGGTCTTGATGAAGAAGTTGATGGTTGGCCGGGATCGGCCCATGATTTTTTTCGTTTAGGATTCTCAAAGTATATCCACTTTTCATCGCTAGTCACCACAAGATGCAGGAACGACTTTCTTTTATGCCTAGCCAGCAAGATTTCGCATGTGTTTTGGCGTCGCTCCATCTGTCTATCGTTCAATTCATGGGGTACCTATTTTCCGACTTTTTGGTCCTTTCCCATGGCACGTAAACGCATGGAAATGGCTGGTTGAGTGACACCTAACTGCTCGGCAAGCAGTTTTTGCGATTGGGTATCGTCCTCATCCAAAAGAGCCTGCAATTCATGGTCCTCAACTTTTCTGGGCCGATTTTCACGCTTCTTGTCACTCAAGTCAAAACGGCCGTCTTTGAACCGACGAAACCAGTCTCTGCAAGTTGTTTCCGATAATGCACTGTCACCATAGGCCTCCACAAGCATTCGATGCGATTCGGCAGCCGATTTCTTCAAATTAAAGCAAAAAAGTAGAGCTTCCCGCATATGCTCTTTTTTTGGCACAAAATTAGACATGATTACGCAAGGAAAAAAGTGTGCTGCTGTATGAAATCACTGATGATGTGCAGTGATTGATGTAAACAGGTGTCGAACCCATGCAAAAAAAAATATGGCATTTCTATGGTAACTTGATATGCTCACTAAGGCCATCTACGAGCAATCAGCGGATTTAAGCTTATACACCTGGTAGAATGAGACAAGTCACATTGAACAGATAGTAGCAGTAGAGCAAAAACAATAAGACCAATGTATATTGTTTTTGTTTTAGGTGCCTAAAATATCAAAATCTATATATATTTACAAAGTTTGGCAATTTTGAGTAATTTAAACAAAATTTGATTATTTAGAGACGAATTAAACAGAGAAGAATCAAATATACTCCTGTACTATTAATACCTCCTCAATGAGCCAAGGAAAGAGCAAAGAAAATGCATGGCTACCATTATTTTGACATATCCGATATAACCAAATCAATAACTCTCCTCGGCCAATTAAAAACTCAAAAAGCGGAACAATATCACATTACTTGTAGAATCTTAATACATCGACTGACCTATTAGACCAGTGAGTGAGCACTTTGACACACTTTTAACCCGCCAGGTGCCTAAGGCTTTTTCAACTTTGGACATGAATTTAGCATATTTCTATTATAGCTAACGACTTGAGCTTCTAGGTAGCTTCTGAAAACTTAGTTTTTCATCGAATTATGGATATCAGCTTTTAAAAAGGATCCTCGAACAAGACGAAAAACAGGATTTAAAAAGTTATATCTATGGTTGGGCATCCGGGTTTGGCCGGAACTCTATGTATTTACATACATTACATACATAGTCGTACATGCATTTTTATGGGTATATGTGGAAAATGCGCCACATTTATAATTCATTTTTAATCTCTTATCTTTTTCATGGTTTTGCATGCATTGAGCCACCGACAGAAACTAAAAAAATCGCTGAAAATATTTTGGCTTGTGAAAAAAATGATTTTTTTATTTTGTTCATTATTTTGACGTATTGCGAAGAAGGTTGAAGAAAAAAAAGTTGATTACAATGAAATATATGATATAGTATGAAATTATATTTATTTATGGCTGCGGTGGAAGGCAAGCAAAACATATTGGATTCTTGCATACAATAAAATAGAAACCAGTTTTTAAACAAAGCTTTTCCCCTCCTTATAGACAAGGACGACAGTCTCTCCTCGCTGTGAGTGTATCGGCTCCGGTTGGTTGGTTGACTACAATAAGCACAGGGATAGTAATTCGTTTGTTGAAAAATTAATCCGTAGCCAAACGAGTAGTGGATTGAGAAATAATGGCTGGATTATTCGCATGATTTTCGAATGTTTGCAAAGGCCAATGGGTTCGATAAAGTCGTCAAAAAATTTCGTCTCGCATCACTTTTTCTGAGCCCATCAACTTCTCATCTTTTAAAAAATATGTCCAAGCGAGAGTTTATGAAGACAACACTAAAGACGTCAAACAGTCCACACATGTCGCTCTTGAGTCTCATGCCATGCACCCATCTGATCTGTATTTCGAAAGAAAAGTAAAGAAAAATTATATCAACCCAAAATTTTCGGGGAATAGCTTGCATAAAAGTCAGTTCTATTGATTAGTAAAGCTTAGATGCTTTAGAGAAAATCGGAAAACAACAGTCTGAAGTTCTTCCTAAAAAACCGATTTTTGGTACAATCTTCAAATTTAAATATCTCAGATGAACATGCGATACAGACGCCTAGAAGAACCGACGTACATCAGCAAATGCATTCAAATAATCGATCTTGGTTTCATCAGAAAAAGACCCATTTGTTCGCAAATTATAACTTTTACATTGTACATACAATAAAAAAAATGGAGAACATCATTCTCAACGCATGAAATTGTTTCTGGGGCCCCTGATCAAGAATATATGTGCCTATTTACTTATATATTCGAGATATTTCTAATAAGTAACGAGGCTGTTATATATGTATTATACCCCCGACTGACAACTTATGTTATAGTCATACATTCTGTTATTTATTATTTTAATATGAAACAACAACGAGGCTGTTACAGAAGACACTTACTACTGTGGGCAAAAACTAAGGTGAATTTATTTGTCAAACTTCGCGGGATTAAAATTTCGCTCTAATTATTTTTTCCATGAGTTGGCAACACTGTTAATAACATCTGGGCCAACTTTCATGTGAATGTCATTATCAGTAATATATTTACGCTTGTGTTTACCAAACGACCAAGAGTACATTTTTCGATTTTTACAATGTCTGATTTGATTGAGCAGAGCAGTGCCATCAAATTTTGTTTGCGGAATAAAATTTCGGCTGCGGAAACGTTTAGAATGTTGCAGAAGGCATTTGGTGATTCGACCATGTCGCAGAAAAATGTTTATAAGTGGTACAAAGACTTCAAAGAGAGTCGAGAACGTGTTGATGACTTGGAGCGCTCCGGACGACCATCAACGTCAACAGATGACCAACACGTCAATAAAGTGAAGGAGTTAGTGCTCAAAAATCGTCGGTTGACTGTTAAAGACCTTACTGATATGATCGGAATATCAGAAGGATCTGTGAAAACCATTTGGAAAGACCATTTGAGCCTACGAAAAGTCAAATCTCGTTTGGTACCGAAAACTCTCGATTTCTTGGAAAAAAGTCGTCGCGTCGATGTGTGCAAAACAATGCTTTCAGACTATCAGGACAAGCTCAAATGCATCATTACGGGAGATGAGACTTGGATTTATGCTTACGACCCTGAAACAACCGACCAATCAAGCGAATATCGTGCTAAAGGCGAGGCCAGACCGAAAAGAGCACGTCAAAGTCGTTCAAAAATAAAGGTCATGATGACAGTTTTTTTCGATTTTCGTGGTGCGGTGCACTATGAATTCCTTCCATCTGGCCAAACTGTTGGAATATTGGAATATTATTATATTTGAGCGTTATGCGTCGTTTACGTGAAGCAATTCGTCTAAAAAGACCAGAATTATGGGCCAACAAATCTTGGTTTTTGCATTACGATAATGTACCGTCTCACACGCATTCGTTCTTCGTGAACATTTCGCCAAAAATTCCACGCATATCGTTCCGCAACCACCGTATTCGCCTGATTTGGCTCCGTGTGACTCTGGCTATTCCCAAAACTCAAGACACCACTCCGGGGAACGCGTTTCGAGTCGATTGAGGAGATAAAAGCTGAATCGAAGACGAGCACCTCCTAAACGTGCCACCTTCTCTTTAGAACGCATCGGTTCTGTAAATAAATCGTTAAGGCAAGAGAGTTTTAGCAGAGAATGTTTTTAGCAACTCGAATTATATTATTATTTTTTTTCTATTAAGTGTAACAGTATAGCAACAAATTGCTGTGAAATTTCACTTCGAACTTGAAAACGCCGCTACTCAAGCAGAATTTGACTATCAAACTATTAGTTAATATTACTAGCCTGACGTTCTTGCCGAAAATTATCAGAAAATATATATAAAAAATAACGCAAATTGTGTGCCGACTCATTTCGCGTGGTCTGTCAAGAGATTTCTAGCGTTCCATCACTGGGCCACTCTGTTGTGGACGTCTATCAGTTTTCGAAGGTTAAATGTGCTTAAAAAATGTTGAGTCCGTTGAAACTGTGAAAGAGAAAGTTGTACGCATTCCGTAAGGAGCTGTTAGAAAAAGGCTTGCATCAATGTTTCGAATACATAACATGCGCCAGGAGAGTTGTATGTTTAGTAGAGGGTCGTACAAATACTCGTACATATATTGAAGGTCTTAGTAAACAAATACAGTGATACAGCACTCATCTTATAGTAAATTATTTCAAGAATGTTGTGTCAAAATTTTAAGTGGATCGGAGCAGAACTCTCAAAGTTATAGCCTTTGTAGGCACTCTACCTCGAATGCGGAGCATCGATAATTTTTCAGAGTCATTTTTTCAAACGCGTTTTTCCCGAAACGACTTCTTAAAAGTCGGTGCCAATCACAACTCCGAAACTATTCAACCGATTCTTTTCAAATTTGGCACACGTTTTCTAAATCAAAAATACCTCCCCCCCACTGTTTTATTTTTATTTTTTTTTTTTTAAGGTTGTTTTTAACTTACAAATATGGCGAAATTTTTCGCCAAAAATGCTCGTTTTACGTTTTTTTGCCACCAAAACTACAAAAATGAAAAAAAAAAATTTGTTAATGAAGGGGGGGGGGGGGGAGGGGAGCATTACATCATACTTTAACTGAAAAATGCGACTTTTTTAGTTTCAGATGATTCTACGACGAATGCCGATTGGCACCGCAGAGCACCTCTCGAAAAACATATCTCCAAAAAAACTCTGTCATGGGCTTATTTGTCAATATTTTATTATTAATATTTTTTAAAAACTTATTGAAAAGATGTACAATAACATGCAACTGATTTTATTAAAGTATCTTAAGCCATATTTCTGTAAAAAATTCAAAAAAAAGTGTTTTTTTTAGCGCTAAACCCTACCACCCCCTTAACGCAAAGTTGAGCTCGTTTTTTTGCATTTTCCGTCCTATGGCTGCAATTTCTTGTCGAATATTTTCTTTTAAAACTGTAAGTGTCTTCGGCTGGTTAGTGTAAACCTTTCCCTTCAAATATCCCCACAGAAAAAAGTCGGGAGCAGTTAAGTCAGGTGAACGCGGCGGCCAGTCAAAATCACCTTTTTTTGACACTAATCGACTTGGAAACATTTCGTTCAATAAATAAATAGTCAGGCGAGCTGTATGGGCCGTTGCGCCATCTTGTGGGAACCAATAATCTATTAAGTTATTTTTCTTTATCTCAGAACGCAAAAAAGTGTTAAGCATAGCCCGGTAACGTTCCCCATTCACAGAAATTGCTTCGCCATCGTCATGTCCTGTAAAAGCTCCTGTGCAATGGTGATATTGATGTTTGATCTAGCTCTGCGGTGTATAATTGGACGTGGCACATTACTGAGAATACCAGTAGATTTAAATTTAGCATATAATGCACGAATTGTCTTAGGATCAGGTGCTTTTTTCCGAGGAAAATATTGCACGAAACGCGCGTTGAGTCAGAATAATTGAAATCTGATTCTTAATGTAAAGTTCGACGATTTCAGAAGGTTCGACAGGTGTATACTGCGACATGGTTAGAATTCTACTGACGTCTACTTTTTAAAATGTCATACTTTAAGCCGCATTTACGTCTACGTCAAAAATTATGGCCAGTTTACATTAGGGAATCGAGTTTGCCCCACCCTGTATGTGTGAAATAAAAAAAATGTACGAAGTTCACAGGCAATGACAAACCTCCGAGTGTATTTCTGCCATGAAAAAGCTCCTCATAAAGAAATATTTACCGTTCGGAGTCGACTTAAAACTGTAAGTACCTTCATTTGTTGAAACAACATCAAGACGCACGCCACAAATAGGAGGAGGAGCTGGGCCAAACAACTAGCAGAAGTGTACGCGCCATTTATTTAAACAGATTCTCACCGTTCGAGGTGTCTAAGAAGGATATTTTGGATGTATTTGCGCCAAGTATGGTTTAGTAAGTCTGCTCCTTATAATTTAGAAGCCCTTGCTTAAGTCGATGCTTAAGTCGATCTTATAAGCGTTTCTTTAGCCGTGACAAATCCACCAAAAAATAGATACGAGGGTATTTTAAATAGTCCGTGAAAAGTCAGAGAAATGGCACTGCTGGCGCATATCAAGGTTATGTTTAGTCAGTAACATCTCTTGGAAGAACACACAGCAAATTTCAGCCATATCGGCTTACTTCTTTGTGTTTGGCATGCGTTTGAATCGAGGAAGTCGAATGATTTTAATTTTCCATCACAATAACGCACCAGCTCACATCTCAGCTGTTGTGGTCGCAAATTAATGGAAATAGGGTTTTAACTGGTTTCACATGTCTCATGTTTTCCGAACTTGGCTTCGTTCTATGCCTCTTACTACTATTTGTTCCGCAATTTAAAGAAAGGGCTGTCGGAAAAAAGATTTTATTCAAACGAGGAGGTGATTGCAGAAAGGAATGGCTATTTTTCAGACTTTGACAAATCATATTATTCGGAAGGCATCAACATACTGGAACAATGTTGGACGAAGTGTGACTATGTCGAAAAACAATAAAAAATTTTGCCAAACAATTAATCAGCTTTTTATTTTTCCATTGACTTCTCAAACGACGCTCGTATTTACCGTACGGCAAAGCATACCAAAGAACTTTAGAGGCGCATTTGATGAGCAAATTTTAGTAAATTTTGGAATCGCTGTAAAAGATTCCACCTAGCCAGTCGATGTCAGTTGATCTTTTGAACGAGGTGACTCATTTTCGTTTGACTTCTTCACTTTGATCTCAGAAAGAGTGGTGCTGCTGCCCATTTAACCCGTTACTGCGCCATATAAAAAAATTAATATTATTATTATTATTATTATTATCAAGGCCGTTAGCATGGCCTTTTCCAGCTTAAAGAATGCTGCCGAAGAGGTTGGCATAACTGTGAAGGAGAACCAAGCAAAGTTCTTTCGGACAGCATTGACGGAATTCCCGTGTATTCTAGCACTCGTCACTGTTGGTTGTTACTCGCATTAGTTGGGGATTGTGAAAGGGATTGTCCAAATAGGAACCAATATAGGCACACCAATAACGGTTTTGAGCAAACTTCTGGTCTCGGTGAGTGATTGAACAGCAAAGCCCTCTTCCGACGAACAACAATTACATACATACATATAAATATATGAATACATATATACATTTGCATTGAATAAAAATAATTTTCAGCCAAAAAATTAACCTAAAATATTTCTCAATTTTATTACTTATTTACGTGTACAATTTCGCAAGTTTATTAATTCTTCAACTTGTTCACAAGTATGCAAATGATATTTGGTATACATTTTTTCTTCCCTTAAGCAATATAAAATGTTAGTCAACTAAAAATGGCAGTTAAATATTTTTATGACATTTTTGCTCATTTCTTTTCATTTTATCTCATTTCTTTTCATTATGTTCTTGTAACCCAAAAATCTTTAATGCATTCCACACACAACTCACCCATTTTCTTACATCACAAACTTCGAAGGAAATGAGCAACTCACTTCTTTGTCCATTGATAGTTGTCCTAAAAGGATGATGTCTTATTTACACATACATATGTATGTATGTATGAATTTAAATAAACCACCCTGCAGGAAAAACTAAGCTACTAGCTCGACTTTAGCTGATGTGATCTCAATTCCGATAGTGACTAGATTTCACTACTTGCAAAATGACTGATATGAGGGCCCATAGAAAATGGTATTATTTCAAGCAAATATTTTGAAAAAAAAAAATAAAATGTGAATGAAAATTTTTTTTTTATTAGAAAATGGTGCCTACGAGGGCGTGTGATAAGTTTGTGATTGTTGTTTGTGCAACAGCAGGAACATTTCGCAGAAATCTTCGGTCGGATACACATAAATCTGGGTCACTGTCGTGGGAACGACAGTTTGTGGTCTCAAGTACTTAATGGAAAAGAAGTTCGGTTATACACAATTTTTTTTTTTATATATAATATTTGCTCCAGAGTATGATGGTTATCACATTAGTGATACTGAAATTGAAATTTAGAAAGGGGAACCAAGACGCACCGAGAGATTTAGTAAATCCTAAAACACTCAGGCTAAAAGACCCATTGTATTTAAAACTCTGGAAAGTAAAAGGGTAGATAGTCAAGGAGGAAAGGAGAGAAGTAACAGAAAGAAGGAGATAGGATAGAATAGACAGGGGCAGAGATAGAGGCAGAGGCAGAGACAGAGACAGAGACAGAGATAGAGGCAGAGATAGAGACAGAGACAGAGACAGAGACAGAGACAGAGACAGGGACAGAGACAGAGACAGAGACAAAGACAGAGACAGAGACAGAGACAGAGACAGAGACAGAGACAGAGACAGAGACAGAGACAGAGATAGAGACAGAGACAGAGACAGAGACAGAGACAGAGACAGAGACAGAGACAGAGACAGAGACAGAGACAGAGACAGAGACAGAGACAGAGACAGAGACAGAGACAGAGACAGAGACAAAGACAAAGACAGAGACAGAAACAGAGACAGAGACAGAGACAGAGACAGAGACAAAGACAGAGATAGAGACAGAGACAGAGACAGAGACAGAGACAGAGACAGAGACAGAGACAGAGACAGAGACAGAGACAGAGACAGAGACAGAGACAGAGACAGAGACAGAGACAGAGACAAAGACAGAGATAGAGACAGAGACAGAGACAGAGACAAAGACAGAGGACAGAGGACAGAGACAGAGACAGAGGCAGAGACAGAGACAGAGACAGAGACAGAGACAGAGACAAAGACAGAGACAGAGATAGAGACAGAGACAGAGACAAACACAGAGATAGAGACAGAGACAGAGACAGAGATAGTTAATCCTGGGAGAATTTTCCAGATTCCTTGGTAAATCTGAAAATATCTTCCAGTTTAAGAGATCGAATTTTACTCATTCTCATGACATCAGAAGCCAAAATTCGCAACCTTGCTCTAGCAAAGGCAAAACAATACAAAGAAAATGCTGACTGGTATCTGCCTCCTATAAGTAAGACAGGCAAATCGGGTCCTTAATGACTCCATTGGTGGTCATATGCTGGCCCCATGGATTGTGTTCTGTAATACCGACCATAAACTGAACGTCGTCCAAGTTTTTTGAAGAAAGTTCTACAGTTTTCTGTTCTGGCTTATCATAAAACACTTTGCAGTTATGAGACGTTTTAGACCGACGTTAAAGACCATCGTTCTTTATGTAAATAACATAAATAACCGCTAATCCAATTCATTATTGCTGTAGAACTGGTTCCGATTATCGACTCTGGTCCCTGAGAGGCAACCGGTAATCCACAGTTGGCCAATTCATCGGCAATCTAAATTTTTGGAACCCATATAAACGCAAGCTTATTTCGTCTTGCAACAGAATTAAGCTTCTTCCTACATTCCTGAACAATCTTTGAGGTTTGCTTTGCATTCTCCAGTGCCTTTAGTGCAACCTGACTGCCGCCTGTGATCAGGAATACTACATTGCAATGCTTTTAAAATTCTGAAAAAGAATATTCAGTGAGGTTTGACATTTCATGATGCCCCGTTTCACGCTTTTCACGCCAAACGTCTGGACATTATTAAAAAAGTACTTTCGAAATTCCGGCTCAGTTGTAAATCCAGAGATCCGGATACTGAAGTGCACACAATCCACAAGTGTTCGACCTATTACTAATGCATTCACGGAGAGTTAGAGGTTGATAGTGAAAACTGGATCATCTCACGGCGAGCGAGCATAAATTTTCTCCTGCTCAATATTTCCACTGCAGCTACGTCAAGTCCCTACTCTACGCTAATAAGTCAACAACTTTAGACGAGCTCGAGGCCATCATCCGCTACGCTATTAACGGAACAACGCCGCCCAAATTGAACTGAAATCTGTATTTCTCGGCCATATTGGAAATTCCTATATATTTATTACCGTGTAAAAATTAGCCAACCAATTGTGGCATATCGAACGTAGAAAGAACGCAGACTAGTCATGGTTTCGAATTCATTAAAAAGCCACCAGTTGGGGCAATCAAATTTTTTCAAAAGGTATGAAAAATTGCTCTGTATATATATGTACTTCTAGATATGTGTGTAAGTGTATATTTGCTCGGTTTTCCAATTCGCCATACTCCGTCAATTAAGGGAAATGAGGCTGAATAAACCAAAAGGGCTGGCGACAATAAACCAGTTACCAGCTAATGGCATGAAAGCATTCAATATGCAAACACAAACATAGGCATACATAGATAGATAAAGGGTGTTTCAGAGTTTTAGAAATTTTAATACAGATATAAATGAGTAAATAAAAAAAGAGGTTGTCTGTAAAGTCGGTTTACTGACGATAGTTTAAAGTGATAACGTCATAAGAAAATACTGATTGAATGGTTGCATTTTTCAAAAGAAAATTTTAATTTTATTTGTGTGATAGATATTTTGTATGGATATAGAGAATGAGTTAACATTAACATAACATAATGTACTTTAACATAACATAACATAACATAACATAACATAACATAACATAACATAACATAACATAACATAACATAACATAACATAACATAACATAACATAACATAACATAACATAACATAACATAACATAACATAACATAACATAACATAACATAACATAACATAACATAACATAAAATAACATAACATAACATAACATAACATGCTGTTCAAGCAAGGTAACGACGCATGAGCAAGATAACGACGCATTTTTTGGTGCGTGCAGCCGGCTACATAGAATTATAAGACGTTATCACGTCAAAAAAATAATAATAACATTAAAACAACAGGTATTATTAACAAACTTGGTTTTATTTTAAATTCTTCAAGTAAATCAAATTAATAATAATCAATAAGAAGGCATATGCAAATACAAATACCTGAATTTATATTATATATGTACATATGCGCATATACATACACATATACGCTCACTTAAGTAGAAGAGAGCAAGATGTCGAACGTTGCCGTTCGTTTTCTTTGTTTGTTTTGTCGTTCGTTCCGCGCTTTCGCTTGCAGTTCATTCAAGGTAACGGCAATGAGCAGGGTAACACTAATGAGCAAGGTAACGACACATTTTTTGGTGCGTGCAGCCTGTTAAATCGAATTATAAGACGTTATCACGTCAAAAGTAATAAACAAACCACCTTCCTAATCAAATACACATTTTTGAGATTTTCAGAAATTACCTTGCAAAGAACTACACCCAAGCAAATTTTACGCTAGTTGTTTTTGTGGATTATATTTAGTTACAAATTGATGATATGCCGATAATCCACAAGCGTTTTAGGCCCTTCAGAATCGCCTAGCCATTCGTGAGATAGAGGCAGACACCGTTAGCAATGCATTTGGCATTTTTCCTTCTTGATTGGCGTGATAGCCGCTTTTGGCCGAGTTCAATAAAGCGCGCCAGGGGTTTTTTGCTCGTGATAACCGGCACCAGTTGAACACACCCAGTGCAGCCAAGTACTTCTCCGCCTAATTTTTCCATCTCTAGTACTGCATCGAATACTTTCAGACTCCGGCTCCGTATCCATTCGGACGATATGACCCAGCCAACGAAGCTGCTGGTATCTTTAAGGAGGTAGGTGAAATGGTTGGGCAGGTATCTACAGCCAGCCAGAGCTGTTGATATAATGGAGAAGATTGATTGGATTTAGGTTGGCGCACTGCCCCAGGCTGTCGAAGAACTGGTATCTTTATTCGCTGCACTATATCTATGTCGTCGTAAAGCTTCTAGCTTCCTAAAGTTTGTATTGCCTTTGACACTCGTCGTCGCCAGCTTATAAAGGTCCAAAAATCTTCCGCAGAATATTTCTCTCAAACACTCCAAGAGACACTTTTTCGCATTCTGTCATCTTCCAAGTTTCTGCGCTATACGATAGGGCGGGCATGATGAGAGCCTTATAAAGTATCAATTTTGTTCGTCGAGAGAGGACTTTACTAATCATTTACCTACTTAGACCAAAGTAGCACTTGCTGGCAAGAGAGCTTCTCCGTTGGATTTCAAGGCTGACATTGTTATCGGTCATTTGGCATTCGCGTAGACAGAATGGAATATGTACTGCAGAGCCAGCTGAAGTAGCCATGCCAGTGAAGTTATTTTCTACTATTAATCGGCAGTTAACTCTTTCTAATAAAGCAGAAATCATTGAGAAGGATTGAATGCTATTTTTTTAGCATTTTTAAAACGAAACTAATCAATGATCCACCCTGTATATGTGTATACATAGAAATGTACGTATCAGTTGTAATATACAAGGTGGCGCAAAAGTAACCTTGCGATGTTTTTTGGCTATAATTAAAAAAAAATGAAAAACTTTGATTCTTCTTGTGGATTATTTTTATTTGGTCTTTTAATTTTTTTTACATCAAGTCGAGAATATGATGTCATGTAAATGGCCGCCGCCACACTTGATTGCCATTTGAGCCCTTTTTATGGCATTTTCCATCACTTTGGCCAAAACTTCCGGCGATAGGTCCTCACATTCTTGACGGATATTGTCTTTAAGAGCTGCAAGAGTCTGAGGCTTGTTGACATAAACCCGCGACTTCAAAAAGCCCCACAAAAAGAAGTCTGGAGCGGTGAAATCAGGCGATCTTGTTGGCCAGTGCAAATCGCCAAAACGGGAGATTAGGCGCCCGGGAAATGCATCCTTCAGCATATCGGTTGTGGCACGTGCAGTGTGTGCCGTTGCACCGTCCTGTTGCAACCACATGTTTTCCAATCCCAATTCATCAAGTCGCGGCAAAAAAAAACTCGTTGATCATTGCTCTGTAGCGCTCACCCTTCACAGTAACCGTTTGGCCCGCGACGTCTTCGAAGAAAAAACGTCCGATGACTCCTCCAGCCAAAACAGCACATCATACAGTGACTTTGAGCGGGTGTAATGGCTCTTCGTGGGTTACACGTGGATTTTCAGTGCCCCAGAAGCGTAAATTTTGCTTATTTACGTACCCGCTAAGATGGAAATGGGCCTCATCACTCATGATTATTTTTGATGAAAAATCGTCTCCCTCTTGGTGGTGATTAAGGATGGCTTGAGCGTATGTTAGACGCGATTGGCGGTCAGCAGCTAACAGCTGATGCACCGTCTGGACTTTGTACGGAAACATCTTCAAATCTTGTACCAAAATTCGCTGTAAAGACCGTTGACTGATACCCATTTGCGTGGCACGTCGTCTGGTCGATGTCGACGGCGCTTCCATGACATCCTCGGCTACAGCAGCAATATTCTCTGCAAAACGGCTACTCCGGGGTCTGCCACGCCTGGCAGCATCTCGTGTTGTGCCAGTCTCTTCGAGGCGAGCGGCTAAACGTCACAGTGTTTCACCAGTAGGCGTTGGACGGCGAGGAAATCTGCGACGAAATTCACGTTGTGCCAAAGTCACCGACCGATTATTGGTCAAATAAATAGTCAGAAATATTCCGCGTTCTGGAGCAGTGTAGCGTAACATTGTTTATTAAGGTGTATTTCGCATGTGTTTACTACACAAATGTCAAAACAGAACTGACATTAGGGGCCAATCGCAAAATTTATAGCATTTTCTGATAGTAGGATTACTTTAGCGCCACCTGTTACCTATAAAGACTTTCAATAAATTTGATACCGTGACGTTGCCCACCTGTCAGTACTTACACTCCGCGACAAAATGAAGGCACAACAACATTTTGAACACAATTTTGACTAGTTTGCGTTTTTTTATGCTCATTACTTTGGTATGTAGTATTAAGTAGAGCCTATTTTCTAGCAAAACTCGTATAAATCCAAATTTCAAATTTTAAACAAAAATCTTAAAAACTCACACACTTTTCTTCCCAATTCCACGGCTTTTAATAAGAACTTTTAGAAAATATTATGGCGTATTGAATTTAAGTCTTGAAGCTGCTTGAAAATCCAGTTGAATTTTGTATGTTTCGATTAGATTTGTGGGGTATTGGGACAAGTCCAAGTCCAAACATAAAAAAATCCACAAAATTTGTGCGGGGTTGGGACAGTTCCAAGTCCAAACAAAAAAAATCCACAAAATCGTTTTGAATGATCGAAAAATGCAGTTGCGTGAGTTAGCTGACCTCGTAAAGATATCAAAGCAACGAGTCGACTTTATGTTGCATAAGCATTTGAATATTATTTTGTTTCTTTTTAAGGGGGAGCAGCTACTCCAGACAACGAGTTTTTCAATCATTTTTTGCGAAAAACTGAAAGTATTTATTTTCTTAAAATATTAATATGCAAATTGATATTCATGTTTAAATGAATATATAAAAATGTTTTTGAAAAAAAAATGGCGGCACTACTGTTGGTCTAACATGGCTCCTTGATTCGCCTTGTTTCATTCTGTGCTGACAGCCACATGGACACGGCGAAAGAAGAAAAAAAAAAAAAAAAAAAAAAAAAGCAAATCAGCTGATTTACCGATACCACTTTTAATGGATTCACCTTGAGAATATCCCTATAAAAATTTAAATTGATATATTGATTCGACAGTGCGCAAAAAAAAATATTTCGAGAAAAACGCGATTAAAATTTTCGTTCTTACTCAGCTTCCGTTCGACGCTCATCACTTCACTGACTTTATACGAATTTCTTAGACTTTCTATTCAGGGTAAAACATTAAAAGGATATTCTTTAGAATGGAAATGAAATTTTGAAAAAAGTAAATTTTGAAAGTGCTAGAGGAGCTGCACCTCTCAATTCATTTCTTTACTGCGATCTGTCTTTTAAACTATTTTACTTAAAGCTCTTTAATTAATTTAGGAGACATTTATGGAATGCACCCAGTAATGCAGCCATTTACTAATTTTATGATAACTAATGGTATAGACTAATTTATTATGATATGAGGCTGGCGATGCCGAAGCATAGTTGGCCGCCTAACCAACCAGCGGAGTAAGAGCAAACAGCCGATCAGAGATCTGAATGGTGCTTTGCTGACTTTCAATGATGACCAGATACGCAGATGGAATGAACACTTTGAAGCAACTAACAACATTGCTCTTAGTGAGCAGCACAACAACCAGCAATAAAATTACAACATCCTGCCCCAGCCGAGCGGAAATTAAAGATGCAATTAAGAAGCTGAAGCTCAACAAAGCTGCGGCCGAAGATGAACTAATGACTGGCGACCCGCGAATATCAGCGAAAATTCTTCATCCCCATATCACCACCGTCTGGAGCAATGAAAAGCTGCCTCCGTCCTGGACTAACGGCATCATAGGGAAGCTGCCCAAGAAATGCGACCTACGTGACTGCGGCACCTGGCGAGGAATAACCCCTCGCCCCTTCTCTTCGCCATCGTCCTTGATGACGTCATAAGCCAACTGACCCTGCACAAAAAAGGCGTCGTATGGAGTTTCACCAGACATCTTGAGGAGCTGGACTTCGCCGATGACATCTACCTCCTCTCCCACAAACTCTCTGACGTTCAAGCGAAGGTGGACAAACTAGTCGTCTAGCACGCACTGACGGACTGAAGGTCAACATCGCTAAGACCAAGGCTATGAGAGCTAACCACAATAACGCAAGGCTGATATTGGTTGACGGATGCCCGGTGGAATTCGTCGAAAGCTACTGCTACCTCGGCTGCTTCATCACGGCAGATGCTGGAGCAGCTGAAGATGTCAACTGCAGGCTAAACAAAGCAAGGGGGCATACGGGCGAATGCATACAGTATGGGGGGGGGGGGTTCGCAAATCTCCAGGCGCACTAAACTACGAATATTCGGCTCATTTGTGCAATCCATATTGTTGTACGTAAGCGAAACATGGCTGGTCTCTAACACCATAACCCAGAGGCTACAATCTTTCGTCAACAAATGCCTCCGCATTACCTGCAGAATATTCTGGCCAAACATCATCAGTAACGACACACTGTGGAGATTAACGAATGTATCCTTAGGCAAATCAAACGCAGAAAGTGGAAATGGATAGGTCACACATTGTGAAAACCACCAGATAGCATCACGAGAAACCCACTGGACTGGGAGCAGAGGTCGCGGTCGACCAAAAAAACACTTGGAAAAGGTCGATGCTGCGCGAACTAGCAGATGCTGACATCTCATGGGACGTTGCGAAAACAACAGCAGAGAACCATGTACGATGGAAGAGTCTTGTCGAGGTCCTATGCTTCCGAGAGGAGTGAACAAGGCAAAAAAAATCGCTTATCGGTTTCAAGATAGTTGAGTAAAGTGAGAGCTTACTTTCGAGAGAAACATGACAATTTATTTGAATATGAGAAAGATCTGTTCAAAGTGGGTGGCGCGTTTGCTCACTGTTGACCAAAAACAAGAACAATATGATGCCTCTAAACAATGCTCCCAAATCCACAGCATTCGCCAGATTTGGCTTCCAGCGACTACTGGCTGTTGCAGACCTAAAAAAATACAAAAATGCTTGCCGGTAAAAAATTTCGCTCAAATGAAACGGTTGTTATCGCTGAAACTGAGGCCTATTTTGAGGCAAAAGATAAATCTTCCTACAAAAGTGGTATTGAAATTTTAGAGCTGCGCTGGACTGATTGCGTTGTTCTTGATGGAAAATACGTCGGCGAACAAAGCTAATTTTGAACAAAAAAACGTGGTTTCTTTGTTAAGCCTGGGACTCTTTAGCCCCTGTGTTATATGGTTTTTTGTTAAACAATGAAAAAAAAATTATGAACACTAAAAAAAACCAAAACAGTCAAAATTGTACAAAGTGTTGATGTGTCATCTAATTATCGCGGAGTAGACACATTTTCAAGTTATTTGTATATAACACATATATCATATAAAGGGTATTCCAATAAGAGGTGTTATTCCCGTAAAAGATCAATGGTTTCGTTGCTTGTAAGGCACGTAGCGCCGTCATGTTGAAAATAAACGTTGTCCAGATCAATACCATTCAATTCCGCCCATAAAAAATAGTTAATCATCTCTCGATAGCGCAATTTATTCACCGTAACTGTTGCTCCAGCTTCATTTTCGAAAAAGTAAGGTCCAATGACTTCGCCGGACCACAGACTGTTTGGTGCAGTCACACGTTGAGGATAGAGAGGCTTTTCAACAATAACTCTTGGATTTTCTAAGCCCCATTTCCGACAATTTTGCTTGTTGACGAAGCCACCGAGGTGGAAATGGGCCTCATCACTCAAGATGATTTTTCGATCGAATTCCGGATCGTTTTCATGCATTTCAACGACCCAATGAGTAAAGACACGACATTGTTGATGATCGGCCGGCTTGAGTTCTTGTGTTAACTGAACTTTATAAGCCTTAAGACCCAAATCTTTATGCAAAATACGGTGTCATGACGTTTGTGGAATGCCTAATTCCAAATTACGACGGGGAATGGACAACCTGGGTTTTCTTCAATACTTTCGGCTACAACAGGAATATTTTCGGCTGTTCTTGAGCGACGTGCACTAGTTGCAAATGAAATTCTTAAGAAACTTGACAGAGGGGCACCTAAACTAGTGGCATATGCCGATGACATAGCTATAGTAGTTACAGGAAAGTACCTGGACACCATCAGTAATGTGATGAACAACACTCTCAAAACGATACACCAGTGGGCATCTCACGCAGGGCTAGGGATAAACGCGGGAAAAACGGACATGGTACTTTTTACCAGGAAGTACAAAGTTCCGGCGTGGAACCTCCCGAAGCTAGGCAACAACGAATTACTTCTCAAAGATTATGCAAGGTACCTCGGAGTAATATTGGACAGCAAATTGCTGTGGAAGCACAAGGTTGAGGAGAGAGTGAAAAAGGCCAGTAATGCGTTGTACGCATGTAAAAGAATGCTGGGCGTTACTTGGGGTCTATCACCCTCCCTGATGCATTGGTGCTACACAGTCAGACCGATATTGCTGTACGGAACCTTAGTATGGTGGACTGCGACAAAAAAACTGACATACTTAATGCCGCTGGAAAGGATTCAACGACTCGCTGCTCTGTGTATAACAGGAGCGATGAAGACCACTCCAACGGCGGCGCTGGAAATGATACTCAGCATGCCACCTATTGACCTCATGGCGGAAAACCTGGCAGCGAAATCCGCGAGGAGGCTAATGGCTGCGGGGGTATTCATCTGCAGAACCTTCGGTCATAGCTCAATAGGAAAGTGGAGCTCAGGTGGCACAGACTACATGACTCCGTACTTTAATTGGGAGAGAAGGTTCCGCACTACAATTGAAGAGGAGGGATGGCACAAAGGCATGAAGCCTGGCCATAGAACCTTTCACATCTATACAGACGGCTCGAAAACTCCAGACGGAGTGGGAGCGGGTATCTACTGCTCAAAACTAGGAATAAGGCAGTCTATCAAGCTGCTAGACCACAGCAGTATTTTCCAAGCGGAAGTTTTTGCTGTGGGGAAGGCCGCGGAGCTAGCCTACACTAGAACAAGAAAGAACTCAACAATTAATATATACGTGGATAGTCAAGCAGCAATAAGAGCAATAAGTTCATATTGTATTAAGTCCAAAAATGTTCGACGGAGCAGGGAGGCCATAGAAAGGCTAGCCGAAAACAGTAGGCTGCATATCTACTGGGTACCTGGTCACAAAGGCATTATAGGGAACGAAATAGTAGATGAGATAGCAAAAAATGCTGTGAGACTACCATTTGAACAAGAGAACGACATACCGAGACCGCTAAACACAATATACAATGAAATGGACGACCACATGAAAAGGCAAGTGAAAGCTAGGTGGACTAACCTGACCACATGCAAAACAGCAAAACTCATGTGTAGAACTAACGACAAAAAACTCACTCAATTCGTACTTACGCTCTCGCGAAAGGAATGCAGAACTATCATAGATATGCTAACAGGTCACAATCTATTGGCTGCACATGCGTACAAGATAGGGATTGCTAACACGGACAAATGCAGAAAATGCAGAGAGGATGTTGAGGAGACTTTAGAACACCTTCTGTGCGTTTGTCCGGCATTATCAAAAACGCGACTAAGATGCCTGGGAGCCCCACTGTTTGAGGGTCTGGAAGACGTCTCAAAAGCGGAGCTCCCAGACCTACTTAGATTCGCCAAAAGCGCTGACATCCTACATGATGTCTACTTTAGGGATTCATAGAGGTCGGTCTCCATCTGGTATCGGTAGGGACCAAAAGGTCTATGCGTGGCTTATTGCCAACCAGACTAACCTAACCTAATCTGAGCGACGTGCACGGGTTTTACTCTTCACATCACTGACTTGTCCCAACAGCTCGAATTTGTTCACCAATTTCTGTATTGCGGTCCGACAAGGTGCTTGACGATGACCCAAAAAAGTTCGAATTTTACGAACCGTCTCTGCCAAATTTTCACCATTTTTATAGTGAATTTTAATAATTTCAATGCGTTGCTTAAGCGTGTATCGTTCTATTTTTATTAATGGCGTAGTTTCTACCTGTCAAATATCAAAAAATGACAGCTTCAAAAGTGGCATCTACCGAAATAGCGGACTATTCAAAATAACACCTGCTATTGGAAAACCCTTTACATATGCACGTATGTATATGCATTACATGCTCCAATAAACACATACCATAGTCCACATCAAAATAAATATACGCAAATATATAATTAAAACAAAAAACAATGTTATTATAAACAATTTGTTTGACTCCCGCTTCACAATGCAACTGCAACTCAAATTTGCGACACGCTAACTCCGACAGTTCAATGTGATTTTTCTAAAATATCTGCGAGAAATGGCAGCCGCACAGATATTTTACATAAATGCATGGTATTTTCACACACACACACACATACATGCAGAAATACTTACCATATGAAACAACAAAGCAAAAATATAACTAACTCGTAAAAACAGCAACAACTGTAAGTACTCAAAATTGCAGCCAGGGTGGAGCAATTGCACTGAATTGCGTAATTTTTTCGCCTCATATTTTTTTTTTGCTTTTTTTCCTTTTTTGTTATTGTTGTTCTTGCTTGTACCATTTACTTTCGACATTGAGTTCAATTAGTTGGTTAATTTTCACTTAATGTTTGTATCTGCTTGACGACGGCTTATCGTTTTGTGCTCGCATTGTTTAGTTCATTGGATTTGCACTGGAGATTGCGTGAGCTTTTAGCGGCATATGGAGGTCATAGGAGGCGAATTATGTTAAATCTCTTGAAGACACGATTTGTGTGATTCTTAAATGACGACGCTTTATGGTGTGCATTTGTCTTGTCGCGTTTAATATGTAGTTGGAGCGGCTCTAAATAATAGGGGTTTTTTCGAAACAGAGGAGATGCTTTATAATGGCGCTTATGACTACTTCAGGCTCGGCATTAGATGCACTGGTTGGTCTACCACCACTTGCTGCTTTCATCCAAGGAGAGGCCTTTAAGGCCATCTGCAGGCTGAAACACAATGAGAACTAGTACGGCCCCTGCCCGGCATTGAACAACAGAGAAGCCATGGACTTCGATCCAACGATTCTCTCCATGCGCCTTGACTCCATGCCATCAAGAGTCGTACTTGAAAAGAGATACAATGTGGTGCTGCCACACGCTCAATTCTGACCAAACTCTGAAAATGAGCCCGGCAAACACTGTTTTCGCATTTTTACAGATGGCTCCAGGACCGAGCACGACTCTGGGTTCTATGTGGAATCCAGCGGGACAAAATTGCATTTTGCTCTTGGAATGCATGCATCTGTGTTTCAAGCGCAGGTGTATGCTGTTCAAGAAGTTATGAACTTTGTTGTGGAAAACAGGTGGAGAGACAGATCTACATAGGTATATGTGTCTGCAGCGACAGCAAAGCTGCGCTCATGGCGTTAGACAGCCCCCCAATCACAGCAGGGGTAGTCGAGTCCTGTAAATCGTGAGTATCGTAGGTAACGAGACCTCTGACTCTTTAGCTAGGATAGGCTCTGAGGCCAACTTCTTTAATATCAGTTTTGAGCGCATTATCTTTTATATTCTATTCACGGGAAATCCATTAACAATGTAAAGGAAGCCAAATTGCCCTGGACAGCTTTACAAAGCAGCTTTTGCAAGTCTCAATAAGATCCGGTTTTCCAAACAGCTGACAACGCGTACCAAACTACGAATTTTGACGTGATAACGTCTTATAATTCGATTTAACAGGCTGCACGCACGAAAAAATGTGTCGTTACCTTGCTCATTAGTGTTACCTTGCTCATTGCCGTTACCTTGAATGAACTGCAAGCGAAAGCGCGGAACGAACGACAAAGCAAACAAAGCAAACGAACGGCAACGTTCGACATCTTGCTCTCTCCTACTTAAGTGAGCGTATATGTGTATGTATATGCGCATATGTACATATATAAATTCACGTATTTGTATTTGCATATGCCTTCTTATTGATTTTTATTAATTTGATTTACTTAAAGAATTTAAAATAAAACCAAGTTTGTTAATAATACCTGTTGTTTTAATGTTATTATTATTTTTTGACGTGATAACGTCTTTTAATTCTATGTAGACGGCTGCACGCACCAAAAAATGCGTCGTTATCTTGCTCATGCGTCGTTACCTTGCTTGAACAGCATGTTATGTTATGTTATATGTTATGTTATGTTATGTTATGTTATGTTATGTTATGTTATGTTATGTTATGTTATGTTATGTTATGTTATGTTATGTTATGTTATGTTATGTTATGTTATGTTATGTTATGTTATGTTATGTTATGTTATGTTATGTTATGTTATGTTATGTTATGTTATGTTATGTTATGTTATGTTATGTTATGTTATGTTATGTTATGTTATGTTATGTTATGTTATGTTATGTTATGTTATGTTATGTTATGTTATGTTATGTTATGTTATGTTATGTTATGTTATGTTATGTTATGTTATGTTATGTTATGTTATGTTATGTTATGTTATGTTATGTTATGTTATGTTATGTTATGTTATGTTATGTTATGTTATGTTATGTTATGTTATGTTATGTTATGTTGCAAACAAATAAAATTAAAATTTTCTTTTGAAAAATGCAACCATTCAATCAGTATTTTCTTATGACGTTATCACGTTAAACTATCGTCAGTAAACCGACTTTACAGACAACCTCTTTTTTAATTCGAATTTTAAATCCGCCCTACTATATCGCTGTGGCCGCCCTACTCTATGAACTTCTATGAACATCTCGAAGACCTTGCATACGCTGATGATATTATATATGTCTTTTCTCCGTCAAACACACCGACATGCAGAACAAAATTGACGATCTGTCCTCAACCTCATTGAATGCAGGGCTAAAAATAATTCTTTATGGTGATCAAATTGAGAACGTTGACACCTTTACCTACTTGGGTACTATCATTGCCGCTGAAGACAGCGCGGACTCTTGTATGGATCGGAAGCCTGGCTCACAAACATATAATTGGATAAAAAACGAAATTCAAAGCTGTATGAGCAGATGTTCACGCAGGGTATTGAAGATCTGGTGGCCCAACACCCTAAGTAACGACGATCTACACGAGAGGTGCAAAATCCAGCCGGTAGGTCACATGATTAAACTTCGAAAGTGGAGGTGGATTGGGCATACGCTTCGCAAGGACGCAAATGAAATCTGTCGTCAAGCACTGGATTGGAATCCACACCGTGCTCGCAAGGTTGGCCGTCCAAAAATATCTTGGAGGAGAACTGTCCAGAAGCAAGTTGAAACATCAGGAAAAACTTGGAACGAAATCAAGCTTCTTGGAAAAAATAGCATCAGATGGAGGTGTTTTACTGCGGCCCAATGCTCCAGTGGGCGAAACAGAAACCGACGATGATATGGCTGTGAAACGTGGTTGATGTCTGTATCTGCAACGCGGAAGCTGCAGGCATTTGCGAACCGATGTCTAAGAACAATTATCCGTATCTTGTGGTCCGACAATTGGATTTTAAACGAACAACTCCTCAATCGAAGCAGACAAAAACCAGTTGGCATTGAAATACGAGAGCGCAAATGGAATTGGATTGGCCATACGTTACGCAAACCTGCGACTGACATAAGTAGAATGGCACTGGACTGGAACCCTTAAGGAAAGCACCGCAAGGGACGCCCTGAAGGATCTTCACGACATAGCGTTAATGAAGATCAAAATTGACGAATCTCTCTCACGGACCCAAATTAAGTGGAGAGGATAAAAAAAAAGTAGTCTCCAGGAGGCCAATAAGTCATGGATAGAAGAAAATACTTGTGTTACAACCAAGACTTGTAGCTAATTTGGCCGCAAATCGATAAGAAACGATCATAAGAATTGCTCAACCTCTCAAGTGAAAACATCTCGAAGGTCGTCGTTTCTGGCACCGATCATTGGCTGTTAGGTAGGCACTCTTCTAGGCTAGGAGTATTTTTTCATGAATACTGCAGAAGTTGTAGAGACGAGGAAGAGGAAGAAATAGTGGAATACTTCCTCTGTAAGTGTCCACAGCTTAGCTAGGAGTAGAACAAGGTTGTTAGGAAAATTTCCCTTTGACTCTCTTACGGAACTAACCGCTGTTGAGATAAAACCTATCCTCGCATTATAAGAGCGTATAAATACATGGCCTAAGTGAGTTGGCTATTTTTAAAACCGACTGCCACAAAAATCTAACCTAACCTAACCTATAAATATAATTCGGTTCGTAATTATAGAGCGAATTACAATCGAATAACGAATGGCGGTGAAGTGAGAGAAAGAAGATGGAGAAAGAAAATTATATCATTCATTGAATCCTGTGCGTCGAAGAGTCTCACGCTGTCGCTGGTAAATACAAACAAACACATATGCATGCCTACCAACAATGAAATCAATGCAAAGTTTAAAGTTAAAGCATTAATTGAAGGCATCTCTATATGAATGCAGATATGCACAAATGTGCGAATGTAAACATTTTTTCTAAAGGGAATATGCCCATATAAATTAATGGAACTAATACTCAAAATGAATTTCTATATAATATGCAGGTATGTACAGGGTGAGTCACCTATAACTATTATAGGAAGCATTTGTTGTAATTACTTTTTTTTATTTTTCATTATTTTTTTTCGTTTATTAAATACATTTTGGGAACTAAAGGACTATGAAATGTGACATCAGATAATGATATCAGAATTTATTGTTTTACCAGTTTGCAAGTAATCCACAAACCCAAGTCTAGGTGCTCAAGGACATAGAACACTGGGTAAATTTTCGATGGCCAACTTGAAAAAAATTGAAGAAAAGAAAATTGACGACATAGGCGGATTTAAAGTCAAAGCAAGATAGTACGACTAATAAAAAAAGCTGTGGCTCTACAAGTGTTGATACACCACTGAATATTCTATGCTAATTGGGCCTGGGCTGTGTCGCTCAGACAACACCTATACCACCAACCAACTAATCCACAACAAAAATTCAAAAAAATGATGCCAACACTTTCTTGGCCGGTTTCTGGACACGAACTGGTTTCAGAGCCTAAGAACCAGGTTCACCCCACTCTTTAGCCTTCTGTTTTGATTAAGGATCATGTTAATTGTCTCAAGTCTCATTCATAGTGATAAATCAACACACAAAACCCATTTTATCCTTTCGAAAATACGCTAAATGTTGCTGAGAAAGTCGCATTCGAATGTGTTTTTGTTCCATTGTTAGCGAATGCAGCACCAATTCTGCACACAGCTTTCTGAAACCCAAAGCCTTTAAATCTTCCAAAAATATTTTTTTTATTTCAATTTAAAAAGGTTTGCATAACAATAAAATTATTATATAAACTGATAGTAGTGCAGCGCTAGCATCGGAGGCTTTCGCCTGGCAGGTTGATTATGGCCCGATTAGATCCGACGAATTAGATCAGTTTCTTTGATATTGAAACTGCACGATGCTTGATTTTTTCCATTGTAGAAAATACTGGAACACGTCGATACTAAATGGCTTGTAAACAAAGAATGAAATGACAGATTGAAATGAAACTTCACATACGTTCAGATGGAGAGTGTACCAACATAATGCAATAAATTTAGGCTAATAGCAACCTTCTCTTATCGATCCGCAAAACTTATTGAACAACCTAGTAATTAATCTTTATGTGCCTATGACTTGCCACAAAATAAATTCAAAAAAATTAATTCACAAAATATGATTATTGGATTCAGTTAAAACATTTTTGCTTTTAATATCACACATGGTCATTTCTGCTAATAACTTCTATTCGTACTATGCATTTAACAGATTTATATTGTCCTTAAGGGGGGAAGCTGGTCTAGAGCGCAAAAAATGGGCATATTTTATGAATTTATTTTGACTCAACAAAGGAATCAATCGAAAATCTGTGAAATAGGTTTAATAATATAGCTTTCATGGTACAAATACAAAATTTTTCGTCTGAATTAATTTCAAAATGGCCGCTGTCCAGCAGTTCTCCTAAGGCGCCTTTTTTTCTAGTGGGTCTATTGCCGAAGACGTAAACTCCTTAATTTTTGTCCTGGATCAAAAAATAAAATTTTTTTAGTTTCTATATAACAACAGAAAGAGACGTACGTAGGATTTTTTCGATATTTTGTTTTTTCGCGAAATGGTGCACGTTTGAACAAAAAGTTACAATTTTCACTATAAAGAACGACATAAAATTGTTGTTTAAAAAAAAAACTATGTAATATAAATAAAAAATCCTACGTACGTCTCCGGAGAAAGGTATTTCGAATGTATTGTCAAAATTTCGTAAGAATCGGTAAAGATTTGTTCGAGTTATGTCTTCGGCCAGTTTAAAAAAAGTGATTTCGAGAAAAACGCGTTTAAAGTTGTAAGTATTGTAAAATCATACCTGCGAGGCGCTGCCGTCGAATCAAAAATTTGGGCATTTAGAAATTTTTGCTGGCATCCCTCATTTGGTATATTATTTCTAAGACCCTAAAGCACCTTTTAAGACAAAAAAAAATTTTTCGATTTTTTCAAAATTCTAGACCAGCTCCCCCCCTTAAAATATGTTATTCACATTCAATATTAATTTTAATTTATTTTGTAACCCATTCGTGATTTTTTTCTATTTAAATAAAAAAAAACACGTTTTTGCTACCATTTTTATCAAAAGGGATCCAATTTCTTTCTCCAACTTCACCCTCGTTAAATGCAACCTTTTATAGGTTTTTTTCGAAATGACGCTCGTGAAAAAGAAATTCTCACGAATACTGCTATATCGGCACATGGTGAAAAGATTTTTAGATGTTTACTACCTAGCAGACCGTTATTCGGCTATGAGCGAATTCGACAGATATGCCGACGTCATTCGTTTTTAGTTTCACTAAGCTAAAGCTAAATATTGTTAAACACAACACGAATGACGTAGAATCCAAAGTTCCCCTCAATTTTTTTTTTTCACCATACCTAACGAGCTAACCTGGTATCTATCATCCTTGATACCGGCATATCAATGTGCACTACTACGTACTCAACACCTCTCACCGCGGAAGTGCCAAAAAGGTGTTACCTCACGGCTCTAGTTAGCTCATATGCTACTACTCGTAATTATTACGTCTATGAAGCATGGCCGTGGAGAGAATATTCGGGCCCGGGGGAAACTTGAGATGCGGGCCCCTTCAAATTATGTCTAATTCATATAATTTGAATTACTCTCGAGTCTGGGCCCCTCTGAAAACTCCGTGCCGGGGGGAAAAAGTACCCCCTCTCGTCGGGCCTGCTATGAAGCTACACACGTCAAAAATCATTGTGAATATGTTTTGCATGCGCGTAGATTCGCCACCAGTTATCACCCGATTTCGGCATAAAATCTATTTTTATTTGTAAGGGAGCGTCAAAACTCGAATAAAACAAGTGAGCAAATCTATAATAATTGAATCATGATTGTGTACCAACAATTCGCTGAGAGCAAAGTAACAGACCACGATAGGCTTCCCCTCATTATTCTCTCCATTGTTATTGTTCACTGCTTGTATCGATTTCCAAGAATTTCCATAAATTTCCATAGTTCCATAGTTGAAAACTGTAAACACAAAAAATAAATTATGTTTGAAATAAAAAATGTAATACCTATTTAACATTGATTGATCCAATTTAGCCCACCCTGTACATATGTACATATGTATGTATTTATACATACAAACTGTTCACTGTCAGTGGGCCAAGAAATAGTTTAACAGGTACATACAATACATATGTAGGTATATCGAATTACTTTGCGGCTTACCTTGGCAATGAATGCGAGCAATGATTTGCATTAAATAGCGTTTATAGTAAATACTTAATTAGACATACATACATACATACATACAAGCATATGTAAAACATTTTAAGGAAGGTGTAACAATTAAATAAACACAGGTAGTTACTTATCTCTTAGCTTATTTGGTTATCTTTATCCGCCAACAGTTAAGTATATCAATATTATTTGATAAAAAGCTTCATACACTTCACTATCGCGTGGTTGGATACATGAACGTACTATATGTACACATATTTACATAAACATTAAGATTTGAGCAAATTCAACTTATTAATTGAGCATGACACTATTTACATACATACACACATGCAATATGTACGCTCGTGTGCTGCTCTCTCATGACAATCTTAAGCACAAACAACTACTTAATTGCAATTTGAGTGCACTTCTGCACTTATAATCAAAGCGCACAAACTTGCCCTCACCATTACGAACGCTTCACGCTCCCACTATTCGTATACATACATATGTACCATACATGAATGTATGACAGTGCGTATGTGTGAATATTATTCGTCCACTGCTACTGGGTGCACTACAAATCGACACCTATTCCTTGGCACGAAAAGCAGCTTTGCCGGATGAGTGTGCAATTAACTACCGTTAACCGGTGCAAAGGCATTACATAACCTCACATCCGTTTCTACCTTTCGCACAGCACTATCATCTTATTTGTGAGTTCCTGTATTTTTATACATAAGCACCAATTCACTTCTTATTTTGTTGTTTGCTGATTTTATTACTCTATGACTGAGTGCACCGCATACTTCAGTGCTTTTGTGAACAAAGTTAAAATTAAATAATCCATAATGCTGCAAACTGCAAATACAACGCAGCACCAGCAACCTAACAGTAGACCTCAGGAATTTTCCACTAGCAAACACGTCCAGCAGCAATCCTGCAATGCTTTTGCAAACATCCACTCCTTCTTCAGGAATACTGCAGCTGCTTGCTCGTAAATGCGATGGCGTGCCAACAAGTCTGGGCAGCCGTTTGCCGTGAGCCACACCACCACCTTCCGTACCTTGCATTTGTTGTGTGTTGTGTTCGGTACACATAGTTGCATTTACTAATAATTTGTTGTTGTCCTTTTCCGCCCTATTTTTTCTCATTTGTCTGCTTGCAAATTTATGTATGGAGACATTCCTTAGCTCCTGTCTGCTACATTGCGGTTCTCTGACATTAAGTGGCTGCAATTTAATTTAAAAATAGATGCCTTAATTATAAGCAAAATATTGTAGTTATATGACTATGCAAGGCTTTAAAAAAGTTTGCAAATACTTTGTGTTTATTTTCAAACATGAAAGAAATTCTCCTGAGAGTCAATGAAAATCGAATATTTACTTTGTAAGTAGAGTGGGTAGTACTGTTAGCGAGTGAGAGACATTTAAGGGCCCGAAATAGAATAGAACTAGAGCCATTTAGTTATGGAAAATTTTTGAACGTAAACAAACAACTTATTTTACACATTGCACTTTTTTTGCGAAAATATCAAGTTTCACCTGCAAATTTTAATTGTCATCCGAAAAGTTTGTCACTGAGCATAAATTAGGTTAGGATACAATCGGGATACGCATAGACATAGTGCAGCGAATAAAAATCCAGCGGCTACGTTGGCTGGGTCATATCGTCCGAATGAATACAAACGCTGCGGCTGTGAAAGTATTCGATGCGATACAAGCTGGTGGCAGCAGAGGAAGAGGAATGCTTACTCTGCATTGGAAAGATCAGGTGGAGAAGGACTTGGCTTCACTTAGTGCATCCAATCGGATCTAGTTAGCGCGAGAAAGAAACCACTGCACAGTGGTCCGGCGGCCGGACAAAATTCAATTTTTCAACATTTTTGAAATAAAAATTTGATAATGCAGATGTTTTCTTAAATATTCAAGGCAGATTTCCTCAAAATATTACTTAATTTAAAAAATTTTTCATTGTAGTCTTTTGACTTTAAACATGAAATTGTAGGCAAATCGTACTTCATACAAGAGTTTCATTTTCATGTCTGCAAATAAATATTACCATTTGATTATTAACCAAATATTGAAAAAAAAAAAAAAGATAATTGAGAATTATTACTGTGTTCGTTAATATATTCAATTATCTTTTTTTTTTGAAATTTCAAAATTTTTCGAAATTTTTTTTTTTAAAGATCATTTTTTCGAGTGGTCCACACCGGTCCACTTGAAATCTACATGAGTGATGTAGCCACATATTTCAGCTATGATCTCAAACTGAAACCTGTTGCGCAAAGTTGCGCAAATTAAAAATAATGTAGCTTGTGTGCATTTACCCACAGGCAAAACGTTACATATGGCTTATGAAATTTTGTGTAAAAGACTGAAAAAGACATCACAGACCCCATCAGCATTAAGACACAACTAAAGAAAAAAAATTTTATTAAAAAAAAAAATTTTAATTATTAAAAAAACAAAATTTTTTTTTAATATTATTACAATATTAATATGATATATGTATATATAACACTATATAAAATTATATATATTAATAATATAACATTTTTATCTGTCACTGAAGGAACGGGCATAAGCCGATTAGAATATTTACGAACATCTGAGAATTGCTTGTAATAATAAAATCATAATGACGTATAGTTTTGAAAAAAAGGAGTTATTTATTTTTTTGCGTTCTTCAGAAAAAAAAGTTTTGAGTCAAAGAAGTTAGAATTACGTTCTTGAGAAGCTTCAATACCATGATGATAGTGAGAAAGAATTGAAAGATCAGGTTTTGAAGATTGTTAGTAATTTTTGTAAAGATATTAATAGAAAATTAGAACGATCTAACAGACATTGGGGTCGCGTATTAAATGAGAATGCATCTTGGTTAGCTGAAAAAATTAATTTTCCCTGAAACGACAACTTTAAATCCTCTTCATCTGGCTCTGGTAGCTGTACTAATGTTGGCTGCCCCGTAAAAACATTCAATGATGTTTGCGAACGTTCCAAGAGACGTAAAGTAGAGAATTTACGTAAATCAAGCGGGCCTGAATTGGCGTATGCTGCATCAGTAAATTTGCGTTCAGAAGGTAACGTTCAGGGTGCAATTTTAGTGAGACATGTAGCACATACTTCTAAAATGGTTGAAGACATTCCTAAGCCCATTAAAACTTTTACCTCTTATACCAGCGATGAAGCTTTGGCTTTCTTGGTGGCTAATAGACTGACAAAGCATCAGTATCTTTCTATAAGATCTGGTGCAATAGAAAGAGGAATTGATCTATATCCTTCTTACCATAAAATTCTCGAAGCTAAGAAAAGGTGTTACCCTGACCAGATTACAGTAAAAAAAAATTTTAAAATTAAAATAAAAAAATTAAGAAAAAAATAAAGAATAAAATAAATCTAAAAACAAACAAAAAATGAGGAGAGAATAACCTTACCGTAGACCTCAACGTGGTACTCTCTGGGGTCGTGAAAAATGTAAAAATGAACTCACCAGCTAATTATGGAAGTAAAAATGTATTTATAGTATTCAATGAATTTAAAATTTGCTAAAACTAAGGTCAGATTCGTCATCACTGATACTTAAAACCCCTAAATATATATTTTCAGCTTAATTAAATGAGTTTTTGAATTTTGTCCGCCAACGCCTTCTGGGCGGACCACTGTGCACTGGCGCGTTTTGTTAAACTCGGCCAAAATCGCGTAAATGCTTATCGCGCCAATCAAGAAGAAGAAGATAACTCAGGCTTATAGCCCATTCTCTATCTTCCGTACAACAATGCCAACAACAAAGTGACGACTATTAATCAGGTCTCCCCGACTTGGGTACCAGGACATGAGGGACACGAAGGAAGCGAGAAGGCAAGCTTTTATGCCAAAAAAGGGGCAGATAGGCCATTTATTGGACCAACCCAATTTTACGGGCTTAACAAAAACAAACTAAAACAGGGAACCAAAAATGGATCCAAACAAAAACCAATGAATACTGAAACGGCACAAATGGCCTTATTCACTCCAAAAAGTTCCTGCACTTTAATACCAACAGAAAAAAAACTGCTCTAACCCTAGATAAAAAAAGCCTTAGATTACTCTGTGGAGCACTTACAGGTCACTTTACCTGCCATAAACATTTCAATGCAATAGGATTATCTAGTACAAATTTATGCAGGTTCTGCTGTGATGAAAAATAGTCCATGAAACACTTAATCACCAATTGTGAAGCATTAGGTCACAGGAGACACAGACTTCTGGGCTCGTAAGGGCTGGATCGATTTCTCGCAATACTAAATAATTAAAATTAAGAAGGTAGGGGCGCACAATATATCAATCTGGTCGCATAAAGGCCTTAGCCTAACCCATACAACCATTACCATTACCATAACCCATTCCTATACCAACCAATGTTCACTGGTTAAAAACTTTAGAATTTCCATAATTTCCTTCTACTACTGAGATCTTCCAACTCATTCACAAATTGTTTACCTAGAATAGCGAATTCTTCATCTTGAAAGCCTAGCCTCTGGGTGCACCTGCTTAGAATTATGTAAGAGTATACCCATGTACATATGTTTATCATTGTGTGTGTATTTGTTAGAAAGTTTGGCGCCGAGTGCCGCTAGTTTATCAGCTCTACAATTCCCTTCGATGTCGGCAATGGCCTATAACCCATCGTACATTCGGACGAAATGACTCAGACATATCGTTACCATGCAGAGTTGCTTGTCTACAATCGGACGCGTCTCCTGGTAGCGGATCGGAGACTGCTTGGCAGATACGAGGGTAGATGGGAAGTAAAATACCACTCGCACGTACTTGACTGATATTTGACTTGCTAGCGAATCATTAACTGAAATTTGCTCAAGATAGGAGTTGAAAGAGCATATACATACATACTCGTATATCCCCATAGGTTAGGTTAGATTAGCCAGTTTGCTTGCCTAAGACAAGACACTCAGCAGCGCTAAGGCCAATGTGATACCTGTATTTGATTTCCATTACCTAACAAAGTTGCTTAAACCACTTAGATCTTTTCAAGAAGGTGGGACTACTTACCTACAGTAAGACATTTTGCAAATGTTCCAGGTCTTCGAAGAAATAATCGCCAAGATATTTGGCACGGCTTCTTTGAAGTGCAAGAGGAGGTTTTGTACCGACTCAATTTCACCTTTATCTCCTCACCTCCTGCAGAAGTCATTGCGAGGTACACCCATTTTGCTGGCTAGCGTACGAATAGCGCAGTGACCAGTTATAATTCCTGTGAGGACGAGTTAAAAGAGATCCCCAGATGTTCGGAATAGATATATACCGTCGCCCACCCTACCCTCGAGCGATTGTATCGCCGCTGAAGATAAACAGTCTGTGTCAGAAGAAAATAACCGGTTTTTTTTTCTTGTAACTTCAAGATGTACGAGTATTTCGTTCTACTTTTTGCTGCGTAATAGTCCCACTCAAGGGCTACGACGACAGTGCTAACTCAGGTTAGTGTCGTTCAAAACTTCCCCGTAAACGCAACCAAACAAAAATGAGTGAGAAGTACGCGAACCGTTTCGAAGCGGTATTTTTATGCACGCATTCGAAAGGGCCGCAATTATCTTACGCCGTGGCTGCAAAAGTGGTTAAAAAATCAAAAACGTTTGTTGTGATGTCGAATCAGGCGTACAAAGTGTGCAAAAATGTTGATGACTTTTCCGAGCGCGGCTTGAAGCAAGTCACGACAAAAACAAAAACAGGATAAAATGATCGTCCATCCATTTTTAAGCAGGACCGTTCTTTGTGACTACGCCAAGAACGATCAGTTCTTGCTAAAAAGGGAATAGATGTGAGTATCAACACCATCGAACGTCGATTGAAGGAGGCGAACATATCTTACCGTCCCGCATCAGCAAAACCACTACTCTCAGAAAAACACATTGAGAAACAACAAAACAAGCAAATGGCGTCACAGTAATGGACTAGCCTTCCCAATTCCCAGACGCCAACCCTATTGAAAATGTGTGGGGAATTATGAGTCCAGTCCACGATTTAAAGCAACTCGTACGTCAAGTTCTGGTCTTCTTTGCCGACAAGCTACGCAGAAAAGCTGGTTCAAAGCATGCCGGGAAGATGTCAGACTATGCTCGACAAGGATTGATACTACACGGCTTATTGAATAATTGCAACTCGTAGTTTTATGCCTACTTTCATGTAAAAAAAGATGTTGTCTGTAAAGTCGGTTTACTGACGATAGTTTAACGTGATAACGTCATAAGAAAATACTAATTGAATGGTTGCATTTTTCAAAAGAAAATTTTAATTTTATTTGTTTGATAGATATTTTGTATGGATATAGAGAATGAGTTAACATTAACATAACATAATATACTTTAACATAACATAACATAACATAACATAACATAACATAACATAACATAACATAACATAACATAACATAACATAACATAACATAACATAACATAACATAACATAACATAACATAACATAACATAACATAACAACATAACATAACGTAACATAACATAACATAACATAACATAACATAACATAACATAACATAACATGCTGTTCAAGCAAGGTAACGACGCATGAGCAAGATAACGACGCATTTTTTGGTCCGTGCAGCTGGCTACATAGAATTATAAGACATTATCACGTCAAATAATAATACCATTAAAACAACAGGTATTATTAACAAACTTGGTTTTATTTTAAATTCTTCAAGTAAATCAAATTAATAATAATCAATAAGAAGGCATATGCAAATACAAATAAGTGAATTTATATATGTACATATGCGCATATACATACACATATACGCTCACTTAAGTAGGAGAGAGCAAGATGTCGAACGTTGCCGTTCGTTTGCTTTGTTTGCTTTGTCGTTCGTTCCGCGCTTTCGCTTGCAGTTCATTCAAGGTAACGACATATGAGCAAGGTAACACTAATGAGCAAGGTAACGACACATTTTTTCGTGCGTGCAGCCTGTTAAATCGAATTATAAGACGTTATCACGTCAAAAATTTAAATATATATCTTTTATACTTCATGAATAAACACGGTTCCTTTTTTCTGACATAAACTGTAGATATCATCTATACTCCAAAAAAGTACTAACTATTCGGTATTTTTATTTTTCAAAACTTTCAGGTGCGGCCATCAAGTGTTACGTATGCAATAGTCATAAGGATGCCAATTGTGCACTGGACATACCACCAGATGATTTACTCAAGGACTGCCAGGAGGATTACTCAACACGCGGCAAAGGCATACCGACCTACTGTCGCAAAATCTCGCAAATCATTGAATTCTCTGTAAACAATCGTAAGTGTTTACCATATTTTTTTTATATTTTTTTTTTTTTTTATAAATAAAATTACAGCGAATACAACATTTTTATGCTCATTTACTTGCTTCTCTTTGCAGTGCCCCCAGACAGCCGTGTCATACGTTCGTGTGGCTTTCTGAATCAGACATCGACCAATTACTGCTACCAACGCGCCGGCTTCGGTGGGCGTCAAGTAGTTTGCTCTTGTGACAAGGATAATTGCAACGGTGCTGGCGCGCTCAGCCTGCCCGTGGGTGTGATGTTGACTGCTGCTGCTAGCGGTTGGGCAGTGCTCTCCTACCTAAAACGTTCACTGGTTTAATTGCCACTTTATTTTGAGCTAATTTTTGCAAAAATTCACTAAATAAGTTATCTTGTTTTTCGTTTGTGTATATTTTTCTCTAAGAAAAAAATATGCTACCTTGTTGTTGTTTTTTTCACATGCATACTTGAGTAAAAATTAAATACATACATACGTGCAAAGAATTGATATGCTTGCGCTGTATAATTCCTCCACAAGAAATCTAAATATTCTTTATTTACATATACAAATACACAAATATATGTACATACATATATAGAAGTACAGTATTGTTCAATGCAGATTTCTTTTTTACAAGTGCATACATAATAATTGCTTAACTGTTATATTTTGTTGTAAGTAATATGCATTCAAAGACAAACGCACATACATACATAACTGCAGCAAAAGGGGAAAAGCGGAGGAGTTGGCGTCAAATAGATTTTAGTAAAACAAAAACCTCATCTGATGAAGTTGGTTTTAAAAGTGAGTATGTCACAAAAAAAAAAAATACCAGTCTAACGGTTAGACTTGATAGAAGTGAAACCTTCCGTAAAACAAACTGAGAGAGAATGAGACGAAAGCAGCATTAGGAGCGGGATAGTTATAGGTTCATTATAATATTGCTATAAAGTTCATATTTTATTTTCTTCATTTTATTATTATTCATCCTCAACGTTTTCAATTTCAACAAATGATACGAGTGGCTTATGATAGCTAAAATATGATACAAATGCTTTGGTTTCGATGTTGTCAACATCTTTGAAATACCGCGTCAATTGTTGTTTTTGATCGTGTTGTCGATTCAATGCGATTGTTACACATTTTTAAATTGAATGTTGTATTGAGAACGTCAATTAAAGGAACCGCTGTGTCCAATGCAAAACTTACGTTAAAATCGCCACTTAAAATCATTGGAACTTTATCGTAATCTAATCCGCGATACTTCTGGTGTATACTTTATTAAATTTTCGTGAATGAATTCCGTGATGCTATTTATTGATTGATTCGGTGAAATATAAATTGCCCCATTTAAAACTGTTTTTCCATTGCTCAACCTGGTTTCGCATGCACATATTTCTCCCACTTTAGAGAGCTGAACAGACAGTGATTCTAGTTGCTGTGCATTCAGATCTATCTGTGGAGTTACAATACGAGCACCGTCATTTTGATTGTGGTATATTGCAACACCGCCTGCAATTGCGGTAAATATTTAAAAATGAAAATATTTACGAATATAAAAATACGGACGCAATACAGCACACGCGGTTGCTATTATGAGCGTCGTAACGCGTATATTACACAGACGTACTAACATACACACAAACATTCGTAGGACGCTTGGTCTAAGCAAGTATTAGGTAGTATAGTATAGGTATACATAATGCCTTCTCGCTCACCGTGGCTCCGTATACGTACTAGCATACATACAAACATACATACGTGTGACGCTTGAACTAAACACCAAAGCAAGTAATAGGCAGTGTATTATACATACTGCAATACTCACTATACTAGCGTGGCTCAGCAGTACGCAGCCACACACATATACGTATATCAACATATAACGCTTCGTAGTGTCGCTTTTTCGTTTCATCGAGTCTCAAATCACTCCCAACGATTCTAAAGAAGTTTTCACTTCAAAAAAAGTTATTAAATATATTTTAATAAATAATTTTTTGCACTTTTCTTGCAGTAAACGCGCCCAGTTCCATCGATGGAAGTATACAATTTAAGCATCTTCTAGGAAATAAACGAAATAACAATAATTGTTGTAGAAAATATAAAAAATTGAAACAATAAAATTCAGTAGCAGTTCAGATTTTGCACAGTTAGTAAGCCAATAAAACATTAAAAAAATGTATAAATCGTTGAATAAGAAAGCTTTAATGTAGCAAATTTTATTATACACATTTTTGTAAAACAACAAAATACTCAACGATTGCAAAACACCTACCCTGCGCAAAGCTTATTCCCATAAATAACCTGTAATTGAGTATTTAATTTTTTTTTTTAATTTTTCCTGCAACTTACCCAAATTTACGTTATTTAAAAAAAAAAAACAAGCACTGTTGAATAACGATTTTGTTTTGTATGCGATAGAAAAATATACATACATAAATACGAAAATAAAAAATTTTAACAAACCCACTTTAAACAAACACAAAAAACAAAAACAAAAACAAATGTATAACCGTAAAACCACCAAATCCGTATTGTATTATTGTAGCGAGTATTTAGAAAAAAATTCAACTGCAAACTTTTGCAAAAATATAATTAAACTTACACAACAAGCGGAGGAACAGAGTGCATATTTGGTGCCAAGTGACGACTTCGTGCGCGAAGTCGTTGTATGTAACGAGTGTTAAATTTAATATGAAATTCACATGAAGTGTAATCTCTTAATTTCTTTCTAGTTTTTGCTCTGTAAAAGAGACAAAAGCAAACAGCTGAAACCAAAAATTAGTTATAGTTTGCAGCACAAGAAATCGATTAAATGGAAACATTTCATTTCACATTGAAAATGTTTCGCATTTGATTTTCATGTGTGATCTTTCTTAACTTTAAGCGATTATAAAATTAATTAAATCTATAAAAAATTGAAATATAAAATAAATCAAAATTAATAAATAAAAACTTTAGTGTGTATCTTTTCAATGGCATGTTCCAAAAAATATGTGCACATGGAATTCAACAATTTATTAAGAGGTTATATAAAGTTATCCCTACTAATATTATAAATGTGAATGTAAGTTTGTTTGTTACGCTTTCACGCCAAAACTACTTCACCAATTATTATGAAACTTTGTACACATGTTTTTGGAGGTGTTAGAAGTGGTGTTAGAAGTAACATAGGATACTTCTTATTAAAAAAAAATTATTATTATTTTTTTTTAATGATAAAAAAATTGTTTGTCAAAAAATCTCAAAATTTCAGCTGTTTGAAATTTTTCTATATTTATTGTTTTTTTATTAAACAGTTTTATTTAGCTTGCCCAGTTTATTTATTTGTTTGTTTGGGTCAAATTTAGTAATTGGAATTTTACCCTTTTCTTGATGATCTGATATTTGGTGTTCTTCTGTTATTTTTATATAATATTTTTATATAAAATATATAAAATTTTGATTTTTTAGGTTTGATGCCATTTTTGTGGTTAGATGTCACTTGATTATTTTAAATCTTACCACTGATTTTAATTCTTACTCTGTTCTTTAAAAACGCCTCGGAAACGGAAATCTGATCTATCTAGATAGGATTTTATCTCCTCCTAAGACCACGCTGACTGCTTTTTTCCACCTTTGTCAGAATTATACTTTTGCAAGGACATTATTGTACTCTGAGGTTCCCCGTTATTATACATGGAACACCTCAAAAAAGAGTGGCATCGTCGTGTTCAAGGTACACCTGTTGAAAATCAACCTGGGGTTAAAGCATCGGATACCCTTGGTCGTGTCTATACTGTACATGTTACAAATTTCGAATGCTTTTGTCTGCGTATGTTATTGCATCATGTTAGAGGTCCAACTAGCTTTACAGAACTTAAAATTGTCAGGAATGTCAAACATACAGAGAAGCATGTGAATCTCGGCGATTGTTAGAAAATGATAATCATTGGGACGAAACTATGGAGGAAGCGGTACAATGTCGATCACCAGATAAAATCAGGGAACTTTACGCTACGCTTTTATCTTCTTGCGGTCTTTCTAATTCTCAAACTCTTTGGGATAAGTACAAAGAATAGATACATGGCCGAAGATATTTTACATCAACTGCAGCGGGTACATACAGATATGACTTTCAATGAAGATATCTACAACGAAACGCTAATTATAATCGAAAATAAGGTTTTTACAATGGTTGGAAAAAAATTAAATGATTTTGGAATGCAAAGCTCTCGACGAAACAATACAGATGACTTTAATAATGAAATTGCTCGAGAGCTAGATAATGATTTTATAGCACTGCAACATCAAGTAACAGAATTAGTCCCTCAATTAATTCCAGAGCAAAATCATGTTTTCCACCAAGTTTTACGTAAAATAGACTCCGGCAATGGTGGACTCTTCTTTCTCGACGCACCAGGAGGAACCGGAAAGACGTTCTTGCTTAACCTCTTATTAATGTCCGTCAGAAAAGACAAACAAATAGCAGTTGCTGTAGCTTCTTCGGGTATTGCCGCGACGCTATTAAACGGCGGCCGTACAGCACATTCTGTTTTAAAATCACCATTAAATCTGACACAGGAAGATCTGTAATTTCAGTAAAAATAGTTCGCGAGGTAGGATGCTGCGAGAATGTAAGCTTTTAGTGTGGGATGAAAGTACAATGTCTCACAAGAAGGCTATAGAAGCTTCAAACTGGACTATCCAGGACTTCCGAGATAGTTCAGATATAATGGGAGGAATAGTAGTTTTATTGGCTGGTGATTTCCGACAAACCCTTCATTCAGAGAGGGACAATAGCAGATGAAAGTCAAGCATGTATTAAATCATCATGCTTATGGTCGAAAGTTGAAAAACTCAGCCTGAAAACGAATATGAGAGTTCATCTTCATAATGACGTAGACTCGGGACTTTATGCAGAAATGTTGTTGAAAATTGGTGATGGTTGTTTAGACGTTGACAAAGAAGGTTATATATCACTATCAAGAGAATTTTGCAATTTAGTAGAAAATGATGTGGATCTCATCGCTCATGTTTTTCCGGAATTGCAACAAAATTTGAGTTGTGATCAGTGGTTGTGCGCAAGAGCAATATTAAATGAAATAGTTTCTATTGAATTAATTGAAGTAGTTTCTAGGATCAACACTGACATTTTTAAAGAGGTGCAAAGAGAAATGGAGGAATATTTGTCAATGATACAATTATGGATACGGAACAAAGTACTTCGTATCCTATGGAATTTTTAAACTCACTTGAACTGTCGGGTGTACCGTCACATAAAATTCAATTAAAATTGAATGTACCAGTGATACTTATGCGAAATCTAAATGCTCCTCTGCTATGTAATGGAGCAAGACTTCGGATAACAAAATTGGGGCAAAATATACTTGGTGCTACTATTTGAACAGGTATGGGTAAGGGAAAAAGTGTCGCATTCCAATTATTCCCATTGACCTTCCATTCCAATTCAAAAGGGTCCAGTTTGCCGTCAAGCTTAGCTTTGCTGTTACCATAAACAAAGCACAAGGGCAGACATTGCAGGTAGCGGGAGTGCATTTAGAAAAGCCATGCTTCTCTCACGGTCAACTATATGTAGCATGTTCGCGAGTGTCTAATGCCCGAAATTTACACATATTTGCAAAAGACGGAAAAACTTATAATATAGTCTACAAAAATATCCTAGATTAATAGTCTCCATTATATCTTTTTGAATTATAAGGATTTAAAATTATTTATTTTTGTTGCAGTGAAATATATTGTAACATTTGTTGTTGTAATTAAATAAAGCATATTTTAAGTTTTTGAAACTGACTGTATATAGTAATTTTTAAATACTAAATCACATTGATTCAATCCTATTGAAATGTAATGATCTTTGATATTTATTTAAGGGGGGACCCTCATTTATCGGGTCAAAAAAATCGATTTTTTGGAAATAATTTTAATCTATTCTACAACTATTTAAGAATATACTTTCAAAATTTCAAGTCGATATCTGTATTTTTGAAGGAGTGACAAAATTTTTAACAGGACGCGACGGGTGGCCTGATCGCCTGTATCCAAAACTTTAAACGCGTTTTTCTCGAAACATCATTTTTCGATTTTGTGTACACAATTGAGAACGCTGTATTGAACCAATCAGGCTTTACAATAGTCATTTTAAAGATAATTAAATTGTTTTCAATGTGACATTAAGTGTTTTTTTAAAAAAAAAGATTTTCATATTTTTTTGTAATTTTAAAGTCAATTTTTATGCATGAAAAATCACTTTTAACATAAAACTGGGTAAAAAATATCAATTTCGACATTTTTTTTTTAAATCAAAATGTCACATCGAAGGTATTATCCTAAAGTTTTAAAAAAAATTTGGTTTTTTTATTTCAGAAAAAAATTCAGAGCGCTAGAATGTACACAGATAGAATGAGGTGCCATGGACGAGGTGTATATTTCCATACTTAAAATGTTTTTTTTCTTCTCCGAAAATTTTTGTAGACAGTCAAGACATTTATTAAAGTACTTTATGAATTACAAAACGTTTGAAGTTATTTTACCTGAGAAAAAAATTCCCAAAAATGATGCATTTTTCGACCGTCTAAATGAGGGTCCCCCCTTAAGGGCTCCAACGCGAGCGAAGCCGCGGGTAACAGCTAGTATTTATATACAATTGGCGCATACACCCGTTTTGGGTGTTTGGCCGAGCTCCTCCTCCTCTTTGTGGCGTGCGTCTTGATGTTGTTCCACAAATGAAGGGACCTACAGCTTCAAGCCGACTCTGAACGGCAGATATTTCTTATATGAGAAGCTTTTTCATGACAGATATACACTCCCGGTGGTTTGCCATTGCCTATGGAGGGGCGTCAGCTATTAGAAAAAACTGTTTTTTATGGTATTTCATCAAGATTCGAACCAACGTTCGCTCTTGATTCCGCATGGTAGTCACGCACCAACCCATTAGGCTACGGCGGCCGCCAGAAGGCCGCAAAAAAGCGAATTTTCCAGATTTTTTTCTGAGAAAACTTTTAAATTCATTGATCTAAAAATTTGTACACATATTATGTTATCTATTGACTGTACGTTAAAACTTAGTATTAGTAAAAATATTTATTTCGAAAGGAGCTACAGCTGATCTTCGGAAGCTCAACTCAAAAAGAGGTTTTGCGGTTACCACTATATCTGTGAACTGCATCCTCTGAAATAAAAAACCAAAAAGATTTCGTTAAAGTAATGTTAAGTCTAGTAATTAATCGAAGGAGTAAGCAAACTAAATTTTTTTGGCAAAATGGCGGTTTCTCAAAAAGAAAAAAAAATCGATTTTTTGACCAAAATTTCGGCCTTAAATTGTTTATAAAAAAAACTTTATTATAAATATAATTTATCGGTGAGAAAAAATCTTCGAATAAATACTAAAAAATATGTTTAAGAAGCTCGTGTTAAAATTTTAGACTAATCGGTTTAGGCGTTTTCGAGTAATTTTGGACACCGACTTTGAAAACACCATTTTGAGAAAAAATCGTTTAAAATTTGAAAAGCACTTTATATAGGATACAATTTTTTTCTCAAATTTGCGCGTAACTTCGAAAATATTCACCGAAACGATATTAAATTTACTGTATGTATTCTTAAATATAAGTACATTAAAAAAAATAAAAAAAAATTGATTTTTTGATAATTCTAACTATATATACCCCCTTAATTCAACTGTAAAATAACTCGCACATAACTCCTTTCTTAATCAATCCAGAAAATTAAATTTTTAAAGCGTAAATAATAATATAAATATTGGTTTCGGGAAATATAGGTAAATCCATTCTTTTAACTTAATTTCCGAGAATTCGCTCTCAAAGAAAAAATTTCGAAAAAAAACTACATGACGCAAATCCAGTAACAATTTGCAAGTTTTACGAACAGCTGATTAAATTTTTGGTGGGAAAAATCACAAAAATTAAACATGTATTAAGTTAATATACGATATGATTTCAAATAAACTTTATAAATTTTTATTTATTATTTTATTTATTATTTTTTATTAAAATATATTTGCTTACATTTTTCATTATTATCACCATTTTTAATCACCAACTTTGCCTCAATTCGGAAATTTGATTTCGTGTTGATTTTTATTTTGCAATCAGCTGTTTTTCACACTTGCAAGTTCTTACATGTAAAAATGGATCCAGTAAAAACTTGCAACTTCCCCTCAAAAAAAAAGTCCCTTTACCCGACGTTCCCATGACAGTCGGTTCTACGTAACCGGAACGACCCAGATTTATATCCGGCCAAGGACTGTCACCGCAGCAGGACTTCTTGTAAATGTTTGGGAACATTTATTCTGTTACAACGACGGCAATCTATGCCCATCTATTACAACGATCCTTGAGCGACACTGGTCCGTTCTGCATGTAAACCGCAAATCCCAAACACATCCTAATGTGCCCAACAATAAGTATACGTCGACAAGAAATTTTGAAATAGGAGGTGCGAAAAACTTCCACCTTTAAATAACTAAGTTTTAATATAAAAATTTTTACAATTTTGTTGTTATTGTTGCTATAACAGCGTCAATTGTTTCTTCAAACAATCATAGATTTTCATCATAAAGAGGAAAACTTTGTTTGTTTGTTTGTTTGTTTGTTTGGTTGTAATGAATAGGCTCAAAAACTACTGGACCGATTTTAAAAATTCTTTCACCATTCGAAAGCTACATCATCCACGAGTAACATGGATTATATTTTATTTTGGAAATAGGGCTCGAGATATAGGTCAAAACGTGGACCCGGGTAACCTTCGGATGTGTATGTACAATATGGGTATCAAATGGAAGCTGTTGGTAAATGCTTTAGTCCAGAGTATTTTTCATGCCGCTCCGTGACTAGGGTCTCGAGATAGAGACCAAAACGTGGACCCTAGAATGTGTTTGTACAATATGGATATCAAATTGAAGCTGTTGGTGAATGCTTTAGTACAGAGTATTTTTTATGCCGCTCCATGACTGGGATCTCGAGATATAGGTCAAAACGTGGAACCGGGTAACCTTTGGTTGTGTATGTACAATATGGGTATCAAATGAAAGCTGTTGATAAGTCTTTGCACCGAATTAAACCAAACTTACGCACATTGTTAAGTAAGTATGGAAAATGGGTTTCGTAAAGTTTGGTTGTAATTCGGAGCACTGGCAACGGGTACAGCGTTCTTTTGAACCAGCCATAATGTCGCTTACTTTTTTAACGCTTGGGGCGGAACTGAACTGTCAAATTGACAGTGTGGGTTACAATGTGTCAATATTTCTTTCTGATTTGGATGCCATAAGGAAAAAACGTAAGTGCAACAAGTAAAAATTGTTTGTGAATTTTTTTGGAGTGGATTTTGGAACAGTGAATAATTTCTTACGAAATTTGAGAATTTAATGTGAAATCCGAATGAAATTATGTGTTCGTGGAAAAAAAATTTTTTTTCGTTTTTTTTTTTGAAAATATAAATGGATAATGGTTAAAAAAGCTCCAATGCTTAATAAAACATATAAATTGAAACGAAAAATTCATGAATGATCAGGAAAAAAGACGATTGTTTATTCATATGCGTTGATTTGAAATTTAAAAACAATCTTCTTTTTTCCTGATTTTCAATTTATATTTTATATTTACTCAAAAACAAATAGAAAAACAAAAAATATTGTTTATGCTAAAGCGCTTGAATAAAGAATAAAGAAATAAATAATATGAAAACCATATATTTTCTGTTCTAAACCATATCTATTCTATTTTAGTGTGCCCAGCGAAGGGGGTCGGGTTTGCTAGTAATTAATATTGGTGAATACTTGGCAGATGCTCCTTTCCTTACATTTTGAGTACGTATCAAGTGGAAAATGCATTGCGAAGAGCAGATGGTTTTTAAAAAAAGCTATTTCAGCCTAGAAATTCACTCGAGGGTTTGCCATTGACTGCCGAGTGTCAAACCCTTACGGGTGTTGTTGTTCCAGCAGCATCCTTGCCAGACATAAATTTGAATCGTTCCGGTAACGTAGAACCAAATGTCGTGTGAAGGCAGGCTATCTATCACCTCTCAGTTGAAAAGGCAAACTTTAAAGTAAGTTATTTCTAAATTAAAAACAAAATCATACGCTATTGGTAAAAGCTATTGCTGTCAAATATGGTGTTTTTCACAAATTATTAATCTATGTATGTATATAATTTGATTAGCGTATGCTCGACCGTCGAGTACAATTCATACGTATTGAAAAAAAATTTATCTTGCATTCCTGGATCATAATGATAACCATTCATTTCAGCTTAACACCACAGCGAGAGAGCAAACAATTCGCGCTTGTTAAGTCCTTAAGTGTAGCATAATTCTTCACAACTCCCAACATTAGTTCCATACAATTGTAACGTTTACTCTATTATTATTATTTTTTTTTTAATTTTGCTTAAGCCGGCGTTCGTCGCTACTGTAGCTTCAAGTACCTTTCTGCATAGAAACAAAAGGCGCGCTCCCTACGTAAAATAAATATTTAATTAATTATGCACCTTTATATTGTAGTAATTTTTACCCGGTTGCGACCACTTGTGTTTGTATTTACCTAGCGAAAAAACCCCAGGTTAAAGTTCCTTCCTAAAATTCATCCCGGGTTCAATTGTAAATATTTTTATTAGAACATACAAAATTATATACTTATAGTTTTTAATATTATATAAAAATTATTCACGCTATTCGCTTATACTTTCTTCTATTTAATCAAATGCTGCATAAGATTATGGAATAGATTTAATGGAAAAAGCAAAAATACAAAAAAGATAAGCTAACGCTAATGTCGAATGGCGATTGCATTTTAAATTCCATGCCTATGTAGTGCTCCTCTACCGGCAATTGATTATAATACACTTATGTACATATTATTTACACGTCATCCTCTTCTTTGTCGGCTTCTGGTTCCATTACTGCGTCCGGTTCACTGCCGTGTCTAACTCGTTTTAGTGCAACATAACATTTTTTATTGGCGATTTCATGATAACCCACTGGGCCCATCTCACAGTCTGCACATATCAAAAATTTACGATTATCCACAGTATTAGAAAAGCCGATATTCTCGAATGTAAATATGTCATCGACACGCCAAAAGTTGTTAAGCATTTCTGTTTCTATAATTTCTGCGTCCTTCAGATGCTTCTGCTGCATTAGCGGTAATTCGAACTGCATAGGTAAGAGGTAAGATATTTTTTTCTATTCAAAAGGCGTCTCCTTTTAAATCACTCGCACTTACCTCATGTTCGACATACTCCCCGAGTTGTGGTTTAAGAATTAGTGAGTAACAATAATTACATCGTACGCTATGCTTATTTTTATCGTTTAATATCTGCTCAGGAATTTGTGCTTCATCCGTCATCGTAACTTAATTTTTTCTGTGGTCAAATTTGTGCGCTACAACTTTTTAGAGCAGCAATAAATTGACAGCTGTTATTTACAGCCGGAAGATTCACCAATAAAAAAAATTATAATTTGAAGAAGAAGCTTTGCACATTCACAATAGACTAACGAAAATTGAAGTAAGAGTAACCAGTTGCGTGAGGGTCATATCAGATGAAATGGTAAGGTATCACTCTAGCACTCCCCAAGTAGCACTAAAGCGCCGGGTATTTATTTTTATATTTAAAAATAACTTAAGAAACAACAGCTTATTCCACTTTATTTTATTTGAAGAGTATATCTATAAATAAAATTCAAAGCAGCCTTTTTATTGAAAAAGATGCAGGGCAAGGGGAAAAGATTTTTAGATGTGTACTACCTAGCAGACCGTTATTCGGCTCTGAGCGAATTTGACAGATATGCCGACGTCATTCGTTTTGTGTTTCACAAAATTTAGCTTTAGCTTTGTGTTTCACAAAATTTAGCTTTAGCTTTGTGAAACACAAAACGAATAATGTAGAATCCAAAGTTCCCTCAAATTTTTTTTTTCACCATACCTAACGAGCAAGTCTGGTAGCATTCCCCTGGCAGCCGGTTCTACGTTACCGGAATGACTCTAATTTTTGCGGACCAAAGGCTGCCGCCCCAGTAAACTAGCCATGTCTAGAGAACCGTTTATCAGCAAATCTGGTATCTATCATCCTTGGGATGCAGGAAGAGGGGAATATTGCTTTATGTGGGCTAATAAGGATACTGTATTGTTTTCTGTTATTCAGATGTAGGTCAAATAAAATTTCTATGTAAGAAATGATATTGCAAGCCTAACTCTAAAGTCATCACCAACACTCTTTTGATATCCATCTTCTACAGAAACTCCAAGTTTAGCAATTGGCTGAATAGCAAAGTTTCGTTGTGAATGTAGTCATGAATTGATTAGTCTCTGTTCCACCTTTAATATTGCATAAGCCTGAAGATGTTAAATTTGTTTAGTGCACGAAATTTTACTATTTTTTTAGAATTGCCTCTCATCGAGTGAGGAAAGTGATTTCATCAAGAAATATTGAAACTTTGAGAGTGGCAGCGCTCGCTGATAACATAAGATTTGGGAAAAAATTAAAGGATTGAAGTCAAGTGGAGCAGCTCTACACTTGGGTGGAAGCTCTAGAGGTACACCTTGCCTGGTGCTCAGACGTTTCGAAAAAAACCGAAGGTGTAGCCACTGATATATCAGTGCCAATGGGCAATGTTCCGAGCAATTTTCATTTTCGGATGGGCATTTTAAGGGACAATTAGCTGGCGTTCAAACATTTATCATCCTGTGAGGTTCAATCCTCAATAGTGCATACGAAAGTAACCTCATTAGGGGTGTTCAGCTTATTTAGGTCCCTGAGCACAAGGGTATATCCGAAAACGGGTTAGCTCATATATATGTATATATAATTAGCGGGTACACCTTTTTTGGGTGTTTGGCCGAGCTCCTCCTATTTGTGGTGTGCCTCTTGATGTTGTTCCACAAATGGAGGGACCTACAGTTTCAAGTCGACTCCGAACGGCATATATTTTTATGAGGAGCTTTTTCATGGCAGAAATACAATCGGAGGTTTGCCATTGCCTGCCGAGGGGCGACCATTATTAGAAAAATGTTTTTCTTAATTTTGGTGTTTCACCGAGATTCGAACCTACGTACTCTCTGTGAATTCCGAATGGTAGTCACGCACTAACCCAATCGGCTACGGCGGCCGCCGGGTTAGCTCATACATGAGATAAACTGGCTGAGGGGTCGGAACTAATAAAACCTTAGCCCTTCCTGGTGAAAAATCAGCACAGCATCAAGGAAGAGTTCAAAGGTGAAGCGCTAAAGCTACAGAACTCAAGTTTGGGCCACATTATGGGGTTAAACTAGGCAAAAGTCATTAAGTCAAAAGATTAAAAGAGTTAATCCCACGATGTAGTATAGGAAGAGAGGCTAAAGTTCTTAAGTTAAATACACACCAGGCAACCGTTGCAGCAACTCGGCCATGTTGAAGCAACCGTTGCCTCGTGTGTAGCTGTATTGCCAAATGATTTTCGTGTTGCTGCAACCGTTGCCTGAAATATCAAATAAATTTGATTTTTGGGATAGGTTGCTGCAACCGTTGCTTCGTGTGTATCATTGTTTACTGCTTTTGCTCGTTCAGTTCGTTGAACACAAGCAAAGAAGAAGGTTCGTGCGGAGTAAAATAAAGTGAAAAAGGAAAAAATGGCAATTGAAAATAAAGAAAATTATGTTAATTTTATTAACGAATATAAAAATTTGAGAGAGCTGTGCGATATAAGTAGTGAAAAATATAAAAATAAAAATTTTAGAAAAAAAGCATACGAACAATTAAAAAATGAATACAATAAAATTGATAAAAATTTCAAGTCCGCAAAAGCGTTTCCTGTTGCAAGATACCGCAAAGTTATTGCCAGTCTAATTTCTGCTGATATTGCCTCTCTCATTATGGTATCTTGTTTCGTTATTTTGGCCTTTACGAAGTCCAACAATTTTCTAAACAGGGCTTCGTCCATCCTCATGTCATTTTTATAGTCCGCTGGCTCATTTTCCTTCAGTTCTTTCAGCAGCCTCTCGTTCGAAAATTCGATTTTTTTAAAAGCCAATTTTTGGACCAGATTTTTTTTTCTCTTCTTTTGTTGCATCTCTTCTTCCTCATTTTCGTACAAAAGTTCGTCAATTATAATAAGAAAAGTAATTTTACGCATTTCGTCGATCATTTAAAAAATTTAATTTTACGTATCTTCCGCTTGTACCTTTCCTGCACCACAGTTATACACAATACTGAGATTGAAGCAACGATTGCAATGTGTTTCTTAAGCAAAGGCAACACGTTGCTGCAACCGTTGCTTCAACGGTTGCCTGGTGTGTATTTAGCTTTAGAGTCAAAGTGCTAGCCTCTATCTATGGCTGATTTCATTAAAGTTGCAAAAGAGGTTTTCTTTAGATGCAGAAAATTTGAGCTGTTAATATCAGCTGTTGTTTTTTGCTACCAAGTGGCATAACAACGCTACAACTCGGCAAAAATTCCCAAAAAATACCTAGAAAATAAGACACTGTGCCTTTATTCTCAATGAAAACCAGGTGGTCTATTGTGAATTAGTTTATTTAGGTCTACGAACTCAATATAGTAAACATAAATATAAATTGCAATCAAAAAGCGTCTCCAAGTAAGGATTTGTGTTAATAACTTTCGGTGATTATCATAATTATTCAATATCTATTCCAGACACTATGACAGCAGAAACGGCGGAACCTGTCACCGCCGGTGCCAACAACTACTCATCTAATGATGCATCCGCCCTAGATACAAATACAAATTCCACTGCAAAATCTCACTCGAATGAGCAGCATAGAGACATAGAAGATATTTTCGCTTTTCTGAGCTTCAATAATCAAATTATATTTAAATCTCAACAAATTGATGACCCAGAACTTCAACGCGATGAAAAAGTGCAGATTGCGAGAGATATTTACAATAAAAGCCCACAGATATTTCTAATGCGCTTTGGCAGCTATTTGGAAGAGCATCATCTGGCGACAGTCGCGCAAATAGCTGTTACTAATTTAGAAAATAGCGATGAAATGCAGCTACTACTTACAGACTACCGAAATAAGCTAAATACACGAAAACGCGATGTGAAGAATCGGCGTTACGCAGCCATGCAAAAACTTATAGTGGACGGTGAATATTTCAGTGAACAGGAAATGATGAAACGGGCGCCGGAATTGTATCAGGAGCTGATAGGACAATATTTAAGTGATGCGGAAAAGAAACACCGAGACGAATATGATGTTAAAAATACAACATTCTCGGGAATATTAATGCATACAATAGAGCAACAGCAACTGCAGGATGTGCTCAAGTTGGCTGACAAACAGAATGTTAAAAGTCGACAGCTGGAACGTGAAATCGAAAGAGAGAATTATACTGGGGATGAAACAACGCAAAGCACAAGAAGTAGTGAGGAAGAAACAATGGAAGACGAAAAACCTGCCTCAGTGGAGGATGATGTGCCCGCTGGTTTCCGTCAACAATGGGGAAATTTCGATAATGAACAAGTGGCTTGCTCCACCAGTCATCAAGCAAAAAAACGCACCAAAGAAAAAGCAAAAGAAAATCAATTAGTAAAACTTGATAGAAAACAAAATTCGAATGCTTTCATAACAGCGGGGGAACGTGAGCTATTGCGACAGGAATTCATTGGAATTATGCATGAACAGTTTCTCAGTGGCTTGGATCAAGACTTTGATTATACACAAGTCGACGACAACACACAATTAGACGATCTCAGCCAATTGAATCAGGATAAAGAAGATGCATATTTTGAAGCGAGTGACTACTCGAGTGAAGAGGAGGTGGTAATTAAAAGGGAAGCTGAAGAGCATTTCAATGAAGATGAATCGGAGGACGAACTTGATGTATTCATGAATCATTTGAACAGACATCATAGCTTGCAGTAGTTTTTGTTTTTAAGTTACGCTATATGTGTAAGAGTTTTACACTGAAGATAAATAAATATAAACGGTTGTTAATATACTCGTACATTTAAAATAATATTCAACTAAATCACCCACATACAGAAATTTACCGACTGTTCGTTCTACGACGTTTCCACGACAGTCGGTTCTACGTTACCGAAACGACCCGGATTTATATCCGGCCAAGGACTGTCAATCCAGCAGCATTCACCGTATGTATGGGGAATGTTTATGCTGCTACAACAACAACAAGAAATTTACCGATTACACGTTCATTTCGTTACTGTAATTTAGCCTGCAATGTTTTTAATTCCATGTTGTTAAATACATATATATGTACATACATAATTGTCTTCAAAATTCAAGACATAATTTAGTTAAAAAAAATTTGCATATGGGAATTGGTTTCCCAATTTTCTTTCATATACTGTTGACTTATAGATAAGATGTATGACAAGAGACTTGCGTTAGATCTTTAACAGTGCGTTTTAGTAGTTAAAAAATTAAAACTTTAGTTAATCGCAAATAGGAGTGCATTACTCATATTCCAACGATTACTATAATTAAGAATTTACCTAGGCCGACCACGACCACGCGGAAAACCGCGCCCACGACCACGTAATGCTTTGCTGTTAGCTGGTGGACTTTTCGGACGTAGTGATTCGATGCGGCTAGTACAGCCCGTAGCCGGTGCTTCAGCAAAATATGTTTGATATAGTTCGGCATTGAAATTGGAGTTTGTCAGTTCCGGCCCAACGGTCAGCCAACCTGGTCGTATACTGGAGTCACGTCCGAATAGATGCATGCGTCTGCGTCCCAAGCAGAAATGTTCAATTATATGAAATATTTCAATCGGCTTCTCAAAGCTGCCGAATTCGTCCTCCTCCGAGATAATTAAATCGATGTCAACATTGGCGTGTATAAAATCCCCATCAGTAGAGCGGCGCACTGTACCTTTTATGCCCATCAAGCAATGTTCTTTCGTACGTTGAAACACTGCTTTCGGTTCCAGTTGCTTTGAATGCCCGGGCTTATTGATATTGGTGCGTATCCAACAAATGTCTTCACATCGTCGGAAGCCCCATTTCTTCAAGCAATTGCGTCCCATATCTAAACCTTCGGAGGATCCACACCAAAGGAAGACAAATGAACGATGCGCGGCCACTTCGCCCACATCTAAATCTGTTAAAGAATATTTGTTTAGTTTCAAGTTAAAAATTACTGGCTATCAAATACATATTACTTAAAATTTCTTCCCAGTTCCAGAAAACACGCGATGCTCCACCCACAGTTGCCACTGATGGTGCTGCTCTAGCATACTCTTCCAGCGGTGGCTCAATTAAAATAACGTCGAACTTAGAGCCTAATGATTTTAAATCCAGCGTTTTCAAGTCTGCCTTCAAATACATTGGTGCTGATGCGGTATCCTGTATTAATTTGTCTTTCAAGCGTATTAGTTCACGTAATTTTGGATACTCCTCAAAGCGGTCGGCTAGACCGACATCTCTTATAAAATTTTGTGGACGCTGTCCAGTATCGACGAAGTGTTGACAATAATCATTGTGTGGATTCGAAGATTGTGTACCCTAAAGAAAAAGGTGCTTATTAGATTTCAACTGCAAATTTCTAGTGTAATTTACCTTTAGAAATGTAGAGGAGTCGCGATATATGATTTCCCCGGGCATTTTTTTGCCTCCGCTGCCGCCGTCGTCATCTCTGCTATTGCCGCCCGAACCTGTTCTCTGTCCACCAAAACCAGAGTAACTACTTCCAGCACTATTATTCAGTTCATCGGCTGTGCCAAGCACAATCTTCAGCTCATCTACGCTAGAGAGTCCCAACTACACATAAAAAAAGTATTAAATAGCCACTTAGCGTTAACATAGTCGGTTTATAGAGTACATACTGTTTGAGCCAATAACTGTTTCCGTTTGCGTGAACGCTCCTGTGAAATTTTTAATATGTCACTCATCTTGGAGCAGATTCTACGAAGTTAACTAAAATATATTGCTTTTAATTTAATTCACATTTTTCGCCCAACTAATTAAACTCGAACCACACACCGGCTACACAAAATTGACAATGAATGTATTCTTTACATCGTGCCGGCTACACAATGGAATCTGGGAATGCTCCTCATTCACAATGAATAGCTTCATGAATAGTGCTGCCATATTGCTGAAAATCTACCAAATCGGTAGATTTGATTCTATATGGCAGATTACCTGCAAAATTGACAATCAGCTGTCAATACTGTTATGATTTGGTGGAATATATTTAATTATTAATTTTTTCTTATTTTTTAAAATCTTAAATAACAATAGAATTGCTAAAGAAACAAAAAGATAACGCAGCGCCAGCAACGGAGGAGATTTAATTATTATGTTTTATAATTATCTATGACACAGAAAACACCGGGTTGTATGTAAAAAAAGTATAGTAATAATCTAGGATTATTTTATTATCTTGGATTTATAATCTTAGATTTCGGGAGAGAAATTCTATATCAGCAATTTCGCTTTTTAATTACGGACTAGGAGTTAAGCACGAAAAAGTAGATAATCTACTTATATGTGAGTGTATTATAAGTGCAACTGATGCGGAGTGACAGCTAGACTTTATTCCCATAATTTAAGTGTTTTAGGAGAATTTTCGACGGCAACATGACCAAAAAATTACAATTAATATCGATTGTGAATGAAAAATAATGAAACTTGTGAAGAGAAGAACAAGAAAAATTTGGAAGCAATCATGGCGAAAAATGACAGTTAATATCGATGGTGAATGAGAAATAATGAAACACGTTCGAAATTACATTAATTGTTTGATATTTCGGAGCAGTTTGGGTAATTGGAATTTAATACTATTTTTTAATAATTATTTCTTAGTATCAGGACAGCTAATTCCCGTGTTTGTTGCTTACGGTACATCTTTTACTGACAAAACTATCCAATAAACAAATCAGCAGATCACTAATCCGCGTAACAACCATCTGTCGCACTACAATTTCAATCAAATTTAATTGCGCCGGTTTTCCCGTTTAACACCGCCATCTGTCTGGGCTATTAGAGAATTACGTGGAATACAACAATAGAATGTAACTTTCTTGGGTTGATATAACGGGTTTCGGTTGAAAGCGCTTAACGATATGCAACTTGGTTAATAGGTCAGAATATAATACTTATTTATTATAATTTATAGGGGATATATACAATATAACCCTGACTAAATTATCACACTGGCTACTAGGGCCTTCGGTGATAATACTTATACCTGCCAATTGATTCATTTAGAAATAAAAACGGAAACATATTTACCAAAGCAGAAAGTATTATTATGGGTTTTGTTTTTCGTTCACAAAGGGTACAAAGAGTCCATATATTTTGACAAATTCACACAACTGTGGCTAATTTGACGCGAATGCATTGATTTGCTTATTCCACGCAGGTACGCACCGATACCTTTGTAGCTTTGTTGTTGTTGGAAATCTATGCCGGACAGGTATAAACCCCAACAGAACACATCCAATTAATGAAGAAACATGCTTATAAATTTGTTGCAACCTATTCTATTTTATCTGTCCCATCACTAAAAAGAAATCGTTAATTTTACGACAATCAAACATCAAATAAACCGAATAATACTTTTTAAATTGATTTTTATTATTTTTTGACATACCTGCTTTTGGCGCAGAAATGATATATTTGCCGACTCAAAAACTTTTTCTCGATAATTGGTACAGATATCGTTTGAAATGTATATCAAGATGTAGATATCGCTCACCTACTCGTATTTACGTGTATCGGTACATCTCTAGTATCAAATTTTATCTGTCAGTTTGAGGTATAATTCTACAAATATTAATAATTCTGTCTTATTTCTAACACTTACCTTTTAGGCATATAAAATGAATGTGCTTGGAAAAACAGTATTACTGGCGCTTCTGCTGCTCGCAGGATTCCTGGTGTTTACCACTGCACAGAGTAAACAAAAGGTAATTGCCATTTGCACTTGATGGCCACGTCATGGAGTGCCAGCGAGTATATCGCCGGCTAACAATAACCGCTTGTATTTTTATGTTTTTTCGTCACATAGTCGGGCCTGTCGTTATCGGAAAAGGTTCGCAATTTGCAAGATATGAATATGAAAAAGGCACTACTACGTTTTAATGGACAAAAATTCCGCGAATATATTAGGAATGCGCCGCGTAACTATTCTGTTGTGGTCATGCTGACAGCGTTGGCTCCTTCACGGCAATGCCAAATATGTCGCCATGCCTATGATGAATTCACCATTGCAGCTAACTCTTACCGTTACTCGCCAACCTACTCGAATAAATTATTCTTTGCAATGGTTGACTTCGATGAGGGCTCCGATGTATTCCAGTCACTAGGCATCAATACAGCACCAGTTTTTATGCATTTCCCTGCTAAGGGTAAGCCAAAAGGTCTCGATACTATGGATATTCACCGAGTCGGATTTGCTGCTGAAGCGATTGCGAAATTCGTACACGAGCGCACCGACATACAAATACGCATTTTCCGACCTCCAAACTACTCCGGCACAGTTGCAATGATAACCCTGGTTGCTCTGGTGGGCGGTTTCCTCTACATACGTCGCAATAACTTAGAGTTCCTATATAACAAACAAATTTGGGGCGCTGTTGCGTTGTTCTTTTGTTTCGCCATGATTTCAGGACAAATGTGGAATCACATACGTGGTCCACCGCTGGTTCATAAAAGCAAGAACGGCGGCGTGGCATATATACATGGTTCATCTCAAGGACAACTGGTGGTGGAGACTTACATCATTATGTTCTTAAGTAGGAGAGACATTTAATTTACTTATTTCCCATTTGATTAACTCTTTATTATATTACAGATGCCATGATTGTGTTGGGAATGGTTCTGCTTACAGAATCTGGTTCACAAAGTGATCATAAAAGAGCGCGTATAATGGCCATAGCGGGGCTGTTGTTGGTTGTAGTGTTCTTCTCTTTCTTGTTATCTGTGTTTCGCTCCAAGGCGCAGGGATATCCTTACAGGTAAAAATAAGTTTTCCCGTAATGTATTCTTCAGTTTCAGAAGTCTAACAATCAATTACAAAGTTATCCGTTACTTTTTTATTTTATTACCTCACTTTAATACATTGTTGTTGTGCTTAACTTTTGAATATCAAAATTTTGTTACTACGCAGAATGTAGTTATTATCAGCAATTGAACACATTGATTAATACACAAATTTTTATATTTTTCCAGTTTTCTTTTCAAGTAAATAAATCAACGAGACTCACCCACTTCGTCTTTTTGCCTGCGCCAATGCATTCAAAAATATTCTTAGTGCATTTTTTCCGTGTACAATTTATTTTAAGAAGAAACAAGAGATGTTAAAAGAAGTTCAATAAAACTGTATTGAAACATACGCGATTTTATTTTCCAGTTATGCGACGGAATGTGTAGCACCTTCCCTTAAAGGTGTGAATCGTTACGTTATGAGTATTGTATGAATATAAAAAATTGTCTAACTATTTTCTATACATAGTTTATGTAAAAATCATTTACAAGATGAAAGGTATAAGCGCTTTCCTATTTTTTGGGTAATTTTTGAAATTTTCCTTATACCACTTGTGTGTGAGCAAAGCATTCATTAACTGCAAAATACGAGTTAGTAAACATATATATTTCTTTTATAATAAATACTAATCGTGTACATTTACCTGATTGGAGTAAACCCAAATAAATATTAAGAGCCAAGTAACACTTCTAGGTAACAGGCCTAACAACGCCACATACATAACAACTTCGAAAAACATGTGGGGCGAGGAAATCATGTTAAAGAATCCTCCAGTCGGTAGTAAATGACGCTCGGTTTTTACTTCACCACTTTTAGTATCCTTGCGTAGATTAACTAGTATCATATTGGACTTGTATTGTTGTGTCCAACTAATGTAAAAAATAAATATGCAGAGGTATTGCAGCAGTGAAATGTTCTTGAAAGAGAATGCTGAGGGTAGTGTTCCTATAAATAAATATATAAAAGATAAATACATGTATGGGCATATGAATTGCGTCTGGCTCACCTCGCACAAAGCCTTCTGTGTTGCTTAATAACGCTAATATAGCACCAAAATAGTGCATGTGCCCCACCAAATAATGACTCCAATTAATTTTACTATTTTTTGAGAATATTTGTACGAAATTCGTCTCATAAAATCGTCTACCGCATTGCATAGTCATAAGCACTGTAGCCACGAATGCACAGGTGGAATCAACTTGAACATATCTATTTGTTTTACCGCCAGCTATAAAGTCCAAAAACACAAGCACCACCTCTGGCGCTTCAGTTTTCATAAGAAGTCCCTTCATCACCAGGAAAAGCGCCAGCATTGACCAAGTAAAAGCGAAAATGTAAAAATGTTTAAACCAACTCTTTGGTAACTCCATGCTGCTAATCAAAGCATTTGCCGGACCCTTATAGCTGTGCTTGCCATAACGAAATGATTGTCGCAAGCAATTGGGCAATAACGATTCGACAAGATTAACAAGACTACCGAAAACTACAATCACTACGATAAAACCTATAAAAATAAAGTTCAGTGCATTGAAGTTATATTCTTCAATGAATTCGTTTAAAATATTAAAAATATTTTTCAGCATTTTTATGATGATAAAATTGCTTTTTTATTGAAGATTTCTTTTCTGGCTATTCAGATACAGAAAAACATCACACTTTCACTTTGGCTTTGACAGGAAATAGTGCGCTGAACATTTTCTTATCACCAAATTTCTTTCTTACCGACATTGTATATTCACAATTTTTTCTTGATTCGTTTTGTTTTTGTGTTATAAATGCGACTGTGAATAATCATAGCATTTAAAGCGAATTTATCAAATCCGCTTTGGCCAGGAGCAATTTGTTTTAATGCGAGATAAATTCGTAAAAGCCTAAATATACAATCATAATAGTGATATCCAATATACAAAATAGTATTTATAACAAAGGGGACATATTTAAAATGGACGAAGATGTGGTGTTATTTTGTGCCGTACTGTTGACTCTGTAAAGAGTCAGTGAGTAGCAAACCAGCATGAAGAAACGGATTTCATAGATAATTCCCGGGTATCTGGAAACGATGCGGTTATTCAAAATGATCAAAGGTATTTAAGCGGACTAAACTCACAAATAGTTCTTCGAAAAAACGTGTTGCGAATAAAATATTTACAGCCTCGCCACTATCTTCAGGCAGCGAGAGCAATTTGCTCAGTGACGAACCCAATGGTGATGTGAAAAATCAAATATGCAATAACGAATGCAGTGAACCTTGCAAGGTCGCAATCACTCACAGAAAATACCCCAAGGTAGACCTTAAATATGAGGAAATTATGAAAATCAAACAAAGTTTGTTGGCCGAAATAGATGAAACGATCAGACGATGGATGGCTGTCGTTTACTTGCCAAAATGCAGGGACTAGAGATTGGCTCACGACTGTGATCAGTAAGCTAAATACATCTTTAAATATAGATATAGAGGCTTCCACTGGCGGTGCTATCCCAAATTCTTTTACCTACACTTAAAATATTGAACCGGACGACGTTATGGAACCGAATTCTTTGAGGCATCTATTGGATAAGCAATTCGTAGGGCTTTGAACTACCAACTGGAGTCTGCTGAATGTGGTGAAGAATGAAATGGGAGGACATTTTGTTAGCTACTGCATTGACGGGAAGTCAAAAGTCATTATAGAAGCTTGAGGCGGTAAACTTTTTTTGAACTTCTCACATATAACGGGTATTAAATAAGGAACATCATCCCGAATAAAACATGTACCTGCACACATATCTACATTTATATGTATATGTTTCAAATGCATCAATTTATAAAATAAATATTTAATTTAGCAACGAAAATAAAGTATTTAGTATTGAAGATCAAAAGTAAATTCATTTATTTACGGTTATTAAGTTTGTTTGTTGTTGTTTATTAACGTTGAATGAAAGAGTTCGTTTATTTTTTAATGAATTGCACATATGTTTGCAGTTTCTTGCGTATTCACAATATACAAGTTGTCAAATCTTCCGCAATTGTAAACATAGCGATTTAATTCGATTTCGTCTTGACCGCTGTTTGCGGGGATTTTCAGGGTACTTTGAAAATAAATATACGGCCTTTGTTTACTTTCATTTAAGCAATTCCTTCATAAGACGAAGCATTAGTCATATTCTTTCGGCAAATCAATCAAAAAGGTGCAAAAGAGTAGATCCTAAGTAAGATAGGGAATGTAATGTTGAAAATTTTTGTTGAATATTAAAAAGTGTGGCACGAAGCCGTTCAAGAGCATTGAAGCCTATATTAACAAATTCTCATTGGTTCGGCGATTCAAGAAGTGTGAAAATAATACAGCAGAGTTGTGAAGAAATCTTACAAAAAAAAAAAAAAAGGAATTATCAAAATTATTAATGGCTGGAGAATAACGGTTTGTACAAAAACAATTACAATTAAAAACATATGTACGTATGCACGTTATATTTGTGCAAACTATTTGTTGTGAAATTAACTTAAAAAGTATCTGCTTTTTTAGTGCGGTTAACTACTAAATAGAGCTAAAAACATCTGCCGATATCGCGCATAATTTTTAGGCACAATGGCTGACGTAGATGTAATTTTGTACTGGAATTGGACAGAGTTTTGCTCAACTGGGTTGAAACCATTCGCCGGTAACTCCAATGATTTACTACCATGCTTTCAGGAGATTGTGCTGCAAATCCCAATCTATACCATATTTGCCGCTATCTCTGCTTATAATTTTGGCTCCCATACGCGCAGCGTGCTGCGTGATGTGCTGCAATTGCGTCTTCTTTATCTGCGTGTCGGTGTCACAATTGTGCTGGCGCAACTCCCCCTCTGGAAGATATTCGTTTTTCATCACACGGGAGTCCAGCTGTATCCGGTCGATGTGTTAGTTGTGGCGGCAGAAGGTGTGATGTGGACTGTGCATGTGGGTGCGTACCATAAATCTTTTACTACCTAATTGAATTTGTCAACAAATTATCTATGCATTGCATGTATGTGTGTATTTAATTTTGCTTACAGGCTATTTGTTATCAACGCGTCGTTTTGGCAGACTCAGCCATCGCGGTTCACTTTGCATGAATGTGTCATGGTTGGCAGTTTTTGTGTTGGACGTAGTGTGGTTACGCACCAGCATTAATTATGACTGGTGGTCTTGGAGTTTGGTAACTGTGATTTTCGATCTTCTCTATGCTTTAACGTTAATTCCAACTGGAAATGCGGTTTTGGCTACTCCACGATACCCTGCTGGCAGAGTAAATAATTTTTTTTCATATACCTTTCACACTTTTTTCAGATTAAGATGAAACTGAATTTTTCTTTTGATAATATGAATGCTAGGAAGATGAGTCGCTGCTCGGTAACCGCTACACCTACTTTCATTTTGATCTAAATGAAACACATCTCGGTCATGCACAAGACGAAGCCAGCTACATGTCACGCTTCATTTTTAGCTGGGTGAATCCGTTAATATCGAAAGGTGTTGTTGGTGGTCTCAAAAAAATTGAAGATCTATTTGATCTACCTGATGCATTGAACATTTCGCGTTTAAGTGAACGCCTACAAATTTGTATTTCACAATCTAAAACTTTGTTTTGGGCATTGCACAAGGGATTTGGACGCGAGTTTTACTTAATAGGCGTACTACGATTTATAGCCGATACTGCTGGGTTTGCGGGGCCACTGCTACTGGGTGGCTTGCTGAAACAGCAAACTCAAAATGATGACACCGAAACGAACTGGGTCCCTTACCTTTACGCACTTGGGCTATGCGCGACATCCTGGTTATGTAAGAAAAATAATCTTTAATTCATTGCATATAATACAATATATGTGCGATTTTTTAGCTGCCATATGTGGCACCCATTTCATGTGGCGTATGTCCATGATTGGCATGAAAATGAGAATAGCGCTTGTTAGTGCTATTTATCGCAAATCTTTGGAAGCACGTGTATTAAAGAGTTCACGCCCGGAAATACTCAATCTTATGTCAACAGATACTGAACGAATAGTGAATTCGTGCATCAGCTTCCATTCCTTCTGGAGCATACCTTTCCAGGTAGGAAAATCCAGTGTAATAAAAGTGTCACATAACAGTTTATTTATCATTATCACTTTCAGCTTTTTACCACTCTCTACTTACTCTACACACAATTGGGAGCCGCCTTCTTGGCTGGCCTAATTTTTGGCATAGTGCTCATTCCAATAAATCGTTTGCTGGCGTTACGCATTGGCCAATATTCGCGTGGTCTCATGTCGGCTAAAGATTTACGTTTGGCTGCGACCAGCGAAACTATGAGCGGTGCAAAGCAGATCAAATTGCATGCGTGGGAAGAAATATTTATAGAGCGGATTCGTGGTTACCGCAAGGAAGAAGTGAATTTCTTAAAAAAACGCAAATATTTAGATGCGCTGTGCGTTTACTTCTGGGCCACCACGCCAGTGTTGATGTCGTTACTCACATTCGGTGCATCTGTGCTGTTGGGTAATCCTTTAGTGGCAGCATCTACATATACAAGTGTAGCACTTTTAAATATGCTAATTGGACCGCTAAATGCATTTCCTTGGGTGCTTAATGGACTAATAGAGGCCTGGGTGTCATTGAAGCGCCTACAGGAACTTGTGGATGTAAGAATTTTAGAATTAGGGAATTTTTCGAAAATCAAATTTTTCTATAATTTTAATATACTACGGATATTATTTTCACTTTCACTTAGCTGCCTAATCTGGATTTCTCTACGTACTACAATCCAATTATTAAATCTACCGGCTACGGTAGCTCAATGAAATTGGATGAAAAGCCAATAGTATTAGAGATGAAAGCGGCGTCTTTCGAATATGTGAATGGCGCAAATGATGGAAATGACGAATGTCAGCAACAAAAATTTCGTTTGGAAAATGTCAATTTAACGGTGAAAAAGGTATAGTAACAAAACTCATTCATTGATTTTTATTTTATTGCTGTTGACTGTCTTTATTTGCCTATTACTGTTTACTTTATTTATGCAAAGGGCGATTTGATATGTCTTGAAGGTCCTGTCGGTGGCGGTAAAAGCGCTTTAATCGATGCCATAGTGTCTGGCATCAATTGCACATCGGGCACCGTATGTGTGCACGACCTTACTTCGGGTATTATGTTGCAGGGTTCGTATTTTGTGTTTTTATTAATACAAAGCTTTATGTTTTCAGGCTTCGGATATGTGCCCCAAACGGCTTGGCTTCAACGCGGTTCTATACGCGATAACATAATTTGGGGTAATGTTTTCGACGAGCAGTGGTACAAAGCAGTTTTATATGCATGTGCGCTGAACGAAGACCTGGAATTGCTTGGTGGCGATTTAATTGGTATTGGCGAAAACGGACGTACTCTATCGGGCGGACAGAGAGCTCGCGTAGCTTTGGCGCGCGCCGTTTACCAGGATAAGAAAAGTGAGTTAAATAATAAACATTTGATTTTGCTATTTAAATTATACTACATTGAGAAACCGACAAGAAAAATTTGGCACTGAGAAAAACTGCTCGCAAAAAATCCGCTGTCATTCTACCATCCGCTTGGCGCTGTATGGTGCATCATTTGTGAGACAAACGAGGGGCGTATCCTTAATGTACTTAGACTTGCCATAAATTCTGTGACAAATTTTACAATGTATACGGCGAGAGCGGATTCGCAGAAAAAAGTTCCGCTATTTTTGCTTTTATTCGTATGCATTGTATACTCATAAATTATACTCAATTTTGTGGCAAATTTCGATTGTTAACAATGGAGTGGAGAGTTAAGGAAAATCGCATCGCGGTTCGAGAAAGAATTCGCAAAAATCGGCTTAGAAAGCAGAAAAGGGAAATAAATGCATCGACCAGATCCATGTCAAATCTAATTAGAGATGATCTCCATATGAAAGCCTTCCGCCGCTCAACTGGTCATATTTTGACAATGCGCTTGGAGAAAATTAGACTCGACAGATTAAAGCAGCTTCTTTGGTGGCACGCGGCAACGGCCCTGAAAATATTCTTTTCACAGATGAGACAACTTTTACTGTTGAAGAAGTTTTTAATAAACAGAACGACCAAATCTATGCTAAAACTTCTAAAGACGCAAAAAATGTTGTTCCAAGGATGGTTTGTTCAGCTTGGTCACCATTCAGCCTCCGTAATGGTTTGATCGGGAGTGTCTTGTAAAGGCGTTACATCTCTTCATTTCCGCGAAAAAGGGGTTAAGACAGGAGCAAAAGTGTGCATGTCTTAGAAGACGTAGTGAAGCAGTCGAGCAGTACTCTCTTGAATGGAGAGCATTTAATCTTCCAGCAAGTTTCCGCTTCAGCCCATAAGTCAAAAACCAACCATCGGTGGCTAAAAAACAATATTCCGATCTGATCAGATCTGATCAGATCTGAATTTTTTTAAATATTTACATGATTAAATAAGACGAACTTCATTAAAAAAGTATTTTAATTTCATATCTTTACGGGACTAGGCCCTCGCCTCATTGGAAATGGTGTTTTTTGGGTGTTTTTTAAAATCGTGTGCAACGGAAACGAAAAAAGGATTTTTTATTTTTGTTTTCAGTATTTTATTTTTTGATGCATTGTAAAAAAATAAAAAAAAATTTTACCATACGAGGTTCGTTCAAAAAGTTCTTAGCCTTCAAAAAATGGTATGTCGCTGGCGACACGGATTCCGGAACTCACAGGTGTTTATTCAAAAAGACAATATTCAATGTGAATGTCTTTATCGTGTGAACTACGAGCTTAAAAAAAAGTTGACAAAATGACGGACATTCAAAGATGAAAAACCGTTTTTGACCCTCCCTTTATTGTTTCTTTAAAGGTCCGAAAAAATACTAATAATATTTTTTTCCCGAACGATAACGACATCAATTCTACGTCATTTAAATTTTATTTCATCGAAATCAGTTAAGTAAAACCGGCTATATCTGTGTCGCCGGTTTGAAAAACGTAGTTTCGAGAAAAACGAGTCCCAGTATGAATGTGCTTTGGAGCAAATGTTGACAGCAACGAATAATATGACTCATTATTATTTTGCGTATTTGAACTTAATAAATAAAATAAGCAGGTGCTATTTTGAAATTTGGCTGTAGAGGTTGCGTCACTAAAATTGCTATATCTATGTAAATATTAGGAATTTCGAAAAATCGTTTGGATACGATATTTTTGAATATTTAATCTACATATGTACATAAGAAAAAAAAATTGAAATAAAAAGAAATTGCCTTTTTTTAAATCGATATTTTTTTTAAATAGATTTTTTTTTAAATCGAATTTTTTTTTTAATTGATTTTTTTTTTATCTAAATTTTTATTTTTATATCTAATATTTTTTTAAATCGAATTTTTTTTTAATTCGAAAGTTTTTTTTTTTCAAATGAAGCGAGAGTCTTAAAATGTAACAGAACTTATGGCAGGACTAAGTATGTATAAACGTATACGTGCCAGTCTATTCTTATTAAACATTTTCGTTTATTTGATTACGTTTGATTACAGTTTTTGCCATTTATTATTCTACTTGTGTTGTTCACAGTTTATTTGCTCGACGACATACTCGCCTCTTTGGATGCGCACGTCTCGCTTCACATTATTAAGTACTGCATACTTGGCTTGTTGGAGGAAAAGACACGCATTGTGGTGACGCGCAGTGTCACCTTGTTCTACCACGCACATCAGGTGAAATTCATAACTCTTTCCTAAGTCTTTTGATCAATGCGCCAGTAAAACTTAAAATTTACCCACATTCAGATACTCCACATCGAGGACGGCAAAGTAACATCCTACAATACTCAAAACATGCCCGAAAGTCTTGATATAAATTTCGATTTGGATATAGTAGCCACCGACCACATATACGATTACACACGTCGGTCCTCGATAGATTTGGATGACCAAAATTCGATTGATAAAAAGAGCGTTGACAGTATTATGCTCGAGGTATTTTTTCGGTATTTTTTTCTTTATTATTTCATTAAAATAATGCTTTCATTGTTTTACAGGAATCTCGCGAATACGGCAAAATCTCGTTAAATGTGCTGTCTTGTTACTGGCGAGCCATTGGCACTCCCTTGGCAATCAGCACATTAACTTTCGTAATACTTATGCAGCTAACACGCAATTTGTCGGATGCGTGGCTGGCCCACTGGGTGACTGACACAACGCTGGATCCACAAAATAATGGCACAAACTTGGAGTATGTTGACAATGTGTCACCACAGTCTAGTAATCACACTGAGCCGCCACACAACACCGGCTATTATCTGGGCATCTTTGCAGCGCTGGCTGTGCTAAATTCGCTTGCGACAATTGCGCGCGCTTTCCTGTTCGCTTTTGCCGGCATAAAAGCCGCCATATTCATACACGATAAATTGCTGCGTAAGGTGTTGTTTGTAAGTAGGCATTTGAGAATGTGAATGCTTTAGGAGGAAGAAACGCAAAAAATGGAATGCAGTATTGCGATTTTTATTCGATAATTAAAAACTTGTAGCTCATTTGTGGCTATCAAACCCGGCATATAAATTTAAAAACAAGTTTCATATGAAACCAAGGCCTTAGATTAGATTAGATTCTCTACGAGGTTTACACTTCGACTTCCTGGCCTTTTGTGTCCTCTACTCATCACAGTTCGTCATCCAGACCCAGTTCCTTTATTAAACTCAGTATAGAGCCTTTCTTCTGGCTGCAGTTGGCCAAGATGTATCAACCTTCTCCGCGCTATTGCGCCACATTCAAGGAGCAGGTGCATTGGAGTCTCCTGCGAACTTAAGCCTTAAAACTTACAATTTATTGAAATTCTCCTTGCTTCATAACTCTGAAGTGGTCAGTATGAAAATTTAAGGATTTTGCTCTTGAATGATGAATTGAAACTACTACCGGTAAAATGGATAAATGAAAATATTAGGTTGGCGAATAAGTTCGTAGCATTTTTACTGAAGACTTTTACCGAAGAACAAAAAACAGTAATTATATCAATAAGTTAATAAATTATGTATTCGGCGTTGCAGTTAGCAACCTCTTCCCACCGCTCGACGAATTTGTTGATGCCGTTCCGCCAAAGATCGCCTGGTCTGGAGTCAAAGTGATGCGTTGAGCTCATGAGGCACCCAGGCTTCCAATTTTTCGGTAAATTCCATTGAATGAAGGTGATTGAGAATCGTTTTACGATCACAGTTCGTTTTTTCCGCCATTTCTCGACTGGTTTGGCAATCGTTCTTCTTCTTCAAAAGTGATTTGAGATGTTCTTCATCGAAACCAGAAGGTCTTCCGCTACAGGACGTGTCATCGAAGTCAAAGTCGCCATTTGTTAACTTTGCCAACCATTTTCGTGCTATCCATGACACCTTCTCCATACACGTCGCAAATGCCCCTGACTGCTTCGGCAGCTTCGACACCTTAATGAAAAGCAAAGAGCGGGAGTTAAAAATGTTGATTTTTGTTCAAAACTAATAAAAAATTAAGGGGTAACACCACTGTAGAAATTTCAAAAAATTGATTTTTTTTTATAAGCTTAAAAAATTCTTTGAACCTTTTAAAATACAGAACAAAAAGTTGTATACGTTACCGAAGTTTATTTCATAAATGTTTTAAGCTTTTAACCAAGCGTTAGTGACTGCTACCTAACGACTTCTCCAAATTTCCAAACTTTAAACGCGTTTTTCTCAAAACACGTTTTCTGAAATTGGCACGCAGCATAACTCAAACAATTTTAAATATTTTTAATCAGGTTTTTCACTACGTCTGTATAATAACCTTCTTAAGAGAAGAGCGTAGGGGATTTTCGTAGGGGATGAATTTAAACGATTGTTATAATTATTTAAGTGCCGTTTTTTAGTCCAAAATAGAGTTTTTTCCTTCAAATGCTTGCCAATTCCACAAAAATAAATATTTTTTAAATCCCCTACGTGTTTCTCTAGCTATTCTTATCTAGATTAAGAAAAAAAATGTTTCTTTGTTCCAGATTAAAATTTGCACCCTCTGTGCTGCGTGCCGCGGAGCTCCTTCAAGAGAAACCACATTACAAAAATGTATCCAATGCCGCCATTTTATAAAATTTGTCGATCAAACTTTCTAGTTTTGTATTTTAGTATATAAGTAATAACTTCCCAAATCAGAGTGATTGTTTTCCCTTTCCTTCTATACAAAAAAATTCTTTAAAAATCGTGTTTATTTTACGCGTGTACAGTGGTGTTACCCCTTAAATAACTCAAAAATACAATAAGCAAAGTTTTGTAAAGCAGAAAGAGTCCTATCAAATGAATTCTTACGCTTTGCCAAACAGCAAACAAGTCGTTGTAAGATAAAAGAAAATATAAAAAAGCTATGAACTTATTCCCCAACCCAATATAACTGCAATATTGCGTTCTTCCGCTTGAGCTACTTCCATGTCGCATATAAATACTTTTTATTTTTTCTTAATACTAAACAAAATGTATTTCTTCCTTAGGCAAAATTCAATTTTTTCGATATCACCTCCGTCGGCCGCATACTAAACCGCTTTTCCTCGGACACTTACACAGTCGACGATTCTCTGCCCTTCATACTGAATATCCTCTTGGCGCAATTATTGGGTCTCGCAGGTAAGTTTGCTGCTATACTGCATATTTTTCTACAATTACATTTTATTACTTATTTTCAGGTGCACTTTGCATAAGTTTGTACGCCATGCCCTGGTTAGGTCTGATAATCATACCGATGGTTCCCATATATCTTAATCTACAATACCGATACCGTTATGCATCGCGCGACATAAAACGACTTTCAAGCAATGCACTCTCACCACTCTATACCCATTTCACCGAAACTCTACAAGGTCTAGTCACAATTCGCACAATGCGTGCAAGTGCGCGCTTTCAGCGCGATTTCCATGCCAAACTAGAGGAGAGTATAAAGGCACAATTGACCGCCGCTGCCGCCCAGCAGTGGCTCAGTCTACGCTTACAATTCTTAGGTGTTTTTCTAGTAGCTGGCGCTGGTTTTCTTGCTGCCATAACCTCAGCACATGTCACAAATCCGGGTCTAGTCGGTTTGGCCATTTCGTATGCACTCTCAATAACCGGACTGTTGGGTGGACTACTGAGTGCTGTTGCTGAAACTGAGCAGGAGTTTGTTGCGGTTGAGCGCGTGAATGAGTATCTGAATTTGGAGGGTGAAGACAACGCCGAAGGCACATGTGATCCGCCATTTGGTTGGCCTAGTCAAGGTGCATTGAAATTCAAAAACGTTGAACTGCGTTATCGCGATAATTTGCCGGCAGCGCTGCATGACATCAATTTGCGCACAGAAGCGTTTGAGCGTGTGGGCATTGTGGGACGCACCGGTGCGGGCAAAACGACGCTGGTGGCGGCATTGATGCGTGTAGCGCCACTGAGTCGTGGTGAGATCACTTTGGATTGTGTGAATTTGAAAACGCTGTCGTTAAAAGTGCTGCGCGAGCGTTTGGGCATTATACCGCAAGACCCATTTCTCTTTGAAGGTATTGAATAGTACATTTTTACCTTAGAAATATGAATTATTTTGATAAATTTTTATATTTGTTTTCTCTCAGGCAACGTACGCGAAAACCTCGATCCACGCCACAATCACTATGACTCCGAAATTTGGCGTGCACTTGCCAGTTGCCATGCAGCCACGCAGCTGGTACAATCGCTGGGTGGTTTGGATGGACGCATCGAGAAGGGCGGCACCAATTTGTCGGCTGGTCAGCGACAACTTATGTGTCTAGCGCGTGGACTACTCAAAAATGCCAAAGTGGTGTGCATCGACGAGGGTACCTCCAATCTGGACGACGAATCGGCTATAGCCATACAGCAGGCACTACGAAACGCCTTCAAGAGCTCAACAGTGCTATTCATAGCGCACAGATTGCGCGGTCTACAACTAATGGATCGCATTATTGTAATCGAACATGGTGAGATCAAGGAGGAGGGAACACCGCCTGAATTGGCCCGCGATACACGGTCACTCTTCCATGGTATGCTCCAAGCGCAGCAAATCAGTGTAGAGGAGTTTTGTGCGAATTAGTGCGATTGTTGTAATACATATTGTAGTAAGAGTGATAAATATATGTACGCATGACAATTTTGAACACAAAATATTTTTAAATAATTAAAGAGTTTCTACGACACAATAATTAAATAATTAAACTGAAATGTAATTATAGTTGACGTAGGTTAGATAAGTGGATAACTTATAACTGCATGTTCCTGGTTTTGATGAGGAACGAAACCGGAGAACGTATGTATAGAGAGTAGATATGTATGTAAATATATATATAGGATATATAAATATGTATGAAATATTTATGATATGCAACTGACGCGTACAGCCTTGAATAAGTATTGAACCGATCTTCTTCTTCAATTTGTGGCGTGCGTGATGACTTAAAATTACAATTTATTGTATTTAATATTGTAAAAAACCCTTTAATAACCAATGAATGGCAAAGATCATAGGTATATTGAACTCAAATTTATTAAGAAAGCCTACATAATTATTTTAAATTATATATAAAAAATTATATATATACCATATAAAAAAATTATATATACAAAAAAAAAAATAATATACATATATATATAATATATAAAAAATTAATTAATAAAATATACGAATGAATTTTTACTATTTACTTAATTCTTAAAGAATTAATTCCAATAAAGAATGGACACGAAGAAACTAATCGATTGTGTTTACTCGTCAATTGCGTAAAACTAACTGTAAAAAAAATTAGTACACCTAATTCTCTTTTTACACGATAGATACGTTCCCAAAAAATTGTGTAAAAATAGAATCAGGTGAAAAGAACATTAACCCTTAACGGTCGAAAAACCCCGCTACGGGAACATAGTATCATACTTTTTGCGATAGAAAGCGAAAGGCCCCAATACGGGGACATGAAAAGAATTCAGTTTTCATTTCATTTATTTATCATCGCTGTAGTTTTCTTTAAGAAATATTGCAACTTTGTACATCCCTGGTTTGTTGATCATACACTGACAAGAAATATTTACCGTAATATAACGTTTTAAGGCGTAAATATTGTGTAATATTCACAACAGATCTATCGCATTGATATTCTGTGTAGTTTGCGATTTAGAAGCTTTCAACGTGGAAATATATATAATATATTGGCGTCTTCCAACTTTAAAGTATTTCTATTATAAGGTTTAGTTTACTTTTATTTTAAAAATAAAATAAATAAGCATAATAAAAATTTCAAATAATAGATTATGGAGAAAATACATAAAGACGATGGTTATGAAAATAACAGTTGTGAAGACGAGTGGATGTCTGATTTACGAAATATAGATAGGAAAAGTGTTTGTGAAGAGTTTCCTCAATGTGAATATATGTAACTCCATATTCATATCTAAATAAATCAGTTGAAATGTTTAGTTTAAGTGTTCATCCATATAAACGTTATAGAATTCCAACTAATTTTCCGTCGTTTTATGGGCGAGTATTACAAAAAAAGCTCTCGGCCGTTAAGGGAAACACTTTTTTTTAGAGTTTACTTAAGGGGACCTGGTGGTCTAGAAATTTCAAAAAATAGAATTTTTTCTTTCGATATTTCGAAAATATAGTATCTTAAGAATATGCTATGAAATTTACACAATTATAGCTGCTACAGCGCAATAACTAGGTAGGGAGCGGTCCGCGCGTACCTGAAACTTTAAACTCATTTATCTCAAAGCGACTTTTTTCGGCACGGCGAAAAAATATGTTGAAATTTGAATATGTTGTTCACAACATGTATGGCTATCGTCGGAACTAGAAACATAATTTTATTTAAGGGGTAACACCACTGTACACGCGTAAAATAAACACGATTTTTAAAGAATTTTTTTGTATAGAAGGAAAGGGGAAACAATCACTCTGATTTGGGAAGTTATTACTTATATACTAAAATACAAAACTACAAAGTTTGATCGAAAAATTTTACAAAATGGCGGTATTGGAGACATTTTTGTAATGTGGTTTCTCTTGAAGGAGCTCCGCGGCACGCAGCACAGAGGGTGCAAATTTTAATCTGGAACAAGGAAATTTGTTTTTTCTTAATCTAGATAAGAATAGCTAGAGAAACACGTAGGGGATTTAAAAAATATTTATGTTTGTGGAATTAGCAAGCATTTGAAGGAAAAAACTCTATTTTGGACTAAAAAACGGCACTTAAATAATTATAACAATCGTTTAAATTAATCTATCGAAAATCCCCTACGCTCTTCTCTTAAGAAGGTTATTATACAGACGTAGTGAAAAACCTGATTAAAAATATTTAAAATTGTTTGAGTTATGCTGCGTGCCAATTTCAAAAAACGTGTTTTGAGAAAAACGCGTTTAAAGTTTGGAAATTTGGAGAAGTCGTTAGGTAGCAGTCACTAACGCTTGGTTAAAAGCTTAAAATATTTATGAAATAGACTTCGGTAACGTATAAAACTTTTTGTTCTGTATTTTAAAAGGTTCAAAGAATTTGCTAAGCTTATAAAAAAAAATCAATTTTTTGAAATTTCTACAGTGGTGTTAGCCCTTAAGGGGTTAATACAGTTCGAAATTTAAAAAAAATCGATTTTTGTTTTATTTTTATTTTCTGAATGTACATAAATTTTAAAATACACACAGAAAATGTAATATCGTTCCGGTGAATATTTTCGAAGTTACACGCAAATTTGAAAAGGCATCTCAGAGTGCTTGAAAGTTCTTTTCAAACTTTAAACGCGTTTTTCTCAAAATGGTGTTTTCAAAGTCGGTTACCAACATTACTCGAAAACGGCTAAACCGTGGGTGAATTAGAATTTGGTCCTTTTCATGGACGCCGTTCTGGGCCCTCCCGAAGTAATGTACAAAGCAGTCCCGGGAGAGGAGTCTCCCCAGGAGGGGAGGAGGGACTGTTTTAGTGGCCACACCACACGACGCAGTAGGCCACGGTCGCTGTAAGTGCGAAGGCATTTTGAAGCCTACCTCACCCACCAAAAAAAAAAAAACAAACAATTAGTAAAAATTTTTATTTGGAAAGGAGCTACAGCTAATTACCGGGAGCTCCTCTCAAAAATACGTTTTGCAGTTACCACTATATCTCTGAACTGGATTCTCTGAAATTAAAAAACCAAACAGATTTCGTTAAAGTAATGTTAATTCTAGTAATTAATAGAAGGAGTCATCAAAATAAATTTTTTTTACAAAATGGTGGTTCCTCAAACAAAAAAATCGATTTTTGACCAAAATTTCGGCCTTAAATTGTTTATATAAAATATATATATATTTATCGGTGAGAAAAAATCTTCGATTAATTACTAAACAATATATTTAAGAAGCTCGTATAAAAATTTGAGACTAATCGGTTGAGCCGTTTTCGAGTAATGTTGGTCACCGACTTTGAAAACACCATTTTGAGAAAAACGCGTTTAAAGTTTGAAAAGCTCTTTACTTCAAGTTACTACAAGTAACTTCGAAAACGATATTAAATTTTCTGTGTTTATTCTTAAATTATTCTATGTACATTAAGAAAAAAAATGAAAATTCTAACTGTATATACATACATAACTCCTTTCAAAGAAGTCAAAGTCATCGCAAAGATTCGTGACCGTTGGAAGCGTTTTATAGAAGCTCTATGCCCCATCAGGGATGAAAGGAATTAAAAGAGTGCGAATTACACATAGAGAAGTTTTTTTTTAGTTTTATTCTATTATGTATTTGAAATACTTCGATGTTGGGGTTATCACAAATGTTACAACGAATCTCAATTAAGAAATGTGGTAATGTATTTATTATATATGTATAGGTTTAAAATGCGGTTACATTAATTTCATGGCATTCCCACACTGTTTTACAAACACAACATTTATTTATTTACATGTATTTATATACTAAGCTTGTATGAATATATTTATAATGCAAATAAATTGCTTAGTCAATTGTTTCGAAAATTTGTTCAATTCATTCGCTTCGATTGGAAATACTAAATTTTTTTTATTAAAAACTAGAACGCACTTAAATACTTGTAATTTACTTGCCATCTATTGACGAAAGATGTTGTTTGATATAAAAATATTTGAAATCAAATTTAAAACACGTAGTTTTTCAAGCATATTTCAACGTAACAACTAAGATTTTGATAGGCCTACAACGCTTAAATTTTGTATAATTTCATTTTAAAATTTAAATGAGATCAACTTAAAATTAAAAATAATCAGCAGTGTTAGAGACATTTGTTGCTATCGCTTTTGGTTTTATCTTTGCAAACTTTTCAAATCCAGCTTTTTGCAATTTAAGTACTTAAAATACATTGTATATAGATAATAAATCGACATTACTATACTCCTTTATAATTTTACACACAAAAATAATCTTAATTTATAGTTTAAATAATGTGAAACGGCAATATGAATATGCACGCGCATACACATACATAGCAAACACTCACAGGCACAATTGTATAATACATACAAAAGTAAATTGGGCAAAGTTAAAGTTGCCTAAAACTTACAAAAAAAAAAACAACATTTTGCTGCATGCGTGCTTCTGTCTACAAACCGCCATCATTAGTCTAAGGGAACAATAGGCGGTCTGTTTTAAGTAATATTTAATTTGATTTAGGTATTTTGCAAAACGTTTACGGCAAACGGTTTGGAAGCGCGCATTTGATCAAAAAATAATAAAACGAAGCAAATACTAGCCATGCTAACTGGCACTCACATAAGGTTATAAAAGGCCACTCTTCTCTAAACTAAGCACTAAGCATACATAAACTAACCGAAAATAGTCGCTCTAAAACCATGCATACAAATAACCAAATAGGCAAACACTAAGCGCCAGCTATTCCTTGTCGTATGCCAGAACTTCAATCCTCTGGTTTCGAACGCCACATTGCAATTTAGCGAATTCAAAATGTAATTTATGTAATGCGTGCATGGAAATTTTGATACTTTATTTATTGCGGCAATTGTAGAGCATCTCCTTCGGTTCACCGGTAATGTGCTCGAATTGATAATTCTCAAATGGTGGTTCACTGAGTAACTTATTAAACTCGCATTCGAAGGCGCTTATGGATTTCTGCAATTTACTGTCGACATTAAGCTGAAAAAGTAAAAATAACGTAAAAACAGGGAAAAATTTATATTTAATTAAAATTTTATATTCATGCAACATATTTTGAAAAAAAAGAGTCATAAGGAGGAGGGGGCTAGATGGCGTTTCCCACATTGTAAATGTAAAAACGTGCTTTTAAGTTATATGATTCCAAAGTTTGTAAATTTAACCAACATTTTCTCCTATTTTGCAAGACACAATTTCAGCTTTGCTTTGCAGCTATTGTTAATTCGGCTGCCGGGTTAGGAGTTTTGCAATTTATAAATGCAATTAAAATTGTTGGCTTATTATACATAAAATGTAAAGTGTTTGTAACGTGTGTGCATGTTAAGAAGATCTAATAATAGATCTAATCATGAAGCAAATAATTTGCAACAATTATTTTGGTGTGCATGTATCCAAAAAACTTACAAAGTAGGGGAAAGTGAGAGAGCAAAATTGCATTTCATTTTGAGGGGAAGTTGTAAGTTCTTACTGGACACAGCTTTATTTGTAAGTGAGAAAAATAGCCGATCCCAAAGTAAAAATAAATATGAATTAAAATTTACGAATTCAGTAAAAGTTCTAAATTTAAATAAAAATTGTGATTAAACTGAATAATGTAAGTAAATATATTTTAGAAAAAATGTATAAAGTTTATTTGAAGTCATATACCAAATAGGAATCGTCCAATGATATGGAGGTATGTACTTCTGAACCACAGCCTCCAGTCACCGTTGCTGCAGTTTCCGAAATATTTACAAATCGAAAGCATTAAAGGTATCTTTTGTGTTTTATGCTTGTATTTAGGCAATAGGAATCAACGAGTAAAGTATGAGTAAAGCTGTGATTGCCACAACAATACAATTGCTAACGGAATGTTCTTCATCTGACAGCGATGATGAAATGGAACAAATTATTGTGCACAAAATAAATTCATTTGATGATAAGCTTGTTATTACGCATCTTATTTACTTTTTTTTTCTAATTTTGTATGAGGTAGCGTAACTAAAAAATTGTAAATTGTTGTGTTTTTTCACGCCAACAATTTAAACGACTGTTCGTAAAACTTGCAAATTGTTACTGGTTTTGCGTTCATGTAGTATTTTTTATATTTTTCTCGTTGAGAGCGAATACTCGGAAATTAAGTTACTGACAAGTTATTGGATAATTTTTATATAAACAGACTTAATGATAAATAGATATTTGATAAAATAAAAAGATAAAATTTGGTGAAGATAGAGACCAATAATTTAAAATCTATCATTAACTGAATAGTGGTGGTGTTAATTTTAGCCAAATAAACTCTGAACCAATGTTTCCTATGATTATTATTGGAACATTCCAAAAATTTCTCACAAAAAGCGAATGGCGCCTCGCACAATCCATAAAAAAAAATATATTTTGAACTATGTAGATTAGGTTAGGTTGCAGCAGTTGTCCTGTGGGGCACACTTGTAATGTCGCATGGGGAACTTAGCCCTATCTCTCCTAAAACCAGTGTGTGCTTTTAAAAAATTTCAGAATATGTCTGATTTCTGCAGAACTAAGACCTTCCAATTCATTAAAAAAGTGTCTACCTAGAATAGTAAACCTACGTTTGGATAGAGTAGGACAATGGTACAGAAGGTGCGGGATTGTCTCTTCCTCCTCCTCATCTAGACATCTTCTACAGAAGTCATTTGTTTGCACACCTATGCTTTGATCGTGCCAAACTACAATATTAGGTAGTGCCCCAGTGCAACTATGTAAATTATATATATTAAAAAAAGAAAATTTTACCCTTTTTTTGTTTTTACAAACCCACCTTTAAATACTCCTTGCCAGTGTGTACAATTTTTTTCACGTCATGCACAACTTCGAAGATATGCTGATAACCGCCTACTTGGCACTTGAATATTATTGAGCGCACATCCATGAAATCATGTTTGTGCTTTAAAATAAATTCCGGAAACTGAAAAACGATTTTTTGATGAGTAACTTTTTCGAGACTCAGAATTAAAGAAAAGTGAATCTTACAAAAATCATATTTCACAACTTACATAGTTTTTGGTGAATTGCGATTTAAAGAACAAATCTGCATTCTTCATAGCCATCAGACGTTCAATCATTACATTTAATTTATCGATGAGATCTTTACCGAGTGGACGCGGTGGTGCGGTAGGATCATAATCATTTGAAAATTCCGACAAATTCTGCTCCAGCACGCGTATATCGTAACTTAACCAATTGGGTGGTACTTTTTCTTTTATCTTTAAATACTCTGCAGCAGGCGATCTGTCCACATCAGCAGCTGGTGGCCAAAATTCTGAAATTTGCTCATCAAAATACTGTTCTAGGGAACTGCTGGTGGCGAGCAACTGTTGTGTTGCCGTACTAGTGGCGGCTGTAGTTGTCGCACTTGTCGTTGCGCTATACGCTTGGTCCACAAACAAGACATCTTTTTTGATGGGATTATATGTGCCCGTCTTAAAGTAGGTACCATTTACAGTAGCCTGACGTTGACTACCCTCGGAGTCTTCAACCATCGTGTAAAGGTAATTTTTATTGAGCGCATTCTGTTGTGATTTTTCAGTAGACGCATTTAGAAAATCAAAAGAATCGTCAATTAGTGAATTGACTGGCTGTAGCAATTTTATTGGTGTGGTACTAGGCGCCGTACGTGTGCCATTGCTTTCCGATTTCTGGTACACATTCTTCTGTGATTGCACCAAATTGTCTAGATTTACAAATGATTTTATAAGATTTTCAACAAAGTCCATTGTGGTGTCCTGCCATGCTGCAAAACTAACAGCAAAGTCGGGGCTTAGGGCAGCTTTAACTTTGTTAAGCCCCTCTGGTGTATTATAGACATAACCCTTTATAATAATCCATGCATTGATGACGCGCGTGAATACGAAAATAAAGTCCTTTACAGCCCAGGCGATACCCTGCGAATTAATATTGGGTAAAACACCATCTGGACGTATGAGATCTTGTTTCATGCGCGCACAAAGACTGTCGATCTTTTTAAAACACGGTCGATTGCGATGTGTGTAGGCGAGCTTCTCAGCTATTTCGCTGCCACGTAGTGCAAGACGAGTTAGTTCATTGAATTTGACTTGCGATAGCGTAACAGTGCAGCTGCCGGCACTGCTAGGCGAATTGGTAGCGTTGCTGGCATCGCCACCTGCGCCACTGCCAAGAGTATTGTGTGGGCGCACGCCAGTGGTGCTATTGAGGTCACTTTGTTAAAAAAGAAATTTTCATAATTTTGCTTATAAAAAAAGAGGACAAATTAATTGTAATGCATTTAAACTCACTCTGAACTCAATAAAATCGGCGAGCTACGCATTGAAGACGATTCTATGTTAAAAAATATAATATATGGAATATAAAGAATATGCATGTATATTTATGTATGAGCATTTATTATACAAACCTTTATTTTCCTTTTCTGGGCCATCGCCACAAAAATTCAGAAGATTCACTTTAGCCAAAGACGCATTAATCTCATTCATTGAATTGAAATTCAGCGGAGAGTTTTGGTTAACGCATTGTAATCCAATCTGTATATTAACTTTATTCGAATCATTCGCTTGTGAACGCAATGGTACTGTGGCGCACGACGAATTACCACTGCTGATCGAAGTAGAGGATGCGCCCGAACTATGTGGCACGTTAGCTGTTTGTGATACCGGCGATATATTATTGCATTGTTGTGATGGATTAGGCATGTTCTGCTGCATGCCAGCTGCTGCGGCGGCTGCTGGATATATGGGCACAGCAGCATACGGCAAAGTACCGGCGAGTGCGTATGGCAATGCCATATTTGGTGCCGGTAACATTGGCGATAGGAAAGTAGCTGTGCCATAAGGCCACAAAGCATGCATTTCTGTAAGAAAAGGGCATGCGCAAAATTTACTTCCGGCTAACTGTTATTTCAATTTGCGCTTCTTCTTCTTACCTTGGTTCATCATGTTAGCTAAACGCAAGCGCTCCATTTGCTGCTGTTGTGGCGCCGTTAACCCTACTGGTGTTGGCAGAGATGATGTAGTGACTGGTACTCCTGCGCACACAGTTGCGCTGCCGTTAAGCGAATGATTTTGTTGTTGTTGTTGTTGCAAAGACTCAATGATATGCTCGGGTGGCGAAATTGAAACTTGTGCCGGGCATGCGACGCTTCCTGTTGCCAATACGATATTTCGTTCGGAAAAGTCACTTGGAAGCACGTTTGTTTCAAGCAAGTTGACACCCAAAATTTTACGCTCTGCGTAACGGAAGTAAAACTATTAATAACATTCAACTAATTCGCAACCTTTCTTGGTATTTGTATTATATATATGTTTGTCGTTTATGGATGCTTTTTATATTTTCCTTATATTTATTTAATTTTTTCATAATTTTTCTATGAAAGTTAATTAAATCGAAATATCTTGCCTACTACGTTTTACAAATTTTGTTGAATAATTGAACGAGCACAAAGTGGTAACGGCTACATCAATCATACATACATACACATGTACATATGTACATTTTTACAAAATCAATTCTACGCATTTCGCACGATGAATATTTCCGCCGGATATAAATTGCACAAGTTTTAATTCAAATTAGAAAATCATTTATAATAAATATATACCGGTTGTATTAAATGTTTTTACCTTAATAGGCCTTTAATATTAAATCGAAATCGTTATTTACTTACGCTGCCTTTTAGCAACTCGTATTTGCGGTTGTTCGTTCATCTTTTCAAAATGGTTGCAGCCAGATGCAGATATTTACACGAACTTTGTTTCCTTTTTCGTCGCTATTGGCGAGAGGAAAAGGAAGCCCAGCAGCTGTTTTAGAAACACGTTACTTTCGCGCAAGCTTTGATTTAGGATTTTAACGGAATTGCGTAGCACTACGATTAAATTTCTTGTATGCCCTTATTATTTCACCAATTTTCATTTAAACGACACTTGGATAACATTTATAAAATATATATTTTTTACAATATTAACCCAAATTCAAAGAATTAAAATCGTAGCAACAAAAATACAACGAATCGAAATAGAAATTTGGCGACAACTGATGTTTCAAGCAGTGTTGTTATTCCGGTTATAATATTTTTCCCTCTGGTGAAAATAAGTGTTGGAATGTGGTAAAATAGTGTCAAATAGCAAATTCTATCTTCATATTTAAACAATTTCTTTATAAATGAAATTTTGAATAGTGTTAAATAAGAAGATTAAAACCGAAACAAACCAAAAAATATCCGCTTAGAATAATTTATTGAGAATCGTTTGCTAACGACAACCATTCACAATAGAGTTAAAGTTTAGCTGAGCTAAATAGGTAATTTTCTCTGAAATCATATTTAAGCTGAATTAATACAAGAATTGTGCGGTAAGCACTCAACATTTGAATTATATGGTTTATAGTGTATGGCCAGAACTTAATGGGTAACATTTAAACGAATTAAAATTTGAATTAAAAATATTCCAAGCGCCAGTGCTATTTCCGTACTCCAGACGCTCTTACAAACCGGATAAATTGCACTGAATAGGTGCGTTTGGTTTTAATATTCTTGATAAATAGCGGTATTTTAGTGAGTAATTTTTCGTTCGTGTTTGTTCATGTTAATGCGTTCGCTTTTATTATTGCACTAATTACCATAAGAGGCGCGCGTGAAATTAGTATTGGCGTATAATTATTGCAAATAATGAATAATAAAATAGTGCAATTTTATAAAGATTGAGTGAGGTGGAAGCGCCGCAGTTAATAAACATATTTTTATACATATTTTTAACCCTCTGTTGGACACCCTTTTTGAAACCTTCGGTTGGGCGCACGGGTTTTGCCTTTCTGCGTCCTGTTCGAGGATCCTTTTTAAAAAGTTTTATCCATAAATCGATAGAAAATTAAATATAAGGAAGCTACCTGGAAGCTCAAGTCGTTGGCTATAATAGAAATATTTGTATATTAAATTCACGTTCAAAGTTGAAAAAGTCTGGCTCGACCCGGTTGCCCAACGCAGAGTTCTTCCTTAATTTCTTCAATTAAGCTTGAATTACACATTTTTTGAGATATGAAATTTTTTTATTTCAATCTGAAAGAAATTTATTCGTTAGATAAACATCAATAATGATTGATTTATTGCGCATTATATATTTATATATGTATATATATAAATATCTAACTTTTGCTACATTTACTTCTACATAACATAACAAATGCACACTATTAAAAAAAAATCACTTAATATAATATACTATTTTTTAAGTTAATTGCCATTTTTATTTTTCACGCATTGTTCAGCAACAATTCGGACTACATATGTATGAAAAAGCCATACTTTTTTCTGAACTACTGGTTAAATCTTATTTGCTTTTCGAATACTTTATGATACCGCATATTGATATGGTAATTATTTATTAAACACGATTATTTCATTCATATTTTTGCCAATATTCAAGCTTCTCTTGCTGCTTAGCAATATAATATTCGTGGGGTTGACTGTCAAATATCCACGCCATTGCGATTCAAAGTGCCACCTTTGTATGGTGGGGGCTTAGGACGTAAATAGGTGTTGGATGGACTGTCAGTTTGATAATAACTGTTGTTGGGACTAAAAGAATGGTGAATTTATTTAAAAACTATATAACTTTAAAAAGAAAAAAAAAATGAATTTTTCTACAAACCTATGTGAGTGCATGCTAACATTATCCAACAGGCAATTGGGATCCTTTAAGCTCTTCAAAGTTGTCACTGGCTGATCAGTATTGCTATCCGAACATTGCACCATTTGTACAGTCGAGGTTGTAGGATGATATGTTGATGCCATATCACTATAAAATGAATTAGTATGGATTAGTAAGATGAAATGTGCAGGTAGGCATCTAATGTAAGGAATTTCTTGCACATCATTAAGGGGTTTTATATGTACAGTTAGAATTTTCAATAAATCGATTTTTTTATATTTTTTTTTTTATTTTTTTCTTTTAAAGTACACATATCTAAGGATACACACAGAAATTTTTAAAATTTAATATCGTTTTTGAAGTTACACGCAAATTACAAAAAAAAAACATTGTATCCTATGTAAAGTGCTTTTCAAACTTTAAACGCGTTTTTCTCAAAATGGTGTTTTCAAAGTCGGTGACCAACATTACTCGAAAATGGCTAAACCGATTAGTCTCAAAATTTAACACGAGCTTCTAAAATATATTTTTTAGTAATTAATCGAAGGCTTTTTCTCACCGATAAATATATATATTTTTATAAACCATTTAGGACCGAAATTTTGGTCAAAAATCGATTTTTTTCGACCATTTTGTCAACAAAAATTATTTTGCTTATTCTTTCGATGAATTACTAGACTTATTATTTATTTTACTTATTATTTACTAATTATTATTTAATTAATAGACTATATTATTATTCTAACGAAATCTGTTTGATTTTTTAATTTTAGAGGATCCCGTTCAGAGATATAGTGGTAACCGCAAAACGTCTTTTTTGAGAGTAGCTCCCGGAGATCAGCTGTAGCTCCTTTCTAAATAAATATTTTTACTAATACTAAGTCTTGAAATACAGTTAAAAGATAACATAATATGTGCAAAAAATTTTTAGATCAATAAGTTTAAAAGTTTTCGCGGAAAAATTCGGGAAATTTCGCTTTTTTCGGCCTTCTAACTGCATATAACCCCTTAAATGCATAATATACAGCATTGAAGTATATATTTACACAGATAAAACTAAATTATTCATTTAAAATAATTATTTACAAAATAAAAATCACCTTCCCGTTTCGGCGGAATCACAATCATTTTCCTTTTTACAAGACTCCTCACAAATATGAAAAATATTCTCAAAGAAAAACTCAGAATTCGGATCAAATCTATAAAAATACATAAAGTATAAAATAATAATTATATACAAACATAAATATACACAAATTATAGCTAAACATCAAGATTTATTAAATAAAGTGTGGTTAACAACTTAGTGCGGCCCTCTTTTAAGGGACTATAAAGTCAAAAAATGAACTAAAATGGGTAACAATTTATTTCTTATGAGAAACTTCAATCACATACAATTTCACTACAAAGCTGAAATTAATAGAAAAAAATGAAATAAAAATGAAAATGGGAAAGATGATGATAGCGCATACGCCTACGAGTATTATATGTACAAACACTTATACATAGTAAGCCTTCTTTTTCTTCTTCTTGATCGCCGCTAAAAGCGCTTAAACGATTTGACTGAGTTTAACAAAGCGCACCAGTCGTTTCTTTCTCGTGCTAACCAGCGCCAGTTGGACATACCAAGTGAAGACAAGTCTTTCTCCACCTGATCTCTCCAATACAGAGTAGGCCTTCTTCTTCTTTTTCTCCTGGTAAGTCTTGCTACACAGAAAAATGTATGTGTAAATAATTGTTCTACAAATGAAGCCAACTTACTGTCTTAAGCCGGGTTTGAACGGCAGCTGAATTTTATGAGAAGCTTTTTCTCATGGCAGAAATGTACTCGGAAGATTACCATTACCTATCGAAAGATAGGAAGGTTGGTAGGTAGAAGTGGCAGCCGGTTTCTAGACCAACTCACTTAGACCATTGCCGATCCATTGTGATCTGCTATTCGTCGCTAAACCATTTTGTTTTAAGTACAAATCCTTTGATCTGGCTGACACTTATATCGCTAAGATCTTCAGTATTATTTAGAAACGATGAGCCAAAGTATCTAAACCTAGTGGCATGCCACGTGCGACAATAATACAGAAGGTGTCTAACGGACTCTGAGGAGGAGCCTCATTCTTGCCGACCTATGAGACAGTGACCTGTTAGTAAAGCAACTAGCATAGAAATGTTTGAGCTTGACCGATTAAGGAGCGCCTTTGAGCGACTAGCGTCCCATTTTTGCCAAATCCTTTTTGTAGTATAAAATGTTAGACTATCAACCTATCTCGTGTTGGCTAAAGGGACAATACCAGTTATACCACGTAGTTTGTAGGTTGAGAGGGATATACCTACAATCTCCATACCAAGAGGAAGCCGAGTGGTAGTGCCCTCTTCCGCTAATTTGTCTGCCTTATAATTCCCGGGTATGTCAGTATGCCTCGGACACCCATATCAAATGGAAGCGGAAATATTCCGCGTTCTCGTTAAGAGGCACCCGGCATTTGCGAGCAGTGATTAGGAAGATGAACCGAAACTCTTACTTTTGACTTCTTACAATAGACACCAAAGCCAACTTTGTCGTCAAGCTTTGAGCCATCAGTAAAGCACCATAGGCAGTTTTTCCGACCAGGTATTGTTGAGCCGATTCTCCGACAAGTGTTTTTACCTCGTTCGAATTCCATTTACTTTCGTGAGCGCCATCTTTCACCGTCTGTTAATAGAAAAAGCTTCTGATCTGGACTAACAACGAGTCTAACATCGGACACAAAGGCATACGTGCTTCGAATGTCACAAAGGGCTTAATTCGAACTATTCTTGTATTAATTGCAATTCATACAGAGTCATCTTATGCCCTGCCCCTATGACCCATACACAAGTTATGTAGGCTCATGCTGTTCACGCCTAAAGGCTCCCATAGATGATCTTCGCCAGTGCGCTCTCAGAGCACCGAGCAAGCGACTTCTACGGCTCCATAGAGCTTGACAGGCAAGTACAGACCCCCCTTCAATATTCTCCACGTAGACGAAGGTAATCAAACGTCAACTGAAGTTCGTTAGCACAGTAATTTTAATTGCGCACAAACCCACATTACCGCCTTCGATAGTTTGCTCTGCTCTAGTCTCTTGTCCTCAAGCCTGTAGCCCTCAAGTCTCTAGTTTGTAGTAATTGGGGCAGGATACGGCCAGCTGGGCATTTGTTGTAAACTATGCAGCACCCAAGGATTAAGAATATAGAGCTTCAGCTGTTTCATGAGATCCGCATTACTCTGGTATATATACAAATGTTTGTGGGAGTGCGTCTTGATGTTGTTCCACAAATGGAGGGATATACATACAATTTTAAGCCAACACCGAATGACAGATGGTTTTTTATGAGGAGCTTTTTCATGGCAGAAGTACACTTGGAGGCTTGTCATTGCAACTTTTTCAAACTTTTTCTCTCATTTGGTGTTTTATGCCGGAGAATCGAGTTCGGGCACTTCCGGAGCGGTACAACTAATTACGTTCTAGATATTATAGCAGGTTAAACTTTTATTTTGCAGAGATTCGACTCCGACATATTGCATCCATATATCCAGCACGTGAAGGAACTCCGCCTAACGCTTAAGGCCGGATTCACACTATGATGCCGATCACGGTCCGCTCTCGGTCCAGTCTCGGTCCGGTAAAATATTCACAAACGAAAAACAATGACTGTATTCACACTATCCGTGCTGTTCAAGTTTCGGTACAGTCACACTCCAGCATCGATCAAGTTCGAAGAATATTTTGCTGGAGCGTGATCGAACTTGCCGCGACTTGTACTGATAGTGTGAATAACGTTGCGTTCTCGGTTCAGTCTTTCGACAATAGCAAAGGAGTGCAGATCGAAGTTTTTACAATGACAGCTGAAAAATCTTGGTCTTTTGAAAAAGGTAAGTAATTGCATACAGGATTTATTATAAATTTTGAAGTTTTATTCAAATGGTGAATAACTAAAAAATAACGATCAATATCAGTATTCAAGATAATAACGACGAACGATGAATCGCGACTGGACCGATGTAAGAACACAAATGTAGATGTCGAAAGATTTTACCGAACCGAGACTAGACCGAGAACGAACCGTAATCGGCACCATAGTGTGGATCTACCCTAACCCCCCTTCACATACCCACTTAAGCTCACATTTGACATTCCTCTCTCTCCCTCTCTCTGGCCTCTCCCCATCGTCTCCTTGGTTTACCGTTAGGCGGCATCAACGACGACTTTTAATGGCCCAGAAGCAATGGAATTCACAGTATGTTGTTACATATTCACATTGACACTTTTATAAAACAACAACTATACATTTTTGTGGCTACACATTAAAAATCACGGCAATTAATTACGGAATATTGAAAGCTCAATTTCTTATACTCACAATTTTTCGTGCTGAAAGCAAAGTGCAGCTGATAAAATACCCAAAAGTACGGCGAGTATCATGCCAGGAATGGCGAAAGCGAAGGCAAACTCATCAATATAATTGCGATCTGGTACATCCTCGCGTGCAATGCCCACCCAGCGGTCAGTGCGTTTGAAATTTTCATGATGACTTCTGTGACCGTAATTGTGGAAGAGTATTTCCGGTGATATATCGGCACCAACTGTCTTAAAAGCGCACCAATCCAATTTAAAACCGGCATTCTCGAATACCTTTTGCACAGAGGTGCGTTTGTAGGTGCATGTGGTCAGTTTATATAGGGGACGTACTTCCTCCTGCAACTCCTTGAGACGTGACGAAAACTGGGCAGAGCTGCCAAGATGCACAACAACGCTGGAAAATAAAGTGTAATTCTAAATATATAATAATAAACTTAGAGAGGCTAGTTATGCATGCCGATACGAGTTGAAAAGCAAAAGGATTAGGTTCATTCGCCTTTTAATTATTGGTATTTGCAATTTCGAGTGAGAGTTGCGCGATTCTTGTCATTCCGGCGACTCAACAGGAACTCATTTGAAACCAAAAACCTTGAGTGGAGTCGCTACTGTTTTTTTTTTTTTGAGCAAATTTTTTGTGAAATGCACATAGTTGCAATACAGGGTGGCTGATGAAAGCCGCTACCAAAAAAAAAATTGAATAACTTTTTTTCTTTTTAAGTTATCTGTTCCATTTTTGTTTTAATTTGCAGATTGATCTTTAAAATTTATTAAAATGGATAACTGGGACACGCAAACAAGAATTTGGATAGTCCGCCGCTATCACGCACTGGAGTCCGTAGTTTTGGTACAGAGAGAGTACAGGCGGATGTTTGGCGGCGATCCCCCGAGCAGATGGACCATAATGAGACTGGTGAATAATTTTGCTGAGCAAGAAACAGTCGCAAGAAGGCCTTATCATCGAAATCCACCAGTTCGGACGGAGGAAACGATCGCTGCTGTAGCTGCAGCTATACAAAGCAATCCAAGGGTTTCAACAAGAAGCTTATCTGCTCAACTTGGTGTCAGCCGACAGCCTTTGCAAACAATAATGCACAAAGATTTAGACTTATTTCCCTACAAAATTCAAATGGTTAACAAACTGAATGCAGCAGACTTGCCGATTCGCTTGGAATTTTGCCAGAAGATCCTGCAAATGGTGGAAGAAGACCAAAACATGTTAAACTGCCTTTTCATGTCTGATGAGGCCCATTTCGATTTAAACGGCAATGTGAACAAACAAAATTGTCGAATATGGAGTACTTCTAACCCACAGATACTCCACGAGACGGAATTGCATCCTCTTCGCGTGGCAGTGTGGTGTGCGGTTTCTTCACGCTGTATTGTCGGGCCTTATTTTTTTGAAGAAAATGGTCACACCGTTACGGTTACTGGAGACCGTTATTTGAAAATGCTGAAAGAATTTTTCTATCCAGAACTACGCCGAAAGAGAATTCCTTTCAACTCTGTGTGGTTTCAACAAGATGGGGCAACGTCTCACATAGCCCAGACTGTTATGACAGAGTTGCGACGAAAATTTCCCAATAAACTGATTTCAAGAAACTCCGAATTTCGTTGGCCTCCCAGGTCGCCTGACCTTACTGCACCTGACTTTTTCTTGTGGGGTTTATGTAAACAAGAAGTTTATAAAACAAAGCCAATAAATTTGGATGAACTAAAACAATCCATTCGGGCAACAATTGCGGCTATTCCTGTCGCAACTCTCAAAGCAGCAATGAACAACTTTTTACTAAGATGCCGCACTTGTGTCAACGAGGAATTATTTTTAAAACTAGTTAAGCTACATTTAATAAAATTTAATGACCTTCAACTTGAAAAAAAAAAAATGAATTCCATACACTAAAAAAAAAAGTTATTTGAGTTTCTTAATGTAGCAAAATTCATCAGCCACCCTGTATTTTTCTTTATGCCTTACCCTTCTCGCTGTTGTGGTCGCAATGGCAAGCGTCCGCCCATATTTACTGCCGACTCCATGAAAACTACACTCAAATCATTCTCACTTTCTGGCCACAAATCTTTACGGAAAATATTTCTTAAATTCTCAACACGTCCCGGATCCATCAGATGCACCCAATTCAAATTGTCAATTTTCATTTGTATGATATTCAGCGATGGCAACTTTTGTGCCACAAATATAGACAGCTTAGCTGTGCGTGTCTCATAGTTTTGCTTATTCAATGCCACAATGTCCAAGCGTACAGTTTTATCAGCCAATCGGTCAGTGGGTGTACCATACAAGAAACCAGCGTGATACTCATGACTATATTTGTAGCGCAGCCATGACGGCAAATCTGCGTATCCCTCCAATGAAACGCGATAGCGAAATTGTTCGCTGATAACCTGATGGGTCCAGTTGAAGAGTAAAGGTTCAATTTTGTAGGAAAACAATTCGCCCACAGCCGCCTGTTCCATGCCATTAGCCATGTGGAGGCATGCCAAGAGGAGCGCTAACCCTACCATGGGCGGCTGTAAAAATAAATTGCGTATAAGCATGTTGAGGACGAGTAGTCGTCCGTCGGTCGGTCGATATTGTGAAACAATTGATTTTTCCCGTTGCTGCTGCTGCTTAAAACATTTTTCCAAAGCGGCGGTGGAGGAAAATTATTTTACTGCAATTTACTTATAAAAATCAATTAAAAATTCTAAATGCACGAACACACTTTATAATAAATAAATAAACTTTATTATAAATAATAGCTTTTTCACTGCACGCACAAATGGAAAAGCTAACAGCGATGAGTTCACAATGAAAATGCTGAAAATTCCATCAATTGTGTATATGCGAAGAATGCCGTACTTTATGGGATAATCATTGGGTTGAAGGGGGTGGTATACACAAAATATTTATATATCCACAAGGGGCGTTTGTATGCATGCGTGTAGGTGTGATGTAGAAGTGAGAGAATATTGCCCTCTCTGCTTGTTGGAGATTGTTTTGGGAAATTCTGGCACATTGGGGACATTATTTTGCAACCTGTTGATTTTATGCATTCGTCGTTTTTCAAACGCTTGTTCGGAAAATGTTTCAAAAAGGTAATTCATACTCTTGTTAAACGCTAAAAAAAACACTTTTTCATGAATTTATTGTAGCGAAACGGTTCAAGTCAGTTTATTAAAAGTTGTTGCATATTATAAAGTAACATTTCAAGAATATTTGATAAAATTTTCATGTAAAAATATTGCAAAATGAGCGAATGAGAGCACATTTACGTAGACGTCTTTTCAAAAATACATTTTGCAGTAGTCAGCATATCTCAGCGTAGAATCATCTGAAATCAAAAAAATCGAATAACTTAGTTAAAGTATGAGTTAAACTTCCCCCCAACGTTTATTTTGACGATTTATTTTCATTTTCAGCCATTTGGTAGTCGTTTGAACTAAAAAGTGATTTTTGACGAAAAAATGTCGCCATTTTGTAGGTGTAAAACCACCTTAATATAAAAAAAAAATGGCGAAAAAAAACGTTGGGGGGAGGTTTTTTATATGTAAAATATGTGTGCAAAATTTCAAAAGGATCGGTTGAGTAGTTTTCAAATGCCAATGACTACGCACTTTAAAAAAAAAGGTTCGAGAAAACCGCGTTTAAAGTTTTAAGTTATGAAAACGTCAAGAAAATACTTTTTTCTCTCTACTTACACGGAGTCGTCGATTCCAGCACCATAGAGTATGTTTCCACTAGCTTTGTCATTGTCTTCAGCATCTTTTTAGCACGTCTACGAGCTATCCTGCCCTCCTTAGTCTGTTGGTGGCATTTTTGGTCAGATCTTTCGATGCGAGTTTGGTCCACTCTTCTCGCATATTCGTGAGCGCTTGGCCCAATGCTAATCCCCATGTCATACATAAACTGCAGCAAAGCACCTGTGCCTTCATTAAAGGTGCATGCAGCTACCAGAGCTGCCAGTTGAACGATACTTGTACTGCCAGAGAGTTTTTTCGGAGCAATCCTCCATATAAGCTAATTTAAACTCTCGTTAGTGTTTTGAGTAACACCACCCAGGCATCTCTCTAAAAGTTCGTCTTTACTCAAATCTACGTAAATTGGTTTTATTGCGTTCAAAACATCTTCTGGCAGTGGGGTGTATTCATGTTTAAATGGTTTTCCTTCGGCCAAAGCCTTTTGGTAACCACACCAAGAATCCGCTCCGGCCGGACATTTGTCATGTTGCGGATTTTCATCTGTTGATTGCTGATGGTAGTAAGTGGCCCAGATAGCGGTTTTCATTTTTTCTACGGAATCACAGTTGTTCCTAATCGCCAATCCGTAATAACGGCAAAAGAATGTACTAGAAATATTTTTGGAGCAATAGACAGATACAAAAGTATACCTGAGTCCGCACGCAGGTATACGTTTGTAACGGACTACGCGCGCAACTGCTGCGTCTCGGCAGATGTTTGAGACGGCTCGGCTTTATGCTCTATAACTTAAAAAGTTTTGCTCGGATTGACTTAAAATTTTAACACGGTATTTTTGAAATGTTTTACTACCATAACATGCAAAAAAAAATCGATTTTTATCCCTTTTACTAAAACTTGGAAGGAAGGGCGTTCGGTTCATCATATAACCACCATTGGATTCATTGAGGACCCAATGTGTCTGTCTTGCTTGGAGAAGGCGGATAGCACTGAGCACTTTCTCTGTGAGTGTCCCGCCTTTACTAGAGCACGGCTACAAGTTTTGGGTTCCGAGGTCGTGAGAATGAATAATATTAGTTCTCTAAAACTGGAGGATATTTACAGATTTGTCAAAAAATCTGGAAAAGTCTCATAGGACTGACTACCTCTATCTCTGTCTCTATTCTTTCCTAACTCTTTCTCTAATATTTTTCTCCCTCTCTCCTTGACCATCTACCCTTTTCCAAAGCTCTAAATACAATGTGATTTTTAGCCCGAGTGTTTTAGGAGCCACAAAATCTCCTGGTGCTCTTTGGCTCGACCTTTTCAAATTTCAAATTCATGGAGGCATGGAACCAAATAACGCAAGAAGAGCTTACTCAAAATAGAAAAAAAGCTCTTATAAACAATTACATTCACTTCCACACTTAACCAAGATTCACAAATTTACTTCATCGAAATTATTTGTGCTTTTTATGGCAGACATTTCCGGCCGAAGAGTAACCGCAATTAGAAAAACAATTCTCTTCGCCGCTAGCTATTCTATGCTTAACACAGAATGGGTCTGAATAATGACAAACTCTCTTTGTAATGTCCAATAGGATGACTTTAAATATGCATCGCTATTCCAATAACAACAAAATCGCAAAACAATTGTCAAGAAGAACAAGAGAGAGAGTCAACGAAATATTATGTATAAGTGGTCAAAGATTATAGATTACAAGGATTGGTCATTCCAAGCTAAATTGTGAGAGTAACTTCGGCTGCCAAGTCACCGGGGACTCAGCAGCAGAATTCTGCCCGCTCATTTCACACATATTCACACATTCGTCCAATCAGTCTTTGTTCAGATTCAACAAAATAACATGAGCGAAGGCTGTGTTAATTTTTTTCGTATATCACCAACACAATCTCAGTTTTATCAGTCAATCAGTTGGCTATTTCAAATTCGCTGAGAGGCAGTTAATGGTCTGATGTTGATCACACCTTCTCTTTGCAGATATAGACATATGTATGTATATAATTGGCGTTTATACCCTTTGTTGGATGTTTGGCCAAGTTCCTCCTTCTATTTGGGCTGTGCGTCTTAATGTTGTTCCACAAATGGATAGACCTACAGTTTTAAGCCTAACGACAGATGGTTTTTTATGAGGAGCTATTTCAAATATCCGCGGAGGTTTGCCATTGCTCGCTGAAGGGCAACCGCTACTAAAGAAAAACTTCTATAGAGTCCATAAAAATGTGATTCCGCGGGGCAAGAAAAAGCAAGAGTTCAAAAATCAACCCCCTTTGTATTTGACGTATCGTACCTTTAGATACACGCACCTTTATACATACGAGGTGTGTTCAAAAAGTATCGTGAATCCTGAATTTTCGCAGGTTACGTATATTCGAACTTCAATTCTTTTGTGGAGATATGTTGGTACTTATGTCTCGCACTCATGCCGACGAATTTGGGCATTTTGAATGTTTAGTTAATTGTTGACAGCTGCTTTGCTTGCTCGTGCTTCGGCTCGTCTTCGATTTTTACCTATTCAAAAAGATTGATCAAAGAACCTGTATCAAATTTTGTGTGAAAAACGAAATTAAGGGCGCGGATGCATTTCGAATGTTGACTGTGTCATACGGAGAAGCTACTTTGCAAAAAAGCAACATTTATCGGTGGTACAAAATGTTCTCAGAGGGCCGAGAAGATGTGAACGACGAAAAGCGTGCCGGACGCCCGAGCACTTCAACAACAGACGAAAAAATTGATGAAGTGAAGAAAATGGTATTGGCCAATCGTCGAATCACCACTAGAAAAGTTGCTGAGGACCTAGACATATCAATTGTGCTTGTGCCATTCGATTTTTTTCAATGATTTCGACATGAGGCGAGTCGCCGCAAAATTCGCACCAAAACTGCTCAATTTCCACCAAAAGCAGCATCGCATAAACATTGCTAATGAGATGTTGGACTCTGTCCGCGACGACCCAAATTTGCTCCAGAGGGTGACGAATCGTGGGTTTATGGTTATGACGTGGAAACCAAAGTCAATCATCTCCATGGGAGCTGCCGCACAAACCAAGACCGAAAAAAGCGCGCCAAGTTCGATCGAATGTAAAAGTTTTGCTTACCGTTTTCTTCGGTTGCAGGGGCGTTGTGCATCATGAGTTCTTGTCACAGGGTAAAACGGTTAATAAGGAATATTACCTGCAAGTTATGCGCAATTTGCACGAATCCGCCAGAAACGCCCGGATTTGTGGAAGAACAAAAATTGGCTCTTGCATCACAATAAGCTTTGCTCACACATCGTTGCTTGTGCGCGACTTTTTGGCCAAAAGCAACACACTAATGATGCCACAGCTACCGTAATCCTCAGATCTGGCCCGCTGTGAATGTTTCTTGTTCCCGGAACTGAAGAGGCCCATGAAAGGACGACGCTACGCAAGGATTGACGAGATAAAGACGGCATCGAAGGAGGAGCTGAACAAGATAAAAAAATGATTTTTTGAAGTGCTTCGAAAATTGGGAAAAAGAAAAAACGTTGGCACAAGTGCATAATACCTCACTTTGAAGGGGACAAAATATATATTAATGAATAAATAAATAAATAATTTTTGAAAAAAAACACAAAATTCGCAATACTTTTTTAACACACCTCCTATAGTACCTATACTTATGTATAGGGTTTGCAATCCCGTCTTATATTTTCAATCCCGGTATTTCGGGATTACATTATCCAAATCCCGCTATCCCGGGATTGGTACCGGGATTAGGATTGGACTATTTATGAAAAATACTTACACATTATCATAGTTGAAAGTACAAAAAAACTGAAAACATAATTAAAAAATTGGTTTAATATTATTTATTGAAACAAAACAAAACAAAACTTAATTCATCATAAAAAACAAATAAAAAATAGTATAATACATAATGAAATTAACATTTCTTGTGTTGTTGTAAATAAGCTTTTAGAAAACACAACTCGTCCAGCGTTTCATCGTTCAAACGGCTTCTTATTTTTGTTGCAAATTGTCCTGCCGAAGAAAATGCTCGTTCAGACTCTACACTAGTAGGTTTTATCGTCATTAAATAGGAGTATGTTCTTTCCAGGTAGTCACCACGTCTCCCTCCATTTTCAAAAAGAGACATTTCTTTTTGAATTTTTGATGACAGTGTCTCAAATCTAATAGGCTGCATTGGTGCATATCCCTCTTTAATAACTTTATCTAGTTCTTCTGCTACACTTAATGGTTTTTGTGTACAAATTGATTCAGTTATTGAATCAAATTCTGAATCAATTTTTTTTACTGTATTTTTGTTGTGATTGAGTGTTTTCTTTAACAGAAATTTACGGAATGGCGGCGCGGAACGGCGCGGTGTCATTCCGTTTCCAAAACAAAAAATTCTACGTACATATTTCATAAAAAAAAAAAAATTTTCTGAGAATTAAATTCTTAGAAAATTTTGATGAGAAAAAAATTTCAAAATATAATTCAGACAAAAATTATATCCCGGGATTAGTTATTTCAATCCCGGGTTTTCGGGATTTGAAAAAACACCGGGATCCCGGGGCTGCAAACCCTACTCATGTATATAAAAAATTGTTATGTACAACATAAAAGTAAAAATTTAGATGTTTGTTTATTTGGGATATTTATACTGCTTTTATTTTTTTAGAGGCGCGCCAAAATAAACCACTTTAACTACTCAACACAGCGACATATTTACTGCCTAAAGCTACAAAAAACAAGCGTGTAGACGTTTCCATTTTCGTCTTCAAAGTTTTCCAAAAGTTGCACAAACATACGTGTGTATGTGCTCGACTTGAGCAGACGTTAATTTGAACAGAGCTTGTTAGAGATACAAATTAAGACACATTTATTACGTTCGTATTGTAATGAAATATCAATATAAACTGCGGGCAGTGCTCATTTAAATCGGAATAGGGAAAAGTGATAAAATTTAAATAGATATTTTTTTAGAAAATTTAATATTAATTTGTGGAATAATAAAAAAAAAAACAAATACACGCAGCATTCATTACTGCAAATTTGGGCCCAAGCGGAGTGCGGTGAAAAAATTATTGAAGCTACTCACTTTTTCAAAAGCCTGTGGTAATTTCAAATGAAAAATATATATTAAAAATTATGTTGAAAATACTGTTTTCTTTGATTGAAATCACCAAGACTAATGAGCGAGTGGTGGTAAAGAAGTGATAAAGAAGTAAGGTTGGAATTTAGTTTATAATCCATATTGACGACAGATTATATTTAATAAATGGCGTTAAAAAATAAGAAAAATAATAAAAATAAATGAATGAAGTGCCTAAGACTCATCGAAATCCACAAAAAACTGGAAAAAAATAAAAAACGTTTTTTTTATATTATATCAAAATTTTAATTTACAGATTTTCTATTGCCTCCAAACATTGCCATTGACCTCTGTGTTATAATCGATGTATGAATGCTCGAAGAAAAATTGAAAGCAGTAAAATTGGACGTGAGTTATTTCACATTTCTACAATCAGTGGCATTGCATTCTGTGTAGATCAATTGACGGTGAAATTTATTATCAATTAACGTACACCTCGAGTTCATACGTAAAATATAAAATTACGTCATTTTTATTTTCTCACCAAAATACAAGAAAAACACAGAACAACGCACAAAGTATGCAGTAAAAAAGTGCTTGTCTGCCAGCAACTAAAATTTACTCAGTTGTTTTGTTTGTGTGCATACGTATGTTTGTATAATGTATGCATATGTATATATTTCTAACTTAAACAAATTAATTAGGAAAACAAGACAGCGTTCAATAAGCGTAAAATAAAATTTAAAACTTGTTTGACCGCATATTTTCGTTTATCCAGTTGTTGTCGCGTTATTTACAACTAAATCAACAGCTGATGGGCAATCATTTTCGATTTGTTTATTTAACACATTTAAGCAATAAAAGCACTTTTGTTTTTACCATAAAATTCGGACCACAACGCAAGAATTGGGGAAATTATATTATTTTTATGGCATAAAAAAAAATAAAAGTGACAAAAACTACAAAGCGCACTTATCACTTCTGTAAGTGAATTTCTCAATAGAATAGAACTACGAAAGTATTTGTACTGTAATACAAACAAATTAATATTTGTAATAATTGTAATACAAAAAAATTTAAAAATTTGAAAAAATATTTAAGAAAAAAATTATAAATTTTTTTTTTTTTGAAATTTTGAAATAAAACTAAAAACAAAAATTATAACAATCGTGCCATGGGCAACAAATTATCGAATTGTGCTCTATTGGAGCATTTCCAGCATGGCAGCTGGAGTCCCATGCAACGCAACAGGGAACCGCGGTTGTCAGAGCGTATACTGAACGTGAATGTGAATGCAGGTGTCATCTCGAACTTGGAAAAGGATACGACCGGTGAGTTAAGGGGGTGGTAGGGTTTAGCGCTAAAAAAAAAACACTTTTTTTTGAATTTTTTACAGAAATATGGCTTAAGATACTTTAATAAAATCAGTTGCATGTTATTGTACATCTTTTCAATAAGTTTTTAAAAAATATTAATAATAAAATATTGACAAATAAGCCCATGACAGAGTTTTTTTGGAGATATGTTTTCGAGAGGTGCTCTGCGGTGCCAATCGGCATTCGGCGTAGAATCATCTGAAACTAAAAAAGTCGAATTTTTCAGTTAAAGTATGACGTAATGCTCCCCCCTACATTAATAAAATTTTTTTTTCATTTTTGTAGTTTTGGTGGCAAAAACACGTAAAACGAGCATTTTTGGCGAAAAGTTTCACCATATTTGTAACTGAAAAACAACCTTAAAAACAAAAAATAAAAAAAAAAACAGTGGGGGGGGGGAGGTATTTTTGATTTAGAAAACGTGTGCCAAATTTGAAAAGAATCGGTTGAATAGTTTCGGAGTTGTGATTGGCACCGACTTTTAAGAAGTCGTTTCGGGAAAAACGCGTTTGGAAAAATGACTCTGAAAAATTATCGATGCTCCGCATTCGAGGTAGAGTGCCTACAAAGGCTATAACTTTGAGAGTTCTGCTCCGATCCACTTAAAATTTTGACACAACATTCTTGAAATGATTTACTATAAGATGAGTGAAGAAAAAAAATTTCGATTTTGTGACCCAAAGAGTAGATGTTGGTTAGTTATTCATGTTTGCCCGATCCTTAGGCGTGTAAAAATTGTTGCTTGGAGGCGAGTAATATAGCTGGATTATAGAAGTTTATCGTGTGTTCGGTTAAGGTTGGAGTCTTACACCCACCAAGTGTTGTCGTAGCATTTTCTTCAGATCGTTATAATCGTGTGCCTCATATTGAAAAGTACACAGTAAAAATTTTAGTTTAATATTAAAACCAATTTGGTGTTTATATATAACAATTCCAGAAAGTATAAGATTAAAACCATTCCGGTTTCAGAAAAGAGAGAGAGAAGTTAATTAAAATATTATCTTTAAAAAACCAAGAATGAGACTAAATTATATACTTTTAAGGGTTTAAAAATAAAGCTAAAATGGTTTTGACCTTATACGAGAATTGAAATAAATTTAATAATAATTAGAATTAAAGTTAATCCAAAATTGAATTGAATGTAGAACTTTCTTGGAATTGAAAGTAAACCCTTGAATGATATTTTAATTCCAAAAAGGAATTGAATCCGAACCAAAATTGTAGTAGATTTAGTACATTGTTGACGAATCCTCAAAACAAAAAACAAAATAAACTTTTTAAATAAAAATTTACGTTTTATTTAAAATGACATAAATTTATATACATAAGTGAAATAATAATACATATTTAAATTTTATTCTATAATTTCACATGGAATTAATAAAAACATTTTTGAATCTATAAAGTACACTTCAAATGGTTTTACATTTTTAAGGCTATTAAATTTAATTAGTTCTGAAAGATCTGTTGAAATAATTTCATAACACTGCAAAATGGAATTAAATTCCTTAGTGACAAAGATTTCTAAACTTAAGTAAATTTCGTTATCGACAACATATATATAAGTTACATCAAACTGTATATTAAATACGTAAAATGTTTTAAAATACAAGTCAAAAACTTGCCTAAATTCATATTGCTCGGGAACTGCTATCTTCTTACCATCAATTGTTATAAAATATTGGCAAATTGTGGCTTTGTCTTGTCCAACTGCAACGATTGTGGGCTGACCAGACGTTATTTTATATTCTTCTAAGCTGTAAAAACCAATTTTTTTATTTATGCCCATTAAGAACAAAAAATTTATAGTAAATTACGTTTTCAAAAATAAAACTGTCGACAGATTTTTGGAATTTTGCTTTTTTTTGTTCGCGTCCACTGGCAGTGGATGGCAGCAACTTTAAGAAAATCAAATAAGGTATTATTTCAGACATCCATTCTGTACAGTTTCCCAAATTAGAACCGCCACTCCCAGCAATAAAAATTTGTTCCACACTGCTTTCATATTTCCAAAACATTCCACGCAGTTGCGATAAATTTTTGTCTCGATTTTAACGTTTCTCGCAATTTCTGCTGCGCCAGATTCAGTTCGTCTTTAACTATGCAGTTTTGAAAAAAACGAAGATCTTCTTCAGAAATTACCTCGCTATCATCGCTTTCCTTCCGCGTGGTATTTCACTTTTAAAAACATGCTTCTAGAATAGTGGAAAAAATTACACTGAGAGTGAGGGAGTGACAGAGAGTGAGAGAATTTTTTAATACTTTCTTGGTTTTACTTTAAAGCAAATAATACTAAAGTTCAGAGTACATTAAAATTAATTGAGAGTGAGAAAATTTTTTAATACTTTTTTGGTTTTACTTTTAAACCAATAAATTTAAAATTGAATATAATTGAAACTTAAACTGAAACCAAAATAGCTTGAAACATTAAAGAGAGCATTTTAATGTTTTTTTGGTCTTTGGTTAAATCTAATAGGTATTAAATTTCAAAAACGCAACGCTCAGCACCAATTAAAGTTTTGTTTTAAACCCATTTTGGATTTAAAATAATTGCAAGAATATTTCATCGTCTTAAAATAAAACTTTTTAGAATTAAAAATCAAATTTAATTCCAAAATTGTATAAATTCAATAGCAACTGGTATTAAATATAAACCATCATTTTTTACTGTGTAGGTGCTAATCCAAAGTATTTCGCTATATTATCAACTTGTTCATTACTAGGAATGCTGACACGGCTAAACAAGAAATAAAATTAGATTCCTTTGCTTCAGCTAAAATTTTACAGAATTGCAATTTTTAAGTTCTTCTTTACAACATCTAATCATTGCTTATCTAGGGTTTCTTGCGGCATGGCTAGTAGGTTAGCACGTATTTCAATATTTGTTTTCGCTTTGAGCAATTTGTAATTTTATAATGTAATTGCAACGCTGCCTAGATATGTTTACTATATTTATACCAGTTGCTTCGTCTCTTCGCCACTTGCTAATGCTTGGAAAAAAGAAGAGGCCTGTTGAGTTCAATTTAATATTAGTTAAAATACTTTAATGTTTTTCAACTTTTGTTATTTGTTATAATTTTCTGTGAATTAAGTAGGTTTTGTTTGTAAAGAAATGTGTATAAATACGGAACATTTTGTAAAATAAAGGGAGAAAAATTGTAATTTTGAATCAGAAGCAACATATTTTTAATTGGGAATTTTTGCCGCAATATCATCGCTACAATAACCAACAGGAATTTGTGTTCATCATTTTTGGTCCTTCGAGCCGGATATTTCATCGCTTCAATCAACTTGGTCCTACCGCAACATTAAGAATTAAGGATTCTTCCTGCAACGAATTTATAGCCGCCTTCAAGATTCTTCCTGCAACATTATTGGTCCTTCCCGCAACATTATTGGTTCTTCCTGCAACATTATTGGTCCTTCCCGCAACATTATTGGTTCTTCCTGCAACATTATTAGTTCTTCCTGCAACACTATTTGTTCTTCCCGCATCAGATTTGTAGCCGCATACAGGATTCTCCCCGCAACACTATTTGTTCTTCCCGCAACAGATTTGTAGCCGCATACAAGATTCTCTCCGCAACATTTTTGGTCCTTCGAGCCGGATATAGTCACTCCGCTTGCCTTTTGCATACACGCATTCGTTTGTGTACATACATACGCGTAGCAAAAGGCGCAACGATTATTAAGAAAATTATTTTTGTGCATTAAATCGTGTGTACGTTTGTGCAGCCGTTCCTGCATTTAACATCGCGAAAATTCTAAAAACCCGTCGATTGATTTTCTGTTACATTAAAAATGTCGAATTCTACTAAAACGCGCGATTCCGCTCTCAATGCCATTAAACGGTATATGGCAAAAAGTATTGATGAGGCATTCACTATGGATGCAGACTTGGTATTCTACAGCTTCAGCTAACTTTAGCCGCGTGAAAAATTGTCGTACTAAATCGCAAGATAGCTCCACAAAGGCATCTGTGTCCACGGTTATACGTTTACCGAAAATGGAGTTGCCCACATTCTCCGGTGACTCTACAGAATGGATTGGTTTTTTCGACGCGTTTTCTTCGTTAGTTGATAGTAACTCTACTTTATCAGATGGACAAAAGTTGCACTATCTCCGAAGCTGCTTGAAAGGTGACGCGTTGAAAATTATCAGTGGTTTTAAAATATGTGACGCAAATTACGTTGAAGCTTGGGGTCTATTAACATCGCGGTATAAGGTTATTCGTGTAATTGTGAAATCTCATCTTCGCGCGTTGGCTGAAATTAAAAGGGCTACGCATGACAATGCTGACGCAATCAAAGGTGTAATTGATTCGTTCCAACAGCATATTCGCGAGCTTAAAGCGTTGGGTCGTCCGATTGATTTTTGGGATGATTGGTTGGTACATGAGGTCGTCAGTAAGTTGGCATTCGAAACGCGTAAGCAGTGGGAGTTATCGCTCGTTAGTGATGATCCTCCATCTTTTGAGCAACTAATAACATTTTTAGAGATAAGATGCCGATCGTTATCTATGTTTACGTCGTCAACAACATCAGTACCAATTAAGGTTAAAACTGCATTAGCAAGCAAGTCGACAAATGTGTTCCACGCGGTATCAAAACAAAGTAACGTGTGTGCATATTGTAGTGGACCTCATAAAATTTACAGTTGTGAAAAATTTCGTGAATTGGACTTGTCTACAAAATCACAGTTCGTGAAGCAAGGTCACATATGCTTCAACTGCTTAAGTTCAGGTCACTATAAAGACCGTTGTAACAGTGCTTCCACTTGCCGCATGTGTAAACAACGTCATCACACTCTGCTGCACGGTGCCTTGCAGTCAACGACCGTTACCGCAGGGAACAATTACATCGGCAACGCGACGCATTCGTTATGCGCTGCTGACGCCACATCAAAGGTATGCGCAAAAGCTTTTGAACTTCCAGCAAACGTCGACGTTCCACGCGTTTCTTCATGCTTGAACTCGAGCTCCAATCCACCCATAGCTGTAGAAAGAGTTGTGCTGTTATCCACCGCATTAGTGAAGGTACGCGACTGTTCTGGTAATTGGCAGCCCGCACGTGCACTTTTCGATTCTGGATCACATGCTTCCTTTGTAACCGAAGCGTGTGTGCAACGCTTAGGCCTGCCGCGATCAACATCTGAAGTTAACATTACTGGAATTGGGTCAGCGCAAGGAGGACGAGCTAGAGGTGAAGTATCACTTTCGCTTTCTTCTTTCTCTACAAATCAATGCTTTACTGTCAAAACGTTAATTCTGTCTAAAATTACAAGCGACTTGCCAACACAGACTATAGCTACTTCATCGTGGCCACATATCCGAGGTTTGTTTTTAGCCGATTCCCATTTTATGAAGCCTGGACGGGTCGATATATTGATTGGAATGGACGTTATGGATCAACTGATCTGTACAGAACTTCGTAAGGGTCCATCTGGAGCTCCTATGGCTCAACTGACGGTCTTTGGGTGGACTCTGTTTGGAAGCGTGAATGGAGCTGAGCCTGATATGCCACGCTTACAGTCGTTACATTGCGATGTTCATTTGGATCGAGCATTGAACAAGTTATGGGAGTTAGAGGAAGCTCCGCAAAAAACGTATCTTACGCATGAGGAGCGTTACTGTGAAGACCATTTTGAAACAACGCATCGAAGGGAACCTAACGGACGGTTTGTCGTCGAATTGCCGCTGAAGCCCGATGTAGCTCTGGGAGAGTCGCGAAACTTTGCTATCCGGAATTTGTTACGACTTGAAAGAAGACTCGCTTGTGACTCCGATCTTCGTTTACGCTACAATGAATTCATGAATGAACTCATTGACATGAAACATATGCAGGTCACGTCAGAGACTATGAATCCAACGTATTATATGCCTCATCATCCTGTTTTAAAGGAAAATAGTACCACGACCAAATTGAGGGTTGTATTTAACGCGTCCGCAAAATCGACTTCCGGGAATTCGCTGAATGACGCATTATTTATAGGACCTCAATTGCAGGAAGATTTATACTCCATCTTACTTCGCTTTAGAACACACCGCTATGCTGTAACAGCAGATGTCGCCAAAATGTATCGTCAAATCTGCGTATCCTTAAAACACGCCGATTTACAACGCATCGTATGGCGTAGCCACCCATCCCTGCCTATCCAAGATTTTCGCATGGTTCGCGTGACGTACGGAGTGGCAGCTGCGTCTCATCTAGCTGTCCGATCACTTCAACAGACGGCAAGAGATTCGTCGAATGGTTGTGCTAGGGCTGTTGGTGTTATTCTCAAGGATTTTTACATGGATGATCTACTTACTGGTGCATCTAGTAAAGAAGAACTTCAATTGTTGCAGCAAAATATTTCCGAAATATTGAGGGAAGGGGGGTTTGAACTTCGTAAGTGGGCATCGAACTGCGCTGAACTAATCGCAAGCATTTCTAATGCATCTACGAACATATCACATTATATTGTCGACGATAAGGATGTTCACGCTTTAGGTCTTATCTGGAACACAGAAGGAGATTATCTCACGTTTGCTATTAACTTGAGGGAACCGCCAGTTAAGTTGACCAAGCGCATGTTTCTATCAGATGCAAGTACGCTCTTCGATCCTCTGGGCTTGCTTGCTCCCGCTACTATAAATTCAAAAATTTGGTTTCAAGACATATGGCGCACTAAGGTAGGTTGGGATGATATCATTCCTGAGTCTATCGCAACGAAGTGGTTGGAGCATCGCATAGAGCTCAAGCAATTGGCACATTTGAAGGTGAACCGTTGGTTTGGTACTGAAGTAGCTGGGTCATTTACGCAATTGCACGTATTCGCAGACGCGTCCGAGCGCGCTTACGCCGCCGTCTTGTATGCACGAACAACACAAAGCGACGGTAGCATTACTGTGTCATTAATTTCGTCGAAAACCAAGGTAGCTCCGCTTAAGCCGACAACGCTGCCACGTCTTGAATTATGCGCCGCTCATCTTGCTGCTAAACTAGTGCGAAGCGTGCTGCACTGCTGGTCTGAACTCCGTTATCCGCTTTTCGCTTGGACTGATTCTACTATAACATTGGCATGGTTACAAGCTCACCCCAGCAGATGGGTGACATTTATAGCCAACCGCGTAGCTGATATTCAAGAAGTTTTGCCTCCCGAATGTTGGAACCACGTTCGTTCTGAACAGAATCCTGCAGATTGTGCTTCAAGAGGTATAACTCCCTCCGAATTATTACGTCATCAATTGTGGTGGGCTGGTCCTATTTTCCTGAAAAGCACTGAACAATTATGGAAGCAGAAAAAATCTAAAGAGCACACTACAGAGCTGGGCGTACGAAATAGTATTCGTGCCCATGTGACTAATTCTACAGATTATTGGTCCGTGATGACAAAATACTCATCGTATTCTAAGCTGCGTCGAGTTATTTCCTACGTTTTACGCTTTTTGACTAACATTCGGGCTAACAGACGGCTTAATGTTATAAAGCGTTTTGGTACACCGAGTTGCCAAGAGTTATTTGAAGCTGAACTTCGCCTAATAAGGTATACGCAACAGTTTTATTTTTCTAATGAAATTTCTTCTTGCAGCGCTAAAAGACCAATCCCACTTCGCAGTAGTCTTTTGCGTCTGCAGCCCTTTCTGGATGGGACTTGTGTTCTACGTGTTGGAGGAAGAATAAAAAATAATGAAATCGCTCCAGATGTTAGGCATCCCATTATTTTGCCTAAGAATTGTCCGCTTGCTAAGTTAATAATCTGCGAAATACACAAGGTCACTTTGCACGCTGGGCCCCGCATTATGCAAACTGTCTTGCAACGTCGTTATTGGGTTATCGGCGCTCGTAGCTTGATCCGTAATATATACCATAAGTGCGTGAAATGCACTTATTTGAATCGCAATCTTACCACACAAGTCATGGGTGATCTACCTGTCATTCGCACAACCTACGCCCGTTGTTTTACTCACACTGCTGTTGACTTCGCTGGACCTTACCTCTACAAATTCACCCAAGGAAGAGGAGCTAAGGCTACCAAAGGCTACATTTGTTCGTTCATTTGTATGTGCACTGGTGCGATGCATCTCGAATTTGTTGGTGACCTGTCAACACCAGCTTTCCTAAATGCGTTTAAAAGGTTCACAAATCGTCGAGGATTTTGTAAGTTCATGGCATCAGATAACGGTACAAATTTCGTTGGAGCCGAGAAGGAGTTGCGCATTGCATTTCAACAGTGCATGGCTGATATTAAACTTCGCTCTTTCTTTGCGGACTCGAATATCGAATGGCGATTTAATCCACCGGCTGCACCCCATATGGGAGGTTACTGGGAGACCGGAGTCAAACGTGTTAAGTATCATTTAAAACGCGTATTAGGAGAAGTTCCACTATCATACGAAGAGTTCAACACACTTTTGACTGAAATAGAAGCTTGCGTAAACTCTCGCCCACTCTGTGACAACTCTGAAGCTGCTGGTGACTTAGAAGTTTTAACTCCCGGACATTTCATAGTCGGTGAACCGCTTAAGTCAATACCGGAACCTGAGGGTCAAGGGTTTCGTGGAAATCTTCGACAGCGATGGCAAGCAATTTCTGCCATGAGACAACATTTCTGGCGTCGTTGGAGAGACGAGTACCTCGTGAGCTTACAACGTCGCACTAAATGGTTTCGTTCTTCACGCAACATTGAAGAAGGGGATGTGGTTGCTGTATTCAACGAGCCTAGTCCTCCGACGAAGTGGACGATTGCACGAGTGATCAAATGCCATCATGGTACCGATGGACGCGTAAGAGTAGTTACGTTGAAAACACCGCATGGCGAATTGGTTCGCCCTATAGTCAAACTTTGCCTTTTGCCAACGAAAGGAGATTTATTTCATGAAGAAACTAATAACTTATCGTAAATGTTTTTCAAGGCTTTTCATTTTCTTTTTAATATTTTGTTTTGAACTTATTCAGATAGTTCAAGGGCGGCGGTATGTTGAGTTCAATTTAATATTAGTTAAAATACTTTAATGTTTTTCAACTTTTGTTATTTGTTATAATTTTCTGTGAATTAAGTAGGTTTTGTTTGTAAAGAAATGTGTATAAATACGGAACATTTTGTAAAATAAAGGGAGAAAAATTGTAATTTTGAATCAGAAGCAACATATTTTTAATTGGGAATTTTTGCCGCAATATCATCGCTACAATAACCAACAGGAATTTGTGTTCATCATTTTTGGTCCTTCGAGCCGGATATTTCATCGCTTCAATCAACTTGGTCCTACCGCAACATTAAGAATTAAGGATTCTTCCTGCAACGAATTTATAGCCGCCTTCAAGATTCTTCCTGCAACATTATTGGTCCTTCCCGCAACATTATTGGTTCTTCCTGCAACATTATTGGTCCTTCCCGCAACATTATTGGTTCTTCCTGCAACATTATTAGTTCTTCCTGCAACACTATTTGTTCTTCCCGCATCAGATTTGTAGCCGCATACAAGATTCTCTCCGCAACAAGGCCTATTATTGTTATTTGGAAACTATTGGGTGTGGGAATAAGTTTCCGTCCTTTCTTAGCCGAATTATTTATACAATTAAACAATTTATTATTTGTGCCATTGGAAACTACAACTTTACTCCATCTTTCAGGCAGCATACGGATTCCTTTGACGAAAAATTCGAGTTCTTTTGACTTGATCTATTCAATGAGCCAGTTTGCGATGCTCTCGTAAGAAGTGAACCGCTCTCCAATAAAGGCTGACTGCATTGATCGGAATAGATGGTAATGGTCTGGGGAATACGGCGAGTGGGGCATGATTTCCCAATTCAGTCCCTCTAAATATTTCTGGACCGAATCAGCAACGTGTGTCCTGGCATGCTGTTGACATGCAGCACAATCAGTTTATTATGTCTACCATCCCATTCCGGTCGCTTTACTTTGAGAGCTCGATTCAAAGCATTAGCAGCAGTCGGTAACGATCGCCAGTGATGATTTCAGATGGTTTAAGGGGTAACACCACTGTAGAAATTTCAAAAAATTGATTTTTCTTTTATAAGCTTAAAAAATTCTTTGAACCTTTTAAAATACAGAACAAAAAGTTTTATACGTTACCGAAGTTTATTTCATAAATATTTTAAGCTTTTAACCAAGCGTTAGTGACTGCTACCTAACGATTTCTCCAAATTTCCAAACTTTAAACGCGTTTTTCTCAAAACACGTTTTCTGAAATTGGCCCGCAGCATAACTCAAACAATTTTAAATATTTTTAATCAGGTTTTTCACTACGTCTGTATAATAACCTTCTTAAGAGAAGAGCGTAGGGGATTTTCGATAGATTAATTTAAACGATTGTTATAATTATTTAAGTGCCGTTTTTTTAGTCCAAAATAGAGTTTTTTTCTTCAAATGCTTGCTAATTCCACAAAAATAAATATTTTTTAAGTCCCCTATGTGTTTCTCTAGCTATTCTTATCTAGATTAAGAAAAAATAAATTTCCTTGTTCCAGATTAAAATTTGCACCCTCTATGCTGCGTGCCGCGGAGCTCCTTCAAGAGAAACCACATTACAAAAATGTCTCCAATGCCGCCATTTTGTAAAATTTTTCGATCAAACTTTGTAGTTTTGTATTTTAGTATATAAGTAATAACTTCCCAAATCAGAGTGATTGTTTTCCCTTTCTTTCTATACAAACACCCTTCTGATCTCGCCAGATGCACAACATAACCTTTGAAACATGAATATTTCTTTCGCTGTCGATGGACCTGGTTCAACTCGAAGGCTGGAAAATTTCAATTTTTGATCGTCAGCGACGATGCGATACAGAAACTGTTTCTTTTCTGCCGTTCAAGAAGCACCTCATACGTCACCAAACGTCTCGCGATATTCCTCTTCTTCAATTGATGTGGCACCCAGTTACCTTTTTTCTGGACCATTCCCATCGCATGCAAACGTTTACCGACGGTTGATCTGTCAAAATTCAACTCTTTAGACATATCATCAAGGGCTCGACATGCGTCTTCATCCAAAAATTGTTGTAGTTCAGTATCGTCGAATTTTCTCGGTGCCCCATCGCGATCTTTATCACTCACGTCGAAATTGCCACTTTGGAAGCATCGAAATTACTCTTTACAAGTTGTATGATGTTTGATGGAGCGCGATTACCGTAAATATTGATCAATATACGACACGCTTCAGCTGCACTTTTCTTTGAAAAGTAATAATGAAGTATGACTTCCCGCAAATGCTGTTTTTTGGGGACGAACATAGGCACTTTTGACGTCAGATAAAAAAGGATCTTTACGCTTCTAACGAATGTCAACTACTGCGATCGAGACCTCACACATACACCTTCAAATCACCAATATATTAATAGAGCGAACAACGAAATAGTATCAGCAGAGACACCTATTTTACAAGGGCGGAAACTTATTCCCATACCCAATATGTCAGGCAATTTAAAAAAGTAGTTACAAAGCTGCTAGTGTACAGCTTTTTACATATTGCATTTTTTTTTTAGAAAATTATGTATATATTTTTGATCCCGCATATAAAGTGAAAGGCTTTCAAAACTTGCAAGAGTCATAAAAAATTAAGTAAGGTTTTCCAGTTTTTTGAATTTCACGTAACATAAGGGAAGTCGGAAGTTGACGGCGCATTTGTTGGAAAGCCAAGACCAGATATCATTAGAGATAAATATAACCTTCATAGAATCTCCACCAAGAAAATTATGGGGTGTAAACAAAAAAACTTTACAGACTAGAGGCACAAAATGACTTGAAGATAAGAGTTAAAAGTAATTTAATTTCGGCTTAATCCAAAATAAAGATTGATGATTCTAAAAATTCTATTAATTTTATCAAGAGGGCTAGTAATTATTGCTCAGAGCACGCTTTATTCAATGAACAGAAAAAATGATCAAGAAACGGAAGTGCGGAATATTGAATGTACCTACGTTGAAAAAATATTAGACAGACCATTTCAAGGTCGCGGGTGTTAATTTTTTTCAAAGTCAAAACCATTTTTTAAAAGCCAAGACATGTACCTTTAAAATAAAAAAAAAATTTTTTAAATATTCACAGGATTTGTCACAATCAATCCCCAAAAAAACCCTTCATTTCAGGGCCTCGAGACCAGAAGACCCCCTTAAAAAACTTTAACATGCAACGGAAAGTGAAAACGCAAAACCCTGTAGAATCAAGGATCACGGATGAAATTACGAAGTTCGGCCAGTCTGAGAATTGTGCGAGCAACTTCGGTTGCACTTCACCGTGCACTTGGCAACGAAATTCTGCCCGCTCATTTCACACGTATTCACACACTCATCCAATCAGTCGTTGCTCAGACGGCAACGAAGTGTCATTGGTTATTTTTTTTGTGTATCACCAGCACAACTTCAGTTTTTTTCGTAAACAAACCAGTACCATGACCCCGGTGACTTCAGCCAATCAGCTAATTCTTTCGAATTCGATTAGAGCCGGTTAACGGACCGATATTGAATTTTTTCAAGAGAATCGCTGCAAGCGTGCTCGCGATAATTATATGAGCAATTTCGAATTCCATGCTTAAATATTTCAATTATATTTTCATTAAGATACCTTGCAATTTGTGCATAATTTAAATAATTTGATTATAAATTTTAACATGCAACGTAAAGTGAATACGCAACCCCTTGGTGAATATTGAGATTTATCTGCTCCGGTAGTTCTGTAAATTACAGACTTTGTCATACGTACAAACATAGTGAGTGTATTATGTGCCTCAAGTAAATTCATTTTAAATTTATTAACATATTATATAACGAGCCCCATAAGACGGACGAGGCTCATTAAAACGAAGAGGTTGCAGAGCAAATCCGACCAAGTTGCGTTGAGCTCTTTCGACTCTATAAGAATAAACAGTATAAATTTAATTTCAAATTATTGAGGTGCACTCCAACTTTGATCTTGCTAGAGAATTACCTATAAAGCGTTGTCCTAATATAGGTTAGGTTAAGTATATCTACCAGATCGGAATAGATCTCACATATACCACAAGGGTCCGTAGTGTTACCAGTGTTGTTGGAGTCGTATTAAATATAGTTCGTGAAACATGTCTTGGCAAGTTTTAATAATCAGTTTAAATTTTTGTCACCAATGCCCTTCAGATATGAAAAGTATAGTGACCCCAGGCAGTTGTAACGAGTTCTGCTTAGAGCAGAATAGTGGCAAAGGAGGTGTTCTAATGTACTACTCTCTTCTTCGCCTGAGTTACATGCGTCTTTCTGCTCCAATCCCATTTTAGCTGCGTGATATGGAGTAAGACAATTTCCCGTCAATAATCCAACTAATATTTTAGATTCCTTCCTTGGTGATAAAATAAAGTTGGCTGTTTTCGTGTTGCAAGTTCGTAACATAAAATTTGCGATTCTGCGGGAGGTCGAGGCTTCCCAAATAGACGGTACTTCCAGAGTTAGTTCCTCGTTTAGTTCCGGCTTCAAAACTGAGAGTGAGGTTCGCATCTGAACTCAGAATACCACCAGCATATTTTATAAACTGCTTAAGAAAAGAAATAAAGACATCTTTAGAACCTACGTTTCAGTTTTTTTTTTTTTTACTTTTTGGCTCATGACACTTTACTAGAATTGACGAATCTTACAAATCACAAATATGAATCATATATTTTCTACACCCACACATAATAATTACTCTAGTTTAAGATGACAAACGTTAGAGTATTGGTTTTAGATGTAAACAACAACAATAACAACAAAATTAAAGTTAAATAACGAAATACTTAATGGATTTGATATTTATGCGTTAAATTACTCTTATAACGGGTTCCTCATTAGAATCATCCATTTTTTATTTAAAAACAAACGTACCCTTCATTTTTATTATTATTTTTTTGATCTGGATATAACGAAAATTTGTATAGGACTCTCGTCCAATCAGTCGTTGCTCAGACGGCAACGAAGTGTCATTAGTTGTTTTTTGTGTATATCACCAACACAATTTCAGTTTTTTTCGTAAACAAACCAGTACCATGACCCCGGTGACTTCAGCCAATCAGCTAATTCTTTCGAATTCGATGAGAGCCGGTTAACGGTCCGATATTGAATTTTTTCAAGAGAATCGCTGCAAGCGTGCTCGCGATAATTATATGAGCAATTTCGAATTCCATGCTTAAATATTTCAATTATAAAAGGTGGCGCAAAATTAATAATCTAATTTTGTTTTGAATAACTTTTTTATTCAATAAAAAACAAAAATTATTTTGAGAGACCGAAATCTTTATTTTGACTTTTACGCGCGCCTTTGCTTGTCGATTTGTATACTGCAGCTGTCCGGGTTACAAGTACTAAATGACGTACGACGCCATTTGCAAAAAATATAAGTCTTCCGATAAGATGATTAATATTGTGCCACCTGTATGTGTCGAGTGTTTTCTTAAAAAATTGAGAACTTAAAATGATAATACAAAACAGAAATATTGTTGGAATGCATTTTTTTATTATAATCCAGGACGCATGGAGATCCACGGCAGTCATAACTGGTTTTTGGTCTGTCAGAGAATAAACAGTTAGAATGGGCATCCTTCACAACACACACTGCCATAGTTGTAAACAATCAGAGAAAAAGGAAATGATTTCCCATTTCCTCTATGAATGTTCTACTTTATCGAAGCAGCCATTGTCAACCTTGGGCAAACAATTGTTCAAGAAACTCGAAGAACTTGCTGGCTTAGACGTCAACATTATTAGGTTGTTCTTAAACAGCGCAGACTGGATATATTCATGTTGTAAATAACATTAAACAAGGCAATGGTAACGAGGATGTGGCAACAAAATAGTGCGGATTCTAGAAGAATCACCACTTCAATCAACCAACCATGATCCGACATATATCAGCCGTGGCTACGAGTTACATGGTCTATTCAAATAGTCCAACTTTTTACTACTTTTTTCAATAAATATGGCCGTATGGCGTCAATGGTGACTTGAATATTGCAAGAAATCGAATCACGAACCGATTAATTTTTCTCAAAGTAAATTTCCACGATTTTGGCTGCGTTGTTCTGGGCTCAAATCATTCATGATGACTTGTCAAACCTTACTGAACAGAAATATCAAAATACCTAGTATTATTGCTTTTTTTTCAAGTATAAAATGGTGTGTCCCTATTGAAAACCCCACTGCGTACCTGCATGCATTTAAGTAATTATGTAAATGTGTAAAAAGTAAAGCGCTATTTACAGCTCAGACAAATATGAAAATTTATTGGGTCGATTTAGCTTGATTATAACGCCTCCACAAAATTTTTAAAGCAAAAAATTGTATCAAATGCAGTCACTTTTGCATTAAAATTCAACAAAAACTATTTGCATCGAAATGCATGCAGTGACCGTGTACATACATATATTTATCTAAGTAAGTATGTATGCATATATTGTACAAATTTTTCCTTCAAATTTACAATGTTTGCCGATTGACTCAATCTCAAAGTTTTGGCACGTTAATTTTTTTTTTATTTATGGGAATGAAGTAACTTTTATGCGGATGCAAGGCTTGTCACACTCATACCACACACAATTATGTACAAACACATATACCTATGTAACTACATACACTTCCACGTAAGGTTGCGGAATATCCCGCGGCGAATCGTGAACAGCTGTGCACACACACACATACAGGCATGTTTCATCCAAAATATGCAATTCACATATGGTATTAATTGTTTACTCATCAAAATTTCGTTGAACGAGAAGGCAAAGAAGAAAGCAGCAATTACGAGTTGTCAAATTATTCCAACAGTTGTTGCTATCTTAATGAATGAGGTGTTAGAAAATTACATGTGCTCGTATATCTTAGTTTTAGAAAATTCAATGGTGATGCAAGTGTTTTTTTTTTTTTTTTTGGAAAATAATACACATTAACGCTCATAATACAGAAATGCATAGACCGAAGTAAATTATTTCAGAATTATGCAACTAAGTAACAGCCCAGTGCAGCAGTTTGCCAAAGCGTGGTATTTTCAAAATTTATCATGCATGAATATATTTCTATTTACAGATTGTAAATATTCACAAAATGGAACATTTGCAATATGCAATTATAACAAAATTAAATTCTAATTTGAAAGCAACGAAAATGCATATTAATAATTGATGATTTCGATTTGTTTACTTAAGCGTAAAATTATTTATTTAATTCGCTTTGAAATACAAATTTGAGTTTCACTGGTAAGCAATTTTGCTGAAAGGGGTGATTTTTTAGCTATTATCTTTTTAAACAGTTGGTTTAAACAGCTGACGCACGTTTCGTGTTTTGTTTCACTGTCACATCTTCAGTTTGGTCTATAATTTAACCATGAATCGTCTTACAAACGAACAACGCTTCCAAATCAGTGAATTTTATTATAAACTAGCAAACCCGGCCCCCTTCGCTGGGCACACTAAAATAGAATAGATATGGTTTAGAACAGAAAATATATGGTTTTCATATTATTTATTTCTTTATTCAAGCGCTTTGGCATAAACAATATTTTTTGTTTTTCTATTTGTTTTTGAATAAATATAAAATATAAAATGAAAATTAGGAAAAAAGAAGATTGTTTTTAAATTTCAAATCAACGCATATGAATAAACAATCGTCTTTTTTCCTGATCATTCATGAATTTTTCGTTTCAATTTATATGTTTTATTAAGCATTGGAGCTTTTTTAACCATTATCCATTTATATTTTTCAAAAAAAAAAACGAAAAAAAATTTTTTTCCACGAACACATAATTTCATTCGGATTTCACATTAAATTCTCAAATTTCGTAAGAAATTATTCACTGTTCCAAAATCCACTCCAAAAAAATTCACAAAATATTTTTACATGTTGCACTTACGTTTTTTCCTTATGGCATCCAAATCAGAAAGAAATATTGACACATTGTAACTCACACTGTCAATTTGACAGTTCAGTTCCGCCCCAAGCGTTAAAAAAGTAAGCGACATTATGGCTGGCTCAAAAGAACGCTGTACGCGTTGCCGGTGTTCCGAATTACAACCAAACTTTACGAAACCCATTTTCAATACTTACTTAACAATGTGCGTAAGTTTGGTTTAATTCGGTGCAAAGACACGGCGGGTCCACGTTTTGGCATATATTTCGAGACCCTAGTCATCAATAGGTATGAAAATTATCCCGTATTAAAGCACTTATCAACAGCTTTCATTTGATATCCATATCGTACAAACACATTCTAGGGTCCACGTTTTGGTCTCTATCTCGAGACCCTAGTCACGGAGCGGATGGAAATACTCTGAACTAAAGCATTCACCAAGAGCTTCCATTTGATACCCATATTGTACATACACATCCGAAGGTTCCACGTTTTGACCTATATCTTGAGCCCTATTTCCAAAATAAAATATAATCCATGTTACTCGTGGATGATGTAGCTTTCGAATAGTGAAAGAATTTTTTAAATCGCTCCAGTAGTTTTTGAGCCTATTCATTACAACCAAACAAACAAAGTTTTCCTCTTTATAATATTAGTGTAGAAATGCGTCTGTTAAGAAAGTTTAAGATCCACTTTTTTATCGAAAAATTGTGTTCAGCGACGAAGCTTATTTTTGGATCAATGGGTACGTAAATAAGCAGAATTGTCGATTTTGGAGTGAAAATCAGCCAGAAGAATTGCAAGAGCTACCAATGTATCCAGAAAAGGTCACAATTTGGTGCGATTTATGGGCTGGAGGTATCATTGGACCGTACTTCTTCAAAGATGCTGCGAATCGTAGCGTAACTGTGAATGGTGAGCGCTACCGTGAAATGATATCCAACTTTTTTTTGCCCAAAATGCAAGAGCTTAACTTGCATGACATGTGGTTTCAGCAAGACGGTGCCACATGCCACACAGCACTCGTAACAATGGACTTGTTGAGAGGCGAGTTCGACGAACATTTTATTTCACGTTCGGGACCTGTCAATTGGCCACCCAGATCGTGCGATATAACGCCTTTAGATTATTGTTTGTGGGGCTATGTTAAAAGCTAATGTCTATTCAGACAAACCTGCTTCAATTAACGCATTGGAAGACAACATTAAAGCATTTATATGTGAGATACCGGTCGAAACATTGGAAAAAGTATGCCAAAAATGTGTACTATCGATTTAAATAAAAATTTCATGAATTTTTCTGAATTTTACGTGTGTTTTTTTGAAAAACTTTCCTATAGCTCTTAAAAAATCATTTAGTACACATATGTACAATAAACAAGTATGATCAGGATTTCAAAATCACGACGATTTAATTTAAAGCAAAAATATTCGTGATCTTTAGAAAATCTTCATAAGACATAATTTGAAGTAATTATTTTGTTATTTTCTGTTAAATTTAGTGTAGAAAGTAAATAGAAATGAAGTAGTATAAGACATCATCTAAAAATCTTCCAGGCAGAAATGCATGCCATCGTCATTTGTGTGAGAGAATGTCTCCGTAGGAAAATGAGAGCAACCCACATTTACATACTCTCAGATAGTCAGACGACTTTGAAAGCCATTCTACCAACAACAATCAGCTCAAAAATGGTAAATGACTGCCCTAACCTTCACGTTAGGAAACATCAACAGTGTATTATTTGGTTGAATTCCTGGACAAAGGAGATATGAGGGGAAATGAAATGGCCGATCATCTAGCTAAAAAAGAAGCAAGCATACCTCTAATTGGTCCTGAGTCTTTCTGTGCACTTACAAAAGGTCACATTAACGAATTTCTCAATAAGTGGGAGAAGAAGAAATTCGTTGCACACTGGCGAAATTTTTTTGATCAGCAATAAAGAGAAACAATTCCTAACGACGGACAGAGGAATTTCTGATAAGCTACAATACTTTCGCTCAGCAGAGTAGACTTAAGACTTCTAGCTGGTTACTTTACAGGCTCCTGTAGCATGAGATATCACTTAAAATTCGTCTCTCTGAGAAGATCAACTGTCGATTCTGTGAAATGGACACTGAAAATACAGAACACATTCGTTGAGAATGCCTTGCACTATGCCGAAAAGGGCTACACCAATTTCGTGGTATTGCCGTGCATTCATATACTAATAAATTATAGAACAATAAACCCAGCTTGGCGGCCGCCGTAGCCGAATGGGTTGGTGCGTGATTACCATTCGGAATTCACAGAGAGATCGTTGGTTCGAATCTCGGTGAAAGCAAAATTAATAAAAACATTTTTCTAATAGCGGTCGCCCCTCGGCAGGCAATGGCAAAACTCCTCATAAAAATATCTGCCGTTCGGAGTCGGCTTGAAACTGTAGGTCCCTCCATTTCTGGAACAACATCAACACGCACACCACAAATAGGAGGAGGAGCTCGGCTAAGCACCTAACAGAAGTGTACGCGCCAATTATTTATTTTATTTTTTTTTTAACCCAGCTTGGCAATTGTAAATAATTTTTACCCTTTGGCATTTTGGATATTCAGAGAAATTAATTCAAATATAAGTAATATTAATAATAATATACAATAGTAGCTTCAGCTAAACATAAATAAACGATCGAAACTGGTTAGCGTAACGGTTTCAAAAACCCAAAAAAAAAAAAACAAAAAACAAAAAAAAAAATAATAATAATAATAATTTGTCACATACGTTTTTTGTTTGTTTGTTATAATTCCTTAACAATATTTCTGTTTGGTGGCTAACCAAATTCTTTAGGAAGCACACAACAATTAGAATGCGCATTTGATAAATTAAAAATTTTTAATACATAAGAAAATCAAAATTGGTACAAACAAGGGACCATAATAAAAATATTTCTGTTAGCCACTGTATGCAAAAAAAAAACAAATTAATCTTTAAAAAAAATTATCGCTTGGTTTAGTCTAAAAACATTCAATAATGCAGCGTCAATAAAATGTGCGAGTCGCTTCTTTTTAGTGAGGCGTGCACCCGCGCACGAAAAGCATAATAGATGTTAATTATTTTCAAAATGTTAAGAGCTCTTTTTGGTACTTTTATGCTTAGTGCAAATTTTGCTGCCGGTTTAAAACTAATAGAATGTTCCGGCATGCACTTTAATTCATGCAATTAAGTTTTAAATTGAGTTTTGGTACTTGGTGTGCACACACAAAATGCCGTTAAGCGTACTCAGTTGCCATGTCGCAGCTGAAAATGTTTTTAAAAGAAAGTTTATAATTTTACTTACACCTATGTACCTCGCCGCGTCCGCATCTGCCGCCTCTCACTCTCTCTAAGAGATTAAGTAAGGAGAGTGACTAACGATATTCTACCCCTCCCTTTTTCAGTTTTAAGAGGTATTCGTGATTGTTTCAAATTTTTAACGAATTTGGCTGTCATTTGTTTTTGAAGTGAAAACTTCTTTAGAATCGTTGGGAGTGATTTGAGAAAAAGTGAAACGAAAAAGCGACCTTCTTGGCTACGAATATTACATATAAACGTAGCGACGAACTAAATAACTTTTAGGCCAGCACCGACAGCATGTCGCGATAGCCGAGCGGCTAGCAATGTGAGCTTCCGATTCAAAATTCTTGGTTCGAATCACAAGAAAATTTTTTTTTTTGAAATTTGCATTGTAGGGCATTTCTGATTATTTATTGAAAACAGTTTTTTGGCTTTTCTATTTTTGGTTTAGATACTGAAAGTCAGTTTAAGTGAATCGGTATAAATATTTCGTACATTAATTTTTGTGAGCGTGTAATTCTCGAAAGGTTTATTAGAAAATCTATTGACTAGGTAGTGTGGTATCTGTTCTTATCAGCTTAACATCTGATAGATCCTCCATCGGAGGACAACAAATGTTAAACTGATTTTTGGAAATGGGCGGTGTGTTTTAAGGGCTTGCTCCACCTCTGCCACGGGTTGGCCCGGTATTGCAGTACCGCCGGGATTTCGGCCCAAATTATTGAATAAATACAAGAAGAAATATACTAATACATTTAGCTTTGGTGGGAAGAGACATAAATTTTTATATGAATACAAGTAGACGAAAATGGAAGAAATTTGTAAGTCTGTTTCTTCGGCCCGTTTGGGTATTTTTTTTTTTGACAACATCGAAACCAAAGCATTTGTATCATATTTTATCTATCATAAGCCACTCGTATCATTTGTTGAAATTGAAAACATTGAGGATGAATAATAATAAAATGAAGAAAATAAAATATGAACTTTATAGCAATATTATAATGAACCTATAATTATCCCGCTCCTAATGCTGCTTTCGTCTTATTCTCTCTCAGTTTGTTTTACGGAAGGTTTCACTTCTATCGCGTCTAACCGTTAGACTGGTATTTTTATTAGATTTCACATTTTCGTTTTTATAACATTACGGGTATCTCATTGCCAAAAATTCAAAGGGTTGCGTAGAGTATTCGATTTAATTTTGTGCTCAATTTAAATACCAGTCAATATCAAGTCAAATTCTTGATCTCCTAGTGTTGATTGTACTTGATTTTTAAGATATTAAATAAAACCACTTTTTTTAATTTTTTTATTTTTCTTTATTTTTCTAAACTATTATTTTTTTGGTATACTTATGTACATATACATAATTACAGAATTTATTAATTGAGTTCTTGTATGTCAATTTGTGCCCGATTATGGCCTTAATTGCTTAGAGTCCGTAATGGAATTATTTGCTTGATCTAATACTAGAGCTCTCTTTCGGAGATTTGGTTAAATTCACAGATTATAATCATTTTCCTGTTGATATTGGTACTGCAATTTGGGGAGTCGCACATAAAAATTTCCACCCTTTCAACCATGAGTCTTGTGACCACCGTTCCCTCTACGACAGTCGGTTCTAGGTTGCCGGAACGACCCGGCTTTACATATGCACAAAAAATTATGGTGCATATCTGAGCATAGTTGAAACTTTCAAATGAGCTAACTTTCCCACAAGAATATATAATAATGATTATTTTTAGTGGATGACCTAGTAAAACACTTATTATTTTTGCACAAATGTATCCTTTTATTTCAGTATTATCAAAAAACGAAAACTAAATAACAATAAAATATCTACAATTATAAGGAGTTCGAAAAATCAGAATATTTCGCATTTTGAACTGGACTTTTTTCAAATACAGAAATTAATTATTTCAAATTAGTAAAGTTTATTTATTAATTTCTTACCTGATTAGTATTTTCTTGAATATCATAAAATTTAAAAATGCTTCGCACCTGTGAAATAAACCTTCAATAAACTGTTGGCATCTTTCCAAAGGAATAGAGTTCCACGCTTCCTGTATTCCTTACCATAATTCACTGGTTTTTTCCCCCAAAATAAACCTTAATAACGTTCCACAGATGTTCTATGAGGTTAATGAGGGACTTTGTGCCGGCCAATCCAGAAATGCATTTTTTTCTTTGAAAGGCAAATTTTTGAATACTTTATGTGTATGTTGTATGTATGATATGCTGTATGTTTCGGGTAGTTATCATCTATTCATTATCCAGCTAAGTAGGATCGACTCGAAAGAATATGGTTCCATCGCATTTGTGAGGCTATCAAGATAAGCAAATCATACTGCTATTTATTCTCACTATTGGTCCAAGTCTACTCCAAAAAAATAATCCGAAAACTTTCAAGTTACCACTAACGTGCTTTAAGGTCTTTGTTGTTTACCAGAAATTGAATTCTCGCCTTTTTCACGATGAACAAAAGTCTTCCCATCAGAATCTTCCAATAATATTAGTTTTAATTTCCTCCAAATGCCTTGATATTTTTTTTGGACAGTAACGTTTTTTTTTCTGCTGGCCCGCCTATACAATTTTCATTGAGGCGTTTTCGCACAAGTCTGCTTGAGATATTTAGGCAATATTCCTCATTCATTTCTTAATTTTTTTTTTTGCCGGGACATACTAGCAAGTACAGCACTCAGATATAATTAAGCCCATCGTACTGCACTTGGGTTCCTCTTTTAATTTTCCTTAGGTGGGTTTGAAAATTTCAAAAAATCGATTTTTTTTTTGTCTTATTAAATAGTATAATATGTTTAAAATATTTTCCTAAAATTTCAAATTGATCCGAGTAAAATTCTACGAGATAGACCCTTCAGAAGTTCCGCCCATCAGGCCATGTCAGTGCAGCGTTTCGTTTTTAAACGCGTTTATCTCAAAACTCGATTTTTTAAGTCGGTGGACACGATTTCTCGAAAAGTTATGAAGCGATTTTGTTCAAATTTTGCACACATCTTTGGAATAACATTATCAAGTTATTGAACGAAGGATTTTTTGTTTTTGTTATTACAACTAATTTTTTCGAGCCAACACATGACGAAAATTTGACCAAAAAATATGTTTTTTTGTTCAAAGTCTGTCAAAAATTCAAATTAAATTTGTTTTTTTTTTCCTTCGTCCAGTAACGAGATTGATCCATGTACTAACGAAATATTTTCGGTTTTTTGATTTTAGATGAACCAATAATGAGTTATGCTGTCCACGGCAAGAGCATTTTTTTGTGAGACGTTAAGGGAGATGAGGTACCAACGGCTGAGTTTTCGGAATTTTTAAATAAAAATTTCATAAAATACTGTTTAAATATGTATCTTTGATATGCTGAATTGTTTAAATAAAATATATGATTGTATATATTAAAAAAAAAATAGTAAAAATACCCTTTTTTTGAACCTCTGTAACCCACCTAACCCCTTAAGTCTACCCGACCTTCAAGGAAATTTGAGCAGATCTTGTGGAGCCAAAGAGTCAAGGTGGCCGCTTCTTAACACATCAGTGCCAAAGACCTCAAGCCTGATTCGAGTGAAGGCGGGGCAGACACACAGAAAGTGGTCCGCCGTCTCATCCTCCTCTCCACATGCTGGGCAGAGTGCACTGTCTGAGATGTCCATATTTTCCATGAGCTTTGCCCATAGAAAGTGCCCCGTCATCAGCCCAACCAGCCTCCTACAGTCCCCTCTGCTTAGTGACAGGAGGAACAGCGACAGTCAGGCGGACATGATTTCTTACTTATTTTAGCATTAAAATAGTTAACGGAACTTATTTTCCGTTATTAAAGAGAAGTGATTCACGTCATAACATTGATATAAAAATATGTACGAATATCAGTTAATCTTCTAAGAATTAACAATTTGTATAGAAGAGGAATAAGTGCACTATTTCTCTGTCCATAACAGAACAATGTATACTATGTACATATATATGTAAGTAGAGTGGTGTGTGAAAAAGTGTGAAAGATTGGCTTGACTTGAACATATATTCGGAAATTTGGAAGTTTTGTGCTTGAAGATCCATTTCACAAATAATTGAATATTCAACTGCTAAAATTTACCACTTAATGATATTCAATTTTAACGCATTTCCATGAAAATACGATCATGAGAATACCTAAACATAGTTCATAGCAAATAGATTTCGGTCGAAGAGCAAGCGAGTGATTATATAATACCCAGAGTGCGTCAAACAAAGAGAGAGAGAAAACAAATAATAAATCAACTTACTGATAACGACCAACTTAAATGATATATAGTAATAAATGGCCATATTTTGTATCCAATAGTTGCGAATACGTTGGAATTACGTATAGTTATTAATAGTCGAAAGAATAAAAATGAAATGGTTATTCCTCTAAATTCCGCAAAACCGCATCTTACTCATGGTGTGATTAGTAATTGTGACAGACGTCTCAACGACATTGAATATGGTCCCATAACATGATTGAATAACTAAAACAGAAAAAACAATCAAATTTAATAAAAAGTGACAAATCATAATGCCTTTGGCGCCAGTATCGTCCACTTCCAACTAGGAAATACAAAGTTCACAAATACACTCGCAAACCAAGTCCGCATTTAAATGGTACGTCAGAATGAATGAATGTCAACATGCATAAATCAAACTTATTCACATAATAATACACGCAAGTACATACATATGTATAAGTCAGATGTTTAACGCATTTCCATGAGAATAGGAACCTTAAACTTTATAATTAGTATTCAGACTGCATACATAAGAAGATGAATCAGTAGTTCCTAACAGAGGCCACATTTGTTACTCTTTGTATTTTTTTTAAAGAGTCAATAAATAATTATAATATTTTCGCTAATATGCTTTCATTCAACAAAAAATTAATACAAAAATAAAAATTAAGTTCAAATTTGACTTTTATATTTTGTATAAGAAGTAAAAATAAAAATTTTACTTTTATTTCTTGGCCAAAAATCATATATTTTGTATATTTAACTGAAAAAATAAAAGTAATATTTTAATTTATATTTAAAATAAGTTGAAATGGGACTTTTGTTTTTTGGTAAAAATATAAGCACTATTTTAACTTTTTTGGTCAATAAAAGTTAAAATTTTACATTTAAATTTTTTCAGCAAAATTACTAAAACTTTTCTGGCGTTACAATCCTTTTTTCGGAAAATTTTGGGACGACTTTACGCATCAATCTTTTAACTTTTATTTTTAATTGATAAATACATATTTAAACATTTTTGCTGAAAAAAAATTGAAAAAAAATAACTGAGTCAGATTTTAACATTTAACATTTTTGCTGAAAAATAAATAAATGTTACAGTCTGCCTCTTATTTTTTCTTTCAAAAATAATTCATCGATTTGTTAAAAATAAAAGTAAAATTTCATTTATATTTCTTTAGTTAAAAAAAAAGTGAAAAGAATGATGCGTAAAGTCATCCCAAAATTGGCCCAAAAAAAGGATTGTAACACCAGAAAAGTTTTTAATAGTTTTTTTTTTACAAATAGGAGGAGGAGCTCGGCCAAATATCTAACTAAAGTGTTCGCGCCAATTATTTATTTATTTATTTTAAGCATCTCACTGAAATTTCGAATTAATTATTTTTGATTTTCAATTCGTTTTTTTTTTTAATTTTTTTTTCTCAAAATAAAAATATTTCTCAAGATAATCAAATTATTCATTTGTCAGGGTGGTCATTTTTGCTTCAAATCAATGTAAAATTAATTCGATAGCTATTCACAATATATGCGAGCCATCGCCTTGGCCTTCCCAAGGCAATCCATGTCGCCATGACCTTGCGGCCCGACAAATTCACTTGAGTTTCTTCGTTTGCGATTCAACTCGATAAGTCTATTAATTCGACTCTCATTTATCTCTGATGAAATCATATCTTGTCCACAGCTGCTAAATGGAGCTTATCTCGATTGTGATACTTTGATTGCGTTTGTTGTTAATTCTAAGCAAACTCGACACTCATCTTGTGGATAGTTTTTTTATATCCCAACATTTATACGAAACTGAAGCCTTTCAAAGCCTTTGTTCAGAGCTGCGTCGCTGGGAGTAGTACTGCACGAAACTTGTTTCAATATTTATTCAAGTTTCAATGCGGAGTATTCCACTAAAATACTTGTTTCTTCCCCATAAGCGACTGATATATTTTATCTGGCGTTGCCCTAGGTAGTGGCGCTTGTCACTCTCTCTCTCTCTCTCTCTCTCTCGATAGCTCGGAGCTACTATTAAATTTTCACAGCTGAGGGCAAGTTTGCTCTGCATTCCTTCAATCGTATCATTGTACTACGGTAGGTCGCGATGTGTAAGAAAATTATTGTTTACATTTAATTTCGGTACCGTTATACTCTAAAAATATGACTTACCATAAATAGCAACGTAATTGGCAGAGTCATAAAAGTTATGTGCCAGAATTTTGTTTGACTATTTTAAGTTTTCCCTGACCTACAGTTAATGCGTGTGGGATCGATGACGTCATGTTTGAACACGCATTTTTGTGGACTTTTGCTTTTAAATACCACACATGTACTTAAACCCGTAGACATAAATCCATACAGACATGTGAGTATGCTGTGAAACACGCTTTCAGAGCAAGTACTGAGCGCATACTCGTACATACATATTAGAGTTTGTGCGTTGTTCTCCCGTTTAAGCAAAGGTATATAGATACATACGTACACACATGTACACTCATTCATCAAACGTGCGGGCGCGTCTGCTTCATTAGGGGAGTTCATGATTTATTGTATTTCTGGTAGTAAAAGAATTCATGTAGAGGTTTGGGCGCGAGTAATAATATTCATATTTATATTTATTTATAATAATTTTTAATATTTATAATAATTAATATTTATATAGAAATAAGTTTTTAATATTATACGTTTGCTGCATAATTCAATCATTAAAGGTTTGCTCACTTATAGTATACATAGAGCTTTGACACTCTCCATTTAAAAAGGGTGAAGAAATCGCAGAAAATTAAGTCCCTTCTGATAAAAATGGTAGCACAATCGAACGATTAAAAAAAAAATTTAAATTAATATTTGAACATAAATAAAAAATTTTATGGATTATGAAGTAGAACAAATAGAAGTTAGTAGCGGAAATTGCCAAGTGCGATATTAAAACAAAAAATTTTTTAACTGTATACAATAATTATTTTTTTATTTTTTACGAATTAATTTTTAAATTTAAAACCGATCGCCATGCTGTGAAGTTTCGTCAATAAGAAGCTATTATTTTATCTAAGCAAAAAATAAATTGTTTCATAAAAAAAGCGAATTCATCATAAATTTAATTGACTAAAAGCAAATTTTGAATAAACTTACACCTTACTTAACACTACTAATTACTTGGCAAACTGCCCGCACTTATTTTAAATAATTGTTGTATTTCAAGGCCTTTACATTTTTTATTTTTTTATTTCGAATTGATTTGCGTAAATTTTTAATTAAATGATATATTCCGGAGCAATAGATGCAGGTTTTTACTCAAAAAAAAAATTATCTGTGTTGTCCTGATTTAAGCAGTCTGTAAGGATAATTTCCATTTCATACCGATACAAACCCCTGAGCGAGTTTAGCTCATGAGCGCACTATTTCGAAAACGAAGTGTTCTTCCTTTTCCCCTACTTTTACTCAACATTTCTAGAGCTAGCAACCCAATGTCTTGCTTAGGGAGCAGATTTGTCAAGAGGAAACGAGAGAGCTGCTTACCGAGCAAACCTTTTATTATTGAATGATGCGTTTGCTGTATGAAAGTTGAATAAATATTTTTTTTTTTTTTTTTTTTGAAGCATACATTTTCTTTTTCAATTTCTACACATATGATTACAAGTTTTTTAACATACCCAAGGAAGTAAACAGTGTAGTTTTTGAGCAGTAGTAATTACCTTCACAAGTATAATAACTAACAATTTAAATAGTAATAAATATTTATTCTAATGTATGCATATATGTATGTATCATATATATGCGCATAACAACAACTAATGGTTGCTTTGGAAGTCCTCTTCCTATGGATTGAAATTATTTATGCTCAAATACCATAGGTGGGCACACTGCATTATAAATTTACTGCATTACAAATAGCAGTAATCAGTAAAATTTTACTGATAATGATGTTTAATTTGCATTACCAGTAAACTTTTACTGATTACTGAAAAAAAATTGCAGTAAAAATATTTTTTTACTGATTACTGAAAAAAATTGCAGTAAAAATATTTTTTTACTGATTACTGAAAAAAATTGCAGTAAAAATATTTTTTTTACTGATTACTGAAAAAAAATTGCAGTAAAAATATTTTTTTTACTGATTACTGAAAAAAATTGCAGTAAAAATATTTTTTTACTGATTACTGAAAAAAATTGCAGTAAAAATATTTTTTTACTGATTACTGAAAAAAAAAATTGCAGTAAAATTACTGATAATATAATTTGATTTGCATTATCAGTATAATATTTACTGTTTATGGGAAGTCAAAATGTATCACACTCTCATCACGAAATTCAATCATTTATGTACTCAATAATTCTTTCTTTTTTTTTTGGTTTCTCTTATTTTCCTAAATAACAAAATAATAACCCCATAACTGTAACTGTCGTACAATCCAAACAAAAGAATTGGATGAAGATGCAAAGAAAAAAACAGGCCAATAAATATTTATTGCACGCTACACATATCTATACAACATAGAAAGATTAGAGGTTATAAGATGTATTATTTTTACATAAATTATCAGCTTCTTTGTCAGAATAATAGCAAATCAAATTATATTAACAGTATTTTTACTGCAATTTTTTTCAGTAATCAGTAAAAAAATATTTTTACTGCAATTTTTTTCAGTAATCAGTAAAAAAATATTTTTACTGCAAATTTGTTTCAGTAATCGGTAAAAGTTTACTGGTAATGAAAATTAAATTGCAATATCAGTAAAATATTATATTTACTGCATTTTTACTGTTACTGCAAAGTGCCCACCTATGTCAAATACTATATACATATCTCGACATTAAGAATGCTAGAATACAAGATTACGCAGGTAGAAGTGGAAAAATCGTTTAACAATAATGTCAACAACAATGTAAGATAATAGAAAATAATATAAAATAATTGTTTGTGCACTGAAACTGTAAACAAACCTCTACAATTATAGGTCTGTTCATGTAGCAAATAATTTGTAAAAATTGTTACAAATTCTCAAGTTTGGTGTCCACGTATCCAGAAACCTGCAAAGTAGGCGAAAATGAGAGAGCAAAATGACATTTCATTTTAAGGGGAAGTTGCAAGTTTTTACTGGATACATTTTTACATGTAAAAACTTACTAGTGAGAAAAATAGCTGATCGCAAAGAAAAAATAAACAGGATATAATAAATTGAAATAAAATACCAAATTAGTAAAAAAAAATAAAATCTTAAAACTCACACAACTCTATTAATTTTAATTCAATTACAGTTAAATATAGCTCATTCGACGCAAAATTAAATTTACTATAACAGTAGTGTACTAAAAAAGATCCTCAATATCGGATAATATCGTAAAAATTATGTCAAAGTTGAAAAAATAGAGAAAAAATAAAAAAAATCCAAATAATTCCGCCTACAGTCTCGTCGGTTGTCATTTCAGAAAAATTGTCAACACACTGTCAAAAATGCTTGTTTTTGCTCTTTCGAACTAAAAAAACAAATTCGAAATCGGATGGAAATTGGCGAAGTTAAGAGTGATTGTTCACATCAACCTACTGAAAAACGGTTTTATGGCCATAAAATGAGATTTTGGGGGTGTATTAGAAATTTCTCCTATACCATGTTTCTTAGTTTTACTATACCTACAAGTTGTGCTAGGTCTCCATAAAAGTATATTTAATTTTTTTTTTTGTCACACCGTGTTATTGTTGACAAAATAAAATCAAGCTCATTATTTTGGATTTATTTACTTTATTTATTTATTTTTTTAATTTAGTACGAAATAGCTTAACTGTAAATTGTAAATATTTGTGATTTTCACGCCAACAATTTAATGAACTGTTCGCAAAACTTACAAATTTTTATTGGCTTTGAGTTCATGTACTTTTTTAACAATTTTCTCTTTGAGAGTGAATTCTCGGAAATTAAGTTACTAGATAATTTTTACATGAACAGACCTTATGCCAGCTTCACAGCTGATTCCGTCAAATTCACTGAAAACTGAGTAGCGGTTTGATGTTTGCAACTTTCTGTATTCTCTTAAATTTTTTTCCTTCTTCACTCCTCTCGGGAGTATGGGGCCTCTACAAGACTCTTCCATCGTACATGGTTTTGCGCTGTTGTTTTTGCACCGTCCCATGAGATGTCGGAATCTGCTAGTTCGCGCAGCATCGACCTTCGCCAAGTGTTTTTTGGTCGGCCGCGACCTTTGCTCCCTTGCGGGTTCCAGTCCAGAGCCATTCTCGTGATGCTATCTGGCGGTTTTTTCAATGTGTGACCTATCCATCGCCACTTTCTGCGTTTGCTTTGCCTAAGAATGGGTTCCTCTTTCGTTCATCTCCACAGTGCGTCGTTACTGATGGTGTTTGGCCAGAATATTCTGCAGATGATGAGGAGGCATTTGTTGATGAAGGATATTTTCTTAAATTGCCTCACTTATAATATCGATAACGAGTTATTTTTCAAATTTTGAATTTGTTTATTAAATTATAATACAAATTGCTAAAGAATCTTACAAATATTTGAATTTTGTCTGGGCGCCAAACTACAAACCAGTGAACAGTTTGAGACAACAATAATTGAATTCAATATTAACGGGTAGCAAGTAAATATTGGGTAATTTTTAAGAGCTTGAAAACATAAAATGATACTACAAAACAGAAATATTGTTGTAATGAATTTTTTTTATTATAATCTTTTAAATAATTCATGGCATTTTTTTTTTTGTTTGGAATTTCATATTCGGCATATGCCCGCTTTGGCTACGAGTTGGTCTAGAATTTTCAAAAAAATCGATTTTTATTTTTTGATATTTCGAAAGAATAGGTTTTTAAGAATATGCTGTCAAATTTTTTGAAAGATATTCACAGTATTTTCGATTCTACAACCGTTTTAGCAGGTAGAGTCAGATTGCGGCCACTCTCAAAACTTTAAACTCAATTATCTCAAAACTACAATACTTTTTTCGGCCTGGTTGCCAAAAAAAGAACTATTAAACTGAATAGGCTGAAATTTTAATATGTTGTTCACAACATCAATGGCTATCGCCTGTGCTAGAATCGTATTATTATTTAAATTTTTTCGTATTATTTTTATTAAAAAAATTGAAAAAAAAACGATTTTTAAAGTGTCAAATTTAAAACCGCGTCAATTGTCTATCTTTTTTTTCTTATTGTAGCAGCGGGATATAGCTACAGTCATGCTGATGAATCATTTTTTTGGTTTTTGTGTTTTAGATAAATAGAAGAGCCGAAATAGACAACACTGTTCAGGTCCAATTTTTTTCGGGAGGGTCAACTTCAGCGCCATTTTTGAAATTATTAAAATTAAAATTTTTTTTTTTAATTTTTGTGTGTAAATGAAGTTTCCTTTACTTTTCCGATGTTTTCGTCGTTTACTGATGTTGCTGGACGACGTTTTCAACCGATGTACGGCCCTCTTTGAACGATTTGTACCACTGGAAAACACGTGCACGCGATAGAGCAGAGTCCCCATAGGTTGTCTGCAACATTTTTAAGGCGTCTGAAGCCGAAATTTTGTTGGAATAACAAAATTTCAAACAAATTCTTTGTTCAACTTGAATTTCCATCGTTAAATTCGAAGAACACACTCGAGCTTGACTTGTTTACAGTAGCACAGAAAACAAACTATGTGACATATCACGCTAAAATTTGTCATGTAAGCTTATAACAGTCCTACCAAAAAACAAAAAATTTATTTTTGCCATATGTCATCCGCGAACCGTTTTATTGATAACGTCTCGTTCATATTTGAGCAGAAGTTATGTAAAAGAAGCTTAAAAAAAGCCTAAACAATTTAAACATCGTTTTTCGTTTTTTTTTTTATTGTAAAAAAATTCCTGAAAATACCCTAAATTTTCGAGCTCAACACCACCGGGATTGGCTGATTAATTTTTCGAAAGAAAAATTTAGCCACCATGACTCGATAGCGCTCGGCATTTACCCTAATGAAAGAAATTAGGGCCGATGATGGCGCCAGTTCTCTATGAATTTCCCGAATATATTTTAAAAAATTTTTTTTTTCAAAGTAAATTTCCACAATTTAGAAGCGTTATTCGGGCGTTAAACGATTTATGATGGCTTGGCAAACCTTACTGAATAGATGTCAACACAATTTGCCATTCTCAGCTGTCTAACCATAGTTTCGATATTGATAGTTCTCAGGCAGCAACAAAAATGCTGTGATACAATTCTGCATAGCCGATTTATAATGCATTTTTTGTAACGTAATTTTATTAAGCACTGTACTTGAAATTGCATATATAATATTTTGTTTTTGTAATTTACAATATAAACAAACTTGACCATATTTATTGTACTTATACAATTTACAAGACCAAATGCAATAAGTCGCGAAGTACCCTATCGCCCCTATTGTATGCTGATCGCGATCGCGAAGTTCGCACTGTTGTATTGATGAATGAGTAGCGTAGCGCCGCGCCGGTGTTCGTCTCAAGCAAAATTATTCTTCAGTTTATTGATGTTTGCCAACGAGTTAACAAGTTGATTTCGAACGTAAGACGAAAGTAAAAGTCTTGGGTGACAAATACAAACGTAATTTTACGGTTCCGGTTTACTTTGCAAGTAATAAGTAACGCTTTTGATTGTGAAAAAAAAGAGTTTGCAAAAATAGTTAAAGCTACTTAGTGCCAAAAAACAATAAAAAAAATTTCAAAAAATATAAAATATAAAATTTTCTTCTGTGAATTCTTCAACAAAAGCCATTTTGAAAATGAGCACTTGGTATTCAAATATTATGCCCGCCTGGATGAATCGCTGGATAAGTCCATCACGCCCAGTGAATCCTTATCGCGCAATACGCCCGGCGAATGAAAGTAATTTAAAACATTAAACAAATCTCCATAAATTTTGTTATTTTTATTTTGCTTAAAACACATGTGCCATTTTATTATTATAATTTGATTGTTTTGCCAACGAAGAAATTTACCAAGTATGATGACTTCATAGCAACGCTTTGACTTTTCGTTGATTAACCAGATTTACTTGTTTTTTGTTCTGTTTTTTTAATACTCATAGTTTTTGTTTTTGTGTTTTTTAGTGTTCTCTATTCATTTTTTGGCAAACAACAAATGTGCTATCTATTCAATTTGAGTGTTCTTCGTTGGTGCTGGTCGCTCGAGAGATCTATTTTGTTTTTATGAGCTAATTAAATGTGTAGAAGTGTGTGGATTGTGTTTGTGGCTATAATTGAGTGGGTGAATTTGAAAGCCGTACAAGTCCGGAATTTGGCATTTTTAAGTGAGATGACGATTTTGTTTAAAATGTGTCTCTTCATCGATTGAGCTTAAAACCGTATTAGATACTCGTTCAATAATGAAGCACAGCTGATTTCAACAGTGAAATGAGCAGAAAAACCATACACGTCCCCTCACTTGTACGGTTTTTGGCAAGGATGATAGATACCAAGTTTGCTCGTTAGGTATGGTGAAAAAAAATTTGTTTGAAATGAAATGAAAAAAAAAAAAAGCAATAAATGAAATGAAATGAAAAAAAAATTGTTTGAAGGGAACTTTGGATTCTAAGTCATTCGTTTTGTGTTTCACTAAGCTAAAGCTAAAGTTTGTGAAACACAAAGCGAATGACGACGGCGTATCTGTCAAATTCGTTCAGAACCGAATAACGGTCTGCTAGGTAGGACACCTGTAGAAATCTTTTCACATAAGATTTTTGGTATCTTCAACAACAAAATAGTAATTTTGGGAATGTACGATTTTCGAACCCACCGATTCAATTTAAAGGCTATGCTTTTTCTTCATCATGCACTCAGCACTTTTAATGTTTGAGGTCACAGTTAGAAGCTTAAAATCTTGTAAAAATGTTTGTTTTTGTACACACTCCGCAGATTGCCGACTGACTGTTTATTAAAAACACAATTTCGAGTAGTTTTTGTTTTTTCATGGCATCTTTCCCGTTCAACAGCCGTGTAATTTTTCTGAAGTAAAGTGAATAACATTTTTTAATTATCGTAATTTTTCTTATTCATATTAAGCAGCAACGCCAATAAACTGTATGTATTATTCATGGTCTGTAAAGAAAAAAGCAAATATAGTTAACAAATATATTGTCCTCTGAATTAAATTACTCGTACCTTCACGAAAACCGGCAAACCGATTTCGAAAAATTTTCCTGCTCGCACTTTCACCGGCTGCTGCAGCATTTCCATGTAGATTATTAGGTATTTACGCACTTTAGGGGAACACTGTACCCATTCGGCATTGTAAATGGCATTGTTCAAGGCTCCAGTACTCAAGATTATTTCGTTGCCACAATAACACGGGATGAATATTTGCAAAATCATCACAATCACTGCCAAAATTAGTGTGCAAAATTGTGAGGGATTCTCGAAAACGCTAACCTGAAGTAATCCAAAGAAAAAGTTAACAGAAAGCATTTCTCTATAAAGGTTGGATATCCTTAACGACAAATTCACATACCGGAATAGGGTGTAATTTCTTTATTGGGTAAATACTAATCATAAATGTTTAAAATCAGAATTTTGCGCTTTCCTGGTGCAAAAATTGTACAAAACTTTCAATACCTACAGTTTCATTTGAGAAAAAATAGCCATAATTAGAGGTTTGAAAGCTTAGTGAGCCTTGCTTGTGTAAAAATTAAATTTAATGAACAATGTATGAAACTGTAAAATGTGTGAAGCCTTCTATAGTTTGCTACGGGGTGACCCATTAAAATCGCAAATTTGGAAATTTGGCAAAAAATAATGCAATGGTTATTTACAAAGTTCAAGCCTTTTTATTATAATAAAGAGCATAGGCAGCGTAGACTTATTGTGTAGTACTCAAATGACCATCTCGTGACGTAAGTAAAAAAATTTACAATAATATGAAGCCCCACTGCAGTCAAAGCCGTAGACGAATGGGTTGGTGCGTGACTACCATTCGGAATTCACAGAGAGAACGTTGGTTCGAATCTCGGTGAAACACCAAAAAAATTAAGAAAAACATTTGATTGCTGCTACAACAACAACAACAGAAAAACATTTTTCTAATAGCAGCCGCCCCTCGGCAGGCAATGGCAAACCTCCGAGTGTATTTCTGCCATGAAAAACTCCTCATAAAAATATCTGCCGTTCGGAGTCGGCTTGAAACTGTAGGTCCCTCCATTTTGTGGAATAACATCAAGACGCACACCACAAATAGGAGGAGGAGCTCGTCCAAACACCCAAAACGGGTGTATGTGCCAATTACATATATATATATATATACACTGCAGCCAAAATTTAATCATTCAGGCAAAAGGTCATTAATAGTTTACTTTTTTCACAAAACCTTAAAAAAATATACGATGGCATCAAAGCTCATAATCATAGTGGCCATTTAACGTGCATAATTTTAGCAGCCAAATTTTTTTCAAATTCTTAACATTTTGGTAATAAAGGCTCACGATTTTGATGGGTTATTCTTCCGTGTAATTCTTCATGACTTAAACTCTACAGTGAATACACAGATATGTAAGCTACTTCACCTACAGAATCGCCCATCACTTGCGGCTAACTCTCAATGCTAAACTCACAGAAGTCTGCCAAGTCAAAATAAGCACAGTCTTAGCGCACTGAATTCCGTTATAATGCGTACCAGAGGATGAGCGTACACAGACATGTCTTCTGCAGAAGCTGTCTAGATGAAGAACAGGAAGAGACGATTTTGCATATTCTGTCTGCTACTGTTCTACTGTATCCACACGAAAATTTACTCTTTTAGATAAACAATTTATCCACGCAAGATCTTAGCTGGGTAGAAATTAGAGACCTTCTAAATTCTAAACGATTCACATTGGTTTTAAAAGAGATAAGGGCAAGTTCCTTACATGGCATTGCAATGGGCCATGAGCCTGAGTCTGTCCTTAGTGGACCACCGCTACAACCTAACCTAACCTGAATGCAGCAAGTCTGGTGCAAAGAAAACTAGCGTTACACTTCTTCTTCAGGTTCTTGACTCACAATTAGCTTCAGTGTTGCTGTTAACGCTTTTGTGAGTCTTTCAATCAATCGCATTCTATTCTATTCTATTCTATTCTATTCAATATTCTAGGAAGAATAATACTTTGTCCATTCATAACTGAAGGTGGGCGTATTTGAAATAAGCTACATATGTAAGCTCTTAAATCATTTCATTTTATATATTCGAATTTACATCCAGAAAGAATAATAATTTAGGAAGAATAATATTCTCTGTCCGTTCATTACCGAAAATATTTATATGCAAAATACAGGGTGGCTGATGAATTTTGCTACATTAAGAAACTCAAATAACTTTTTTTTTAGTGTATGGAATTCATTTATTTTTTTTTTTTCAAGTTGAAGGTCATTAAATTTTATTAAATGTAGCTTAACTAGTTTTAAAAATAATTGAATTTAAATGCCCCCCATGCTCGTTGACACAAGTGCGGCATCTTAGTAAAAAGTTGTTCATTGCTGCTTTGAGAGTTGCGACAGGAATAGCCGCAATTGTTGCCCGAATGGATTGTTTTAGTTCATCCAAATTTGTTGGCTTTGTTTTATAAACTTCTTGTTTACATAAACCCCACAAGAAAAAGTCAGGTGCAGTAAGGTCAGGCGACCTGGGGGGCCAACGAAATTCGGAGTTTCTTGAAATCAGTTTATTGGGAAATTTTCGTCGCAACTCTGTCATAACAGTCTGGGCTATGTGAGACGTTGCCCCATCTTGTTGAAACCACACAGAGTTGAAAGGAATTCTCTTTCGGCGTAGTTCTGGATAGAAAAATTCTTTCAGCATTTTCAAATAACGGTCTCCAGTAACCGTAACGGTGTGACCATTTTCTTCAAAAAAATAAGGCCCGACAATACAGCGTGAAGAAACCGCACACCACACTGTCACACGAAGAGGATGCAATTCCGTCTCGTGGAGTATCTGTGGGTTAGAAGTACTCCATATTCGACAATTTTGTTTGTTCACATTGCCGTTTAAATCGAAATGGGCCTCATCAGACAGGAAAAGGCAGTTTAAAATGTTTTGGTCTTCTTCCACCATTTGCAGGATCTTCTGGCAAAATTCCAAGCGAATCGGCAAGTCTGCTGCATTCAGTTTGTTAACCATTTGAATTTTGTAGGGAAATAAGTCTAAATCTTTGTGCATTATTGTTTGCAAAGACTGTCGGCTGACACCAAGTTGAGCAGATAAGCTTCTTGTTGAAACCCTTGGATTGCTTTGTATAGCTGCAGCTACAGCAGCGATCGTTTCCTCCGTCCGAACTGGTTACTGGTGGGTTTCGATGATAAGGCCTTCTTGCGACTGTTCCTTGCTCAGCAAAATTATTCACCAGTCTCATTATAGTCCATCTGCTCGGGGGATCGCCGCCAAACATCCGCCTGTACTCTCTCTGTACCAAAACTACGGACTCCAGTGCGTGATAGCGGCGGACTATCCAAATTCTTGTTTGCGTGTCCCAGTTATCCATTTTAATAAATTTTAAAGATCAATCTGCAAATTAAAACAAAAATGGAACAGATAACTTAAAAAGAAAAAAAGTTATTCAATTTTTTTTGGTAGGGGCTTTCATCAGCCACCCTGTACTTAAGCTATCCGGCCGCCCTTAAATCAATTCATTTTATTTATTTGCATTTACATGCATTGACATCCGTGTAATTCATTTCATGCATTCATTTAATTTCATATGACTGGTACTCACTAGTACCCAGAAGCATAGAATAACTGCATGTAGTAGCTATATACCTTCTGAGTGATACTTTACACCCATTTTTTGTTTATATTTCTCAAAGAAATTTTTTTATAAGCCAGTTTAAATGAGCTAAATTTTCAAACTGAAATTATCCCTACTATATTTGACATTTAAAACAACTAAGTTTAGGTGGAAGGATCAAATTGAAGATGGCTGGGCTTCTCTTGGTTTAAGCAACTGGAAAAGGCGTGCGAAAAGCAGAGACACCTGGCATGACATTATTCGGAAGGCTGTAACTGAGTAAGGGGTTATTACACCCAATTAAGGAAGGAAGTTTAGCTGCAGCTGGGCATGGTCTAGAAGCAACTTACGATTCAATTTGTGCTTTTTCTTTTGTTGGCTCCTCAAATACCAAATCATCTGCAGAAGAAAACTTGCAATAGTATATCTCCAACTGTGGTGAAGATAGATTCTAAAGTAGGAAACCAAATCAAAACTCTCCAGTAAAAGTCGTTCAGTCTTTATGAACATTATGGTCAATCATGCAATAAATTTATGAGTACTATTTTTTCGTTTTCGTTTTTCTAATAGTGTGGGTATTTCTGCCATGAAAAAGCTCTTTATAAAAAATAGCTGCTGTTCGGAGTGGGCTTAAAACTGTAGGTCCCTCCATTTGTGGTACAACATCAAGACGTACAACAGAAATAGCAAGAGGAGCTTGGCCAAACACCCAAACTACTTTATTTTGCCTCCGTAATTCTCAAAACACTTAGGAAATTTTGTCCGCTTAATGGTATGCTCATGCAGATTTTAAGAGAACTCTCACTACAGCCCAGGATCCATGTTTTGCACCCCAATAAATAAATGAGGCGTTAGAAGTGTCATGGTTTAAAATAATTATCAAGATTCGCAGCCAATTTGCGAGTCATGAAGCTAAAAAAAATACACAAAAAAATACATTTTGGAGCTAACTATCCCCACACTAAATTCAATTGCGATTTGATTTTTTTTTTTGTTTTTTTTTTATGAGTATTTACCTTTTGCAATCGGTAGGCGCTAAAACATAACACAAATGAGGAGCACATTATCTGTATAAGAAACGGGTAGGAGACAAAAGTCTCACAATCTGCTGAAAGCCTTGCAAATGAGAAATAGATCCGTAAAACATTAATAACATTATACAAAACTAAATTTCCAAAAAGTTGTTTTTCAAAGTCTTCCAAACTTACTTCTTCATTTTATCATGTAATTTTGCTATGCCCACAAATTCTTCCAGGAATCTGGTTTCATTGAATTCACTTAATTGATGCAGCGTTTGTTTTTGTTTTCCCATTTCCACCAACCGTCCACCAATCATTTTATAGCACAACGACAAATGCAAAAGCATATAACATTGAATCATGTCCAGTCCACAATTTGAGAAGCAAGTCAACGGCATTGCCAGTAATTCATAAAAGTATGCATACCAATAGCCGTGCGGATTACGCCACTCAAATGGTGGCGCATAAGGAAATGGCAATTCATAATTCTTAGAGAAGAGTACCCCAATGAAGGCGATTGTGACCAGTGTAATACTCATAGCAAAATACATGAAAGCGATCCAACGATAATATCCATGTATGCGGGACCAAAGATGACGTTCCTCATCCGTGCGCAAACGGAATAGTTCATCATTGGCCAGTGTGTGAAAAAAGTTCACAAACAATTTCGAATTGATCCAAACATTGGCCACCTTAGCCAACAGCGCCAATTCCGTTAACGACATATACATTATGTAAGTGAACTTCTCCAAGTCGGATGCCTGTACCACATCCACCCACATCATCACCGTGTACGAAAAGGTGAATGAGAAATGTAAAACATATGAATATGCAGCATAAAACGATTGCCACGGAGAGTTCAAACGCCACAAGCCTATAAATTGTAAAACGGTTATGACGCGTCGTGCGCCTTTTATGTTGTCAAACTCCATTTTTTGTTCGTGCCTGATTTTGTTGTTGCTGATGTAATTGTTTATGTGTACAAATTTTTCTCTTTGCGGGGAATTTATTCTGCTAAGTCTGCGCTCAAGTGTTAAACAGTCGGCTGTGCTGATTGGTTCACTCTGCACGAGGGATTTCCTTTGCGTCTCTTTTATAATTGATTAGGCGGCTTGCGTATATTTTTTAAGGTGCTTTGTGAAATAGCACATAAAATTGCATTGTGTGTATTTGCATTTGTGGGATGGGAATGTGTATAAGTATGTGTATGTAATTAGTTCCAAAATTGTTAACAAAACTTTTCGTAAGAAAGTTTTTAATTTAATTAGCTGCTTAATATTAACGGAACGCCTTCTTAATAAGACTTTGCATGTAAATTGCAACTGCTAGCAAATCCAGGGCGTAATCGATTAACAAATAATAAGAACCCAATAATTTTAAACGCATGTTTGCGTGCAGGTGTCTTTAAATAATATTCAGACTCACTTGAAATAGGTGAGCGCCAAATATTTTTTAATAATTAAAGTAGGCATGCAATCGATAAGAAGGGTATTCAACGCCTCTTTTGCGAATATTATACTGTAAATAAAAGGTGGGACATTAACTGGTTTCCTTCTAAATCAAAAGTTTTTTCTGAAACTAATCGCTATTTTGCGCTCTAAAAGTGGGAGAAAGTAAGTAACATAGAAATATTGAAGGCATAAAATAATATCAAAGCTAAAATCAGTGAATTCAGTAAAATTCTAAAACGTACGTAATAAATACAATGGTACGCTGTATTATAAAATATAAAAAAAAACCCTCTAGCTTTTTTATTGAACTCTTTGCAAATACTAGGTAGCTTGCAGCTAAACGCCAAACCCTTATTTATGTTTGTCAAACTTTTAAATATATTTTATTTTATTTCTAAGCCTAAGTCTAAAAAATTTAAAATTATAGCCTAGGTAAAAGCTATGGCTGCTTTGACCTAAACCTTCAGGTTGGTATATTTCCCCAATTAAATTACATGTTTTTTGACAGGCATTTCTGGTGTTGTTTGTGGTAACCAAAACGAAAATTTGAGCCGACTTGCAGCGTTTATTTATTTGTTTGAGTGTCGCATCCGATGTCGTGTATGCAAAATGTTAATTTGCACATATGTTTACAGTTTTATGTTGGCACCCGAGTTACCTTCTGTTACTCTAACAGCTATGTTATTTCTCTTTACCAGTTCAGCTCTCCTTTAGTTTTAAACTAATATTGTAATTTAGTCTTAAGATTCTCGAAAAATAAACCAAGACCTGCATTCTCTATTCACATTTCCGGGCTGTTAAATGTGAAGTAGCGAGTATAACACAAATAAACGAATTGCCATTCAGTGGCACTTGCTTATAATTCGATTTAGTACAAATACCAGAAACGAAATGTTATCCTGATTGTAAGGTTCATACAGCACTTTTGTTACCACTCGTATCAATCAATTCTAAAAAATACCAAAAGTAAATATTTTATCATTTATGATTAAAAATTATAATAGCAGATCGAATTTACATTAAGCGTGTTAAAAACACAGCGTATATTGGTATAAAATAGTGCCTGATGTGAAATGGTAGCAACTCTGTAACTTTTGTCAAAAATACCTCCATTTTCGCGCAGAATATCTCAAAAGTCTTCTTTCTTAGTATGCCAATGTTACAAAAAAACCTAGTTTGATCGATTTTTTGAATTTAGGCCCATTGATTCCTGCCCCTGTTCTACCATTTTCCAATTTGGATCCATCAGTAAACCATAGCTGAGAGCCAGGTTTGAAAGTGATAGAATTAGTTCTCCAGTATGTGCGTTCATTAATTACAACTTGGAAGTTCCTGAAGAGTATTGGTTTGGGTGATAGTATATCATCCCTATGAAGAATGGGACTATGTAGGAAATCTTCTAAGATCTTTAAATGTCCTTTCATATCCCCACTTTTAAGTTCAGATATACCTTTTAATCTTAAGGCACTCGAGCGAGCTTCCCTTTCAATCAAGATTGGAAGCGGTGGTATGTTCAGGAGCACACCCAATGCATCAGTAGGACATGTTTTCATAGCCCCTGTATTACCAACACATATCAGGCGATGCAGTTTATTTAATTCGTTTACTGCTTTTCTTTGCTTGACCTTGGGCCACCATGCTAAGGATGCATAAGTGGCTATGGGTTTCACAACTGTGGTGAATGTCCAGAAGGTCATTCCAGGGCTTAGTTCTCATGTCTTTCCAAAAAGCCTTGTGCAGGCAAAGAATGCCCTTGTGGCGTTTAAGGTAAGCGTTTTGTCACGACTGACGCCAAGATAGTTCGCTTTTGTCGAGAGTTGAAGTGTTGTTCCATTAAGGATCGGACATTTGAGATTTATGCTCCTTCTCCTAGTAAACGGTACAAGTGCTGTTTTGGATGGGTTAATGGAGAGCCCTTTTTCCGTGCACCATTTGTTTATTATTGTAAGGGCTTGCTGCATGCGATCCGAAATGGTTTCCTCATGCCAGCCTAATACATAAACTACTAGCGTAACCCTGAGTGTGTAATCCTAGTTTATTCAGTTTGTGGAGAAGTTCATCTATGACTAGAGTCCACAAAAGAGGAGAAAGCACGCCAACTTGAGGGCAACCTCTTGTGGCCTTAATAGATCTGATTGTTCCTCCAAGTTCGGTGCTGATCGTCCTAGATTTCAGCATGAATATTATCCATCTAGTGATGGGTTCAGGTACCTCCTTTAGATATAGCCCATTACAGATTGCCTCATAGAAAGTGTTATCAAAAGCTCCTGATATGTCAATAAATGCACATAGAGCTATCTGTTTGGACTCAATAACCTTTTCAACAACTGTTACCAGGCTGTGTATTGCAGTCTCAGTGGATTTTCCCTGTTGATAGACAAATTGAAGTCGATGCAGTGGGAAGTTAGCTAAATTGTTTTCCCTAATATACTGATCAACTATCTTTTCCATTATTTTAAGGAAAAATGAGCTGAGACTAATTGGTCTGTATGATTTAGGCAATTGTTCGGGTTTTTTCCCTACCTTTGGAATAAATACAACCTTAACCTCAGCCCATTTTGTAGGTAAATATCCTAGCAGTAAGCTTGCTTTGTATAGTCTGGTCCAATTAAGGATAATATGGTGTGCACCCTGCTATAAAAGACAGGGGAATATCCCAACAGGTCCAGGAAATTTGTATGGGCTGAATGTTGATATCGCCCATTGTACCCGCTTTTCATGGAATAGCTTGTTTGCTAGTTTTAAGTTCTCAGCACTCGCAGATGTAGTAGTTTCTGCCAGCACAGAGATCTCGTCTAGCACAAGTGATCCAAGGAAGTGAGTGCCCAGCAAAAGTTAACTGGTTTCCTCTGGATTCCTTGTGTAGCTTCCGTCTGGCTTTTTCAGGGTACTAATAACATTTGAGTGATGTTTAAGTAGGGCTTTTTGGATACAAATAGCATTCGGAAGACTACAAATCTTTTCACAATGATTCCTCCAAGTAGCCCTTTTAGATTTCCTCAATTCTTTGTTGTATATAGTTGGTTAGGGCTGTTGAGTAGGAGGACCAATCCCCCTTTACTTTAGTTCTATTCCATAAAGTTCTTGTTTCTTTACGCAGGTCGGAAAGTGTACTATTCCACCAAGGAACATTTCTTTGTGGCTTTTTCTATCTATAAATCTATATCTATAATTCAACATCTAAACACTGTTTGTAGCTATGCAACAAAATCAGGGATACATCTACTGATTCCTTCGTTCCCACAACAGCCATTTATTGGTATTTTACACTCGTATAGATTATTATCACTTTCCAGTTGGACATTTCGATTAATAGTGAAAGTAATTTTCACGGCCTCATAAGCGACATAAAAATCCAAGTCAAAAGTTAAATTAATTACATTTCGAATAGTACAATAAACAACAACAAATATGTATGTATGCACCATATATACTTATTTAAACATATTTAAGTATTTTCATATTTGCATGCGTTTCAGGGCGAAGCGCCTACGTTTGCACACTTTAAGTAATTGATTTATGAGATCATCTCTAAGCACAAAGTAAACTTAGAAACTATGAATAGCAGGAAAATATTCAATTTGTTTTTCGCGATCGTCACTGTGTTTATTTGAGTTTTTATATATTTGCTCAGTATTTTATTTTTACACCCTACATGTTTTCTATCATTTCCTTATGAGGATAGACATATTTGCATAGGTATGTGTAAACAGACAGAATACACCAGCTGCATGTGTTGCTCTTTAGTAAACAGTCAAGTTAATTGCAGTCATTGCACTATAAATACTCTACTTTCATGGCATTAAACTACTACGAAACTACTACTATAAATTTCGAATAACAATTATCGGTAGGTGTCTAAGCTAGAAGTTCGATTCGAATAGTCGATTTCCACTAAAAACTCAACTGCAGTTAGCAGATCTGTTAAGTTTATCAAATATCAAACATTTCCCCTGTGATAGAATTTAATTAAACGAGCTGTTTTTTTTTTTTTTAATTTGAGGCTGTTTTCAACTTTATATACAATGTAAAGATTCATATTTTTGGTTTGCAATTCGCTATGAAAATTTTAAAAATAAAAACAGATGTTCTTATATCGTGTCCGTAACTTTTTCCAATTTTATATATGTAAAGATTCATATTTTTGGTTTGCAATTCGCTTTGAAAATTTTAAAAATTAAAACAGATGTTCTTATATCGTGGCCGTAACTTTCTCCAATTTTCGAATGTAAAAGTCGTCCAAACACACTCCTATGCGTACCATAATGGATAAATCCGAGTCAACATAGGCACTATTGAATGTTCGTTCCAGCGACAATGAGACCAAGCACCGATCAAAGTATCGAATTGCAGCCGTTAGCGCTTCAATCGAAATTAGCCATATCTATCAATAACACAGAAATTGGCAATCTGTCTGTTCACATTGTGATGAATTCTGCTTTCAAATATTGGCCTACACCCTTACAAAATCAAATTAATTTAAGAACTGAATCTTTTGTAAAGCACTTTGCCAATTTTAGACTTGGCTCAATTCAGGCAGGTCGTTTTCCTGCTACTAGAAGTGACTTCAGAGTTACTTGACTTGCACTCCCCAAGTAGCACTAAAGCGCTGTTTTGATACCATTATGAGACCTGCAACAGGCATAGGTATATCTACAGCCAACCAGAGCCGTTGAAGTAATGGAGAAGATTGTTGGCGTTAATGCAGGCGCACTTCCCCAGGCTGTCGAAAAAGGAGCACCCAGTGTAGCACCCAATCTAGCTGCCTATCACGGACATTTACAGAGAAAGTACTCAACAGTCTCCTTCTCTACTCTACAAAAATTACCAGTTCAGTGCCAATCTGTAAACCGTTCTAAGTTATCAGCCAATCAGAAGATAGCAAACAATGAACCGATGTCAGAGAACGGCTTGCAGAGAAAAACTTGCATAATTCACCGAAAGCTTTAAGGATTTCCCCACGCGGCATTGCAATGGGGTATATGTAAGCCTCAGGGTGTTCCACCGGACAACCGCTTCAACCAAGGCGGATTTATTACAAGTGATGGCATCCGCACAACTGATTTTTTTGCCGTAGATATGAATAATGTCGAAATTATTTGCTTTTTTTTACATCTGTGTGTTTACTTTGCCATTTGTGTACATTGAGAATGTAAAGTGATGATTTAAATAATATCTAAAGTGAAATATTACAAAAAATCATGAAAGCGTATTGCGTTTGAAAAAAGTTAAGCGGGGTAAAGGGCCTTTTTTGGCGTTCCCGGAGGGGAACCGAAGTAGTAACAGTGGAGAAGAGCAGGCTGATTTTGATTTTGAGGGGAACTCACTAAGCTAAAGCTAAATTTTGTGACGCACAAAATGAATGATGTCGGCATATCTGTCAAATTCGCTCAGAGCCGAGTAACGGTCTGCTAGGTAGTACACCTCTAAAAATCTTTTCACCATGGATTTTAACGTGATGGAGGTCATGTGAAATGCACGTATGGTTTTACTTCTATGCGGATGCAAATAAATTCACCTTGGCTTCAACGTAACCTAACCAAGAGGGTCGAAAAAAATTTCCGAAACAAAAAAAATTGAACTTGAAAAATTAAAATTAAAAAATTAGTATAAGGTTGTGTAGGGTATAAAAGTTTCAGCTAGAAACGACTGCTTGGCGCCATTTTGATGCTTTAATACAAAATAAATTTTACTTGAAATTTGTGCGTTAAATAGTTTTGCAGCACAAGCGAACCAATATAAATTAAAATATTTATGAACATCTGTATGTAAAAAAGCAATAACATCAAATGACAGATTATTTCATTAAGCTTGTGGTTATTAATTATATATTTTTTTTATGTTTCGCTTTTACTTTCGTATTTTCGTATATTTCACTAAAAGCTCACTCAACACACACTTTCGATTTCAGACGCTCCCGAAGCTGATGCCATACTCACAGTACAGAATGCCGACCTCTGCCTGGCAGAGAACAATGACGAACACAAAACAGATCATTTCTTTGCCGCCAAAGAATCTTTAATTGTGCGACGCGGTGATCCATTTCGTTTGCGCATTCAATTCAATCGGTCATTCAATCCTACACGCGATGCAATCAGTTTCATATTCACGGTTGCTGATGAGCAAAAACCCACTCCTGGCCACGGCACATTGGTGGGACTGGTGCCACGCGATGGTATTGATTACCTCGGTGATCCGCTTGAGTGGGCTGCGGGCATTGAGTCGCACGAAGACACCGTACTTACGGTGCTCATCAAACCTGCCGTCACTTGTCCGGTAACCGAATGGAAATTGGATATCGATACGAAAATGCTAAACAATGGCTCAAAGACCTTCTCCATACCAGTACCCATCTATATACTCTTCAATCCGTGGTGCCCGGATGATCAGGTCTATATGGCCGATCACGATCAACGCAAAGAATATGTCATGCACGACACGACACTCATCTGGCGCGGCTCGTATAATCGTATGCGTCCTTCAGTATGGAAATTGGGCCAATTCGAACGTCACGTGTTGGAGTGTTCGATAAAATTGATTGGCACAGTTGGACGCATACCTGCAGCCTTTCGCGGTGATCCGGTGCGTGTGGCACGTGCGCTCTCGGCTGCCGTTAATTCAGTGGACGATGATGGTCTGATACTTGGCAATTGGAGTGAAGACTTTTCGGGCGGCACTGCGCCGACGAAATGGATTGGTTCCACTGAAATATTGCAACAGTTCTATAAAACGCAGAAACCGGTGAAATATGGGCAATGTTGGAATTTCTCAGGAGCCCTCACAACCATTGCACGCACACTCGGCATACCATCGCGTATTGTTACTTGTTACTCGGCGGCACACGATACACAGGGTTCGCTTACGGTGGACATATTTATTGATCAGTCCAATAAGAAGTTGGATGCGGAAACCACGGACTCAATATGGAATTATCACGTTTGGAATGAAGTGTGGATGCAACGTCCAGATTTAGGTATTGGACCATATGGCGCATACGGCGGTTGGCAGGCAGTGGATGCTACGCCGCAAGAGCCTTCCGACAGTATGTACCGCGTGGGGCCAGCGTCTGTGGTGGCGGTGAAGAATGGTGAAATACTGCGGCCGTTCGACTGCGGATTCGTCTATTCGGAAGTGAATGCAGACAAAGTATATTGGCGTTACAACGGACCATATCAGCCCATTAAGTTGTTGCGTAAGGACACATTGGCAATTGGACATTTGATCAGCACAAAGGCGGTGCTGAAATGGGAACGCGAAGACATTACACATACATACAAATATGAGGAGAAGACTGACGAAGAGCGGAATACTATGTTGAAGGCCTTGAAACAATCGCGTAACGCATTCAGTCGGTACTACTTGAACGACAGTTTCAATGAGGTGGAATTTGAGATGTCGTTGAAGGATGACATCAAGATCGGCGAGAGCTTTGCGGTAATTGTTAGAATTACCAACAAATCCAAGAAAAATACGCATGTAGCAAGTGGACAATTGAATTGCGACTCAGTGTTGTACACGGGCGTCAATGGCGAGGAGGTTAAGTCGATGCCGTTCGAGGTAGAATTGAAGCCAGAATTATCTGAATTTGTGCGCATGGAAGTGCAATTTGAAGAATACTTTAAGAAACTAGCTTCGCAGGTGAGTCAATTGAATATACAGAAATGAGAGATTCAAAGTGGGTACCCCTACGTTAGGGCAACTACTGCGAATCTGCATTCAATTTTTTTAGAAATTTAAGGTCTTCATAACATAACATAGCATAACTAATTTTTTTTAATAATATAAGAAAATTTTTTTTTTAAATGCCCATAACTTAATGCCATTTTTGACTAAGTTATGGGCATTTAAAAAAAAAAATTTCTTATATTATTAAAAAAAAATCGATTTTGAACCGAAAAACAAAATTGCCGATAAAGCTTGAAAAAAAATTTTTTCGGGCGAACAAAAAAATACGTGTCTCATTATTTTGACCAGAGAGCAACATATTTGAGTAACATCGAAATCGAAGAACATGTCCCGAATAGCCCGGTTGAATTGAAATGGAAAGCATCTACTATTTTTAAAGCTCGATACCATAAAAAACCTTCACTTAAAAATCAACTGTCATTCTGAGATATCATAAAAATGTTGATACCTCCATTTGAATTCTGTATTATGCTCATTTCAGGCAGCCTTCAACATTTCCTGTGCCGCTAAGGTAAGGGGTACCGAATATGAATACTACGCACAAGATGACTTCCGAGTACGCAAACCGGATATTAAATTTACATTCCAAGGAAAAATTGTGTCGCAACAGCCAGTTGATGTGATTGTGAGGCTAACAAATCCTCTGCCCATACCACTTAGAAAGGGTATGTTCTACATCGAAGGACCCGGTATTGAGAAGGCATTGAGATTTAAGGTGAGTAACAAAACCAAAGTGTTTATAGTTGTAATATGTAATTCCCCTATAAAACGGTGGATTGGTTCCGCGTTGTATAAAAACGTACGCCTTGTTGGAGTATTCTCGCATAACTCCCCTATTTGGCCCCATATAACGCGTTATAGAAATGATTTACATTATTTACATTTGCTGTTGATTTCTTAACGTTATTTAGCTGATTCAAAATATGATTTTTTTGTTGCAGAGAAAAATCTATAATAAATTTCCCTTTTAACTTAGGTCGTATTTTCTTTTCACTCGTAATGACTGAAAAATAAATATTTTATTTAAAAGAAATATTTATAAAAATAAGAATTTTTTACCTCTCAGTACTTGTATTATATTTACATACATATACATATGTATAATCAATACTCTTACACTTCAAAAACTATGAGCACAATATAAATTGAATTATGAGCTCTGCATATAATTCACAGTACAGAAATATGGGAGAAATACCGCTTAATACTATATGAGGGGAAATACCACGTTATACGGGGGACATAAAATTGTGTAATACGAAATCGCTTTATAAAAGTACCGCGTTATGGAGGGGATTACTGTGACATATAGTGACATTACAAAATGGACCTCATACGCTTAATCCAGCTACCCTGGAGCTTCTACCCCGTTAATAGTTTTTATAAGACTTGTTGTTAATACTTTATTGCCTCCATGGACAAAAAACATATTGAGAGAGATGGGTATGGGAGATATTCAATTTCCTCTCATGATATTAGTGCGAAAATGGCTGAAGCCACCATTTTCTAACATTCAGAATTCATTGATGTATAACCCAGCTCCCTAATAAGACGGTCGTCATTGTGTCTACGCCACCGTAAATAACTGAATTTATACAAGGAGGAGCAAAATTAATCACCCTATCTTCGTCTTCTTAATTCGCGCTCATCGTTCCATCGTCTGCGATATTCGCCATTGCCAAACACTCCAAATGCTGTTTCATCGGATGTTGTCATCGTCCAAGCTTCTGCGCCATACGTTAGGACGGGCATGATGAGAACCTTGTAGAGTGTTAGTTTTGTTCGTCGAGAGAGGACTTTACTACTCAGTCACCTACTTAGTGCAAAGTAGCACTTGTTGAGATTCTCCGTTGGATTTCAAGGGTGACATTTTTATCGGTGCTGGTTCCTAGATAAACGCGAAAGGCTTCCAATCGGCAGCCATACTTTCATCCGCTCTTTGCCGCCATTTTTGAATCTCAAAATTCTTCTTTCTAAGTTTAACAATGTTAAGAAAATGTAGTTTGCTTTAAAATGTTTAGCTAGCACAATAGACCCGGCGGCGCAAAATCAAACACCCTATCGGATGATCTATAATTTTAGGTAATGGCGTGGTACATCAAACATATTTGACACTCGTAAACTAGACAGCTACAGTAGTATACAAGTACAATCAGACAAGAAATGGAGCGCGTAACTTAACGTTTCGACACTAAATTTTTGATGACTCTCAATGGTCAATTTCAATGAAAGAGACTGCAAATTGAACGAAGCTGACAATTCACGCTATGAAATACACCAGTGTGTTGGTTTTAACTGATACGGCGGGGACTTGTATGATTTTCGGCACTGTAATCATTTTCCCCGTCTTTGTTCGTTGACAATGCATTCAATCTGCAGATTGAGAATTTTTATCCAGAGTTAATTTGTATTTTTTGTTGATCCATTTTTAAGTTTCTTTAAGGGGTTACATACGTCCAGCAGCGCCTAAAATGCGTTAAAAGAAAAGCTGTATTTAGAATGGATAACAATAGAAATAAACATAAAAATTGTATTCATTGTTTATTAGTACTTATACTTCATAAAAAATGTATTTTAATTTTTCTTTACAAAAATTAATATATAAAAAATCACGTGACAATGAAGAAAAACGTTGCTCCACGGTCTGCATCATTTCTCTTTGAAATGTTGATGGATCTGTAAAAAGTAAAAAATTCTTGTAAAATAAAACTGTAGTTATAGTCTGTCGAGCCAAATTTTTGAATTTCAAAAAATTTTGCAATTTACGGCATTTTAAAGTAAAGTATGCGTTTCACGTCATAAATCTCACACTTTAATTATGTTTATAAAATTCTTTAATAAAAATATTAAAAATCCGGCTCGACATACTATAGAGAAAACACTTTCGAATCGAGTTATCATGCAAACCGTGCCGGAAAAAGAAGTTTCGAGAAAAACGAGTTTAAACTTTCAAGTGCAAACGAAGTACAGCTACCTGTGCGAATCAAACTCTTATCGGCCAGTTCCATTTTCAACTATAACTAAGGGGATTTTGTACGGTATCCGGTCATTTTCCCGAATCGAATTTCCCGAATGCCGCTGGCCCGAATATCTAAAATTCCGAATAACAAAAATCCCGAATGCCATTTTCCCGAATGCCAGTTTCCCGAATGGCTATGTCCCCGAAAAATAAAATTTTTTTTTTATTAGTAACTAGCAAACCCGGCCCGCTTCGCTGGGCAAATACACGGCGGGTCCACGTTTTGGCATATATTTCCAGACCCTAGTCATCAATAGGTATGAAAATTACCCCCTATTAAAGCACTTATCAACAGCTTTCATTTGATATCCATATTATACATACACATTCTAGGGTCCACGTTTTGGTCTCTATCTCGAGATCCTAGTCAGGGAGCGGATGGAAATACTCTGAACTAAAGCCTTCACCAACAGCTTCCATTTGATACCCATATTGTACATACACATCCGAAGGTTACCCGGGTCAACGTTTTGACCTATATCTCGAGACCGTATCTACCAATAGGTATCCAAACTATACGGAAACCATCTTCAATACCTCCTTAACAATGTGTGTAAGTTTGGTTTAATTCGGTGCAAAGACACGGCGGGTCCACGTTTTGGCATATATTTCGAGACCTTAGTGATCAATAGGTATGAAAATGACCCCGTATTAAAGTACTTATCAACAGCTTTCATTTGATACCCATATCGTACATACACATCCGAAGGTTACCCGGGTCAACGTTTTGACCTATATCTCGAGACCGTATCTACCAATAGGTATCCAAATTATACGGAAACCATCTTCAATACCTCCTTAACAATGTGTGTAAGTTTGGTTTAATTCGGTGCAAAGACACGGCGGGTCCACGTTTTGGCATATATTTCGAGACCTTAGTGATCAATAGGTATGAAAATGACCCCGTATTAAAGTACTTATCAACAGCTTTCATTTGATACCCATATTGTACATACACATCCGAAGGTTACCCGGGTCAACGTTTTGACCTATATCTCGAGACCGTATCTACCAATAGGTATCCAAACTATACGGAAACAATCTTCAATACCTCCTTAACAATGTGTGTAAGTTTGGTTTAATTCGGTGCAAAGACACGGCGGGTCCACGTTTTGGCATATATTTCGAGACCTTAGTGATCAATAGGTATGAAAATGACCCCGTATTAAAGTACTTATCAACAGCTTTCATTTGATACCCATATTGTACATACACAACCAAAGGTTACCCGGGTCCACGTTTTGACCATTTTCCCGGCAATTATTCGAATTTTTCTCACCTTTTAAACCTTCCCTAGACCTCCACGAATAATTCAAGACCAAGATAAGATAAATCCGTTCAGCCGTTCTCGAGTTTTAAGCGAATATAGGGACAGATTTTCACATTTACTATATATATATAGATAAAGGATTTACTGCAATAAATTTTTGTAAAAGTGAACATATACATACATATTTGTAAACCAATTAGACCACAATATTATAAGAAATTGCTTTTAAATAGTCCAATACTCTGTTTTCTCTTCTATAATTATCGTAGGAAGCTGTGATCGCTTGGATTCTGCTTTGAAGCTGATACCATTTCTTCTTTGGTGCAGCTCTTACCGATCTCCCTAAACTTAACTCCGCAATAGCACACTCTGTATCGGCTTGCTCTTTTTGTATTTCTGTCAGAAGGGAGTACAAATCTGGGTGGTGTTTTCCCACTACTATCGCGAATCGGTTATGCCACCCCTCGCTGACGTTGTTCGTTCTGCAAGCTCCTTGGAGAGCAGCTTCATGTTGATTCCACAATTCGATTGGATATTGAGGCAAAATCTGTCTTCTACGGCCTCTTGCTGGTCGTCCTAGAACGTAATTTTCAGCAAAATAATCGAGGACAGGACGAAGTTCATCTGGTGAATTAATTAAAAGCAACTGAAAACTAGGCTTAACGTCATCTGGGGGAACATAAGCCAAAGACAACATCATGTGCACACTTTACCATACCATTTATGCGTCAATTATTTAAAAATATTCGGTAAATTAGTTATTCGGGAAATTGGTTTTCGGGAAAATGGATTCGGGAAACTGGCATTCGGGAAAATGGCATTCGGGATTTTGGTTAATCGGAATTTTAGACATTCGGGCCAGCGGCATTCGGGAAATTAGATTCGGGAAAATGACCGGGAATCAATCTGTAAAAAAAAATCGATTTTTTGAAAATTCTGGACGTATGTAACCCCTTAAATGCCAGCGAAAAAAAAATCTGCTTTTTAATTTAATTCAATCAACTTTGTACTTACATATAATTTTAATTTTTTTTTATTCCATTCCAGATCGCCGAGATCCCAGTCGGTGGCACAGCTGCCTCGACTTTCAAATATGTTCCCCCCTATGCGGGACGTGGTACACTTCTTGCCAAGTTCAATTGCAAGGAACTCGATGATGTGGACGGGTACATGCATTATGAGATTGAGCCAAGACCGGAGGATATTATTAACAATGGCACAAATCGATCGCACAACATCATACGACGCAGAACCGATGTTATAGCATGAAAAGGGTTTTATCGGGAAACATTTAGCCACATTAAATATAGAAATGTATCAATATATATGTAAATAAGGACATAGGAAAACACACATTAGTTTTTTACAAAGATACAGAAATCTCTCAAGTTGCTCATAACAAATATTTTTAAAGTCCACTTTGTGTGAAGGGGTTAGGTGGGTTTGAAAATTTCAAAAAATCGAATTTTGTTTTTTTGTCTGATTAAATAGTACAGTATGTTTAAAATACTCTCCTAAAATTTTAAGTCAATCCGAGTAAAATTCTAAGAGATAGACCCTTCAGAAGTTCCGCCCATTAGGCCACGTCAGTTGAGCGCTTCGCTCGTATACGTGTTTATCTCAAAACTCCACTCGAAAAGCTATGAAGCGATTTAGTTCAAATTTTGTACAAATCTTTGAAATAACATTATCTAGTTATTGAACGAAGGATTTTTTTTTTGTTAATTACAACAATTTTTTTTTAGCCAATGTATGTCGAAAATTTCACTAAAAAATGTGTTTTTTGGTTCAAAGCCTGTCATAAATTCAAATTTTGATTTTTTTTCCTTCGTACAACAACGAGATTTATCCATGTACTAACGAAATCCGTTTGGTTTTCTGATTTTAGATGAACCAATAATGAGCTATGCTGTCCACGGCAAGAGCATTTTTTTTTTGAGACGTCAAGGAAGATGAGGTACCAACGGCTGAGTTTTCGAAATTTTTAAATAAAAATTTCACAAAATACTGTTTATATATGTATCTTAGATACAGTGAATTGCTTAAATAAAATATATGATTTTATATACTAAAAAAAAATAGTCAAAATCTTCTTTTTTTCAACCTCTGAAACCCACCTAACCCCTGAAGTTTCATATGTACTTTACAGTAACTCCATTTTCTATAGCAACAAAAACAAACGCCAAACATACTTGCTGAAATATTATGCCAATACATACATATGTACATGTAATCTTCTCGATGGTGTGCTGATTATATATCATATTTATTATAGTAATTTATATTCAAAGTAATCAAAGTGCCTTTTGTATAATTTTAGTTGTATTTTTAATATATAAGCATAAAAATTATAGAAAAAAAAATAACGTAGCTAATAAAATATAAACGAATCGATCGAATTGCGTTGAAATTTTCATGTTATAGGTATGTCAAGGATAGCTTATCAGTTTATTTGGACTCGATAGATGGCGCTGGAGTCGAAATATATATAAAAGTCGTAATTATATTCCGATATGGCGCAGCCCTCGACAAAACACCTCAACATTTTTGCCAGTTTTGACTATTTCTCTTCTTTCTTTTTTGACTATTAGCTATTTTTCCATAAAAATAGAGGGTCTTTCGAAAGTGACGCCTAGATGTCAGTATTAAATAATTCCTGGATGGTAACTTTTTTATGTCATCTTTAACATTTTTTAGGTGCACAGATGTAAAATTTTGCACAATAGAAAAACGCATTAAAAATATAGAAACTTATTATGAAAATGGTCGGTCTTTAAGAACAACCTATCGAAAAAAAACGGGTTTTTTTTTTGGTGGAAATAATGATCAGAATGAGTCGACGATTCAAAGGTTGGTGAGAAGATTTCAAGTAACTGATTCTGTCGATGATAATATAGAAAAAGGAGGTAGACCAGAAAACGAGAGGTTCTGCTGAGAATATTGCTGCAGTAGCGGAAAACGTTCAACATCGATAGCTTGACGTTATCAACAATTAGGCATTCATGAAGTGAATGTTTGACGGATTTTACCTAGAGACGTGCTTGTGGTGGACATTTAAATGATGAAATTTTTCACATATAATTGTTAAGAGTCATATTTTGAAAAAAATTAGGGAAACCGGAAAGAATCAAATTTTTACATGTGTCATTAAGGGGTTAGGGGTAGTCAGAATTTTAAAAGATTGGATTTTTTTGCATTTTCTTAAAGTATAATGTCTTAAAAATATTGTGTGAAAATTTGAAGTGAATCCAACAAATACTTTTCGAGTTATTCAACAATTAATGAAGGGCGCTCGGACAAAAACACACAAAAACAAAATCTTTAAATGCGTTTTTCTCAAACCTATTTTTTTTTTAATTGTTGAGATCACTATAACTTAAAAACCGCTTGATAGATTTCAATAACATTTATACTGATTTTGAAAAACATAAAAAACTCGAGAGTGATCAAAGGATTTTGTTGTTCTTTTTTTTTTCAAAAATATCAATTTGTTTCAAACAATTAATAGTCGGTTTTTTTCGAAAATCTGAAAAATATTTCCTGAGGCCGCCATATTGTTAACTTTGAAAGAAATAGCTTCGATCAGGCTCAAGATTATCTATTAATAAAACAAATTTCTCTTGCCCGATCGAGTTTAGATGAATCTCCAAGGACTTGTGATGATCACCGCAAGCGTCTTCTGGAGAAACGGGCTTCACACAAATAGCGATAACTTTTACAATTATTAATTTGTTTTCTGAAATTTTGCTAAAGTCGAGTCGAAACACGATGTATTAATGCTATGTTTTTATTTTTATAAAAAAAAATTATTGAAAACCATCATTTTTTCTGGCCCCTGACTACCCCTAACCCCTTAAAACAACATCTGGTGCGTCTTTTGAAATACCCTTTTTCTCCCATTGTCTATTAAAAGCCATACAAATCGTAATCTCAAATTTTATACTAGAATTATAAAAATTCAATGAATTTTCCCCAAAATTTTAAGCTTTTTCTTCAGAATTTTTGGAAAAACATTTCGTACGCAATTTCATATCCCATTAAATTCTAGTACAACAAAGTGTCAATTTAACCTTCAGTTGGGCACCCGGGTCTTGCCAGACTGGCTTTTTCATTTCTAACATATTTCCATTATAGCTAACTACTTAAGCATCCAGGTAGCTTCCCAAAATTTAATTTTCTATCGATTTATGGGCGCCGGTAACGCTTTAAAATAGATCCTCATACAGGACGAAAAAGGCGCCAAACCGGGGAGCCCAACTGAAGGTTTTAAAAAAGGTGTCCAACGAAGTTGCTAAAAAGTCCCATTGATTTTTTTCTATTTTTTTCCTTGCTAGTGCTGGGCATTTTCTTCAATTAAGAAAAATCTGCATTTATTGGACTAGAATGGAAATATTTCTAAAAATTGTATTTATGGTTCGATTTAGTTCGGGATTTGAGTTGGGTGTCTATGAAATAATGTTTTGCAGAAAATTAACTAACTAATTGGCAATCGAGTCCAGAAATTAAAATAAATATTTGAACCACTGCGATCGCCAGAAAGCCATAAATTAATGCATTTCTATGAAAACTCCGCGTTATAAAAAACTTTCCTTTCATCGTTCTTTATATGGCGACTGCTCGCGAGTGGAAATCTTAAAAATTTATTTATTTTTACAGAAGATTGAAAAACAATCAAAATCATGTTTTATTTTAAGCACATGGATATACAGAAAATACCACAAAAAGAACAGCACTAGCTCATGGCCATCAGCCGAGGTGGAAAAAGAAGAAATATAGTGTATCTGGCATTCCATGCCGGGTATTTCTTATTATTGAATTTTTATTTTTATTTTTTATTTAATTTACTTTTAAGTGGGTTTATTTTTTTACAGTAGTCAGATACCTTTTTTATTTTATTCCATTTTATGGGTCTATTCATGAATCAAATAATGGTAACAATTGTTACAATTGGTGGTCATTATCCAAAAACCTTGCAATGTAGGGGAAAGTAAGAGAGCAAAATGGCATTTCATTTTGAGGGGAAGTTGCAAGTTTTTACTGGATACATTTTTAACTGCAAAAATTGCAAGTGAGAAAAACAAGTGATTGCGAATTGAGAAAAGTTCTAAAATGGTGATTAAAATAGAGATTGTAAGTAAATATATTATTAGATAAAATTTATAAAGTTTATTTGAAGTCATACATATAAATAGGAAGAAAGCTGTGAAATGTACTCCAATGAAAAGCTAACGGAATGTACTCCAGCTGACAGCGATGATGAAATGGAACAAATTATTGTGGACAGAATAATATCATGTGATGCTAAGCTCGTTACTTTGCTGTTCTTTTTTATACGAGTAACTCAACGGAACAAATTTTTAAGTTTTGTGATTTGTCCAGCCAACAATTTTATTAGCTGTTAGACGTTCATGCACTTTTTTGGTATTTTTCGCTTTGAGAGCGAATTTTTGGAACTGGCAAGTTACTGAATAATTTTTACATGAACAGACCTTATTTCTTTTAATTTAATTTAGTTTAATTTAATTTAATTTAATTTAATTTAATTTAATTTAATTTAATTTAATTTAATTTAATTTAATTTAATTTAATTTAATTTAATTTAATTTAATTTAATTTAATTTAATTTAATTTAATTTAATTTAATTTAATTTAATTTAATTTAATTTAATTTAATTTAATTTAATTTAATTTATTTATTTATTTTTTATTTTTTAAAAGCTTAAATAACAATAGAATTGCTAGATTAATTTAATTTATTTTAATTTATTTCATTTCATTTTATTTTATATATGAATATACAATATTTTGTGTCCATGAATGTATACAAGTAAAGGGTTTTTAATAAAAGGTGTTATTTTGATATTCAAAGAAAAATGCTATTTTTTAATATAAATGATCGGATGTTTATTTCATTATAAAGAGGAAGGTATGCCGTTAATAGTGGAAAATAACATCAGGCAAATGACCACCAGGACCACGCTTACAGGACAATATCCTTTTCATGAAATTTTCCATAACCGAATTGCAAAGTGGCTGGCCTATGTCGTCGATATCCCATCTTTGAGGTCTTGAATCGACCCTGGACTGTTGGCGTAGACCTTCTCTTTCACGTGGCCCCTAAGAAAAAAGTCACAAGGTGTTAAATCACAAGCTCTTGGTGGCCAATTGTAATCACCTCTTCGAGAGCTAACATGGTCCAGAAACTTCTCCCGTAAAAGATCAATGGTTTCGTTGCTTGTGTAGCACGTAGCGCCGTCTTGTTGAAAATAAACGTTGTCCAGATCAATACCATCCAATTCCGGCCAAAAAAATCGTTAATCATCTCTCGATAGCGCAATCCATTCACCTGGAACACCTGTTATTGGAAAACCCTTTATACCCAGTAGAATTCGGAAACATCATTCGAATATTCGGATATAATTTTGTTTTAATATTATGTTTTCTTAATAAATTTTTAATATTTTGTTTATTACTTTATTTTTTTTTAATTTTTTCACTTTATTTCATTTTATTTTTCTTCATGTGTGAATGGACAATATTTTGTATGTATGAAATATAGTACTTTAACACATCATTCGAATAGATATTTGAATATTATTTAATTTGATAATTTGTTTTTTTTTTTGCTTTTATATTTTTACCTTTTTTTTATTTATTTTTTTTTCTTCACTTTATTTTATGTATGAATATACAATATTTTGTATGCGTGAATGTTTACAAGTATATCCAGTAGAACCTGAAAACATCATTCCAATATTATTGTACTTGATTTTGTTTTATTTTATATATTATTTATTTTATTTTTATTTTTTTTATATTTGTTTTTAATTTTTATTTTTTTTTTTTATTACTATTTTTTTATCTTTTATTTTATTTTCATTTGCATAGTTTGTATGTATTTGCCCCCTTTATTTTAAAATCATACTTTTTTATCCATCAATGCCAAGTGCAAAATATGGTTTATCAGCCGTTTTCACCGAATATATGCCTCGCGCATTTTTCAAAACCGGATCTCCCATTAAAATTCGTTGTCCAGTACAATTCATTGCATTAGCATCCACAATGGAATTGCAAGCGCTGGCCAAGAATCCCTTTTCGCTGTTAACTGACTCGGCGAAATATTCACAAGAGCGGCCATGACTGCACCCAGCTGTTAAGAAAATAATTGATAGGAAATGAAAATTGAGAGAATGGAAGAAAACTAAGTGAAATCAAAAGGATTGAAGAAATAAATAATAATTAAGTAATTATTATCAAATAATAATAGAAAATATATATATTTAATCGAATTATTTAAAATGATGAGAAAAATTTAATACTGGAGAAGTCAGCCCAGATATGGCATGCCGCAGCAACATGACGAAAGCAAGCAGTCCCAATTCATTTTGCTTTGCTTACTTTCTTTAAAATTACTAAAAAGGACTCTAATCTGGCATCGCTATGGACCAAAATGGTCTCTGCGTGGCTTCAGCCAGCCAGTATAACCTAACCTAACCTAACCTAAATTTACTTACTAAATATTTGCGCCGGTTGATTACAGCCCGGCTGAAAGGCGCCACCTCCATTTGGATAGAAATCGACCGCACCTATTGGTTGTTTGTAGCCCAAAATACCAGCGCAAGTGTGAATGACATCAACGAATTCTGCGTCGGTTACATCGAGGTGATTCTCTGGACCAGTATTTCCTTCAAAAGCGGGACGCGCAGGGTCCAAACCTGCATGGATAATTAAAATTAAAAAAAAAAAAAAAAAATTTTAATATTTTTCATTCAATTTTTTTTTGTTTTTTTAATTTTTTAACTCATTTTTTAATTCATGCATAAATAAAATTGAAAAAAGAATATTAATTTTTTTAATTAAATTTTTTTTTTAAATTTTTTTTTTAAATTTTTTAATTCATGTATAATTAAAATTTTTAATTAAATTTTTTTTTTCATTTTTTTAGAATTTTTTTTTTAATTTTAAATTTTCTTAAATATTTTTTTTGTTTTAATTATTTAATTCATGCATATAAAATAGAAAAAAATCTTTTTCAATTGAATTTTTTTTTAATTTTTAATTTTTTTTTAAGTTTTTAATTAATTTTTGTTTTTTTCAATTAATTTTTGTTTTTAATTAATTTTTATTTTTAATTTTAATTTTCTTAATTCATGCGTAATTAAAAAAAAATTGTATTAAAAAAATAATTGTAACTTTTTTAAATACTTTTTTTTTTAATTTTGAATTTTTTCCTTTTTAATAATTTTTTTTTTTAATTTTTAATTTTTTTAAATATTTTTTTTTTATTATTAAATTCATGTATAATTAAAATTTTTTTTTCATTTTTTTAGAATTTTTTTTTTTAATTTTAAATTTTCTTAAATATTTTTTTTTTGTTTTAATTATTTAATTCATGCATATAAAATATATTAGAAAAAAAAAATCTTTTTCAATTGAATTTTTTTTAATTTTTAATTTTTTTTTAATTTTTGTTTTTTTCAATTAATTTTTGTTTTTAATTAATTTTTATTTTTAATTTTAATTTTCTTAATTCATGCGTAATTAAAAAAAAATTTTATTAAAAAAATAATTGTAACTTTTTTAAATACTTTTTTTTTAATTTTGAATTTTTTCTTTTTTAATAATTTTTTTTTTAATTTTTAATTTTTTTAAATATTTTTTTTTTTATTATTAAATTCATGTGTAATTAAAATTTAAAAAAAAAGTTAATTTTTTTAATTTAATTTTTTTTTTTTGTAATTTTCTTAACTCATTTTTTTAATCTCTTTACACACTTACCTGTAATGCGTCCCACCCGATACTTAGAATATGACCCTGCGTAACCCATTATATGCGCACCCAGGCTATGCCCTATCAAATGGATAGTCTGTGGATCGGCACCTTTCTCTTCCACCAACAAATCAATTAATTTCGCCACCGCCCTACCCACTTGCACTGTATAGCGCGCTGGCTCAAGGTAGTAAATATTCGCCGCCTGATCGCTCCAATTTATAGCGAACACATTCACATTGCCACGTTCGGTATACGCCATGCGTATGGCTTGTATGGAATTGCTGCGTGAGCTCGATTTCCAACCATGTACCAGTATTTTCGTATTTATATCAGCCTTGAATCTATCGGCAAGCTCCTCCCAGGTCTCACGCTTACGTCGTCGGTGATGAGCTGTAGTACTGGGCTTTTCAACAAGCGAAATCGCAGCAGCTAACGGTTTATTTGGGCTGGAGCTGATAAGTAAGAATGGTTAATATCTGTATATGCGCAAAATCAATATATTTCTTGAGGAGAAGATACCTGTCGTAATACTCAAATTGTATGAATTCGGAGATTTCACTACGATCGTGCTCGGCTGGTGGTTCAACTAGATAAGCCACTACCATATCTCCGTCACCATTGGGCATATACATCCAAGTCTTATTGTAGTCCTCATCCTTAAGCTCCACTTGGGCGAAGGCAACCACTATAATTTTGAGAATTATTACAAATAAAAAACTTTCTAACGTTTCTTACAACTTACTTACCAAAAGAAGTTAGGCGCAGAAAAATTCCTAGAATCCAAGCCATACTTTATATACAAATAAGTACCATATTTAACCATTCAAAGTGATTTCTAACTGTTTCGAGTACGAGTTTTACAAGCCCTTAAATATATCTTGGTCGGTCTGCATTTTCTATTCATTCATTCTGATTTTATTTCAAAACGGAACTTATCACTAAGAATGAAGGTTCAAAGCGTTAATTTTTGTGATGATTATTTAGCATTTAAATGTTCGTGCATGATTTTGGATAGCAAACATCAATCAATTGTCAACTTAATGCATTACAAAAATGCAAGCACTAAACTTAGTTAAAAAGAAGAAAATGCATTGAACAACTAAAACGGCGGGTGTCCAAAACCAAAATAGTTAATTGCCAACTTCAGCAGATAAAAAGTTTAATAGCACTGGAGTTGTTTAAAAAAGAGGTTGTCTGTAAAGTCGGTTTACTGACGATAGTTTAACGTGATAACGTCATACTGATTGAATGGTTGCGTTTTTTAAAAGAAAATTTTAATTTTATTTGTTTGATAGATATTTTGTATGGATATAGAGAATGAGTTAACATTAACATAACATAACATAACATAACATAACATATCATAACATAACATAACATAACATAACATAACATAACATAACATAACATAACATAACATAACATAACATAACATAACATAACATAACATAACATAACACAACATAACATAACATAACATAACATAACATAACATAACATAACATAACATAACATAACATAACATAACATAACATAACATAACATAACATAACATAACATAACATAACATAACATAACATAACATAACATAACATAACATAACATAACATAACATAACATAACATAACATAACATAACATAACATAACATAACATAACATAACATAACATAACATAACATAACATAACATAACATAACATAACATAACATAACATAACATAACATAACATAACATAACATAACATAACATAACATAACATAACATAACATAACATAACATAACATAACATAACAAAACTTAACATAATATAACATAACATAACAAAACTTAACATAACATAACATAACATTACAAAACTTAACATAACATAACATAACATAACATAACATAACATAACATAACATAACATAACATAACATAACATAACATAACATAACATAACATAAAATGACTTATCATAACATAACATAACATGCTGTTCAAGCAAGGTAACGACGCATGAGCAAGATAACGACGCATTTTTTGGTGCGTGCAGCCGGCTACATAGAATTATAAGACGTTATCACGTCAAAAAATAATAATAACACACAATAACAACAGGTATTATTAACAAACTTGGTTTTATTTTAAATTCTTCAAGTAAATCAAATTAATAATAATCAATAAGAAGGCATATGCAAATACAAATACGTGAATTTATATATGTACATATGCGCATATACATACACATATACGCTCACTTAAGTAGGAGAGAGCAATATGTCGAACGTTGCCGTTCGTTTGCTTTGTTTGCTTTGTCGTTCGTTCCGCGCTTTCGCTTGCAGTTCATTCAATGCAATGAGCAAGGTAACGACAAATGAGCAAGGTAACGGCAATGAGCAAGGTAACGACAAATGAGCAAGGTAGCGGCAATGAGCAAGGTAACGACATATGAGCAAGGTAACGACACATTTTTTCGTGCGTGCAGCCTGTTAAATCGAATTATAAGACGTTATCACGTCAAAAAAAAAAAAAAAGAAGTAAAAACCCATTGATGTACATTGGTATAAAAATGGGACCAATGAGCACCTGCCCAGATGCAAATGCATTTACGTCTCTAGTAGAAATACTCCATGAAGCGAGAGCTGACCAAGGCGAATGAATTCGAGGTGACCTTAAATGCATTAGGTTAGGTCAGGTTAGCATAAATGCTGTTAGAGTGCTCAAGCGAGAGCCCACTTGGACAAAGAATCAAATTGGACCATTGCGATACCATACAGAGTAAACTCAGAGTGACCAGAACCGCACAGGCGGAAAAAGGAAGGAGGGCCTTTGGATTACAGGAGGATAACGAACGAATGACGGCTAATTAGAAATATATTAACCGCTTTAAGTCTAGAATTTCAAAATAATCGATTTTTTTCATGTTACTATAGTTCATACTTCCAAAAATATACTTGCAAACTTTATATTGAAATTCGTTGTAGTTTAAACGTTACAGTCCTTCAAAACGCGACCAATTTGCAGTACGACCCACGGTAATAAGCGCGTTAACCGTGTTTTTCTCGAAACTTTTTTTTTCGAATTAGCGTTGGTAGTTTCTCAAAAAGTACTGAACCGATTGATTTGAATTTTTAATATGTCATTGAGTACACTTATGGCTCTCGTGGGTAGCAGAATTATAATTTTTTAATTTAAGAGCGAGAACGTGAAAAAAATCCTCTTGTTTTTGTTTTTTCAATAAACAGATAAAATATCTAGAATTTTTTTTTGTTTTTTTTTTTTGTAAATCTGCTACCCACCGAATTTTTTTGTTTTTTTCATACGTACCTGAGCAGCCCAATCAGTTACGTCAGTGGCATGTGTTACGTCAAGGAAACACTTTTTTTTATTATTGTCATTGAAAAAAATATTTTTTTTGCAAATAAAGAATTCATCTTATGAATAAAAACGATTTTCAATTGATACCGATTATTTTTCTTCAATTTTCAACGCCTTCAATTTTCACGTCTCTAGACCAGAAAGGTGACTTAAGTTGATGATGAAATTTACCAGATGTGTGATAATTAAACCTACTATATCCGCAGTCGCCATAGCCGAATAGTTGATGCGTTCAAATGCTGGTAGCCCCTGGTCAGGCAATGGCAAAACCTCCTCATAAAAAACCATGTACCGGAAGTGTAGCTCGGCCAAACACCCGCAACAGGGTGTACACGCCAATTATACATAAATGTACATATCTATCCGCTGGTATAGCAAAAAAGTGAGAGCCAAGATACCTTGTACTCTTAGTCCGGCGAGAGTAGGACAGCTGAGGAGAAGGTGCTGAGTCGATTCCACCTCATCTTCTTCAGGCAGCTTTGAAACTTTGAAACAACGTTCGAATATTATTTTATTTTTTTATATTTTTGTATTTTTGGTTTTTTTGTTTTGCTTATTTAATTATTTCTTTTATGAGAATTTTTCTCACTTCATTTCATGTCATTTTATTTTATTTTATGATGAATATACAATATTTTGTATACATGAATGTATACAAGCATACCTAGTAGAATTCGGAAACATCATTCGAATATAATTTTATTTTATTATTTTTTTTTTTAATATATATAAATTTTTTTTATAATTTTTTTTATTTTTTATTTTTTTCACTTCATTTCATTTTATTTTTCTTCATGTGTACAATATTTTGAATGTATGAAATGTAAAACTTTGAAATAACATTGAAATAAAAATAACAAATATCTATTTGGATATTATTTAATTTGATATTTTTTTTATATTTTTTTATTTTTTTAATTTTTTTCACATCATTTTATTTTATGTATGAATATATTATATAATATTTTGTATGTGTGAATATTTACAAGCATACCCAGTAGAATTCGGAAACATCATTCGAATATTCGAATATAATTTTATTTTATTTTATTTTTTTAATATATATAAATTTTTTTTATAATTTTTTTTATTTTTTTCACTTCATTTCATTTTATTTTTCTTCATGTGTACAATATTTTGAATGTATGAAATGTAAAACTTTGAAATAACATTGAAATAAAAATAACAAATATCTATTTGGATATTATTTAATTTGATATTTTTTTTATATTTTTTTATTTTTTTAATTTTTTTCACATCATTTTATTTTATGTATGAATATATTATATAATATTTTGTATGTGTGAATATTTACAAGCATACCCAGTAGAATTCGGAAACATCATTCGAATATTCGAATATAATTTTATTTTATTTTATTTTTTTAATATATATAAATTTTTTTTATAATTTTTTTTATTTTTTTCACTTCATTTCATTTTATTTTTCTTCATGTGTACAATATTTTGAATGTATGAAATGTAAAACTTTGAAATAACATTGAAATAAAAATAACAAATATCTATTTGGATATTATTTAATTTGATATTTTTTTATTTTTTTAATTTTTTTTCACATCATTTTATTTTATGTATGAATATATTATATAACATTTTGTATGTGTGAATATTTACAAATATGTCCAGTAGAACTTGAAAACATCATTCGAGTATTCGAATATTATTGTACTTGATTTTGTATTTATAATTTATTTATTTTATTTGTTTTTAATATTTGTTTTTTTTTTATTATTTTTTTATTACTATTATTTAGATTCCACGATTTCACCTCATCTTTCAGACAGCTTCTGCAGAAAGGACTTGAAGCAATGTCAAATCTCACCGTATGGATACCTCACGATATCCGGTGACGATATCCATTAAGGTTCTTGTAATCATAGACTTAAATTATTAAATTAATAAATAAATCAATAAATAAATATCGAGCTTTGTTAGCCTTAAAAGTTCCCACGAGCGCCCCGATCTTCACACTAACCCAGCGCTCGCTGAGTTGACTTGGGACCCATTGAAAGTATGAATGAAAAAGATCTGAAAGAAATCTATAACTAATCCTCCATTGCGATTATCTCTTGCAATAATTTCATGACTCAAAATCTTAAGAAACATTTGAGTATCTGTTGTGGATCGAGTTGTCAGAAAGCTTAGTTCTGATGTCTGGTATACTGGTGGATTAAAGTTTGAAGACTGAAAATCTGGAGCTGTTATATTTTAAGTGAATTTCGAGGATTTCGGTATATATTCATGCAAGCAAACTATTACTGCAGAAGTGCAGTTTACCTCACGTATTCTTGTTATTCGCCATAAAAATCAATTACTTATTTTTATACATTAATATTTTACAAACATTTATTATTTACTTACGCTTTGGTGCTACTCTTTCAAATATATTTTTGTAAAAATTAAATACTCGTAGCATTAAATTTTTTTTTTGCATATGAATGACCCTGTTTTGAGTGTTCTTTTGACTAAAATCTACTATAAATTTAACAATTCGTTTAAACTAGAAGCTGTTTTAACTTAGAACTATGACCATGGCCCAATGTTTTTAACACCACTTTATTGTTATTTGTTTATTGTTAAAAGTTATGCTTTATCATTTAAAGGCTTCGAAATTTGTATTGTGATTACTTAAATTTTACAGTTTAGTAAAAACAATAAATTAAAAACCTGTATGTAAAAAAACGTGTACTTTAAATAATGGAGTTTGGCAACCCATAATTCACTAATATTACTTTCTGAACACTTCCTATGAATTGAAAACGTATAACAACAATCCTTTCCATTTTGCTCCACAACAGCAACACTGGTTTGAAGTTTTTTTGTGTTCTGCGTCATTACTAGTTTGCTTTGTGAATTCTGCGTGCTTTTTGATTGCTTTTATCTACTTTTCGCGGCATAATTTCATCACCGACAAAAATAAGTTACATACATTCCAAAACGCAAAAGCGCTAACTCGAAATGGCTGGAACATCTCAGAAATACAGAAATTTTGTTGCTGAGCCTATGGGCAACAAATCAGTGACGGAGTTGGCTGGTATTGGTGAGACGCTAGGCGGACGCCTCATTGAGGCTGGATTCGATAAGGTTTGTGATGCTGTTGCTGAACTCTTGACTCAATTGGATAATTGTTCAAACCAAGTTTCATTTACAATAAATGAACAATGTTTTAATGCACGTTTTGATGTGATGCACATTATTTGCAGGCTTATACAGTGCTGGGCCAGTATTTGATATTGAAAAAGGATGAGGAACTGTTCAAAGATTGGATGAAGGAAGTATGCAATGCGAGCTCGAAACAGGCGTCTGATTGTTACAACTGTTTGAACGATTGGTGTGAAGAATTCCTGTAAAAGCATTTTAATTACTTTGTCACTCACGTATTGTTGGCGTGAAACTCGAAGCAGTGCACATAAAAAATGTTTCGTATTTTATGAAAATTTGTATGAAAACTTTCTTATATAAGTAATATCTAAATGTAATTTTTAATGCATAATTAAATGTCTGTTAACATAAAAGTAACTAAAAATGTAGCGAACTTAAATATTTGCACAAACTTAAATTCTTAAATAGAAGCAATCATAAATACTCACTTCAATTCCAACTAGTGCAATTGGCGTTTTCCTACAAGGGAAACGTTAGTTCAGAAGAAACAAATAAACTAATGGATATCAAAATACTATACATTCCTTTTATTACTCTAGTCTTCCGGTGGGTTTAAACAATAAAAGTTGATTCCAACATTAAAGTTCTTACAATAACACAAATGTTGTGGCAAACTCCACTTAAACTGATTAAATGTCAAATTTAAATATTCCGTTTTTTAACATCATAATTAAATTTAAAAATGCATAGAGAAGATAAGATCCAGAAAATAAGAAATGTTTGTCTCACAAAATAGCCAATTTTGTAATACTCGTAAAAGTATAGTAATACTTGGATTCGAGATGATAAACGATGTTATCAATCTGATTCGAGTTTTTTTACCTCAATCTTTATACGGGCAAGTTGTCTGGCAATTTGTCTCTAAATTTGCCATCTATACAAATTGAACGTCAGGTTGTCCGATATAGAGAAAACAAATGCGGCGCTATCCGCAAACTGCTACTTTGTTTTTGGCGAATTTGATCGAATCGGCTATAACGTCAGCACAGCAAATAAGCAAACCTTTGTGCGCAAAGTAACTTGTCTGTGAATTAATCAATTAATTTTCAAATTAAACAAAATAAAAATTAAATTGTGAAATTGCGCATAATTATAAGTCTCCAATTGCATTGGTTTTCCTTTCTTTCGCTTATTCTTCGTTTCTGACGTCACAGCCTGTGTAACTTGTGTATAGTTTTTCTTCCAAGCACCGCTCAGCGATGTTAATATATTTTGTTGTTTCCTTGGCAATTAGATACCTATCAAAAAATTTGCAGCCCAACGTCATATTCAAGTCATTTCTGACAACCCGCACATGTGAGCTAATTGGAATAGAAATTTTGAACTTGTAATGTACAGCAACTGACTCTCGCAACAAATGTAATTTACCAATAAGAAGAAAAATCAACTCTGTGCCTATCCATTTTACTATATACTGCCGCTCCATTCAAAATAACTTTTCCTTCAAACATTTAAGTACAAACCATTTTTCAAATATTCTCTGGTAGCTATTATCAAATTGGCAATTCTTTTTTAATTCGTCCACTACTTTAATTAAAAATATATTTCTTTCTATTTTCTTGGTATTTACTGTAAGTATTATGACTACCATAAATTGCATATATTACTTTTGATATCAACCCTGTCATCTAGGCTTTTAATATACTATCATGGGTAACCCTGATGACAAGTTTCCATAACACGGGCGAGAAAGTGTACAATTTTCTGCTCTCGGTAATTTTCACATAAAAACTTATTTATCAAATAAATAAACACAAAATATATAGAGAAATTTTGATTAAATCACTTAAAAATACAAGAGATAACTTTTTTTATACTGCTCATCGCAGCACTGAAAACTTATTTGAAAAGAAACCTTTCGAAGTCACCGAAGCTGGGGAAAAAGTGCATAGACAGTGCGTATAAAAACGAACGAGTATTTTTTCGGTAAAAGAGAAAGAAAAAAAAGAAAAGAACGGAATTGGAGATTTCCTCTTCGGTACCTCGGAAATTTTCTGATAGTGACGGGATATTTATAAATTAACTTAGTGAATATCTCAACTGGATGTGAATTATAAAAAATAAAAATTTTAATATTAAGCCAAGCAGAGTAAATAAGCGAATTGTATTTGTTTAAAACAACAGTTATGTTGAAGTAACTATTCGTTCATTAAAGTATATGGAGAATTCTTACATATGACCATTACCTACTACTATTGTGTAATTTGTGGTCAATATGGGCCTATATTGAAAATTTAAGTGTCTGAAACATAAATAATTTGTGTATGTGTACAGATAAGACAAGCCTTGGTGTACAATTGTTTCAAATTGTTTTAAAATTTGTGCAGACGCAAGTTCTCTTTTGGATAAAAATTAAGTGGTTTCAAAAAGTTCATTGCCTTCCATTGTTGACCTGCAAAGACGAACAGAAGTATCAATGAATGACCGAGGGGGAACGAAATTCGCAAACGATATAAAATTGATTTCTTTTAGACGTTAAAACAATCAACAAAACATTATACACCGTTTCATACTCGAAATAGGTGTAGTGCACTGTCCACACGCGATTTGCAACGGCATCAGTTCGGCGCTAGTCGTATTTTTCGTCGTTGCGTAGCTGCGCTGTTGTTCCTTTGTCTATAACTTTTTGTCTATGGCTGGCAACACCCTTCGTTCAGTTCTGTCATTCATAGAATGAAGAGCCAAGGTGTGCGAAAGAAATATAGTGGTCACTTTAAGTTGTCAAATAGTTTGCGTTAAAAAGAGTGAGAGGGAGAGAGAGATTGTCAGACATTTCAAAAAGCAGAGAGCCCTTGGTTTACCTCGAAAAGATTGCCAAACCTTTTTAATTTTAATGGAATAGTTCTTATTAGAACCATTTCTTGTTTACAGGCGTCATTTGTAAAATATAATTTGCGAGGCATACATATTTTTCGTAACTTGATTATCAAACTAAAACTTAGGTATGTCTAATAACACAATTGTGGGTGATATTTTGATGTTTTTTGCAGAGTTTAAATGTCTACAAATATCTTTAAGCAATTCGAAAATTACTTTACGAGCCGTATGAATCTTCGTAATTAATTTGATATAGATTTTTCCAATTGCATATGAATTTTCACAATTACAAGTGGCTGCATGCCCTCTTAAGGGGGGGGGGGTAGGGTCACAAAATCGAAATTTTTTTTCTTCACTCATCTTATAGTAAATCATTCCAAGAATGTTGTGTCAAAATTTTAAGTGGATCGGAGCAGAACTCTCAAAGTTATAGCCTTTGTAGGCACTCTACCTCGAATGCGGAGCATCGATAATTTCTCAGAGTCATTTTTTCAAACGCGTTTTTCCCGAAACGACTTCTTAAAAGTCGGTGCCAATCACAACTCCGAAACTATTCAACCGATTCTTTTCAAATTTGGCACACGTTTTCTAAATCAAAAATATCTCCCCCCTATACTGTTTTTTTTTTCATTTTTTTTTTTTAAGGTTGTTTTTCACTTACAAATGCTCGTTTTACGTTTTTTTTGCCACCAAAACTACAAAAATGAAAAAAAAAAATTTTATTAATGTAGGGGGGAGCATTACGTCATACTTTAACTGAAAAATTCGACTTTTTTAGTTTCAGATGATTCTACGACGAATGGCGATTGGCACCGCAGAGCACCTCTCGAAAAACCTATCCCCAAAAAAACTCTGTCATGGGCTTATTTGTCAATATTTTATTATTAATATTTTTTAAAAACTTATTGAAAAGATGTACAATAACATGCAACTGATTTTATTAAAGTATCTTAAGCCATATTTCTGTAAAAAATTAAAAAAAAAAGTGTTTTTTTTTTAGCGCTAAACCCTACCCCCCCTTAATCATTTACTTAGCCGTGTAAAACTTTACGTCATAAGACAATACGAAATCTTGTGAGCCACGCAAATCTTATAAGTATTTAAGAGATATGGTACCATTGTGATTCCTCTTTTGGCATTTTTTTTGTTTTTTTGTTTTTTTTTTTATTTGGCAGGGACTTCTCGTTTTTCTTCGTCAATTTTTCTTGCGGCAGTTTTTCGCTCTTTATTGTTCATTTAGTTTTTTTTTTTTTCTTATCTGCTTTCACACTCTTCTAGTTGGGAGAATACTAGAGAATAGGGTTTTTGCGTAAAGAATTTTTCAACTTAGAGAAATGGAAAAAATTGCAAAATCGGTTTAAATTGTTACACTTTAGTGAAAAATAATGGTGAATGGTGTGAAATTATTTTAAAAAGGAAATGTGCATATAAAAGAAAAAATAAAAGAGTGAAAGCAGGTTAAAGTCATAAATTTCTCTCCAGACTCTCGTCCTACCCACGGTTGTGTCTTGGTTAGTGTGTAGGGGTTGGGAGTATACAACGGCGGCCCATGAAGTCAATGTTCAACTGGATTAAATGACTAAATACATTGGTTATTAAATAAGTTTTACCATCGTCTGGTTGGCGTTTTAGCAGACTAAATTGGCTATCGAGGCTGACCAGTCCAGTTTGTATGATGATGTACATCAAACATTTACATACATAAAAACTTGATTTACATTGATGATTTGGCCACCAATGCGTGCGCGACGTTGATTGCTTTACAAATCCTACAGCAACGTATTTTTTCTTTTCTTTTTTTTGCATCTGCTTTCGTCTGGGAATGCATTCCCGAACGAGAGCAGAAAAGGAGACGTGCGATTCCAAACTCGAACTGCCGAGTAGACAGCACCTAACGTCCAAATGTGCGAAACATTTATTGACCTCATTTGAAAAATAGAAGTAGTGCAGTGTAGTATTAAATCAAAAAATTTGGCATGAAATACTTATTTATATTTTGAGAGAAACAAAATTTTTTGAAAACATACGAGACGTGCATACAATTAGTATATTTTCGAAGGGACGCGTGCCTCGTCCTTAAGACAGTGTAAAACAGTTATTTGCACGAAATATAAAAAGAACAACTGCAACAACAAAGCAATATCAATTAATTATAATTCGACAAACGCCATCGGATATCTTCGCATATAATTGTATTAAATTGAATCTCACAACACCTTAATTCTTCAAACAGCAAAATACGCAAAATTTATATATAACCGTCGCTCATAAACTCTGTTCTTTGCAACGACGGTAACAATTGTAAAACAAAAAAAAAACAAAAAACCAATACTTCGCATAAATTCGATAAAAGCTAATAACTAATTATAATTAAAAACAGCAAAAATCGAAAATCACCAGCATAAAAATTCATTCCGATGGGCACTAATTCAGGAGCGACCACTGGTATAAATAATAAACCCGTCGGTGCGGGTGGTGCAAGCGGTAGTAGCGTTGTGGGTGGCGGTGGTGGTGGCGGTAGCGGTGTGGGTGGTGTTGGCGGTGTTGGTGGTGTCGGAACCAACAGTTTGAGCGGTGTTGCCGGTGTTGGCGGCCTAGCCGGTGGTAATGCTAATAGCGCTGTGGGTGCTGGAGGCATTGGTACGGGCAGCAACGGAAGCGACGACAGCGCCAATAGTGGCGGCGGCCCAAGTGGACAAAACAATCAACAAACTACACCACAATATACCATACCAGGTATACTGCACTTTATACAGCACGAATGGTCTCGCTTTGAGTTGGAACGCTCACAATGGGATGTGGATAGAGCTGAATTACAGGTAAATGATAATGAGCGCAGTATTTTGAAACTGTAACTTATAGCGCAATGACTTATTATTATTATTATTATGTATTTTTGTAAGCATGCACGTTTGTAAATTTTTTTATTCTTTTTTTTTTTACTCTCTCTTAAGCTGTAATATCAAAGATGTCTGAGGTAAGCGGCCGCCGTAGCCAACTACTATTAGGGAGTGCTTAGGTTCAAATCTGCGTGCATGAAAAAGCAAAATGATAGAAAAAGTTTTTGAAGTGAAAACTTCTTTAGAATCGTTGGGGGTGATTTGAGGAAAAGTGAAACGAAAAAGAGACCCTCTTGGCTACGAAGCGTTATATTATATGTTGATATAAACGTAGCGACGAACTAAATAAAAATAACTTTTATTTTTTCTTGTGATTCGAACCAAGGATTTTGGATCGGAAGCTCACATTGCTAGTCGCTCGGCTACCGCGCCATGCTGTCGTCGCTGGCCTGAAAGTTATTTAGTTACGAAGCGTTATATTATATGTTGATATAAATATTATATGTTTATATAAATAATTTTTGTGAGCGTGTAATTCTCAAAAGGTTTATTAGAAAATCTATTGACTAGGTAGTGTGGTATCTGTTCTTATCAGCTTAACATCTGATAGATCCTCCATCGGAGGACAACAAATGTTAAACTGATTTTTGGAAATGGGCGGAGTGTTTTAGGGACTTGCTCTCCACCTCTGCCACGGGTTGGCCCGGTATTGCAGTACCGCCGGGATTTCGGCCTTGAATAAATACAAGAAGAAATATACTAATACATTTAGCTTTGGTGGGAAGAGGCATAAATTTACAAGTAGACGAAAATGGATTTTTTTTTTTTTTTTTTTTGAAATTTGCATTGTAGGACATTTCTGATTATTTATTGAAAACAGTTTTTTGGTTTAGATACTGAAAGTCAGTTTAAGTGAATCGGTATAAATATTTCGTACATTAATTTTTGTGAGCGTGTAATTCTCAAAAGGTTTATTAGAAAATCTATTGACTAGGTAGTGTGGTATCTGTTCTTATCAGCTTAACATCTGATAGATCCTCCATCGGAGGACAACAAATGTTAAACTGATTTTTGGAAATGGGCGGAGTGTTTTAGGGACTTGCTCTCCACCTCTGCCACGGGTTGGCGCGGTATTGCAGTACCGCTGGGATTTCGGCCTTGAATAAATACAAGAAGAAATATACAAATACATTTAGCTTTGGTGGGAAGAGACATAAATTTTTATATGAATACAAGTAGACGAAAATGGAGGAAATTTGTAAGTCTGTTTCTTCGGTCCGTTTGGGTATCTTTTTTGACAACATCGAAACCAAAGCATTTGTATCATATTTTATCTATCATAAGCCACTCGTACATTTATTGAAATTGAAAACATTGAGGATGAATAATGATAAAATGAAGAAAATAAAATATGAACTTTATAGCAATATTATAATGAACCTATAATTATCCCGCTCCTAATGCTGCTTTCGTCTTATTCTCTCTCAGTTTGTTTTACGGAAGGTTTCACTTCTATCGAGTCTAACCGTTAGACGGTATTTTTTTTTTCTAATAGCGGTCGCCCCTCGGCAGGCAATGTAAAACCCTCGAGTTTATTTTTGTCATGAAAAAGCATCTTATAAAAACCATTTCACTTTCGGAGTCGGCTTTCCCGGCCAAGCACCCAACCATATCTACATATGTATGTGTACGGGATAATTATTTTTTTCCTGCAGTAAGCTGTCGATTTGGTCAGCTGGGCTTCACATTGTTATTGTTGTAGCAGCAGCATAAACATTCCCCACAAATGTTTTTGGAACGCTGCTGGAGCGACAGTCCTTGATCGAATATATATAAAGGGTGTTTTTTTTAGAGGTTAGGTTTTCAAGTTGGCACTACTTTTTTCGTAGATGGTCTTTTTGACAGCCGTCACTTGATTTATGCTCAGTTTGGTTTGCCATTTCATAATGAATAGACTTACACCTGATCAAGCGCGTCGCACGTTCGGTGAATGGGCCCAAAACGAGATGGCCACCGATCCCGATTTTCACAAGAAAATTTTGTTCAGCGAAGAAGTTCACTTTTTGTTGAATGGGTATGTCAATAAGCAAAATTGTCGCATTTGGAGTGAACATAATCCACAAGCCATTGCTGAGACGCCGTTACATCCTCAAAAAGTCACTGTTTGGTGTGCTCTATGGGCGGAGGGAATCATTGGTCCATATTTCTTTAAAAATGAAGCCGGCCATAATGTATTGCAGTCAATGGAGAGCGCTATAGAGCCATGATTAATGACTTTTTCGTGCCTGAATTGGACGATGTTGATGTGGACGAACTTTGGTTCCAACAAGACGGCGCTACATGCCATACAGCCAACGTAACAATCGATTTATTGAAGGAAACTTTTGGTGAGCGCATTATCTCGCGCCGTGGACCTATGGCGTGGCCTCCAAGATCGTGCGATATAACACCGCTGGACTACATATTTCTTGTGGGGCTATGTGAAGTCGCTTATCTACGCAGATAAGCCCGAGACGATTGACGTCTTGGAAGAGAATATTCGGCGCGTTATTGCTGACATACGGCCCCAATTGCTGCAAAAAGTGGTCGAAAATTGGGCCTCTCGGCTGGAATTTATTCGAGCCAGCCGCGGCGGCCACTTGCCCGAAATCATTTTTAAAACATAATGGCAAACCCTTATCTTTATAATAAATTCTTGGCCATAACATTAAATTATATACGTTTTATTTCATCTTGAAAACCTAACCTCTAAAAAAACACCCTATACATTCGAGCCGTTCGGGAACTTAGAAATGTGCGAGTTTTTCGGCACGTGATATATAGGGTTTTCCAATAAGAGGTGTTATTTTGATATTCAAAGAAGAATGCTATTTTTTAATATAAATGATCGGATGTTTATTTCATTATAAAGAGGAAGGTATGCCGTTAATAGTGGCAAATGACAACCACGACAGGATAATATCCTTTTCATGAAATTTTCCATAACCGAATTGCAAAGTGGCTGCCCTATGTCGTCGATAGCCTCACGATGTCCATCTTTGAGGTCTTGAATCGACCCTGGACTGTTGGCGTAGACCATCTCTTTCACGTGGCCCCAAAGAAAAAAGTCACAAGGTGTTAAATAACGAGATATCGGTGGCCAATTGTGATCACCTATTCGAGAGATAACATGGTCCGGAGACTTTTCCTGTGAAAGATCAAGGGTGTCGTTGCTTGTGTGCAACGTAGCGCCATCTTATTGAAAATAAATGTTGTCTAGATCAATACCATCCAATTCCGGCCATAAAAATCGTTAATCATCTGTCGAAATAGCACCTGTTATTGGAAAACTCTTTATTTTAAATGGTGCTATGGGAGGTTGAATTAGTTTTAAAGGTGACACACAGATGGCGCTATTTATCACTTTATCGCGTTGGCAATACTGAATATATATTCATGACAAAGCCTCATCCCTAGGCTTTGTTTATCAGTATCTGTCATTTCGCTGAAGTATAAACAACGCAGTGTTTTCGTGCTCCGAGTATGTCAACTTTCGTGCCGTCGAAACGCAATTTGCGGGAAGCTTTGCTTTTCTGCTTCAATTTGAAAAAAAAAATACAGCCCAAGCCCGTGAATTGCTGCAGGAGGCCTACCCAGACCATACTCCGTCGATTTCAACATGTGAGTACTGGTTTCGACGATTCAAAAGTGGTGATTTTCACACCGAAGACAAGGAGCGTCTTGGCCAGTCCAAAAAGTTCGAGGACGCGGAATTGGGGGAATTGGTAAACGAGGACTCGTGCCAAACCCAAGAAGAGCTTGCTGAATCATTGGGCGTTGATAAATCAACCGTTTGCAATCGTCTAAAAGCGATGGGAATGATCCAAAAGCAAGGACATTGGGTCCCGTACGAGTTGAAGCTGCGCGACGTCGAACGGCGATTTTTTGCGTGCGAATTGCTGATCGAGCGACAAAATCGGAAGGGTTTTTTGCATCGGGTGGTGACTGGCGACGAAAAATGGATCCACTACGATAACCCAAAACGCAAAAAATCATGGGGTTTGCCCGGCCACGCATCAACGTCGACGGCCAAGCAGAATATTCACGGCAAGAAAATCATGCTCTGCATTTGGTGGGATCAGGTCGGCGTCGTATATTTTGAGCTGCTCCAACCGGGCGAAACAATCACGGGGGATCGTTACCGACTGCAATTGATGCATTGAAAGAAAAACGACCGGAAACGGTAAAAAGGCACGACAAGGTTATTTTGCAACATGACAACGCTCGGCCGCATGTTGTTCAACCTGTCAAAAAATACCTTGGAACGCTTGGCTGGGAAGTGTTACCCCACCCGCCGTATAGTCCAGACATAGCTCCCTCCGATTATCATTTGTTCCGGCATATGAGTCTCGATTTGGCGGACCAGCGATTCTCCTCGTACGAGGCTACCAAAATATGGGTTGAGTCATAGATAGCCAAGCAGCGGCCAGAATTTTGGAGAAACGGCATCCGGAAATTGCCCGAAATATGGGCGAAAGTTGTAGCTAGCGATGGCCAATACTTCAAATAAAATATTTTGTACCGTTTTTTCACAATAAAGCCCCAAATCTTTGAAAAAAAACCTTTAAAACTAATTCAACCTCCAATATTTTGTATTTTAATAGCAAAAACATTCAAGGAAAACTTTTGAAGGATGCTGCAAAAATGACAGTCTTTGGTGGGATTTGAATACATAAATGTTTGTGCGCACTGTCCACTCGACATTTCGCTGACCTAAGACACCCAAAAGGGCTATTGATGTGTGGGTCTTGTGCGTATTCATGCCTCTGAACGGAACTGAATTCTGACTGTATGATGAGATGGAGTTTCACCAGTCGTCTTTCCCCACTAATATTTGGTTTCGCTTATAATCCTACCTTTGTTGTTGTTGTAGCATCATAAACATTCCCCATATTTACATACCGGGAATGCTGCTGGAGTGACAGTCCTTGGCCGGATATAAATCCGGGTCGTTTCGGTAACGTAGAACCGACTGTCGTGGAAACGTATAAGATATAATCCTACCTCGTGCATTGCAGCCTTACACAATGAAGTATTCTAGCGGATCTGCAGGTGCCTCAACTGCGCTTTTTTGTATTGATTGCTTTTAGTTAAGGATAATTCGCGGAAAGGTGTTTCCAACAAGATGAAATGCCTTTAGTATAGATGGGACAGTTTGGCCACCCACGGCAATTTGACAGTATTGACACTAAAGCAACTTCCCATATTGACATTTTTAGGCATCTGTGAATACTAATAAATATGAAAACAAACTATTATCTTCAATTAATAGTTTTATATACTTGTGTATTAAATATATGTACGTATATAGGCGATGAATCTATGCTGTATTTCCGCATTACTTTCGTTTGAATAACTAAATGTTTACAGTTTTGATGGCATTCAACCTTCACTAATTACTATGTCTTCATTTTGTTTAGAGGTATCCATTGGTTGCCTTTCCACTCGCCATTAAACACAAGAAAGAGATAGGTAGCCGATCATTGAGTTTTCCATGCCAGTAGTTTTTATTCACCATCAGCTCTGTTGTTACATTCACAAATAAGTATACTCAAAACACACATCTTTAGTAAAAGCTTAAACATTTTATTTGGTTTTATAAACATTTTAATTGAATTGCTTATTATGGCTACTGATTATGAACCTTATGGTGATAGTTTCTTGATACGGATTTCAATGCGAAATTCTAGTAAAATCCAATTCAAAGCACAGACGAATATTGATTTTAGTCGTTGTTGTAAGTTTTGTGAGCTACTACAACAACATTAATTTTAGTCGAATTTTGTTAATAAGTACAGAACTATCTAGGCAAGGCATACCAATTTTTCAAGAAAAAGGAACACGGTTGGGAAAGGCAAGAGAATGATATATGTAGTATTTTTACTTAGGTAAGGTGATGACTCATGATTCAAAATTCTAATATTCCTGTTATTGCGAATCTAATTTTCTGCATTGGAGGCATGATTGACATGGATACCCATTGATATTGCCACGAGTTATTATTACTTTGCTATCGCGTTGGTTGGGGACGCAAAAGTGCCGATACAAATAAATGCCATTGGGGTCGATTTGCAGATTACTACCTTATCTCCGGCCAAACGAGCGAATAGCCAGATGTGGTTTTGTTGTTGTTGTTGTTGCAGCAGTAACTTTGCCCTGTCAGAGTAGTGTAATCACCGGTCGCCTTCGTCTAGCTCACCTAACGGTAGGCCCAGGAACTTTCTGTTTCGACAGGTTGGGTCCAGAGGGAGAGGAGTGTTAGATGAATGGGTTTGATGGGGTATGTGAAAAGGTGGTTAGTGTCGTGCGGGGTGCCTTCACATGCCGGACATATGTATGTTTAGTATATCGGGGTCGATTCTGGAAAGGTAGGAGTTTATCCTGCTACACTATCCACAACGCAATTGTGCCAAAGTTATGCGAGAGTCTCCCGATGAATGTCGTTAATTGTCTGTCTGTACACTGTTCGTTCCAGTAGTTGTCGGTCTGTTTTATCCTGGATCTCGTCCGCGTGGTTGAGGAGGTGCCTCCTGTCATGCCTGGGAGGCGGCTCAGGCTCAAAGAGGTGTCTGCATGGGTGGGACCTGCGGTAATACCCTAACAGGAACTGCCTGCTGAGCAGTTTATTATGCACCTTTGGAGGCTTCGTCTCCATGTTTTTTTCGGCCGTCCTCTTGGGGGGGAGCCTTGCGGATTCCAGTTTAGCGACATTCTGCTGATGTCAGTCGAGGGTTTACGGATGGTATGGCCTATCCATTTCCACTTTCGTTCGCATATGTATTTCAATCTCAACCTTTGTTCGCTTCGTGTAAGGAGCACGTCATTAGAAATCCAGGTATCTGACCTCCATGTGCGCAGTGTAGCTGTGGTTGTTGTATCAGCATGCTGGGGAATGCTGCTGGAGTGACAGTCCTTAGCCGGATAGAAATCCGGATAGTTCCGGTTACGTAGAACCGACTGTCATGGGCGGTTTACAAAAGTTATACACCCTTTATGGAGTGTTTGGCAGAGGTTCTCCTCCTATTTGTGGCGTGCGTCTTGATATTGGTCCTCAAATGGAGGGACCTACAATCTCCGAACTTTAGACATTTTTTATGAGGAGCTTTTCCATGGCAGAAATACACTCGGAAGTTTGCCATTGCCTGCCGAGGGGTGATCGATATAAGAAAAATGTTTTTCTTAATTTTTGTGTTTCACCGAGATTCGAACCTACGTTCTCTCTGAATTCCGAATGGTAGTCATGCACCACCCATTCGGCCACGGCGGCCGCTGGGGATTTACGTTCCATAAATATCGATTTAAATTATTTGAAATACAGTGCACTCGCGGTAACTCGAATAGCCGCTAAGTCGAACGACGTGCTAACTCGAACACATTTTTTCCCCTATTGACTTCTTTGTAACTCGAACAATAAAAAAGCGCTATAACTCGAACAAAAAAACATTTTTATTTGTACACACATTCTTTTCAAACATATACATTTTGTACATAGATACATATGTAATAGTATATGTATATAAATTATATGTATACTAGTGTATTGTCCATATGAATATTTCGGCGTTAATATCCCGTTAGTTTTCTGGGAACAACATCTTGCATTGACCAAATTGCTTTAAATTTGTCATTTGTAGTGTATCAGTGCACGTGAGTAGTGGATCGTAAAAGGTTGAAGTGTTTAACATTAAAAGAGAGGGCTGAAGACCTTAACAAAATTAAACGTGGACGTAGTGTTACTTCTCTAGCGAAGGAATATGGGGTAGCCAAGTCCACCATAAGTCTTATAAAAAAGAAAGATAAGGCAATTTAGGCTTGCACTAACGCTACCGGCAACCATAAGCTTAAACTTCTCGTTATTGACAAAGCAAGAAATCCTCGTGTTTTCAAAAATTTTAACTGTCCGGTGGAGTACAAAAATTCCAAATCAGCCTGGATGACTTCGGCGATTTTCAAAGACTGGTTTCATAATTCGTTCGTGCCGCAGGTAAAATCCAGATTCATTAAAACAATTTTTTTAACCAAGTTAAATGACTTTAATATTTAGGTAAGAAAATATTTGAAAGATGGGGGACTACCTGAGAAGGCTCTTCTTCTAATTGATAATGCCCAATCACATCCCAACGAAATCGAATTAAAGTCCGAGGATGGTTTAATTTTAACTATGTTTATGTCGCCGAATGCGACACCATTGATCCAGCCAATGGACCAAAATGTAATTCGTATAACGAAACTATACTACAGAAATTTTCTACTGGCTTCCATTTTCAACAATCGATCGAAAAATCGATATCGATGACTGTTTTTTTAACATAGCACACTCAATTGGTAAGTCGAACAAATTCGATAAATCGAACAGCGCCTGTTTTAATTAGTTCGAGTTATCGCGAGTGCACTGTATATGTTTAAAAAATATTTTCTTAAGTACCCCTTCTTCAACAAAATGGTGCGAAAGCGCTAGTTGGATTGGATTAATCACCACTTCAACCAATCCCTTGTTCAACTCTAATATTGATGTTCTATTTGAGATATCTAGTCAATAATAATTTTTTTCTTAAAAAAAATTAAGTGACAACTCTATTCAAAAATGTCCTATTAAAAAAATAGGATAATAACTTTTTTCTTAAACAAAAAAAAAATTAAGTGACAACTCTATTCAAAAATGTCCTATTAAAAAAATAGGATAATAACTTTTTTCTTAAACAAAAAAAATTAAGTGGCAACTCTGTTCAAAAATGTCCTATTAAAAAAAACCACGTAACGGGCAATTTCTTGTATCCACTTCCGAGTGAACTTCAATGTAATTGCCAGAAAATTTCTGGAAGTGAATTACACAACCTTTCCGATTGTCATACATAATATTCTGCTTTAAACACATATTTCGTACAGACAATCATTTATCCTTATGCAAGTTTACTACAAACAATACTAAAGCTAGCTTTAACATTTCTATTTTCTGCAGAGCCAACTGTTGATTCTGCAATTTGTTATTGCATTCGAAATTTGTTAGTCATGCTCTGTTTAAATTACATACATACATACGTTTGCGATTAACTCCATTATAAACTTATTATAAGCCCACAATTATAAATTCCAACCGTAAATCCCATTATTTGTTTCGTCTTTCTATTTCTTCAAGTTTGTTTTGTTGTTTGCTCTATTTTGTAGTTGCATTCAAAAGTAATTATCTAGCGGTTGAAATTATAAATACGTTCCGCTGGTCAAAACATTTGCGAACAATAACTATTGTTAAAAATTCTCTTGTGCCCTTTTTTATGTAGTGTAGATCTTTATAACTTCGATTATTTTCTTTATTTTATTGGCTGCAAACAATTTCGTTCATACTTTACATGCCAAGTTTTATTTGCAATTCACTACTTATTCAGTTGGTGTAGTAGCACAAAGCAAATGACAAAGTAAAAAAATGTAAATAACAGTTTTTCAAATTTTTCTACTTTAGCAGATAAATGAATAGGGAACAATGCAAACAGCGAATAATTCTTTGTGTAAACCACCTAATTATGTGGACATGTTGCTGATTGCTTGCTCTAACACCTATTAATTATTAATACTGGTAAATAAGTGTTTGAGATTGCAGTTAATAAAATTCATTACAAAAAAGAGTGGCGTTGCACACAGTCACGCACCGCCAATGGTCACATAATTGCCTATAAGTTGCTGAAAGTATACAGAGTTAGTGAAATGTAACATAAAGCGCGTCACGTGAATATACATATAAAATTTAATATTTCATATTCAGAAAATAGCCGATTTGAAAAACTATTCAGGATACATGAACTATTTGAAACAGGGTAGCCAGAGGCCCGAAAAAATGATGATTTTCAATAATTTTTTTTGCTAGTCAATTGCTTTATTTTACAAATATAAGGTTGTCAAAAAAGTCTTGCGGTATTTCCGCAAGCTTGTCTTTGCAACCGCGTAGTTCTAGTTGTATTCGTCGCATCGGTTCACGCTAGAGCTTTTTGGAAAGCTTTTTTCACGTGCTAACACGTGTTTGATTAATTGTTGTTTGCTTTTAGTCGTTCGTGAGTTATAGCGTCGCAAACATAAAGCAAAATAAAGAGAAAATACGGCATATTTTACAGTACTACTACGATAAAGGCAAAAATGCATCTCATGCTGCCAATAAAATTTGTGCAGTTTATGGACCCGATACAGTTTCCATTTCCACCGCACAACGATGGTTTCAACGTTTTCGTTCTGGTGCAGAGGTGATCGAAGATGCGCCACGGTCCAGAAGGTCTGTCGTCGAAAATTGCGATAAAATCGCTGAATTGATCGAAAGAGACCGGCATAGTAGCAGCCGTAGCATCGGCCAAGAGCTGGGCATGAGTCATCAAACCGTTATAAACCATTTGAAGAAGCTTGGATTCAAAAAGAAGCTCGATGTATGGGTGCCACACGACTTGACGCAAAAAAACATTTTTGCCCGTATGGATGCAAGCGAATCGCTTCTGAATCGCAACAAAATCGACCCGTTTTTGAAGCGGATGGTGACTGGCGATGAAAAGTGGGTCACTTACGACAATGTGAAGCGCAAACGGTCGTGGTCGAAAAGCGGTGAAGCTGCTCAGACGGTGGCCAAGCCTGGATTGACGGCCAGGAAGGTTCTTCTGTGTGTTTGGTGGGATTGGCAGGGAATCATCCGCTATGAGCTGTTACTCTATGGCCAAACGCTCAAATCGGACCTGTACTGCCAACAACTGGACCGCTTGAATGCAGCACTCATGCAGAAGAGGCCATCTTTGATCAACAGAGGCCGAATTGTCTTCCATAAGGACAACGCCAGGTCACACACATCTTTGGTGACGCGCCAGAAGCTCCGGGAGCTCGGATGGGAGGTTCTTTTGCATCCACCGTATAGTCCGGATCTCGCATCAAGTGATTACCACCTATTTCTGTCCATGGCGAACAAGCTTGGTAGTCGGAAGTTGTCCACAAGAGAGTCCTGTGAAAATTGGCTCTCCGAGTTTTTTGACAATAGGGAAGCGAGCTTCTATAAGAGGAGTATTATGAAGTTGGCATCTCGTTGGGAACTCGTCATCGAACAAAACGGCGCATATTTGACTTAAATCGCATTATTTTAACCAATTTTATGACCAATTGAAAATTCAATAAAAATACCGCAAGACTTTTTTGACAACCTTATATAAAAACATAGCAATAATGCATCATGTTTCGACTTAACTTTAGCAAAATTTCAAAAAAAAAATTAATAATTGTAAAAGTTATCGCTGTTTGTGTGGATCTCGTTTCTCCAGAATTCGCTGGCGGTGATCATTTCAAGTCCTTGGAGATTCATCTAAAATCAATCGGACAAGAGAAATTAGTTTTATTAATAGATAATCTTGTGCCCGATCGAAGCTTTTTTATCAAAATTAACAATATGGCGTCTAAGGAAATATTTTTCAGATTTTCGAGAAAAAAACTGACAATTAATTAAAAAAAGAAAATCCAAATTTTTGAAAAAAAAAACTTCGTTCAGGCACGAGTCTTTATGTTTTTCAAAAGCAGTATAAATTTTATTGAAATCTACCAAGTGACTTTTTAGTTACAGTGATCACCAGTTCCAAAATAATAGTTTTGAGAAAAACGCATTTAAAGTTTTTCTATCGATTCCGGGTCGCCCGAACGCCCTTTGTTAATTGTTGAATAACTCGAAAACTATTTGTCGGATTCACATCAAATTTTCACACAATATTTTTAAGATATTATACTTTAAGAAAATGAAAAAAAAATCCAATTTTTTTTTAAATTCTGACTACCCCTAACCCCTTAAGAATTTTAATATTGCTAATAAATCTCTTTAAACATTGTGAACAACTTCAGCACTAATGAAGAGAACCAGAAAATTAAAAGGGGGCCCAGGTGCAGTGCAATGGACTTAATGTTGTCTGAGTGATTCACTTGCTAGTCTGTCCCGACAAAAACAAAAAAAAAAAAAACAAAAAAAAAAGATAATCTCAATTCCTAAGGCCCGAAAACTCGAAATAAATGCACAAGATTTATTGCCGACAAACACCAATCGTTTTATTTTTTTTTTTATTTTTGTTTATGAATACACTCACCAACATTTTAGAACATACGTACAATTTCGCTACCTAAATACAAGTTTTGTGTACAAACAGCAAGCATTTAATTCATACATACATTTAATTCATACATACAAAAAATTTTGTATCACATTCAAATTAAGTATAAATCAATAAACGTTCTATCGTAAGCGCCAAGCCGACCCCAGCACGTGGCACGAGCAACTTCTTTGCACGAGTACTTCTTAGCTATATGACCATATATGTATATGTACAAGGTGAAGTCCAAAATAAACAAGACTGGCGTCATAAAAATGGTTTTGATGACGCCATCTTTTTAATAAGTTGGAAGTTACATCCCCAGCTGACTTCCTGTGAAAGCTTGGTGACATTCGGTTCAGTGGAAACGATGTTATTGCGTCTAAAGTGTCAGTATGTTTGTGTCATCGGTACAAAAATGAGTTTCGAACAAAGAGCTAATATTAAATTTTGTTTTAAAATCAGTAAAACGTTTTCCGATACCTTTGAATTGATGAAAAAAGGTTATGGCGATGTTTGTCTATCTTGTGCCACAGTTCATGAATGGTTTACACGTTTCACGAGATGGTTGTGAGGACATAAATGACAATGAACATACGGGCCGCCGAAAATCAGTAATCACTGAGAACTCCATCGAAATTGTTCGTAAATTTATCAAAAATAAACAGAAATCATCGCTGAAATTCACGCAATCGGAGTTGAATATCTACACAAAACATCGATTTATCGCATTTTAACTAATTATTTGGGCTTACGAAAAGTCTGTGCACAAGTAAACTGAGGACCAAAAATTGCTCAGAATTCAACATTCGAAAGACCTCATTAAAGAGGCGAGAAAAAACGAGAACTTCCTTTACAACATGAACCTGAAACTGAGCGTCACAGTGCCAAATGGAAGGCCTCAGACGAGTCACCACTCAAAAAATCGCGTTTGGAGAAGTCAAAAAAGTCGATGCTCATTTTTTTTTAGGATTCCAAGAGATTGTCCACAAGCAGTTCGTGCCAACGGGCCAAACCGTCAATGCAATTTTCTATCTGGGCGTTTTGAAGCATTTTTTTGCATCGCATTCGTTGAATTCGCCCTGAATACCGTGAAGGAGGTGCGTGTTAATGTACCATCTCTTCGATCTACTCTTGTGACTGATTTTTTGACTAGAAATCGCATTTTTATTCGGAAAATTGCATTTGGCCATGAAAGGAAAACGTTTTGCGTCCGTAGAGGCCATCCAGAAGGCTTGTACCGATATCTTGAACGACATTCCGGATTCCGGTCAATAACCCGAAACACTCTTTCGAAATGATTTAGATCGCGAAAAACAGTAGATCGATGCCAGGAAGGGAGTATTTCGAATAAATAAACTCGGATGTTATTAGAAAAAAGCTCCTGTCGTTTCTGTTTTGGCGCAGTCTTGTTTATTTTGGGCTTTACCTTTTTTATATTTCGTGCGTTTTTTCAGCATCACAATCTTAAAATCCAAAATATCGCGCAATAAGGTTCCAATAAGGCGAATCCATGCAAGGTGAAATCAGTAGTACAACAACAAAATTTACGTATATTTTGTTTTTGCCATTTCTTGGTTTGGATGTAAAACTTTCAATCAGAATGCAAATAGACAAAAAAACCAACAACACAAAAAAAAAAGTACAATAATAAAAAAAAATTAAAAAAAAAGAAATAAAAAAAAAATATTAAAAAATAAGAAAATTAAAAAAATGTATTAAAAGAGCACATCACTTTAATTCATTTTACAGATCCATTAGTAAAAAGACTCTTAGCAGGTCGTCAAAAAATGTCCACAGCTGAGATCACCTGATTCCACAACGCTCTTTTATATAACATGGTTGCCTAAAAAGTGATTAAATTTCATAGAAAAACGTATCAAAAAGTCTAAAAAGTTTCGTACTAATTTGGATTTTTCTCAATAAGAAAACATTACTAAGAAATATATTAAAAATATGGTTATTGTAAGTCAAAGTCAAAGTCAAAAATTATTCAAAGATATTACAATATTTTGTATTATGATTTGTCATAGTGACCCCGCCAATGGGCTCAAGAAAAAGACCAAGCACTCAAACTATTACACACTTAGGAGCCTATTAAGCTCACACCTAGGGTGCCTGTCAAAGAATAGGAAATGAAAAGTGTTTTTACTTGCATTTCTGTACAATGCGTTGATTAGAAATAAACCGGACATCGAATTTTAAGTCGAACAGAACCGAGCTTCTGCCAATTTCGGCGAACCGAACGGACCCTTTTGAAGCGATCAAATAATAAACAAATAATGACTTTTAAAAATCAGAGATTTTTATTACACATAAATTTTTATCACACATAAAATCATTACATACTTATGTTTGTAAAACTAACAAAAACATTTTTTTAATGTGCACCTGTAATAATTATTGAATAATTTTATATTGTAATATAAAGCCCATAGCTTGCCAGCATTTCACTTTGCAAGCGTCGTCGTTTATCAGTATAGGGCTGGTTCCCTCGACAGTCGTTTCTACGTAACCCGGATTTATAACCGGCCAAGAACTGTCACTTCAGCAGCATCCCCCTTATATGTGTGGGGAATGTTTATGCTACTACAAAACAATCAGCATAGGGGGCTGGCCTGTAACATTGAACATTTGCTTACCAGCTACGCTTGAGGAAGCAATTTTTTTCATCAAAAAATGTGAATTTGTTACAGTATTCAAAAATGTTACAATTTCTGACGGTTAATATCTATTGTGAAAGAAAAATAATGAAACTTTTAAAGAGAAGAAAAAGAAAGACTGGATGCAATATAGTTTGCACTAACATGTTTGAAATTACGTGGGTTGTTTTGATATTTCGGAGCAGTTTGAGAAATTGCCATTTTTTTTCTCAATAAATAGTTATTTTTATTATCAGTGCAGCTTATTTATTTATACCCGTATATGTTGCCTGCGGTCCATCTTTTACTGACAAAACTTTCAAATAAACAAATCAGCTGTTCACTAATTTGCGTAACAACCATCTGTCACACTACAATTTTGATCAGCATTAAGGGGGAGCACCACTTTGAACGCGTGAAAATTAAGAGATTTTCATGAATTTTTTTTATAAGTAGGGATAATTATTTGCGGATCGGACAAGTTATAATTTGTTTAATGGCTTATTATTTCATAAGAAAATATATATATATTTTTTTTTTTTTCAATATTATTACTGCAAATCATATTGCTATCATATAAATCTAAAATACTGTTTTAAATTTTTTCTAAAGGAAAAAAAATTATGAATAGTTCCGTCCAAGAACGGCCGTGTTGTTTTTTCGCCGAAACCGGACTGTTTTTTGGGGCCAAAGCCGAAGTCGGAGTTCAGCCGTTTTCCAACTTTTACAATCAAACTGCCATTTTGCAAAAATACAAAACAAATCAGCTTTTCTAATGATATCACCTACACGCCTGATTTCCAATTTACTATTCCTAACCGAGCCCGCAAGCAAAAGTTTATTTCTTGATTTTTACATCAGACGGAATATACGCATTGCCATTGGAGACCAGTCACTGCTCGGGAAGAGCAATAAACATCAGGATAAATATCTTGATAAGTATTGTCTGTCATGAACTGGCAGTTTGGCAGTTTGACATCCAATTTTTCATTTCGATAAAATGTGCATCGAGGTAACGTCATTGAAATGAGCGCAAGATTTTGATTTGGTGCATTTTGTTTTTCGCCCTGTTTACTGTGTGAATTATATTTGTTTCCAAATCGTGGAGTGCAATAGAAACTTTTTTTATTTATTTATTTTTTTTTTTTTTTGCTTGCCACGTACGTAGGTAAGCGCATATTTTCGGGTATCCATTAATATTTAAGCGCTTCATATTTGAGAGTCCACACGTCACTGAATAATTTTCGTTATACGTGAGTACTAACATATATAAGTGAATATATGCCGCTACATTTCACAAAACAAGCAACGTCACGCAAACGCCGCAAATGTTTCTACAAATACAACTGCAATGTAAGTTTGATTCTGTTGTACTTACTTTCGTTATGCGTATTTTCATTTCTTGCTTTGTTCTTTTAACATTTCATCGATTGCACGTATGTACGTGTTTGCGGTTTATACAGTTATCATACATTTTATGCTAAATAGGTATTACATCATGGCGACGGCTAACTGAGGTTGCCGTTTTTTGTAGGATTTTCCCCACTTTGTAATTGTAATGATATTTTTTCTTATACGATTTTTGTTTCTCAATTTATTTTGTTATGCAAGGAAGTTATTTATTAAAATAATGAATGAGCTTCTGAACCTTATTTGAATGATTCTTGACCTTCAAAGAGAAATTGTTAATCTCCAACAAATGGTTGTACCCAAGAATGATAGAAACAAGATTGCGCCCATCAGAGCGTACGTGACGTCACGTTTGCTGAGTTGTGCAGTATTGCCAACCATTTGCTCTTCGCAATAAATTTAGTGCTTTTTTATACCGAAAATGCGAAAATTTTGAAGTTTCGTGTTTGTTTCTTTTTGAGTTTAATTTAAAGCTACCGAAACTGTAAGTTAAAAAAAACTGTATTATTAAAGAAAGAATGTTATAAAAGGTCACTCTGAGAAGATTTTAGTGCTAATGAAAATTTTTTTACTCTTATAAAATTTGATGATTTGAAAGTGCAAATTTAATTTTGGGCTCCATTTAAGGTTATGCAAAAATATTAAATGCCCCTCTCTCAACTCTTCTTAAGATTGAAAACCTTTTTACACATTTTAAAAAGCCTTTGAATTTATTGAATGCGAATTAAAACCATAGAGGTGTAATCGTTTCTTCCGGTCATCAATCCTTAGTGAGACATAGGACATTAAGAGTTATATTCATTGTAAAAATAAACAACAAAATACCAGAAAATACTAAAGAAACCGTACTGACATTTTTACAAAAAGAGTACCTTATCTAGTTACATAACTTCAAATATAGCAAAAAAGTCGTTCCCTTAACAAAAGAGTCTCGCTTAAAAAAACCTCATAAATTAAATTGTACATAAGCATGACACATTTATTTAAAAAAAACGCACATTTTAAAGACAATTTGTCGCGCATACAAAGTTCTTTAAGTAACACAATAAAAATTTCGTGTTTTATTTTCTTTAAATTGGCATTTCAATGCGTTTTTATATCCAAAGCTAGGCAACACTGCAGTAGCGAGAGAGAGATTTGACTGCCGAAATCAGAAGAACACCAACAACACCTGCACTCGCGGGCAATGCCACCAGATGTTAAAAAAAAGTAAAGCTAAATAAAACTAAGTGAATTATTTAAATAATTATTAAAAAATGTATATTTTACAAAATTATAAACATGACATTTTAATTAGAACAACTAGAAAAATGTCATGAAGAAAGAACTAAAACTCCGATACACAAAATAATAAAAATAACAAAAAACAAATGCTGAATCAAGTTACGAAAATGGTAATCTGGCCATACTGGAGCTAAAATCACGTAACTAGTTGTCAAATTCGCTGAGCGCAAAGTAACGGGACCACGATGGGCGCCATCTCATTATTCTTTGCATCATGGGTTGTACCTAATACAATTGCCCCTTCGAATCTCTCACTTTCCCCATGCGCCATGTAATATTCATAATTTTTGAGTGCCTATGCTTAGGAAGAACTGTCATCTCAGCAGCATTCACAACAATAACTACTACTGCATTATAACCAATTACAAGTGTATCTCGTTCAGCCTAAGTAAATTTGCTAGTTTTTATGTAAATAGTTTAGTTTATGTATATGTAAATACAATTTAAATATAAATATGTTTGAGGCCGGCGTAGCCGAATGGGTTGGTGTGTGACTACCATTCGGAAATCGGAGAGAATTCGAATCTACATGAACCACCAAAATGAAGAAAAAGTTTTTTCTAATAGCGGTTGCCCCTCGGCAGACAATGGGAAATCACCGAGTGTATTTCTGCCACGAAAAAACTCCTTAAAAAGGCATTTCCTGTTCGGAGTCGGCCTTATACCGTAGGTCCCTCCATTTTGTGAAACAACATCAAGACGCACGCCACAAATAGGAGGAGGAGCTCGGCCAAACACTCAAAAAGGTTGTAAGCGCCAATTATATATGTTTATGTTTGAGAAGTTATTTAACATTATATTATTCTGTTAAGATGTTCAGTAAAATTTATTTCGTGAAATATGGGTAATTTTTATAGCTGATCCTTTGACATTTTTAAATTTCAATTGGAAATCCTGAATTTTTTTGAGGGGAAATCTATTTCAAGCTCATTTTGCAGAACTCTATTGCGTTGAATTTTACTTCGATACGTTCTACAGGGGCGGAAATACATTTTATTCTTAGATTGTAAGTTATTTTTTAAATGCGTCAAAGTTTTCTAACAAAACTCGAGATTGTTTGCCGATGAATCATTGAACGAAGCAGCTTTGCGTTGTAATGATGGATAGTGTCGCAAACGATAGTTTAACAAGGTATGTAATGACACGATTACATGGGTAATTTTCTTGCATTACCCGAAGTACGACATCCTTTCTATTGCTAAATTCTGGTCGCTTCAGTTTCGTCGTTTGCTCAATCAGTTGCTTGGTTCGACGCTATTTACTTATAATCTAGTATTCACTTCGAATCGTAACGCATTATCTTTCTGCAACGTTTCTCCCCGACAGTCGGTTCTACGTTACTGAAACGACCCGCATTGACTACACGAGTGTATTCGGCCAAGGACTGCCATTCTAGCAGCATTCACCGGACATGGATGTAGAATGTTTTTGCTGCTACACTAACAACAACAACCTTTCTGCAACAATAACAAACTTTGAGAAGATTTAACTCGCTTCTTTCACGATCTTCTTCGTTCCATTTTTCATCACCAGTTATCATTTTAAAAATTACTAAATTTGGATCTTTTTCAGCAAAATATCGCAGTTGAAGCATCCCCATTAAAGCTTTCACTGTTAATTCATGTAACACCTACACATCGAATCCCCATTACTATTAAGCTTTTTTGAAATAGTTCGAAATTCAGCATCCTAGCAATCACAGGACAACTCCTGTGCTGGTTTTCCTAAGTTTATTCCATGATTTGATTGATTTTTTCATTAATTGCTCGACCATTTTTAATATCGAAGTTTTCTGAGGGAATACGAGTATACCATTTCGCGACTGTAAATACCAAGTTTTTTCTATCAGCCTCCATCGCATCTTTAATTTTAGATACACAGTAAAAAATATAAAATTTAATAAAAATTTTCCAAATTTTCTGTCATATTAAATTAAAAATAACTTTTCGTTAAATAATGCCGTTTTTTTATTTGAACCCACACAATAACACTTCAAAAGTGTGCCGTAGTGTTACCAATCGCACTTATCATAAGAGGCTTTCGATTTAAAGCCGTGTATCGGTAATTTGTTACCGAGTTTGACAGACAACCCAATAAAACAACAAAAGAAGAAACATGGAAAACTTTCTTGATCCTAAGCATAGCAAAGTTACTACTAACTTTCCTTTTTGCTTGCACGCTCGCACAATGTACATATCTCAATTTACTACTCGTGATTTCAATTTACATCAATATTTGCTCATTGACAAATTTGATCGCATCTGGTCGAAGCATGCAAAACCAAATCTCTTTCTGACTACATATACCAACTGCACACAATGGGTCGTCCACAGTAAAAATTGTTAAATACACTAGTTTATGGCCCACCACTAAATAACAGACAACGGCTTTTCGATGCGTAACCGGCCGGTCGCTGCTATTGGCGATTGTCCGACTTTAAACAAGTTGATGTGGCGCCCACTACATACACCCATCAAACCGGGCCAAATGTTCGTAAAGTAAACGGCCTTTGCTTGTTGTCGTTTTACAGACAACATTTTCGCAATAAAGCGCTCAACGAAGTGACCAACAAACAGCAATCTCACGACGACGACCAACGAATAAGAGCAAATCGTTTGCGTACTCGTTGTAATCGCACTTGCTGTACACTTGTTCTTGGTCTTCACCTTGCATACTGATATCGTATGTGTATGTATGCGGTAGTTGTCATGCCTACATATGTACATTTATTGTAATTGGAAAGAGATACATAGGTACATATACACAAACGTACTCAACAGACGTAACTACCCTGCAGTCAATTTTACAGCTTGAAGATTAAAAGTTATTACACTTTTTGGCCCAGTCCAGTACCAGTGTCGGCAAATTCCAAACTCCAAAAAAAAAAAAAATGTATACAGTAGATTCTGTTTTTATGCGGTTTTGAAATAGTGCGGTTTTTTGAAGTGAAAACTTCTTTAGAATCGTTGGGAGTGATTTGAGAAAAAGTGAAACGAAAAAGCGACCCTCTTGGCTAGGAAGCGTTATATTATATGTTGATATAAACGTAGCGACGAACTAAATAACTTTTATTTTTTCTTGTGATTCGAACCAAGGATTTTGGATCGGAAGCTCACATTGCTAGTCGCTCGGCTACCGCGCCATGCTGTCGGCGCTGGCCTAAAAGTTATTTAGTTACGAAGCGTTATATTATATGTTGATATAAACGTAGCGACGAACTAAATAACTTTTAGGCCAGCGCCGACAGCATGACGCGGTAGCCGAGCGACTAGCAATGTGAGCTTCCGATCCAAAATCCTTGGTTCGAATCACAAGAAAAAAAATTTTTTTATACAGTTATTTTATTTTATTTTATTTTATGATATGTTTATGAGGAGCTTTTTTTCATGGCAGAAATACACTCGGTGTTTTGCCATTGCCTGCTGAGGGGTGAGCGCTATTAGAAAAATAGTTTTCCTTAATTTTGGTGTTTTCACCGAGATTCGAACTGACGTTCTCTCTGTGAATTCTGAATAGTAGTCACGCACCAACCCATTCGGCTACGGCGTTTGCTTAATTTTACTGATGCAAAAATGAGGGAAAATATTTGAATAAAGTTTGCTTACTGTTTACACATTTTCCAAAGGTGACGGAGAACCAAAAAAAAAAGTCTATTTTCAAACAAATACGAGTGCATATGTGTAATTGTATTAGAGTTTCGGTCACGCCCCAGCAAAACCTGCGTGCATATGTGTTTGTAACATTCAAAAAAATGTAATTGTGTTAGAGTTTCGGTCACGCAGGTTTTGCTGGGGACGCTCATAATAGCAACCGCGTGTGTATTTTTATATTCGTAAATATTTTCATTTTTAAATATTTACCGCAATTATGCCGAAAAATAATGCAGAAAAGTGTCGTGAATATCGACAGAAAAAAAATCAATAAATAGCATCACGGAATTCATTCACGAAAATTTAATAAAGTATACACCAGAAGTATCGCGGATACTTAGAAAAGATTACGATAAAGTTCCAATGATTTTAAGTGGCGATTTTAACGTAAATTTTGCATTGGACACAGCGGTTCCTTCAATTGACTTTCTCAATACAACATTCAATTTAAAAATATGTAACAATCGCACTGAATTGACAACACGATCAAAAACAAAACGGTATTTCAAAGATATGTTGACAACATCGAAACCAAAGCATTTGTATCATATTTTAGCTATCATAAGCCACTCGTATCATTTGTTGAAATTGAAAATATTGAAGATGAATAATAATAAAATGAAGAAAATAAAATATGAACTTTATAGCAATATTATAATGAACCTATAATTATCCCGCCCCTAATGCTGCTTTCGTCTCATTCTCTCTCAGTTTGTTTTACGGAAGGTTTCACTTCTATCGCGTCTAACCGTTAGACTGGTATTTTTTTTTTTATTAAAAAATGCATGTCGACCTTTCGGGAATTGTACATATAAACAAGATTCTAAATATCAAAAATGCTAGCCCTACAAGTATGGAACCATCTGCATCACCATCCAGATCAGACGTGTACATTTCCTCAAGTGACGGAAGTGATTTTACGCCAAATCCTAAACGAATGCGCAACATGCGGGTATTGTCTGATTCTATTTCTGACTTAAATTTATTTTTCGGTTCTGACGTTTCTTAAATAAAGATATAATTTTAAAAAATACAATTTTTTGTTTATGAGATTTTATTTAATTATTTCAGATTCATGCGATCTATGGAACGTATCTATAGTTATAATATGGGACTGTTACCCTTTTTTATGCGATTTTATTACATTATTTCAGATTTATGCGGTTCTTAGCACTTTTGAAACGTATCTATAGTTTTACTATAGAACTGGTAGCTTTTTTTGTGCTGTTTTTTTTTATGCTGTTTCCTGCGGAACGTATATACCGCATAAAAACAGAATCTACTGTACATTGAATAGAGTAGCATATATGTAAATCTAAATAAAATGGCATATAATCTTTGGATTTTCGGATAGTACAATAATAAACTTGAAAGAAGAATAAGGGAAGCTAGTGGGATACAGTGAACGATATTGAAAGTTATAAGAAATGTTTTTTCTGTTACAACAACAACAATGAAACTGCGCACTAAACATGATGTTAAGGGGGCAGATACCTGTAAAATTTCAAAAAATAATTTTTTTTTTTCATAAAATGTTAATATTATATAATCCTTTAAGAATATGTCAAACAATTTTTAGAACGTAAATTTAAGTATTTCTTATATTATAGATCGTGCGCTGGGAGAGGTATAGTTACGTTGTATTCAAACTTTAGACGTGTTTTTCTCAAAACTATCTTTTTCGAATTGGCGTACACGATAACTCGTGTAATATAAAAAAAAAGTATATTATTTTAATGTATAAATAAACTGTATGCCAATTTTGAAAAAAAAATATATTGACTTCTTCATTTTAAATAATTTTAATGAAAATCAGGGAAAATATGACCATTTACAGGTATCTGTCCCCTTTATTTATTTTTTTTTTGCGAATTTGACAATTAAATGACGTCAGTACAGTTCGGAAACTACAGCAAAGGTGCCTGGAGGCTGTGGTTCAGAAGTGCATACCTCTATATTATTGGCTGATTCCTATTTAATATATGACTTCAAATAGCCTATAAATTTTATCTAAAATATATTTACTTACATTCTCTTGTTATTCACCATTTTTATTTAAATTTAGAAGTTTAACTCAATTGGCAAATTTTATATTGCTTATTTTTACTTTGCGAGCAGCTGTTTTTATCACTTTCAAATTCTTACAAGTGAAAATTTATCCAGTAAAAATCTACAACTTCCCCTCAATGAAATGCCATTTTCTTCTCTCACTTTCCCTTACTTTGCAAGTTTTTTGGATACATGAACACCAAATGGTTACAAATTATTTGCTTCGCGAACTGACTTATTATGTTATTCCTACACAACAACTACAACCTCGCAGACTATAATTTTTACAGGAAAGTACCTACATACATAAAATTGTTTAATTACGGAGACTATCTTAGAAATTTGACTTTTAAAAGACATCTTATGAGCTATGATGGATTACCGTCCAGCTTTAAACGCCATTTTTTAATAAATATTCCATTGCTTTGTAGCTTCCATCCATTAAGGTTACGCCATCCACTGCAGCGCTCGGAATAAGCATTTCAAATATCCATAGTAATTTTATGAATAATCTGCAGAACTAACAAAACAAATAAATAAAAAATGGCGGAAATGCAAGCCAAAAAGAAAAGGCTTCTTTTGAAAATCTTTGCTGTGGGTGCACTTGATTTTCCTGATACATAATTTTGATTTTTGTTTAAAAGTATAAATAAATTAATTGAAGCGTACACTTCTTTTAAGTTGTTGCTCGAGTTCCTTCTCCTAGTTGAGGTGTATGCTTTGATGTTGATCCAGAAATGGATGGACCTACACTTTTAGACGACATCGACACCGAACGGAGAAAATAACGACAGACAATCAGCTATGGCGGCCGAAGTATAATGGCTAAAATTTGTCGTTATAGTTATAATTGTTGTTGTAGCAGCATAAACATTCCTCATAGATGTAATGAAGAACCGACTGTCGTGGGATGGTGATGCACTAATGCTTCAATGAATGAGATGCTTCTTTTGGAAGAAATGGTTAAATGCCGAAAAACAAAAAATCTCAACTTTGTGTTACCCCTTCAATGCCGTATCTGTTGCATACGAACTAGATGAGCGACCTTGTGAGACTCGCATAAGTACTATACGTACGTTTGCTGTATCAAATTGAACCCCGAAACAACCACTCTTCTTTTACTCTCCCTCAGACCAATTTGATGAATGCAGTCCTGACCCGCCGGCAGGTATGGAACTATTTCTTATTTGAGACTTTCCTATTTTCACTACAGGGTGCATATTTCTATACGTATATTTGGTTTTGTGGTTTGTCTTTTACTATGACGCTTTGCTAATCGTTTGAAACCGGTGATTTTCAACTCTCTCCGTACACTTTGAAGCTATCGAGTGTCGCCGGTTGTAAAGAATTGTCACTCTATGCTTGTTTATTAGCTCGCTGGTGTTGTCTATTCATATCTCTAGTCGCTGGCTGTGTGTATTGTTAGTAGCAGACGTCATTTATTTGCGCTTGCAAACTCATCGAACAAGTTTATTTTTGGTTTTTCTTTTCTTTGAATTGGATTTTTATTTGAAATGTGGTTGTGGGTACTTACACTCCAAGTTTTGATGTATAGTAAATCAAAATGACTTCATTTCTTAGTTCAATATTTGGCTATGTTGCTCTCTCTTATTTTGCTTCTTATTTACTGTAAAAAAAAAATACTATTATTTATTCCTAGCATGAATTTATTGCTTAACTGTTTACAGCCAGGATTTGCGAAACACTTTCCTTGGTGGATTTTTTTCTTTATTCGCCAGTGAGCTATTGAATAAGTTATATATGTGTGTGTGTGTCTGTAAGGTTAGTTATTTCAATTGTAAATACTAGGTATACTCCTCCTCAGTCGTTTCGTCGCTCTAACTGTAATCTGCAGATGCGATGCAAAATATTATTGAGTTTGCGAGAGAGAATGTCTGTAAATCATTGAACGTCACAACATAGACAGAAACACTTACCGTATTCTAAGCGCGTAATGGCTGTTGTTGTTGTAGCAGCATAAACATTCCCCATAGATTGGAATGGGGAAAGCTGCTGAGGGGACAGTCCTTGGCCGGTCGTGCCTATTGCGAAGAACCGACTGTCGTGGGCGTTACGAATTCATGTCCGATTATTTTAATGTAAATATAGGTAGAAAAAAAAATTACATATGGAGGGCTCGTTTTTATTTTATATGAAAGTTCATTTCATTACATTGATGATGGTGCACTTTGGGTTCGGTATGCAATTAAAAAGCAGCGTATGCTTGCAGTTGGTGTAGGAAATTTTGCAAAGGAGAAAGAAACTGGCGAGGTTTTTTGATCCCGGATGAATCCCACAAATGATTGTAGAGCCACATAAAAAGAGAAGTGGGATTTGTACAAACAATAGCATGTAATAAAATTAGAGACTCAAAAAACTGTATAAAGAGTCATAAAATACAAAAAGAAATACAGTGTTTTGCGTCAAAATGAAATGGGTGGCAACACAATGGCCACTTGAACTTTCATTAAAAGACGCCAAAGTAATTGCAAAACTAAAAATCATGCAAAACGCTAATAAAAAAGAAATAGAACAAAAAGAGCTGCAAAAGTCGTTGTAGTTGGAATGTGCAAACAATACGTTGCAGCTGATGATGCTAATAATGAGTAGAATGGCTTGTGTTAGTGATGAAGAGGGCGTTGCATTCATAATTTTATTCAATGCTAAACAATTTAACAAATTATTGTGTGAACTGGAAAATACATGCATACATACATATGCATGTACATGTGTGTGTGGTGGACGAATGCTGTTGCATAGCACCTGTGCATTACTTTGGCATGTGGCATGTAACACGGGCTACCAAATTAAAATGGGAAAAAACCATGCAAAGGCAGGCAAGAAGGTGAGAACTGCACGGAATATCTACAATTTCGAAATGCATCGAAACTCAAGAGCTAGTGAATTGGGCTACCGCAATGCCACATAAATAGTAGTTGCAGCAACAACAAAAAATAGTGAAAGAACATGCAACATGAACATATTACAAACCACGGAGACTACATTGGCAATTAGGCATTCGCGATTTGTTTTTTTTTTTTTCGAAACGAAGAAAAACGAAAACAATTTAAAGAGAAAGAGAGTGAATGAAAGTTGAAATAAATTAGCTCTAAAATCTCATTACAAGTAATTTGCGAAAGTAAAAATCATTTCTTCGCTTTTTTAATAAATAAATCAAATTTCGCGTTGCGCTTTCATGTTTTTTTTCCATGCAAAACCATAAATGCATTTCGTTCGGTTCCTTTTTCAGTGGTTTATCATCAATTAATGGCTACTTAACGAGCTTTGGTAGTCACAAATTCACAGGTATTTGCTATTGGTGTGGATGTGTATGTGCGTGTGCGTGTGCGCATGCTTCCAGCAGCTCGGCCAACGCAATTATGCTAATGAAATTTTAATTTAATTTACGCCACTCCCTTTCCATGTCCCTTTATGCGCGTTATTGTTTATTTATTCCCCTTTTTTGTGTTTTTTTTTGCTTCTGCTGCGTAGTGTGTTGAGCACGCACGCATACACCTAAGTTCAAAGAGATACGCGCAGCACTCACATACAGGCGTGTTAGCCTAGCCACACGAATGAGCTCATTCGGCTTGAAAACTCATTTAAAAGGTATGTAATAATTTAACAACTTCCATTGATGTTGGCCATTATTCAAGACTCAACGCTTATTTGTAAATATGTGGCCCACCCACACGCCCATTGGCATTGGCAGGCTATCCTGGCAGTTTCTGTTTTTTCACCGTTTAACTACTCTAATAATCGGAGAATGTGTGTATGTGTATGTGTTAGTGTACATACACATATATTTGCTGCAAAAGTTATCAGCCAGTAACAGCTGTTAAATCGTTTGTCCGGCAACGTCAAACGTCAGCATTATCTCAGCACGAGTATCTTTCGTGGTATCTTCTGTTTTTTTCATTTCTCCTTTGCCATCCGTTTCCTTCTCTTTAACATACATGCGATACCTACACGTTCATATACATACATGCGCACATATTTATCGACACATATATATTAAATATATTTGACAGAAGTAACGAGACAGTGAGGCGCTCAATGAATTAGTAGGTTGCTGTGAATTATGGTACGTTTCTCAAGCGCTAACACGCTAATTACCACACCCTTGATGGTTCGAGTTAAAACGGTACTTTGGTATCGTTTATTTTTTCAGGTTTTTATACAATACAAGTAAATATTAATTGCACATTTATTATAATTTTATATCCACAAATGGAGCATCACAATTTTCTGCCGCCTCCGAGTAGTCAATTTCCCCTTATCGAAATAAAACCCTTCTACATAACTCGAATATACCTACAGGGTGAACGATATGAAGTGTTACCAACTTCACACTGCTTGTATCTGTAAAACAGCTCATGACATCAACGTCAAAATTGTTCTAACGACAGTTTAATATATTATAAGCCATCAAAAGCATTTGCGTCTCAGTTTTGTTGAATGTTTTTTTTCTGTGATGGAATTCAAACGTAATTGTGTGATTGCGTTATATTTGGCTGGAAAATCACAACCAGCCATTGTTCGTGGGCTCAGTCACCTCAAAGTGAATAAAATGTTTGTGTATCGCACTATAAAACGTTACAATGATACTGGTAGCATTGCAAAACGCTATGGAGGTGGACCAAAAAAAACCGCAACAACGCCAGAAATGGTTCGGAAAGTGAAGCCTCGACTTGAAGAAAATCCACGTCGAAGTGGAAGAAAAATAGCCAAAGAACTGAAAATATCGCAAGACAGCATTCGACGCATATTGAAAAATGAGCTCAAGGTCGAGGCTTACAAGTTCAAAAAAAACACACGATCTTTCACTCCAGCAAAAAAAGTTCGGTGCGAAAAAGCAAAAGAGTTGTTGCGCTTGCACGAACGTGGCGAATTTCCCAACATTGTGGTTTTCTGTTCTTTTCACTCAAAACGATCGTGTTTACTTGACCTAACGCTCATACGACAATTTGAGCCTACGTATGGCCACTCGAAGCAATTTCCCATCGCAAGTAATGGTTTGGGCCGCAGTGACCGCTGATGAACGCTCTCCAATTGTTTTTATCGAGCCTGGTGTCAAAGTGAATGCGACTTATTATCGGGAAAATGTTTTAGAAGCTGCTTTAGAGCGTGGACACGCAAACATTTCGGTCGTAGACCATGGACGTTCCAACAGAACTCGGCACCGTCTCATAAAGCTCGTGTGAACCAAGAATGGTTTAAAAATCATGTTCCACACTTCATTTTGTCCACACAATGGCTTTCGAATTCGCCAGATGCAAATCCGATGGAATGTAATGGTGAAAAATTGTGTTTTATTTACATGAATCATATGCAAAAATCATATTTAAAAAGGAACAAAATTATAGCTTTTTATATTCATCATCACCATCAAGTAGCGATTACAGCTCAGGGTTAACTTTAGCTTCATCCACAATCTTCTTCCAATCTGCACGGCTCATAGCAGCAGATCTCCAGCTCCTAACTCGTAGCTTTTTCAGGTCGGCTATGGCTTGGTCAAGCCAGGTTAACCTTGGACGTCCTCGGGCTCGGGGCATTAGAGAATTCGTTGATAAAAAAGATTTTTGGGGGCGGCTGTCTTCCATGCGCACAGTGTGCCCTAACCATCGAAGCCTTTGGGATTTAATGTGTTTAACAACATCTTCTCACCGGCATAAGTTTAGCAACTCATCGTTGTAGCGTATTCGGTACGTTCCATCATTGCAGCGGATGGGGCCAAACACCCTTCGGAGTACTTTTCGTTCGAAAACTCTTAAGCTACTTTCGTCTTTGCTTTTCAATGTCCAGCACTCGCAGCCGTAGGACAGCACCGGTAGTATTATTGACTGGCTTTTTATATTAAGCTTTATAAAAATTAAAAAGGCGGCCGCTGTAGCCGAATGGGTTGGTGCGTGATTACCATTCGTGATGCGTGATCACAGAGAGGTCGTTGGTTCGAATCTCGGTGAAAGCAAAATTAATTAAGCATTTTTCTAATAGCGGTCGCCCCTCGGCAGGCAATGGCAAACCTCCGAGTGTATTTCTGCCATGAAAAAGCTCCTCATAAAAATATCTGCCGTTCGGAGTCGGCTTAAAACTGTAGGTCCCTCCATTTGTGGAACAACATCAAGATGCACACCACAAATAGGAGGAGGAGCTCGGCCAAACACCTAACAGAAGTGTACGCGCCAATTATTTATTTATTTATTTTATAAAAATTCATGTCTCAAAAGTAAGTATACAGTTCATCATATTATTAATTTGCGAAATCAAAAACATAATTAAAATCAAATCCTAGTATTTGGTAGGATAACCATTAGACTTTACAATCGCTTTAAGTCGTGATGGCATTGATTTCACCAAGTTTTCAGTTACAGCTGGTGGTATTTTATTTCATTCTTCTAGAAAGCATACTTTAGAGTTTCAGCATATTTTATGTACTTTCGAGTTTTATAATGATGACCGTTTACGTCCGTTTTACAAAAATAACAATCATTGGTTTATGATAAGGCTGATGATGCCACATCATCGGAGAATATTGAGAAATTCGACTTTTCTGGCAACGTTTTGATTTATATCTCTTGAATTTCAATGAAACAAACAATAAAACTTTGACGTTTTAATAAGGTTAAATTATAGTAACAAACTTCTTTTGTTAATCAATGTACAGTGTGAACTTTGGTACACTTGGGAGCTTTTTCATATTTCTATTGAAAAAAAATGTGTGATAATATGTCAGATATTTTCGTAAGTTTTAACCAGTTCTGTTGTATACAGTACAGTATATACATATATACTCCAATAAATATTACGTATCTATAATAACGCATCAAAACACGTCCTTATTCCCATTTAGCGTAAGTTATACCTACATACCAAATTAGTAAACAAAAAAAAAAAAAATCTTAAAACTCACACAACTCTATTAATTATAATTCAATTACAGTCAAATATAGCTCATTCGACGAAAAAATTTTATTTTCTATAACAGTAGTGCACTAAAAAAAATCCTCAATATCGGATAATATCGTAAAAATTATGTCAAAGTTAAAAAAATAAAAAAATTCCAAATACTTCCGTCTACAGTCTCGTCAGTTGTCATTTCAGAAAAATTGTCAACACACCGTCAAAAAGGCTTGTTTTTGTTCTTTCGAACTAAAAAAACAAATTCGAGATCGGATAGAAATTGGCGAAGTTAGGAGAGATTGTTCACATCAACCCACTGAAAAACGGTTTAATGGCCATTAAATGAGATTTTGGGGGTGTATTGGAAATTTCTCCTATACCATTTTTTTTTAGTTTTTCTATACCCACAAGTTGTGCTAGGTCTCCATGAAAGTATATTTAATTTTTTTTTTTGTCACACTGTTATTTTTCAAAATATTTCAATAACCATATCGGTCCATAAATATTTTCGACTTGGTTCCAAAACTTTGGTCATATTTTTCATGATCTTTTGCGAATGAAATCCGTTTACTCCGATTGACACTACTCAAGAAGGGCTTTTTCCTAACATTGCGCCCATGATAACCAGCGCTATGCAAAACCCGGCGAATAGTTTGGGTGCTAAATTGTTTTCCAGTCTCATTTTCAACTTCAGATTTCAATTTGGGGGCACTTATTTTGGGGTTTGTCCTGATTTTTCGTACGACTAAGCTTTTTTCTCTGGGACTTAAGAGCGGCGGACGCCCACAACGCTCTTTATTAATGGTGCTTCCCGCACTTGTATATTTATCCACAATCTTTTGAACAGTAGCAAAACTCCTATCTATCAAACGATGTTCCTGTGATATTTTATAATCAGTTTTTTTAAATCATCAGAAAGCTCTTTTCCTCTTGGTGCCATTACTAAAAATGTCGCAAAAATTAATACAAAACGTACTTCCCTAAATTTTTATACTGACTTTAATTATTTCCTTTTAATAGCTTTAACTTTTAGCGCTTTAGCTTTAACACAAAAATAAATTTTATGCTAACTAAACAATCGTTTGCTACTAACTTTTGTGACATAAATTTCGCTGGCATCAAAGACAAAGCAAAGCGTGGATAACGGTACCTAAAATTTACAGCTAAATTGAGGCGCATATGAAAGCTTAACCCAGTACACAATTACCATGTGTAAAATATTTGGGAAGCGTTAGCGTCAAACAAATCCATAAATCAGGCTCCTGTATACTTATTTATGTTACTAACTGTGTGTTAAAATTGTAATCATTTTTGAACAATTTTGTCCTTGAAATCAATAAAAACTAATTTCACACAAAAAAGTTATGGTGTTTTGAATAGGCAACACTTCATATCGTTCACCCTGTATATTCAAAATAATTGGAGCGCGATGAATCATCAAATTTTAAGTTTTTTTTTTTTTTGTATATATACATACATATATATTTTTTATGTTTATATAAAATTATAGTCATTCTACAATAAAAACCATAAAGCTCGAAACTCCAACCTTTACAAAATTCACAAAAATTTCCAAAAATTGTCAACTTTTGAACTTTAGAAAACTTCAAGGCGTGCAGTTTTGTATACAGGGTTGCCAATATTCGACCATAAAGCTCGAAACTCCAACCTTTACAAAATTCACAAAAATTTCCAAAAATTGTCAACTTTTGAACTTTAGAAAACTTCAAGGCGTGCAGTTTTGTATACAGGGTTGCCAATATTCGACGGACCCATCTGGCAATCCTGTATCTTTTGACACAGACGTCATATTTTAACCATGGAACAGTACACGCCACGCGCGCGCTCCCAAATTCTTGAAATTTACATTCAACAAAAGAAGTCAATTGTGAAAACTCAACGCGCGTATAAAAAATTAAATAATGTGAAAAGTGCGCCTTCTAAGGACACCATTAAACGTTTGTACGAAAGGTTTTCGACTGGTGATGCTCTTTCTAATCCAAGGAGGCCAAATTGCTCTTGTACGGGCCAGTGTTGAGACGTCGCCAAGGACATCCCAAAATCGCCATTCTCAGCAGTTGGGCATTGCTCGGACCACTTTACAACGAATTATCCGCATTGATTTGCATTTATTCCCGTATAAGATTCAATTGACGCAAAGATTGTTGCCTACGGACAAGCCTCGTCGATTGGAATGGACCCAATAAACACATGGGTCCGTCGAATGTGGGCAACCCTGTATATATACCTATATACAGTGTACTCTCTCTTAAGTGGACACCTAAGGGACTGCAATATTTTTCCTTTATGGGAGGTCCCGCTTATGAGAAAAGTGTAAAAAAAAGTTAAAATAATTTGTGACTGATCTTTAATATTTAATCAGTTTTATTTCCAAAACCAGAACAGATATACACATAAATATTTCACAAAATAAACCGAATTTGTAAACAAACGCCAAATGTAAAAATAAATTTTGTTATGCAATGTATTCAAATTCATTTAAAAAAGTCAGATATTTTAGTTTCGCGAGTTCTTCATTTAATTTCAATACCTTGGTGGTATTTATGAAGATCAGTAAGCAATTCAACGCCTTTGAGGTCGCTGTGATATAAAGAAAGAGCGTTTAGTTTTCTCGTTTCTAAATAAGCCTTTTTATAAGCAGTGAATTAGTCGTCAATTTTCTAGTTCATCTTCAGGAGAGTTGACCAGTGAGAGTTGCCACTTGAAGATTTGATTACCAAAATTAAAATATAGTTTCGACGTCAACTTGAATTTCTTTCTGAGCTGTAATAATAATGTTGGTGAGATGAGCAATTGCCGATAGTGAAAGCTCATCCTCTATCCGTCCTATCGCCATTAGGGAAATTTGTTTTCTCTAAGTCAGCTTTGCCTTAACAATTTTTCACTGTCTATGGACTAACTTGCTTCCACGCTTTTTGAATGAAATAAACAACATATAACAAATTTTTTGATTTTGATAACTCCAAGGCAGAGTTTTAAGTTGTCCGCTTATAAGAGAACTAAAATATTTTTGGTGAGGGGAAAAGTGTCCGCATTCTGTTATGGGTGGAAGGGTTGTCCGCTCAAAAGAGACAACTTTTAAAAATCGGTAAGGATTTTTGCGGTACTGTTCGCTTATGGGATGTGTCCGTTTAAGAGAGATGTACGTTAGGAGAGAGTGCACTGTATAAAATTGGCGCTTACACCCTTTTTGGGTGTTTGGCCGAGCTCCTTCTCCTATTCGTGTCGTTCGTCTTGATGGAGGAGACCTACAGTTTGAAGCCGCAGATATTTTTTAAGAGAAACTTTTTCATGGCAGAAACATACTCGGAGCTTTGCCATTGCCTGCCGAGAGGCAACCGCTATTAGAAAAAACTTTTTCTTCATTTTGCTGTTTCACAAAGACTCGAACCTAATTTCCAATGGTAGTCACGCACCAACCCATTCGGCTACGGCGGCTGCCAGTATATGAAATTTTAGTATAATAAAGTGTTGATTTAAAAAATATTTTTTTGCACAAGATGTTAAGAATTTACTTTCACACAAAGCACATGTTCGGAAGTTTCTTATATGGAATAAAATGCTCAGCTACTTATCTAAAATCGATCATTCAAAAATTAAAGTGCCACTTATGCAAATTCTGAATAAAATGTTGGAAATTTGTATTTTTTTGTTTTTTATGAAAGTTGTTAAATTTTAGTGAATTTTAACCAAGGTTTGGAGCTTTGAGTTTTATCGTTTTTATTGTGGAACGCATTATAATTTCATGAAAACATACAAAAATGAAAATTAAAAAAAATTGTTAAAACTTAGTAAATCGTCGAGCTCGTTTCCTATTATTTTGAACGCAAGCGTATATGCATACATATTTGGTGCTAACACCCATCAATAGGGTGTTTGGTCGAGTTTCTCCTCAATGAAGGGGACCTCCCGTTTTATGCCCCCTCCGACGGCAGATGGTTTTTTATGAAGAGCTTTTTTCATGGCTTTGCCATTACTAGCCGAGGGGGGGCCACTGCATTTACAAAAAAAATGTTTACTATCATTTGGTGTTTCTTGACCGGAGTTTCGAACACCGGCACAACCCGGGCACCCATTCCGCTACGGTGGCTGAAATAAAGTAACGTTAAAATTCAAGCCAGATCCGTCGAAACCAATTAAGGGGGGACTCTACTGTAAAACTTAAAAAAAATCGATTTTTTACTTTTTGTTGAAACATACTCAGAAACAACTCCAGAATGTTCCATGAAAATCTTAAAAAGAAATCTTGAATAGTTTTCAAGTTATAAAAGTTTTAGCAAAGCAGGTATAAACTGAGCGCTCGAGAGGTTTACGGTCATATGCGTGTTTTTCTCGAAACCACGTTTTCAAAATTGCCCACATCACAGCTCCGTGAAAAATTAACATATCAAGCTCAAACTTTGATAGTATATTTTTAACAATATTTACTAGTTTTTAAAGCTATGGTGGGGAACAATTTATTATTTATAACCCCTTTTTTAATAACAAAATGACAACAAAAAAATGTCGATTTTTTAAAAAACTTCAAAAATTTTACAAAAAAATTTTTTTTTTGCAAGTAATAGGCTTAACAACTAAAAATAATGATATATAATAAAAAAAATTTGGGTTTTTTGATTTCAGATTTTTTTTAAATGCGCGACAGTGTGGGCAGATTTCAAAAGGCGTTTCGGGGGAGCGGCTGTACAGCTGCCATTTTGAAATGAAAATAAATTTAAAAATTTTTTTTGTACCCTCAAGACCTGTGTTTATGTAACCCTAAACTTTTTTTTACTAATTAAATTAATACAAGTATGAAAACAAAATCCATGAAAATTTGATTTTTACAGTAGAATCCCCCCTTAATTTCGTTGCAGTGTAAATCAATCAAAAATTCATAAATATTAAGGGTGTCGCAGCGTAAAATAATCGTGATGATTCGTTAAACTCACCTACTCCACATTGTTTTCATTCTTCCAACTATGACGCATTCATTGCGACGTGGTGACGCCTGCTGGCTGCCACTACAAACATCACCACTAAATAACCTAAGATATTCTATAAGTATGGATGTATGTATGTATGTATATGTACATGGGACCAACTGCCGCAGCTGACTAACTAACTGAATGACCGGGCAATTGGTCGGTCTGTTGTTATGGCAACAAAATAATTCCATCAATTAACAATTAAATTAGCACTAACCGCCGCCGATGATATTGACGCAAATTTTAATGTTTGCAGAGGGTGGCGACGCATATACACATGCACACTCATGCGTATGTGTGTATATGTATATGCATTTAGGCATTTACATTGCTGTAAACTGTTGCTCTCTTGCTTTCTTTTACTCTGCAATTCATTCTTTTGGTGTAAGCAATATTCTTGTTTTTCCAACTACATATTTGGAAATGCTAAAGAATGTCAGCAATGTTTAACTCACATTTTCTCGCAATCATCCCACGTTCCTTCCACCAACCCCACTAATTCTATTTTCGCTTTAGTATCGATAACTCAACAAATTTTTCAGTGCCATTGCCATTGGCAATTTCAAGTAAAAATAAACTACCTCGAATGTTATGCTGCCGCATATGAATGAGTATTTCCAATTACTCAGCTTCTTTCAGTGCTATAGTGCTGCCATCAACCTTATATTCTTCACACTTCATGCCTTTGCGTCTGCACCGCTATACTCTTCGCTTAGCACTTTTCGTTTTAGATGCTGAAGAACAACAAAACGAAAAATGAAGGAAATTATGTAAATTTTCCCAAATTTCCAAGGCATCATTACACGCCACTATTGTTTACTTGTATACAATCGCTATTTGAGGAAAAAATGCATACTTAACCTCTAGTAACTTGAACTGTCTTTTGATTAGTACGGAACTAGCCCGTTTCTGAGTGAATTATTGTTCACTTTCACACCCTGAACAAATTATTTACCATAATTGTTTAGGTTAACTTTGCTCTGGCTTTGACATCAATCATATTCCACAACCTGTGCTGTAATGACATACTTATACATATATATGTATGTATAGTCTCCATACTGGTTGTGAGCACAGATTGATTCCCCTATCCGTTTTGTACCAGCCGAACTGTCCAATAATTCGTGCAATGATTATTAACGAACTAGTCCTCTTATGTGACATTCTCCATTTTTGTTGCAGGGCTTAAGAAAGAAAACTGTTAAGACATATGTATGTACATAAGTAAATGTTTACCGTGTAGGAAGAGAAACTTCTTTAAGTAAAATAAATAAAGCTTTAATGTTTTAGTAATATGCTCACACCAGTTTCAAAAAGTTAAGTTTTGAGCCAAAACAAACAACCAGCTGAATGGAATGAGAGCTAATTCAATTTGTTTACGTTTATTTTACATGGAATATTACAAAAGCGCTTAAAACTTTTGCTTTCGTATTTTAGGAAATATAAATTAAGCATTATTATTTAAAATTGAATAAGAAAACAACTTAAGATGAGCATAATTTGGACTTTATATTGGGTATTAAATTTAGTAGTTTTTTTTTTTCGAAAAATAAATTTGCCAACCGTACGTGGGCTCTTTTCGACAATTAGTCATTTGCTTCAATCGATGGCACATGCTCTGGCTAATCAGCATTTTTCCTCATACTCGCATGAAGAAGTAAAAAAAAAAGATCGATTGATGAATCGCCATAAAAGACAAGTAATCCTTCCGATGCCGAATTAGTGCGCTACCCTAAAGGTGGGGAAAAAGTAGTGAAACAACAAAGGAGAGATTTGTTGTATATGCTCCTGTATTCTGTATTTGTATATTTATGGTGTTTGTAGGAAGTGTAGTAAAATTCTATCAACAACATACGAGTACATGCGCTCTCGAAATATAACGCAACAACTCCGTTGTATTCGTGGTTTTTTGTTGTATTCTTCTCTTCGCCGATCGTAAAATAATTTGCGAATCGCTGTAGTGCAATGTAGATGAGGAAATATTATAATAAATAAAGTGATATTTGCAGAGTTTAATTAAGAAAAAGAAACACATAAATCAACTGTTCGGGAAACTTTATAGTAGGGCGTTGGCGATGTGCATGTACAAACTTAAATAGATTGAAAAATCGCAAGCAAATATTGCGAATACAAAAAAATTTCGATCTCTTATACCCCTGCTATAAAAATATGTTGTTCAAACTCTGATTTATATCGCCAGATTGGTCAAAGGCGTTAATTGGACTAAAATTAGTACTGTACATATAATCTCTGGCTTTATTACCCAACATTTCGACCTATTTTGTACTTTAAAATTATAATTTTTTTTGTGTGTTTGCAGTCATTTGGTTTGTCGTTGCTCTGTATGAATTGTGTGATAAGTAAATATATAATTTGCTCCTTTTTTCACACCCTCAATGATTTTTTTCAAGCTACATTGTTAGTGTTGATGGCGTATGTGCGGATTTGGAAAAATTGTGTACTTTTTAGAGGTTAATTCAAAAATAAATTTTAGTTTGCATACAAGTTTTCAGTTCCAGGTGATAAAGTTTTCATCACTAATTGCAAAATTCATCACTAATTATAGTATTTGCCAAAAAAAATTTCGTTTTCTGAAAGTTGTCATTCCTTTTCTTTTCGTGTGCGCGCATGATTTGAAGCTATTTTTTTACTTCGAAAGTTATTTTTTTATTTGTTTAATATGTTCCTAAATATTTAAATTTTTGTTTGTTGGGAAAAATTTTTAAGCGCATTTTTTGGCTATGCATGCCGATATAGTTGGGGTGTGGTGTAAGTTGGAGAAACATTGTTTTAATTTTTATAAACTTTGAATAGTAAATGTTGCGTACTTTTACGGTATATGCATTTTCTTATGTGAACTAAATTTTCAATTATACTCGAATTTCTCAAGGGGGAATTAGAACAAGCATAAAAAGTACGAAAAAGTAAAAAATGAATAATAAAAATGTACTTTTATTGGCTGGCGTTGTCACAGCCCAAACATTCCGCATTCATGTTTGGGGAAAATATTTTTTTTTGTTGTGTCCTACATTTAAAAATGTTGATAACGTAGGCGAAGGCGAAAGCAAACACAGGCGGTTCTACGTAATCGGAACAACTCGGATTTATATCCGGCCACGGACTGTCCCCATATGCATATGTATGTTTGGGGAATGGTTATGATGGAACAACAACAACATGATGGTTTTGATAAAGAAGAAAGAGAACATATTGTTCAAGCGATATTCTAAGCTTAATTAAATGAAGAAATGTTATTTAACCCTGAACCCATTTCTAACAAATTTTGAAAAGGGCTTACAACTTTTTACACTCTTTAAATCTATTCTGATGATTTTATTTTTTACATTTTATGCATAATTAACCTCAACAAAAATATTATATTACTTGCCAGTCTACGCGCATTAATCTCCTCTTTTAGTACAGTTTTGCCCCACTGTCTACCCGACTTTTAACAATAAAATATGTATGCACATCGGAATTAATAATAAACGTTTGTATAATCAATTAAAAATGCGAAATATTTAAAACGTCGCACTTATTATGTGGCTACTGGTATTGCTTTTATTTTACTTGGTATTGGTGTTTTCATATTTGTACTCAAATACATGCGATGTTTGCATTTCATAGAATTATCAGACAAGGGCGTCATTTGATTACTTGTTTTTCTTCGCAAAACAATAACTATAATCGCTTTATCAAAAAACATTGTGGACTTAACAGTAGATTTGTTTATGTATTCTCTTCAGGAATGTCGTATTATATTCGCAATCGTGCCGATAGTGAAAAAAAACAAGATTTTTACTTAGCTTTAGCATTCTTTCAAGTACATTTACGGAGATTCACAAGCTGTAGTAAAATCATTTAAGAAATTTTTTTATTGGCTTACACAGAAAAAGAAAGTAAAAAAACAACAACTCTGAGTGGTATATGTACACATGGTGAAAGATTACAGATGCGGCCAATATCAGACCGTTAACCGGCTCTCAGCGAATTTAACAGAATTTGCTGATTGGCTGGCGTAACAGGGGACTCAAAGCGGTTTGTTTACAAAAAAAAATAGAGTGCTAGTCAAATATGGAAAATCGACACAACCTCACTTAGTTGCCATCTGAGCAACGACTGATTGGATGAGTGATTATCGAAAATGATCGTGCATAATTCGGCTGCCGAATACTCTGTAAAGTGGCATATGCCCGCAGTCGCGCGCATAATTTTGTTTTTCACCATACCTAATGGACAGACCTGGTAAATCTATCATCCTTGATATATACGAGGGGTTATATAATATGTAAGTGCTCAGCTGGTTTCTGTCACTTCAAATGAGCTTCTTGGCTACGTTATGCAAGAATTTCTTAGGCTGGTATAGTTTTTAGAAGTTGGACCTGTTCACAACTATGCTAGTTTTTTAAGATTTTGGTTTATGATTTATGACTATGTGACTATGTGAGTCCCCTAATTAAATAAATGTGTTACTTTTAACAGTATTAGTATGTCGTATGACCAGGTATTATTTCATGTTGATAATTATTATATTAAAATTCAAAATTTATTATATCAAAATTAAAAAAAAACTGGTATTGGTAAAATTGAAGGACTTCGATTTTTTTATTTAACTTTAAACATAAATATTATTTTAATATTTATTATACGATTCACATATGTAGTTACGATTATCCGAAGTACTTAGATCAAATATATGGCATTTTGTTCGATAATTTTTGTCGATTTTGAAAACCATAACATAATTCCGTGATTGAAAAATCCTTGTTGTATCAGTATAAAACATTTCTTCACATCTCATACTTTTTGGCGTATGTCGATGAAATGGCAATCTCTGGCCGGATATAAATCCGGATTCTTCCGGTAACGTAGAATTGTTGTGTGGAACGATGAGTAAAAAACTTAGCTCGTTTCTGAAATGGGTCTGAACCTCATTGCCTAATAACCCAATTAAGTATAATATTTTAATATAATACCTTCTACTCAAATATGAACGAGACGTTATCAATAAAACGGTCCGCGGATGACATATGGCAAAAATAAATTTTTTGTTTTTTGGTAGGACTGTTATAAGCTTACATGGCAAATTTCAGCATGATATGTCACATAGTTTGTTTTCTGTGCTACTGTAAACAAGTCAAGCTCGAGTGTGTTCTTCGAATTCTCGTTCGAAGTCTCGTTCATCTTTGAGTAGAAGATATAATTATTTATAAAGGGTCTTTAAAAAAACGTCCCTAGATATTGTTTTAAAATGAAACATGTACAAATTTAGAATCTGAAAGCTTTCACTATTTTTATTAAAATTAATTAAATGTCCATCACAAGCACGTCTACAGTTAAAATCCGCCAAACAGTCGATTCATGAATGCCTAATTGTTGAGACTGTCGAGATATCGACAACACTTTGCGCTACATCAGCAATCTTCTTAACAGAACGTCCAGTTTTTGGTCTGCCAGTACTTTTTCTATCCGCTACAGAATCAATTTCTTGAAATTTTTTCACCAATCTGAATTGTTCTTAAAGATCGACTATTTTTCATAATATTGCTCTCGAACATACCCCCAATTCCAATCTTGATTGAAAGGGAAGCTCGCTCGAGTGCCTTAAGATTAAAAGGTATATCTGAACTTAAAAGTGGGGATATGAAAGGACATTTAAAGATCTTAGAAGACTTCCTACATAGTCCCATTCCTCATAGGGATGATATACTATCATCCAAACCAATACTCTTCAGTAACTTCCAAGTTATAATTAATGAACGCACAGACTAGAGAACTAATTCTATCACTTTCAAACCCAGCTCTCAGCTATGGTTTACTGATGGGTCCAAATTGGAAAATGGTAGAACAGGCACAGGAATCAATGGGTCTAAATTCAAAAAATCGATTCCGATGGGACTCTACCCAACAATATTCCTTAGCAGGAAAATGAGAGGTACTCACATCTACATACTTTCAGATAGCCAAGCGGCTCTAAAAGCCCTTCTATTCACAACTATCACCTCTAAATTGCTAAATGATTACCTAAACCTTCTCAACACGTTAGGAAACCTCGACAGAGTAACAATAGGCTGGATTTCGGGGCATGAAGGACATGAGGGAAATAAAATGGCTGATGACCATGCAACACAAGGAGCAAATATGCAACTTACTGTTCCTGAGCCTTTCTGTGGGCTCACAAAAGGCCACATTAATGAATTCCTTAGGAAATGGGAAGAAAGGAAATTTGCTGCACATTGGCTAAACTGTGCCGGTCAGCGACAAGCCAAACTATTCCTAAGTCCCAACAAAGGAATATCTGACAAGCTTCTCTCACTAAGCAGAGTAGATCTGCGTCTTTTAACAGGATATCTTACAGGTCACTGCAGCCTGAGGTATCATCTAACTAATATTGGTCTATCTGAGACCAATGTCTGCCGCTTTTGCGAAATGGACATAGAAAGCTCAGAACCTGTGCTTTGTGGATGTCCTGCGTTGGGCAGATAGAGACTTCATCACCTTGGTGGTATCGTAGTATCTCCATGCAATCTTTGCAACAACAAACCCAAAATTGTGCTAAAATTTTTAAAAAGCCTAAAACTCTAGAGTTAAAAAAATTGGCCTTTCACAATAGATCAGCTCTGGTCGCAGTGCGTAATGGCCTTCTAATAATAATAATAATAAGTTTCAATATTTTTAATGCATTTTTTATCGTGCAAAATTTTACATCTATCTACTTGAAAAAATTCAAAGATGGCATAAAAAAAGGTACAGTCTGGGAATTATTCACTACTAACATCTAAGCGTCACTTTTGAAATATCCGATATTTATTAATATTTGTATAGTAAATATAATTTTATTATATGTAATTTTATTAAAAAAGTTTTAAAAATTTATATTTGAATATATTTATGTACGGCCTAATAAAATAAAATATTAATTTCCCCTTTTTTTCTGAATCTGTTGTTAACAGGCACGCATAGCCATGCTATTGGGCGAACGAAAATGTCTCGAGAGCCTCAAGTCCGATCTAACACGACGCATTAAAATGTTAGAGTACGCTTTGCGCCAAGAGCGTGCCAAATTCTATCGACTAAAATATGGTACTGATCCGCCTCAATTGAACGAATTGAAACCGCCAACAGATGATGCCGGTCTCGGCAGTGAGGTTGCGCCCGATTCCGAAGTACCCTACAGTTCAGTATCGAATACAACTTGGCGACAGGGCAGACAAATGCTGCGGCAGTATTTGGCCGAAATCGGTTACACAGATAATATAATCGACGTGCGTTCGAATCGGGTGCGCTCCATACTTGGTCTCAATAATAACTCCGAACAGGAGGAGAATGTCAGTCCAAACATCAATGGCAATGAGAATAATAAGCGTGCTGCGGAATCCGAGGGTTAGTAATGAATTTAATGAATTTAAAATTATTGAGCATTTTCAATTACATAATTGTGTTTGTTAGGTCGTCGCACACCAGCTAAGAAAGCACAACAAAACGATGCCATAATTTTAGATACTGAAGCAGCGGTAATGGCTAATTTTGAATTTCTTGGCACTACTGAAATGTCCGATGATGATGAGATTTCCGATGATCTCGAAATGGTATCTGGTGAGAATGATGATGCCGATGTGAAGACTACAAAGCGTAACAAGTGTAGCAAGGATATGATTAGCGAAGGTAGGACATAAAGTTACGAATTTGACAGAAATTAAAAAAAAAAAGAAAAAATAAAAAAAACTATACACGCATACTTACATACATACGCGTGAATGTATGCAAATACTTGAATTTATGTACTAATATTGCAACTATTGTCTAATACATACTTACTAAAATGCGTACTCTTGCCATTTGCTTCTTCACTATTAATTTTATTCTATCGCGCATCTATGTATCTACTTATCTACCTAACGCCAATTTGGTACGATTTTCATTTCTCTTGCTTTGCACTTTTGTAATGGCTGGTAATGAAAGAAAGTTCTTATCAAGAATAAACGCTTAATGCCTTTTTGTAAGCTTGAAAATAGAAAGAAATAGGGTTTGGTCAAAAAAAAAAAAAAATACCTAAATTAATATTCATAGTAAGAACGAGTGAAATGGAAAGTTTTTGAAGAAAAATTTTAATAAATTAATAAATTTTAATAATTGTAAATATAATAATCACACTTTTGGCGGCAAACATGGATACATTTTACTTTCTTTTGCGAGAGAGTTAAGGGGTTAGGGGTAGTCAGAGGTCCGAAAAAATGATGATTTTCAATAATTTTTTTTTGCGACTATTTACAAATATTTTACAAAAATAAAAACATAGCATTAATATATCATGTTTTGACTTGACTTTTATCAAAATTTCAAACAAAAAAATTAATAATTGTAAAAGTTATCGCTGTTTGTATGGAGCCCGTTTCTCCAGAAGTCGCTTGCGGTGATCATCACAAGTTCTTGGAGATTCATCTAAAATCAATCGGACAAGAGAAATTAGTTTTATTAATAAATAATCTTGTGCCTGATTGAAGCTTTTTTTCAAAATTAACAATATGGCGGCCTCAGGAAATATTTTTCAGATTTTCGAGAAAAAAACCGACAATTCATTTAAAAAAAAAAATCGAAATTAAAAAAAAAAAATTCTTCGATCAGGCACGAGTTTTTTATGTTTTTCCAAAACAGTATACATTTTATTGAAATATACAAGCGGTTTTTAAGTTATAGTGATCTCAACAGTTCAAAAAACATAGTTTTGAGAAAAACGCATTTAAAGTTTTTCTATCGAGCTCCGGAGCGCCCGAACGCCCTTTGTTAATTGTTTAATAACTCGAAAAGTATTTGTCGGATTCACTTCAAATTTTCACAGAAAATGCAAAAAAAAAAATAAAATTTTTGAAAATTCTGACTACCCCTAACCCCTAACTAGAGAATGTTTTCGTTCATCAACTTGATTTTACCATTGCAAATTTCACTTATTCGCTGTGCAAATTCTATACATTCAATTTGATTTTTTGATTTTTGCTATTCGTATCAAGGCGCATTCATTAAAGATGGTGGTGGGCACTAGACCAACAACAATGTTTTGTGCATTTGATTGGCAGGGCAAAGTGTTGGCAAAGTAGAAAACAAAGAATAAATTCGCCTTGTTTCATTCAGTGCTGACAGCTACATGGACGCGCCGAAAGAAAAACCAAAAAAACAGCTGATTTACCGATACTACCCAAGGCGAATCAAGTACTCTATCATCCTTGGATACCACTTTTAATAAATTCGCCTTGTTTCGTAACTTTTAAATAAACACTTGAGTGAGCTAAAAATTAAACTACCACAATTTTCAATTTTTAAATTTCATTTCTTAAATATAATTTGTATAATAATATAATAAATATTTATTAAATTTATTGTTCTCATGCCATATAACAAACTGTTCGGTAAAAAAAAATGTTTGACAAAAGAATTTTAAATTTTTCATGCATTAATAAGAGAGACTTTTTGTTGCAAGTAGCTGAAGCAATACTTGACTTGCAAAGAAATTTTATACTTTGAATAAGTAAAATCCATTAATAAAAAATTATATATAACTCGGTTTGCGGCCGGCCATTCGGTTACGACGGCTGGCAATTAAAAAAATTAGTTTGAGTAATTATGACAGTCCGCCGAAGCCGAATGATTTGTTGCGTGACTACCATTCGGAAGTGCGCAGGTTCGAATGTTCGTACATGAAACACCAAAGTGATAGAAAAAGTTTTTTTTCTATCAGCGGCCGCTCCTCGGCCAGCAATGGCAAATCTCTGAGTGTATTTTTGACATGAAAAAGCTCCTCATAAAAAATATCTGCCGTTCGGAGTCGGCTTGAAACTGTACGTTCCTCCATTTGTGGAACAACAGCAAGACGCACATCTCAAATAGGAAGAGGAGCTCGGCCAAACACCCAAAAATGGTGTAAACGCCAATTATATTATATATAAAGGGTGATCAATTTATAGTTATCGTATTTCAAATTGGAATAAAACAACGAAAATTCAAATTGATTGTACAACTTTAATTATTTTTGTATAGAACCGTTCTTTTCAAATGTTGGCCGCAACTGCGTCGTAATTCGGCCATCCGTAAACACCAATATTGAATGACTCGCTGGATGACTTCTGTCGGTATCTCGTGAACAACTTTAGTAATGTTGGTTTCCTATGCCTCAATCGAAGCTGGTTTGTCCACGAAGCATTTAGACTTTACATATCCCTACAAATAATAGTTCAAAGGCGTGATATCACATGATCTTGGTGGCCAATCCACTGGTCCCAGACGAGAGATAAACTGCTCACCGAAACGATGACGCAGCAAATTCATTGTTTCACAAACTCTATGGCAGGTAGTGCCGTCTTGCTGGAATTAATGTTGTGGATATCACGAGCTTCAATTTCCAGCATCAAAAAACCGTTTATCATGGCGCGATAGATTTCATCATTCACTGTTACATTGGCAGCAGCCTCGTCTTTGAATAAATATGGGCGGATAATTCCTCCAGCTCATAGGCCGCACTAAACTGTTGTTTTTTGTGGATGTAATGGCTGTTCCTGAATGACTTCGGGTTGCTCTTCAGGACAAATATGGCAATTTTGCTTATTGACGTATCCATTAAGCTGAAAACGAACCTCATCGCTGAACAAAATTCTGGTCCCTCTCGGATTTTCGGCGAGTTTTTCAAGAGCCCAACGACCGAAATTATGACGCTTTGGAAGATCGGCCGTTTCCAAATATTGATGAAGATCTTTGCGTAAAATCGCCCAAGTAGTATTATAAGATAGGCCAATTTGTTGTTGTTGTAGCAGTAAGAAAAGCACCGTCAGTGTAAAGTATTTCACCGGTCGTCTTCGTCAGGCTCATCTAAAGGTAGACCCAGAAAACATGCTGTTTCGACAGGTTGGGCCCAGAGGGAGAGGGGTGTTAGTTGAGTGGGTTTTCCATGGCAGCCGGTTCTACGTCACCGGAATGACTCGGATTTTTCCCGACCAAGAGCTGCCGTCCCAGTAAGCTAGCCCTGTCTAGTGAACAGTCTATAGGCCAAGTTGTTGAGATCGCCGCCGAATCCATTCTTCCGGATCTTCGGCAAAGCTCTCATTTACTGCTGCAATATTCGCTTCAAATCCGGCTGTGCGTGGTCTAATCGGTCGAGTATCATTCAGTAATGTAAAATTATTCTCTATTGATTATTGTTATTCTCTATCGATGGTTTGCTTTGTTAAGTTTGCCTAAGCGCGCCACGAACTCTTTTCACAGAGCGTCGATTTTCCTAATACAATTAATTGGGCGATTTTCAAACGTTGTGAAAGCGTGAGTTTTTCTATGTTGAAATGTCAATGAATGTTTAAAAAAATTATGTATGTCGTTTGACAGTAGTTACGCGTGATCTGTCAAAAACCACCCATTGGAAAAATTGCCGCCGATCTGATCACCCTTTATATATAAAGTATAAATTTATGACAGTTTTGATAAAAAAATTTCAACTTACACAATTTTAAAATGATTAGATAAAATATAACTTTTTTCTTCCTATAAATAAAAGCACTCAAACTATGCTTAGCTTATCTATCCTTTACATTTCTCACTACCAAATAAGTATGCAAATGTCGTTATCGTTGCGCTTTTCTTTATCGCTTTCCAATATTCAAAACCTTTAGTTTTCATTGAGGGAAACACATATTTAGCAAAAATTTGTTTTTAGCTTATTTTTAGATAAAACACATTTTTAAGGTTATTCGTATACAAATATTAACTAACATTTTTTGTAGCGGATTTTTTAAACTAATCCGACTTTCCAAAGATAACTCAAGTTCCAAGGCTACTATTTTTTTATGATAGTTTCTCCACCTCTAAGCTTCAAAGTCAGTCATTAAGCGAAGTTTAAAAAAAAAAACCTTCGTCCCTCATCCAATTTTCCACTTTTTCTTCACACCACTTGTTTACATTACTTTAGTTCGTTTTCGAGTATTCTCTCATTTTCCGCCCTCACTTATGTATTTAAATATAATCGAATTCAATTCATTTTCATTGCAATAAAATCACGCAGCTGTTGCGCAGTCGCACTGAGCGAACCAAAGAAATAAAATCAGCTACAACAAGTACAAGACATTTTCTTCGCTTCTTTCTATTTCAACAATTATTTTGTATTTTTTGTGTTCTTTTTTTCATTTTTTTTTATATTTAAAAGATCTTGATGCCGAGGTTGGGGAGCAGCTTCTGAATGATATAAATCTAATAACCGAAGGTGCTTATTATTCTTATAAATAGTTGTTCCTTTTCAAAAGTATAATTAAGCATTTTGGCTTTTTTTTACTCCTGCCTCTTATTGTGAATGCATTTCGGGCGAGTGGCAAACAGCAAAGTTTCGAAAATGTACTAACAAAAATTTTTTCGCGGTAAATTTTGCGCTGTGCAATATAAAATGAAAACTAAAAGTAGTACGAAGTTAAATAATGAATTACGACAATAAAAATGCCAATTTGTATTTTTTATTTATTTAATTTTTTCCAATTTGAATATCCCTACTAATTTTTATTTATTATTTATTTTATTTTTTCCCCTACTAATTTGTATTTTTTCCCCCAAATTTGAATATCCCCACTAATTTGTATTATTTTTTTTTTTTTAATTTTTTCTCAACTAATTTGTATTTTTTATTTATTTTATTTTTTCCCTACTAATTTGTATTTTTTATTTATTTTATTTGTTCCCCACTAATTTGTAATTTTTATTTATTTGATTTTTTCCCTACTAATTTGTATTTTTTATTTATTTAATTTTTTCTAATTTGAATATCCCCACTAATTTGTATTTTTTATTTATTTTATTTGTTCCCCACTAATTTGTAATATATTTTATTTTTTCCCCTACTAATTTGTATTTTTCCCCCCAAATTTGAATATCCCCACTAATTTGTATTATTTCCCCCCCCCCCCCCCCCAACTAATTTGTATTTTTTATTTATTTTATTTTTTCCCTACTAATTTGTATTTTTTATTTATTTAATTTTTTCTAATTTGAATATTCCCACTAATTTGTATTTTTTATTTATTTTATTTGTTCCCCACTAATTTGTAATTTTTAATTATTTCATTTTTCCCTACTAATTTGTATTTTTTATTTATTTAATTTTTTCTAATTTGAATATTCCCACTAATTTGAATTTTTTATTTATTTTTTTCCCCTACTAATTTGTATTTTTTATTTATTTTATTTGTTCCCCACTAATTTGTATTTTTTATTTATTTTATTTTTTCCCTATTAATTTGTATTTTTTATTTATTTAATTTTTTCTAATTTGAATATTCCCACTAATTTGTATTTTTTATTTATTTTATTTGTTCCCCACTAATTTGCAATTTTTAATTATTTCATTTTTCCCTACTAATTTGTATTTTTTATTAATTTAATTTTTTCTAATTTGAATATCCCCACTAATTTGAATTTTTTATTTATTTTATTTGTTCCCCACTAATTTGTATTTTTTATTTATTTTATTTTTTCCCTACTAGTTTGTATTTTTTATTTATTTAATTTTTTCTAATTTGAATATTCCCACTAATTTGTATTTTTTATTTATTTGATTTTTTCCCCATTAATTTGTATTTTTTATTTATTTTACGTTTCCCAATTTGAATATCCCTACTAATTTCTATTATTATTATTTTTTTTTTAATTTTTCCCCAAATAATTTGTATTTTTTATTTATTTTACGTTTCCCAATTTGAATATCCCCACTAATTTGAATTTTTTATTTATTTGATTTTTTCCCTACTAATTTGTATTTTTTATTGTATTAATTTAATTTTTTCTAATTTGAATATCCCCACTAATTTGCATTTTTTATTTATTTTATTTGTTCCCCACTAATTTGTATTTTTTATTTATTTAATTATTTCTAATTTGAATATCCCCACTAATTTGTATTTTTTCTTTATTTTATTTTTTCCCCATTAATTTGTATTTTTTATTTATTTTACGTTTCCCAATTTGAATATCCCTACTAATTTGTATTATTATATTTTTTTTTTAATTTTTCCCCAAATAATTTGTATTTTTTATTTATTTTACGTTTCCCAATTTGAATATCCCTACTAATTTGTATTATTATTTTTTTTTTTAATTTTTTCCCCAAATAATTTGTATTTTTTATTTATTTTATGGTGACATTCGGGACATGTTCTTCGATTTCGATGTTACTCAAATATGTTGCTCTCTGGTCAAAATAATGAGACACGTATTTTTTTGTTCGCCCGAAAAAATTTTTTTTTCAAGATTTATCGGCAATTTTCTTTTTCGGCTCAAAATCGATTTTTTTATTTAATTATGTAAGAAAAAATTTTTTTTAATTGCTCATAACTTAGTCAAAAATGAACGATTTTAATGATTCTGGGTTCAAAATGATCGTCATTACTTGTACGGGCGACTTCATGTACAAACAATAGTAAAAAAGTAGTTGACATTTTTTTATTTTGCAAAAAACAAAAAGTGCGAATTTTTTTCGAAATTCAATATTTCAAAAAGTGTATTTTTTTAACTTTTTCCATATCAAGAGGACACCTCAAACTTCAATTGAGCTGAATGCCCAGTTGCTAAAATCAGTTGTTTTTGAGTAATGAATTTTTTAGTAAAAAACCTGTTTTTCGGCACAACCGTGAACTGCTCAGTAAATATTGACAAAAATAGTATCCACACTACAAAAAAAAAAAAAAATGACAGAAATTGATGATCTTAATGATTTTATTGTTAACATTCAAATATTGTGATATCAACTTCAATTGTTCAAGCGCGACAATCCAGAATTTAAAATCGGATTTTACACTCTCCGACTGAAATGGATTGTCCTTTCACCTATGAAGCAAGTTTGTTTGTGCATTCATTGCACTAATTTTGAATTACTATTAGTGGGCCTGAAGTATTGCTTAAATAGGTATGGTGTCGAAGTTTTGAATTTGTGTAATATCGTCCTTTCTGTCGGAGTCTGTTCAGTAAACAGCGATGCATGCGTATTTAAAGAAGGGGAGTCAATGGAATAGTCGAAAAAATCACCGATTATTTTCAAGACGAAGTCCAGGAAGACCGAACTTTCGCTGTGTGGGAAGGTAATGATCCCCTATGCCAACGCACACCCCTTTGCCGTGTCTTGTCGCAGAAAACAACCATTTCATTTGAAGCTTCGATGTTTTGAATTCATGAAATTGGAATCGATTCTTAAAATGACTAGCCGCTCCATTTTGAACCCAGAATCATTAAAATCGGTTCATTTATGACTAAGTTATGAGAAATTAACAAAAATGTTTTCTTATATAATTAAAAAATCGATTTTAAGCCGAAAAAAAATTGCCGATAAAAGTTGGAAAATTTTTTTTCGTGCGAACAAAGAAATACGTGTCACATTATTTTGACCAGAGAGCAACATATTTGAGTTACATCGAAATCGAAGAACATGTCCCGAATAGCCCGGTTGAATTGAAATGCAAAGCATCTATTTTATTTTTCGAATTTGAATATACCTACTAATTTGTATTTTTTATAGTATTTATTTTATTTTTTGTAATCATAATCGAAAAAATATAAAAACATATTTGTTTTAAAAATATGTTCACAAATTTAAATAAAAAAAGTGTTGTTGTTGTAGCAGCATAAACATTCCCCATACATTTATATGGGGAATGCTGCTAAAGTGACAGTCCTTGGCCGGAATAAATAAAATAAAATAATCTTCTCCTTTGCTGTTTGCTGTTTGCTCTCGCCATCGCTTTCTGTCTATCAGCAACCTTTCAATATGAACCTCTCATAATTTAGATACAATATTGCTTTTTCATAGAAAATATACAAATATATATTTGCTTGAAACTAATTAATTTCTTTTTTACTCTTCCTTTCTATGAAATATTTATCAAAATTTCCATCACATCTATTACAAAACCTGGTTTAACCTTGCTCATCACAACTCTCTCTCAAAAAAAAATGTGTAAATGGACCCATCCCACCGCCGTTATCCACTCTTCTTCCCACACCACACATCCAATCCCTGACATATATCTCCCCCCTCTAAGGATACTCATCATCGAATACCACGGAACAATTGAACAACACTGCTAACAACGTAGCTGCCTCAGCCGCGGCTCGGCGCAATCTCATCACCGCCGTCACAGCCGGTGGCGACGAAGAGGTTGATGCTTCGCTTGGCCTAGGCGAGCTTGCTCAACTAACGGTGAATAACGAGGCGGAGAGTTCGTACGATGCAAACGCCAAGGACGGCACTGGCGGCGGTACTGGTAGCTACCGCAAAACCTGGAACGCCAAATATACGCTGCGTTCGCATTTCGATGGTGTACGCGCATTGATTTTCCACCCGGAAGAGCCGGTGCTGATCACCGCTTCTGAAGATCACACACTCAAATTGTGGAATCTACAGAAAACGGTACAAGCCAAAAAGTCAGCTAGTCTCGATGTGGAGCCATTGTACACGTTCCGTGCGCACACCGGCCCCGTACTGTGTCTCGGCATGTCCACTACCGGTGAATTTTGCTATTCGGGCGGTTTGGATGGTAACATTGAATGTTGGCAACTACCATCGCCCAATATCGATCCTTACGATTGCTATGATCCGAGCGTACACTCTGGCACATTGGAGGGCCACACAGACGCCGTGTGGGGTCTGACTACGATGCATAGCAATATTGTGTCATGCTCAGCCGATGGCACCGTGAAACTCTGGTCGCCGTACACCAAGGAACCGCTGTTGCGCACCTACACTGCTTCCGAGGCTGAAGGTACACCATCATCGGTTGATTTTGTGCGCAACGAGGTGGATCACATTGTCGTGGCATATAATAGTGCACATTGTATTGTGTATGACACAGAGACCGGCAAGCAGGTGGTCAAATTGGAGGCTGCTCAGGAGATGTCTGGCAATACGGGGAAATTTATTAACAAAGTGGTATCGCATCCGACGCTGCCTATAACGATCACTGCACATGAGGATCGTCACATACGCTTCTGGGATAACGTATCGGGGACGTTGATACATTCGATGGTGGCACATTTGGAGCCTGTCACGTCGCTCGCCGTGGACGCGCATGGGCTGTACTTGCTGTCGGGCTCACATGACTGCTCGATACGACTTTGGAATTTGGACAATAAGACATGTGTGCAAGAGATTACAGCGCATCGCAAGAAGTTCGATGAAAGTATATTCGATGTGGCGTTCCATGCTACCAAACCATACATCGCTAGCGCCGGAGCAGATGGCTTGGCCAAGGTGTTTGTTTAAGTATAAATTTTGGATAAAGCGCAATCTATAGCAGCACCAACACCATCACCAAAACCACAACAACAACAACAACATGTTAGATGATACAAAAGAAGCTTGACGGTAGTGATGTTAAAATTGATCATAATGACTAAGCGAAGTTGACGAAGCCGGCAGAGGAATAGAAACGCGTGCAGTAGAACTCCGGACACCGTGGGGAGAAGGAAGTCGAATAGCAAGCAATTGAGCGGTTAAACAGTAGTGCAAGTAGAGCTGTAGTTGGTTTAAATTAACAAAGCAGAAGTAACAGAAACAAAATATATACAAATATGATACATTTATTATTATGAAAATATGGATTAAGAAGCATTTCTACTACATACATACAACAACAAAAAGAAAATTGCTATATATATATATGCATAATAAATAAATAATAAAACTTTTCTAAAAAAAAAACAAAAAACAAAAAGAAAATAAAAAATAAAACAAAAATTAAAACTAAATTAAAGAGCATTCATGAATCTGATGAATGTTTCCCATGTCTTAGAAGTAGCGCTAGAGAGTACATATTTGCGAACGCAAGCGGCAAACGAATGATATACTCAACCACAATTGAATACGTGTATATTAAGTGTATGAATAAATTTAAAATATATGTAGCTTACAAATACAAACGATTGAATTGGTTTTTGTTTTTCAACAGAGGTTTTTCAAACAGCCTCGTTTTGGCAAGCCACGTTTATGCAGCATTTTTCATTTTGTACATTTTGGAAGCAACGCGGATTTGCAATCGTAAGGCAAATACAATCCATAGGCTTCATTAAAAAAATTTTAAAAAAGCTTTACCTCTTCAAAAAATATTTAAACTCTAAAGCGAAGCTTTGAAATTATTAGCAAATTTGTGAGAGGCTTAAGAGACTTCAACGCCATGTCCTTTAAGGGGTTAGGTGGGTTTCAAAAGCTCAAAATAGGTACATTTTTATTAATTTTTTTTTATTTAATCAACAGAATATTTCATTCCATCAATTTAACACATAAAAGATACATATTTTATAAGTAGTTTGTGAAATTTTCATTGAAAAATTTTGAAAATTAAGGCGTGGACACGTCGTCTCCTATGACCCCTAAAAAAAGTTCTCTCGGCGTAGTCAGGATAACTCATGACAGATTCATCTGAAATTCAAAAACAAAAAATTTTCTGTTAGTAGATGTTTCAAACTCGTGCTTGGACGAAGGAAAAAAAAAAACAAAAATTAAATTTTTGGCGGCGTTGAAAACAAAAAACCCTTATTTTGAGTAGAATTTGCACCCTTCATGCCCTTGAAAAATTACTTGGAATAGAAAAAAAAATTCCTTCGTTCAAGCACGAGATAATGTTATTTTGAAGAAGTGTGCAAAATTTGAAAGGGATCGGTTCATAAGTTTTCGAGAAATCGTGACTACCGACTTAAAAAATCGAGTTTTGAGATAAACGCGTTTAAAAACGAAACGCTGCACTGACATGGCCTGATGGGCGGAACTTCTGAAGGGTCTATCTCGTAGAATTTTACTCGGATCAATTTGAAATTTTAGGAGAATATTTTAAACATATTATACTATTTAATAAGACAAAAAAAATCGATTTTTTGAAATTTTGAAACCCACCTAACCCATTAAGGTACATATACAGATAGCCGGCGTCAAAATAAAGTGTAAACCATATAAGTTTTGACTATTTATTTTGTAATTTCAAATATATTTTTTTTTTAAATACAGTTCATACTACAACAAAAACCATATAAAGCAAAGTTATATAAGCAAAATACTAAGTTCGCGTATAAAATTTGTAAAAATTCGGCAAATTTTCAGCAAGATTTCAAACTTTTTATTTGGAATTAAAAAAAAAAATCGTGTATGCAGCTGTACAGACCATTGAATTTCAGTTTAATAAACCGCGAGGCGTATTTTTTTATAAAAATAAATAAATAATAATTTTTATAAAAATAATAAATAAAAACAACAAAAACCATATAAAACAAGTATTCGAATAAAATTTGTTAAAGGCAAATTTTCAGCAATATTTCAAACTTTTTACTAAAATTATTTTTTTTTTTTAATTTCGGGTATGCGGTTTTATAAATCATTGAATTTCGGTATAAAAAAGTGCGAGTCGTATTTTTTTATAAAAATATAGTTCATACTACAACAAAAACCACGTAAAGCATTGTTTCGAACTATGTATAAAATTTGTCGATTTTCATCAAAATTTCAAACTTTTTACTCAGAATTTTTAGAAACATTTTGAAAATTGCGTTGATTTTTTACAATTTTACTTTTTTTGTCGTCCTATGAACTCATGAAATAATAAAAGGTTTTGCTCAGTAAGCAAAATTCTCGTTTCCTCTTGACAAATCGGCTCCCTTAGCAAGACACTGGGTTGCTAACTCTAGAAATTTAGAGTAAAAGTGGAGGAAAAGTAAAATATGTAGGAAAAACATTTCGCTTTCAGAAGGATGTGCTTATGAGCAAGAACTTGCTCGGTGCGCTCAGGACGATATGGAGCACATCCGGACATACCGCTTAAATCAGGATATCATAAATGGGACAATGAGCGTGAAAGATGGACATTTTGACAATCTGAGCCCGATGCCTTTCAAATATAGGTTGCGGAAGTACTCACTAGATTGTTTTAAGGGGGGGGTAAGGGATAAACGCTAAAAAAACACTTTTTTCATGAATTTATTGTAGCGAAACGGTTCAAGTCAGTTTATTAAAAGTTGTTGCATATTATAAAGTAACATTTCAAGAATATTTGATCAAATTTTCATGTAAAAATATTGCAAAATGAGCGAATGAGAGCACATTTACGTAGACGTCTTTTCAAAAATACATTTTGCAGTAGTCAGCATATCTCAGCGTAGAATCATCTGAAATCAAAAAAATCTAATAATTTAGTTAAAGTATGAGTTAAACTTCCCCCCAACGTTTATTTTGACGATTTATTTTCATTTTCAGCCATTTGGTAGTCGTTTGAAGTAAAAAGTGATTTTTGACGAAAAAATGCCACCATTTTGTAGGTGTAAAACCACCACCACGAAAAAAAACGTTGGGGGGAGGTTTTTTATATGTAAAATATGTGTGCAAAATTTCAAAAGGATCGGTTGAGTAGTTTTCAAATGCCAATGACTACGCACTTTAAAAAAAAAGGTTCGAGAAAACCGCGTTTAAAGTTTGTAACGGACTACGCGCGCAACTGCTGCGTCTCGGCAGATGTTTGAGGCGGCTCGGCTTTATGCTCTATAGCTTAAAAAGTTTTGCTCGGATTGACTTAAAATTTTAACACGGTATTTTTGAAATGTTTTACTACAATAACATGCAAAAAAAAAAAAATCGATTTTTATCCCTTACCTTAAAAATTAATTCATAAAATATAATTCTAGGATTATATTTATAATTTAAGTAATTTGGACCAAAAAGATATTTAATTTTCCACTTTCCTCGCTCTTCTTAAATGCGACCTTTTGTAAGGGAGTGTCAGAATTCTAATGTCACATGTGAGCAAACCTTTAATAATTGAATCATACTATGAACTGTGTTTTTATAAACAAATAAGTGGAATTAAAAAGTAAATACACCTAATTCTCTGTTTACACGTTAGATATGTTCCCAAAAATTTCGTGTAGAAAGTGAAGTAGGTGAAAACAGTATAAAAAAAAAACAATATTAAATTAATTATTAAACAATTAAAAAAAAAAACTTAAATTTTAAATAATTTTAAAAAATTCATTTTAGAGTTCACTTAAGAATTTATTTTGTGTTTATACATTTTAATTCATTAAATCAATATAAGAAATAAATTATTAAACGGCGACAGCAAAATCTACCGAGTCTCAGTTAATTTTCCTGAGACTGAGTTAAACGCTTCGTACATGTGTCGAAAAATCCCACTCTATTTGCTCTATGAGATTCAAGAAAAATTCATAAAATTTGCAAATTGTGTTAAAACAAAACAATTCATGTAAAATAAAATTTTTTGCTTATTAACTTGTGTGAAATTAAATTCGTGTACAATTTTTTTTGTTTTTATTAACTCGTGTTAAATCGAATTCGTGTAAAAAGAGAGACAAGAAAAATTCGTAAAATAATTCAATATCGCATCATAAAATATTTCAATAAAATCGTGTTAAAACAAAAAAAAATCGTGTCAAAAAAAAAAAAATATATATATATATATACATATATATATTTTTAACTCGTGCTAAATCAAATTCTAGTAAAAACCGATTTTTCTTTTTAAAAGAGAGTCAAGAAAAACTCATAAAATATTTCAATGAAATCGTGTTAAAACAAAACAATTCGTGTAAAAAAAGAGTTTTTTCTTTTTAACTTTAAATAGTCAAAACTTGTCCATATATGGCGTACACTTTCTTTTGTCGTTGACTGTATGTGCATGTAATTTTAGTATACGACATTTTGAGGTCCAAGATTTGCACTGCTTGCTGTGTACTAATTTTGCTTTGTGCTAATTTTAACCATTAGAAACATTTATGCGTAAACTTTCAGGCAGTGCCTGTACATTATTTTATGCTCTCTTATATAAAACTGCCCACTAACTCTAAATTATTAATTATCGTCCCCTTTCTGTGTTAACCTCGTAATTTCATTTTTTTTCGAAATTGAGATTTTTAGTGAAAAACACTCCTTAGCACTCCTGTTACGTAAAACAAAACATACAATGTTCATAATGATTATACATAGAATTTTTTTCAGAGCGTTTCGATTTTTCTCGTATCTACTTGTTCGAATTCAAAAACCTCGTATCTACTATGAGTATCGTTTAAAAAAAGTTATAACTTTTCGTAGAAGTTAAGTAACTCTAAACATTTTTATCGATTTACTGAAAATTATGATTTTGTAGATACTAGGTAACACAGAAAGGGGATGTTATGTTGGAGTAAAAAATGTTTTTTATATTTTTTTTTATTATTTTTTTTTACATAATTTTATTTTTTTTTTATATATAATTTTATTTTTTTTTTATATAATTTTTTTATATTATTTTTTCTTATATAGAATTTTTTTATATTATTTATTTTTTTTTTTATTTTTTTATTTATTTTTTTTTTGCTTTGAGCGGGTAGTTTTTTAGATTTTTTTCATATTTAAACGGCTGCATACGCATTTTTTAAATAAAAAATTTTTTTTGCAACTTTAAAATTACCATGAAAAAAGTCTTAATAATTTTTTAAGTTACTTTTTTTTGCAACTTTAAAATTACCATGAAAAACGTCTTAATAATTTTTTAAGTTACTTTTTTTTTTGCAACTTTAAAATTACCATGAAAGAAGTCTTAATAATTTTTTAAGTTACTTTTTTTTTACAACTTTAAAATTACCATGAAAAAAGTCTTAATAATTTTTTAACTTACTTTTTTTTTGCAACTTTAAAATTACCATGAAAAAAGTCTTAATCTTCAAATGCACCCCATTTATGTGTATGGAAACTACAGTTTATTTTTCGCATTTACAAAAGCTCTCATTAGTGTTGTAAAATGCCGCCGCACTAGCTTGCGCCCACAACTTAAAACGCTTATGAATTATAAAAAATACTTTATCGATAAGTTTTAGCAGCCTCCCACATTCGTTTGAGTATATCATTCGTATTTTTTTTTTCTTTTAATTTGCATACAACAATAAAAGAGCGAATAGCATAAGAGACGACAGCTGGGAGAAAGGTGAAAAGAAATCAAGTGAACTACATAAAAATACATACAACTTAAACTAATAAAAAATAACTAGCGTGTAAAGCTCAATTTCATTTGTGTAATTAATTTCCGCTAACTCCCCGTCCTATTCAAATACTCGGTGAGCGCAGCTCATCGTTTAAATAAACCCCGTAACGACAATTCCTCGTCTCTTGTTTTGAAACAAGAAAAAACATTATCGAAAAAATTAAAGTTTTTGCATGCCAAAAACAAAGGAAACAAAACAAAAACAAAAACATGAGTAGAATAAAAACTATTGTTTTCAATTTTTGTATGTAGGTGCAGTTATGTTTATGACAATAGCAGTATTTACAAAGAAGTGTGTGCACATTAAATGTATGAACACAAAAACAAGAAAACCTTTACACATTTAACACTAAGAAAGGTATTTAATTTAGCGAATATTTTTCTAAACGCGAAACTTTTTGCAGTTTTAGTTAAATGTGCTGCTATTTTTACAAACCTAACTGTGTAGATTTATAGGCAGTGTATAAAAAATTAGCAACCATTTGAAGTAGACAAAAAAAAAAAACAATATAAAAATAAAAATAAAATGTATGTATATACAATCCATTGCAATCAGAACACTTAAAAAATAAACACAATCCATAAATCATAATATTAATATTTTAAGTAGTCCGTATGAAAAGACGTGCATATAAATAAAATTATTGGATTTTCAAAAGACAGAAAATTCACTAAGCTGTAACAAGATTTAAGCAGATTTAATTGAAATGCATAGGCATAGGCCGCGTGGCATGCTTGTGTGGCAGCATAGTCGCTCACCGGAACTTTCTCATACATGCTCGCATCTGTATACAATTTCATAACTTAGATACAACTACTACAAAATTATTAATTAGCGCATGTCGAACCACACTACTTTGACTTCCGAGGGATCGAGCTTTGGCCAAAAGAATTTACAGCAGCGGGGAAACAAAGTTGATAAAGTAAAGTAAATGATTCGCAGAATTTCTCTTCTCCTTTGGAATTCGTGAAACCTTATTTCCCCTTACGCGCAACCAAAATGCAAGCGCTATACGTAAATAATTATAATTATTTAAGGGGTTAGGGGTAGTCAGAGGCCCGAAAAAATGATGATTTTCAATAATTTTTTTTCGCTAGTCAATTGCTTTATTTTACAAACTTAAACACATTGCATTAATACATCATGTTTTGACTTGACTTTAGCAGAATTAAAAAAAAAATAATAATTGTAAAAGTTATCGCTGTTTGTGTGGAGCCCGTTTCTCCAGAAGTCGCTTGCGGTGATCATCACAAGTCCTTTGAGATTCATCAAGCGGACAAGAGAAATTAATTTTATTAATAGATAATCTTGTTTATGATCGAAGCTTTTTTTTCAAAATTAACAATATGGCGGCCTTAGGAAATATTTTTCAGATTTTCGAGAAAAAAACCGTCCATTAATTGTTTAAAAAAAATTTAAATTTTTGGAAAAAAAATGCTTCGATCAGCCACGAGTTTTTTATGTTTTTCAAAAACACTATAAATTTTATTGAAATCTATCAAGTGGTTTTTAAGTTACAGTGATCTCAACAGGTCAAAAAAACATAGATTTGAGAAAAACGCATTTAAAGATTTTGTTTTTTTGTGTTTTTTTCCGAGCGGCCTTTGTTAAGGGGGGGGGCGGGGGGTAGGGTCACAAAATCGAAATTTTTTTTCTTCACTCATCTTATAGTAAATCATTTCAAGAATGTTGTGTCAAAATTTTAAGTGGATCGGAGCAGAACTCTCAAAGTTATAGCCTTTGTAGGCACTCTACCTCGAATGCGGAGCATCGATAATTTTTCAGTCATTTTTTCAAACGCGTTTTTCCCGAAACGACTTCTTAAAAGTCGGTGCCAATCACAACTCCGAAACTATTCCACCGATTCTTTTCAAATTTGGCACACATTTTCTACATCAAAAATACCTCCCCCCCCCCCCCACTGTTTTTTTTTTAATTTTTTTTTTTTTTTAAGGTTGTTTTTCACTTACAAATATGGCGAAATTTTTCGCCAAAAATGCTCGTTTTACGTTTTTTGCCACCAAAACTACAAAAATGAAAAAAACAAATTTTATTAATGTAGGGGGGAGCATTACGTCATACTTTAACTGAAAAATTCGACTTTTTTAGTTTCAGATGATTCTACGACGAATGCCGATTGGCACCGCAGAGCACCTCTCGAAAAACATATCTCCAAAAAAACTCTGTCATGGGCTTATTTGTCAATATTTTATTATTAATATTTTTTAAAAACTTATTGAAAAGATGTACATTAACATGCAACTGATTTTATTAAAGTATCTTAAGTATCAAAAAAAAGTGTTTTTTTTAGCGCTAAACCCTACCATCCCTTTAATTGTTAAATAACTCCGAAAAGTATTTGTCGGATTCACTTGAAATTTTCACACAATATTTTTAAGATATTCTACTTTAAGAAAATACAAAAAAAAACAATTTTTTGAGAATCCTGACTACCCCTAACCCCTTAATAGGCTTATTCGTTCATTTTTTTAAGAAAGCTTTTCCAGAACCTACGCTTCGCCTTTTAGTACTTTTTCATTCATTTAAGCTTTGGCTACACATTTGGAAAGCTGAGCGAGCTTAAAGAGAGCAAAAAATATCAGTTGGTCTAAGAACAAAAGAAAAAAAGAAGAAGAATTAATGAATTTGCACAAATATTAAAAACGTTAAAAAAATTAAGCATTCAACCGAAACAAAATAAAAAAAAACGTTTTAAAAACAAGTAAATGACAACTTAAAAACAAAAAACATAGACGAAAAGTAAAGGCAAAATAGATATGTATGTATATCCAACAACTCAATAATCCTAAGAAATTAAGTGAAACAAAAAAAATTATATACATACATACATACAGTAAACCAATACCGTTATAAATGCACTTGTATAAATATTGGCCAAGTGAATGCAATGCGTAAGAAACAAGTTATTCATTACGTTTGCCTTTTTATTGCGATTTCTTATCCACTTTTCTTTTTATTTATTTATCCTCGCGTTCGAATTGAGTGCAACTTAAATGAAGTAGAATGAGATCTAGCGAGTATTTTTTTAAATATTCAGATTTTGAAATGAATCCTAAACGAACGCTGGCGTTCGAACAGGATATAAATTGAAGTCGCCTTTAATGGCATTGATTGGCTATATTAATTATTTTTTTTTATAATTTTGTTTTTTTGTTTTTAATTATCTTTACGTTTTATGAATTTGTTAAAATGTTAGCGACTCGTATATTCCGTGTAGCATTTTTGAATTTTAGACGCGCGTATGGAATATGGAAAATAAGAAAGAGAGAAAAAAAAAACTTGCACAGCAATAGTTGGTAGTTCGGCTTAGACTTGTTCGATGATATGAAATAATGAAAAAAAAAAAAAAAATTTCACTCTTTCGATCTTATATTTTTAATTTATTTTATGAGTGCTGATGAAAGTTTTTTCCATATATTATATACTCCCCTCCCTGTTAAGTTTTAAATCATTGAACTTAATTTTCGCTCATTTCCCCTCCCCCATCACTTGTGGTCTTATTTCATTTGTAACACAAATATAATTGCGTTTCAATGCTTTTATTATAGAAACCAGCTAACGGTTAAATTGTTGTTGTAGCAGCATAGGCATTTCCTATACATGTACGCGACATGCTGCTGCCCTTGGCCGAATATAAGTCGGGTCGTTCCAATCGCACCGTCCGGTAGTGTTTTGACTATAATACAGCCACAGAAAATATTCCATTGTTCTGACAATCACTAATTAAAAGCGCGAAGTGCTTTATAAGTTCGATGAGCGAATTGATGTGCGATTTGCGTAATAAGTTTCTACGAAACGTTGTTGGTATCTCTGAAGATTTGATTCGATAATACCTATTCTGGTATTCAACAAATGCTATTCACATTCGCATCTATTATTAATATGACCCACCCTAATTTTTCGCTATTACGGCATCCGTCGGTTGATTACCTTATCTACTCTCTCGGAGGAATTTGTCAAAAGGTGGTGAAGATAGTTCGCCCTGTTGTGTGTTGCGCTTAATTTACGATTTTAACAAACTGAGGAAAAATGTATACAACCGCTTTTTGCTTGAATTTGAATGAAATGGAAAGTGACACAGCAAACGTTGGAGAGTTGGGTAATTTCTCCGTTAACCTTCGAATATGATTCTGCCATGGCAAAGCGCTTAATGTCGCTGCCGTTCTATGGTCGCTGCATTAACTATGGAAAATAAGAAAAAAAGAGGGAATTGGGTAATTTCTCCGTAAATCTTCATTTTTTCAACTAATAAAGATAATTGTACACTGTTTATGGTCGAACTATTACATTTAAGTCGTTTTTAACCAAAAAGACACAAATTCACTAATATTCTGAACAATTTTTAAAGTGCAATTTATATCCGCATTTAAATCGGCGGCTGCCCTCAGCAAATGGGTCGGTGCGTAACTATCATTCAGAAACACCAAATGATACGAAAGGTGTTTTTTATTGCCGCAGAAGGCAATGGCAAACGTCCGAATGTCCTTCTGCCACGGAGAAGCGCTTAATGTCGCTGTCGTTCGGTGGCATTGAATATATAATAGAAAAGAAGAAAAAAAGAAAAGGAGAAAAAAACTGGCACAGCTAGTTCGGCTTAGACCGGTTCGTTGTAATGAAATAATTGAAATAATGAAAAAATAAATTTCAGAGACTTTCTTCAATATGTCGATCTTATCATTTTTATCTATTTTGTGAGTAATAATGAACGTTTTGTCATTGACATTAAAAATTATGGTATATGGCTGCTTTCCAACGCACTTCCCTCCCGGCTAAGCTTTAAGACATTGAACTTGATTTTCGCTCATTTGAATATGCAAACATTTTTTATCCACCAACAACTTTGTGGATTGGTAAAGAGAATACCAAAAATTCTCAATACGATTTGCATTCACTCCGAAAGGCATTCGTCGTTTACCAGTTAATGCTACCATATGTAGTTTAAGCAGCATTAAACGTTGTTCATATTTTTTCTTTTGTCCATGGAGCTGAAGTGACAGTGCTTGGGCGGATATAAATGTGGGTGTTTGTCGGTTGCAAACGTCGATTTCGATTGACTACTTAAAATTGCAGGGCCACTCTTGTGTAGAAGAAAAATCAAGGGGCAATGTTCTGTTTGGAAGCGCGTAGGGTCACTCTGTTGAGATAATATGCGTCAAGCTGTTAGAGTATTCCTAATAAACAAAAAATCGTATATGTATCCTCTCAACTGACTTTTGTTGAAATAATCAAAATATAATGCAATTGTTCATGAATAAATTATAATTAGTATCTCATTTAGTGGGTTCTCTTTCCTAACCAAACTTTAGTTGATATACTTTATTTAATCAAAAGTTTTTAGTTTGAAGCAAAAAATTGTAATCTCTTAAAATAAATACTATATATGCATTTTAGTCTAATTTGCTACAATTTTTGTTTATTGATAAAAGGATTTTTTTCATATGCTCTATACATATGTATATATATACATATGTGTATGTGCACCTGTGTTTGAAGAACTAGAAAGCAAATCGATGGTAATTCTTCTTGAAAGAAACTCCCTCGGTCAAAAAAAAACAGCCGTTATAAATGTGTATGAATATGTGCATACGTTAGTTTAAGAATTTTAACAATATCGGATTATTTCTATTTCGACATAAACTAATGCGTTTAACTTTGAAGCATTTAGCCGATTTGTTGGAACTTCTTTTGAAAATTGAAATGAAACGATCACACCAAAATACAGCAGCGGTCGAAATAACGGCATTACTAACAAAAATGTTGCAAAGAAAAAGCATGCGACATTTTTTTTCTAATTCTAATATTATTTGTTTCTAATTCAAATTTTTTTTTTCTAATTTTTTTTTTCTAATTAATTTTTTTTTTCTAATTTTTTTTTTTTTTCTAATTCTAATATAATTTTTTTTTTCTTATTTTTAATCACATATACATATATGTATGTACATACCTGCGGAATTTTCGCTAAGCACATAAATATAAACTTTCCGCCTGGTAATAATTAAATTGCCAAATTTCAATGTAACATTTAAACAAAAATTTTTGCCTAACAGTAGCTTGGGAATCCACGTTAATATGCTGAAATAAATGTTGAATATATGTAAATATGTAAGATTAGATCAAAGCGACGCTTTAGTGCTACTTGGGGAGTACCGCTAATGTCACATAACTGCTAAGTCACATGAAAAGTTCGCAGATATGTACATACCTATGTGTGTGTTCCTTCAATTTAGCTGTCAACATAATTGCGCTCTGCATGACTTTTGATTTGCGTATTTTTCACATATTTGTGAAATACACGAAGTCTCCAGCCTTGTTAACTATAATAAACGAATTCTACTGCAACTTTAAGTATGTCGAGTGTTTTCATATTCTCTGTATGAGATTCAAGTTGTTTACATATTTTGCTCTCACCCATCCCTAACGCTCAACTCTTTTACCCATTGCTAATAATTTCGGCCGCCTCTGCCTTACAGTTATGAGCAATTTACCAATAAACATACAAACGCATACAGGTATTATGTGAAATTTTTGTTTGCCGTTTACTCGAAACGAAATGTTGCGACAAAAACAAAAATGTATTGGAAGCAAAATTTTGTATTAATAAATTTTAAATACTAAAAAAATAAAATGTGCAAAATGCAAAAAAAAAAAAAAAATAAATCATAAATAAAATAACAAAAAAAAAAAAACGTACAGCAAAAAACTTGAAAGCAGAGAATGGCTTGCAATATTAACTTTAAACATGAAGTCTTAAGTAAGATAAAAAAAAATAAATTAAGAAGTGAAAAAAAAGAAGAAATGAAAAAACATGAATGAGTTACAATTAACATAGCGCGAAGCTATAAAAATCAGTAAACAAATACACACCATATATTAAGTAGCTATAAACAAATTACAATTAACAAAACAAGTAAATAAAAAAATGCTGTCATAATTATATAAATAATAATAAAAACAAACCCAATACATGCATGAATGGAAAAGCATAAGCAAAAGCAGCAGTAGTAAAAATAAGATTGACAAAAAAATATTGATAAAAATAAAAAATAAATGCATTAATAAACAAATAAATATTCCGGGAATTGTCTACACAGCGCCATTTAATGAATTGGCGTGCTCAGCTGCGCTAAAAATACGAAAGATTTAATATAAAAAACAAAAACAACACTAAGAAGTGAAAGTGAATGGAGGAAGCAAAAACTAAGTGCAAGGAAAAGCAAATCTAGGATAAATGCTTGTTTTAGTTTTTATAACTCACAGTCTATGGTATATTTTTATTTTATAATTTAATTGCGTTTTACTTCAGTATAATTAATTTGTTTAAACGTATACGTTGACGCTCTATACTTATACAAATACATACATATACATATACAAACATGCTCATGTAGATGTCATACTCATTTTCTATGATTATATACATACATACATGCCTACACACATACATACATAAATACTTATACATACAAAATACTTGCATTATTATATAAATATATATACATACATATATATATATAATGACACACATACTTATACATACATAATTATATACATATATAAAAAATTATATGCTATATACAATATTATAAATTATGAGAATTTTTAAATTGTAAAGAAAACAAAAAACAAATTGAAGATTATGATAAGTATAATTGACTTAAGATTAAAAAACGAAAACAAAAAAAAACTGTTGTATTCACTGGTTTGTTTTCCATTTTAGGCTTTTTACTAATGTCTTGTGGTGTTTTGTGTAAAGAAATTCTGTTTTTTCTTTGGCTAAGCGTCAGATTTTCAATGCAAGTTCAGTTCTGCTTTCCAGCTTAAGGGTACCCGGTGGTCTAGAGCACGAAAATTTCACCTATTTTCACGATTTTTTTTTTGCCATTAAAAATTTTAGAAAACGATATTTCAACTTTTCGGGCTTATTAGTACGTTTATTGAGCATACAAAATTTTTTTTTTTTACTTTTGAAACAATATTTATTATTATAAAAATGCCGCTGAAGATGACCCTCTCGAAAAATCGAACCCGGACGGCGTGGATGATTTCGAGACTTCTACTCATCTGAAACACAAAATTCAAGAATATTTTTAATCAGAAAGAGTGCAGTTATGGTCGGAACTAGAATAAATCGAAAAAATGAAAAATTGACAAAATCGCGCACTTTTGAAAAAAAGTTCGTAAAATCGGGTTTTTTCACTAGTTTTTTAGTTAAAAAAATAGGAAATTATTTAAATAAAATTATGATTCTAGTTCCGACGATAGCGATACATGCTGTGAATAACATATACAAATTCCAAGTGATTCGGTTGAATAGTTTTTTTGTTTTCATCCCCGCCGTGCCGAAAAAAGTCGTTTCGAGATAAATGAGTTTAAAGTTTGAGGTACAGGAGCGCGCGGATCACTCTCTACCTAGTTAATGTGCTGTAGGAGCTGTAATATTGATAATTTCGGCATGAAAAGTTAACTGTATATTCTTAAGACACTATACTTTCGAAATATCGAAAATACAAAAAAATCGATTTTTCGAAATTTCTAGACCACTAGGTCCGCTTAAGCTTAACTAAGTTTAAACGCTCAATTTCGCAGGGTTAAATTTAGTTTAAAATCTCACCAGGGTGAAACTAGCAGTGAAAAACTGCAACTAACAGTCTTACATTTGAAATTTCAGAAGTGTTATAACTACAGGGTGCGTACGGTATTTGGGGACAAGAAGAGAGTAAAACTAATTAGTTTGTATTTTAAACAAAATGTAGTGAGACTTCACGATTTTTTTTATATTACTATATATTATTATTTTACTACATATCTATAAAATCATTCGATAAAATTTCCATTAGCTGCAATAACCTCCTCGATCCGGGTCCGAAACTGATTGGATGCCCGAATCGAAAATTCCTTATTTATATTGATCACTAGCAAACCCGAAGGGGCCGCTGGGCATACTAAAATAGAATAGATATGGTTTAGAACAGAAAATATATGGTTTTCATATTATTTATTTCTTTATTCAAGCGCTTTGGCATAAACAATATGTTTTGTTTTTCTATTTGTTTTTGAGTAAATATAAAATATAAATTGAAAATGAGGAAAAAAGAAGATTGTTTTTAAATTTCAAATCAACGCATATGAATAACTAAGAAACAATCGTCTTTTTTCCTGATCATCCATGAATTTTTCGTTTCAATTTATATGTTTTATTAAGCATTGGAGCTTTTTTAACCATTATCCATTTATATTTTTCAAAAAAAAAAACGAAAAAAATTGTTTTTTCCACGAACACATAATATTCGGATTTCACATTAAATTCTCAAATTTCGTAAGAAATTATTCACTGTTCCAAATCCACTCCAAAAAAATTCACAAACAATTTTTACATGTTGCACTTACGTTTTTTTCTTATGGCATCCAAATCAGAAAGAAATATTGACACATATCCTTACAACCAAACTTTACGAAACCCATTTTCAATACTTACTTAACAATGTGCGTAAGTTTGGTTTAATTCGGTGCAAAGACACGGCGGGTCCACGTTTTGGCATATATTTCGAGACCCTAGTCATCAATAGGTATGAAAATTACCCCGTATTAAAGCACTTATCAACAGCTTTCATTTGATACCCATATTGTACATACACAACCAAAGGTTACCCGGGTCCACGTTTTGACCTATATCTCGAGACCCCAGTCACGGAGCGGCATGAAAAATACTCTGTACTAAAGCATTCACCAACAGCTTCAATTTGATATCCATATTGTACAAACACATTCTAGGGTCCACGTTTTGGTCTCTATCTCGAGACCCTAGTCACGGAGCGGCATGAAAAATACTCTGAACTAAAGCATTCACCAACAGCTTCCATTTGATACCCATATTGTACATACACATCCGAAGGTTACCCGGGTCCACGTTTTGACCTATATCTCGAGCCCTATCCACCAATAGGTATCCAAACTATACGGAAACCATCTTCAAGACCTTCTTAGCAATGTGTGTAAGTTTGGTTTAATTCGGTGCAGACACGGCCGGTTAGCGAACACACACAAAAAGTTGACTTTATTTTATATATAAGATTTTTTTCAGTTTGTGTCCGAAAAATCCAAATATCTTACGGAACCCTATTTTTTCCAAAATAAAATGTAATCCATATTACTCTTGGATAATGTAGTTTTCGAATGGTGAAAGAATTTTTAAAATCGGTCCAGTAGTTTTTGAGCCTATTCGTTACAAACAAACAAAGTTTTCCTCTTTATAATATTAGTATAGATATAGATAACGGTATTAGTTGCAACCTTCAGAGACAAGAAATTGGTGTTTATTGGTTTCGCGCTCAACAACGCCCCATATGCAGTAATCCAGGTGATTAAGGTCTGGGGAGTTAGACAGCCATAAGTTCAGTGTCATGAAAATTTTCAACCATCCAATCTTGTGCCGACATGACTTTATGTAAAGGAGCAGAATCTTGCTGAAATATGTATGTATGGGCTGTTACCGCATCCACCATCAATCCAGGATTTCAGCAGAAATCACTCGAAATCCTTGAGTAAAGTAAAGAGGGGGCATGACATGTCCTTTGTTACTCACAACATCCAAAACCATAACAGTGGTTGGAAACTTCGTGCGCATGACAGCAGGAGCCACTGTAGGATTAAGGGGATAGTATGGTTAATTCGGTGTAAAACAAGCATATTTTTCGAAATTTTTTTTGTCGACACAGTTGATTTATTCAAAATTTTAAAATTACTTCATTATAAAGTCATATTTAAAGAATATTGTGTGAAATTTTCATTGATTTTTATGAAGAAATGAGTTGGTGGCAGCGAATCTTCGCGGACGTCTCATAAAAAAGTTTTATTGCGGTGTCCCTCAGAACTCATTACTGGATCAACTAAAATCAAAAAACCAAATTGATTTCATCAGCTAATAAAGTTTCGCAGGTAACAACGTCGAATTTTTTTTTTTTTTTTTTAATTTTTTAAAGCGCTTTGAAGTCAAAACACCGATTTTTCATAAAAAAAACTTGAAAACTTTGTTGTTTTAAAATATGACAAAATTTAAAAAAACAAAAAACTCGACGTCATTACCTCGTGAATAAAGTAAAGAAACAAAAAAACCAAATTTGAAAAGAATCGGTGCAGTAGATATGAATCTACAGTGGACACCGACCGTAAAAAAGGCAAGTGTGAGAAAAACGCGTTTAAAGATTTCGGCAGCGTGAAATCCGGTTGGAGAGGTAGATACTTAATCCTTTGTGTCTTTGTCAATTTTACTCTAATGCACTTCAAACTTTCACACAATAATCTTAAGATGTTATAGAATAATTTAAAAAAAAAAAAAAAAAAATGAAAAAAAAAATACCATACTACCCCCTTAAAACATTACTTACTTACTGCTGTCCTGATCTTCTCGTGGAGCATAGGATCAGTAGAATTGGAACATACCCATCTGTCATTCTGGTCATTTCTGCGGTTGGTCTTTTGATTTTGCCCATAACATCTCAGGCGCTTCTGGTTGTTTAATCTTGTTTAGACGACGTTTTGATGGGATAACTCTCGCTGTTCGCCGACAAAAACTGTCGTCTGCGCATAACGTAGGATTTATACCTGAGATCTTCATGGACAACTCGACGGTTAAGATTCATTAAGAAACATTAAGTTCACTAGCAAGAGTCCTCATTGATTTTGCAGGGTCCTCGCCAATGATCGCTTACATTTGTTGAATAAATTCTGCGGCCTTGTGCTTCCAATTCACGGCGAACCCTATGAACGGATGAACAGGCGCACTTAAGCAAATTAAAGATTTCTAAATGTGTTTTTTGCACATTTAGCGACGATAACTGCAAGTCCCCTCATTTCTTGAGCTAAGTTGTAGTCCTCCATGTCTTATCTGGAAAAGAGCAAAAAGAAAAAGAATGGTTTCTGAAGGCTATATCCATATACATATGAATGCCTCCAAATACCATATGCACCCTGTATGTATGAATAGAAACGTAATAATGTTCGAAATATAGTAAAACTCGATACTTTTTTAAGGTCTCGTCTAAATAACGTCCTTATGCTTGTGTTACTCTCCAAACAATATCGAGAAAGTTGGTGGCTTGATAATCTTTAACGAGCTGAGTATGCAGCGTAATTATATGACCACTGGATATGGTTAATTTATGTTCTTATTAATCGCGCATTTAGTGGAATAATATCACATTACGAAAAACAAAGAATATCGAAAAAGTCAGTTCTAAAGTTAAGAACTTATTTGCTTCTAATGAAATATTTTTATTAAGTACCGGTGTGAAATTTTTTAACAACATATTTATTATTCATCTAAAACGCATTTTTTTGTACAATAGTTATGCCATTTTTGCAGCAAACAGGCGATATGTTTGTACGCATACGCTAGAGATGCCAATATTAGCGCGAAAATCTGGATGCCGAGATTTCGGGGTATTTTTAAGGTAATTCCGAGATTCAGGTTTGGGATATAATTTTTTTAATATGAGTAAAAATTTCATAACTGAAGGCATTTGAGCATAAAATGAAAAAAAAAGTATTTAAAATTTAGAACAAAGTGATTTTAGAAATCACACATTTATTAATAATCCGGGAGCCAGGGGTCATTTTGACCTCATCATTTCATGCCGACTGATTTTAATACTGAAGGCAGACGCCATCCTATGGATGACGAAACCAATCGTCAGCTGGTCCAGTAGCGGTGGGTACGTGCGTGGTAGGCCGGGTCGATTTGTGGGGAGGCAAAAAAATCGCCCATTGCTCTGTGAAAATCATATTCTAGGGATCAAAATAAGAAACTTTGCCGAAGGAACCATACCTCTAAAACGAATTCTCATGTCCCCCAATTTGGGTCGAACTTTTTAGTTTCTTTTCTATAACTCGCTTAAATTAATTTTTTCATTTACATATGTTCTAACTAAATAAATTTCTTAAGAGAAAAAATAGATATTATAAATAAATACTAAATATTATTATAAATAAATAAAAATAAAGAAAAAACATAGCCATTTAGTTGATTTTTTCATGTAAAGGCCAAAAATGGTGATATTTTGAAATGATTGTATGGGGAACCCCCCAGGGGAGTAACAGGGGATGTGCCACTGGCATGGGTGAATCGGCCGTCCAAAGTTAGTGGGGGTCGGTCATACATTTGGACTCGATTGGAGCACTCTAAATGGGTCAAAGTGGGATTTTTCGTTCGACCCAAATTGGGGGACATCAGAATTCGTTTTAGAGATATGGTTCCTTCGGCGAAGTTTCTTATTTTGATCCCTAGAATACGATTTTCACAGAGCAATGAGCGATTTTTAACTCGACCCGTCCTAGTGCGTGGGATGCTGCGAAACGTGTCTAAAAAAATTTTTAACAACTCATTTAATAACGGCTGACATTTTTTTTGTGTATTGTTGACACTTAGTAGAATAAAAAAAAAATAGTCAGCTGCGCCGTAGAGGGGGGAAATACGTCAGCTGAACAGGCTAACTTGTAAAATAAATTAAAAAGTAAAAGTACTTGTGCCGATTGAATTTTTTGACGTGATAACGTCTTATAATTCGATTTAACAGGCTGCACGCACGAAAAAATGTGTCGTTACCTTGCTCATTAGTGTTACCTTGCTCATTGCCGTTACCTTGAATGAACTGCAAGCGAAAGCGCGGAACGAACGGCAACGTTCGACATCTTGCTCTCGCCTACTTAAGTGAGCGTATATGTGTATGTATATGCGCATATGTACATATGTATATAAATTCACGTATTTGTATTTGCATATGCCTTCTCATTGATTATTATTAATTTGATTTACTGGAATAATTTAAAATAAAAACAAGTTTGTTAATAATACCTGTTGTTTTAATGTTATTATTATTTTTTGACGTGATTATGTTATGTTATGTTATGTTATGTTATATTATGTTATGTTATGTTATGTTATGTTATGTTATTTTATGTTATGTTATGTTTTGTTATGTTATATTATGCTATGTTATGTTATGTTTGTTATGTTATGTTAAAGTATATTATGTTATGTTAATGTTAACTCATTCTCTATATCCATACAAAATATCTATCAAACAAATAAAATTAAAATTTTCTTTTGAAAAATGCGACCATTCAATTAGTATTTTCTTATGACGTTATCACGTTAAACTATCGTCAGTAAACCCGCCTTTACAGACAACCTCTTTTTTACATAATTTTGGACACATATGAAAATATAATATAATAATGATGGTCAGCTGCGTTTATAGTGGTGGGGAGACCGTCAGCCGAAGCAAGAATGTATCATTGCGTTCAGCTGACGTATTTTCCCCCCTCTACGGCGCTGACGACTATTTTTTTTTTTATTCTACTAAATGTCAATAATACATGAACAAATTTTCAACCGGTATAAAATGAATTGGTAGAAATTTTTTTTTTCGACACGTTTCGTACCCTCCGACAATCACACCCACCGCGGGTGCGCCAGCTGACGTTCACTTTCGTTATTCATGAAAGCTAAATCACAAGTATAGTCAAGAATTTAACGGTATAAAAACGCGGTCCAAAATCGACCCCAGACAAATCTTAAAGTAATACAGTTTTTAAATTGTGTGTAAAACCCATGTGATTCAGGAACGCATACAACACAAATAAGAATACAAATACGAGGTACTTCTGAAAGTAATAATTAATATAAAAACATCAAAAAAAGATAAAAAAAAATGTAAAAAAACATAACCTCTGAACATATTTATTATACTGCTTTATGGAACATAAATAATCGTACATAACTATACTAAACATAATTAAGCTCATAATTATTGTTATGCATTTAAAACGTGTACGTATGAAAAGCGATGCATTTGAAGTGGAGTCCTCTAATCTTGTAATTGTTTTTTGCTTATTTCAACTTTTTCGGGATCCCGTGATTAATATAAGCTCATCTCGGGATATCCGGCACTTGAAAAACACATCCCTGTGTGCATCCTGTGGTAAAGAGGGCCATTACTGCTATTGTTGTTGTTGCAGAGTAACATTTTCCCGAAGCTTTTAGAGAATTCTGATAACGGCCGAGTCGTTCTGATAACCCAGAAATGGCTGTCGTATAACTCCGTTTTGGTTTGGTAATTATCCAGAGAAAATAATTGGTTTTTGTTATACTCGTATGTTAACAGCGGAAAAGCACTCCAATAATTTTTAGGGATGCTACTGTTAGTGCCATCATGGAAATGAATCAGTTAGATTCGACCAAAATGGCCACCGATTCCGGTTTCTCTTCAGAAGTTTTCCATTTACAATATATGTATGTATAGTAAATATATCTCGTACTCAAGAATGATCGAAACAAGATTGCGCTCACACATCCTTCAAGAGAGAGATGTAAAAATGCGAGCAAGAAAAAGAAGAAGCAAAAAAACAATACACGCCTAAATTGCACAAGTACAACGTCACACACACAACGATTCTGTCAAATTCGCTGAGAGCAAGTTAGCGGTACTACGATCGGCGCCATCTTATTAGTCTCTCCATCGTGCTTCGTACTGCAACTAGATTTCGCTCTATTTGAGTCGCTTGAGTACTACATGTATGTATGTAGTAGTAGCAGTTATAGAAATTTAGCACATGTGTAGAACTATGCTCCGTTAGAAAATTACACATTTGAAAGCAATAATTGTAGTATAACATTTTTGAGCTTTAAGCCAAGTTGGTAATAAAACATATGTAAATAGAATAAGATTTAGGTTTCAATGTTAATTTTGTTATCTGCAACTACGATTAAAGTCATTATAGGACTTTTTTACATACCAATTTAAACTGAAAGTTAAATTATTTCGAACATATGGGTTGGTATTATACTTTTATGGGGCTTCAAACATTTTTTTACCATTAAATGATTGACTTAATTTTTGAGCAAGAATATTAATGTTTTTTTTCTCAATTGTTTCTTAATGACTTATGCAGCAAAATACGGTTAAGTAAAAATAAAGTATTGTAAAAAAATATGGTTTACCCTCTCAATATAAAATATTTTGTTTTTACAATATACCGCATAAATATAGATTTGCATTGGAAAACATCACTGTAGCGTTAAGTACTTTAGAAAAATAACAGTGAAGCGAAAATCGTAGTTCTCCACAAAAACATGACATAGAGTAAGTTCAGCATTTCTGTTTCTTCATATACTAAACATTTATAACTAACAATTTCTATAACCTCTTATTGTTTTTCGCTCTTTTTTCCTGCTTTCTTCTTTAGCTATTTTCAGCTGAACTGACCTGAACCTTTTTTCACTCCTGTCTTCGAAGCTGCTACAAATAGCGGGTCCTATATATAACACAGCTTTAAAAACAAAGGAACAAACAAATCGAAACAAGACCGCTGGCGGTTTTAAACAATTTGAAAAAGTGGTTTAAATAAAAATGTTATATGTATCTTATGCTTTTCTACTATGTAAATGCTACTTTATATACACAAAAATGCTATCATTCAATTTAAATAACTTTTTTCTATTTTCAAAAGATTCAATACTAGGAATAGATGTAAATGAATTGTGTATTCCAAATAACTTAGAAGGAAATAAAATTTATTTTAACCATGTTTTGCATAACATTGCAATACCGTGCAATTCAAATATCCACGTTTGAAATTTAAACAATAAAATTACCCCTAAAAAAATGTTAGTACTAAAAGTCATATTTTTATTTAAGTTCATATGTAGCTGAGTATCTATTGTAATCATATTCAAATTGCATTAATAAACAATTTATTAACATGCATTAGTTGCAAATAGTACCCAAATAGTAGTGTTCATATACATATAAACACGTACGTATACACATACATACTACGTGTAGTAGATCTGCCCAAGCAGGAAACGTTTAAGGGTACCCGGTGGTCTAGAGCGCGAAAATTTCACCTATTTTCACGATTTTTTTTTTTGCCATTAAAAATTAAAAAAAAACGATGTTTCAACTTTTCGGGCTTATTAATACGTTTATTGAGCATACAAAAAAATTTTTTTTTTTACTTTTGAAACAATATTTATTACATAAAAATGCCGCTGAAGATGACCCTCTCGAAAAATCGAACCCGGACGGCGTAGATGATTTCGAGACTTCTACTCATCTGAAACACAAAATTCAAGAAGATTCTTAATCAGAAAGAGTGCAGTTATGGTCGGAACTAGAACAAATCGTAAAAATGAAAAATTGGCAAAATGGCAAAATGGCGCACTTTTGAAAAAAAAGTTCGTAAAATCGGGTTTTTTTTCACTAGTTTTTTAGTTTAAAAAATAGGAAATTATTTAAATAAAATTATGGTTCTAGTTTCGACGATAGCGATACATGTTGTGAATAACATATCCAAATTTCAAGTGATTCGGTTGAATAGTTTTTTTGTTTTCATCCCCGCCGTGCCGAAAAAAGTCGTTTCGAGATAAATGAGTTTAAAGTTTGAGGTGCAGGAGCACGCGGACCGCACTCTACCTAGTTAATGCGCTGTAGAAGCTATAATATATTATAATATTGGGAATTTCCGCATGAAAATTGCACAGTATATTCTTAAGATACTGTACTTTCGAAATATCGAAAAAAATAGATTTTTTGAAAATTCTAGACCACCGGGTGGTCTTAAGGGCCCATTCAAATTATGCTTGAAACTGGCAGGCGGTAAAGATATGCATAAGTATATAATCAGCCTCCTGTCTGCATAAATATTATAATTCGTTTCTCATTCAATTTACAACCCAAAAATAAAGCATTAAAAATCATTATGCGTAAGCATAAATATGACTTGCAGCGTCCGAATATTTTGTACCTACCTGTTAGCATGAAACACAGTTACACATACAAAATACAAGCATGCGTTAATTAAAAATAAATAATATATTACAAAAAGTTATATGCAGAAATGTTTTTGTATGAAATGATTAATATTGAAATGGTGTAAGTACTGTACATATTATTTAATTTAATTCTAATATTTTATTATTATTATTATTAAATAAATTATCTAAACTAAGGTTGGGCTTTCTTTTCAACTGTTGTTGGGCTCATTCATTTTCTCAAAGAATGAGAGGATTTACAGTTCGATGCTGCTTTCGAAATACAGATGGTTTTAGCACAAACAATTTGCATGATGAGAACAATCGCTATTACAAAGAACTGCAATCGTTTCCTCAACAGCATAGATAATAACAAGGCGAATAAATCCACCTTGGATAATAAGATGCGAAACTCTTTCATTTTGAGAGAGAGCGCGCCCGTGAGCATAGCTCAACAGTCAGTTGTATGGTAGCAGAGTGACCGCGTTTTTTATCGAGTCATCTCACCGGCAATCTTCAAACAATTATAGGGAATGCTGTTACATTTACATTTTCTATGCTGGATTGAAACCTAAAGCTAAGGTGTGGTAGATCCTGCTCAAGAATAATAGAAGAACAAAATTAAAGAGCACATTTGTTGTACGCGTAAAGAGTTGCTGTGAGCGCAAACTGCAAAATCGCAACAACAATCTATAGTTAAGCCGATACCAAGGTGGATTTATTAAGGTGACAGCATTCACCCAGCTGAATTTTTCACCGTAGGTATGGCTTACGTCAAAATGATATGCTTTGTTTGTATGTATTGGTATGTTTACATTCGTATGTTTACATTTGCTTGCTGATTTTGACGTGATGGTTGGACCAAACGCAACAACAAATACATGTAGGGTTTTACTTATATGTGTTTGCTGTCACCTGTAATAAATTCGCCTTGGCCGACACCGAACGGAGAAAATAGCGAAAGACATTCGGCTATGGCGGCCGAAGTATAACACGTAAAATTTGCCATTGTGGTTATGATTGTTGTTGTAGCAGCATAAATATTCCCCATAGATGCAATGAAGAACCGACTGTCGTGTCATCTTTATTGTCATTACCACATTTCAACAATGCAAACCACATTTTATTAAGTTTTTATAGTAAAAAGCATGATAATAAAAAATTGCGAACAAAATGTTCAATAGAAATTCAAAATGACAATTAATAATTAATTATACACAGGGTTATTTATAAATAAGACACGAAAACAAAACTTTTTTTGCATCCACAAAACCCAAAGGTATACAACGTTTGCTATTAAATTTTTTTTCTTGAAGGATTGTTTATCAACCTTTTCTGGTAGTTGTTGTTGTTGTAGCAGCATAAATAATTCCATACATAATTGGTCCGGTTACGTAGAACCGACTGATCTAGCTTGTTGGTCAACGGGGGCTATTTTATTTCTCCCCTACCGCGCATTTTTTGGAAGGCATCCTCCTATTGGCCACCTGGGGTCCCGTCCTCTAGAGATTACAAGCTCCCCCAAGGGAAAAACAAAACTCTTTAATACGCATCAAATCAATTTAATCCGTCAAATTCAGTTAGAACGGGTTAACAGTTCGCGGACCGCCTAACTTTCTGTATTCTGTCATAATTCTGGATCGAATTTATGTCGCCGAAACGAATTCATATCTAACCAAGTTACGTTACACAGATTAATATTTTTTTGAGGTATGCATTGCGCCTTAAGTCTTTATGATACGCTTCTCTTCACAGTACAAATAAACTTTGTAATAATATTAACTAAAAATAATTAACAGAGGACCAATATTTTCAATTCGCGGCCGCCGTAGCCGAATAGTTGTTGCGAGACTACCATTCGGAATTCAGAGAGAACGTAGGTTCGAATCTCGATGGAAAATCAAAATAAAGATAAAGTTTTTTCTAATAGTGGTCGCCACTCGGCAGGCAATAGAAAACCTCCGAGTGTATTTCTGCCATGAAAAAGCTTCTCATACCAAATATCTGGCGTTCGGAGTCGGCTTAAAACTGTAGGAGACCCTTCATTTGTGGAACAACATCAGGCCGCACATCATAAATAGGAAAAGGAGCTCGACCAAACACCCCAAAAAGGGTGTACGCGCCAATTATATAAATAATATTTCATTTCTCAAAAATTTAAATATAAAAATTCAATTAAAAAATCAGGAATTTAAAAAAAAACTACCGAAAATCTTCTATTACAATTCCTCTTTTATTTAAATCTGGCATCCCTACCCTTCTAATCAGCTGTTCACATTCAATCGTGCATCTTCACATTCTTCATATTACTGTAGGAAAACTATCGATAGCCTGTAACTCGATTGTTTCGATGACGATAGACGATATTCAACAAAGAACTTCATCTACATTATGTGCTTATCATGTGCTGATATTATAAATTAATGTTATATAGTATAAATTTGGTCAAGCTGCAATGTATTGGTTGTAAACCTAATAATAAAATAAAATAGATTAAACTCAATAATAAAAGCACAAAGGCTCCGACTCCATGTGTTCTCCCCTCACTTGTTTTGAGAGAAATATTACGAATTTTTCAATGAAATTCACAGGAGGTGTTCATTTCTTGCTTATTTTGTTAAAACTAGCACCAACACTATTCTGTTAATAATAGTTTTTAAGTTATTTGTTGATAAAGTTTGTCTTTTACCTTCACCAAATTTTGATAGAATAAGTGCATTTATCACATTTATTTTAATAAATATTGAAACTATATTAACATACACACACGTTTTTAACTCTTTTTATTTATTTATACCACAAATTAACCATTTATATTGCATTTTTAAGTTGCTAACTCCAAATATGCCAGCTAAATTTACAATAATTGAAAAACATGGCTGAATGGAGTGCTGCCAGAAGCAAAAAATAAAAAAAAATAATAGAATGCGATTGAAAACGAAGCAACATAGGAACATAATTTCCACACACTCTTTTCTGTTAGAATATGAGGGAATGGGGGTTTACAACCTCTAAGGTGTATATATTCTTTTTAAAATTTTTTAACTATTCTTTTTTATATATAGGTATTTAATATATAAAAAAGAATATATATCATATATTCATAATATAGGGAAAATTTGGAATTAAAAATCGCGCGATTTTTTATTCCAAATTTTCGGCTGCGGCGCTTTTTTTTTCTTTTTTTAATATATATATGTATATATATATATATATCATATATTCATAATATAGGGAAAATTTGGAATTAAAAATCGCGCGATTTTTTATTCCAAATTTTCGCCTGCGGCGCTTTTTTTCTTTTTTTTTTAAATATATATATGTATATATATATATATATCATATATTCATAATATAGGGAAAATTTGGAATTAAAAATCGCGCGATTTTTTATTCCAAATTTTCGCCTGCGGCGCTTTTTTTTCTTTTTTTTTTAAATATATATATGTATATATATATATCATATATTCATAATATAGGGAAAATTTGGAATTAAAAATCGCGCGATTTTTTATTCCAAATTTTCGCCTGCGGCGCTTTTTTTTCTTTTTTTTAAATATATATATATATAATATACTGAAAATTTGGAATTAAAAATCGCGCGATTTTTTATTCCAAATTTTCGCCTGCGGCGCTTTTTTTTCTTTTTTTTAAAATATATATATGTATATAATATATATATATCATATATTCAAAATGCATACAATCAAACATACTTTACTGAAAATCAAGCATTAATATATATATGTATATAAATAAATACATATATCCATAAATATACCTATATATATATATCCATAAATATACCTATATATATATATATATATATATGAATAGACGTATATAATATAGAAATAATTTGTAAAATTTTGTATTTCTAGTCATTTATTATCTTCTAAAATTGTTTATTTATACGATGTCTGGCAGCACTTCGGCTGGTTGTAGTAACCAAAATAGGAGGATTCTTGGTCAATTTTACAATTTTTAAACTCAAATAACTTAAAAACTATAAGGCTCCGGCAAGTGAAGTTTTCACTTTTGGATAGTAGAATACCCCCTCTACCCCCCCTTATACCCCTTTTTTTAAAAAAGTCGGGAGAACACATGGGTATTTTCCCATTTATTTATGCATTGTTTATAAAAAACCTTTTACCGACATTTCACATAACCACAAATTGCTCAACGTAATCTAATGAAATTCCAAAATAGTGCGTTAAAAATAAACTGTCGATAGTGTGGGCAAAATTCGATAGTAATTGCAAAATAAAACTATCGATAATTTTCCTCCACTACTTCACATTAATTTTACGTAAAAAGCCGCATAGCTGGATAAATTGCATTGATAATAAAAAGCTCATCTCATTAAAATTATGTCAGGCAATTTACATCGTTTCATTAAAAACTGTAGCACAAGATCTACATATTGGAAACAAACATGCCTCTCAAAGTTGACTCCAAATACAACGGCTAATCAGGTACAGCGACGATTCGCCGCCACAGATCCTACTAAAGGCAAAGGTCCTATTTCATGGCGGAGTTTAGCATTAATTGGTGGCGCTGGTGCGATTGGCTTAGGTTTTATGTTATATGTAAAAAAAGAGAAAGAGGAAGCTATTATGCGCGAGCGAAAACGGCAGTTGGGCAAAGCAGCGATTGGTGGGCATTGGGAACTCGTTGATTCAGCGGGTGCAGTACGCAAATCGGAAGATTTCCTGGGTAAATGGCTGCTTATTTACTTTGGGTTTACGCACTGTCCGGATATATGTCCAGATGAGTTGGAGAAAATGGCGGCAGTTGTGGATGCTATAGGTAAGTGGTTAAATACATAATCGTACTTATAGTGAAATTGAAGTCATATTTTTATTGCCGTAGAAAAGTCACCACAAACTCCGGAAATTCAACCGATTTTTATAACTGTCGACCCGGAGCGTGATACCAAAGAGATTGTCGGCAAGTATGTGAAAGAATTTTCACCTAAATTGCTGGGCCTCACCGGCACCGTGGAACAAATACGAAATGTTTGTAAAGCATTCCGCGTGTATTTTAGTGCTGGACCACGCGATGTGGATAATGATTACATTGTACGAATATTAATCTGATATTAAGTTATTTGAATAGATGCATTTTCATACAATTTTCTATAACAGGTTGATCACACTATCATCATGTATCTAGTCAATCCAGATGGAGAGTTTGTGGATTATTATGGACAGAATCGCGATAAGGACCAATGCATAAGTTCGATATTAGTTAATATCACCAAATGGAATAATTTGAATAAAAAATGGTTCGGTTAAAAGGGTGGCTGGTTCAAAGATAAAATTAAGAAATTGTTAGGTTCCTGGACTGTTAAGGGGTGGTTGCATTTATACCGTCTGCAGGTAGTGTTATGCGCAATAAATTTAAACAAAAAGAGCATGTATGTATATGAAAAAAGAAGTGCGTCTTATTATTTTTTAGCTAAGATAAGAACAGCTACACGGCTTATGGTTCTATCATAAGTATTTTTTTTTTACCGGATTTTGAATTCTGAAAACTCGGATATTATTTTATGTTAAGTAGAAATATTTATAAAAACTTAAAACTGGCGCGAAATTCAAAGAAGTGAGAATTATTATAAAGAAAATTATAAACTAAAAAAATGTTCCGTTCCCCCGACATTCGGTTCTATGTTACCGGAACGACCCAGATTTACTATATATCCGGCCAAGTACTGTCGCTCCAGCAGCACTCGCCGTACATGTATGGCGAAAATGTTTGCTGTTGCAACAACAACTAAAAAAAGTGCGTGTAGCGTAGTACACATAACAGAAGTGAAACTTTCAAGGCAGACAAAGAGAGCGGGAGAGACTCGAGAGAGAATGATAGAGAGAGAGAGACAGAAATAATATATATCTAAATAAATTCACAACATTTGCAGAGAATACAAATAGACAAAATTTACAAACAACGGAGAATGGTCGACCGGTGTAGGTAAACGCCGGACACAAAACGTGGCAACAACGCGCACTACTCCGAGCGTTTAACACCCGCACAAACGCAGCCATTCCAGGACCCCAGCAACGGCACAAATTACCGCAAGGCAATACCAATAAATCCGATGCCGGAATGGAGAGCACTTTATAGTGCGCACAAGCACTAGCCACGAAACGGAAATAAGCGCCAAAACGAAGGCACCAAAAATATATGTCCTACAAGTTTGCACCAACACGCGCCAAAAAGTAGGCAGTGTTATTTCTCACTAGAAATTGGCAACCACAAGGAAAAACTCAGGAAAAATAGCCTAACGTGTATCTAAGATATATATAAGGTATAGCTCTCTCTCTCTACGTTATATCTTTTTTTCTCTCTCGCGGAACGAAAATGCCCAAAACGTTGCATGGCCTTGAAAATTTACTCTCCATTCTCGCTCGTCCATCAACGCCTAAGAAGTTTCACATCAAAAATAAATAATTGGCGCTTACACTTATGTTAGATGTTTGGCCGAGCTCCTCCAAATGGCAAATGGTGTTTATGAGGAGCTTTTTTATGTCAAAAATACACTCGAAGGTTTGCCATAGCTTTCTTCTACAATTTTGCTGCATTATGCAAGGAGATTCGAACCTATGCACTCTCGAATGGTAGTCACGCACCAATGATTTCGGAGACGGCGGCCGAAAATACGAAATATAATTCTTACTAAGTAGAATTGCACACATTTTTTTCTTACTAGCAAATTGCTGCAATTAAAAATTGCAACTTTCCTCAAAATTAAATATCAATTGGAAATTTCAATTTGCTCTAGCACGAAAATACCCAAATGAAGGAGAAGAAAAAAAAAAATATATATATACATATATAATTGGCGCGTATACCTTTTTGGGTGTTTTTCCGAGCTCCTCCTCCTATTTGTGGCGTGCGTCTTGATGTTGTTCCACAAATGGAGGGGCCTACAGTTTCAAGCCGACTCCGAACGGCAGATATTTTTATGAGGAGCTTTTTTATGGCAGAAATACACTTGGAGGTTTGCCATTGCCTGCTGAGCGGCGACCGCTATTAGAAAAATGTTTTTCTTAATTTTATTGGTGTTTCACCGAGATTCGAACCAACGTTCGCTCTGTGAATTCCGAATGGTGGTGACGCACCAAATTATTCGGCTACGGCGGCCGAAGAAGAAAAATACCTTCATTAAAATTAATATGGCATCTTCCTGTTAATTGACATTACTTATGTCAATTTTGTTTTGCCAGCACTGCTTCTCTACAAAGTTTCTTTTAGAAATTTTAGACCGCTGTCCACAGCATTGAAACATTTAAGTTTTACAAAAACAGAAACAATTGTGTAAAATGGTAAATATCTTATAAAAATAAAAGTTAAAATCATGGTTTGTGATCGAATAGTGTTAATATGCAGTAAATTCCACAAAGATATAAAAGTGTTGTGGTGATGAGTTTTCGTTCACACCTAACCTAAAAACATTTAGTTGCTCATCCATCTCCTGCAAATTTTTTGTAATAAAATGTGATATGTTTATTTGTTTTTCTTTTCCATTAAGCGACCTTTAATGCTGCAAGGACACGAGCGTTCTATAACGCAAATCAAGTTCAATCGCGAAGGAGATTTACTCTTTTCGTGTTCTAAAGATCAAAAGCCAAATGTGTGGTATTCACTGAACGGCGAACGTTTAGGCACATATGACGGTCACCAAGGTGCCGTTTGGTGTTTGGATGTCGATTGGACTACATCGAAACTTATTTCGGGTGCTGGTGATATGACTACCAAGATTTGGGATGTGGAATGTGGTGCTGTGATAGCATCGATCCCAGCCAAGTCGTCTGTGCGTACTTGCAATTTCAGTTATTCTGGCAATCAAGCGGCATACTCTACAGATAAGGCTATGGGTCAAAACTCAGAGTTATTTATTATCGATGTACGCACAGCAGACTCTAGCATTGCCGAGCAGAACCCTATTCTACGTTTACCAATGTTGCCATCGAAAATTACTTCTATGTTGTGGGGACCTATGGATGAAACTATTATCACAGGTAATGATGAAATTGCAACTTACTATGTGCGTGCTTATATTAAAAATTTTCTGTACACTTTAGGACACGATAATGGACAAATTTCTATTTGGGACATTCGCAAGGGTGGCCGTGAGATTAATTCAGTGAATGATCATACGGCTGTTATAAACGATATGCAAATGAACAAAGATGGTACAATGTTTGTGACCGCTTCCAAAGATACATCAGCGAAATTATTTGATTCCGAATCCTTGATGTGTCTCAAAACCTATAAAACGGAAAGACCTGTAAACTCTGCTTCAATTAGCCCAATTATGGACCATGTAGTGTTGGGAGGTGGCCAAGATGCTATGGAAGTGACTACGACATCAACCAAAGCGGGTAAATTCGATTCACGTTTCTTCCACTTAATCTACGAGGAAGAATTCGCCCGTCTTAAGGGTCATTTCGGTCCTATTAACAGTTTGGCCTTCCATCCGGATGGCAAGAGTTACGCTTCAGGTGGTGAGGATGGTTTTGTGCGTGTGCAAACTTTCGATAGTACATATTTTGAAAATATCTTCGAGTAGTTATATTTTAGTCATCCCACATAACCTTTTTGTAACTGTATTTATGTAAAATTGAAGCTAATATGCAAATATAATGTTTGCAAATAAAACAAATTTCAAAAGATATTCAAGAACAAGAAGAAAAATAATTACGCTTTTATTTAGGGATATACATACATATATATGTTTAGAGTGGTTTAAAGCACATTTTTTTATTCATACACCAAGTCACACAAATGTTTTCGGTCTCTTTTCTGCTCGCCTTGCCTATATAGCACATACATACTTTCCCTTAGAAGAAAGATCTCTTTGTTTTCTTCAAAACAACTGGCTGCCCCTGCATGGCAGCATATTGTGCTGCACTTGGTGCGCAACCAGGTGGAGGTGGTGGTATACTTACTGCTCCTGTTGGAGTTGTTCGTACCTTGGCTCCTGGTGCTAAAGACAGGATATGGGACTCATTTCGAGTTTGTACATTGTTAAACGTTATAGGAGCAGTTGCGGTCACGTAATGATGTTGATAGTATTGCGGTGGCGGCGGAGCGTAGTTTTGTGCATACATGGACGTCTGTGCTTGCTGAGGCGAAGCATTGTAATTGTATGGTTGCATATATGAGTTGGGCAAAGGGTTTGGTGCTACCCTATTAGCAGCAGATCCATACATGCGTTGGCTTTCCTCGTAGGAAGGAGGCGGTGGACGCTACAAATAAATATTATATGTAATGCTTAGCTATACACCTGTTTTGCAAACACCTAATCTCTTACGTGATTATATCCACTGGCTGCGGGCGCGGATGGCGCTCCGGCTGTGGCCATTGTATTTTTTTCTATAAAGGAGAAAAGTAACTGGTGTGGTTATTTCTACATATTACAATGAAATCATAGTTACCATTCGACATTTCCAATTTACACGGTACGGCTCTGATGAATTTCTTATTTTTTATGTTTATAATTTTCTACGATATATTTTTCCGTTCATTTTTTCTGGCCGAAAATATAAATTAAATGACGTTTGTTTATATGCGCCGACTTTACTGACACAACAAAGCGTTTATTGACGCCTTGAACAGGGTTGCACCCAGAATAATAAATTTCAAAATAAAATAAAAAAAATATTTATAATTGATTTTCTTATTAAAAGTTTCATTTATTTATTTATGGTATATAGTTGGACCCAACAAATTTACTTTTTTATTAACTTATAATTTTAAACCTAGGCAACTTTTTTCTAAAACATTACGCCGCTTCTATTTCCTCTATGAATTTTCGACATTTTTCTTTTAGTACCTTTACAGCTTCAATGAAAATCACGTCTGGTTTAAGCGCTCCCACTGACTCAACACTAAATATATAGTGATCGCGGATACGCGACATCGTCACTGCATCTTCTAATTGCGGATAGCGAAATACGTTACGGCTGCATGTATCGTAGCGCGCATCTTTCACATATGCGCAATCGTTTTCATCAATACCTATTACACCGGGCGAAAAACATTTCTGCAGTAGAAATGCCTCTTTGCCCTCCACCTTGCGGTTCAACTTTATTTCAGGCAGCAATCTGTAGAAAGCAGTAGCTACAGGTGAAAATTTTGCATGATCCTTGCCAATACCTTTTACAGCTAATAGACGTAGGTCCAATTCATGTCCCGGGCGCAATTGATTTATTAGTATATCATCGTGTATACAACCAACATCTGTTTCGTTGAAAATCTGCGATTGCTTGCCTTTTGGTAGCCATTTCATTTGCCCGGAATAAACTTTGTGGTTTTTATAGATTGTGTCAAAGTTCGACGAATCTCTGACATCTTTGCGGCGCGTACACTTGACTTTCAATTCAAATTCCAAAGTGTCGTGTTCGTTTCCTTGATCACCACTTTCCTCTGTTTTGTACAAGAATCGGCGAGAATCAGCACGTAGTGGTATGAGACCCAAACGGTGTGCGAGCACTTCATCTTGCATAATGGATGTGTTATTATAAATGTACACCTTCTCGATGGCCATGCTGGGCACTTCGCTGAGCATAAGGCGACGGAAAGCGTTTGCTATGCCTGGATGTACGCCTATCATATCGAACTCCATTTCATTCCCCTCATATCTGTAAAAGTATGTATGAATTAACGAAGTCAAATAAAGTTGTTTTTGATTTTTTGCTTTACTTTACGACAACTATCTGAAACTTTTTTTTAAATGTTTCCAAGTTGAAGGGTTCATCGGCTAGTCCATAATCATGTGGATCCTGCTTCAATTTGTGCTCGTCCATATACAATTTAGGATGTTGTGTGCTTGCAGACATTTTTACTCAGAAACTTCCTTATTGTTTAAATAAATATATTATACAAACTTTGGTAAATTTTTGTTGCATTAATGTGTGCCCACGTGCTGATTGTTTTGTCTTTTTTCGATTTTGTCAGCTCAGAATGTCATCAACATATCAACAACACCAACTTGAAGAATGTAAATGTTGCCAGATGTTGTTTATCGCAGATCTCTGTTGAGGTATACATACATGGGCAAGTTTAAGGCAATTTGTCTTTCAATAACCAACACATTTTTATCTAAAAGCGCTGCTTAAAAAACAAACCCACACAAGGTGGACTGCTGGTCTAATGCTTCGGCGCCACGCTCATACATTTGTTGTCCAGCAGCTTATATGTGTGCGTGTCGGGCGCATGACGCTAATATCTAAAATTTTCGTCATGCAAAAGCCGACAACAAGTATGTGCGACACGAAGCAAGTACGTGGGTCACCCGACACGCACACATATAAGCTGCTGGACAGCAAAAGCGTGAGCGTGCCGCCGAAGCATAACAGCTGATTTTGTGTTTGTTTTTGAGATTTGCTCGTTTCACTCGTTTGTAAATCAAAGTGCCCTGCTTCATTTTTGTTGTTTTAATTACTTACATTCGCATTGGCGGTCTTCACGTATTACGGAATTCGTATTCCGTTGTAATTTGCGAAAGTGAATTGTCTTAATAACTGCCTGAACATCTAGGTTAGGTTAGGTTTTTGTGTCAGTCGACTTAGAGTAGAAAAATCACATAGACCATGTAAGTCCGTTGTGCTACCACTATGTAAACGGGGGATCTTACTGTTTACTTTTAATGACACCAGTTACACTATCTAATGAGGTGTAGGTTAGGTTCTATCCCAACACCGCATAGTTCCATGAGATAGACAAAATCGTATTTTCCTAATAACCTTACTTTACTCCTATCTAAGGCTGGACAATTACAGAGGAAGAGTTCTACTGTTTCTTCCTCGTCCCAACAACTTATGCAGTGTTTATGCGAAAATATTCCTAGCCTAGAAGAGTGACTACCTAACAGCCAATGGCCGATGACCTAAGCCACGACTTTTGATATGTTCTCTCTTGAGAGGTTAAGCAATTCGAATGATCTTTTCGTATCTATTTGCAGCCAAATTAGCCTGACTTCTTCTCTCCATGACCTATTGGCCTACTGGAGAATACTATTTTTTATCCTTTATCTGAACCCCTAAGTTACGCAAATAGTTTTTCTACTCTTGACTGCTAATACGTATTTTCACGTGTCTTTAAAGCAATGTCTTGTCTTAATATTAAAAATAAATTTTAACAGTGGAAATTCACATACATTTTTAAACAACTCAACTGATATACATACATATCTCCTACCAATTTTTCCAAATGATAGCAAATTTTACAGGAGTTAACTTCTTTGCTCTCATTGGGAGAATGTTCACTTATGGTCTTGATGACTCATTTTGTTATCGAACACATTTATTAAATCAAGGTTCTCTGTGCTTGCACTTTTGCAAACTTGATCAACAGCTTGAATACAGTTTTGCTTTCAATATCATATACAATTTTTCGCTCCATTTAAATAACTGATAACAGCATCTTAAAAATTAAATTTCGTACGAATTTTGTCAATTTAGGTGGTTAAATTGAACATGTAAATGCAGTTAGCTGATATATAAACTATATTATATTTAAAAATTATACAGCTTTAATACAGTTTGTCTTTCAAGATCATATACATTTTTTTGTTCCATTTAAATAGCTGATAAGGGTATCTTAAAAATGATAAATTTGTCAATGAAAGTGATGAAATTGACAAAAAAAAAATTGAGTGCGTTAATACAGTTAACAGACATATAATTAAAAATCCTTTTATTAATTTTTGATTAAACAACTGGGTCGAATTTCAAGGTAAACACTTTTTTTATTTTACAATAATACTTACACGATTTCACTAATTTGCATTTTAACCAACACATAAATAATCTGGCTAGCCCAGTTGCATGCCAAACAGCACATCAGTTTGGTATCACCCATTCATTAATCAATTTTCCTCACTGTTTTTAACAAGGAAAAGAAAACAGCAATTCGATTTGACCGGTTTTCAGAAAAATTAGCTAATATTTTTTAAATTCTGCATATTTAGTAGTGTTATGCCGCTTCACAATAATTATGTAAAAAAGTGTTCATTTAAATATTATACATCGTCATTATGGCAAAGCGTTTCCAGCCCTTCAAAGAGTTTGGTCGAAGTACAAAAAAACCAAAATTGGATGTAAGCATAAACAAGGGACGTCCCTTAGGACCCAGCCAATCTTGGTCAAACCATATACGTTCAAATGCTGCAGAGTTGAACCCCTTGGACAGTCCAGCTCGCAATAGCCTAAACAATAACAACTTGTGGGACGATGATGACGACGATGTAATACTGCTGGCCACTCAGGTGGCCGAATCGCAAGTGGCAATTAAGAGCGCAGCACTACCAAATATAACTGACAGTGAAATTACCTTCAGTGAATTTGCACCACATGTGCATGCCACAACAAGCACACAGCGAATTACAGCGACATGTGTCGCGGTTAAATCCACGGTTAGTGCGCCACCGGCGATGTTGGATAAGCACAATCTATCCGATTTATTTGCTGATGACGAAGACTTTGCAGAGCTGTTAGACGCAGCCACAAATGCGAAAACAACGCAAAGTGTAAGTCAACCGCGGCAAATAGAGGAGCCGGCTGATGTGTTTAAAAAACCGCATGAACTGGTGAATAAAACTAGTGGAGTAAGTAATAGAGCGCCAACATCGTCAAGTCAGACTCATGCGACAGAGGGAAAAAGCGTAGCAGCACGTCGTCAAGTAGCAATGGAGAGGCAAGTGAAAATGCTGATGGAACGTTTGGACATATTGAAGGCGGAAAATACAAAGCTCGCCAAAGATCTCAGTGATTCAAAGGCGAAAATCGAAAGCAAGGATGGAGAGGTAACCGTTGCAAAAATGTAAAATGCTTAGACTTATTTCACACAATTATTCTTCTTTCAGTCCTCATTGTTGCGCGATGAGCTGCGACACATGAAAAACCAGTTGCAAACTTTGAAAATGGAAAAAATTATGAGCGCTGAAGCAGCACAGAGGGAATGTAAAATCAAAATTGCCGAATTGGTTGAACGCGTGGAGGTTAAGGAATCCGAATTGAAATTGCGCAACGTAGAATACTCTGTGTTGAAAATGAGGCATGCCGATGAAACCCAACGTCTGGAAATGAGCATACGCAACGCTAATGTAGCAGGCGACGCCCCTATGGATGGAGGTGTCGAAAAAGCGCAAGATCCATTCGATGCAAGTATGCTTTACCGGCTTCGCGGTCTCTCTTTGACAACATCACTGGGCAGGTTCTCGCATTCGCGTCTCATCGAAGTGAGTACCAACGCCTATGAACGCACACAAGAGCGTGGCATCTCGAAACGTCAGCACGCACCATTTCAGCAAGAGTTGGCCAATGCACAAACGCTGCTAGCTGAATTGCAATTGCAACAGAAAAAACGCTCTTGGGGAATGGCTGAAGCAACAGCTTTTAGTGAACGCGCTATCGCATCTGTTTGCAGAGTGTTTCCCGAACTTTGGACATATGTGCACGGACTAGAGTTTCCCAAGCATTGCAACGTACATCCTTTTCACAATTATGATCTGCGCAAAGACGATTACAACCATCCAACTCGGAATTTGCATGCAGCGCAAGAATTATATAAGGATGAGCGTGCGCTTAGTTTGCGCCGTTACGTGGCGGCACTAAGCGTCATGTGTGCTGAGTCGCCACATTTTACACAGCAGTTACTGATAAAACGGCATGGCGAATATGCATTGTTGGAGTTGGCATGTCATGCCATTTCAAAATTGGGTTACTCAAGCGAGATCTGTGCACACTTTGGCGTTCTAGAAGCATTTGCCGCGCTATTGCGTGTGCTGCTGCGACAGTTACCTCCAGATGACGATAAGTACATCGAATTGCTGATAGGTGGCCTCCTAAAACAGCTGATATTTGTGCGGCCAAGTGCGTGGGTATTCCAGGAGATATCCTTTTGTGTGCTAGAACTGACGCGAAAGCCAGCAGCCTTAGCGCTAATCTGCGTTAATAGTGATGAGGGCACCTTCTATAGTGATCGTATGCGTTCCATTTATCGTTTTTCAAACGATTCTTGTGTGTTGCAAGTTTATGCGGGGCTGTTGGAGATAGCATTCCCGCTCAATGGGGTATTGAGCGAAGCGCATCTGCGGCTGCTGGCTGTGATCTGTGAAAATCATGTACGCTTTGCGCACTTCTGCTTTATGAAACCGCCAGTATTTATGCACCACTTATTGCCCTCTTACGACGATGTTGATGAGGAGGATGAACAACCAGTGAATTCAACAGAGGAACGAAGTAGTAAGGTGTTAGTAGGCAAAATGTCGAATAGCATTGGCAGCGCATCAGTTGCAAATGATTCATGTGAAAGGGGAGCTTCCACTTCAACCATACAGGATGCGAGTGCGCAGTCGAAGAAGCTAACTAGTGTTAATGCTGGAGCTCGATGTGAGTGCTATACAAAGCTATGCTTAAGTGTTGTAACACTTCTGTTTCAGCTGCTGCGTCAGTGGCAGTGTATGGGACGAAAATTAGGTGGGTGCAACCGGTACGCGATTTTACTTTCATAAAGTAAACAAATCCTTATCTTTTTTCCTACAGAAACACCACGCGTAGCTTTAGTCTCACAAATATCCGTCCATTTGCTGCACACAATTTTTTGCGACAACCACACGACACATCTATTTCGCTATGCCGAAGATACCACAAAGCACTACCTATGGTTGATTTGCGAATGGTGGTCGAAAAATGCAGATTGCTTGAAATTTAATAGTGTACAAAGTACGTTCAAATATCCTAATTATATAATACTTTACTTTATATAAATTCGCTTTATTTGCAGACAATTTTCTAAACAAACTGCGTGCCTTTCACATTATGCCTAAGCAGTTGAATGAGGGGGGTAATGCTGCTAATGTAATAAACGACTTAAGAGAATGGCATTCTCTCACCAATGATAACACGCCAAACGGTATTGGCGAAGATGCTGGCGCTTCTGTCAATCTCTCACTTGCTGCAGAAAAATTAAATATAATCCGTGCTGCTGGTGACGAGTCTAAATTCTTTGAAGGTCTTAGAGGGTATGCATTCAATTTTGAATGATACAATGCAGCTGAACTGTGAGATTACTGTGTAATGAAGAAGTAAGAAGTCATATTTGTTAAAGGGTAATTTGGCAAAATCAAAAAACAAAAAAAAAAAAAAAAAACGATTCGCACTAAATTTTGTTAGTGCATGGCGTTTAAGCTATGGATATACATATTTTTTTATTCACAATTTTCAAAACTCTATTCTTTGTGACTAATATTGAGAGTATTTATTTGTAGTTATTAATTTTTAATGTAATTTAATGTGAAATGTTAAAAAAAAAATAAATAAAATGTTAATATACGATGACGTGGAATGCTGAAGAGGGAGAATGAGTCCGATCGTAGCAAACTTCCTTAATTACTTGAAAATTAAATTGTATTAAGCAAAACAAAGTGAGGTTTTTATTCTGCACTTTAATTATTTTGTAATGGTAAAAAGCGATTTACGTGGAAAAATAATTAAATAAATATGAAGTCTAACAGCGAAGTTCAGGTAAATCAGTTTAACTTTTGTTGTCGTTTTGCGGCTGTTGCAGGGTGCCGCACGTGCATTTTTTATTTTATCATGATTTGTAGATCCCTCGCTCTGTGTTACATCGATGTACTTAGTCCTGCCATAAGTTCTGTTACAAGCTAAGTCCGTTACAGATAAGAAATAAAAATACTTTTTTTAATGAAGTTAGTTTTATATAATCATGTAAATATTAAAAAAGATCAAATTTTCATTCGAAATGGTTACTATTATTTTTTACACAAACCTGCAAACGATTAGGCTATTCAGCTATTGCAGCACGCGCGGTTTCCGATTGTTTGAGACTCTTCAAATTTCTGTGAAATCTTCGACAGGCTATATTCTCGAATTCTAACCACAAACTGTAGTCCAATGGTTTCAAATCTGGACTTCCAGACGGCTATGAGCCCAGTAATATCAGTTCTTAGCCACTACTGGGTGATTTTTGCCTTATGGGCTGGAGCGGAATTTCGCTGGAAGATCCAACGCTCTCCATTGAAGAGAGTACTGCTCAATTGCTTTACCTCGCCTTCTAAGACATTCTCCTGGTACACTTTTGCCCCGGTCTTAACCCCTTTTTCGCAGAAATGAAAAGATGTAACGCCTTGACAAGACACTCCCCACCAAACCATTACGGAGGCTGAATGCTGGCCATGCTGAACCCTTGGCACAACATTTTTTACTTAAAAATTTATGTATAGATAAAACTTCAACAGTGAAAATTGTTTCAACTGTGAAAAGAATATCGATTCGCACTATAGCCGTTGCAGACCGCGTGCCACCAAAGAAGCTGCTTGCATCTGTCTAGTCTAATTTTCTTCAAGCGCGTTGTCAACCAGTTGAGCGACAGAAGGTTTTCATGTGAAGAGAAGATCTTAGTCTTGACATGGATCTGGTCGATACATTCATTTCCCTGCTAGTGATTTTCCGCTTTCTAAGGGGACTTCTGCGAATTCTTGCTCGAACAGCTTTTATGGCTGCACTGGTTCGAACCACGCGAGAACGACCACTTCTCTTGTTGTCTGTCACTTCGGACTTTTGGGAAAAACGATTGCTCGTGCGGTAAATACAGATTCTCGAAATATTAAGTTTTTTCAGCAATTCGTAAATCTCACTTGCGATGCGACTTTCCTTAGCTCCCCACTCCATTGTTAACAAGCGAAATTGAGTATAATTTATGAGTAGAAAACGCACACGAACAAAAGCAAAAGTAACGGAAACTTTTTTTGCGAATTTGCTTTCGTCGTATCTTCTTCTTAATTGGCGCGATAACAGTTTACGCGATTTTATCGGAGTTTAGCAAAGGGCGCCAGTCGTCTCTTTCTCGTGCTAACCGGCACCAGTTGGACACACCAAGTGAAGTCAAGTCATTCTCCACCTGATCTTTCCAACGCAGAGGAGGCCTTCCTCTTCCTCTGCTACCACCAGCTGGTAGCGCATCGAATACTTTCAGCGTAGCCGCTGGATCTTTGTTCGCTGCGCTATGTCTATGTCGTCTAAAAGCGTTCTCGCCGTATGCATTGTACAAGTTGTCACAGAATTTATGACAAGACTAAGTAGATTTCTTTTTTTATGAAAATTAAAAAAAAAAAAAAAAATCCATCATCAAGTTGGTTCACCAAAGAAACATTCGAGCTTCCCTAATTCCCAAGATCAAAGCACTTTAAAATTGCCATTGTTTACGGAGTTCTTAATACCTAAAACGTATTTACATCAACCAATTTTCTAAGCGCAATTAGCCCATATAAAGTTTCAAGTAACTCAGTTTAATTGTTTTCAAATACATGAGAATGAAAGATTCGTATTTTATTAACATTTATTTTTATATTTTCGCATATTTATGACTATTGTGTATTTATGTGGTTTATTCTCACTTTCTTGAACTTTCGTATAAAAGTATAAACCTATCAATAAATATTACTACATGAAATGTAATTATGTATGATTTTATTACGATTTTTATACTTTCATTGATGTGTATAAATTGCGTTTAATTACTACAAATACACCTACAAACTAATACACAATGCAGAAATGATGAAAAAAGTTATAAGGTAAAAAAAGTCTAAATTAAAGGTTTTTGGTATCGAAAGTCAAACAAATAATAAAAAAAGTGCCTTTAACGGAAAAACTAAAGAAATAATGAATAAACAAAATGAGCGCCACTCAAACCAATTTTCCAGTGACAGGGTGACCGTCTTTCACACCAGCATAAGTAATTATTTATAAACTTCACCTTTGTGATTGATTAAAAAAAAAAAAAAAAAACGTATTCAAAAGTAAAACTTGATATTAACACATACTAATACTTAATTCGATCTAAGTGTGCATCCACATAGCAAAATATTATTTATTTAAAATAGTCCGAAACGCTAAAATAATATTCGAGTATCATCCATAGGCACAGACATGTAAGGGCGGTGGGAGGAAGGTAGAAAAAAGTTGTTAGATGATTTGAGAATTCGAAATGCAAATTCGTATTAAGTGCAATAATAAATTTAAATATAATATATGTGTGTGTGTCGATAACAACTTTCGCCTTATCCAACTAATGGGGACATTACCATTTTAAAGGTGTGCTTTTGTTGTGGTAAGCATTTGCTCTACAAATAAAAATAGAGAAAAAGAGAAAAACATACATATATACAAATATGAAAATCAATCAAGAAAAGTACAAAGATACTAAGGTGTTGTTTTTGTCTACTACATCCTACACATGTATAAACGGTAAAAACCAAAGGGGAGGGGAGGGGTACGAAACAGGGGTAAGTGCAACAAATAATTACGAGCCTTACTTTACAACACCTTGCGCTTGTGCCGCCGTCAAGGTAATGAACGGCGTTAAACGCTCCACGAAACGCTCATGATTCCGCTCCAATTCACGCTGATAATCCTTTTGATCACTCGATATCAAATTACGATTTTTCTTCAATGCATCAGCACAACGTTTGGAGAATTCACGGAAACAGAGTCGCAATTTATTTTGATGTTTCGTTGGCACCGTTACGCCATCGGAGAGATTGGCTAGAAAAACGGTGGCCATTTCCATCGGGCCCTGATTCACTGTGGTGCCAATACAACCCTGCAAAACCATTTGCAGTATTTTCGGATCAGCGGGCTCTTGATTGGTAGCTGCTGCCAGTTCAGCCGTTTTCTTTTGTATATCCTCGATAGCCACTTCGATGGGTTCCAGTATGATTTGCTGACGTGCGATCACTTGTATGCGTGTCTTCACATACGGAAAATGATTGGCTGTGGTGAGTATGGTTTTGCGTTTGCATTGCTCATGTAGATCACCGTGCGCTTTGCCGGATTTGGTAAATGGTGTGGCGAATATGAAGCGTTCTATACAGAGAGTGAGAGGATAGAAAAAGACAGAGAGAGAAAATAAGTTAAGAATCTATTTTATATTAGAAAATTTAAACTCACTTATATTGAAATTGCGCTCGAAATAGGTTTCCCGATGCCTCAGCTCATAGGTTTCGAAGTAGGGCTCGACGTAGGTTATCTGTATGTAGGCCTTTTCGGGATCTAATGAGTTCACATCCACCGAGTTCGAGTCTTTAATAATGTGCACCGAGTCGGGTCCAAATCGATCGGCATAGAAGTTCTAAAATAGGAGGTGAATATGTTTCATTAAATGGTAACGCTTACTTACAACAATGCACGAGAAATGTTTGCTAATCATCGGGGTAGTCTAATAGCCTAGCCAGACGGAGGTGTTAATCAGGATTACAGGCGCAGTTAATTCTGATTAAAATTGTACTTGGTCTTGCCATAAATTCTGTGACACATTTTTCAATGTATATGGCGGCAAAAAATTAGCAGAAAAAACTTCCGTTATTTTTGCTTTTGTTCGTGTGAATTGTCTACTCAAAACTTATACTCAGTTTCGTCGAAAATTTCGCTTGTTAACAATGGAGTGAGAATTTAAGGAAAATCGTCCTAAATGACAGCCAGAGAAAGAAGTGGTTGTTCTCGCGTGGTTCGAACCAGTGCAGCCTCGAGAAAGAATTCGCAGAAGTCCCCTTAGAAAGTAGAGAATCGTGTCCAGATCCATGTCAAAACTGATTAGAGATGATCTCCATATGAAATCCTTCCGTCGCTCAACTGGACATCTTTTGACAACGCGCTTGAAGAAAATTAGACTTGACAGATGCATACGGCTTTTTCGGTGGCACGGCCTTGAAAATATTTTTTTCACAAAGGTACAGCGTGACCAACATCTAGCCTCCGTAATGGTTTGGTTGGGAGTGTCTTGTAAAGGCGTTACATCTCTTCATTTCTGCGAAAAAGGTGTTAAGGTCGGGGCAAAAGTGTACCAGGAGAATATCTTAGAAGGCGTGGTAAAGTAGTACTCTCTTTAATGGAGAGCGTTGGATCTTCCAGCAAGATTCCGCTCAAGCCCAAACGACAAAAACAACCTAGTAGTGGTTAAAAAACAATGTTCCTTGGTTCACATCCACAGAAGATTGGCAGTTTGGAAGTCCAGATCTGAATCCATTGGATTACAGTTTGTGGTTAGAATTGCGGAACATTGCCTATCGAAGACCTCACAGAAATTTGGACACTCTCAAGCAATCTTTGGTTCGAGCAACGACGTCAATATCCATGGAAACCGTGCGTGCTGCAATAGCTGAATGGCCTAATCGTTTGAAGGCTTGTGTAAAACCAGATGGTGACCATTTCGAACTAACTTCATTGAAAAAGTATTATAATTTCATGCCTATAACAGATTTAACTTGTAACAGAACTTATGGCAGGACTAAGTATAGTGCAATTGAAATTGGATGAAACCTCCTACTTAAAGTAAGAATTGTTATTGGTCGGGCGATACTGGCATATATTAGTTTGGGGGGAAAGAAATCCATTACTTTTGCGTAAATTTCTTTTGCAAATTGTTTAAAACTGTTTTATGACCGATCTTTAGCTCGTGCGCGATGCTACGACTACTAACATGCCGGTCAACGTTGATTATTTCTGTGATTTTATCGACATTTTCTTTAACATAAAAAATGCCTGAACGAAAACGACTAAACCAAAATTGCACGTAGTTAGCTGTTACAGTATCGGCATAATTAACACCATTCACAATTTCAGCGGCGTACATTTTCTTTCACCAGGCAACTTACCTGCAGACGACTAAAAATCTCCGGCAACTTAGTTAGTGTTGGCTCCTTGTAGATGAATTCCTGCTGATCCAAATCACCGAACTTTGTGCCATAGAACCCTACGCGGAAATATGTACCAAACACCCGCTTACCCTGCAGCTGTGCAATGCGATTGAAGGCTTCTTGCAGCTTGCCATGTATTTTGCCCAGCTTCTGAAAGTCACGATTCGCTTCACAAATCGGCGTAAGTATTTTGTAAACCTCATTCATAGCTTCGTACATTCCAGCAATTTGAAATGAATTGGATGCCTCTTCCAACAACACTTTCAAACCACTTTCAGTAAAATGATTACCCAAGCAAATACCATCTTCGCCGGGACTTAGCACATCATCCGATACGGCTGATTCCATCAGCGCATTGGGTGTGACGCGTTGAAAGCTAACAGCGCCTACTGGTAAATGTTGTTGCGACTCTAACATGCTCAGATATTCGGCAACCAGAGCGGCTGAATGCACATAACACATAGCCGCTTCGGTGTGATTGGCGCGTTCACGATGCTTTTTAGCCATATTTTCCAACCAGGTAAGACGTAAATCGGGATTATTTTGATAGCCTTTGGCTATGCGATGCATGAGATCGAGTAACATTTCCGGATCTTCTTGGTATTCCTTCATTTTAACAGTATCGGAGAGTATCATATGCAAATTGAAGAGCAAATCTTGCACTTGCTCAGGGAATGAAGTTTCTTGCAGGTCCTGATCCGACTCGGCGTAAACCAGCACCGTTTTGAGAGCGCGTCGCAAAGACTGCTCGCTGAACGCAGAGCTGGTGCCTACTAGGGAGCTGAGTGACATGGTCACTTGCATTTTAACGCGCGCAAAATTCTAGAAGAGATAAGAAATATTATATTCCATAATTTAGATACATTTTTAAAATGATTTTAATTGTCAATTCCAGCAGATTTGTGCGCTGTTTTGCGCTTACATTTCCGATCTCAAAATTTTGTCGCATGAGCAGATACAGCGATGCCGATGCCTGCGAACGTATGGCCGGTAGCAAAGAGCCACAATGCTTTAACAGCAACAGGCACAGATCAGCACAGATGTCCGTTTCTTCGTCGAATAGCAAATTGGGGAATTTAAAAATCAGCGAACGTTGTGAGGCGAATTGATTTTGCAGCGATAAGGTGCTTTGATTGCGTGACAACGCATGGAGCAGCACTTTCAAAACAGTGCCCAACAGATTGTGATGCATTTCCGAGTTAGTGGCAACTTGCACTACGATTTCCAAAGCATCTAAAATAACTAACGAAATTTCTGTAGCCAGTGAGCCCTCAATAAAGTGGTTTAGCTCTAGCTCGGGATCCGCTTTGGTGGCATTATCGTAGAGTTGCGAACGATAGGGCATTTGATCTTTGCGCCAACGAAACTTTTCTGTCGAATTGCGATCTTTACGTCTATTGATTAAATCATAACGCGCTGAATTTGTGCCACGTATACATTCTTCGAGTTTTTCCTTCAGATCTGTTGGCTTGCGGAAACTTTGTGTATTGCGCTTGAGCGATGGCAAACGCTTTTGGCCCTTGTATTCGAAACAAGGTATGCAAGTGTTCAGGAGCTGCAACATTTGATGCACGCGATGTGGACTCAGGCCGAGCAACCAACGATATAAGACGCTGCGTTCAAGATTTTTCAAAACCCAAATGCAGCAGGCTAGCAAATGGCGCGTGTTCTCGCTGCTCAATTGCGACTTATTCTTTATCTGGTCGTTGAGATAATTGTAGGTGCGATTGCCAGAGTTAGCATAGGCAAAATCTGGGTTCATCGTTGAAGTGGAAATACTCTGGTGTGGGCCTTGGTAATCTTCGAGGAAACCAATGCTTTGCAGCCGATCGTGTGTGTCAGTGAGATATTGATGCAGTTGCGGTATAACGTCCATAACCACACCCAACAAAGGGAGGTAGAGTGAAGCAACACGAGCGCGTGCCTCTACTTCGCTATAGCGTGGATCCAAATCGTGCGAGGTCATTAGATTACGTATACAACGAATGGCCTTGCCGTGCAATTGGGGATTGCTGGAAATGCAAAGGTGTGTTAATGAGAAAAATACGAAATGATAAGCATTATTTTTGTTATACAGTCCAATCGTGATAGTCCGACACATACGGGACCGACTCGTTGTCGGATTATCAAATATCCCGGACTAGCGAAGGTTCCATTTAATGACACGAAAAGACAGAAAAAAATCAATCAACACCGTCAGAAATCGCGAGAGAACTGGCGTCGTTCAAATTTAATGACAAATACGTTGTGACCGGGAAACAAAACACAATCCCCCTCTGCTGCTCTGCTACGACTGATCAAAATAAAATAATGCCAATTGCATCCATAGACGTTATGAGGTTGTCGGATTACCGAACGTGTCGGATTAAGAAATGTCGGACTATCACGATTGTACTGTATATTTGAATTGATTTACTACATACGGCACTTCCAGCACTGTCGCCAAGTCGCTTAATACCAAACCAACAAGGAAATGTTGCTGACGGAAGTCAGCACTCAAATCTGCATGCAAAGCGCGCTCCATGGAGCTCTAGAAAAATCTACATTGAAATTCTCACATTATTGTACATTTCCACCAATAACTCACATAAGAAGTTTGACTATTGCTGGACGTAGTACTGGGTGTTGGACTACACGGCGCGGAAATAGTCGTGTAAGGCGTGCCAAAAGGCAAATTCATAGCCACGAAATGCTCATGACTGCATACGATACGTAAAAAGTCGATTTTATAATTCATCAAATCCGGTATGGAGGCATTCTTCGAAATTAATACTTTATAATAGGTTTTGATCAGACCGAATACAAAACCACGATCCATAATGCTGAAGAGATCGAATATGAAAAAGCCCAAGCTAGCGTTCAGCGACTGTGCCAATTTTGGTTCTTCGCTGTGATAACCCACCACTTTGGTGGTTACCAAATGCACCAGCGTAGAAATATCGTCGGTGAATTGATGCGGGAAGCGTTGCTTGCGCGGTGCGGCCAATGCACAGCTGTAATCCAAATGTTCAATCATTGATTTGACAATCAGCTCGAAGAGAAACCATGAATTGGACATGGCGAGTTCAGTTGCTTTGCCGCTGGCCACAACCCAGTGTAGCGCCAATTCTTCGTGAAGTAAACGTATTTGACCGTCGCGACTACCGAATGTGGGTGACAAATCGAAGGTATGCTCTAAAAGAAAAAAAAAGTGTTAAAAATTAGTTTCACTTAAGCAACTGTGCTTGCACCTTTGCGATCCAGGCTTCTTCCAATGGCGACATTTTCATACAGGCTGTAAGTGTCAGCAGAATTGGCTGTCATTTCTTCGGCATTGCTGCGACTGTAGGTGATACGTTTTTTCCCGCCAAACGGATGTGGTATACGACATTGGAACTGCACGTATGTGGAAAGCAGAGCCTGGCGGCCGTACTGATCCACTACCAAGTCATCGTTCAGTATCTAAAAAAATATATATATTTAGAATAGCTTAGAGTTTGAATGTCAGTTGTTAATGTAGTGGAAAATGTGGAAAAAAGGATAAACATAAAAAGGGTCATATTATTTAAACAAATACAAAGTCACAATTGCAATAATCTTGGCCGAGCTCCTCTCCTATTTGTGGCGTGCGTCTTGATGTTGTTCCACAAATGGAGGGGCCTACAGTTTCAAGCCGACTCCGAACGGCAGATATTTTTATGAGGAGCTTTTTCATGGCAGAAATACACTCGGAAGTTTGCCATAGCCTGCCGAGAGGCGACCGCTATTAGAAAAATGTTTTTCTTAATTTTGGTGTTTCACCGAGATTCGAACCTACGTTCTCTCTGTGAATTCCGAATGGTAGTCACGCACCAACTCATGCGGCTACGGCGGACGCCTAAACCAAAAATTTTAATCGAATTTAATTTCTCAAAATACGTTTTTTTCCGCGCTGTTAAATATAACTCAAAAATTAATCAAGATATGAATTTAAAATTTTACAGGGATATGCTTTAACATATTGACCTTTGTATGCACTTCAAATTATATATTAATTATTGTTTTGATAATTTTGTTTATTAAAAAAGTGTATTTTTTCCTTTTTCACTTCATATTTAAAAATTTTTTTTTTCAAATAAAATAAATATTTTAATGAAACATTTTTGTCTAGTTAATTTCAGTTGATTACAAGAGGCTGTACATTACACGGCGCAAATTAAAGGAGTCTGGTTTGAGCAGCTGTAGCGTCGCCGTTTTGTTTTTGTTTTTTAATTAAAAATTTTTTTTTTGTACAATATATTCATTTAAGCATGTTAATATTCATGCTTAAATGAATTTACAAAAAAATTTGTTTAAATAAAAAACAAAAACAAATGTAATTTATTTTAAGATAATAAGTACTTTCAGTTTTTCGCAAAAAATTATTGAAAAACTCGCTGTCTGGATGATTTTCCCCCTTTAATAATTAGTTTGGTTAGAGATAATAACAAACATAAAAATATAATAATAAAAAAATAAAAATAAAAAAATAATTTAAAAATAATAATAATTCAAATTGAGAAAATAATTGAGAGATTTGTATTCAGCCAAAAAAAGAGCGATTATTTAAGTTATTAAAAAAAACATAGATATTAGGTCTGTTCATGAAGCAAATAGTTTCTAACAAATGATCAAGTTTGTTGTTGTTACAAATTATCAAGTTTTTGTGTCCATGAATTCAATAAACTTGCAAAGTAGGGGAAAGTAAGAGAGAAAAATGGCACTTCATTTTAAGGGAGAGTTGTAAGTTTTTACGGGAAGCATTTTTATTTGTAAGAATTGCCAAGTGAGAAAAACGGCTGATTGCAAAGTAAAAATAAACACGAATTAAAATTTGCGAGTTGAGTTAAAATTCTGTAAAATAATAAATTTGTAAAATAAAAATAAAAATTGTGATTAAAATGGAGAATGTAAGTAAACATATTTTAGATCAAATTTATAAAGTTTATTTGAAGTCATATATTAAATAGGAATCGGCCAATGATAGAGAGGTATGCACTTCTGAACCACAGCCTCCAGCAACCGTTGCTGCAGTTTCCAAATCGAAAGCATTGAAGATATTTTTTGTGTTTTATGCTTGCACTTCTTGGTTGTTAACTAATTTGCTATAGGAAGCAAAGGAAAATATGAAGAAAGCTGTGATTGCCACAACAATACAATTGCTAATGGAATGTTCTCCATCTGACAACGACGATGAAATGGAACAGATTATTGTGGACAAAATAAAATCTTGTGATGCTAAGCTCGTTAGTGTGCATTTTATTTGCTTTTTTTTTTGTTTTTAAATTAATACGAAGTAGCGGAACTGAAAAAATTTAGACTTTTTGTGATTTTTCCCTTCAACGATTTAAACTGCTGTTCGTAAAACTTGAAAAATGTTATTAGTTTTGCGCAAGGATGATAGATTAAAAATCTTTTCACTATGGGTTCTCCGTTCATGTAGTTTTTTTGATATTTTTCTCTTTGAGAGTGAATACAATAAATTACTGCATAATTTTTAAATGCACAAACCTAAAAAAAAAAAACTAATAACTACTACGTAATAATAACTTACAGAATCAAGTTCTTAACAAATATAAAAATAAAAAATAGTTTAAAAAAACTAAAAAACACGCTTTTATTGGTAATCGAACTAAAAAGTAGAAAATAAATTTTAATGACAAAGAGACCTATAATGAAGTAATAGCAAATCGAAGGATCAGTCATAGTCAACTACCTCAGAACAGAATTATAACAAAAATTAAGATACAAATAGAGTAATTCAAATTAGAGTTAAAAGCGTGGGATGCTTGATATAGTAAATATTACAATCATTCTATTGGCAACTACCTATGTACAGAGGGTTATGAAAGTGAAGCAAAATGCATCCCACGCTTTTAACTCTAATTTGAGTTACTCTATTTGTATCTTAATTTTTGTTATAATTCTGTTCTGAGGTAGTTGACTATGACTGATCCTTCGATTTGCTATTACTTCATTATAGGTCTCTTTGTCATTAAAACTTATTTTCTACTTTTTAGTTTGATTAGCAATAAAAGCGTGTTTTTTAGTTTTTTTAAACTATTTTTTATTTTCTACTTTTTAGTTCGATTAGCAAAAAAGCGTGTTTTTTAGTTTCTTTAAACTATTTTTTGTTTATTATGAACGAAAATTATTGTTATCATTGCAGTCAGTGAATAAATGATTCGATATATTCGTGTTATATTTAATTCCTTTCTTATCGACTGTGAGTCTAAAGCTATGCAGTTATCGGCCGTGATAAAGAAGTAATCGGGATGAAGAACTTATTTCGTGGAGGGAGCCTGAGAAACTGATTTGCAAGAATAAAAAAAGATGTTTCATTTTACAACCAAATTCACCTTACTTTTTGCCCACAGGTAAAAAAAAGAAAATATTAATCCTGGCAATCCTAATAAGGATAATGGAAAACTTTTATCAAATTATTGCGTTGCCATCGGTCCTTGATAGGTGTGCAAAATTTCAAGTCGATCAGATGTTTAGAAGCCAGTGAAAATTAAGCTCAAAGATTCCGTTACATACATACATACATACATACAACCCGACCTAATAAAAGTGTGTTAAAAACATTGCCTGCAAAATATACAAAGTGGCGCAGAACTAATTACCCCACTGGAAGATTTATAATTTTTGCAAATGGCGGGCACTTCATTCATATTTGACTCTTGTAAATTTGACAAACAGATAAGCAGTGGAGCGTGCAAAGTTCAAAATAAATATTTCGATCACTCAAAATCATTTTTTTATTTATTTAGTAAAAGTTATTCAAAAATAAGCAGCCATATTACAGAAAAAAGCGTTATCCCATAGACGCTTTGGCCTGTTAATGCTTATTAAAAAATGTAATATCGAATCTGGACGCTTTATACTTAAATAGGAATTGAAGGAATAACATAACCGAAGCCAACATATCTATATTATATAACTATCTCAAAGATACTGATCTACTTCGTCGGATTTAATCGAGCCATAATCAACCTGCTAGCCGAAAGCCTCCGATGCTAGCGCTGCACTACTTTTAGTTTGTATAATAATTTTATTGTTATGTAAACCTTTATAAAATAAAAAAAATAAAAAAATAATTAGGATTTCGCATAATTTTTCCAACCTCAGTCGACGTCGTTTCCGGATTTCCTCCAACTGTCTATTACTAGCAGCAAATCTCGAAATTAAATTAACTATTGTTTCTCTATCCCTTTTTTTACTTCGTTAATAATATTTAAACAAACAAAAAACACTAAAATATTCCACCAAACCAATTTCTATTAAAAAAACCAAAACAGTCTTGACAGCTGATTGTCAATTTTGCAGCTAATCTGCCATATGTGAAGGGGTAGAATAATTTTTGTGGATTTATTGCATATGTGAATGTTCTTGTTGTTGCAGCAGCAAAAAATATACGGAGAGTGCTGCTGGAGTGACAGTCCTTGGCTCGATACATAGTAAATCCGGGTGGTTCCGTAACGTAGAACCGACTGTCGGGGGATTTATTGCTAATCACTGCATATGTGAACGTACTTTTAGGCGGTTATTTCCTGCTGCTAAGTTAAAAAATTGAATTTTCATAAATTCCAACTGACTTACCGAGAGATTCGCCGACACCATACAAAGCATTTCGAAGACGGTCGAACCCAATGAAAGCGGTTGACCACCTATTTTGTGTGTAGTTACTAAAAGTTCTATTAATTTATCCAATACTAAATGCAGATTCTTCACCAATGGTTCACGTTCAGCGCTTGCTATATCCAATAAGGATTTTTTCATTTCATTCTCCATGTTACCTTCACCGATGCGTGGCGGTATTTTACGTGAATCCAAGTAATCGCAAGTGAGGAAGAAACTGCAATTGAAAAATGCATGAAATGGAAATTTTCCCTAATAGTCGCATGCTATTACCCATCCAAGTGTGGATCCAACGTATGCACTGCCGTTACCGCATCTACTGTGATTGTGAAAACTGACCGATGATTATCCAACCATTTCGTGCCGGGCAAATGTACATTTGGCGGTATAAATGAATAATTCTCAGGCGGTGTTTCCACCATAACCGGCAACTGAAATTCGCCCACCTTCAATTTGCCATCTTGAAGTAGCGGCAGCCATGTATAGCCCACTGGCGTTTCTACAGATGGTTGCATCTCTTGTGGCTTTTTCTGACACGAAACATGATAGAGTGTAAAGAAGAGATGATGGTTTTGTTTAATATTCGCCGGTAAGGCAATTTTGATTTCGTCGTAGAAGGTTGGACATTTATTATGGTAATTGACTGCTGTGAATGCTTCGCTTGCATACTCCGGGCAAGAAGATTTGCCAAAAATCGCATTCACTGCATCCATTTGTGTCTCGCCGGCCATTAGTTGTATGCGCACGGCTATGTTGCGTGCTGAACCGGCGCGTGAGGAGAAGTTCAACTCTTTCGGTGAGACGAAGAGCAAGTTGCGGTATGTGTAGTGTGGATTATAGATGGCGGCGGAGGGAAACTCGAGTATTTCTTTAATCGGTCGAGTTTTGTCTTCTGGATACGGATCCACTTTCGCTAGCTCGGGTGTTAATGCGTTTTTTACCTCCTCTGGACAGGGCAAAATTTCAAGTTTTATGGACCCAGGTATGCATTTGTATTTTTTCATAGCATTGCTGGGACGTTTAAGCTCGGCTAGAAACTTGTACAGATCTTCATCCTTCATTTTATCGGATTCCTGTGGAGAGCGAGAAATGAAATATGGCAAATAGAAGTGGAGAAAGAACGGAAGAATGAGATGAAAAAAATGAAAAAAACTAAAAAATAAAATAAAAAATACAAAAAACAAAAAATAAAAAAAATAAAAAAAAATAAAAATTAAATAAAATATACAAAAAATAAAAAAAATAAAAAACAAAATAAAATAAAATAAAAAATACAAAAAAAAAAAATTAAATGAAAAAAAAAAACAAAAATAAATAAAATGAAAAAAAAATTATAATAAAATGAAAATGAAAAAAAAAAAATAAAAAATTAAAAGAAAAAAATTCAAAAAAGAAAGAAAAAGAAAAAATTTAAAATGAAAAAATAAATATGTATATAAAAATGAAAAAAAAAAAAATTAAAAAAAAAAAAAAATGAAAAAAAAAATGAAAAAAAATTAAAGGAAAAGATCGAAAATATACTTTTTAAATTCACACAAAAAAAAAAATAAAGAAAAAAAAAATTATAAAAAATGTAAGAAAAAAATTAAAAGAAAAGAAAAAAATAAATAAAAGAAAAAAAAAATTTATATGAATAAAAAAAATTTAACATGAAAAAAAAAATAAAATGAAAAAAATTAATAAAAAAAAATTTACAAAAATGAAAGAAAAAAATTAAAAGAAAGAAAAAAAAACAATAAAAAAATGAAATGAATAAAAACGAATTAAAGAGAAATAAAATGAAAAAAAAAGAAACGAAATAAAAAGAAAAAAATTAAGGGAAAAGAACGAAAATATACTTTTTAAAATTCACACAAAAAAAAAGGAAAAAAAATTTAAAAAAATGAAAGAAAAAAATTATAAAAAAAAACTAAAAGAAAAAAAAGAATATGAATAAAAAAAAAGAATATGAATAAAAAAAAAAAAAATAACATGAAAAAACTATTAAATAAAATGAAAAAAAGTAATGAAAAAAAAAATTAAAAAACAATGAAAGAAAAAAAAATAAAAGAAAAAAAAATTAAAATGAATAAAAAAAAAATTTAACATGAAAAAAAATTAATAAAAAAAAGATTTAAAACAAATAATAAAAAAAACACTAAAGAAGCAAGAAAAGAAAAAATATACTTTTAAAAATTCACACCACACATATGCATTTACTTGTTTAAAGAAGCTCGATACTGTTATTGTTATCGGTCGGAAAGTTTCAATAACATTGGCGAAATCATCTAGTGACCAAGACCTACGTTTTTCCTTCCGCTCCAGCGAGCCACGACGTGTAAGAGTGCCACTCATATCATTAGCTTTGCGGCGAAGCTGGTCAAAACTGCTTGTAGATGCTTTGCGATCTAAAATTTACCAGTCAATTATTACACAACCCCTTAGGATCTCAACTAAAAACTCACCCAAACTATTTGAGCTCACCGCTGACGTTAAATTACCACCAGTTCCGGTGTCTTTTTCCGCATTAACACCAGCACCATCTTTATTTTCAACATTCTCGCCATTAAATATGCTATTCAAATAAATACCAGTCCAAGCGAATGGCATACGATATTTGCCCAAACGTTCGCAATAATCTGCGGCATTGGATTTGGCTTTCTCGCGATACTTGTCCTTATCATCTTTCAAATATGGTTCTACCGAATCTTTAATATCGCCCTGTAAAACTTTCTCTAAGCGTATGACTAGAAAAATGTCACTGCTCGGATATGTGATCTCGAAAATGCCGGCACGACTCTGTGTGCTTGCGTCTGCGCAACGCACATGTGTACTCAGCATGCGCCTCAAATTATCCGAATTCATGTCAAAGTAGAAATTCTCCGATATTTTTTTGCGCTCTTTGGCATCATAGATCGCCATCGTGGCGAAAATTGGCTCCACCTCGAGCTCAAGGCGCAATTGTAAACATTTTACGAGTATACGATGACCCAAGTGTTCCATGGGTATTTCAGCGGGTAAACGGCGCTCGATAACATCCTCTGGATCAGCTTCTGGATAGAGTGAGAATAGCGCTTCCTGCCGATCTTCTTGCCGTCGTGACTCATTCGTCTGATCAATTTGTTCGGGCGGTACATCATCTAACAAATTAGGTATTAGTGGATCATTCACAGAGCGCCGCAAGTCAAAGCTGGCCCAAGAGCCACGTGGTGTGAGGGTATCAGTGCACGAGCTGACTGAGGACAGACTGGCGATAGATTGTCGTGAGCTGGGTGTGCAACTGTCGCTTTTGTCTGTCAGATTTTCATCAAACGAGGCGAATTCCTTGTCGATTTCGAACTCCTGCTGATAAGCGGAGGGACTGATGGTGCCACGATCGATACGCTCACGTGAACAACAAGAGCTAGAGTAATGACGCTGTGCATATTCGACTACTTTCCAAGGCCTTGTGTAACAGTTGACACATTCTTGCACATACAGCGGCAGCTCGGAGCTGAGAAAGTGGGATATTCAGTTTTAAAATGTTATCACATAAGATTGTATGAAACCGACTTACATGCTTTCTTTTGGTACAATATGCTCAATCGTACGTATTTTGCGCGGAATGATCTTGACAGCCACATCAGTGGGTGGAAAATCAAGAATATGTTTCAAGGGATCCCGATTCAGTATGTTCATGTGTTGAGTGAGAAATTCTTCATAATCCAATGGCTCCACCGGTTCGGTAAGCGATAGCTGTGCGGAGAATAATATTTAATGAATTTTTATTATTATGTATTTTGTGTGCCCGCATTTATAGCTCATAAATATTTTCTTTGCTATTTTTGCAATTATAAAGCCCCATTATCACATACTAAATATGGATGTAAGTAAATTTTATTGCGTGGGGTGAGTGACCTGACATTCCCAATAACCACAAAGGCCCCACCCAACTAACAATCTGCCTGCTTCACTACACTACCCCTCTCCCCTTTTTTTTATAGTACGCACTAAACTCACCGTTGATGAACACATCGAGCCGGAGTCCACCGCCTTTGTTTGCAAATGACAAATTCCAACATTTTTTCGCACTTCGGTTGAATTATGTCTGCGAATAGAAAGAAATTAAGGTTTTTTTAGCCGGAGTGAAAGTAAATAAAAAGTCCACTTTGCCACAAACAACGCCCATAGGACGAGACCACTTTCATTTCGATTGCTATGAAAATCGCTTACTTCGTCAATTTCTGCGCAAATGAGCGCTGCGAACCAGACATTTTGAAGTGCTATTTTTATTAATAATATGCAGAATAACTTTACACGATTTTTGCACTAATTTTCATATTGACACTATTTGCCAATCGGTCGATTTTTCCAATATGTACAAGTGAAAATAAAAATGGCCGCTAGCTACATTCGCCAAATGTCACATTTGACAATTCTTTTATTTTTGTTGCTTTTCTGTTGTCAGAAGTGACAATCAGCTGCGAACGTGAAGAAGCATCTGTTTTGTTTACAATCAAATGGTCGAAACCTGTTGCTTTTGTTTACATTGTTATTGTTGTGTTGGTGTTTGTTTACATTTTTTAGGGCGAATTCGTATATACGGATATGGGTTTGTTTACATTTTTCTGTGCTTGTGTGCGTGTGAGCAAAATGAGCTTTCAAGGCGGGTTGTGAATTTGAAGAAGCTTTCAGCGGTTTAGCGGCTAGTTTGAGGCAAATGGAGTATTTAAATTTAACTACCCCATATTTAAAGAAAAACATAGGTCCGTAATTACGCAGTTATTAAAAGTATCGATTCAATTTCTAATTTACAATAAAAAAATTTTAACTTTATTACAGTAAACTTAAAATATTTCTACCTATAAACTGACGTTTTAAATATTGAATGAGACGAACATTATTTTAAGGGTCTAAAAGCAGATTTTAAGTTAATGCTTTGCTGCCAACATTTGTGAAAAATTTATACATTGAATGTTTCTTTAAAAAATTAAAACTGAAATCAAAAAATATTCAGGGAATGTGAGATTTTATAATTTTGGTTGATCAAAAACAAACCATTCTCCAGGAGCGTTGCAAGCCTTTAAGCTAAATACACACCAGGCAACCGTTGCAGCAACTCGGCCATGTTGAAGCAACCGTTGCCTCGTGTGTAGCTGTGTTGCCAAATGATTTTCGTGTTGCTGCAACCGTTGCCTGAAATATCAAATAAATTTGATTTTTGGGATAGGTTGCTGCAACCGTTGCCTCGTGTGTATCATTGTTTACTGCTTTTACTCGTTCAGTTCGTTGAACACAAGCAAAGAAGAAGGTTCGTGCGGAGTAAAATAAAGTGAAAAAGGAAAAAATGGCAATTGAAAATAATGAAAATTATGTTAATTTTATTAACGAATATAAAAATTTGATAGAGCTGTGGGATATAAGTAGTGAAAAATATAAAAATAAAAATTTTAGAAAAAAAGCATACGAACAATTAAAAAATGAATACAATAAAATTGATAAAAATTTCAAGTCCGCAAAAGCGTTTCCCGTTGCAAGATACTGCAAAGTTATTGCCAGTCTAATTTCTGCTGATATTGCCTCTCTCATTATGGTATCTTGTTTCGTTATTTTGGGCTTTACGAAGTCCAACAATTTTCTAAACAGGGCTTCGTCCATCTTCATGTAATTTTTATAGTCCGCTGGCTCATTTTCCTTCAGTTCTTTCAGCAGCCTCTCGTTCGAAAATTCGATTTTTTTAAAAGCCAATTTTTGGACCAGATTTTTTTTTCTCTTCTTTTGTTGCATCTCTTCTTCCTCATTTTCGTACAAAAGTTCGTCAATTATAATAAGAGAAGTAATTTTACGCATTTCGTCGATCATTTAAAAAATTTAATTTTACGTATCTTCCGCTTGTACCTTTCCTGCACCACAGTTACACACAATACTGAGATTGAAGCAACGGTCGCAACGTGTTTCGTAAACAAAGGCAACACGTTGCTGCAACCGTTGCTTCAACGGTTGCCTGGTGTGTATTTAGCTTTATACTTATATGAATGGCAGCAAGAATGACAGGATGAACAAGATTCCGCCCATCAGAGCTTGCGTGACTTCACATTTGTGCAGTTGCATGAGAGGGATACGAAAATGCGAAAAAGAATGCAAGAAGAAGAAATTACACAAACAACACACGAATAAATTACACTAGTGCGACGTCTCACACACAGCAAAGTAGCGGTACCACGATCGGCGTCACCTTATTATTCTCTCCACCGTGGGATGGCAGAGAGTTTTATGTCTGATACTGATTCGATAAAGCAACAACTCATAAAGAGTAATCATCTATGTAAATGCTTAAATGCCTCGAAAGTCACGTAAATATGCTGCCAAAATGTGGCTTTGATGGTTTATACAAATCGTATAAGTTTTAGTGAAGGTTTCAGTGCGCAAATTTAAGCGAAGTTAGAAAGCATCCCTGCATTCTAGTAACAATGCCCCAATTATAATCAGCCCAAAAACAGAAAGACTCGATATAAAACGACATATAAATACATGCATAATACACAAACAGCGGCCGTCATTAAAAAACTACAAACATGAACACTATTCCAATATTAATAAGAATGGAAACCCTCCACTCTACCCAACAAATATACACGGATTTAAAAACCGAATCTTTTCCCGCCTTCGCCTAGGCCACACAACACGTACTCATGAACATATCTTAAAAAGAGGTTGTCTGTAAAGTCGGTTTACTGACGATAGTTTAACGTGATAACGTCATAAGAAAATACTAATTGAATGGTTGCATTTTTCAAAAGAAAATTTTAATTTTATTTGTTTGATAGATATTTTGTATGGATATAGAGAATGAGTTAACATTAACATAACATAACATAACATAACATAACATAACATAACATAACATAACATAACATAACATAACATAACATAACATAACATAACATAACATAACATAACATAACATAACATAACATAACATAACATAATACAACATAACATAACATAACATAACATAACATAACATAACATAACATAACATAACATAACATAACATAACATAACATAACATAACATAACATAACATAACATAACATAACATAACATAACATAACATAACATAACATAACATAACATAACATAACATAACATAACATAACATAACATAACATAACATAACATAACATAACATAACATAACATAACATAACATAACATAACATAACATAACATAACATAACATAACATAACATAACATAACATAACATAACATAACATAACATAACATAACATAACATAACATAACATAACATAACATAACATAACATAACATAACATAACATAACATAACATAACATAACATAACATAACATAACATAACATAACATAACATAACATAACATAACATAACATAACATAACATAACATAACATAACATAACATAACATAACATAACATAACATAACATAACATAACATAACATAACATAACATAACATAACATAACATAACATAACATAACATAACATAACATAACATAACATAACATAACATAACATAACATAACATAACATAACATAACATAACATAACATAACATGCTGTTCAAGCAAGGTAACGACGCATTTTTTGGTGCGTGCAGCCGGCTACATAGAATTATAAGACGTTATCACGTCAAAAAATAATAATAATATTAAAACAACAGGTATTATTAACAAACTTAGTTTTATTTTAAATTCTTCAAGTAAATCAAATTAATAATAATCAATAAGAAGGCATATGCAAATACAAATACGTGAATTTATATATGTACATATGCGCATATACATACACATATACGCTCACTTAAGTAGGAGAGAGCAAGATGTCGAACGTTGCCGTTCGTTCCGCGCTTTCGCTTGCAGTTCATTCAAGGTAACGACAAATGAGCAAAGTAACGGCAATGAGCAAGGTAACGACAAATGAGCAAGGTAACACTAATGAGCAAGGTAACGACACATTTTTTCGTGCGTGCAGCCTGTTAAATCGAATTATAAGACGTTATCACGTCAAAAGCGTTTAAAGTTTGAAAAACACTTTACATAGGATAGGAAACGCCTTTTCAAATTTTCATGTATTCACCGGAACGATATTAAATTTTCTGTGTGTATTCTTAAATAAAGTACATTAAGAAAAAAAATAAAACAAATCAATTTTTTTGAAAATTCTAACTGTACAACTAACTAACGCCGAATTTTTCGAGGAGTCGCTCTCAAAGAGAAAAATATCAAAAAAAAATATATGGACGCAAAACCAGTAACAATTTGCAAGTCTTACGAACACCTAATTAAAATCACAAAATAAAAAAAAATTTAGTTGTGCTTCTCGTATTAAATTACAAAAAAAAAATAACGAGTTCACCATCACACGATTTTATTTTGTCCACAATAATTTATTCCATTTCATCATCGCTGTGAGATGAAAAACATTCCATTAGCAATTGTATTTTTGTGGCTATCACAGCTTTCTTCATATTATCTTTGCTTCCGTCTATGCATGTGTGTATGTACATATATATAATATATTGCCAAATTAGTTAATAACCAATAAGAACAAGCATAAGATACAAAAGATACCTTCAATGCTTTCTATTTGTATTTCAAAAACTGCAGCAACGCTTGCTAGAGGCTGGGGTTTAGAACTACATAACTCTATGTATATCATTGGCCTATATCATTCCCATTTAATATATTACTTCAAATAAACTTCATTAGTTTTATCTAAATATATTTACTTACATTCTCCATTTTAATAACCATTTTAATTTAAAATTTTGACTCAATTTGCAAATTTTTATTCGTATTTATGTTTACTTTGCGATCAGCTGTTTTTCTCACTTGCATATTTTTACGAGTAAAAATGTGTCCAGTAAAAACTTACAACTTCCCCTCAAAATGAAAGGCCTTTTTCCCCTACTTTGCAATATATATGAACAACAAAACAAGAACTGTTACAAATTATTTGCTTCATGAACAGGCCTTATAACAACACATCGGTTTTTGCATATTGACAAAAAATGTGATTCACATATCTTCATTATGAAATTTATTTATTCGTTTAACTGAAAAATGTTCATAATAAATTAATAAATATCGTTTTTCTGACAATTCGTACAAAACGTTTTTATTTCTTCTCCGCTTATGACCTTGAAGTGGGTAACTTTTCTTCAATCATTCTTTAGGCTTTCCATGGTCTTTGTATCATAAAACGTCAACAGCTACTGTATAAAAAAGTGGGATGAACTGTCCAAATATGAGAGTTCCCACTTATTGAAAAAAAATCTTTTGAAAATATACCGCAGATGTAATATAGTTTGTAGAATTCAACACAAATGCCGAAAAGCAATGCAGGCAAGTCTACTCCTGCAAAATTTCTATTTCTTAGATTGTATCCCTATAAAATGGAAACTAATTACACTTCCGATATCTCTAACAACACACCAGTTCAAAATAAGTGGCTTTTCCTATAGGGTGGGCTTTCACGTTTCTTTGTGCCTTAAAGTTTTTACGGGTGAATAAAGGATAATGAAGTTTTGAATTCCCACGGTGGAACTCGTGCAAGCAAACTTATGTTAAATGAGTATGAAAACTCAATATATGTTTGTATGTATGCATGTAATTTTTTAATAATAAGTAATAATAATAGAGTAATAAATTGCATTCAACAATCATCGTTATTCATAAATTTTCCTTATTGCATTCATACGCGAAATGTAATTCGATTTGCTTTCATTGTATTAATTTTGAAAGCTATTCAACAGCACTTTTCTGCAAAAAAACAATTTAAGAGAAGTGTTAAGCACAAAAATTTACATGAAATCGTAATTACTAGTTTGTGTGAGATTTTATGAGAATCCGGGAATAACGAATTCGGGTTCTATTTCAATTTTTACATTTCATTTAAATATCGCAAGCTGTTCACATTCTAAAATTTAATATTTTACGAAAGCAGGCGGCCATAAATGTGTGTATGTGATTTCGAGTGCCTTTTTTTACCTACTTCATAAGCACCTAAAAAATTATTTTCAGCTTTAAGGGGGGAGCCAACTTAAGAGGCCTCAAAAAATCGATTTTTTCGTGTTTTTGTTTTTTTTTGGGAAGGAAAGAAATATTCGATTGAAACGAAACTTTCAGGTTTTATTGTTATGTATTTCAACAGTCTTCTCAAATTTCTTCATTAAAATATATGTCATGTTATGCCTGGTACAAGCATTTTGCCCAGGCGCCTCGAGTGTGCATATGTCGTGCGGCGGGAAAGATGCAGATCGCAATTTTCATCTGAAACCAAAAATCCAAAAAAATTTGTATTTTAGTATAGTATAGCTTCTAGTTAAACCAAGAAAATTAAACAAAAAGTGAGAAATTCAACAATTTTTCGCTAATTGAAAAAAAATCATTTTTTTTTGGGAAAACAAATTCACTTTAGATTGTTTAAAAAGTGGGTTAATCATAACTTTCTTAAGGTTTTTTAGGTTCAACTAGAAGAGAATTCAATTTCGAATACCATCAATGTAATCTCGTTTTGATAGGACGTTTAACTTTTTCCCTATCTTTCCCGCCAATTAGGAAAAATCGTAAAAATAAGAAACCGAGAAATCGCACTTCGAGCGATCCGGCCGCTCGTATACCTGCTCGACGTTTGCTCACAATTTCTTCTGTAACTCCGAAAACATTTTGAATTTGCTTCTGAAATTTTGAGGATACATTCTTGGATAATTCGGGAAGACATTTATGCAAAAAAAAAAATTCGATTTTTTGAAGCCTCTCAAGCAGGCTCCCCCCTTAAGTGATTTTGAAATATTTCTAAGCAGGTATTATTTCTGTTCAAAAAGTAGGCGTAACTTTTAATGAAAATGAAAACTTCCCAAAGTATTTATTTCCATGGAAACCAATACACATATTCCAATAAATTTTTCAATCTTCGAAATATTTTCCATAGGCCAGGCTTGGAATCTCATTCAGCTTTTTCTGCGAACCTCCAAGGTGAAAAGATTTTTACAGGTGTGGCCAATATCAGACCGTTAGCCAGCTCCCAGGAAATATGACAGAAACAGCTGATGGGCTGACCTAACAGGCCACACCGGTAATAATCTTTTCACCATGGGTAAATCTATCATCCTTGTCTTCACCTCAATAGTCTCAAAAATGCTTTCCGAGAAATGTTAACTTGAGACCTGAGCACAGAAAAAATCTAACAGGGTAATTTTAGGTAAAGCTTATGAAATAATATTATATTAATATTTTCTTAGGTCAAATAATCGCTTACAAGATAAGGTTTGTGAGCCGGTGAACTGTCGTGAAGAAACAGTGACCCTGTGTGATTTTTTCGAAGAGTGTGGCCAATCCACCTCCACTACCTCTGCTTTATTTCAGTCTGGATGGGTAACTGCTTACAATTTGCCAAAAGCTCCCTCTTGTTGATTAATCCGCAATAGACGTCTTGAACATCTGTTGACAAAAACTTGCAGCTTATTTGCGAGCAAGTCTGTCATAAGCCAGGTCACATAGCCATACAAAAACGCCTTTATAATACAGCTTTTTTGTTTGTAATGGCAGGAAAAACAAATAAAATCACGATAAACAAATAAAATGGTCAACAAAACATTAATTTTAGACTGTTTGGAACGATGTCAGGGTCGACGGGAGCATTTTATGTGCGAAATAATGTCTTGGTTTAAGAACCTACTAAAGTTAACTGTCAAGTATACCAAGAACAAGTCTGTACAAATATGGCATTGGGACCCGCCTTTTTCGAATGTATGTATGTAAGTACCAGCTGATTTTTATTTACTAAGTTGGAGGTCTAACAGCAGACTGAGTAGAATCGGAAGTTTAGGTGTATTACGAAGTTTTATTGAATTAATCTTCACGGCTTAGAGCCAGTTTTTCAGTGCTAGTTTAACTGCAGTGAAATTTTAAACTGACTGTAAGCCTGGAAAATTGCTTAATTAAATTTACTGTTACTATTTATTATTATTATTATTTAGTGACTGGTATGAATACCAGTACTAAAATTATGTTTGAGCATTGGCTACAGAGGCCATCAGCTCTGGTCGTCTGTGGCTGTCTGGATTATTTGTTATATTGTTATTTCGATAGTTTTAATGAATTTGCTTATTTTTTTGATGTTTCAGTGACTGGGAATGGCGAGGATGTCGCTTATTTATTCTGAGTTTAGTATTTCTTTTCTTGCGTTGGCGTGATTTGGACATTTGTTGAGGATGTGGTCCAATGTTTGGTTTGTGTTGCAGGTTGTACAGATAGGGTGATTTTCTTTTTTTGACGTGATAACGTCTTATAATTCGATTTAACAGGCTGCACGCACGAAAAAATGTGTCGTTACCTTGCTCATTAGTGTTACCTTGCTCATTGCCGTTACCTTGAATGAACTGCAAGCGAAAGCGCGGAACGAACGACAAAGCAAACAAAGCAAACGAACGGCAACGTTCGACATCTTGCTCTCTCCTACTTAAGTGAGCGTATATGTGTATGTATATGCGCATATGTACATATATAAATTCACGTATTTGTATTTGCATATGCCTTCTTATTGATTATTATTAATTTGATTTACTTGAAGAATTTAAAATAAAACCAAGTTTGTTAATAATACCTGTTGTTTTAATGTTATTATTATTTTTTGACGTGATTATGTTATGTTATGTTTGATTATGTTATGTTATGTTATGTTATGTTATGTTATGTTATGTTATGTTATGTTATGTTATGTATGTTATGTTATGTTATGTTATGTTATGTTATGTTATGTTATGTTATGTTATGTTATGTTATGTTATGTTATGCTATGTTATGTTATGTTATGTTATGTTATGTTATGTTATGTTATGTTATGTTATGTTATGTTATGTTATGTTATGCTATGTTATGTTATGTTATGTTATGTTATGTTATGTTATGTTATGTTATGTTATGTTATGTCATGTTATGTTATGTTATGTTATGTTATGTTATGTTATGTTATGTTATGTTATGTTATGTTATGTTATGTTATGTTATGTTATGTTATGTTATGTTATGTTATGTTATGTTATGTTATGTTATGTTATGTTATGTTATGTTATGTTATGTTATGTTATGTTATGTTGTATTATGTTATGTTATGTTATGTTATGTTATGTTAAAGTATATTATGTTATGTTAATGTTAACTCATTCTCTATATCCATACAAAATATCTATCAAACAAATAAAATTAATATTTTCTCTTAATATTTTCTTATGACGTTATCACGTTAAACTATCGTCAGTAAACCGACTTTACAGACAACCTCTTTTTTTTAGTCCAAAATAGAGTTTTTTCCTTCAAATGCTTGCTAATTCCGCAAAAATAAATATTTTTTAAATCCCCTACGTGTTTCTCTAGCTATTCTTATCTAGATTAAGAAAAAAAATGTTTCTTTGTTCCAGATTAAAATTTGCACCCTCTGTGCTGCGTGCCGCGGAGCTCCTTCAAGAGAAACCACATTACAAAAATGTCTCCAATGCCGCCATTTTGTAAAATTTTTCGATCAAACTTTGTAGTTTTGTATTTTAGTATATAAGTAATAACTTCCCAAATCAGAGTGATTGTTTCCCCTTTCCTTCTATACAAAAAAATTGTTTAAAAATCGTGTTTATTTTACGCGTGTACAGTGGTGTTACCCCTTAAGCTATGCTTACTACGTAACGCTATGTTGAAATTTTCCTTTTCTGTTTTTTTGGCAATTTAAAATTTTGGAGTTATATTAGTTTAAGTTAGTTTTAAAAAATATGAGCTATAAGCGCCACACCAAGCCACTTTATTAGCATAATAACTTTAATATTATTAACATAATAATGATTATTGGTATTACTATTATTAATCACATCATTGATCAAAGTCGGCCCACATCTAATGATGATAGCAATTCATACAATAGGAATCAGTGCTACACTAAATTTATTTATAGCATAAATAGCGCTACCTTAAAAAATTTTACGTTCACTTTTGATCGTTATATCAAGAACACACATACGCACGTGTAAAACACATACATACATATGCGGTTATTTACGCAATAATTTTGCCTGCGCATCTTTTCAGCCAAGCGGCTCTGCCACTCACTTCCACCGGACCGACCCACTCAAAGTCTAAGGCCTAAAGCAGTAATGTAAAACATTTACTTCAAATAATTCTCACAATGAATTCCGCTTTTTTATTCTGTTTATTATTTTTAGTCTTATAGTTCATTCCATTTACGATTTGTTATATGGCAAACAATCGAGATCTGAATATCGACATTAATTAATTCATTTGTTATTTCGGGGCTTTCGTGCAGTACCGTTTGGAAAGGTAACACAAAAAATGGGGGGAAAAACAAAAAAAAAAAAATAAAAATAAAACAGAGAACACGAATCGTATTATTCGTGTTTTGTCACATGACTTCAAGGTTGAGGCAAACGAGTTCCATCTTCTCTCAAATTAAGTGTAGTCGACAATGTTTGCTAGGCTGCTTTGTATGGGCAAGTACAGGGTGATTTTTTAGGGGTTTGATTTTCAACTTTGCAACACTGTATCAAGTAACAGCACATGAAAAAAAAACAGAAAAATTATGCAAAAAAGGATGTACAAACATTCTGTCAAAAAACTGCTAGGAATTGTTCAATAAATCGCAAAATAATTATTTAATCATCAAAATTTATTTTGTCGCCTTCAAAATAGGCTCCATTCGAAGCAATATGTGTAATATGCCAACGGTAAGTCCAGTCATCAAAGCACCTTTTAAACGCGTTTAACGAGATTTTCTTCAGCTCCTTCAGCGAATTCTCCTTAATAGCCCATATCGACTCAAAACGGCGTCCTCGGAGTGCCAATTTAAATTTTGGGAAAAGGAAAAAGTCACAGGGGGCTATATCCGGTGAATTCGGTGGTTGTTCGATGATATTTGAGGAGTTTTTGGTAAAAAAATTGTTCACAATATGAGCCATGTAAGACGCTGCAAGATCCATGAGTTTTCTTTCCACAAATTGAGCCGTTTCCTACGCACATTCTCTCTCAAACGTCGCATAATATTCTTTATTTGCCGTATTATCATTTAGAACGAATTTCGAGTGCACAACACCATGATAATCAGAGAAAACGAGTAGCATGACCTTCCCTTTTGACCGACTTTGATGTGGTTTTTTGTGTTTCGCCTCATGTGGATAGCGCCATTCACCCGCCTGTTGACTGGTTTGCATGCGAAACTCATTTACCCACGTCTCATCAGCTGTTGTGATGCGCTGGATAAACGTTGGGTCCGAATTGACTTGCTCAAGCATGTCTCTAGCCACCTTTTTCAGATGAATCTTTTGAAAGAAATTCAACTCTCTCTCTGAACTCACGCGTCTCATGCCCAGTTGATGGTGTAAAATGTTGCGAATTGATTCGTGAGACGCTCAGGTCACCAGCTATCTCCCTTAAACTTAACTGATGGTTTCCCAACACCATTTCCTTGACTTTGTCGACGTTTTCATTCGTTGAAGACGTTGATGGGCGACCAGATCGGGGCAAATCTTTCACGACTTCTGGGCCCTCTTGAAAGGCCTTATACCACTCGTAGACCTGTGTTTTTGATAAAGCAATGGCAATAATTGATTAGCTATACGCTTTCTGCAACATTTTCAACGATTAGGCATACGAAATCCCGTTCAAAACACATAATTTAAGACTAATTCTTTGTTCGATATTTCTATCCATAGTGAAAATCACAGAGCACACCTGCGGTTGGCTAATATAATTAAATGCCAAAAACAAGCTAACAGACAGATCACGCTCAAACTCTGCGACACTATAGAGAACAGTTGTACCAACATTCCAGCCATTTTAAGCAATTTTTTCGTTGTACAGCAGACTTTTAATATCTCTCCGCTTTGACGCATTGGAAGATTTTTGGGAAAGGAGATTTTGTATGAAATATTTGAGATTTAATGCAAGAATAAAATTTTAATACTAACAATGACAAGTTGACGTCATCAGTAAACAAATTTTAAAGTTTTTCTCAAGCGCTTAGAAGGTAATTTGAAGTATACCGCAGAGTTGAGGAGATAAAAAAATACATTTATTTACTAAAAAGCTTTAGATGCTAATAAATAAATTATTTTTGTGGCTTGGTAGCATTAAATGTCACAATATATTTAATTTCGAGGTAGTTAATATGAGGACCGAAAAGTGTCAATGAGACTACCTTCATTTTTATGTCATGACAGCTAATCTGATCGTTGGCTTGTGCTTGGTTGGTTGGTTGAAGTGGTGATTCATTTGGAATCCCTAACAGTCTGTCAATTGTTTTCTCCTTCCATAGGGCAGGGCATGCACAGAGGAAATGGAAAATCCTTTTCTTTTTCTCTGGTTGTCATAGTTGTTGTTTACAATTTGTTGCGGTATTCTTGATTGCTGTTGTATTCTTGATTGCTCCCAGTGCACAGTGGTCCGGCGGCCGGACAAAATTCAATTTTTCAACTTTTTTGAAATAAAAATTTGATAATGCAGATGTTTACTTAAATATTGAAGGCAGATTTTATGAAAATATTACTTAATTTAAAAAATTTTTCATTGTAGTTTTTTGACTTTAAACATGAAATTGTATGCAAATCGTACTTCATGCAAGAGTTTCATTTTCATGTCTGCAAATAAATATTACCATTTGATTGTTAACCAAATATTGAAAAGAAAAAGGATAATTGAATATATTAACGGAAACAGTAATAATTCTCTTAAGTTGTGGTACAAAATCCAATTTTTTTTGTTGGAAATTTCAAAATTTTTCGAAAATTTTTTTTTTAAAGATCATTTTTTCGAGTGGTCCACACCGGTCCACTTGAAATCAACATGAGTGATGTTGCCACATATTTCAGCTATGATCTCAAACTGAAACCTGTTGCGCAAATTAAAAATAATGTAACTTTTGTGCATTTACCCACAGGCAAAACGTTACATATGGCAATTTTGTGTAAAAGACATCACAGACCCCATCAGCATTAAGAGACAACTAAAAACAAAAAAATTATTAAATGCTTTGCTTTGTTCATCAGGTGTAGTTATAATATCAAAAACTAAGGTTCCGAAAAACAAGCCAAAACCATTTTCAAAAAAGGTTCTTGCGCGTTTAAATTTGAAAAATGATCCAGCTTCAGAAAACAGCTCATCAGAAACCGAGGATTCTGAATCATAAAAAAAAATTAAAAACAAAAAACAACTAAATATCCAAAAAAAATTTAAAAACTAAACAAAAAAAATTTAAAAATTAAAAATAAAAAAAAATTTTAAATTAAAAATAAAAAAAATTAAAGAATTAAAAAACAAAAATTATAAAAAAAAATAAAAAATAAAAAAAATCTAAAAACAAAAAAAAATTAGGAGAGAATAACCTTACCGTAAGCCTCCACGTGGTACTCTCTGGGGTCGTGAAAAATGTAAACATGAACTCACCAGCTAATTACGGAAGTAAAAATGTATTTATAGTATTCAATGAATTTAAAATTTGCTAAAACTAAGGTCAGATTCGTCATCACTGATCCTTAAAACCCCTAAATATATATTTTCAGCTTAATTAAATGAGTTTTTGAATTTTGTCCGCCAACGCCTTCTGGTCGGACCACTGTGCAGTGGTGTGAATACCGATTCTGCACGAACGATATTCATAGCAGATCTTCTTTGCCAGTTCACCTGCTTTTTCGTTACTTTCATTGTTCCAATGGTCCGGATCCAAGATTAAAGTAACGTTTTGGTTTTCACTCAAGGTGGCAAGGCTTTTTGCTACTTTGCTCGATCAGTTTGGAGGTTATTATAGTCGAATCGAGTGCCTTGGCTATCTGAAAGAATAGCGATAGTACCCTTAAAAGAGAAATCTGCGATTAGTAGCCTAGCGTCCCCAATTGCCAGTACTTCTGCCTAGAAAACACTACTAGCATTAGGAAGACGAATCGATTTTTCCATTTTGAGTCTATGAGAATATCTCCCTCTCCAACACCACAATCCATTTTGAAGCCATCTGTATAGACTGTGGTGTCGAAGTTGTTTCGTGAGAGTCCCTTAGTCCATTCCTCCTGAGGTGGAAAGATAGTGGTAAAATTTCTATGAAATGCTACCATCGGGATGATGTATTCAGTTTGTGCTTAGTAAGCCAGAGTGATAGAATAAAAGGTTGCCAGTTGGAAGCACACTTGAGAATAATTTTACTGTGACAGAACTTTAGATGAGTGATGCTAGATAACTGAGAGGAAAGTGTCAAAATAGTGAACTTTTGCCAGCAAGAATCAAAATTAGAATACTTTTTTTTTTTATTGATACGGTAACACCCTAAATGATTATGACCGAGTTCAACAAAGTGCGCGAGTTGTTTCTTCTTCATGCTAATAGGCTCCAATTAGTTCCCAAATCGTTTTTAACTTGATAATTCCTACGCAAACGAGGCTTTTCTCTTCCTCTGCTAGCACTAGCGGGCACTCCATCAAATGCTTTCAGGGTTGGAAGCTTTGTATTCTAGCCAGGAGAGCCGCTGTATATTTATTTGCTGTACTACGACTATGTTGTAAAGTTATACTTTAACACGTTGAGTGCCACCATACAACAAAAAAAATGGGGTTCGTCCGGCCACGATTTTTTTTACATAATACAATAGAATATTTGAATGGCGTGAATACACTACTACTAATAGCCTCTACGAAGCAACTGCATCAGCACAAACCGAAATCTCACACATTATACCGCGAGACCAAGTGTCACCACGAGGCCTGAAAGTCTCTTCGCACTGTGAGACCAACCTGGACTCACATGGCACTCAACGTGTTAAAGATATTTTTTGTCGTAGTTCAATCATCTATGATATTCACCTGCTTTCGTCAACTCGCAAAGGTTCCTAGATCTTTCACAGAATTTTGCTGACGAACATAATAAAGGCCGCCTTATCGCCTAAGTTTCTGCGCCAAACACTCATATAGGCATGATAAAATACTTATAAAGTACAGATTTTATGCGTCGAGAGAGGGTTCTACCTCTCCATTGCCTACTTAGTTCAAAGTAGCACTCGTTGGTACGAGAGGGTTTCAGCTGAATTTCAATGCTGACATGACTATCGGTCTTAATCTTCTTCTTCTTAGCATCACCGTCCTTGGTGAACCATTGTTTCATTCACTACCTTGCGCCATCTGTCTCTATCTAAGGCTGCCTCCTTCCACCGCCGCACGCTTAGCTCTTCAAGGTCAATTTCAACGTCTTCGTACCATCTCTTTTTGGGGCGTCCCCTACTTAAGCCCTTTGTGATGCCTATCAGTGTTAATACTACAAGGTGAAGTCCAAAATAAACAAGACTGCAGAATCCTCCTTCGCGGTATTCAAAATCCCAAGATAGAAAATTTCATTGACGGTTTGGCCCGTTGGCACGAACTCCTTGTGGACAATTCCCTTGGAATCGCAAACACAAATGAGCATCGACTTGATTTTCAACTTCTCTAAACGCGATTTTTTGGGTAGTGGCGCGTCTGGGGCCTTCCATTCGGCACTTTGACGCTTAGTTTCAGGTTCATGTTGAAAACACCACGTTTCATCACCAGTAACAAAGTTGTACAGGCATTTCTCGTCTTTTCTCGCCTATTTAATGAGGTTTTTCGAATGTTGAATTGGGAGCAATTTTTGGTCCTCAGTTAACTTGCGCGGAAAGAAACGTGCACAGACTTTTCGTAAGCTCAAATGATCAGTTAAAATACGAGAAATCGATGTTTCGAAGATATTGAACTCCGATTCCACGAATTTCAACGAAGATTTCGATCATTTTTGATAAATTTACGAACAATTTCGATGGAGTTTTCGCTTATTACTGATTACTCACAACCATCTCTGAAACGTGTAAACCACTCATGAACTGTGGCACAAGATAAACAAACATCGCCATAAACTTTTTGCATCAATTCAAAGGTTTCGGTAAACGTTTTACTGATTTTAAAACAAAATTTAATATTAGCTCTTTGTTCGAAACTCATTTTTGTACCGATGACATAAACATACTGACACTTTAGACGTAATAACTTCGTTTCCACTGAACCGAATGTCACCAAGTTTTCACTGGAAGTCAGCTGGGGATGTAACTTCTAACACACTAACTTATTAAAAAGATGGTGCCATCGAAAACATTTCTTTGACGCCAGCCTTGTTCATTTTGAACTTCAACTTGTAATTTAAAAATAAACGAAGTCCCTTACTAATTCACTGCTTATTGTGTTTCAAGCTATTGCGCTTTGGCTGGAGGGTTACCTGCAATTGGAAAGTGCTATAGATTTATGATGACTTGAATGGCATAATTGTGAAGTCAATAATGTCAAGATTCCATTTATTGCAAAAAAAATTCGGTGACCATTCAAGAAGTGGGCCTATTAATTGGTCGCCACGTTCATAGCAGAGATATCAAGACTTATTTTACACCGACACATCAATCACGTTGAACGCTATAGGAGTCATAAGAGCAGTGCTATAGTCGATAAGTGTTACTCTCTCTTATTCGAAAAATTGGTCAAGGAAATTGGACTTCTACGAGGGGTGCCTTTTATATGTCGGAATTTGGCAACCCTGGTGTTGCAATCTGGCAACTGACAGCTGTATCGCAAAGTTTGACATTTTTTGGTTTTTACGTACTCAGAACGTTTTGAAATACCAGCGCTATTTGTGTTGTTTACAGTAACTTAAAAGATTCATCTCGGTCCAAAAATGGAATTAAATCGTGAACCTTTTCGTGCGATTATTTTTTACAACTTTCCACGTGGATTAACTCAGCAACATTGCATGGATGAACTTAATTCATTTTTTGGCGATGAAGCTCCATCAAGGACCAGTGTTTATCGATGGTATGGTGAATTCAATCGTGGTCGTAGTTCACTCCAAGACGAATTTCGTGAAGGTCGTCCAAAATCAGTTGTTGTTCCGAAAAGCATTGAAGATGTGCGCGAACTGATATTGCAAGATCGTCATGTAACCCATCGTGAGATTGAGACAATCCTAGGCATTAGTGGGACCAGCATACATTCAATATTGCATAAATATTTGACTGTCAAAAAAATTTGTTCGCGTTGGATCCCACACAATTTGTCAATCGCTTAAAAAAAGGCTCGTGCCGATTGGTCGAAGAAAATGCTCAAAAAATACGATCGCGGGGCTTCGAAACACGTCATGAATCATGGATTTACGCGTATGAGCCCGAAAGTAAACAGCAGTCGACTGTATGGGTGTTTCAAGATGAGCCAAATCCAACAAAAGTTGTTCGCGCACGAAGCACTTCCAAGCAAATGGTCGCCTGTTTTTTCGGAAAAACTGGACATGTCGCAACCGTACCACTAGAACAACGCAGAACAGTAAATTCTGAGTGGTACACAACCATTTGTTTGCCAGTTGTCTTCCAAGAAATTAGGAAAACCAATCGCCAAAGACGGATCACTCTTCACCAGGACATGCGAGCTCTCAGACATCGGCTCAAACAACTGCATTTTTGAACACCCAAAACATCGAATTAATGGGTCATCCGCCGTATAGTCCTGACTTGGCACCGAATGACTTCTTTTTATTCCCGTACGTAAAAAACAAACTGAGAGGTCAACGTTTTTCGACACCTGAAGAAGCGGTTGCGGCATTCAGAATGCATGTTTTGGAGGTACCTCATTCAGAGTGGCAAAAGTGCTTCGACAATTGGTTCAAACGCATGCAAAAGCGTATAGATCTTCATGGAGAATATTTTGAAAAACAATAAAGTGATTTTCGATGATTAAAATTTGTTTTTGTTCTCTAATCCCGACATATAAAAGGCACTCCTCGTAGATGGCGCTCCATTTGAGCCAGCCACGGCGCTCTTAAGCCCGAAATGATTTTAAGCACCAAAGAAATAAATGAAATAAACTTATCAACAAATTTCATTACATTAAGGTTAGAGTGAGTTTATAAATATTTAAAAATATATTTCAAAGTTCTATACCTCATAAAAACACCCTTTAGCCATAATAAATTGCTATTTGAGCTTTAATTTTAGTTCGAAGCAGAGTTTTAATTTCAACTTGCTTAGTAATTAAGAATTTGAAAGAAGATGGAACATGCAAGAGTTTTTGTGGTGTAGTAGTAGGTATTGCGGAATAATTTTTTAATTCACGCTTCTGTGCATTGATCTTTGTCCTATTCCATTCGTGCGCTCATTTCGATGTGCTCGAATTGAAATTAAAATATTTTTTGATTGCGATTTCGTGATTCTTTCACTTTGAAGCCACTCTGAAATCGCAACGCTTGTATGGTAATAATATAAAAAATCCATGATACCAACACGTGCATTGCAATAAATGGTGCTAAGTAAATATGTATGTATGTATGTATGTACAAGTAGTATATTGGGTGAACCATTAAGGTCGTCTATTGTGAAGTTTTTGTATTGATCGTGCAGCGTTGATCACAGCATTGGACCTTGGTCATGGATAATTACACAGATATATCGCATGAAAATGATTTGAAGATGCCGTCTGTTTCTCAGTGCAACGCAACGCAACCTTTCATCGTACTATGAATTGACAAGGAAGAGAGCCCAGTGAAGATGGCCACCGCTCGCGTCGTCCAGTGGAAGTAGACGAATCTATTAAAGGTGATAGTACTTGAGCTAAAACAACATGTGTGATTCCTAATTTTAAAATTTCCATGGGAATATAAATAAACCAGGAAAGCAGCAACAAAGAAGCAGACCACTTTGACAATCAAGACACAAAGTTGTAAAATCAGCTGCTCCAGTGCCATCAGCTTGATTAAATTCGCCTTGGTAGTGTCGAAAAAAAATTTCTGAAAAATCGATAAATTGATACTGATCAATCGTAGATATTAAATGTATCAGATAGTAGAAAAAGACGTGCACATCCGTTCGTGAGACAAAATCACAGAAGCGCTTGCCGACTTGGGTGTCAGCGGAAAACTCATTCAGTTGGTAATGGCAAATCTGACTAACACTACTGGAAAAGTTGTACAACGCACAGTACCAAAGCTCTTTGAATAAGAAATGCGATAAGAAATTAAGTCAAGTTTGGAAACCTTTTTAGAACAATCGCGTATGCGGTCGATATCACAATAGTGGCAAGGAACAAAAGATGACTATTTGAAACCTTTTGCAATATTGAAAGTCGTGCAAAAGTAGAAGTCCTGAAAACATCGAAATCGGGGCATTTACCTTTGAAGGAGTTCAACACTTACAATATTTGCGTGTGTTAAACAAATGACAACAGTAGTGACGACAGAATATTGACACCAAACAAAGCATATTACGCCCACACCAAATTGCTGAAGTTTAAACTGCTACACGTGAATGTAAACTCCGGTTCTACCAGCCAATAATACTGGCGGTGCTGTCTTACGACTAACAGTGTTGGACAATGACGAAAGAAGCTTAAGAGTGTGCGAGCGAAAAGTGCTCCGAAGGGTGTTTGGACCCATACTCTGCAACGATGAAACGTACCGATTAACTCTACAACGATGAGTTGCTGAACTTATGCCGGTGAGAAGATGTTGTTAAGCACATTAAACGCCAAAGGCTTCGATGTTTAGGACACACTGTGCGCATCAACGACAGGGTCCCGAGGACGTCCAGGGCTCACCTGGCTTGAACAAGTCACAGCCGACCTGAAAAAGCTTCGACTTAGGAGCTGGAAGTCTATTGCTATGAACCGTGCAGATTGGAAAGATATCTATGGGGTTATATAGAGCAATTACATTACGACCGGAGATAACGGTCTCGAGTGGGCAACCTTTTTAAAATGGCGATACAAACAAACACAAAACACACCAACAATAGGAAGCGGCAACTATAGCAAAGGAAAAAGCAGCAGCAATAGCGAAAATGAAGTCAGACTGCCATTGAAGCCAATGCATCCTGAGGACGTTAAAGACTCTCAGATGCCCCGTACTGGATGCGGCACAGCGTGGAAACGAGATTTAGGCGAAAGCGTGGATAGTAAACGAACGGCATTCTGCGGGATAGGCGAGAAAATACGGAGCCTATTTGAAATACTGGAGGATGGCAAAAAACGCTCTACACATCAGCCTTTGAGAGACGCAATAGAGGGTGTCAAGGTATTATATGAGCTGGCAGCCATTGAGCAGGGAGCTAAAAAAGCCAAAGACGCCATAAGGAAAAGCAGCGGTTCCCAAACATCCCCATGGCTAAAGCACAATCCAGGCCCCAAGAGAAAACTGGATGATGTCGTTTTGGCGCCAAAACCCACTAAAGGCAACTGAGAAGGTGGATGCAACAGTCACTAAAGAAACCAAACCATTTGAGTGGTGCGAAATTGTTGAAATCGAATAGTCTTATCTTCTTCTTAATTGGCGCGAAAACCGCTTGCACGATTTTGGCCCAGTTTAAGAATGGGCGCCAGTCGTAATTTTTGCTCGTGCTAACCGGCGCCAGTTAGACACATTAAGTGAAGCCAAGCCCTTCTCCACCTGATCTTTCCAACGCAGAGGAGGCCTGCCCTTCCTCTGCTACCACCAGCTGGTACCGCATCGAATACTTTCACAGCCGGAGCGTTTGTATCCATTCGGACGACATGACCCAGCCAACGTAGCCGCTGGATCTTTATTCGCTGCGCTGTGTCTATGTCGTCGTAAAGCTCATATAGCTCATTGTTCCATCGCTTACGATACTCCGCAGAACATTCCATGGGACGCCCCATCGGATATTGTCATCGCCCAAGTTCTCGTGGGCAGTCGAAAAATTTGGTACTGGTCGATTGAAGAGTTAAATTGGATCAGTTTGCAGAAAAACTACAGACCAGCAAAGAACGATTCGGAGAGTCTGCAGAGTAGTTTGGAGTTTGCGGTTCATTTTTCTCTTTCTCTTGGATATGGACAGTTTCGGCATAGCTGACTGGATCCGCCAAAAGTTCAAGGTGGTTTAAGAGCAGGTCGTGATATGACTGGGGAAATTTTTCCAACAGATCTGGATTAGAAAATTTTTTTCTTTGTTCATTACGCAGCATTTACACTGGAACTAATGACCACATCAATGGTTTGGCTTTACTAATACAACAACAAGGCGCCTTATAATTTTGCCCTGAAGTCCTCAATTTTTATTTCACTGCTAAGACGTTTTTGCATTGCTAAAAAAATGATAAAAATAAATCATGCATTAGCATAAATGTGCATTTTTGACGCATACACATACACACATATAGTGCATACAGATGCCTACATATACATATGCAGATACGCACCTTCATTTGCATAGCTTTAAACTTGGCAATGCATATCAACTTCCGTCAATCAGAACTGCACGTTGTATTTGTCAATTTTTCACACTTCTTTGGCTGTTAAATGTTGGTTTTTATTTCACTTTAACCTTTTTTATAATGCATACGCATACATTAACACTTTATTGGCAACACTTCCTTTTATTATCATTTTACATTTCACCTTGGAGGTGAACACTTTGAGGGACAACTGCGATGCGGTCAAAAACCCAATTCAACTCAGCTTAACCTTAAGCACCTGCCATTTTGCATATATATTTACATACACACACACACACATACAGGCATGTGCAGAATATTTGCATGCAAACACCTACGCAGTCGCATACAAACAAGCATGCAAATGTGTATGTATATATGTATGCGTATGAAATACTTTTAAAAATGCACTTTTAATAACCAGAAACGCTCATTTGCCTGTAATTATAAGTATTCATATTGAAATTAACTGTTGCTTGCAATTGAAAGTGAAAAATGAAAATTATTGCGCCATTAGTGGGTAGGAAATTCGAGCTTCGACCGCCGATAACTGGATATTTTGCGGCTGTGCGTATGACATACTTACAGAATTTATTGCTAGAGGGTTACTGGCATCGATACCCTGTGCTTAGTTCACTGCACATTTATTTATGAGATGTCTGATAATACTGAGCGAAAAACAGAAGGCGACCCAAAAATATGAAAAAATTAACATTGGACTGAAGGAGTGAAGTGGGTGAGGAGAAGTGGACCATTTGAAGTTTGGAGCTTATATTTTAAATAGTATACAACATTTAGGATACTACTGTGAGAGGAGGTTTGTATTAAGCAAAACGACAACAGCTTTGGAAGAGAAATATTTTGCCTTGTTTTCTCGTTGGAAAGCTTCAAAGGATTTTTGAATATATGGGGATCGGATAGAGATGTCGGGTATGATAGAGTAAATTTTTCTCTTCTCTGTATCTCAATAGGCTTGTATGCGCAGAGAAGGAGAGCAAACTGTCAAAGGTTACACCCAAAATTTTGTGATATTTAACAGTCGAAATTAGTGTGTCATCGACTTTTACCTTGAGTTGCAGTTTGACCTCGTTTTTGCAGGTGGTAAAGAGGGTCGCCGTAGACTTTGTGGGGGAAAGTTGGAGATTCCTCACAGTGAAAAAGCGAGAAAGATCGGTGAGGTAGACGTTCACTTTGGCGCACAAGCCATCAATGTCATTGCCCGACCCGACGCCATTATCGTGCAGTTGTCAGCGTAGGACACTAGGGAGACTCTCTCTGGTGATTGGTGGGGGAGCTTCAATGCATATGGAAGTTGAACAGCAAGGGTGAAAGGACACCCTTGCGGAACACCCTTATATTTCTCTGTTTGAATGTTTGGTCAGATAGCTAGCGGACTATCTCTTCAGCACTGGTGGGAGTGTCAACTGTAAAATGTCATCTAGTAACGTGAAATGGCTCACAGTATCGAAAGCCTTCTTCAAGTTCAACGCTACAAGGGCAGTCCTCTCGCAGGGGCGGTTTCTGTTAAGCCCGCGGTTTATCTGGGCATTTAGGACGGTGAGTGCTGTGGTGGTCTTGTGCACTCGTCCGAAACCATGCTGATGTGGGGTTGGGGCCAGGTGTTTCGTGTAGAGTGGGAGTAGGAGAGTTTCAAGTGTCTTCACTACTGGGGAAAGAAGAGTTATCGGCCGATAAGATTTTTCTTAGTTGGCGGGTTTCCCAGGTTTCAGTAGTGGGATCACTCTCCCTGCTTTCTACTTGCACTTGTCAGGGATAATGAAAGTGGCCAAGGACAGATTGAAAACCCTTGTGAGAAACCCTACCCCCAATGGACCCAGGTGTTTCAGCGGTAACAGTAAGCTAGCCCTGTCTAGTAAATCGTTTATCATCAAGTGCCCGTCGTCGAAATAGTCGGTAAAATTGCAGAAATAATCGAAATTTATCGGCATGCTAGTAGTCGCAGCATCGCTCAGGAGCTAAAGATCGACCCTAAAACAGTTTTAAATCATTTGCGCAAAGATGGATTCAAAAAGGAGCTCGATGTTTAGGTGTCATACCAATTAACACTAAAAAACTTGATGGATCGTCCCTTTCTGCGTTTGATTTGCCATAGGATGGGCTCCTCACTCGTTGATCTCCACAGTGCGGCGTTTCGATGGTGCTCGGCCAGAATATTCTACAGATAAGGCGGAGGCATTTGTTGACGCAAGATTGTACCCTCTGTGTTATGGCGTTGGAAACCAGCTATTTTTCACTTCCGTACAACAATACTGACTTCGCACCTGAGCTGAAAATTTGTAGTTTAGTGCGCCAGGAGGTTTGCGAACTCGCCTCCAGTCCGATAGTGCATGCCAGCGTGACTAGTCTGTCCGCCTTCGCTTGTATGCCAGTGTGTTTGTGAGATGAAAGTCGAGATGCCTGGTGAAACTCTATACGATGCCTCTTTTGTGCTGGGTGAATTGGCTTATAACGTCGTCTAGGACAATGGCGAAGAGAAGAGGCGACAGGGGACAAACTTGTCTTACGCCTGCGTTGGTGGTGAATGGGTCGCTGATGTTGCCGTTGTATAGCACTGCCAGTTCGGAGTTCTCGTAAAGGGCTCTGATGAGGCGGATTATCTTAACGGGAACTTCGTTTCTCCTGAACACCTATCTTCTTCCTCTTAATTCGTGCGATAACCGCAAAGCGTGCCAGTCGTTTCTTCTTCGTGCTAACCGGCGCCAGTTGGACACACCAAGTGAAGTCAAGTCCTTCTCCACCTGATCTTTCCAAGGCAAAGCAGGCCTTCCTCTTCCTCTGCTACCACCAGCTGGGACCGCATCGATTACTTTCAGAGCGGGAGCATTTGTATCCATTCGAAAGATCAACGAAGCCGCTGGATCTTTATTCGCTGCACCATGTCTATCGTGTCCTAAAGCTCATACAGCTCATCGTTCCATCGTCTACAATACTCGCCGTCGCCAACGTGCAAAGGTCCAAAATTCTTCTCCGGAATTCTTCTCTCAAACACTCCAGGCTTCGCTTCATCGGATGTGGTCATAGTCCACTCTTCTGCGCCATATGGGCATGATGAGAGCCTTGTAAAGAGTTAGTTTTGTTCGTCGAGAGAGGACTTTACCACTCATTTGCCTACTTAGTCCAAAGTAGCACTTGTTGGCCAGAGATTCTTTAGTTGTACAAGTTGTTACGAAAGGGTGAAATAAGGAGGATGAACAAATATAAACCCGCTTTTCATAGATATTCAATATATGTATGTACATATGTAAGTTCCTCCAACGTAATTCGAGTAAATGCTCGGCAGTTGACTTTTCATTGTTTCACAGTGTAGCTTTAACGAACCCAATTAATAATTAAAAATATGATGTTAATAAAATTGTAATTCAAATGATTCCGGAAAAATTTTTGACATTTAAAATTTTTATTTTTTATTAAAAAAATTAAATAAAAATATGTAGCTACGCGTGCACATTGAAAGTGACTTAACGAAAGAAGCTTTTGATCAGAAAAACAAGGTTTTTAAAAATTCACCGTGAACCTGTTGCCTTTCCATTATTGAACATCACTTCCTTGTGAACTTTTTGGTTCGTAGTTGTGTATGCGTGCGTGTGTATGTTCATTAAAAATGAGCCAAAATAAAAAAATGTATAGCTAATCGCATTTTTATCGATTATTTTTGGCCTCTATTATGTGTGTATGTACATATGTATGTATGTATTTATGTTCGAATACCTTAGAGATGCTTCACTCTTCGCTGACCTTGCGCATATTTTATGAAATTAACGATAAAGCATATGAACATGAAAAAAATTGAGCAATAAAAAATGAAATGTTTAAAATAAAAAATTAAAATAAAAAAAATTGAAGAAAAAACGTAATACGTTTACAGCATTTAAACGTAATAAATAAATATCACAGTCAACCTACCCGTCACTAAATATTGTGTCTTCGCATATTAAGTGAGCGCATGATTGAGTGATTTTTTATATTGATTTTTATTTTGGTATTTTTAATTCATTGCAGATGTGCTGGCAAATCGGTTTCACGTGACGCTCTTGCAATTTGCGTACGCCCAGACGGTTGCACAAATATAAATCACTGTAATTCATGAACCGATAATGCAGACCATGGATTATTTTGTGCGAAAGGGATAGCCAAATAAATCCACTATTTACTTTGTCTGTTGCAATTTTTGCATTATTGTAGTTTTACCGCCGACGACTGGTCGGCGTAAACGTTCAAATTCATACCTCAATTGTTCTTGTATTTGCGTTCGAGCCCTTGAAAGTTTTATAATATTGAAAAGCACATCAGCTCATAAGGTGTCTAAAAGGAAGTAGTGGACAGATAAAGGAATCATGAATGAGTGCTCTGCAATTTTTCATTGTGGTTGCATGCGCAAACTATCGGTCCCTAAAATTTGGGGGTTACTTACGCTTGGTGTTGGTGTGTCATCGACTTTCACTTTTTACTGCATTTTGACCTCCTTCGTCCATAGGGTCACAGTGCATTTAGTGAACGAAAGCTGGAGATTCCTTGCAGTGAAAAGGGGAGAAAGGCTGGCGGCATAATCTTTCCCTTTGGAACAAAACCATCCAAGGATGATAGATTAGCACGTTTGCTATTTAGTACGGTGAAAAAAAATTGTGAGAGGAACTTTGGTTGCTACGTCACTTGGGAGATTCTGCAGCCGAATTCTGCACGATAATTGCACATGCATTCACACACTCGGTGTTCAGATGCCAACGAAGTATTGACGTTAGCCCATCAGCTGATTCTGTCAAATTCGCTAAGAGCCAAATAACGGTCTGCTATGTAGCACACATCTAAAAATCTTTTCACTATACAAGCCATATATGTAATTGCCGGCTATCATTATCGACAAATCGTCACCATAGGAGATCAATGAAACTCTCTCTCTGGTGGTTGAGTAGGCTTCGAAATGTTGAAATCGAAAGGCTGTAGTGAAAAGACATTACCCTTTGGCAGTCCTTACTTTATAATCCGCTGTTTTGCGTTTTGGTCTCGAAAAATTACAGAAAATTGTCGACCACACAAGCAGTTCGCGGAACAAATCTTCAGTGCCAGTGGGAGGGTTGCTTTTTGGGTGGAATGGCTGACTGTATCGAAAGCCTTCGATAGGTCCAAAGCTGATACAACAGTCTTTTCGCAAGGGCGGCTTTGGTTAAGCCCACGATTAACCTGTGTCTTTGTAGCGGTGATGGTGGCTGTGGTGGTACTGTGCACTCTGTGGAAGCCATGCTTATGCTGCGGTGTAGCTGGGGTCAGGAGTTTCGTGAAGAGTGGGAGTAGAAGGGTATAAAGTGTCTTCATTATTGGGGAAGGACAGTTCTCGAGCCATGAGACTCCCCTTGATTGACGGGATTCCCAGGCTTCAGTATTGGAACTACTCTCCCTGTTTTTTACTTGCAGGAAGTATGCCACTCTCAGAGTGAAAACACTTGTGATGTATTCTACTCCCGACGGACCCATATACTCATAGGTATCGAAATGAGAGAAAAAAAAGTGCAGATGGCTAGGGAACACTCTCCGGATGCCCGAATATTCTCTTTGTAGGATGGCACTAGAGTGGAATGATCAAGATACACGCGGACGAGGAAGACTCAAGGGTTTTTGGCGCAAATCTATTCAAACTGAATTCCAAGCAGTTGACAGCGAGTGCATTTATGAAATGAAGAAAGCTGAACACTTGAAATCATTTGCCGTTCGGAGGCGGCAGAAATCTTTAGGCTCCCTCATTTCTGGAACAACATCAAGGCGCGCATCAAAAATTGGAGGAATATCTCAGGTAAACAACAAACAAAAGATGTCGCCTGCATCGTATCAACAGTAAGTACCATTTTTTCCAACTGCGCTGGTTGTTGTACGCGTAAAAAGCCTCCTAAGATCCATAGCAAAAAAAATTGACTTGAAGATTGAGCTCATTCGCCTACTCGACAATCTAACTTAACTGTATTTTTTAATCCCATTATAATTTACAAAAGTAGCCATAAGCATGTAGTGTTCTCATTTACCAGGCTATGGACGTGTAAATTATTTCTATGTTAAGTGGTTTTCTATAATTGTCATTTTAAATTGCCCAGAGGTCGAATAAAGAGACGACAATAAATTGCAGGTGTGGAAAATAGCCAATAAAATTAACTCTGATTTAATCATTTAAGCCGATTATCCAATCATAACATAGCTTGCTCTGATTATGACCAGTGACAGCGGCGCACAAATCTCTCCGTTTCAGTTTTTATACCCAGCGATATGAGTTGATGGGGGGCGGTTGATTAAGCTTCGTGGTATTTGCCGCGAGAAAGTCACTTTGATGGATTATATTCTTCATGCAATCCCACGATTAATAGAGTTGGTTAATCATTTAATTACCGATTTGTATTGGCAATTAATTTAGATTTAATTACTACGAGAATCAGTACCTTTCAGTGTAGTAGCTTAACTGACGTTGATTGAATTGAATGTTTTACTCTCTGTTAGCATAAGTGGACGTGTGAAATATCTATTCCGCCCCCTTCATAGATTCAGAGTATTTCTTTGTAATTTAGTCTACAATGCCCTGTTAGAAATCCGGTTTTGTTTCTAAAATTATTCTTAGTTAACTCCATCCAATCTTTAAAGCTTTGATTTTGATTGCGATAAGCCCGTTAGATTGTTCTAGTCCGACCATCTTTGCCTTTCCTCTACTGCTGCATCATACTTTGTTACGGTTCATTTAGAAAAAAATAGATAGACCCCGATGCAGTACAACAAAGCGAAGCGAGAGGGACGAGCCTATAGCATGAAGCTTGCTACAAGCATGGTGGACCCAGACGTAGGCGAATCGAACTGGCCCATTTCATAGACGAGAGTCTAGACTCTCTGGAAGTAATTCAGAAAGTAGTCCGGGGAAGGGAGCCTCCCCAGAAGAGTAGGAGGGATTGTTTTAGTGCCCAGGCCACTCAGTAGTGCAGTAGTGCAGAGGCATTTGGAACCTACCTCACCAACCAAAAAAAAAAAACCTTATAAGAGAGAAGAACTTGGCTTCACTTGGTGTGTCCTACTGGCGCCGGTTAGCACGAGAAAGAAATGACTGGCGCGCTCGGCTAAAATCGTGGAAGCGGTTTACGCGCCAATCAATCGCGCCAATAATCTTATGTTAAATTTTCCACTTGGTCGAAGAACAAAGGCCATTGAGTTGAGAACGACGACGAATCGACATTTCGGTGGGTTCTTCAACACTTCGCTCTATATACTAACCGATCGTAAAGTCGGGTTTTTGTTGTTGCAGTAGTTCACTAAGCCCTGTCAGTGCGGTGTAGTCACCGATCGTCATCGTCTAATTCATCTAACAGTAGGCCCAGGAAACATGCTGTTTCAACGGGTTGGGTTCTGAGGGAGAGGGGTTTTACGTGAGTGGGTTTGACAGGGCATTTGAATAAGAGGTTAGTATCGGACATATATTATATTAAGTAAGGCAGGGTTGATTCCGGATAAGCAAGAGTTCGACCTGCTACAATTTCCAGAATGTAATTGGGGCAAAGTTACGCGGGTCTCATAAGGCAGCTGAAGCTCTTCGCCTGCAAGGGGTGGTGGTTGGACTCTGATAATAGTATTCGGAGGTCGGGAGTTTAGGAAGGTGGTAAGAGCCTTCCGATGAATGTCATTTAATGTCTGTCTATGTACTGCCCGACCCAGTAGTTGCAGCCTTTTTGGGTTCTGTATCTCGGCGGTGTAGTTGAAGAGATACCTCCTGACTTGTCTGGAAGGTGGCTCAGCCTCAGCAAATGTTTGCAGGGGTGATTCCTGTAGTAACACCTAAGTAGGAATTGCTTGCTGAGCACTTTAAGGTGCTTCTTGACCAGGAGCATGGAAGTCTCATTCTGAAGGCTTTGCAGAGGAGACATCTGGAGGCATTCCGATGCTGTCCTGATAGAAATATGATTTTTAGTTGCGACTGGCTCTCATGGCTAGTGATAGAATGAGTTGCAAAGATGAATAAATGCGGATCTAACAAATACTGATCCATTCATCCAATCAGTTTCAAAAGCAATTAGATACAAGACAGGCAGTGCCTTATACTATTCAATGCTTTTCAAATATTTTGTACAGTTTGAAGAAAAAATCTTTGTTAGAGGCGAAATTTTGTCATTTCCACGCAATCAATACCAGCTGGGTATAATACAATATTTGTACTACTTTGTTTTTGCCTTTTCATCACATAAATATGCAGCTATTGTATGAATGGATTAGGTGGGCTTATTGTTGTATGGGCTTTAGCAGAGTTATGTGGTGGTTCCGGCACCTTTGTCATACTAATCGCTTGTACGTTTGTCATATTTGTCATTTCAAAATGATTCACATGTTTATAAAACTACCGCGGGATTTTTAATATTTACACATCACATGTCAGCACACTTACAGATAACATATATAGGGTGTGCCTATGGCATGTTTCTTTTTACAAATATAAGGAAAAAAATATGAGGCAAAAAAAAAAAACTTATTCCCTTCAGTATTTTCCAATGATAGATGTGTTCGATTGCCAATCATCAGCCATCAATCCAAAGCGCAAGCGAAAATTCTCGCCCAAAGAGCAGAAAAAGCAAAAAATTAACGAATGCAAAATTTTGCCATCATTTATAAAAACCCATAAAGGAAGAGATATCAAAAAAAATGAAACTAGCCGTTGACCCATCCAAGGGGTGGCTGATGAATTTTGCCACATTAAGAAACTCAAATAACTTTTTTTTTAGTGCATGGAATTCATTTATTTTTTTTTCAAGTTGAAGGTCATTAAATTTTATTAAATGTAGTTTAACTAGTTTTAAAAATAATTGAATTTAAATGCCCCCCATGCTCGTTGACACAAGTGCGGCATCTTAGTAAAAAGTTGTTCATTGCTGCTTTGAGAGTTGCGACAGGAATAGCCGCAATTGTTGCCCGAATGGATTATTTTAGTTCATCCAAATTTGTTGGCTTTGTTTTATAAACTTCTTGTTTACATAAACCCCACAAGAAAAAGTCAGGTGCAGTAAGGTCAGGCGACCTGGGGGCCAACGAAATTCGGAGTTTCTTGAAATCAGTTTATTGGGAAATTTTCGTCGCAACTCTGTCATAACAGTCTGGGCTATGTGAGACGTTGCCCCATCTTGTTGAAACCACACAGAGTTGAAAGGAATTCTCTTTCGGCGTAGTTCTGGATAGAAAAATTCATTTAGCATTTTCAAATAACGGTCTCCAGTAACCGTAACGGTGTGACCATTTTCTTCAAAAAAATAAGGCCCGACAATACAGCGTGAAGAAACCGCACACCACACTGTCACGCGAAGAGGATGCAATTCCGTCTCGTGGAGTATCTGTGGGTTAGAAGTACTCCATATTCGACAATTTTGTTTGTTCACATTGCCGTTTAAACCGAAATGGGCCTCATCAGACATGAAAAGGCAGTTTAACATGTTTTGGTCTTCTTCCACCATTTGCAGGATCTTCTGGCAAAATTCCAAGCGACTCGGCAAGTCTGCTGCATTCAGTTTGTTAACCATTTGAATTTTGTAGGGAAATAAGTCTAAATCTTGGTGCATTATTGTTTGCAAAGACTGTCGGCTGACACCAAGTTGAGCAGATAAGCTTCTTGTTGAAACCCTTGGATTGCTTTGTATAGCTGCAGCTACAGCAGCGATCGTTTCCTCCGTCCGAACTGGTGGGTTTCGATGATAAGGCCTTCTTGCGACTGTTCCTTGCTCAGCAAAATTATTCACCAGTCTCATTATGGTCCATCTGCTCGGGGGATCGCCGCCAAACATCCGCCTGTACTCTCTCTGTACCAAAACTACGGACTCCAGTGCGTGATAGCGGCGGACTATCCAAATTCTTGTTTGCGTGTCCCAGTTATCCATTTTAATAAATTTTAAAGATCAATCTGCAAATTAAAACAAAAATGGAACAGATAACTTAAAAAGAAAAAAAGTTATTCAATTTTTTTTTGGTAGCGGCTTTCATCAGCCACCCTGTATTAGTCCATAGAAATACGTGTATATGAAATTTGTTTCGAATGTCAAAATTTGAATATCAATCAAAACCACAAATTAACACATCAAAGCACTGATATACAGTGGACAAGGGCTCCAACATTTGTATATATGTATATGTGTATTTGTAAATGTAGGTAAAATAAACAAAAACAACATAATCTGCTAAAATCGCTGTGTGGTAATGCCGTAGCCGTTTTTTTGCAACCAGCTGAGTATTGTTAATGCGATACATTGTTTTTCTATAATTAAAATAATGTCTGCGGAGCTGATGGCAGCGCATTTGTGAGACAAACCTGTCTTTCAATAAAACTGTAAAATGCATTTGCGGTAATACCGAAAAATTACTTAAAGAAACACACAGAGGCGCGTGTAAAATGTGTTGACAATTTCTATAGCCGCATTTCGTTGATGAGTATTTTACATATAGAAAAAAAATATAATAATTATGAGAAAAATTTTAAAACAGAATCTTAGGAAAATACTCTTGGAAACATAGTACCTTCGTATTTTATAACAGGTTATTAATTATAAATTATAAAGAAGCAGGATAAGGGTTCAGCCAATAATTTTAATATACCTATATTTAGGGAAAATAGGAACAAAAAATTATACAAAAATTCAACTTGACTAAATTTATTAAATTAAAAAAGAAATTAAAATAACTTCATATGAAATAAGTATATGTGCATTGGCCTTTTTATACTTTTTTTCAACATTTCTATAACTTTCGATCTTCTAATAAGAAATATGTTTTTCATTTTGAGAAAAGACATCATTTATACGTTTAGGCAAAGAGTCTGACAAGTTTTGAAGTGTGGAATCACCTATCTTATCCCACTCTTCCACTAAAGCAGCTAACAGGTCTTTGATTGTCTCCAACTGCCGACCATTTTTATAAATACGGGCGGACAATATTCCCTAGAGGCCCTCAATTGGGTTTAAATCGGAACTTATTGCTGGCCAATCCAGAACTGACATTTTTCTTGACGATAGCAAGGCCTTAATTAAACGAGTCGTATGGATTCGGGCGTTGTCTTGCTGGAAAACCCAGTAGTCTCTGAATATGTTTTCCGCAAACTCAATGAGAATATCCTATAATATTTCAACTTAGAGTTCTGCATTGCTTCTTGTCGGAATAAAACAAATTGGAGACTTTCCATCATGTCCGAAAGCGGCCCAAATCATCAAAGACCCGCCACCGTGGTTCTGCTTATGGCGCGTTTGCCGTGGTTGCCTAAGGTCCCGCCAATATTTCTGGCAACCCATTTAAGTTGAACTTTTTTTCGTCCGAAAATACAACGTTTCGGAATTCGTTAGTCCAAAATTTATATTTTCCGGCAAATGCTAAACGAGTCTTAATGTGGCGTGCGAATATTCTTGGTGCCAGTTCCCGCAAACAATATGTAAGTGTTCCGTCCTCGACTAAAATTTAATGTATTCGTCTATGGTTGACCTTACGACTTAAATGGTGTTTGATTTCCTTGCAAGACATTTCTTTTTGAGCAGCCATACGACGAATTTCTCGTTTGAATCTGCTGTCGATGTTAGTTGGCCTGCCGCTTCGTTTGAGTTGACCATATGTTTCTGGATTTTTAAGAAAGTTGCTTATGGTATTCCTATACCGATTTACTCTAGCAACAATTTCATGAATACTTTTGCCACTTTCGCTTAGCTCTTTAATCATACCACGCTCTTCTTCAGATAAATATCTTCCACGTGGCATTCTACAGATTCACCCATCATTAATTTTTTGTTCAAAAGAAGTAACCTATTCTATTTACATTTTTCTTTATAAATAAATCATTCCTAAGCAAATGTGCTCAGAGAAGTGCTTCGTCAAGCATCAATGGAGCCTTTCGATTTACATACCAACAAATGCTTTGGCGAAGTCGGTCTGGCCAGTAATCGATTAGAGTGCGTACCTCATGAATAGCAAAATTGTTCATTTCATGAAAGTAACTCTTCAAAGATTCAGTATTTGGAAGTGGAGTAGCGCAACCCGTAGTCTCCAGAACGGTCCACAGCGTGTAGTCTAATAAATAGAGGTGTGTGCTATTAGTTTAATGGAGTTTTTGAAACTTACTTTAGTAGTTTTTATCTTATGACTTGGAGACACTCTTCTTGGAAAGTCCACAGTTTATTCTCAATTGTTTGGCATAGTTGACAGACTCTAGAATATTCTGTTTCATAGATATTATGGATATAAAAACGCCCTAAAATGCCCATTTAAAGAAAATAAAACACCAAATTTTTATTGAATTACTTAAAGAACTTTGTATGCGTGACAAATTGTCTTTAAAATGCGCAGTTTTTTAAATAAATGTGTTATAGTTATGTACAATTTAATTTTGTGAGTTTTTTGTTAAAAGAATGACTTTTTTGCTATATTTGAGGTTATGTAACAGGATAAGGTACTCTTTTGGCAAAAATGTCGTTATGGTTTTTTCAGTATTTTCTGGTATTTTGTTACTCATTTTAACTATTAATACATCTCTTGATGCCCTATGTCCTACTAAGGATTGAGGACCGGTAGAAACGATGGTTTTAATTCGCATTCAGTAAATTCAAACGCTTTTTAAAATGTGTAAAAAGGTTTTCAATGTTAAGAAAAGTTTGAGAGAACAACATTTAATATTCTAACACAACCTTAAATGAACCACCTTCAAAATATCAAATTTGCACACTGCACAATGTGCACTGCACTGTATCCCTATGGCTTAAGGAAGTTAAGTAATGAATTTGTGAGAATTATCTTATTGCTCGGCGACTTGAGAAACGATGGCAAGTAAATTCTCCTTCATACAGATTTGTTTGTGATTACTACTTTGTGCGTGACTACTACTAAGGAGGACCCGGGTCGGAAACCCACTGTGGGTATGAAAGATCAAATCACACAAAAGGTCTTTCGTTTCTTTGATTGTTTTTGCTGGCTTTGTCAAATCTCCAAGCGTATTTCTGCCATGAAAAAGCTTTGCATAAAAAACCGTTTGTTGTTCGCAGTTGGTTTAAAACTGCTGTGGAACAACATCAAGACGCTCGGCAAAAATTGAAGAAGGAGTTAGGCCGAACCCTCCACAAGGAATGTGCGCGCCAATTGTCACTAAATAATTATATCACAGGGACTTATTGACAAGTTTAGAGTATTTGTTAAAAAAAAAAAAAAAAACCAGCCTAACGGTTAGACGCGATAGAAGTGAAACCTTCCGTAAAACAAACTGAGAGAGAATGAGACGAAAGCAGCATTAGGAGCGGGATAATTATAGGTTCCTTATAATATTGCTATAAAGTTCATATTTTATTTTCTTCATTTTATTATTATTCATCCTCAATGTTTTCAATGTCAACAAATGATATGAGTGGCTTATGATAGCTAAAATATGATACAAATGCTTTGGTTTCGATGTTGTCAACATATCTTTGAAATACCGCGTCAATGGTTGTTTTTGATCGTGTTGTCGATTCAGTGCGATTGTTACACATTTTTAAATTGAATGTTGTATTGAGAACGTCAATTAAAGGAACCGCTGTGTCCAATGCAAAATTTACGTTAAAATCGCCACTTAAAATCATTGGAACTTTATTGTAATCTTTTCTAAGTATTCGCGATACTTCTGGTGTATACTTTATTAAATTTTCGTGAATGAATTCCGTGATGCTATTTATTGATTTTTTTTCTGTCGATATTCACAACACTTTTCTGCATTATTTTTCGGCATAATTGCGGTAAATATTTAAAAATGAAAATATTTACGAATATAAAAATACACACGCGGTTGCTATTATGAGCGTCCCCAGCAAAACCTGCGTGACCGAAACTCTAACACAATTACATTTTTTTGAATGTTACAAACACATATGCACGCAGGTTTTGCTGGGGCGTGACCGAAACTCTAACACAATTACACATATGCACTCGTATTTGTTTGAAAATCGACTTTTTTTGGTTCTCCGTCACCTTTGGAAAATGTGTAAACAGTAAGCAAACTTTATTCATATATTTTTCCTCATTTTTGCATCAGTAAAATTAAACGATCGCCGTAGCCGAATGGGTTGATGCGTGACTACTATTCAGAATTCACAGAGAGAACGTCAGTTCGAATCTCGGTGAAAACACCAAAATTAAGGAAAACTATATTTCTAATAGCGCTCACCTCTCAGCAGGCAATGGCAAAACACCGAGTGTATTTTTGCCATGAAAAAAAGCTCCTCATAAACATATCATAAAATAAAATAAAATAACTGTATAAAAAAAATTTTTTTCTTGTGATTCGAACCAAGGATTTTGCATCGGAAGCTCACATTGCTAGCCGCTCGGCTATCGCGCCATGCTGTCGGCGCTGGCCTAAAAGTTATTTAGTTCGTCGCTACGTTTATATCAACATATAATATAACGCTTCGTAGCCAAGAGTGTCGCTTTTTTCGTTTCATCGAGTCTGAAATCGTTGCCGACCAGTTTTCCCAATCCATTTTTCCCAAAACTTTTTTCCCAATGCTTACTTTTCCCAAAGGCAAATGTTCCCAAATTTTTTCATCCAAACTGTTTTTCCCAAGACTTTTTTCCCAAAAGTCATTTTTCCCAAAACTTTTGTTCCCAATAAAATAAATTCTTTAGAGGAGTTCTACGCAAAAATACGGTGGATTGCGTAGCCGGAGTCGGACTGATGAGGGTTATTTTTTTGAGCGCGGCCGAAGGCCGCCCACGCGAAAAGGAGTTCCACGCAAAAATACGGTGGATTGCGTAGCCGGATTTGGACTCATGAGGGTTATTTTTTTGAAGAGGGGCCGAAGGCCGCCCATGCGAAAAGGAGTTCTACGCAAAAATACGCTTTGGGGAAAATAGGATTTTAATTGAATTGGGAAAAATGGTTTTGGGAAAATTGGTTTGGGAGTTATTTTATTGGGAAGAAAAGTTTTGGGAAAAATGACTTTTGGGAAAAATGGATTGGGAAAAGTGTACGGTAACCGTCTGAAATCACTGCCAACGATTCTAAAGAAGTTTTCACTTCAAAAACCCTTGTTTCAAACCTTGTCCAAATTAAAAAAAAAAATCAACAAATTATCATACAAATTTCGAACTTTTTATTCAGGATTGGTATAACAACTTCGTACGAGATAAAACCAACAGATTCTTAACCGAGACGGCCGCGCATAATATTATATTATAGAGGGTTTTCCAATAACAGGTGTTACAGATGAATGGATTGCGCTATCGAGAGGTGATTAACGATTTTTTATGGCCGGAATTGGATGGTATTGATCTGGACAACGTTTATTTTCAACAAGACCCATACCTATATGACGGTGTCTACTATATAAATAAAGGGGTTTTCAATAAGAGGTGTTATTTTGATATTCAAAGAAGAATATTGGAAAACCTTTTATTTATATAGTAGACACTCCCATAAGGGTATTTTTTGACACATTTAGATGAATTTTATAAAACATGATATTTCCACTCTACGCTCCTTCGGTTTCGATGCTTGGAATGATTGTCTTCTTCTTAAAATCCAACTCTGCAGCTGTAAAGTAAAAATGTTGGTAACTTTTATTCATCAAAATTGCATTGAAATTGGCGGTAAACACAAACAAACGATCGAATCTCTTTTCGTAGAAGCAGCCCCAAAGATGAATCTTAAGTGGATGTCTAACAGTCCGTTGAAGTTGCTGATTATCAGCAGTACACCAGCACCGACGTATGCATCTATTCGCCCAAAAGGAAGATTCATCCATGAAATTGTCCAAATCCGTTCTTAATTTACTTTAGGCCATGCAAGTATTGTTCCAATGTGAGATAATGAGAGCAGCGGTTCTGAGGTGCTATGGAATTTGAGGCCTTGCATATCTGTTGTTTTTATCGTTACATGCAGCGCGATGAGACTCAGAGACATAGGAAACTGGATAACAAGATCGTACCGTCACACCAAGATTTTCCTAGAGGTACCCTCTCTGCTCAAAAACCAATTCGACTTCAGAAGCCCCGACCTTCACTTCAAGAAAGATTTTTCGGTACGTTTTCCATCGAGAGCCGAATGGAGGTAAGGGAAGTTGATTGGTAGATTAGACAGTGAAAACTACACTGACGGTTCTAAGATGAACTGTGGTGTGGGAACTGGACTCTATTCGGAGCCGATCGCTCAACTTATCCAAATCAATTCGACTTCCTGAATATGCCAGCGTGCTCCAGCTAGAACTATTAGCGATCAGAGAAGTATGCAAATCACTAAAGCACTACAAAGAAAATGGTGCAAGAGTAGCTATCTGCTCAGACAGTCAAGTAGTTATCAAGACCTTAGGTTCCAAATTCATCTCATCCAAATAAGTTCTACAGTGTAGACAGGAACTAGAATTGCTTGGCCATTGGGTTCAAATTACTCTGATATGGGTTTCCAGTCGTAGGAATGTAGATGGTAATGAGATAGCAAGAAAAGGTTCAGCACTAGACATAGCAGAGACGATGGCAGTTGCTACCCCATTCAATACAATAAGAACATCCATTGGTTTAGTCGAAAGAAGATGGAAGCAATTAATTATATGCAATACAACAAGAACAACATGGTCGTCGACAACATTCAGAGTACAACTTACTTGTTAGGATGCTCTCGCCCAAGCCTTTCACGTATCACTGCAACCTTTATAGGTCAATGACAGGTAGAGGATCATGCAGCCAAACTCAACCTTACTTTCAATCCCAACTGCAGAAGAGCCTCAGAGTTTTTGGAAGGGGGGAAAAAAAATGTTTTCCACTATTTATGCGAATGTCCAGGTCTAACTGGAGCAAGACTTTGCTCTTACAAGAAGCCTTTACAGCAAATTAACGAAATCTCAGACATAGATACAAAAAGTTTGCTGTTATACTTGGTTTGCACGAAATGGATCTGATTCAATCAACAAAAGAAAAGGAAAGAAAAGAAAAAAGAAAGAGAAAAAAAAACAACAACAACAATATATCAGACAAGAGATCAGTGGTAGTAAAACGGTGCTAGTCGCTTATTGGGATTATTGCAGTAGAAATACTCAACCACAACTCGCCAAGGGGAGCCGCTATTAATGAAAGAATCATTTGATATAACATAAATAAAGGGTGTTTTTTTTAGAGGCTAGGTTTTCAAGTTGGCACTAATTTTTTCGTAGATGGTCTTTTTGACAGCTGTCACTTGATTTATGCTCAGTATGCTTGGTTTGCCATTTCATAATGAATAGACTTACACCTGAACAACGTTTGCAAATCGTGCAAATTTATTACGAAAATAATGGTTCGATTCGCGCGGTTCGAAAATAATGGTTTTTGTTCAGTGATGAAGCTCACTTTTGGTTGAATGGGTATGTCAATAAGCAAAATTGTCGCATTTGGAGTGAACATAATCCACAAGCCATTGCTGAGACGTCGTTACATCCTCAAAAAGTCACTGTTTGGTGTGCTCTATGGGCAGAGGGAATCATTGGTCCATATTTCTTTAAAAATGAAGCCGGCCATAATGTTACAGTCAATGGAGAGCGCTATAGAGCCATGATTAATGACTTTTTCGTGCCTGAATTGGACGATGTTGATGTGGACGACCTTTGGTTCCAACAAGACGGCGCTACATGCCATACAGCCAACGCCACAATCGATTTATTGAAGGAAACTTTTGGTGAGCGCATTATCTCGCACCGTGGACCTGTGGCGTGGCCTCCAAGATCGTGCGATATAACACCGCTGGACTATTTCTTGTGGGGCTATGTGAAGTCGCTTGTCTACGCAGATAAGCCCGAGACGATTGACGTCTTGGAAGAGAATATTCGGCGCGTTATTGCTGACATACGGCCCCAATTGCTGCAAAAAGTGGTCGAAAATTGGGCCTCTCGGCTTTGAATTTATTCGAGCCAGCCGCGGCGGCCACTTGCCCGAAATCATTTTTGAAACATAATGGCAAACCCTTATCTTTATAATAAAGCTAAATTCTTGGCCATAACATTAAATTATATACGTTTTATTTCATCTTGAAAACCTAACCTCTAAAAAAAACACCCTTTAGCCCTTTAGTAGGCATCAAACCCTTGACCAACTCACTGATAGCCACGTACAAATCTGCTCAGCCACGTCGCCCATCTGACTGAGAAATATGAAATTTATCACACAAAAAATTGCTACATGTAAATGCGTTACGGTGTCTCTTGCTAATCAAAATGCTCTAAGCCAAACACGCAATCAGGCATTTGTGGAAGCTTTAATCAAAATTGAGCATCTTCAGTTTTATTTTGCATTAATTACACTTTCCTAAATTAGAAAAAATGTTAATTTGTGTTTTGCTTGCGGTTGAAAATTTTAATTACACAGACAACGACAGTAATAAATTTATTCATAAAACTAATAAATATTTTGAGCTAGGAAATAAATTTAAATTCATAAACCCAGTTTAACTAATTTGAAAAGGAAAACAAAAAAAAAACACAGCTGTTAAAAGTTTTGGTACGCCTTCTTTAACAAATTCTTCGACAGCTGTTTATAGATAGGGAGATAATTTTAATTTTTAATTTTTTTTTTTTTTAATTTTATTTTATATTTATGCACACATGTGTGTATGTATATAGTACATAGCCAAAAGGTCATCTTCGATAGTCTCAACTGTGCCAAATGTCTGAAAATTTACGCTTAAACGATTTCCGAAGATTCTACAAATACTCGTATTTGCATACACCTGAAAATATTTACCATCTGAAACTGACTTAAGTGGCAGATCAGCGAAAAGTGAATGTTGATGGCGAAGCCGGAAGTTAACTGTTTCTTGGCTGCGTCTTGTAGCGTCAAAAAACACAAAACAAAAAACACTTTGCCGCAGCAACAGATTAAAAGTAAGCAACAATAAAAAGCAAAAGGAATGCCGCGAAGCAATCAACGCAAAAACGGAACAATTAAACGAAGAAGCTGTGACTTGACTTCCGTTCATTAAAAATTTTAATATACAAACGACAGCGAGATGTGGTGGACAGCGGTTAAATTTACAGTATTGTGCAAAATTTAAGAAACTTTGGACTAAAGTTTTGCACGGTTAAATTAATTTTTAGAAGGCTTGTAACTAAAACGAACTATTTTTTTAAATAAATAAAAATTCATAATACCTTCTGCTCAAATATGAACGAGACTGATTTAATAAAACACAAACGGTTAATTACACAGGTCAACAACGTTTTGTTCTAGGAAAGTGTAGGTTCATTATCGAAGTAATTTTTTGCGTAGAATCCGAATACGGGGTTTAAATTGCTCTATCACGTCAGGATTTTGAGATATCCTAACCTAAAAGTGCAAAAACGCTGTTTTTGCCCATTTTTGAGGTTATGTAGCTACGCAGATTTTGTTCTTCATAAAAAAGTAAACATAGTATTTTAAAGTATAAGTCTTCCTCTTTTAAATGCCGTTGAGTTTGCTTAATATCTTTATTTTTCAAGCTTATAACAGTCTTACCATCCAACAAAAAATGTATTTTTGCCGTATGTCATCCGCGGACCGTTTTATTGATAACGTCTCGTTCATATTTGAGCAGAAGGTTTATGTTTTACGATGCATGGTGAACTCCGTAAAAATATATTTGTGATCATTTAAAGCTTACGACAAACCACAGTACGACACTTGCGATCCTTCTGAATACCCCAAAAATCCCTCGATAAAAAAGTTCCCGGAGTATATTCAGAAAATTTAAAGTACAATTTTATTCCTCAAAAGTGATTTTAACGCCTCAAAGTACTTCCCATCAACTGACTTCGTTCGATCCACCTCTTTTTTCGAAACATTTCTGGAACTCTATTTTCGGTATAGCTATCCGAGCCGTATTCGATTTTTCCAATACTTCCCTTCCTCGTTCACCGTAGTGTTTTTTGACTCGATTAATCAGAGAAAAATCGCTGGGAGTCGCATCAGGTGAATTCGATAGGTGTTGGATGGTAATCGTTTCCTTCTAGGACAAAAAGTCCCACATAATGATGGCACTGTGCGAAGGTGCGTTATCATGGTATCAAATCTATGAGCCTATTTCCCACAAACCCTTTCGTTGCACGTAAACATCTCATAATAATAGTTCTTATTAACTACGAGTATCTGACTTTCTGGAAGAAAATCGTAGTGTATAATACCGTTGTAATCCATAAAAACCTTGAACATCGCTTTTGTTTTTGACCGATAACGACTTGGTTTTTTGGCCTTGGCTCATTCGGAGCTCCCCACTCACTCGCCTGATGTCTGGATTGCGTGTAGTACTCATAAACCCACATCTCGTTTCTAGTAATGATGACGTTCGTATTCAGCCTTGGAAATCATGTATTTGGCGATATCAACGCCGCTCCTTTTTTACATGAAATTCCGGTTTTTTGGGACCTGCCTTGCAATTTTAATATGAATGTTAATCATAGATGTGGCAACCTAACAAAACCTAACAGAACTCAAATCAGTTGACTTAGAGCGTCACCTGTCGGTTGTTCCGGGAACTTTTTAATCAAGGTGGCATATTTTCGTGACATAAAGGTTGTGTCATCAGCTGGTTTTTTTTATTTAGATACTGACAGTTGTTTCCCGCTCAAAAAAAAAAAAGGTTCACATTCACTTCTGTGTTTCTAAAGTATGAAATTAGTTCCTTTGAGCCTGAAAAAACTCTTCGAAATAATGGAAACCTGTTTCGGTTAATCTATTGATTTATTCTTTATTATAAATCGAAAAAGTAATTTTAGCTTTTGGCTGATCGTTTCGCGCAAGCTGTGTCAAGAAGAGAGGGCACAAAAAGTGATTGAGGCCGTATTGATTGTTCGGCCAAGTGTATAGCTATGGGGATCAAGGGTGTGATGGGTATTTTCTTTCATATAAAAAAAATTTCGAGCTTTCGTTATATGGAGAAAATGCACAAGACCGCCTAGATATTTTAGCATGACAACGCTCGACCAAATGTTGCAAAGTTTGTCGACACCCGAGCTTGAAAACACATAAATTGGAGGTCCTGGTTGTGTTTAGTCATACAAATGAATTTGGCTCCATCCTTTCAGAGGTATTAAATTGGCTTATAAGTGAGGTGGTAATCCATAGCGAAGAGATGCATTTATACTTTCCTGATTTCATTATAGAAGCAGGTAGTAGTCCGGTGAAACACTCATTTTTTATAGATATTTTTTATAAATTTTTTTTTAAAGAAAATAAAATGCGATCGTTTTGTTTTTATAGTATGTTATTATTGATTTCAAATAGTATACAAAAAAAAATTTTTTTACATATTTTTTTGTAGTACGGTGGCACCAAAATAAGAGTCTTTAAGAAAAGATAGGTAGCTTGTCAACAGGATTTTGGCTCTTCAGGACATCTGAAATATTTATTATGCATTTATTTTCTTAAACAAAAATTGTCTAAAAAATATCTATCTAAAAAATATCTACCTTAGAACAAAGTTCTACCTTAAAACGAAGTTCTCTGATCGAAAACTTTTTGATTTAAATTGTTGAAAACATTGATGTGAGACCTCTTGACCATTGTGCAAAGATACAAGTAAAAATATTCTTCTTCTTCCTTTTTTTGACAGGTACCCTGGAGTGAGTTTGAAAGGTTGAAAGCATTGATGTGAGACCTCTTGACCATTGTGCAAAAATACAAGTAAAAATATTCTTCTTCTTCCTTTTTTTGACAGGTACCTGGAGTGAGTTTGAAAGGCAGTCAAGTGTGTGCTGAGTTGAGTGCTTGGTCTTTTTGCTTTACCGTATTGGCGAGGTTCCTATACCAAATTGAAACAAAAAAATACAAAGTAAATTCTTTGACCGGGAAAATTTACAATGACAAATATTTTTAATATATTTCTTAGCTATAATAATTATTTTTTATATAGCGACATTGGGAAATTATTTCGAAAAAGTCCTATCGAACGACGAACATAAAAAAATTGGTACCATTGGTAATGTTAATACTGATACCATCACAAAAATAAGAAAGACAACCCCATAAGAAGCGATATTATGCATCAAAGCCAGAATTAAACACAAAAAAGCACCCGGATATGGTATGGTGATGGGTAAAGCACTTATGGAGCTACCAATTGAGGTTTACATATTCTTTAGAAACGTGTTTAGCGGTATGTTCCGCTTACAATGCTTCCCAAAATTATGGAACGTCACAGAAATCATTGCGCTACCAAAACCGGGTGAAAACCCAACAGCTTTAACGTAATATCGACCTATAAGCCTACTTCCGACTATATCTACCAAGTACCCCAATACTTGACACGAAAAATATCATTCCAGATCATCAATTCGGTTTTCGAAAAAACATTCAACTATCCAACAAATACATCGAGTTACACAAACCATAATTTCAGACATGGAAAATAAACGATACTGCGTTGCTGTATTTTTGGACGTCGCAAAAGCTTTTGATAAAGTTTGGCCTTTTGCATAAAATTATGTAACGACAAATGAGCAAGGTAACACTAATGAGCAAGGTAACGACACATTTTTTTCGTTAAATCGAATTATAAGACGTTATCACGTCAAAAATATATATATATTTTACAGCGGCAGGCTAATCACCTACCTTGCCAGAAACCAAATAGATTAACGTAACCAACGCATGATAAGTCTTGTCGAGGCCCCATGCTCTCGAGAGGAGTGAACAAGGACAACAAAAAAAAATTTTTTTATTGAGAAATATCTGAATTTTGACACCATTTTTAAGACTTTTGTTGATACGATTTTCTATGAAATTCAATCATTTTTTATGCAAGAGTGTTTTGGATGCCAGTGTGAGAGTAGTTGATGTCAGCTGTAGGTATTTTTTGACAAACCAGTTGAGACATTTTTTTAAATGTAAGCATACTAAAATTTTCCTAAATTTATTACTTGTAGTAAACTTCGAATAATTATTATTATAATAGCCGACGTGAACAAATAATTCAAATGCAAAAATTAAAATAGAAATAAATTTGCTTTATAAATAAATTTGCTTAGTTATGCGCACTAATGTTTTTATTAAAAAAAAGAAAACGACCACAAGTATGGAAATACCATCAAATCTTCTTCCAATATATAAGTATGGGTAATTATAAATGCATATCTTCGTATATATATATATATATATATATATATTTGTGTATACAATTGTTCACGTCTAACAAAGATAAGTGGACCACACCACACCACACATTAATATTAATTTAAATGATAACAAATGCTGTGACTAACAAGGCTAACTTTGCCGAAAGGTGCTAGTCGCATGACGGAACATACCATTTAATGGTTTGTATTTGCATAATTTAGTTAAAATATTCTAAAACCCTTCTAAGATGTTGGAATTTACTTTCAACTCAATTTAAACTCATAAAAATGTTCTAAATGCAATGCTTCGATCTGGATTTATGATAATTTGGTAAAATTTCTTCGGTGGCACTTAAGAGTTGGATGAATGGATGTGAAAAAAATCAAAAATGTAGATCTGATATTTACTTAAGAAATAAGAAAGATCTGTAAGGCAGCTAAAAGAGGCTTTCAATATTTACAAATGGTATTTAAAGTTAACGTCTTCATACCCTCGATATAGTACATCCATGCATCATTTCTCTTTCTTGTTTCCTTATATAAACCGAATGTTACAAGTACTTTGGTTAGCTAGATATCTTGCAGGCATCGCGCATTCTCTAAACTACTAACAAAATGTTCCATTACTGCTTATAATGTTTGCTTATAGCTTGGGTTTGATATTAAAATATTTTGTTAAAAATATTTAAAATATTTTCTTATAATATTATGCAATGATATTGTAGTCATTTGAAGTATGATATATACAGCGTTGGCCATATTAAACTGACCCATTGACTAACCCTATAACTTTTTACTGTAATTTGAAATCTAAGGTTTACGTCAACAAGCCAAAGACACTAGGCGCACTTAAGGCCAATATCCGACGGGAAATAGCCGCCATATCGGCCGAGACGCTGGCCAAAACTATGGAAAACGCCGAAAAACGGGCACATTACGCTATACGAGCTAAGGGCGACCACTTGCGCGATATCATATTCAAAAAGTGATGTAAACGAATCTCCTTGAACTAAATTAAATGTTTTTCACAATGAAACACAAAAATATGTTTCTTTTTCCATATTTTTTTAATAATCACATGGGTCAGTTTAATATGGCCAACCCTGTATGTAGGAAAGTTATCAAAAAGTTTAAGAAGCTCCATAACTCACAAGATTTAATTATTAAAGGATTGCTCACTTGTGGCATTAGAATTCTGACACTCCCTAACAAAAGGTCGCATTTAAGAAGGGTGAAGAAAGTCGAAAAATTAAATATTGCATCTTTTTGGTAAAAAATAGTAGCAAAAAAGTGTTCTTTTTTTACTTAAAATATAAATAAATCTATGGTGCAAACGGAAATTGATATGATATTAAAAAAATGGTTGAACTTAATCCCAGAATTATATTTTGTGAATGAATTTTTGAATCCAAATTTGATCGCGAAGTTTTGCCAATATGACGCTATTATGTTCCCTAAGTATTATGAGCCTAATGAATTATAAAAGGTGGTTAAATTTTAAAGGCCGATGTTAAATGTGAACCACACCTAAACGGCAAGTTTTTTTCTGCATTTCATTCGACATTCTCCAATATCAGATTAATTCAATTTGAACAATGGAAAGATACACAATCGAGCAACGCGTTAAAGTTATTCAGGCTTATTATGAAAACGGGCGTTCAAATCAAGATGCATATCGCGCACTTCGTGATTTTTTCGGGCAATTTAATCGTCCTAATGTGCGTACAATCGGAAAAATTGTGCAAAAGTTTGAGCAAACCGGGTCTGTAGGAGATATGAAAATACCAGTGCATGCTCGTACAGCTCGTACTGCGCAAAATATTGCTGCTGTTCGCGATAGTGTGGTTGAAGAGCCGTCCACCTCAACTCGTCGTCGTGCCCAACAATTGCACCTCTCACGCTCGTCGTTGATGAACATTATGCATAAAGACTTGCATTTACACGCTTACAAGGTGCAATTGACTCAAGAACTAAAACCTCTTGACCATTTCAAGCGTCGTCAATGGTCAGAATGGTGGCAGGAAATGGCAACAGTGAATGACCAATTTTCGAAGAAAATCATCTTCAGTGATGAGGCACATTTTCACCTCAGTGGATTCGTCAATAAGCAGAATTGCCGCATTTGGGCGAATGATAATCCAAGAGTGATTGCCGAAAAACCAATGCACCCACAAAGAGTGACGGTTTGGTGCAGTTTATGGGACGGCGGCATCATTGGGCCGTATTTTTTCCGGTCAGGCAGTTACTATGCATAGTATTCGCTATTGTGAGATGATAACGAACTTTTTATGGCCTGAATTGGAAGATATGGATGTGGACGATATGTGGTTTAAACAGGACGGTGCCACTTGTCACATAGCTAACGAAACAATGGCTCTTTTGCGCGAAAAATTTGATGGCCGAATAATCTCACTTCGCGGCGATGTCAATTGGCCGCCAAGATCATGTGATTTGACACCATTGGACTTCTTTCTTTGGGGTTATTTGAAAGAAAAGTTGTACGTCGATAAGCCAACAATAATTCAAGAGCTAAAGGATGAGATAATTGGGCACATTAAAAGGCATAGAACCTCAATTATGCCTCAGCGTCATCGAAAATTTGGACCATCGGATGGAGGTGTGCCGCCGAGGCCGCGGCGGCTATTTGGCCGGTATTTTGTTCCATACGTAATTGAGCCATACCAATATTAATATAACAAAGAGAAATGATATTAATTTCTTAAAAAATAGTAGTTTATTCAAAATCAACACCAGCCTTTAAAACTTAACCACTCTTTAGAAGAAGCGAATTCATAATACATTTAGTTGACTAAACAGAAACGTTGAACATACTCTCGTTTTACTTTACTATGCTTTGCCCACGAAAGTTTGGAGTTGTGATCTCCAATATATAGAAGAACCCTCTTATATAGAAGAATTTTATTCTCCAGTGATATTGCTAGACTTGCCATGAAGGTGAACGAAGTTTTAACCCAGGTTGCTTCCGTTTTTGGAATAGGTATGTGGGTGCGCCACCTAAGTCGACGATCAAACAGAACCCCTAAGTATTTGGCTTGATCAGCTTGGGTATTTGGCAACGATTTAGTATTACTGGCGGGCAAAAGTCTATGCGGAGTGTGAACATGATTTACGCTGATTTTGACTCGTTAGCTTTCATTGGCCATCTACATAGCCAAGCGCAGATCTTATCGAGATTAGTTTGCAATTGCTTAGAAGCTATGAGCGCATGTATATTTTTGGCTTTTATGACAGTATTATCCGCGTATGTAGCTGTATATGCAGCCTCCGTGTGGTGGTAGATGGGCTGTAAATAGCATATGAAGAAACGGTCCTAAAACACTACCTTAATGAGATCCTGCTTTAATTGGTTGAAGGCTAGTGACCAGGATTTAACAACATAAAATAAATATAGGATAATTTCTTTTTAAGTTTGTGCAGCAACCCCTCCTGCCTAACCATATCAAAGGCTTGCGTTATATTTAGGAACGCTTCCACGCAGTTCTCTTTCTCTTCCAGCGCTACTCTAGCGAATTCTTATACTGAGTTGAGTTGCTCTATGGTTAAATGATGTTTGCGAAAACTAAACTGGTGTGTAGCGATTAAATTCTCCTCATCAATTATGGGATTTAACCTTTTCAAAAATAGTTTGTCGAAGGCTTGCGATAGAATGGGATACAAATCTATTGGTCTCTACGAAAAAATCATGTCTGAAAGTTTTCTTGGTTTTGGTATGAGTATAATTTGTGCTAATCTCCACTGGATGGGAAAATATTTCCATCACTCAAAATCATTTTTTTTTATATAGCAAAAAAAGTATTCAACAACTAAATTGAATGATTTATTTTGTGCCACTTTGTACAACTGGTAGGCACAGCTTGCCTGGTGGTATGATTATTACGATCGTCTGAAGCGATCTAAAGTTGAGACTACTGATTCAGAATTTCGGTGGCATTTGTTTAATAAATGCTGCTCCATCATGCAATGAAAGGCCCTTTAATTTCCACCAAAATAAAAGTAGTGTACCACCTGCACAAATCCAATATTTTGCGACTCTTTCCGTACAGAAGTGGATGACTTATAGTACTATCTGTTGGATACTCGTTGTTATTTCCACCTAATTCCAAACACTTATGAATATAATACAATGAAACCAATACATATACATGTACACTTTTACTAATCACGGTAATGCCAATAATTTTTCTGCATGACTGCATACCTGTAGTGTAAGTATTTTTCCATAAAAATCACGCGTATTTTTTGTTGAACTGTAGCAAGCGCAAAATTCGTCTCGCTTTAAGTGGTGAAGCTCTTCATCTTTTGTGTTATTTCCCATCAGTTTAATTGAGCTGCAAGTGATTATTAGTACTCAGGTATTGTGAACCTGGGACAATAAATCCGAGACAAAACCGAGTACACAAAGAAGAAGACTTTTAGCTAAGCAATAATAATGAAGCATGAATGTGTAAAATTCTATTGAGAAGAAACTCATTGAACGCCAATTGGCAACAAATCGATTCTTCATGCTAAGTATTTAAGTATTTATGCATTTATTTATTTCAAGTCTCTGGTACAGATGTATTATGAAGCTGAAGAGAACAATGTTCTCAAGTTTTATGTGTGTATGTACAGTCTCTGGTCACTGAATTATGATCGGTGCTAAAAACTGTAGAGCTTCGATTTTCACTCTTGATAAAAATAAAATTAGAGATCTATTGCTTTATAGTAATGCAAATTGTTAATTTAAAATATATGCATAATATAGGGTTTTCCATTAAGAGCTCTCGAGCTTTGAAATTAAATGAAACCTAAATTGGTTAAGAGATATTATCGCAATTACTTTTTTTGTGAATTATAATTTCGGAAACGTGGCGCTGCAGATAACTTGTCCCAGTGAACCATGTTTGGATAACATTTTCGCGAGTTATGCTGGTTTTCACAGCGGCTACCGTCCACGAGTTGTCTGCATAGATCAGAGATTTTATGCAGGATATCCCCTCCCAAAAAAATACAGACGTTAAACCATACGATCCCGGTGTTCAGTGAATGCTGCCGTTAGAGTAATAAAAAAGCCATCGAATTTCTCATCTACTAAATTTAAGGTTTCCCGTGGGAAGAGTGGAACACTAACCCAACATGGCTAAATGATGACTCACAAAAATGGTACACAGATGATTCCAAAATGCTCCAACGAGTAGGAGCAAGAATAGTGGGGCACTAAGTACAGATACCGCGATTTTCCATGCGGAGCTCTTCGCCATAATCGAAACAGTGGATATCATATCCAAAAGAGAAAAGTAAAAATTAAAATACTTACGGACAGCCAATCGGTTCTCAAAACCTTGAATAGCTTCACATTAATCAAAAGTCAATCAAAAGTCCTAATAGAGTGTAATAACGCACTCATAATCATGTCTCACTGATTTGGGTACCAGGTAGAGGGACACAAAGGAAACGAGAAGTCAGACTTTTATGCCAAAACGGGAGCAGAAGAGCTATTTATTGGACCAACCCCATTTTCCGGCTTTAACAAAAATAATATAAAACAGGCAACCAAAAAATGGATCCAAACTAAAATCAAGGAACACTGGAACGGCACAAGCAGCCTTAATCACTCCAAAAAGTTCTTGAACTTCAATGCCAACGGAGCAAAATCTGCTTTAATCTTATATAAAAAGGGCCTCAGATTACTATGTGGAGCACTTACAGGTCACTTTGTCTGTAATAAACACTTTAACATAATAGGATTATCTAGTACAAGATTATGCAGGTTTTCCTGTGATGAAGAGGAGGGAACACTTAATCACCAACTGTGAGGCAGTAGGCCACAGGAGACACAAAATCCTGGGCTCGTACCTACTAGGGGAGGAAGATCAATATGGTCACAGTCCATAAAGGCCTTAGCCTAACCCGTACAACCATTACCATTACAAGGTTTCCTGTGCTGAATGGGAACTGAAGCCATCCTGTTGAAACCAGTGTTTGTGAGATACAAAGCATCCATCCTAGGCCACAAACAGTTTGTTAAAATTTTTCGATATAATCGGAATTGATAGGGACCGCTGCTCCTTGCAGATTTTCTAAAAAATAATATCGAATGTTAAAAAATGCCTGTATCTTTCAAAAGAAGTTGAACTACCAAAGGCGAATATACTACGAGTATTATACAAGGTGGTGGTACCAGACCAACAACAACGTTTTGTGCATCAGGTCGAAAGTAATGTTATGACTTTGGAACATTTCATTTTGTGTTGATATGTTATTAGTCTCTCGTTTATTGATCTTGTGTTCAAGGCCCTGATGCCATGGTGATGGTCCAAACTGGTCAACTCCTATAAGGCGGAGATCAAATCTCTTAGATGTGCAAATAACATTTCTCTGATCTGGGTTCCAGGACATAGGAGCATAGAGTGAAATTAAATTGCTGATGAACTTGCCAGGAAAGGGACTGAATTGGTGTCAGAGACCTCCTACCCCGGTCATCGGCTGTTGTTAAAGGGGACACAACTTCATTTCTCAGGAATGTACAGAAAAGATGGAGCTTCATTTCTGCAAGTGCTATTTCGAAAACCCTTTGACCCCGGTACAATAGATGTAGGACTCAGAAAGTTCTGGGGACTCCATGCCGTGGGGACTCCAATTTCCAAACTCGTAGCTATGTTTACCGTTCATTGGGTGATGGACACACAGAAGAATACTGTTAGCACTTTCTTTGTAAATGTCCGTGTTTGACAGCTAGACGCTTAATGTCACTGCTCCTTTATTCGACAACCTGGGTTCCCATCAACCTTCTCCATTACATCAAGAGCTCCGGATCGCTGTAGATATCTACCCGTTAAAGGTCTCAAAATGGTATCAAAACGGTGCTTTAGTGTTACTTGGGCAGTGCCAGACTGGTACTTCAACCATTTCATCTACCTACCTAGTCCTGATGGTTTTTGCTTGTTTGTTGACTACATTGTTTAGTATGCTTTACCATTTCAAGATGCCTAATTATAGACTTACGCTAGAAAAAAATTACAAAACGTTATGCCAGAAAAACGAATTGAAAATGAGTCTCCAATAAAGTGGTACTGATGTAGAGCCTTTTCAATCAGACGAAGCATCATGCCACAGCGGAGATCAAAGCAGTAAACGCTCGATGAGCGCACAGTTTCACATAATGATGCTGTTGTGATTAAGTCTTCATCAACGGGTGATCTCATTCTTATGTATTATTTTCTGTAGAAAGTGAAGTTACTCTGGCGTGTGCCCGATAAGTCAGCAACATTGGATCACTTGGAGGTGGAGCCGATGAATAACAGCTCGAAAAAGAGGTCTAAAATTTAAATTAAAAATTCAATTGAAGCAGCCAGCCAGCATTTAATTCTGACCAAGTGAGTGATAAGATTGTTGGGTTATCCGTCTGTAGTCTTACAAAAAATTAACCAACTTTTTTGTTTAGCGCAAATCTGTTTTCTGGCTTCCAAGTGCTATGAAAAAGGAAAAATCTGAAGAAATCTTCTTAGAGATACTTCGAGCAGCATCTGCTTTAAGAAAAGCACTTTGATTTTTTTCTTTCTTTCTTTTTTTTTCTTTCAGATGATTTGATTACGACTTATGATGTGCACCGCAAGCCAATATTTCATCGAGACGACTCCGGAGATTCACAGTAACCTGCGCAATTTTGAATATTTTGCACAGAAAAATATTATTTAAATTAATATATTAATTATTACATGGAAATTGTTTAAATAAACTAAAATAAAATCTTGAAAATTTGTTTGCCCTACACCCCCCTTTAACATTACATGGATGAGTGTTGAAATTCACTGAATAAACAAAAAAAAAAAATTCTTGAAAAATTCTTAAGAGGGGCTAATGAGCTAAAAAAAAACTTGAAACATTTTTTACTCTCCACCCTCCTTAAACATCACATCACGATGAGTGTTGTGTGAAAAATTAGATGAGTAAGTAGTCTGCAGGCAAGATCAAAGCAGTCGGCATGCGATCGTGTCGGATTTTCTGTTACGCATCATAAATTTATTAAACATCCGCGCATTGTACGTGCGTATATACATATAACATTATTGATGCCAGTTTCGTTGGCGTATTGACGATTCATTGCGCTGTAATTTTTGAATTGCAAATCACTAAATACCCAATAACGCCTAAAGTGGGTGTGATCATCGTTGTTGAGTGTAGCTTGCGCCATCATCGCATACAATCTATGTGCGATTATGTATTAGGAAAAAAAAACAAAAAAAGCAAAAAAAAACTGAAAAGCATGCGGATGCAGGAATATTACCTAGAAATCACCAGCGCAGCTTTTTTCATGTAATTTAGTTTTCTGTTTTCTGTTTGCTGCTTTTTTTTCGTTTTTGTGTTACTGATCGTTTTTGTAGGTGTACACTTCCAGCATTTCGCTGATTGCCGCAAATCGCATGCAATCCATTTCGAAATTTGCAATTTCAAATACTCACTTGAGCATTCGAGTACTTTAAATTCACTACACATCTACATATCTATGCACTTAGATATTTTTAGCTCTAATCATAGTTAATAAATGAAATATTTAGTAGTCGTTGCATAAAAATCGGATGTCTTTACATATTTTTAGTTGAATTGATTCGTTCATCTGCTTTAACAATCCATGTTTGAAATGTGACTGTAACAAGCAAAGCCAAAAAAACAAAAAACTGAAAAAATAAAAAAAAAAACTAAAAAAAAGAAAAAACAAAGAGAACATACAAACCTACACTTAAAGTAATATAGTCGCTCATAAATGCAGCTGCTGTGCTTATATTACAGCTAATTTTCGCTCAACACTTATCCCTGCAATAAAATGTAATGACTTTAACTGCTAACTGTGTAAATTGCTGGTAGAGATTAATTGTTGCTGATATTTAGGGGCATGACGGAAGGCGAGTGAGTGTGCCTGATTATACACATACATGTATGTCTGTATGTAGGTATGTTCATACACAAATGCAAATTATTGTTACAAGTAATTATCACAGGTTTGCTCATCACATTCTGAGATTACTGCGGATCCCGACATGACCTATGTATGTATGGGGCTGGTTATGAATGGCCAGTTAAATATTTGGTATCTGTGGTCGTAGGACACAGTAGTTTAGGTTGAAATGGAAGTTGTTCCAGTAAACTTTTTTTCACTAACATTAAATAAGGAATAACGATTATAAATCAATAAAAAACGCTTTAAGAAATTAATTTAATTCTGATCTTAAGTCGATCATACAGACCAATTAGTCTCAGCTCATTTTTTCTTAAAACAATGGAAAAGATAGTTGATCAGTATATTAGGGAAAACAATTTAGCTAACTTCCCACTGCATCGACTTCAATTTGCCTATAAACAGGGAAAATCCACTGAGACTGCAATATCCAGCCTGGTAACAGTTATTGAAGAGGTTATTGAGTCCAAACAGATAGGTCTATGTGCATTTATTGAGATATCAGGAGCTTTTGATAACACTTCCTATGAGGCAATCTATAATACCCTATATCTAAAGGAGGTACCTGAACCCATCACTAGATGGATAATATTCATGTTGAAATCTAGGACGATTAGCACTGAACTAAGAGGAACAATCAAATCTATCAAAGCCACATGAGGTTGCCCCCAAGGAGGCGTACTTTCTCCTCTTTTGTGGACTCTAGTCATAGATGAACTTCTCCACAAACTGAACAACCTAGATTTTCACACTCAGGCTTACGCTGATGACCTAGTAGTTTATGTACTACGCTGGCATGAGGAAACCATTTCGGATCGCATGCAGCAAGCCCTTACCATAATAAACAAATGGTGCACGGAAAAGGGCTTTCCATTAACCTATCCAAAACAGCACTTATACCGTTTACTAGGAGAAGGAACATAAATCTCAAATGTCCGATCCTTAATGGATAAACACTTCAACTCTCGACAGAAGTGAACTATCTTGGCGTCAGTCTTGACAAAACGCTTACGTGGAATTCCCATATTGATAGAGCTACTTCAAAAGCTATGTACAAGGGTATTCTTTGCCTGCACAAGGCTTTTTGGTAAGACATGGGGACAAAACCCTAGAATGACCTTCTCGACATTCACTACAGTTGTGAAACCCAAGGTCAAGTAAAGAAAAGCAGTAAACAAATTGAACAAATTGCATCACCTGATATGTGTTAGTATTACAGGGGCTATGAAAACATGTCCTACTGATGCATTGGGTGTGCTCCTGAACATATCACCGCTTCCAATCTTGATTGAAAGGGAAGCTCGCTCGAGTGCCTTAAGATTAAAAGGTGTATCTGAACTTAAAAGTGGGGATATGAAAGGACATTTAAAGATCTTAGAAGACTTTCTACATAGTCCCATTCTTCACAGGGATGATATATTATCACCCAAACCAATACTCTTCAGGAACTTCCAAGTTATAATTAATGAACGCACAGACTGGAGAACTAATTCTATCACCTTCAAACCTGGCTCTCAGCTATGGTTTACTGATGGGTCCAAATTGGAAAATGGTAGAACAGAGGTAGGAATCAATGGGCCTAAATTAAAAAAATCGATTCCGATGGGACTCTACCCAACAATATTCCTTAGCAGGAAAATGAGAGGTACTCACATCTACATACTTTCAGATAGCCAAGCGGCTCTAAAAGCCCTTCTATCAACAACTATCACCTCTAAATTGGTAAATGATTACCTAAACCTTCTCAACACGTTAGGAAACCTCGACATAGTAACACTAGGCGGGATTCCGGGACATGAAGGACATGAGGGAAATGAAATGCCTGATGACCTTGCAAAACAAGGAACAAATATGCAACTTACTGGTCCTGAGCCTTTCTGTGGACTCACAAAAAGTCACATTAATGAATTCCTTAGGAAATGGGAAGAAAGGAAATTTGCTGCACACTGGCTAAACTGTGCCGGTCAGCGTCAAGCCAAACTATTCCTAACTCCCAACAAAGGAATATCTGACAAGCTTCTCTCACTAAGCAGAGTAGATCTGCGTCTTTTAACAGGATATCTTACAGGTCACTAAATAATATTGGTCTATCTGAGACCAATGTCTGCCGCGTTTGCGAAATGGACATAGAAAGCTCAGAACATGTCCTGCGTTGGGCAGACAGAGACTTCATCTCCTTGGTGGTATCGTAGTATCTCCATGTAATCTTTGGAACAACAAACCTAAAATTGTGCTAAAATTTTTAAAAAGCCTAAAACTCTATTATTACAAAAATAGGCCTTTCACAGTAGATCAGCTCTGGTCGCAGTGCGTAATGGCCTTCTAATAATAATAATAATAATAATATCTTAAGTCGACTTAAGTAACACAGATATAACGGGCGGCTTTTTAGCTGCATGAGTACTATCGACAACTATGACGCTTTCCTATGGCTTAAACAACCTCTTCAGCTTCTTGATGAGCAGATCGATGGGATTACGGTCGATATTACGGTTATGGCAATCACGGCTTCATCGGCTCGCGGCTCTTAACGCGCCAAGTCGTGTCGCTTTTACTTCCTTTATAAACGATTTTTTCACATCGGCCCATATCGATGCTGCATACATTCTAACAAACGTAGTCACTAAGGAGAGTAACTGACGTTTTTCTCCGCGTGGTCCTACTATATTTGGCTAAAGTCTTGATAGGGCACTACGTACTCGTGTCGCCTTTTTGCTGCAAGGTGATCCTTAAAAGTCATTCGGGAGTCATGGAAGATGTTATAATTTTTGCAAATTGCATCATACGTCAATCATATTTGACACTTGAAAACTAGACAGTTGCAGTATGTAAACGGAAAGGCAATGGAGCGCGTAAAGGTTAGAATAAAGGTTTCCACCACTGAAAATATTTTTTTTTTTAATTTAGTAAAAAAGTTATTTAAAAAGCTGGATGATATGATCACAAGTAGGGAAAGCATATTTATAAACCTTTGAAACTTAAACGAATGTTACTCAAACTCAATAAAAATCAGACGCAAGTCGAATTCATTCAAGGTAATGGCACTACATAGCGCAGCGAATAAAGACCCAGTGGCTACGCTGGCTGGGTGATGTTGTCCGAATGGATACAAACGCTCTGGCTCTGAAAGTATTTGATGCGGTACAGGGTGGTGGTAGCAGAGGAAGAGGAAGGCCTCCTTTGCCTTGAAAAGATCAGGTGGATAAGGACTTGACTTCACTTGGTGTCCAGTGTTTTTTTTACGTGAGTACCTGCTGGCGACAGCTTAAACCCACGGTATCAATAACACTGTGTGACAAAAAAAAAAAAAATTAAATATACTTTTATGGAGACCTAGCACAACTTGTGGCTTGTGACTGTGTGTAAAAAAAAAAAAAATGAAATCTTAAAACTCACACAACTCTATTAATTTTAATTCAATTACAGTCAAATATAGTTCATTCGACGTAAAATTAAATTTACTATAACAGTAGGGTACTAAAAAAAATCCTCAATATCGGATAATATCGTAAAAATTATGTCAAAGTTGAAAAAATAGAGAAAAAATAAAAAAATTCCAAATACTTTCGTCTACAGTCTCGTCAGTTGTCATTTCAGAAAAATTGTCAACACACTGTCAAAAAGACTTGTTTTTGTTCTTTCGAACTAAAAAGCAAATTCGAAATCGGATGGAAATTGGCGAAGTTAGGAGCTATTCTTCACATCAACCTACTGAAAAACGGTTTTATGGCCATAAAATGAGATTTTGGGGGTGTATTTTGTGGGTCCTGGCACCCGGTTACAATGCAACTCTACATCGGCCTAAGGTCTACCCGCGCTTTAGGTCTCAACCACAGCCACCACGAAAACCTCCCCGAAGGGCCGTTCCCAAGAACACGTCAGAGCGAAATCTGAGGGCTCCTGTTCCTCGTGGTACCGAGTTATGGTCTCCGGTAAGACATCGTACTCGAAGGCACTGCCAGTTGAGCATCCATACTACTCAGGCACTGGCAAACCTAGATTTTAGTCGCCTTTTACGACAGGCCTACCTTATCTCTGGCATATTCGAACCCCTACACCGCTGGGGGGACTTCACTTGGCGTGTCCGACTGGCGCCGGTTAGCACGAGAAAGAAACGACTGGCGCGCTTTGTTAAACTCGGCCAAAATCGCGTAAGCGGTTATCGCGCCAATTAAGAAGAAGAAGAAGAATAATGGCACTACAGCAGCTGATTTTACGCTTCTGTGTGTTGATTATCAAAGTGTCTCGCTTCTTTGCTGCTGCTTTGCTTGTTTATTTATTTATTCTCATGGAAATTTTGATATTAAGAATTACTTTCACAAAAACAATACAAATGTAAATGTTAAGTGGCTATACGATTTTCCAAAAGTTATAAAAGTTTGGTGGTCGAGATGTTCCGAAAGCGTTGAGTGATTAGAAAAAACTGAGCTCTTTTACTAAAATGAATAGGTTGGTACAATCTCGGACTGAATTTCATGCAGACTTATTTAGTTTTCCTATTTTTATAAGGCAACAAATTAAATTATTGCTTTTATTTATGGTATTTGTCGATATTTCGCTGCAATTAGAAGCCATCACCAGCAATTCTTGGCTGCCCTAGGTCGACTCCTTCTTAACCTTGTGAACAGAAACTTCGTTATATAGCTCGATGGATTTGACTCCTTCCAACAATTTTTTTAAACCGATTTTTGTGTTTTTTGCATATTGTAAAAGGTTGAAATTGAAATTTGAATTGGTCAAGCCAAGGAGCACCAAGAGATTTGCTGGCTCCTAAAACACTCAGGCTAAAAAGCCCATTGTATTTAGAGCTCTGAAAAGATGGTAGATAGTTAAGAGGGAAAGGAGAAAAGTATTAAAGAAAGAGATAGGAAAGAATAGAGACAGAGCCAGAGGTAGTTGGTCCAGTGAGAATTTTCCAGCTTCTTTGGCAAATCTGTAAATATCCTCCAGTTTTAGAGAACGAATATTATTCATTCTCACGAAATCGGAACCCAAAACTCGTAGTTTTGCTCTAGTAAAGGCAGGACACTCACAGAGAAAGTGCTCAGTGCTATCCACCTCCTCCAAGCAAGACAGGCACATTGGGTCCTCAATGATTCTTATGGTGCTCATATAGGGACCCCATGGGGTGTGTCCTGTAAATACGCATGAATATCCATTCGGCTTCTTTCAAGATGGCAAAAATTTCCGTTTGGAAAACTGTTGCCATTTCCCCCATATCATAGTGATAGCTATTACTATCGTTCAAGTACCATCCGGCTCCAAACCCTATTTCATTCTTTGACTCATCAGTAAAGAAAATATCTGTCAAACCTCCCTGCATGCATTCTGGATTGCTCCATTGCGTGAGCAGACATCAAATTTCCTTCCAAATGAAACTATGGGTATCAGATCGTCTTTAGGTGTCAAAAACAGTGGATAGTGCTCAAATAGCAACTTAAAGATTTCTCTGTGGCCCGAAGTTCCGTCTTCGTACCAGAAACCATATTTATGGAGTCTACACATTGCTTTTATTGCTTCCTGTTGTATCTTAAGATCGAAGGGGAGTTAATCAAGCATAGCATTTAAAGCATCGCCGGAGGTTGTACTGCCATGCACCCGTAATGCATAAACATTAGGGCGGGTCGATTTAAAAATCCCTCATTGCTCTGTCAAAATCGTATTCTAGCGATCGAAAAAAGAAACTTTGCCGAAGGAACCATATCTCTAAAACGAATTCTGATGTCCCCCAATTTGGGTCGAACGAAAAATCCCACTTTGACCCATTTAGAGTGCTCCAATCGAGTCCAAATGTGTGACCGACCCCCACTAACTTTGGATGGCCGATCCACCCATGCCAGTGGCACACTCCCTGGAACTCCCCTGGGGAGTTCCCCATACAATTATTTCAAAATATCACCATTTTTTGCCTTTACATGAAAAAATCAGCTAAATGGCTATGTTCTTTCTTTGTTTTTATTTATTTATAATAATAATATCTATTTTTTCTCTTAAGGGGGTCTTCTACCGTCGCGCCTTAATCTCGGGCCTATTTTTGGGAATTAATTACAAAGCAACCACTTGAGATAATGAAATCAGATTTTTTTTTATTTAATTTGCACAAGTTTGCACTATTTAAAAATATATTTTTCAAATCGAATTCTTTGGCCCTGTGTCCTTGAACCGTCCTCGAGGTTGCCCTTGTAAAAATGTCCTAGGCGACTTTGTGGCACGCGATCGACCATTTTACTTATCTGAAATCAAAAAAAATTTTTTTTTTATCATAAAGTATAGCGTTGGCTATGTTTTCCCAGTGGCGATTTTAAATATTTTGAAATTTGTAAAAAATGCGTGATTTAAAAAAAAAAGTTTGAAAATTTCCTCTTTTTTTTACACTTTAGAGGCCCGCAAAAATAAACTAATCAAAAATTGAAAAAAGTGGTCTGGGAAAACATAGCGAGATGTTCACTGAATAACTGGAAAAAAGATGGAATGAATTCGACAAATATTTATAGTAGATGTGTGACCAGAAAGTTGAAAAAAGTCAACTTTCGGGAAAAGGCGTTTAAAGATAAAGAAACGCTCGAAAATGCCACGCGCATGCATGTATTCTCCCCGAAATGCTCATGAAGGAACATGTTTTTCATAAAACCCTCTTTATAGCATACTCTTAACATTAGTAGCTTTTAAAAAATCTAAAAAAAAAAAAATCGATTTTTTCAAACCGTGACGGTAGAAGACCCCCTTAAGAAATTTATTTAGTCAGAACCTATGTAAATGAATGAATGTGAGTTATAGAAAAGAAACTAAAAAGTTCGACCCAAATTGGGGGACATCAGAATTCGTTTTAGAGGTATGGTTCCTTCGGCAAAGTTTTTTATTTTGATCCCTAGAATATGATTTTCACAGAGCAATGGGCGATTTTTTTGCCTCCCCACAAATCGACCCGGCCTAATAAACATACACTTCTTTGCAGCAGGTATAGTGCCCGGAGTGTGATCTTAACCATGCTACGTCGCCGCCAGACCACAAAGGCGTAAGTGATGATTGGTCTGATAAGTGCTGTGTATATCCATATGATCACAGCAGGTTTCAGACCTCAGGTTTTACCAAAGGCTCTGCGGCATTGCAGAAAAATCCTTAATGTGCGATTCATCATAAGTGAAACGTGTGTCTCCCAAGTTATCGGAAAGACCAAGTGTTACACCTTTTAGTGTTGGAAGATTAAGTTCATCCAATTTCTGTTTTCTCGTGAACAAAACTATGGTGGTTTCGGTTCGGTTTGACGGAAAGCCCTTATCTCGTGCACCAGTTATCGATTTTGTCCAGAATCCTCTGCACTTTCGTGCAAAGCCTCCTTATTGATTTATCAGATGTTAGCGCACAGACATCGTCCGCATATGCTTGAACATGAAAACCGAGTCCCTGCATCTCCGCTAGTAGAGAGTCTACGACCAAACACCACATCAGCGGAGAAAGAACACCCCCATGGCTACATCCTTGCTTGGCCCTGACGGTGATTAGTTCGTCACTGTTCTCACCAGCGGTTAACAGCCTCTCAGAGAGCATGGAATATATCCACTTTACAATGGTTTTGTAAACGGTTAATGCTACCGTAATTTTGTGTCAAAATTTCAAACAAATCAGAGGAAAAGTGAGGGAGTTATAGAACTTCGACTGAAATAATTTAGCCAGGCAGCTTGGTGCTTGTGAGACTTTAGGCTCATTTGATCGATTTTTTTTACTACCATTTAGTGCCAGTATTTTTTAATATAAATTTTTGTGTTTTTGTTCATATAAAAACGATTTCTTTAATTTCAGTTAAAATCAAAAAAAAAAAAAAATAATAAATTTAAATAAATTATAGATATTCTTCATTTTCACCCCTGACTTCCAACTATCCGTCAAGTTTTGGAGATTTATGTGTCTGGTAATAAATCGCCCATAATTACATTTTTGCATATTTTAAGCAGTACATACATACGTACACATGCATGCTTGTGTAATTTTTATTTGCAATTTTTGAAATTGTTATTTGTGGGTTAAAGTGTAAACATCACCCAACTTTAGTATGACAAATCTCAATCCATGTTTTCGTTCAAATATTTGTAATGGATATTTTGGCGTTCTAAACAAATAATTGTTTTTGCCTATCGCTGATTTGTCAACAGCACTCTTTTCAATTACAAATTTTTATACGCATACACACACACACATGCACCTCAAAGTATGTATCTTTATATTTTCAGGTTAACGTTTAAAAGGCAAATGACAAGGTCACACACATAAGTGGCTGCCGACGAACTGATGCATTAATGCCAAATATTTTAACATTTTTTCGGCAACGTCTGCATGTTCGGCCTAACAGTTTTCATTTTTTGTTTACTTTGTTGTACGTCCATAATTTTATTTATCTCGTTTTGAGGGGCAGTCGCTGAGCACCCCTCATGTCAACGCTCACTAATGACTAAATAATCAAATATTTTTTTTTTAATATATTTACTGAATTTTTATACACTTTTAATATGAATTTTCGTATAAGTGAATTGTTGTTGGCGACTGAAGCTGCTGCCTATTGCCGAAGGCAGTTTCGACGTTTGGGTGCAACCTCTTGCAGATGCTGTGAGACGACAACGAGCGAATAGAAATAAATCGTAAAAATTCAATTGAAAAAATGAAACATGAATAAAATAGGAAAAATAACAGACAGATAAACAGCAACCACATCATGGTATCATTTACCTCAACACCAACAACAATAACAACTAGCGGCGATGATGCTGCAAGAAAATCCATTAGCTCGGATCAAAAAATTATTTAGCCAATTTTGTCTGCTGTTGTGATTCACAACTGCAACAACATGAGCTGCAAAAAATGGAGAATCACTACAGTAACAACATTGCCAGTTAGCTAAGCAACAACCGATAACACATAGAATAACTACAACAATGCCAAGTACAATTACGCATGTCCTTCACGCACTTTAAAATGTTATAATGTCCAGTCAATGTCATAAAAATATGCGCGTACACTTTTGTGATGACCTGTATTTTTGGCGTATGTGTTAACGTTGGGTGAAGCATCAGCAAATTGAGGTTTAATACTCTAAGCTATAAAAACAAAACACAAAAAAGAAAAAATAAAAAAATAATAATAACAAAAATAAATAAATTATGAGAAATAAGTTTTCATATTTATTTTGTTACAAATAATATGCAAATGAGATGAAAATTATTTACACCAAATATTCGTATGCTTGTTTTTTATGGTTAAAAAAGTGTTGCTCGGCAATCTAGCGCTTAGACTTACGGGATCCTGGAGTTCATAGATAATTTATTTTAAATGAAAGTAAATTTTGTTACTAAAGGGTGTTTTTTTAGAGGTTAGGTTTTCAAGTTGGCACTATTTTTTTCGTAGATGGTCTTTTTGACAGCTGTCACTTGATTTATGCTCAGGTTGGTTTGCCATTTCATAATGAATATACTTACACCTGAACAACGTTTGCAAATCGTGCAAATTTATTACGAAAATAATGGTTCGGTTCGCGCGCCGCATCGAAGACAATTTTGTTCAACGAAGAAGTTCACTTTTGGTTGAATGGGTATGTCAATAAGCAAAATTGTCGCATTTGGAGTGAACATAATCCACAAGCCATTGCTTAGACGCCGTTACATCCTCAAAAAGTCACTGTTTGGTGTGCTCTATGGGCAGAGGGAATCATTGGTCCATATTTCTTTAAAAATGAAGCCGGCCATAATGTTACCGTCAATGGAGAGCGGTATAGAGCCATGATTAATGACTTTTTCGTGCCTGAATTGGACGATGTTGATGTTGACGATTGACGTCTTGGAAGATAATATTCGGCGCGTTATTGCTGACATACGGCCCCAATTGCTGCAAAAAGTAGTCGAAAATTGGACCTCTCGGCTGGAATTTATTCGAGCCAGCCGGGGCGGCCACTTGCCCGAAATCATTTTTAAAACATAATGGCAAACCCTTATCTTAAATTATATACGTTTTATTTCATCTTGAAAACCTAACCTCTAAAAAAAACACCCTTTATTAAAAAATTACGACAGTGATTAAAATTCAATTTAAAAAAAGTATAAATATAAAGGGTGGTTAAGTTTCCATCATCAAAGCCCTCACCCTTTCGACACCAAATATAAAAATTCAACAAAAAGAGTCTATTCCAACACATATCAAACAAAAAATTCAACAAAAAACGAAACTCCGTAAAAAGTGGCAAATTACTAAACATCCCGAAGATAAGGCAAAACTTAACAAATCAACAACCGAATTAAAAACATTTTTAAAATAACACCAGGATAAAAAGCTTGAGAATTACATACATAACTTGGGGGCCACGGCAGTTAACAATTATTCCCTATGGAAAGCAACTAAAAACTTAGTCAAAGCAGTTCCACATAAACCTCCCATCAAAACACATCACGGAACTTGGGCAAAGACCAATAAAGAGAAGGCAAACACACTAGCTGAACACTTTAAAACAATATTCTCAAACGAAAAAGACAACCAGCACATTGAACAAAATGTAAATACGAGTAACCCAGAAAAGAGAATGAAAATGACAACCTCAGCAGAAATCAGATATCATTTGAAAAATCTGAACAGTAAAAAAGCACCGGGCTTCGATCTAATAAATGGTAAAATACTAAAAAAACTACCTGATGTAGCAATTACATATATACGACAAATTTTCAACAGCATATTAAGGACACAATGCTTCCCACGCCTCTGGAAAGTTGCACAAATAACGGCAATCCCCAAACCAGGTAAAAGTGCATCAGAAATGACATCATATCGCCCTATCAGTCTCTTGCCCATTCTTTCAAAAGTGTTTGAAAAAATACTCTCTGCCAGATTAGACAAAATTCTGATAGAAAAAAATATAATACCAAGCCATCAATTTGGATTTAGACGACAGCATTCAACTGTGCAACAAGTCCACAGAGTTATAAACAAAATATTAAATGATATGGAAAATAAAAGGTTCTGCATAGCTGTCTACCTGGATATTGCAAAAGCTTTTGACAGGGTTTGGCATAAAGGACTACTACATAAGCTCAGCCAAATATTACCACGGAATCACTTCACCATTCTCAAAAGTTATCTGGAAAACCGACATTTCTTTATAAAGTTCGAAGACGAATGCTCAAGCATGATGCAAATGACAGCAGGTGTACCCCAAGGTAGTGTCCTAGGGCCTCTATTGTACCTGATATTTACAGCAGATATACCGATCCCAACCTCAAAAAATTGCATGATAGCCACATTCGCGGATGACACGGTTTTAATGGCATCGGATAAAATAGAAAAAAACGCGACTGACATTCTTCAACAAACAATAAATAACACCGTATCATGGTTCGATAATTGGGGAATAGAAGTCAACAAAGATAAAACGGTACAAGTAATATATACAAACAGAGAGCCTAAGAAACATGAATTAACAATAAAAAACAATGAAATAAAAATCCTTCCTAGTGCAAAGTACCTTGGCATAACTATAGATGAAAAACTAAATTGGAAACGACATATACAAAACAAACGAAATGAAATCAAAAACAAGTTCAGACAATTATATTGGCTGTTGGCTAAAAATTCAAAACTAAGCCTTAACAACAAAGTAGTGATATATAAATCTATAATCTCACCCATTTGGAAATATGGCATTGAAATCTGGGACACAGCAAAAAAAAAAAAAAAAAAAATAATAATTCAAAGGACGCAATCTAAAATACTTCGAACAATAACAAAAGCAGGCTGGTATATACCAAACGACGTGATCCACAGCGACCTCAATATCGACATAATAGATGACACAATTAGAAAATACAGCATCAAGCATATAAAACGACTAACAAATCATCAAAATGAACAAATGCGCAAACTACCACAATCGGAGAAAGCGGGAAAACGAAGATTAAAACGATTAACTCCAACAGAACTTACAATTTAACAAAACAATAAAGAAAAACAAAAATAATAATAATAATAAATAATAATAATAAATAATAGTAATAATTAATAATAATAATAATTATAACACAGAAAATAATATAATGTAGCATAATCTGAAGCAAAATTGAATGTTTATCTAGCATTGGTTAGAGAACAAAGAATTCCAATACTACTTTAAAAATAATTACTTATTGTTAAAATTTAACAGATTGTAATTTAAAAAGGGAAATAATAAAAAAAAAAAAAAAAAAAAGTTTTAAGGGCCAGTGTTAATTTTGAATAAAATACTATTGTTTTAAGAAATTATTATAATTTCTCTTTATTATGATAATATTAGTATGACTCAATTACGTATAGAACAAAATACCGGCCAAATGGCCTGCTGTGGCCTCGGCGACACACCTCCATCCGATGGTCCAAATTTTCGATGACGCTGAATCATAATTGCGGTTCTATGCCGCTAATGTGCCGAATTGGCTTATTCTTTAGCTCTTGAATTGTTGCTGGCTTATCGACGTACAACTTTTCTTTCAAATAACCCCAAAGAAAGAAGTCCAATGGTGTCGTTGACGTTTAGGTGTGGTTCACATTCAACATCGGCCCTTGAAATTTAACCACGCTTTATTTTGAAAAACTAAAATCATTTTGAAGAGAGATCAACGCATAACATTCCAAAATTAGTGACATTATTCATTATTTGCAGCGATAGTAAATCTGTAATGGACGCTCTATTGAACCATTCTAACAAAACTCCAATAATCACCGAAATCTGAAATAATATCTTATTAAATAAAAATTCCATAAGGATCGGGTTATGCCAGAATACAAAGCAACGAGTGTGCTGATACCAGAGCCAAAGAAGTCGTTCCCTTCACTTCAGTGCCCATTTTACTATCAAAGATTTTCGAAAAATTATACTAAAAGCTCTTCAGGATACGTACAATAGTCAATGGATTAATTACCAACACCACTACAATCCTACTGGCATCAAGCCCACATATCCTACACACTTCATGTCTTTAAGATATTTACACGCCTTCGAATCGGTCACACTATAGCCACCCATGGTCACATTTTAAACGGCACAGTCAAACTAAACTGCCCTTTTTGCAACTCAAACGACTAAACGACAACACACCTCCTCGATACCTGTCTAGGATTGGAATACACTAGAAATGCAATTCATCCTAATCTTGAACTTTCGAATATACTCAACAACACAGATGATAATAGCATTAACTTAATTTGCTTATTTATTAAACTAGCAAAATTGAAACACTAACTCTTTGCGAAAACTATATAAAGGGGTTTTCAATTGGTGCGGGTCGATTTTGGCGCCCTGTGGCAGCTATTTTGTTTTGGTGATATCAGTCAAATATTTTCTTTATTATTCAGTTGTTTATGCCAAATCATCATGGCAAGTTACACGATTGAACAGCACGCTCAAATGATAAAACTTTATTATCAAAATGAGTGTTCATTAACCCATCTTCGGCCGCTACAAGAATTCGACATAATTTTTCCATTTCCTTTTTAGTCAGTGCTTATAGGACCATAATCAAGAAAAATTAAAAAAAAAAAAATTCTGACCATCGGTGTTTTAGATATGGACTGGTCAAAAAATCGACCACTGGCCAAAAACCGTCAAATATATTAAAAAAAAAAATGCAACATTTATGAAAAAAATTTAGCACACGAAGTCAATTTATTTCATTTTATTTCAAACACAAATATTTTTTTGTTGTTTTATTGATAGAAAAGTCAGCTTACAAATTTTTATGATAATCATCAAAACATTTAGTATGTAAAGGAATATTGCATTTTTTGCAAGTAAAAATAGTATGTTTCTTGCAAAATTTACACCGCCAAAATTTGTTTTCAATGCTTCTCATGACGGCGTGTACCCTTTCATAGATCCGAGGAAGGTTCAATGGACCTTCATCTCCATGTTCGTTTTCATACTCGTCCTCGTCCTTGTCGTAATTCAATAATTCTGTTGTGACTTTATTCTATAATTTGCCACCGCATTATCATGGAGATCCACACCAACCATGCCATGATTATACTCTTGAATAGCTTTTGGCTGCGGGATAGTGATAGTTTGTTTTTTCTTCCGACATATCTTTTAGTGCTAATAATTGGATTGACTGTGGAGTTATTAGTTATAAAATGGACTACAGCATTATCATTTCACCGAACAGTAAATATTTCTTGCTGATGATCAAGTAGTTGGTCAAATGTTCCTCGTATTTCTTTTTTTAAATTTCTCAAAGGAGAATCGCCCATTCTATTTTCGCGTATAGTACCAGTTGCAAAAAATCGACGTTCGTTCAGAGGGCACATTAGATGGTATGAAGAGAAAAAAATGATCAAAGAAAATGATGTGGCACTCAAGGTCAGATACGTTGGCAAGCAAGTCTAAGACTGTTTGTGCGCCTAGACCAATAGTTTTATCGTGAGGTGTTGCTGCTCCCCCGTACAATGAACTAGAAAATAAGTACCCACTTTCAGAGCACAAGCACCATGTTTAAACCCAAACCGGATTGGCTTTCCCTTGATAAACATTTTGCAGGAGTGGCATCCAAAGTATGGAATCATCTGTTCGTCTATAGAGAGATTATGGCTAAAGACTCCAAACTGCATAAACTTTTTGTTGAGAGCGTCAGTAATAGGACGAACTTTCGCAAAACGGTCTGCTGCGTTTAAATTCGTGTTGTCAGCGAGATGGAAAAACTGCTTAATTTTTTTAAACCAATTACGACTCATAGCCTGCTTCACAATTGGAACTCCCATGTCCGGTCGAACAGACCAGTAGTGGTCAATGTGTGGCAAAGTATGATACCCCGATAGGTACAATATTCCAATAAACCTACGTATTTCGATTGGCGTGATGTTAATTGAAGCATTGTGTTGGTTTGCATACTCATTTGTGAAAGTGGTAATATTTGTGATCAAAAAACAATGTAAAGAGATCATAGGGGGATTTTGAGCCTACAAAATAGTGCAATTATATATACGTATACAAAAAGGATTGATTGCTTACCAATTTCAGAATACATTTCTTCCAATTTGATTGCTTCCACATTAATTGCGGTCCTTGTGTATTGAAAATCTCTGGGGTTTCGCCATATGGGACGGGCAAAAGCCGATTTACTCAAGGGAAAAACTCTAGAACTAAAAATCTTAGCGGAATGCCAACATTCCACCGCTGCATCCCTTTTAGGATAGTTCCACCCTAGTTCGATATTAGACGAATGAGAACTAGTTCGATTTGTAGGTATTTTCTAATAGTCCCGTACCATCCAATATAGGACAGGTTCGATTTTGGAGGTAAGGTACTAGTGCTGAACTAGAATTTTGGTTCACTAGTAGTGATTTTGCCTGCAGGGGTAGTACCTTTCCTATACCACAAAGATAATCACTTCCATCTCTTTCAATAAGAAAAAAATATTGCTAGATTTTGTTTTATCCTCCATGAAACAGTAAAAATTATTGCAATATCGATATGTTACTTTTTTGATTCTCTTAATTTCATCTTTTCTCTTCACAATAAATTAGTAACAATTATTTGTTTTTTGTTTTTCATTATTTTTTCATCTGCACAAAAAACACGTAAAAATAGTGATAATTTCATTATTTTACAAAAATCTGCCCTGAACCTTTTTTTCTTAAAAAATTATGCTCTGGAAATTAACTAAATTCCAAATTTAAAACTTGTGAAAACTGATCAATAAATTTACATTTAGTTTCTGAGATATTGGAGTCCGAAGTTGGTGGTCGAGAAATCGACCAGCTGCCGAAAATGGGTTAACGCAAACGTTGCGCGCGTTGCGCGCATTGCGCCCATTTTTCGGTAGACGTGGTGGCCCTTCCAATTTCTTATGGCCCATATTGAACCATATGAACCTAGACAACATGTGGTTCAAGCAGGACGGCGCTACGTGCCACACAGCAAACGCCATTTTATTCCATTTCAACATCTACCCGCCCTTATTGAAAAACCCTATATAAAATTATACTCCACTCAAACTCACATTACCCACTAATCTTCTAACACTTCCTCAACCACCCTCTCCCATCCTCTTGTATAGCTACTTATCTATATTATAACTCTAGTTCAAGATACCATGAGCCGAAGGCCCTGGCAGCCAGTCTTATTTCGTAAGTGAAATAGTTATTAATAACTGTTACTCTTTTAAATAAATAAATAAAAAAATAAATAGTCACATTGAAATATTGCCTCAGGTTCGCTAACATTGGCGTTTGAATTTCTATTCGCGAAAATCAGTTCTGTGCTTGTCCCGTGCGAATACCTTGGCTTTTGACAATTATCTTGAAGATGAAAAATTGCCTAGCATAAACTTTGCCACCAATTATTGGAAATAATTGAGAGAAGTAAGTTAAGCCTATAGTCAAAATTAAAAAAAAGTTTTAGCTGACAGGTTTTTCAGTTTGAAAGTTTACGATGGCCACATTCGACATGATGAAAATACCCGTTTGTATTTGGATAGGTGAATACCTATATAGCTGTAAATGTTTGAAATTTCTGCACATTTATTATATATTATTATTGTATTCCTATTCCTGTAAATAAGTTCTCTTAACATATATTTTTAAACAAGTCGGCAGCCGTTATTTTCTGAGTTGGAATATTGCATCTGGGAATGGATTGCTAGAAGGAGAGCAGTGGCTTTGCTTGTGCGGAGGGCTGATATTCAAAAATTTGACCTTGAAACAGCAATTGAATTTGATTTATCCACAGAAGAATTTCAAGCATCGTCACACTGGGGGAACAACTTCCTTAAGCGATATGAATTGTCTCAAGGAGATCAACAACATTGTTTAAGCTGGAAGACAATGCAGTTGTTAGGCGTACACTTCGATCTAAGCTTTTTATTGATGGCATCGAGTTTTCGAAATACCAACTCACCAACATACGTTCCTTCTGCCGGTTACGATAGTGCACGTGTTACCTTGTTTTGTCGATTCATCTAGACGGCAGGAAAGTATCCCCATTTTTAATCACTAAATGTATTATAAGAAAGACCAGATTCAGAAATTTATGTCATTGAAAGTGAAAAAGCCTGGTGCACCCAAGCAGTTATAAGAAAGTGGGTTGAGTTTATGCTGTCACCACTGTTGAGGGGTCAGAATAGGCTAGTTTGGGATTCAGCCAGTACTCACCGCACTAAAGACATGAACAACTTTCTTGCTGAGAGGGAGATTGATCAAGTAATGATTCCGGCAGGAATGACTGGTTAACTCCAGACACTTGACATTGCAATAAACATGCTATTCAAGGATCATTTGCGGATGGAAATCATTGAATGTTTTGAAAACGGAATGGTGAGAAATCATTGAGATAATTCGGTGAAACCAGGCTTACAAGAAGTTGTGAATTGAGCAAAAAATGCATGGGACAAAATAACTGATAGTGATGTTTTCAATGCACTACGAACAGGCTACTTAGACAAGAAGTATTCATTTAACGATAGCTATATCGCAAGACATGTGAGATTCGGACCAATGAATATAATTCAAAATTTGATTTATGACGATGCTGCAGAAGAAGATGACATGAATGTAATTGAATAAATTTTAATTTCTGTATTCTGTGTAAAATAAATATTTAATAAAAATATATAAATATACTTTTATTTTTGCTCTCCCACGAAAATAAGCCCTAGCGCGTATTTTGGATCAAAAAAGAAAGTAAGACAGTGTCTTATTTTCGAAAAAAGACAGTAACAAACTTCAATCAAGTGAAGATGCTGGGAATGTGAATTTCTCGAAGAGTCTTCCTCGGGTGATAGAAGAGTTAGTCTGGATAGAGCCTAGAACAATTAATTTTTAATGCAAGAAACATATTATATTTTCTCATATCCTTCTTTTAGTTTAGGATTTCAAGGGTGATGCAGATGTGCGACAGCAATTATTTGTGGTGTACAATTTTTTTTATTAGCAAATTTTTTTTACAGCACTTAACAAACTTATTCACGGAGCGATACTTAGTTGAACAGTGCGTAAAAGCGATCTAAATGTGAAAATTCTCGCTCTGCAAGAGGTGCGTGATGAGCCATACGAAACATTTTCCTCTTAACGGATATTATAGCAAGAAAAATCGCATGATTTGAGGTACTGAAAGCCCACAAGTTATTAAAGAAAAACTATGCATCCTCAACAACTCACTGTTGGGTGTCATTTTTGTCCTGGCAAAGTCGTCGGACTGTACTTTACTTCTTCGGAAATTATACCGGGATAATGGTGAACGATGCAGTTATGGTGAACGATGAAGCAAACTTTTTATTGTCTGAATTGGGTGAGATGGAATTGGACAATATGTGACAAAATGTGGTTTCAAGGCTCTTGCCACACAGCGTATGAAAAACATGCCACTATTACGGGCGATGTTCCCAGTGCGCATTATCTCACGAAACAACACTGCCAAGATTTTGCGATTTGGGCATTACTGGACTTCTCTCTCTGGGGCTACAGGAAAAGTAAGGTATTTACTTTTATAATCTCGAGATGATTCCCGAGGTGAAGCAGGAGAGTCAGGGAAAATTTTGATATACGCATTTTGTTTTGCAGAGAAGTCGTGGTGTTTGACGGACATTTCCTACATTGAAAAACATGCTAAAATAAAAAAAACTCTTTCGACAAATTTATAAAATAAAATCTGCGGATTTATTAAATAACCCTTATTTTTCATACCAAGTATATAACTATATACATATATATAATTGTCGCGTACACCCTTTTTGAGTGTTTGGCCAAGCTCCTCCTCCTATTTGTGGCGTGCGTCTTGATGTTGTTCCACAAATGGAGGGACCTACAGTTTCGAGCTGACTCCGAACGGCAGATATTTTTATGAGGAGTTTTTTCATGACAGAAATGCACTCGGAGGTTAGCCATTGCCTGCCGTGGGGTGACTGCTATTAGAAAAAACCGAGATTCGAATCTACGTTCTTTCTGTGAATTTCGAATGGTAGTCACGGACCAACCCATTCGGCTCCGGCGGCCGAGTAAATATTTTAAATTTTATATACTAAATTTTTTAAATTTTTAATTTTTAATAAAAAAAATCGTTTGTTGTTTTCTGTTTGTTCTATTCAGTTGTGAGCTGCGGCCTTTTTCCACTTGACGCGTCGGACTTATCTATAGTGCGTTCTTAAGAACTATGAAAAATGAAAGGCTAGACTCCTGAGCGGCTCAAGTTTTAAAGCTTTCGTAAACATTTTAGACTCTCATCATTCGACTTCTTTTTCTTTCGCTCCTGAAGTTAGAACAAAGATTTTTTTTTTTTAATTTTGCCAACGCTCATATGTAACGCTTATTTCAGGCTATCTTTTCAGGCTATTTCAGGCTATCTTTTCTACAAAAGAGTGAAGTTCATGCAAAAAGTTGATATCAAATATCACCAAAGACATGATTTCCAAGGCTGAATCGGACCCAACATTAATCAAACGCTTCATTACTGGAGGCGAGACGTGGGTTTATCAGAGCGCCACGCAATCCAGACATCAAACGAGTCATTTGGGAGCTCCGAATGAGCCAAGGAAAAAAAACAACACTTAGTTTTCAGTCAAAAAAGAAAGCTTACATTAAGCAATTCGCCAAAAAAGAAAGGATTTGTGGGAAAACAACTCATGTATTTCGTTCTATTTGTATTTTGAATTTTCTGAAAATATTCCGGGAAATTGAAATTCGAAAAGGTTGAGCCAAAGAGCATCAAGAGATTTGGTGGCTCCTAAAACATTCAGGCTAAAAAGCCCACTGTATTTAGAGCTCTGGAAAGAGGGTAGACAGTCAACGAGGAAAGTATCAGAGAAAGAGGTAGGAAAGAACAGGGACGGAGACAAAGGTAGTCCTGTGAGTATTTTCCAGATTCTTTGGCAAATCTGTAAATATCCTCCAGTGTTAGAGAACGAACTTTTTGTTCAAGGTGGAGTAGCACTGTAAGTGTTAAAAATAAATACAAAAATACCTTTTTCATAAATATCAGGCCAGTCCGTAAGTTCGTGCGTTTTTTAAAGGTGGTTTTAAAATTAATAAAAAAGATATTTAAAGTATTTATTAATCAATAATATATTTTCCTTCATTATTTACAATGTCTTCCCAACGTTTAGGCAATTTGCTTCCATCCGAGCTCGTTCAGCTTGCCTAATGATTGCCTTGCGGTATGACGCCTTGCGTTGTCGTGGTGAAACAAAACTTTGCGTCTATTCACTAAAGACGACCGCTTTTTGTTAAGTGCCTCATTCAAGTTTGATAACTGATAAGAATAATAAAAAGCAGTTATCGTCTGGTTTGGTTCGAGAAGTTCATAATAAACAATAAAGGCCATATCCCACCAAATAGACAGGAGAATTTTCTTCATCTTTATCTATCCATTGGCGTTTGCGAACAGGATTATTATAAAGGACCCATTTTTCATCACCAGTAACGATACGGTTAAAAAAACTTTCATTTTCAAGCCGGTGCAGCAGCTGAGAACACACATTCACTCTCTGCTGAAGGTTGGCGACGGAAAGTCTATGTGGAACCCATTTTCCCTGCTTTTAAACCTTTCCCAACTGAACCAGGTGCTTGCGAACTGTTCCATACGATGAATTTCACCTCTGAGCTATCATATCGACTGTCGAATTTGGTTCAGCTTCCACGAGTTCGAGCAAGGCGTCGGAGTTAAAGACTTCAGGACGACCAGCGCGCGGGGCATCCTCCACGTCGCAGTTAACACTTCGGAGTTTTGAAAACCACTTTTGCGCAGTCCTTAGACTCACGCTAGCCTCTCCGTGAACAGTGTTTATTTCTGCAGCAGCAGTTGCTGCATTTTTACCACTTTTATAAAAAATATGCAAAATATGCCTCTTATACGCGTTCGAAGATTCCATTTTATTTTTTAACAACACGTGCTTCTATCCGCTATGAAAATCATTTATTGAATGCACAATATATCAAAGAAAATATAAGTAGTTCCGTTAATAATTTTTTGTATGCAAAAATCGTACAAACGCGAAATTATGGGTAAAATACGAACTTATGGACTGACCTGATAGTTTAATATTTGAAAGCACATGTCGAAAACTACGGATACATACTAAATTTTTTTTTTAATTTTTTCGAAGCTCTTGAACCTCCACGTGCCGCAAGATCTCTTAGATATTCGTCAACTCGACACCTACTGTAAATGGTAGCAGTGAGAAAAGTGGTCAACTCACAAGCGTGCGAAAAAGTACGAGGTAGGGTAAATATGTCATTGAAAATTGAAATGAGGCCCACTATTATTGCTGTCCTCCAAATAATAAAATTTCTTAAATCCCTCAAAATTTAGTTTTGGCCTCTTTATTCGACTTAAATCAGCTATTTCTTCATATTTGGAAACAGAAAACAGGCACAGGGGATCTGAAGAATGTAGAGATTGAAGTAGAGTACTTTGCGTGCTCGTGCCTTTTTCTGGTGGGATCGAATAGATTCAACAGCTGTCGCGCATGCCAACTGTTGCCTTGATTTCATATTTCACCTAGCTTTGCCTTCTTCTTCTTAGATTCATCACAAAGAGTTCATTGTCTCGACAATTCCATATTTTCATCACTAGCGTAATTGTTTAATTCTTAGTTGCAAAAACTCGTTCGGATTGGAATTTTTAACGCAAAATACTCGTTTGAAAAGGAAAAGCTCAAACGATTGTATCTAATTTTTGATTGTGAATAACTCGTGGCGCTCATCTTGCTGATGCATAGCTTTTTCAAGTGAAAATATTTTCAATGGTTTGGTCAAGGTCAGACCGTTAACCGGCTCTCATGATCTCCAGCAAAGAATCAGCTGATTGGCTGACGTAGTCGCGGCCATGATAGCGGTTTGTTAACGAAAAAACTGAGATTGTGTTGGTGATATACGAAAAAAATCAACACAGTCCCCGCTCCTGTTGCTTCGTTGCCGTCTTACAACGGGTGATTGGACGAGTGAGAGAGATAAGCGGGCAGAATTCTGCTGTCGACTCTCCGCTGACGTGGCAGCTGAAGTTACTCTCACGGTTTTGTGTTTCACCATAGCTGATGGATAAACCTGACAATTTAGCATTCTTCACATTCAAATATTTATACAAAACTAAAATTACTGATCTATGTGATCAATATTGCTCATCTTCTGTTTAATATCATTTCTCGAAGTTTATCGACGTTTTCTGGTGTGGTGACTAAAATTAAGTGACCACATCCAGCTTCAATTGTGTTGGTAAGTTGAGTAAACCATAGTGAAACGAGTTTTAGAGGTGTGCTCTTTAGCAAACCGTTATTCGGCTCTGAGCGAATTTGACAGAACCAGCTGACGTTACTTGTGATGTGTTTACAAAAAACTGAGATTGTGTTGGTGATATCAACACAAAAATCAACCAATGGCACTTTGTCGCCGTCTGAACAACGATTGATTGGACGAGTGTGTGAATACATGTGAAATGATCGTGCAGAATTGGGCTGAATTTCCCAGGTGACGTGGTGCCAAAGTTCCTCTCATAATTTTTTTTTTCACCTTAGTTAAGTGGTGCCGGTGGTCTAGAGCTCGAAAATTTAGGATATATTCCGTAATTTTTTTCACAATAAAAAAATGATGGACGATATTTAAATTTTTTAGGCTTGGGGTTCTTTTACATACAAAAATGAAAAAAAACAATTTTTTTTTTCTAATTATAATAATTTTAAAAATGGCGCTGAAGTTGACCCTCCGAAAAATTGGACCTAAACAGTGTTGTCCATTTTGGCTCTTTTATTTATCTCAAAGACAAAAACCAAAAAAATTATTAATCAGTATGACTGTAGCTATGTCGCTTTTGAATTTGACACTGTAAAAATCGGGTGTTTTTCAGTTTTTAATAAAAAATATGAAATAATTGAAGTAATAGTATGATTCTAGTACGGGTAAAATTTCAGACGATTCGGTTGAATAGTGTGTTTTTTTTTTGACAACACCAGGACGAAAAAATTAGTTTTGAGATAATTGAGTTTAAAGTTTTAAGAGTGGATATTTTCCTTAATGCTGCCGTGTGACGAATCTGACTCTACCTGCTAAAACGGCTGTATAATCGAAAATACTGTAAATAGCCTTCCAAAAATTTCAAAGTATATTCCTAAAAGCCTATACTTTCGAACCATCAAAACAAAAAAATCTATTTTTGGAAAATTCCATACCACCCGGATCCCTTAAAAGGCAAACATGGAAAATCTATCATTCTTAGGTAATCGAGTGGTGAATGATTTTAATCGATGGTGAATGATATTTTTTTAAGTTTTATTTAGCTTATGTGCTGGTGTTTTTGCGAAAAAAACAATAGTATTTAATCGATACAGGAAATTAATTTTTTCGTTTTTATGACTCCTAAAAGGTCACAGCAAAACTTTTTGAAAGATCAGTCAAAAAATGGGATGCATTCTCTTGAAGGTTGCTCTCTGAAAAGCAAAAAGATTTAATTTACGATGAAATCACAAACTGTTCTCTAACTCTCTCTCTGCAACTCTCATTTTCTCGTACTTATCTGTACTCCCTTGTATTTGAAATATTTCATTTCCCAATGTATACAAATAGCTTTGAATTGTGTATTTATTTTGTCTTTTTATGCTATATTCATTACCATCACTCTTATGCGCATGACCGACTACATTCACTTGCTACTACTGTGGCGCATGCGTGAAGTACCTTCAAAAATTATCACCTCATCCAACAATGCTTGGGTTTTGCTCTGCGTAATTTGAATACTGTCGCTGAAAGCGAAGATGATTTCGATTGAATTACTATCTGTTTTTTTTCTACCATTAAATGAATACTTCAGAAAAAAATTGATATTATCTACGTAAAAGATTGGCACTTAACCGAAAAGAGGACAACTACTTACATTCAAGATCAAGGTTGTACGCAGATACATACATACCTACAATATGTTTCCAAAATAGCATTGAAATATAAAGAAGATGTGTCGATGATAAATTTTGTATATCCCACCGTGCAGGGCGAACGTGAAAAAGTGAACAAATGCAGATCCAAAAGTAGTACGACTTCACAAATCGCCAACCAATTCACTACCTGAAAACCCATAGTTTAATGCAACATTTGAACAATATTTTCCCAAATCTGCGCTGCAAAATACTGAAAATAGAGAGAATGGCAATTAGTGGCAGTAAGGTGCCCAAAAAAAAAAAAAAATTTTGTGATGTATGTACATTAGACTGGGTCGAAAAAAAGGTCCACTATTTGAAGTGTTTTAACTTTTATGTTATTATTTATTATTGTCATAATTTTTTATGCTTTTTATGCATTTAGTAAATCAATTTAAAAGTTTACTTCAAATGAATTTTATTTTAGGGGAGGGGTACAACTTTGGACAACTTGACTTCAGAGCTCAAACGCACGTAAGCACGAAATATAAAGGGTGATTTTTTAAAAGCTATAGGAAAGTTGAAAAAAAATACACGTAAGTTTCAAAAAAATGCATGAAATTTTTATTTAAGGGGGTCTTCTGGTCTCGAGGCCCTGAAATGAAGGGTTTTTTTGGGGATTGATTGTGACAAATTCTGTGAATATTTAAAAAAAATTTTTTTTTTATTTTAAAGGTACATGTCTTGGCTTTTAAAAAATGGTTTTGACTTTGAAAAAAATTAACACCCGCGACCTTGAAATGGCGCTGAAGACGTCCACCTCCAAACGAAACAGGTCTCCATTTTGGTCACGGTTTTTCCACCTGGGTAATCAGAAAGCAAAAATTAGATATGCGTTGTCTTCAGACTTGCCCTGGTTAAGTTTTCCCGTCACAGATTTTTTTTTTTAATTTTTTTCAAAAGTTATGCAACAATTTGCAAAAAAAATTTTTTTTGCTCATTTTTTGAACTTTAAAAGGTTATAAAAATGGAATGAAAAAAAATTTCAAAAATCCTACACGGGGAAACTTAGCGGTAAGTTTTCCGAACCTTTTAAGACCAAAACCATTGAAATCGGAGTATAACTACTATGAAAAGTGTGACCAAAATGCTTAAAAAACACGATTTTCGGGGAAACGCGTTTAAAGATAAAGTTTATGATAAAACGGCCGGAGGAGGGTACACTTCGGTGCCCAGAAAAATGTGAAAAAATGCGATTTTCAAAAAATCCTTTCTGTGGCGTATTCTCGCATACACATACAACAAAATTATGCAAAAAAAAAAAATCGATTTTTTTTTCGCTGGAGACCAGAAGACCCCCTTAAATCGATAGTACAGTCCATATAATTTAATGTGAATAATGAAGATTATTTCACGCAAATGTTGACCGCGACTGCGCTTCAATTGGTCCATCCGCTTAGTCCAATTTTGGCATACTCTTTCCAATGTCTCGGCCGGTATCTTGCATATAAATGCTTTAATGTTGTCTTCCAATGCGTTAATTGAAGCAGGCTTGTCTGAATGGACATGAGCTTTAACATAGCCCCACATAAAATAGTCTAAAGGCGTTATATCGCACGATCTGGGTAGCCAATTGACAGGTCCCGAACGTGAAATAAAATGTTCACCGAACTCGCCTCTCAACAAGTCCATTGTTACGCGTGCTGTGTGGCATGTGGCACCGTCTTGCTGAAACTACATGTCATGCAAGTCAAGCTCTTGCATTTTGTGCAAAAAAAGGTGGTTATCATTTCACGGTAGCGCTCACCATTCACAGTTACGTTACGATTCGCAGCATCTTTGAAGAAGTGCGGTCCAATGATACCTCCAGCCCATAAACCTCACCAAACTGTGGATTTCTGGCGGAACGGCATTAAAAAATTGGTCGAGAGGTGGGAAAAGGTTGTAAACAACATCGGCGAATATTAATTGATTAAATTATTGATATAATTATTGTTTTTTGTTTAAATAGTAATAGTAATAGTCTCCGGAAAGAACACTACGTACTCATTCCTCAGTCTACATACAGGGTGGACCATATAGCGTTTGCTTTTTGAACCACCTATTTTATTGAGAATGGTAACACAAATGACATGTCAAATGTGTTCATAATTTACTTAAAGGTTTGACATTTACGAAATGGGACGCTATACGCTTGAACAAAATTGGGAAATATTGAAAACCTATTTCCAAAGTGGGGAGTCTTCTTCTTCTTCCGCGGTTACAGTAAATGGCGAGCGTTACCGTGACATGCTCCGCCTTGGAGCTGTGATTTAAGCCCATTGAACTATTTTTTGTGGGGAGCTGTTAAGGACAAATGCTTTGCGAACCATCCAGAGACGATTGATGCTTTAAAACACGAAATCGAAGTTGCCATTCATTCATTGGAGCTCAGACAATCGAAAATGTGCTTAAAAATTGGGTTGATCGAATGGCCTACTGTAAAGCCAGTCGTGGCAGTCATTTGAACGATATTATTTTTGATTCATAAATGACAATGTTCAATCTTCAAAAAAAAAAAGTTTGAAAAAATATTGATTAGTTTTTTTTTTTATAACCGATTCAAAAAGCTAATTTTACATGGCCCACCCTATACATACATACATATTTCTGCAGTACACTAGAAGCTGTTTCTGGGTTAATTATTTTCCGAATTTCATACCTTCTACTCAAATATGAACGAGACGGTATCAATAAAACAGTCCGCGGATGACATATGCTTGACTCGAGCTTGACTTGTTTACAGTAGCACAGAAAACAAACTATGCGACATATCACGCTGAAATTTGCCATGTAAGCTTATAACAGTCCTACCATCCAACAAAAAATTTATTTTTGCCATATGTCATCCGCGGACCGTTTTATTGATGCCGTCTCGTTCACATTTGAGAAGAAGGTAAATAAAAAAATAAATTCAACTTAAAAATATATAAAAATAAAGAAATAAAAAATTTATGGCTTAAAACTGTTTTTAGTCGATCTTTAGCTCCTGGTTAATGCTACGACTTCTCACATGTCGGTCAACTCTTATTATTTCTGTGATTTTATCGACATTTTCGACATTATCGGCTTTTTCTTGAACATCAAAAATGCCTGAACGGAATCGACGAAATCAAAATTGCGTTGTTAAAGTAACGGCACCATAAACACCACTCACAATTTCAGCGGACTGGCTTGCATTTTTGCCTTCATCAAAAAAAAAAACTGTAAAATGTAGCGAATTTTCTATTTGTTGACTTCGATTGTTAGCACCCTGTAACTCACAACTGACAAATGGAACAAACAAAAAACAGCAAAAGAATTTTTTTAGTGCGAAATATCACCTTGACAACGAGCATAAACTTTGAACTGTTTGATCGATGCTTTACGAGATATCGATCATTGCGGTCCACTACGGAGAAAATAATGAATTTCTTTTTCCCCACACTGATAATATTTTTTTTAATCTACTTTGATTGGAAAGTCTAGCTTTAAGTAGGCAGTAGGCAGTAGGAATTTTGTTCATAGACTTTATTGAATAAATAAAATTGGAGAGGGCTTCATTTGAAGTGTCTTGATTATTTAAAGCTCGATCAAAGACAAATAACGACTAGCACATCTTATTAAATTCGCCAACAATAATTTACGTAGTTATGCATTCTATCAAGAACAAAAACAAGTTACTCTATTAACATCTCATAAAATGGATGATTAAAAATATTTAGTAGGAAAGGAAAAAACTGCTACTTTCATTTCCACTTTAGAACTTGAATCGTAAGTTTCTCAGAATAAAAAGTATACAAAAACTAAACAAAATCATATGAATATTCCAACTTCGCAGTGGATGTGAATGAACTTGAAAAGGATGCTTGCCAGTAATTTGACCAACAAAAAATCGCACTGTCATTAATAATCAATAAAATGCTGCAGATTAAAAAAATTATATAGCACATGTAGTAAATAAATCTTCTGGCTTATAAGAAAATCTTATAAAAAATCTAAACACACATAAATACATACGTACATACATACAAACATTCACATCTTAAACCGCCAGTCAGAACTTGTCGGTGCAGCAGCACAACAAAATCAAGTAACATTAAAAACCATGTTCTACGAATATATGTATGTACGCCATACAAATACACATACACACATGCAAGCACGTAAGCACCTACATAGGTATGTATGTATGTCTGAAGCCTGACGTGCTGCTTGAAGCGTATTTTTTATTATACCCACAGTAGATCTGAGCGGAGCATCTTTCAATGCTCAATAAACGCCAGAAAACGCTGTTGCTTGTGCTGCTGCCGCCGCTGTTGGTGGTGCTTGGCAGTGCCAGCCGGATTTCATCTAAAGTCAATAGCGAGTTCTACGCTTCTAATAGCCGTTGAGGCGGATGCCACCACTTCGAAAGCCAAAGACGGCGGCAGCAGATTGTTTGCGTCGCTAGTCGCTAGTCGCCATCAATAGCACTTCACTCGCTCACGCTTCGCTAGGCCACACACTCATACACACAAACACATACACAAGTTCGCAAAAAAAAAGTTTGCTGATATTCTAGAAATTCTTGTAAGACTTTTTAGGCTTATCTTCTTGGTCTAAACGCCTGTTATTTATTTGTTTTTATTTAATTTGGTTTAATTTAGTTAAGATTTGAATATTCACTTCTGGCTGCTTGCTTTTTTTAATACTTTGTTTGAGTTTCTAAGCGCTGATTTTAAGTTTTGAAAAAAAAGGTTTTGGATACAAAATATATGCACTTCATCTGTTGTGCTGGTTTTAAACATTTATATGTATGAAGATACCGGAGATGCTGATATCGGTATCAGAAATCTATCATTTAGAGTCTTGTGAGTGATCGCAGATGGAAATAAGAGCTGCGAACTTTTGGGTTGTTTGTTTATTTGCTTATTTGCTTTATTGGAAAGTCAATGAACTATAAAAGTTCTTACTGAATAAAGCATTTTGATGAAAATACTACAATAAAATAATATTATTTATAATTATTAATAATATTTTTCCCAATTAGAGATGAACAACCTCGTTTAGCTTATGATGAATCGCCGGAAACAGTAAAAAGATTTTCTTCTTTTCTCCATTCCACATTAGCTGACTTTTCCTCATCCACAGCTTTCCTGTTGTTGCTGTTGTTTTAACAGTAATGGTAGCCCCGTCAGTGTAGGGCATATAGCCGTCTAGCTCATCTAGGGGTAGGCCCAGGAAACATGCTGTTTCGACAGGTTGGGTCCAGAGGGAGAGGGGTGCTAGATGAGTCGGTTTTAGGGGGCATGTGAAGAGGTGGTTAGTGTCGTGCGGGGTACCTTCACATGCCGGACATGTGTTTGGAATGTCGGGGTCAATTCTGGATATGTAGGAGTTTAACCTACTACAGTATCCAGAACGTAGTTGTGCCAGTGTTACACGAGCCTCACGGGGAAGCTGGAGCTCTTCGTCCGCAATAGGTGGTGGTTGGACTCCGATTACGGCATTCACAGGACGGGAGTCCATGAAGGTGGTGACGGTGTCCCGGTGGATGTCGTTTATTGACTGTCTAAATACTGTCCGGTCCAGTAGATTGTGGTCAGTTTTGTCCTGGATTTCGTCAGCGTAGTCTAAAAGGTGTCTCTTGACGTGCCTGGGAGGCGGCTCAGGCTCAAGCAAGTGTCTGCAGGGGTGAAACCTGCGGTAACATCCAAGCAAGAACTGCTTGCTGAGCAGTTTGTTATGCTCCACTACTGGCAGCATTTGTGCCTTTCCTCATGGCCATCTCTGCTACTCTCTTAGCAGGCATACATATGTTTTCCACAATACCGTAATACGACGAATTACTGAAACCTTGGCAAAGATCCATCAGTCCACCAAAAATTTTAATGCCATTGCTACCGACACCGATAGTCCTCAATGCGAAAACAAAACGTCGATTAAATTCGAACGTATTCTCAACCAACGGACAAGAGTTTATCAAAACCTTTTTGCACGAACATTTCACAAATTCAAAATGCAATAATTAGTCTTTGGATTGATACCAACATCAAACTCCGCACTATTCCTCAATTTTTTTTCCCCGATGCACTCACAAATTCAGTGCTACTTTCAAGAATATGCTGATTACCACAAAAACTTCGTTTTCTCGATCGCTGAGAAGGTCTTTGCGAACTTGCTTTATTAAATTTCGATCCATTTCTCAATGCTTCACGATGTAAGTGCCTTGAAGAACGAAACAGAAATGAGGCACTAGAGTATTGGAAATGACGCACGGACCCAACGAAATAGGACACCGTCGTTTATTTTCGGGTCTATTATATGACCCTGAATATCCGAAGAGAAGTTACAATAAATGAAATACAGGGTGGGTCATATAGCGTTTGCTTTTTGAACCACCTATTTTTTTGAGAATGGTAACACAAACGACATGTCAAATGTGTTCATAATTTACTTAAAGGTTTGACATTTACGAAATGAGACGCTATACGCTTGAAAAAAATTGGGAAATATTGAAAACCTATTTCCAAAGTGGTGAGTCTTCTTCTTCTTTTCTGATGAATCTCATTTTCACATCGGTGGCTACGTTAATAAGCAAAATTGTCGGATTTGGTGCTCAGAAAATCCACACGTTACTGTAGAGAAGCAAATGCATCCGCAACGAGACACTGCTTGGTGCCGTTTTTGGTCTGGCGGCACCGTCGGGCTATTTTTTTTCGAAAATTAGCGAGGAGCCGCGGTTACAGTAAATGGCGAGCGTTACTGTGACATGCTCAACGAGTTGTTTAGAAAAATTGAAGAGGATGACATGGAGGACATTTGGTTCCAACAGGACGGTGCAACTTGTCATCCAGCCGAAGTTACACTCGAACTTTTGGCTACCGTTTTTGAAAACCGAATAATCAGCCGAAATTCCGATATCAATTGGCCACCTCGGAGCTGTGATTTAAGCCCGTTGGACTATTTTTTGTGGGGAGCCGTTAAGGACAAATGCTATGCGAACCATCCACCGACGATTGATGCTTTAAAACATGAAATCGAAGTTGCCATTCATGAAATTGGAGCCCAAACAATCGAAAATGTGCTTAAAAATTGGGTTGATCGAATGGCCTACTGTAAAGCCAGTCGTGGCAGTCATTTGAACGATATTATTTTTTATTCATAAATGACAATGTTCAATCTTCAAAAAAGAAAAAAAGTTTGAAAAAATATTGATTCGTTTTTTTTTTTCTAGCCGACTCAAAAAGCAAATTTTACATGGCCCACCCTATACAATACGGATTAACTAAATGACCACAATAATCTGCCACGAATTCGACCGTGAGAAGTATCATTGTTAACGACCTTGCGCGCTTATATCTTTCCTGGGCGTCGTATTCCAAACCGGTCTCGTTTTAAAGAACTGTAACGTCTAAACTACAACGAATTTTAATTTAAAAATTTGAAAGTATATTTTTGAAAGTTTAAACTATCATAACATGAAAAAAAATCAATTTTTTCGAAAGAAGATTTTGCCAAGTCATTGTTTGAACGAGATGGTTCGATACGAGCTTCAACCCAAGGTTGGGGACCTAACCAATGGCACAGAAGGCCTATAGTTTTCTGTAATTCCTACATTCCTTCTTTCTAGGCGAACTATTTATAAAGGCAGCTATAAATCTTGCGATTGCAAATATTTGATTTCGCTTTACTCGCTGAGTGGTCTGAGAGTATTTGTCTATGATGCATACTTCGGTCTTCGCTCGAGCTCCTCCTCCTATTTGTGGACGGCGTCTCGATGTTGTTCCACAAATGAAGGCTGTTTTGTTTGTGTTGCTTAATTCCGTTTTGTCAATAGATTGAAACTGTAACTTAATGACAGTTAAATCTTACCGAAACTAATACTCGAGTGGCGCTTACAAAATTAGTGTCGAGTGTTCAGGATTCGTGCAATTTAAGGGCACCCTCGGCTCATTACGGGCTTAGCGCCTTTGTGAGTAAGCAAAATAATCGTGCAACTGTAAAGCAGAAGTGACTCATCAACTATCGATGCACTTCGAAAGATGCACTGATTGATACACTTTGTGATCAGTAGCCATAATTGGGCCATAATTAATCAAAAACTAAGAAAAAACTGCCCCCACCAATGGCGACTGGTGCAGAGCAGAGCTAATTAATTTGTTGCACACTTAACATTTACTAGTCGCTGCTGAATTTTGCTCACTACAGTCGCTGCTAATTTAATGCCACACATTAAAAGAAGTAACTCAGAGACTACAAAAAAAAAAGCGAAGAAGACCGAAAATGTGCTAATTAATAAAATTCGTAATTAATTCGCTACGCTCGGCTGCATGCTGTGAGCTGCAATTAATCGAAATCTGCTGCAAATCACTTAAAGATGATAACGACTGAAAAGTGAATGAAATTAATTTTGAAAGTATTTTAAAAATACCGCTAGCTAGGACAAGGTGAAGATCAAGAGCAAATGGGTGTAGATGAAATTGTAAGTGTATAAGTATGTAGGCCTGAGTCTGTATATAACACACACAAGGGAATTAATTCAATTGTATGTGTGTGAACACTTTATGAACAGTTAAGTAATTAACGCTAACGATTTTTACAAACATTTTAATTAGTAATGAATAAATATTCATAAATATTTTTATTTGTTTACTCGATTCATTGCAGAATGAAATTGGCAGAAAAGTCAAAGTTATTTGGCCAAGGCCAATACAAATCTTGAAATTGAGTGCAAAGGTTCTCTCTGTAGGTACATCAAAAACAAAGGTCGCTGTTCAATGATTCATTTTCAAGCATTCATTTGCGATCATTCATACAAAACATCCGCAAAATATCCATTAGAGCTGCTTCATGGTCAGTTGATGTGCTAAAATTATTTGATTAAGCGGATGAATTGTTTCATTACATTTTGGTAAACATATCCCCAAGGGCTATTAAGTTTTTTTTTATATTTTATCTTTTTTTTTCTTGAATCACCTGACGTGTTCCATGAAATTCTTTCTATTTCGCGCGTCTCAAGTTACCATTTTCCGGAAATCGTTGTGAGGTGATAAAAAAAAAAATCGCAGAAAGTGTAGAGGATGCTGACGGCATTTAGAAATCGGCCTATGAAAAATATTTTTAAAATTGATAGAATCATTGGTTTGGTGTGTTTTGAATACTATGGCAATTACTTTGGGAAATGCAATGGATTTCAATGAATAAACTATTTTTTTCTGACAAATTCTGATTTTTTTTCAGCTTTGCTGCTATTTGAAAAGCCTCAGTTCGCTTCTTTGACGATCTTTTTCGCAAATTTTTGACATATGGGAACTAGTTTTCATTAATAATAATCAGTCTCTTAAAAAATTACAATAAACAAGAAATTTTTGTTCCAGCAGAGTTTCGAAGTAGGAAATTGGATCAATTAAAGGGCAAGTCCATCTAGAAATTTCCGAAATTTGGATTTTGCTTGCTTAATTTTTAAGTATTGGGTTGGGGAAAAAGTTCATAGCGTTTTGTTGTTTGGCTGTTGCTGTTTGGCGGAAAAAATGAATTGCGATCATAAAACGATTCTCGATCACCTTCATTTAATGGGGGTTACCAAAAAATTGGGAGCCTGGATACCTCACGAGCTCAACGAAAAAACAAAGAAAGTTGCGTTTAAATTGCTTCTTAGCATCTCGCCGGCCATTGAGCAACATGCGGTCAAGAACAGCGCCTTTTGTACCGAATCGTAACGGGAGATGAGAAATATTGCTTATAGATCAATGTGAAGCAAAGAAACGAGTGGGTGGCTTTAGGAGATACGCCAAAACCGAGATTCAAGCCGGGTCTTCACCCAAAAAAGATCGTGATATGTGTTTGGTGGGACTGGGAGGGCATGGTGCACTGAGAAACGCTCGAAACTAATGCTACGGTCAACAAGGAGCTCTACATTGCTCAGATATACGGCGTTAATGAAGCTATTCGACTGAAAAGACCTGATCGGCATGGTCAAACCATCCTCCTTCACGACAACGCCAGACCCCATGTTGCACAAATCGTCAAAGTCGCACTCCAACAGCTCGAATGAGAGGTCCTTCAGTATCCGCCGTATTCTCCGGACATTGTACCGACCGATTACCATATTTTTCGCCCCTGTCAAACCATATGAAGGGTGTTACTTTCCATAACAAGGAAATGCTTAACCGCTGGGTCAACAACTTCTTTGACACCAGACCATGCGATTTTTGGCGGAACGGCATCAACAAATTGGCCGAGATGTGGGAAAAGGTCGTAAAGAGAGGTAAAAACGCTACGAACTTATTCCTTAACCTAATAAATATTCTTATGAATAACTTAAGATGTTTCCAATAAGCTGTTTAAATAATTATATAAGTTATTATTCTCTCTCGTCTAAAGTTACATTTTGTCGGAGTTACATTATGGGGATCTTGTCTGGTGGAACTCGCTAGAAAGGGCGATATCAGTTAAGATGCTGGAGAGGGTACAAAGATCTGCCTTCATTGGTATCAGTGAGGTGCTTTGGACCACTCTTACTCTATCGCTTAACGCTATGCTGAATGTGGTACTCGTGGACAGAATATTGCCGCTGCACGCGCTGCAATCAGATTGAGGTGATCGGGCCATAAGCTAGACTTAAGCTACGGACACTCTTGTATTCTTAAAAACTTTTAGTTTATCCCGATGGTGCTTGATCATTGTAGACCCTCGCTGGGTCCGAGCGCTTCTTCTTCCATTCATATTCTCTCAAGGGAGGAGCGAGCGGTATGCAATATATGGAGACAGGTCATTGCAAACATATTTACGGATGGCTGGAAGTTGGACGGAAGAGTTGGTGGGGGAGTATTATACGAGGTGCTTCCCATCAAGCTCAAGTGTAGGCTTTCGGACCACTGTAGTGTTTTCTAAGCGGAGATAATCGCAATCAAGCAAGCAGTGGATCTATTCCGACAGCCAAGCGAGAATTAGGACCTTGGGCTTGTTGTTCATGTTTTCGAAATTAGTCGGGGAATGCTTGCCTTCTCTTTCGATTGCATCCGAATACTTCGATATTAGGCTCATCTGCGTCCCCACTCACAGCGGCATAGAGCGAAACTGTTCGACCGATGAGCTGGTTAGACAGGGGACCCTGGAGACGGTTTTATTTCGAACCGAGAGGATTGAGGTTTCCTTGACAACCTGTGGTCTACTGCAGGAACTTGTGAAACCTGTGATAAGTGCTGGCCTAGTGCGCAAACATGCAAAGTCGCGAAATCCCTCTGTCCACGGGTAAATCGGGGGCGCTCGAGCGAACTTCTAATGCTAAAAAAGCTGGAACTCTCGAATTTTGCATGTATCCTTACCGGACATTTCCCGTTAGGTGTCCATGCGGTGAGACTTGACAATGCTTCAAGTTTTTTCTGCAGAAGCTGTCTGTAAGGTGAAGTGGAATCATCCAGCATCTTCTTCTCAGCTGCCCGACGAGAGTAAGACGTCTGATTTAGACATCTGGGCTATCAATTTTTTGCTACACACGCGGAAATTGCGGATTGGAATGTATCACATCTGGTGAAATTCATCAGTAGCTTGAAGCGGTTAATACCAACATAGTTGTCAACATAGTCAACATACCGTTGATAGTCATCCTCTAATTCAAAGACCCTTCTTCCTTTTTCCACCTGTGTTTTTATTCCTTCTTTTCTGTCCAACAACCATTTTTGGACGGCATGTACGAAATTCATCTAGCAAAGATTAACAGCCACGTTGAACTCGTTTACCAGCGTTGCCCAGTGGCTAAATGTGGTGCTTCAATGCCAAAAGCCCAAGTATAGGGTTGTTCAGTAAGAGCGCTTCAACTTTTGAACTTTTTTGAATAAAACACAAACGGTTTGATTTTTTTAACTATTTTTTTTTTATTATCGTGTTTGAACATATACATTTAAGTATGAAATTCGATTTCTTTTGCATGATACGTTTTACGAAGTCCAATCGTTGAACCCAATTTTCGACCACTCTTTTGCATAAATCGTCCGAAATTCCAGCAATTTCGCGTTCAATATTGGCTCTGAGCTCACAAATCGTCGCCGGCTTGTTACTGTAGACCAATGACTTCACATAACCACAAAACGGGGCGGCTTGTTAAATGGACCGTAAAATGGCCGTAATGCTCTTAAAGTAGCAGCAACAGAACGATTATTTCCATAAAAAATTTGCACGATTTGCAATCGTTGCTTAAGTGTGTAGCGTTCCATGATGAAATGTATACTAATGAAGTTTACAAATGACAAGCGAAAAATAAAAAAAGTTGAAGCGCACCTATTGAACAACCCTATATGTTGTTCAATGCACTGCTGTCTCGAGAATCGTTGCCGAAAATCGAAGTAAAGCACCGCACGACAATTTTCACGAGTTAGTGCCATCTTTTGGGCGAGATGAATTTTTCAACATTGAAAGTTAATGATAAAAACCAGCTATTACGATTTGAAAGAAGCATTATGAAAAAAATCTACGGTCCTATTCGGCTTGAAGACGGCACCTAACGTATCCGTTACAACAACGAAATTGAAAGCCTTTTTGGTGGTGCCAATGTAATATTAATGTAATATTAATTTTATTAATGTGCTGCGGATTAGATGGACTGGCCACATTATAAAACTGTCAAATGAAAGAATTCAAAAAAAGATTTTTACTTTACGTCCAATAGGAGGAAGAAAAAGAGGCCCACCAAGAAAGAGATGCCTTGATGACTACGAAGTTTCATTGTATTTGAACTTGTATTACTTCTACAACAACAACTACGAAACAGATTTGTAAGTGATGAATGCTCGTAATTGGAAAAATGTAGCAAGAGACAGAGAGAGAGGGAGAGAGAGAGTGAAATGGAGAAAGACTGTGGATGAAGCTATGGTGGACCACTGACTGTATAGCTAAGATAAAAAAGACGAAGAATTTTTCAACTTACTGAAAAAAGAACAAAAAAAGCTCGTAAGTGAAAACCTTATATGTAAGTTTGTGCAAAAAAATATCAAACTTTTCGATAAAAATATCGAAGTACAGCTCATCAAATAAAGTGCTGCATAGTCGCAAAATATTGGGAATACAGGGTTGGCCATATTAAACTGACCCATGTGATTATTAAAAAAATATGGAAAAAGAAACATTTTTTTGTGTTTCATTGTGAAAAACATTTAATTTAGTTCAAGGAGATTCGTTTACATCACTTTTTGAATATGATATCGCGCAAGTGGTCGCCCTTAGCTCGTATAGCGTAATGTGCCCGTTTTTCGGCGTTTTCCATAGTTTTGGCCAGCGTCTCGGCCGATATGGCGGCTATTTCCCGTCGGATATTGGCCTTAAGTGCGCCTAGTGTCTTTGGCTTGTTGACGTAAACCTTAGATTTCAAATTACAGTAAAAAGTTATAGGGTTACTCAATGGGTCAGTTTAATATGGCCAACCCTGTACATATTGGGTATGGGAGTAAGCTTCCGCCCTCGTAAAGGAGGTGTCGCTGGTGATACTATTTTTGTGTACGCTGTATACTGGTTGTATAGTGGTGATTTGAAGGTGTATATGTGAGGTCTCGATCGCCGTAGTTGACATTCGTTTGAAGCGTAAAGATCTTAGACAAAGATTGACGTCAAAAATTTCTAAGTGCGTCCCGGAAAAACAGCATTTGCAGGAAGTCATGCTTCATTACTACCTTTTAAAGAAAATTGCAGCTGAAATGTGTTTTAATAAAGAGTGATTTCGTTGCTAACAAAGTGGCATTTTAGACGTGAGTGATAAAGATCGCGAAGGGGTACCGAAAAAATTCGAAGATCCTCAACTACTACAATTATTGGATGAAGACGCATGTCGAGCTCTTGATGACATGTCTAAAGAGTTGAATGTTGACAGATCAACCGTCGGTAAACGTTTGCACATGATAAGAATGGTCCAGAAAGCCGGTAAATGGGTGCCACATCAATTAAAGAAGAGAGATATCGAGAGCCGTTTCGTAAAGTGTGAGATGCTTCTTGAACGGCAAAAAAGAAAAAGTTTTCTCCATCGCATCGTCACTGGTGATGAAAAATGGATCTATTATGATAACTCTAAACTAGGTGAACCAGGTCCATCGCCAGCGAAAAAAAAATATTAATCTTCAAAGGTTATGTTGTACATCTGGTGAGATCAAAAGGGTGTAATCTATTATGAACCCCTTAAACCATGTGAAACCATCACTGGCGATCATTACCGACAGCAGCTAATGCGTTTGAATCGAGCTCTCAAAGTAAAGCGGCCGGGAAGGAACGGTAGACATGACAAACTGATTTCGCTGCAAGACAACGCCAGGCCATACGTTGTTAAATCGGTCCTGAAATATTTATTTAGAGGAAATCTTGCCCCACCTGCCGTATTACACAGACATTCCCCCTTCGGAATACCATCTGTTCCGATCAATGCTGCCAGCTCTTTTCGGAGAGCGGTTCACTTCTTACGAGAGCATCGCAAACTGGCTCAATGAATGGATCAAGTCGAAAGAACTCGAGTTTTTCGTCAGGGGAATCCGAATGCTGTCTGAAAAATGGCGTGAAGTTGTAGTTTGCAATGGCACTACTTCACATGATATCATCTATTATTTAACTGTTTAAATAATTCGTAACTTTGGTTAGGAAAGGACGGAAACTTATTCCCATATCCAATAATATATATTAGGTGCGCAACTAAGTTCTCGCTGGTGTTTTGATGAAAATACAACTTTATTCTGAAAAAATGGTTACAAGTGAATCAGTTCAAAGTATTTCCCATCGCTGGCTACTACTTTTTCCCATCTTTCTGGTAGATCTCGTATACCGTTGCGGTAAAACTGTTCAGTTCTTTTGAGGCTATCCACAGATCAAACCATTTTTTGATGTCTTCATATGAATGGAACTGCTGGTTAGCTAGACCAAGTGCCATCGATCGGAATAGGTGATAATCGGACGGGCAATATCTGGAGAATATGGTAGATGGGGTAGGATTTCCCATTTCAGTGTTTCCAGGTAGGTTTTAACGGGTTTGGCAATGAGAGGCCGAGCGTTGTCATGCTGTAGAATCACTTTTGCATGCCTCTTCGCGTATTGCGGCCGCATCAATTGAAGTCGATACCGATCCCCAGTGATGGTTTCGCTTGGATTTAACAGTTCTTAATAAATAACACCAACTTGGTCCCACCAAATACATAGCTTATCCCTCGCAGCGTGAATATTCGGACAAGGCAACAATGTAGAAACATGACCGGACAGTCCCCATGACTTTCTTTTATTTGGATTGCTGTAATGAATCCATTTTTCATCACCCGTCACGATGCAGTTGTTCACAGGCGAAAGAACGACGATCAACATCCCTTGGTTTTAACTCATACGGAACCCAAGTCCCCGTTTCTGAATCATTCCCAAAGCATGCAACCGCTTGGAAATGGATTGGCGGGTAACTCCTAATACTAAAGCAAGCTCTTCTTGCGTTTGACACAGCTCCTCATTGAGCAATGCCTCCAATTCAGCGTCTTCGAAGGTTTTTGGCCTTTCATCACGCGGACGGTCGTCAACATTAAAATCACCATCATCGTCTTTGAAGCGACGGAACCAATCTTGGCACGTTGTTTCGCTTAAAGCAGCATCTCCATAAACTTTTTGTAGCTCTCGATGCGCTTCAGCCGCCGTTTTTTCCGAATGAAAGAGGAAAACCAACACTTCCCGCAAATGACGATTATTCGGCACAAAATCAGACATTTTCACAAAACCAAAAGTGTATGATACCAAAGCAAAATCACTAATGTGTCGAAGCAGTTTGTTTACCATATCGCACCCTAAATACAAAAGGGTCACAACTCAAAATGAGCAGAAGCTCAAATATGAACGAGACGTTATCAATAAAACGGTCCGCGGATGACATATGGCAAAAATAATTTTTTTGTTTTTTGCTAGGACTGTTATAAGCTTACATGGCAAATTTCAGCGTGATATGTCACATAGTTTGTTTTCTGTGCTACTGTAAACAAGTCAAGCTCGAGTGTGGAAAATTTTGAGTTGTGCCCCTTTTGTATTTAGGGTGCGATATGTCTAAGCTTGGTTTATGACGTTTAAGTTATGTTAGAATCGACTAGCACACACTGCTGGCGGCAACTATTGACTTAGTTGCGCATCTAATAAAAAATATAAATAAAATAAAAAAATGTAAAAGGCAACCCTCGTATACTCGTATCGTCAATTTGTTAATGAATTTTCTAAACTAACGAATATGAAGAGCTGTATCAGCCAACCCAGTTCCATAATTTTTTAATAAACACATAAAGCCACACAAAGTTGAGAATTATATAAAAAAATAAATAAAAAATATAGCATCACACTCTCAAGAGCAATACAAATTTTACGATTTAATATTATATTATATTTTGAAGAGGCAACTGCTCGTATACAGTAAAGCCTGTATTATTTTTAATAATTCTTTTTAATAAAATGTGCAGTTGATGTAATGATTTTTACATATTAATTCTTTTAATAAATACACCCACATTTACAATTGTAAATATATTGTATGTAAGTAATACTGCTCGTCTAACGCCCACAAAATGTCAAAAATTCAAATAATCGAGCGTTTCAATACGTCCAGCTGAGATATTTAATCAACTCATCAACCTTCTGCCTACAAATGAAAACGAAAATGTCAGGCCATGTGCACTTATGTCACATTTATTTCTACGTATATACATACTTATGCTTGTGTGTGTGAATTTAAATATTTATGTTCATGTACACATAAGAAAATATGCAAGCAATCTTGGCACTTGTTGCTGACTATTTTACAAACTCAACGATTTAGCGACAAAAAGATTTACGTCATTTAAATTTGAACACTTGACCAACGACCGTCGACCGACGACCAATGACAAACAAATGAATTGAAGCATTAAAATGTAAATGATTTTGCGCGCTAGTGAGCACTGGCGCATAAAGTAAAAGGAGAAGAAAAGATATAAAAATAAAATCAACTGCACTGGCAAATACTAACACACACACACATGCACCTGGCACATAGGTGCAATAAAGCACGAAGATGCTGTTCAACGTTGAAGATCTGCATTTTTCTCAACGCCAGACATAGATAATATTGACTGAGTGAGTGACCAAGTGACCAGCTAACTGACTAAGTAAGTTGCCAAACCACTGCCACGCAATGGAAGAACTTCATAGGCGTATTGGCTCAAAAATGTGTGCACAGTAATATTGAACCCATACTTATGAGCTTCGGTTACATGTTTTCTTGGTGCAAATACAGCAAATCGCTTAATTTTTCTCAAAAACAGTGCAAATAGGCGAAGTGCACTGAAGTTTTTACGAAAATAACCAGAGCTGAAATCATCAAAAATCGTGTAGATTCGTTGAATGTGAAAACCCAAGAGCCAACTGTCATACCAAGAATCTCAAATTCAATGTTGGTTTCGAGGCGGCAGCGCGACTTTGGCGACTAGTCTTGCTTCTGCTGCCCTGACTGCACTATCACGGCAGACGGTGGAGCAGATGCAGATGTCAGTTGCAAGCTGAACAAAGCCAGGGCGGCGTTCGGGCGAATGAATACAGAATGGGCGAGTACGAAAATCTTCAGGCTCTTTAAACTGTGAATATGCAGCTCATGTGTGAAGTCTGTATTGTTGTATGGAAGCGAAATATGACTGGTCTCTAACAGCATCACACAGAGGTACAATCTTTCGTCCGCATCATCCGAAGAATATTCTGGCCGAACACCATCAACAATGACGCGCTGTGGAGATTAACGAATGAAGAGCCCATCCTATGGCAAATCAAACGCAGAAAGTGGTGATAGATAGGTCATACGCTTAGAAAACCACCAGATAGCATCACGAGAATGGTATTAGATTGCAACCCGCAAGGGAGCAGTGGTCGCGGTAGGCCAAAGAATACTTGGAGAAGGTCGGTGCCAGATCCCGACATCCCATAGAACGGCGCAAAAAAAAAAAAAAACAGCGCGAAACCGTGTAGGATGGAAGAGTCTTGTAGAGGCCCTAAGCTCTTGATAAAGGCGGGCAAAATCTTGACTCTCACAACTTTGGATGAACGTTTCATCATGGAAGGCACGAGATTTTGGATAAAGACTTTAACGAGGAAATGCACGTTCCACAACCAGAATTCTGCATAGTGACTGAGACTCAGCGTCAAAGCATAGCAGAGTATTAAAGTAGATTTTAACACAAAGAATAAGCTTCTAAGCCCATCACTTTATGAGCAAGTGTTGTTTTGTTTAGAGGGTTTCGAATCGAAACTTTCGAACGTATGCATCTATCGCCTTTTAGTGATATACCTACAGTGTGCTTCAACAATTTTTTTATGAAAATAAAATTCATTCTTCTACAAAAACTATACAAATATATGAAGCAATAATTATTTGTCGAATATTCACGCTGTGTTACACATCTTGAGCTACTTCTGGCGCGTCTTCCTATTCACATATTTCAGGCCGAGATTCCAGGCATTAATGAGGTAGTTGTCTGAATAGGAAAACATGTGACTACCTTTAAAGAAGTCTATATTTATTTTGAAAGCCAAGCGGCTCTTAAATGTCTTGATGGGGTTGTCACTAATTCCATCATTGCTCGCAAATGCCGGGTATCTCCTAAAGAGATGGCGAAATATTTTTGCATCCATTTGATATGGGTACCAGGGCATAGTTGTGAGGCAGGCCAATTGGCGAGCGAGGACACTACCACTCGCCTTCCTCTTGGTATGGAGATTGTAGGTATAGCCCTCGGAACCTACAAATTGCGTGGTACAGGTAGCTTCGTTATTTCAGCCAACACGAGATGGGTTGACAGTCTGTCAGGTAACGCTACCAAAAAGAATTTGGCCAAAATGGGACGTCAGGCGCTCAAAGACGCTACTCATTAGGTCAAGAAAAAACGCCTCTATGTTAGTTGCTTTGATCATAGGCTACTTCTTCGAAGTTAGTCGGTGAATGTAAGACACAACTGAACACAACAAAGTTAGCCTTATTTGGGTGCGTGGACATTGTAGTATTACAGGGAATGAGTTAGCTGATAAACTGGCTGATGAAGGCTCTGCAAGTATGCCAGTAGTCCCAGAACCCTTTCTAGGTGTCAATTCTTCATCGATTCAATTATGGATTGACGACTTCATGAGGTCTACCATAGAGGGCGTTGGTCTGGGTTGAACTCGTGCAGAGTAGCCAAGTGCTTTGTGAAAGAACCAAACAGGAAAATAGCGACCTTTCTCCTAAAACTCAAGCGAAAGGACCTGAGAGTACTGGTGGGTGTAATCACAAGGCACAACGCCTGTGGTCAGCATATGGCTGCCATGGGGGTCGTCGACAGCCCGATATGCCTATCCTGTCTTTAGGATAACGACATTGCAGAACATTTTCTCTGTAGCTGTCTTGCGTTTTCCTGAATCAGACTTAGACTGCTGGGTTGTGTTCATACTCTTCCTCTTCCTGATCTCCTAAGATTCATCAATGAATCCAAGAGATTTGTGCAAGAGTGACCTCAAACTAAATTTTCCTTCTTACCACCCACATTTTATCTTTACTATCTTTCTATTCTTTCTACTGAAATCTATCTGGGTGTAGTACAATGGTGACCTGACTGAGTGCTTGGGCTTGTCCAACCCCCCACAAATCTAATCTGATCTAATCTTAGCCTACTGTCTCCTAGGTCAATATGCTCAAAGATTGAACGTAACTCATTTCGACTATTGCAGAAGTGGCAAGAATGAGGAGGAGACATCTTCTCTGTCTCTATCCTGCGTGGCATGCCACTAGGTTTACATACCTTGGCTCATCGTTCTTGAGGGATATTGATGACCTTAAAAAAGATTTTCGAAACAAATCCACAAAGCGACAGAAGAAGAGGCCGGCTGAGAAAGCTTATGACTGAGTGACGTTGAGGCGAATTGCAAGGGAAGCAGTGGTTTACCCCGAACTGTGATGCTATAATGCTGATGATTACCTTAGGGATATACAAGGTGAAGTACAAAATAAAAACGACTGGCGCCATAAAAATGGTTTTGATGGCACCATTTAATGGGTGAGCCCCTAGCTGACTTCCAGTGAAAGCTTGGAGACATTCGGTTCAGTGGAAGCGAAATTATTGCGTCTTAAGTGGCAGTATGTTTGTGTCATCAGTACGAAAATGCGTTTCGAACAAAGAGCTAATATTAATTTTTGTTTTAAAATCAGTAAAACGTTTACCGAAAGATTTGAATTGATGAAAAATGTTAATGGCGATTATTGTCTATCTTGTGCCACAGTTCATGAGTGGCTTAAGGGGGGGTAAGGGATAAACGCTAAAAAAAAAAATACTTTTTTCATGAATTTATTGTAGCGAAACGGTTCAAGTCAGTTTATTAAAAGTTGTTGCATATTATAAAGTAACATTTCAAGAATATTTGATAAAATTTCCATGTAAAAATATTGCAAAATGAGCGAATGAGAGCACATTTACGTAGACGTCTTTTCAAAAATACATTTTGCAGTAGTCAGCATATCTCAGCGTAGAATCATCTGAAATCAAAAAAATCGAATAATTTAGTTAAAGTATGAGTTAAACTTCCCCCCAACGTTTATTTTGACGATTTATTTTCATTTTCAGCCATTTGGTAGTCGTTTGAAGTAAAAAGTGATTTTTGACGAAAAAATGCCGCCATTTTGTATAAAGTATAAAAAAAAAATGGCGAAAAAAAACGTTGGGGGGAGGTTTTTTATATGTAAAATATGTGTGCAAAATTTCAAAAGGATCGGTTGAGTAGTTTTTAAATGCCAATGACTACGCACTTTAAAAAAAAAGGTTCGAGAAAACCGCGTTTAAAGTTTGTAACGGACTACGCGCGCAACTGCTGCGTCTCGGCAGATGTTTGAGGCGGTTCGGCTTTATGCTCTATAAACTTGCTCGGATTGACTTAAAATTTTAACACGGTATTTTTGAAATGTTTTACTACAATAACGTGCAAAAAAAAAACGATTTTTATCCCTTACCCCCCCCCCCCCCCCCCCCCCCCCCCCCTTAAACGTTTCAGAGATGGTTGTGAGGACATAAATGACAATGAACATACGAGCCGCCCAAAATCAGCAATCGCCGAAAACTTCATCGAAAGTGTTCGTAAATTTATCAAAAATGAACCGAAATCATCTTTGAAATTCATGGAATCGGAGTTGAATATCTCCGAAACATCGATTTATCGCATTTTAAGTGATCATTTGGGCTTACGAGAGGTCTGTGCACGTTTATTTCCACACAAGTCAACTGAGGACCAAAAATTGCTCAGAATTCAAAATTCAAAAGACCTCATTAAAGAGACGAGAAAAGACGAGAAATTCCTGTACAACTTTGTAAATGGTGATGAAACGTGGTGTTGCCAACATGAAGCTGAAACTAAGCGGCAAGTGCAGAATGGAGTACCCTAGACGAGCCACCACCCAAACAATCGCGATTGGAGAAGTTAAAATTAAATCGAGTCGATGCTCAGTTGTGTTTGCAATTCCAAGGGAATTGTCCACAAGGAGTTCGTGCCAACGGGTCAAACCGTCAATGCAATTTTCTATCTTGGCATATTGAAGCGTTTGTTGGAGGAAGCTAACTCTTATTGCATGAGAATGCACCATCGATGCACTTTTGTGGCTTCTACCTATTCGGAAAATTGCATTTGGCAATGAAAGGAAAATGGTTTGCGTTCGTAGAGGCCATCCAAAAGGCTTGTACCGACTTCTTGAAGGACATTCCGATCAATGACGTGAAACACTCTTTCAAAAGCCTTTAGATCGCGCTAAACTGTGTATCGAGGCCAGAGGGGAGGACAATTTTGAATAAATGAACTCGAAGTTATTAGAACAAAACTCCTGTAGTTTCTATTTTAACTCAGTCTTGTTTATTTCGGACTTCACCTTGTAAGTGCGAGTTGATCTAAAGTACGACTGCCACTTCCACCCGCCCACAAACCTTAAAACGTACACGAGATTCCTATTAATTATGTACCTACAATCCTTTCTTATTAAAAAGAACTCTTAAAGATTATTTAAAAGTACAATTCTAAAACCTTTACTCCCTTCAAAGGCCGAGGAATAAAATTTTAAAGCAAAACCAGTCAATTTCTTTCAATTTTGTTCAAGGGATTTGGTATTTTTTCGTCGTCACTTATCTTGGCTTGACTAATCTTCGAAACCATTTATCAAATGCCATGTATTTTTCATGTTTGATTGCTAAATTCTAGTCTAGTCCGATTTAATAGGCTGCCATGCAGTTCAATTTATTAGCTGGCGACTGAGCAACTACAGCCACTGTCCCCAAAAGGCTGAGTTAACTTAAATCAGTCTGCCTTGTTGCAGAGCCCATTAGTGCATACCTAAATATTTGAATGCTTTTCCAAGCTTTTGAAATATTTACACTAAGGCTTTGATATTCTTATTGTTATTTGCCGACTATTTAGTTTGAGTACAAAAACTTTTCTGAATACAAAATTTAAAAAAATATGCACAGACAACTTCTTCTCAATTCAATTCTTCCATTAACGTGCCTATGCACAACTCACATACATACTTTATATAAATACATACAAAGGTAAGTATGTATGTATGTATGTAAAGGAATATATGCACTTACAAACTGAGTATTGAAATTTTTATTCACCCTACAACAAATGTGGCAATGTGCAAATGAGGTTTACATCTGTTGACATTTGAGGTCGTCGTCACATGCCAAAATGTGCGCTCGAACGTTAAGAAGTTGAAACAAGTCACTTTGTGTAAAAACAAAACATACACAAAAAAAATAAAATAAAATAAAAATAAATACATAAATAAATAAAGAATGGACGAAAAAACTTGAAAAACAAACAAGTTTAAAAAAGTACAAAGTACAATGCAAAGTATTAAAATGACATTGCGAACTTTTCCAAGAGTTGAAGTAAAAAAAAAATTAAAAATAAATCGAAAATTTGTTAAAAATATTTTTGAAGATTCAGCATTACATTGCCAGCTAGAAATCGGAAATCTGCTAAATTTTTACAGAATCAGAGGAGTTGCCACAGCTGCAAATCGAAAGGAAATCTACTTCGGCTCTTTCCAGGCATTTGGCAGAAGCCTATTGTAAGTGAGGGGTGAGATTCGGCGCACGAGACAGGGCTAGATGCGCTCACTCTAATCTTGAATGCAACTACGAGTATAACAACAAAAGCCTAGCTTTCCGTACTAATAGCCAGGTAGAAAATAAGGCTCTCAACCCTTTTCAGATTACATTAAGGGGGTGGTAGGGTTTAGCGCTAAAAAAAAAACACTTTTTTTTTTAATTTTTTACAGAAATATGGCTTAAGATACTTTAATAAAATCAGTTGCATGTTATTGTACATCTTTTCAATAAGTTTTTAAAAAGTATTAATAATAAAATATTGACAAATAAGCCCATGACAGAGTTTTTTTGGAGATATGTTTTTCGAGAGGTGCTCTGCGGTGCCAATCGGCATTCGTCGTAGAATCATCTGAAACCAAAAAAGTCGAATTTTTCAGTTAAAGTATGACGTAATGCTCCCCCCCACATGAATAAAATTTTTTTTTTCATTTTTGTAGTTTTGGTGGCAAAAAACGTAAAACGAGCATTTTTGGCGAAAAATTTCGCCATATTTGTAGGTGAAAAACAACCTTAAAAAAAAAAAAATAAAAAAACAGTGTGGGGGGGGGGGGGGGGGGGGGAGGTATTTTTGATTTAGAAAACGTGTGCCAAATTTGAAAAGAATCGGTTGAATAGTTTCGGAGTTGTGATTGGCACCGACTTTTAAGAAGTCGTTTCGGGAAAAACGCGTTTGAAAAAATGACTCTGAAAAATTATCGATGCTCCGCATTCGAGGTAGAGTGCCTACAAAGGCTATAACTTTGAGAGTTCTGCTCCGATCCACTTAAAATTTTGACACAACATTCTTGAAATGATTTACTATAAGATGAGTGAAGAAAAAAATTTCGATTTTGTGACCCTACCCCCCCCTTAAAACTGGTGCTCGAATGTCTTAGGTTAGGTTAGGTTAGGTTAGATTGAAGCGGTTGTCCTGTGGGACACACTCAGTCTCATAGCCCATTGTGATGCCGCGTGGGGAGCTTGTCGCTATCTCTCCTAAAACCAGTGTGTGCTTTTGGAAAATTTTAGAATATCTCTGATTTCTGCAGAACTGAGATCTTCCAACTCATTAAAAAATTGTTTATCCAGAATAGTAAATCTGCGTCTGGATAGAGCAGGACAGTGGCACAGTAGGCGCGAGACTGTCTCTTCCTCTTCCACATCTAGACAACTTCTACAGAGGTCATGTGTTTGCACACCCATCTATTGGGCGTCCTGAGATCGGTGTGTTAAGACTTTGTTTATTTTGGTTTAGCTGAGATTCTGTACGTTTAGCATTTAGAGTCGGCAACAGTTAACGGGCGATTTGGCAGGTGGCTTCATTACGCCATCGTTCGTTTGCTTTCCTTACAATTTCTTCAAGGATGAGTAGCTTACATGTTTGTAAGGGTATCCCTATGCCATTGTCTATGTACTCATCGGCCAATTTGGTGCCGATTCTCGCTAGTTCATCGGCTCCACAGTTACTCTCAATGTCGCGATGGCCAGGAATCCATGTTACCTTTAGGTGAAATGACTCAGTCATCTCGTTAAGAGGCTTGCGGCATTTCATGGCTACCTTGGAGGTTGTCGACTGTTTTGTGAGGGATTTTATCGCCGCTTGGCTATCAGTGAAAATGTGGATATCATATCCGGATATCGCATCGCACTGTATTAGTGTAGCGGCTTTCATTATTGCCATCAGTTCAGCCTGAAAGACGCTACAGTAGTCGGGGAGCCGACAACTGAAAGAGATCCCCAGATGCTCGGAGTATACACCTCCGCCCACCCTGCCCTCAAGCGTCCGGTTATCAGAACAGGTGTTAGTCTTTGAACCTTGTCAAGTTTTTTGAATGTCTTGATAAGCTGAATATTTTAGGTCAAAACAATCAGGTGCGTTTCTTATGGATTTCTGGGCACTTAGAAATTACTGGTAACCAAATGGCAGATAAACTAGTCAAGAAAGGAGCGGCTTGGGTTTTAAATCCATATCCATTTTGTGGGAGAATCTACCGGGCTTATCTTAATCAAAATCAATCGTAGGCACCTGCACATTAGAAAGATTTGAAGATTGAGGAATTAAATGAAAATATTTTTAAAATCCTCAGAGGAATTTCAGAGTATTTCAGAGCATTGTAGATTGAATTATCATCTTACTAACTCAGAATTCGCTCTAATGGATCTTGTCGGTAATGCTGTGGTATTTTCAATAATCACAAAAAAATCCCCACAAGTTTTAAGAAAAATATACAATTTTTTTCCAACATTTTTTTTTTTTTCAAAAATATATTTTATCCTAAAAGATTAAAAAAATTTAGAAAGGAACAAAGATATTTCACTTTGAATACTCTAAAACAAAAATTTCAAAACTGAATAAATCTGAAAATTATAAAATTGTTTTCAATTTTTTTTTATTGTAGTTTACTTACTATGATATATTTACTCAAACCTACCAATACCCCAATTTTCAGAAAAAATCACGAAAATTATGGGAATCAAAAATACCGGACTCTGTGGCACTCGAAGTGTAACCAATTAAAAAGGCCATACATTTAGTTTGGAAAATTACATTTATTCAATTAAAAGTAAAAAATGTGTGAAAATAATACAGAATTAAGAAGCAATTTACTTTTGCTCGATATGACCACCTTTTGCCTTGGCAATGACCTTGAGATGGTTCAGAAAGGAATCGCAACTGCCCGAATGTGACTTGCAGGTATTTTGGCCCACTCGCGAACAATGGCTTTTTCAGAGTCTCGAGATTTATGAATCTTTTAGTTCGGACCTTGCTCTCCAAAATGGCCTAAAGAGCATAATCCATCGGATTCGCGTCTGGTGAATTTGAGAGCCATTGTGTGAAGTTCGGAACGTTGGTTTTTAGCCAATTCTTGGTTCCCTCGAGCTTTGTGAGACGGTGCGGAGTCCTGTTGAAACGTCCATGGCCTGCCACCGAAATGTTTGTCTTCCCCCGGCTTCAAAGCAACCTCCGGAATACTTTCCAGATAATACTCCACATTTATCTTAACGCTAGACTTGATGAAAACGATTGGAGAGCACCTATCTGCGGATACAGCGGCCCAAGCCATTACCTGTGGCGGGTGCTGTCTCCTGGTGATCTATCGATGACTCAAATTCTCATATGAACGGGTTGTGAAATAAGCCCTATCGTTTAGGAGTTTAATTGCTCAATTTGAAAAATTTTCTCCTCAGGCACAATGTTCGGAAATTGACTGCTTTCGCTCAAGCGAAGCTACTCCTTCGCTCTCTAAAGTCTGACTTGTTGCTGCTTTGGTGTGAGTTCATGCGCCGTTTGGATGTTGGAAAGCTTCATTTTGAGATCATTTTTCAATGCGCGGCGGATGCTACGGTCAGATATTTTCGGTTCTTTCGCCATTTGATTGGCACTTCGTCGGGGATTTTGCTCAAGTCGCTTCTTAACTTTTTGAACCATTTCACGTGACGTTGCAGTCTTTTGATGACCAGCTCCATGACGTTTCGCGATGCTACCAGTATCTTTGTAATGAGTAATGGTGCGATAAACAAAAACTTTATTTACTTTAAGATGCTCTAGAACACGAAACATCACTGTCGGTGGTTTTCCATCCAAATGTTGTTCAATCACACTTTTACGTTTGAAATCCATTACTGATTTTTTTTTTCGCCTACTCTCAGCAAAATGCTTCCGCGCGCTCGTAAACAATACTTTGGACTGTCATTTAGCCAACTAACAGACTGCTGATGCACGTACATCCCAAAACTCTACGCTCTCGTATGAGTTTGACAAATGAACTGCACACTTAGCTTCATTATAACTTCCATATTTGAGCTCCTAAATAGCTCGAAAGTATGCGAAACTTACCGCCGTAGCCGAATAGGTAGGTATGTGACTATGATTCGATAGTGTCCGGGTACAAAACCTCGGGCATGAAACACCAAATGATAGAAAAAGGTTTTTGTAATGGTGGTCGCGGCTCAGCTGGCAATGGCAAACCTCTGAGGGTATTTCTACCATGAATAAAGCTCCTCATAAAAAAAAAAACCAACTCCATGCCGTTCGGAGTTGGCTTAAAACTATACATCCCTACATTTGGTGAAAAACACACCAAGGCGCACTCCATAGGAGCAGAAACTCGGCCAAATGCCCAGCAAAGGGGTGAGACCTACACGATACAAATTATAAATAAATATTTTCAATTATTTTTTACGACTTCGAAAATTTATTCGAAAATTTATTAATTCTTAAAATATGAATTTTCTACTCTGCAAAACCAATCGCATTTGCTCAAATACTTTATTGCTGATTACTGCAACTTTTCGAGCCATCGTCAAGTCGCCCAAAAACGCAACCGGTTAAGGCTGTGCAATACCACTTAAAACGCAATTGACCATCAGCCAACATGTGACTCTGCGCGTAGATCGACAATTTGCCCAATTTGATGCAGCGGCTGACTGGCGAAATGTTATTCGATGCAATCACTGCGTTAATGCAAGCACCGATTTCGGTGCCAGCAACTGAAGCGGCATTGCAACTTATTATGCGAAGTTCAGTTTTTTTAGTTTGTTGTTGTTGTTAGATATTTTTGTTGTATTTTGTTATTTTTTGTGGCCTTTATCTGAATTTTTGGGTAGCTTATTCATTTTTAATTTTTATTTTATTTTAATTTTTCCATTTCTGTTGTTGTGGTTGTTGTTTGGGTTACTGGCGGCCAACTTGTGGTCATATCACCAGGCGCTGTAAAGTTCATAAGTCATTGCAGTGTTGGCTCGACCCGCGCCACGCCCCGTCCTCTAGTGCGTGAACCTGCTCAACAGCTTCTTCTTCTGTCACATGCGCTTACGTGGCTCCACGCCTCCACACCTCCTCGCTTACTCTCGCCCATCTCTTGCACTTACGCCAGCCGACTTGCTCTGGCATCATTATTCCCCCCACTGTCTGTGTGAGGGGCCCAATGCATTAAATAGTCAGCGCATCTTTGCTTTTGTTGTTGTTTTTTATACAAGTAAATTTAACGTATTAAAACAATTTTCAGGGTTGCCAAGTGCAGCGGCCATGCAAAACCGAAAATTCTCACAGTCTTGCATTATGTTTTAGCGTATGTGTGCATGTGCATGTATTTTCTATACGGTACTTATGTATGTACTTGTATGTTAGTAATTTCGCAGAATCGTATATTGCTTTTGGTTGTTCAGAGTTCATGGAATTCTAGCCTTTGATGATTTAATTTCTTGTAGTTTTCAGTAAACTTATTTGCTTAGGTGTTTTCTTGTGGTCTTAGTATCATTTCGAAATTAAAATTGAAATTTGAATAGGTCGAGCCAAGGAGCACCAAAAGATTTGCTGGCTCCTAAAACACTCGGGCTAAAAAGCCCATTATATTTAGAGCTTTGTAGATTGTCAAGGAGGCAAGGAGAAAAGTATGCTCAGTGCTATCCGCCTCCTCCAAGCAAAACAGGCAAATCGGGTCCTCAATGATTCCAATGGTAGTCATAAGCTGATCCCATAGGTTGTGTCCTGTAATGATACCGACTATCAACTGAATGTCTTTTCTTCTAAGTTTTAGTAGAAAGTTTGACAGTTTTCTGTTCGGACTTGTCACAAAACACTTTGCAGCTCTGCAGCATTCTAGACCTGACCATTGCTCTTTATGTAAATTGTATACATAAACGCTGATCCAATTCTTGATTCCTGCGGAACTGACTCCGATTATTGGCTCTGGCTCTTGTGGGGGAACCGCTGATCCACGGTTGGGCAATTTATCGGCAATTTCGTTTCCTTGAACACCGGAGTGTCCTGAAACCCATATAAGTACAAACCTGTTTTGTCTTGCGACAGAATTAAGCTTCTTTTTACATTCTAAAATAATCTTTGAGGTTTGCTACGCGTTCTCCAGGGCCTTCTGTGCAGCCTGACTGTCACTGAAAACTCCAATCTGTTTCCCGCGCTATCTACTCTCGGATAATCGGTTACTTTCAGGATGGTAAAAATTTCCGTTTGAAAAACAGTTGCCATTTCCTGCATAGAATAGTGACACTTATTACTATCGTTTAAGTACCATCCGGCTCCTGACCCTATTTCATTCTTGGACCCATCGGTAAAGAAAATATACGTCAAGCCTCTCTGCATGCATTCTGGGTTGCTTCATTGCTCACGCAATGGAAATATGACATAAAATTTCTTTCCAAATGAAACTGTGGGTATCAGGTCGTCTTTAGGTGCCAAAAACAGTCGATACTGTTCAGATAACAACTTTAAGATTTCTCTGTGTCCCGAAGTTCTAGAACTTAATGGGCTATAAAACTGGGTACCCAAATTCTTTCTAAATATCCTAAATTAAAATTAAAAAATGGCGGCCGCCGTAGCCGAATGGGTTGGTGCGTGACTACCATTCGGAATTCACAGAGAGAACGTAGGTTCGAATCTCGGTGAAACACCAAAATTAAGAAAAACTTTTTTCTAATAGCAGTCGCCCCTCGGCAGGCAATGGTTAACCTCCGAGTGTATTTCTGCCATGAAAAAGCTCCTCATAAAAATATCTGCCGTTCGGAGTCGGCTTGAAACTGTAGGTCCCTCCATTTGTGGAACAACATCAAGACGCATACCACAAATAGGAGGAGGAGTTCGTCCAAACACCAAAAAAACGTTCCCATACTTTGCTGAATTTTTATAATTTTTGTTAATAAGTTAGAAATTTGTATTCATATGGTTTTGGTTAGACAATGAGTTATACTTTTATACAAAAATAAAGAACATTCAAAAAAGAAGAAATATAACCAAAACTGGCCAAAAGGTTGAGGTGCTATAGTTTTTTCGCGAGCAGTACACGAGTACATAAATACATTGATTCTATATCGGCACTTCAAAAAACAAATAGTCTTGTTTAAAAACTCAAATTGTAAATTAAAGTTTAATTTCGTTTGATTCTTAACTTACACAACACGTAACACACACCTATTCATATCAAGAAGAAGCAGCCCATGAAACGAGTTGCTCTCCTAAGCCATTTGTTTGCAGGCGATTTGTTCAATAATTAAATCCACACTACTCGTAACATAGTTGCAGAGAATACCTACGACTAATGCGTGTAAATTCCTGCATTAACACATTTTGTAGCTACAAGCATACATTTGTCTTGTACATACATACATACGCACAGGCATCGAAACACTTATCCCAACATGCCGCTTTGCACATCCACTTGTGCGCATTTACCTTTTAACAACTTTGCATACACAGTACAGATCTACCTATGTAACAACAACAAAATATTTATGTTTGCTGTGTGTAAGCGAGTGGAAAATTAATTAAGTTACAGATGTGCAACAAGTTGTTGTGAACCTTAAACGTGGTAATAATATTATATTAGTGTTGAAATTTTACACTATGGGTATTTAAGGTGGAAAAAACTGGTCAGACATTTGATTTGTGTTTTTTGTTTTGTTTTCTTTTTTTTTCTTATTTCATGCTGATGTTTATTGTAAACGCCCTCAAGACATTGCTGCCGATCTACGGAAGTGTGAATATGTACAAAAGTTGGTCTTACAAATATATGTACATACATTAATAGCACTGATTAATTCATTCAAGTGGCGAAAAGAAAAAAAAATTATATGAAATCATGTGATAAATTAAGTGGCATTTGCTTAGGAGTATTGACGTAATTATCATATTAAGTATTTTCTAGTACAGCGAGTAGAGCTAAGACGCCCACATACATCCTTACACGTACGTCTATGGTGAGCATACTTTGCTAAAACCTGAAAATAGTGGTGGAGACGTGGCTTTGCAAGTTTGCAAGAGCAGCACGAAGGGATCGTTGGTAAAAGATATTACGCACAGCCAGAGGTATAAGGCACAATCCGAGAGATGCGCTCAGTTTCGACGCGAACTACTTGTATATATTGCCCTAATACGAGTAGTTGATACGTCAATCGTTGTTAAACTTTCTTGAGAGAGCTCGCAACCAGCTCCTTAGAAAGTAGAAAATCATGCCCAGGGTATTGAATGTATCGGCCACATTCTTGTCAAGACTATTTAGACATAATCTCCATATGAAAGCTTTTCGTGGCTGGTCATCTGGTCACCTCTGACAAAGCGCTTGAAGAAAGTTAGACTCGACAGATGCAAGCAGCTTCTTCGGTGGCACGCCGTCAACTGCCATGAAAATATTCTTCCCACAGATGAGAAAATTTTCACTGCTGAAGAAATTTTCAATAAGCAAAACGACAAAATCTAAGCTTAAACTTCTAAAGACGCAAAAAATGTTGTTCGAATGATTCAGCGTGGCCAACATCCAGCCTCCGTAATGGTTTGGTGGAAAGTGTCTTGTAAAGGCGTTACATCTCTTCATTTCTGCGAAAAAGGGGTTAGGACCGGGGCAAAAGTGTACCAGAAGGATGTCTCAGAAGGCGTGGTAAAGCAGTTGAGCAGTACTCTCTTCAATGAAGGGCGCTGAATATTAACATTAACATTAACATTAACATTAACATTAACATTAACATTAACATTAACATTAACATTAACATTAACATTAACATTAACATTAACATTAACATTAACATTAACATTAACATTAACATTAACATTAACATTAACATTAACATTAACATTAACATTAACATTAACATTAACATTAACATTAACATTAACATTAACATTAACATTAACATCAACATTAACATTAACATTAACATTAACATTAACATTAACATTAACATTAACATTAACATTAACATTAACATTAACATTAACATTAACATTAACATTAACATTAACATTAACATTAACATTAACATTAACATTAACATTAACATTAACATTAACATTAACATTAACATTAACATTAACATTAACATTAACATTAACATTAACATTAACATTAACATTAACATTAACATTAACATTAACATTAACATTAACATTAACATTAACATTAACATTAACATTAACATTAACATTAACATTAACATTAACATTAACATTAACATTAACATTAACATTAACATTAACATTAACATTAACATTAACATTAACATTAACATTAACATTAACATTAACATTAACATTAACATTAACATTAACATTAACATTAACATTAACATTAACATTAACATTAACATTAACATTAACATTAACATTAACATTAACATTAACATTAACATTAACATTAACATTAACATTAACATTAACATTAACATTAACATTAACATTAACATTAACATTAACATTAACATTAACATTAACATTAACATTAACATTAACATTAACATTAACATTAACATTAACATTAACATTAACATTAACATTAACATTAACATTAACATTAACATTAACATTAACATTAACATTAACATTAACATTAACATTAACATTAACATTAACATTAACATTAACATTAACATTAACATTAACATTAACATTAACATTAACATTAACATTAACATTAACATTAACATTAACATTAACATTAACATTAACATTAACATTAACATTAACATTAACATTAACATTAACATTAACATTAACATTAACATTAACATTAACATTAACATTAACATTAACATTAACATTAACATTAACATTAACATTAACATTAACATTAACATTAACATTAACATTAACATTAACATTAACATTAACATTAACATTAACATTAACATTAACATTAACATTAACATTAACATTAACATTAACATTAACATTAACATTAACATTAACATTAACATTAACATTAACATTAACATTAACATTAACATTAACATTAACATTAACATTAACATTAACATTAACATTAACATTAACATTAACATTAACATTAACATTAACATTAACATTAACATTAACATTAACATTAACATTAACATTAACATTAACATTAACATTAACATTAACATTTAGCTTTTTCTGTTTAGTTTGAACTAATTATAATTTCGAAATATTAAGAAAATATATATTTAAACAGTTGGCAACACTTACCCGTTTTTCTGTGTTTTGTTTTTCAATTTTTACAAGTGATGATAAACTATCTTTTTGCAGGTGAGTACGTAAAATTTGATTGCAAACTGCTTATAATTTAATGACACTCATAATTTTAAAGAGGGGCCAAATTTTTTGGATTTTAATTGCTAAAGGGAGCGGCATAATTATAAAGGATATATATATGTATATGTAATGATACGTTTTGGCAAAATTTTTTTAAATTACGTTTTATTAATCTTTTTATCAAAATTTAGGCTATTCTATACTGACCTAAACCTTATAAATCCCATTTTCAAACTTTATACAAAATTCATTCAATCACCATCGAAATTTCACACAAGAAACAAAAAATGGTTATACATTGATTCGAGTAGCAAAAACCATTAAAAAGCGAGTCTTGAGCCACTTAGAACTTGCACTTTTTTACTTTAAAATTTAATGAGCTATAAAATAGCGTACCCAAATTTAAAAAAATCTGAAAAGTGTTCGCACTGTTTCGCTTTTACTCAACGAGTTTTCTACAATGTTAGGTGAGGACCCAAGCGAAGGCTCACTTCGACAAAGAATTAAATTCGTTCGATACAGAGGAAATGCAGAGGTTGAATAACCGAATAGAGGGAATAAAGAAGAAAAGGCTTTAGATTGGACGATGACGACCAAACGGTGCTTAATTACAGTGCATTAGTCGCTTCAGGCTGCTGATGAAATTCACCAGGTGTGCGATACCTAAACTTTAAATCTGCCAAAAAGTGAGAGCCCAAATGTCGACGAGAGCAGAACAACTGAGAAGAAGATGCTGATATGATTCCACCTCATCCTTCTAGTATGTCACTTTGAAGGTAAATATTGAGTCAATTTATAGCTAAATAATTAAATTGTGAGCAACGAAATAGTTTGAAGGAAATGTGAGTTTGTTTTAAAATTTTTAAATTACATTTTAAATTTTCGATTAAATGCAAGAAGAGAAACTTGTTTCACGTTTATTTAATTTTTTTTTTTTTTTTTGAAATCGCTATGAAAAACGGTGAATATTTTTCCTATAAAAATCTAATATTTTATAATTAAGTTATATATTTCACAATATTTTGCGCTTATCGTTATTAATGCCTACCATAAACCTACATGCATATGTATTAGTGATTTTCAATAAATCTGGGTATTATTACCAGCTGGCAAATGCGTAGCAAAAGAAGAATGATTTTTTTAAGTATCAAACTACAGGCAGCGATTAATAGCCGCTTGAGCTGATTATAGCGAATTTTTCTTGTAATTGATATGTTAGCTAACGACTTATAAAAACACAAAAATTAAATAAATTAGCTGCAAAAGTATGTATTTCAATACTAAAAATTTGCTACCTTAAATGTTAAAAATTCAAATGTTTTTTTAAAAATCTGCTTCATTTATATATGCAGACAAAAATTTAGAACACTAATAATTCAAAAAATTAGAAATAGATAAACAGTGCTGCGCAAAAGCTTTGCTATTCAAATTCGGCAAGATTTCTTATGTAGATAAATAGATTTATAAAAGAAGCTGAAGCAACAAAAAAAATTAAATTTTTTTAGAAACCAACGTCATCAGTAAACAACCTCATTATCATCAAGCGGCGGTAAACATTATGAATGCAACAATTCTTTGTATTTATTTTCATTTTCTTTTTCTTTTAAAGCAGCAGAAATTAGCATTTTCATTATGCCAACAGCAACAACAATGCCGGCAATGTCAGCCAGCGGCCGACAACCAACAGCCAACCACCACCAAATGCGCCCCAATGCAAATATGCAATCGCCCAGTCCTCAAAGGCAAAACAAAAAAAAAACAGAAAAAAGCAAACAAACCAAAAAACAAACAAACAAAAAATAGCAACTTTAACACCAACAACAAAACCAGCAGCAAACAAGTGTGACAACACACAATCGATTGAGATGAAATAATAGCGATGATGATCGCAAGCAGACACACACACATACGTACTCATAATCACGCAAACACACACACGTCACACTCATACACAGCAGCAGGCACCTTGCAAGTCGTCGCTGTCGCCACCGCTGCCATCTACCAACACTCAATCATTCACTCACTCGCGCACAGTTGAAGAAGCGCCACAGTAGCGGTAGACACACAACTACAGGTGCAGCAAAATACACCAACACATACGTAATTACACACTACTTGGATGTTAAGAATTTGCTGCATATGTGTGAGTGTATCGGTGCTGCTGTTGCTGGCCGACTGGTTTGACGCTTCGCCATCCATGTTGCTGCGCGCTGTGACACTCTAAGTGGCTATAAAACACTTTGCAGCTCGCATTTGACTTTTGTTTTCGTTTGCAAGTTACAGCGTCTGGTTGTGCCAGATTCGGTGCCACAACCAAAATACACAGATACATCGCACGCATACTTACTTGAATTCTAATACTTGAAGAGCATATCGAGTGCTAAGTGAAGCAAAGGTAAGCGAAAAGTGAACGCGTTGCGTACGGAAAAGGATAATTGCCGAAAATGAAGAAAAGAGACAAATTAACTGCAGAAAGTGTGGAGAAAAGTAGAGTGTGGCACAATAGAATGGATTAAATTCGCTGCGAAATTTCGTGATATTTTACTTAATATAAAAATGAAGACAAACAATTACTCAAACTTATTTAATTTGCATTGCGAAAAATGTGTTTAAAAAATTGGTGCAAATGCCAAGCGAAAAGAAACCAAAAGGACCTCATCGAATATGACCAGTGTATGACTTACAGTGCAAAAAATAGTTAGTTATTGCATAATAAAAGAGAAAAAAAAAACTTTAACACAAATGAGTGCGAAATCAGCAAGGACACTACATTTAAAGACTTTCAAAGAACAAAAAAAAATTTGAAATAAAAATAAAATGAATTAAAAATTGCACTAAAATTTTAGCGAAATCGAGTGACAAACTACAGACGAGTGTCTGCTAGAACTGCAGCAAGACGAGTATAAAGTTATTTGAAAAAAATATTTTCACTAAGACATTTTGTGTGAAAACTTAAGCTTTGCAATGTGCTAAGAGTTTGCATAGCGCAGCAACTGTCTATACTCTAGCTGAAGTGCTCATACAGCAAGTTCGTTGCTTAAGTCTTTCGTTGTATGAGGCATGTGTTGGTGCAGTTTAGCTGAAGGATTTTATGCTTATCTCTGCTAAGCTGTTGAAAAATTGTGATGATGATCAATTGTGAAATCAATGCATAGCTGCTGCTATTTCAGAAAGCAAAAGGTCATCAGGTTCGCAGCTTAAGTCTTTTGTTCGTTGGCAAACTTAGCTGTCATTCCAACAGGTTGGTTTCGAGAAGACTTAGGAGCGTAAAAGGCGAGCTCCAGTGGCATCACAATGAGACTATTCAGGCCTAAGTGTGTCGGATGACAGCCACTCAACCTAACCTACCCCAACCTAGCTGACATTCATAAATTTCTGAAACTTCGGATGCGTTTTGATTTAAGTTTTTCCGTCGTCATCACTGCAACTATGTTATTGCTAAGACCTCTTCGATGTGAAAGAGTTGCAAGACCCCTAAACGGAAACTAGTTACCTTCTTAAAAAGATCGAAGTGGTTTGAGCAACTTAGTTAGGTAATGGAAATTAAATGCAGGTATCACAATGGGCCTTAAGGCCACCGAGTATCTTGTCTCAGAAAAGCAAACTGGCTAACTTAACCTTACCTATACTTAAAAAATGCTATTCAACGCTTTAGCTTGAGCAAAGTTAGAAATAAAAAATCATGAAATACTCAGCGTTAATTTGGAATTCATTTTATTTTACCAACGAAGTTGCTCTTTCTTGCTTAATAATAACTAATGGCGTTTTTTTTTTGGAATAATGTTGCATTTATTCCGACCTTACCAGGGCTCTCAAAATTGTACACTCTTTTCCCAGCTTTCTCATAGAATTGCGTTTTCTTGTTTCAAAATATTGCAGTCTAATCGGGCAAAAGTGCAATTCTTTATATCCCACACAAGAAAAGCGAGGATGAGAGTTGTTCAGCTGATTTTAATTTGTCTGTGGATACAAGCCAGTCAAGATTTTTCTTCTTATTTTCTTATATGAAATTCTTATGAAATATTTTCGCGACTTGTACGGGAAAATTTTTGTATTGATGCCGTATTGATTATTTTTTCTGTGAAAAAGAAATCCCTATAAATTTTAGTTGGTTTTTTCCAATAATTTGCCGCCCAACGCGCACTCATAACTCTCATAATGAGCACCCAAGAATGTATGCTGAGACCTTGGCAAAGTTAGTTAGAATTCATAGAACCTGATAATAAAATGTTTGAAGCCTTTAAGGGACCGAACAATGGAAACTTTCGATTCATTTGCTTTTCTGATCTGCAGCTGAGATTGCTGGTATATTTTTAATAATTCTGCGATGTATCAACTGAATTTGCAATATAAAGTTTCTCGATCAGATGTGGCTCACAGAGGTAGCGATAGCTCTTGGCTTATCATTGAATTCTTTGTGGTTCGCAATTCCCACCTTTTTATGTGCTCAGACGAATTATCCACTAGTCTAGATGATGTTTTCTAAAAGTTAAAGATTCTCAAAACAATCTAACTATGAGTCCCAAAAGTATTTGGGCTGTAGCGACGTCTTTTATTGGCTTAGCCGTTCATCTGCCACGTGTTTCGTTTCTTCAGCGGTCTTGCCACAGACTTACCGTTTTATCTTTTATTTCGTGCGCTGCAGGTTTTCTGACTCCTTCTGCCATCCGCTCGTTCTTTAATATCTACAATTTGTCCTTCTCAAAGACTACTATCGGTATTGAACCGTTTCTCACTTGAACAGCTGTCTCTGATACTGTGCGGTAGGCAGACACAACTCGCAGAGCTTCCCATTCATTGTACCGATGTTAGGAGCCTACACGGTTGATTTGTCTTTAGCGCATTCGCCCACAGTTCAGTTCCTTATGTGAGAACGGATCCAGCTTGGTAGTCACCATTATTTCCCGTTCCCTTTGGGTTGGTCCCCCCTACTTTTGCCATACGTCTTCTGTGTGTTTTATTTGGGCCCAAAACGTTAGTCTTGGGCCCAATCTTATGCCTAGGTACTTCATAACTTTTTTCATGGTTACTTTACATCCTAACTTCTAGCGGGATGTGCTTCTTGGTTAGAAGTATAAGCTTCGGAGGAGTTCGGCCAAACACCTAACAGAAGTGTACCCGCCATTTTTTTATTTATTTATTTTTTGAATTTGAGGCTACGTGAATCTAGCCTAGCTTCTTCAGGGTTTCGTGTCATGACCACGTCTTTTTATTAGTCGAACAATTTAGATTTGACTATGAATCTGGCTATGTTGTCTATTTTCTTTTCTGCAATTTCCTTCAAGTTAGCCCCCGAAAATTTCCCCTAGCATTCTATGTAGTAGAGCAACCAGACTTGGACACTCACCCAGATAGTGAATGAAGGATTCCTAAGATTCTTCTTGATTGCAGCTTTTATATCTGTCGTCTCCTGGTAGGGTCACCCAAAAGCCAGTGGCCGGTTATTGTTGACGTAATTCTGCATATGCCTGCTTGTGGTTTTCTTAAAAACTCGTCAGCACCGGATTTTTTACAATTGGGCCACGTCTGTTAAGTTATTTTGCAGGTATCCCTGCTAGTCCATCTCCCCTTTGCGCACACCTTGGGAACACCCTATTTTTACCGCTTCGGATTCACTGTAGCATTCTTTCTGTCTTGTCATTAGTTCATCAGCTTTCTCATTTCCTTCGATGCCCCTATGGCCATGTACCCAGATGAGAGTGATGTTTGTAGTGCGCGCTAAAACTTTAAGTTCTTCTTTGCAGTCATCGATTTTTGAATTGTTTGTCGGTAACTTTAAAGCTAAGATGGCTGCTTGACTATCTGAAAAAAAAAAACACACTACCGATTGTTGTTGTGAATGGTTTTTAATTATCTTGCAAGCTTCCCTTATGCCGAGCACTTCTGCCTGGAAAAATACTCTTCCGATTTCCCAGGCGAAAATACTTGAAAGTTTCGAGGTTTTTCGAACATACACCGGCACCGATGTCGTTAACCATCTTGGTTACGTCTGTGTAAAGTGCAGCTGTAGTCTCTTTGACTACACAATTCAAATACAATTCCTTTCGTGTGGGAAACTTTACCTTTAAGCTCTCTTCTAAAGTTTAGAGTAGCGGTGGAAAAATCTGAAGCGTCTATTGAGAACAATTTTTTGTTCAGGTAGATTTCACGCATAAGTACTGAGCTGCGCCTTTTATGCCTAATCCTCTTTTAATTTTCTATGTGTAATCGACCTTATTTTTGGGCTCACATAAAAATTCAATATAGTGACACTTATGACTCACCAAAGAGTTATCATCTATGGGTGCTTGCACGACCACTTGAGGCATGTTTTTTGTACGCCTGAAGTAAAGAGTTTCATTATAATTAAAATAATTTTTATATTTAATTAATTATTGTTTATGTAACTATGCTACAATACATATGTACATATACACATACATGGATACATGCATACATTTGCAAGTCATATTTATAGTCACCAGCATTTGTAATAAATATTTTGTCATAATATTGATTGCAAATGATGACTGACCCCTCCCAAGTCTCTAAGTTACGTGTGTTTATCACTGCACGTCTCACATTGTATGGCTACATTTATTAATAGACGCTGAGTTGTTGGCGGAATACAACTGCGCATACTTACAAGTTTGTAAGTACATATGTGGACATGTGTGTGTGTGTACCTTCATTTATGATTAATTTGAATTTTATGATGTATGTTTGACGTTCTCTGACATCAATCGAAATGATGGACTCGAACATTTTTATAATTGTTGAAAATTAATTAATTTGTGTGTATTTTCTATGTGTTTACATACATATATATCTATGTATATACCTATGTGTGTGTAAGTTTATACTTTGCAGCTTATTCGCATGACAAAGTAGATATCTGTAAAAAATTTGATTGTACGCAAACAAATTATCAATCAAAAGAGCATCCAAATTTTTGACAAATAGTTTTGATGACTTGTCGCTGCTGATTTATGAAGTCTTTCGAATTTTTATTTAAAGACTTCACATTAAATTTGTGTGTTTTTTTGTCGATATCTGAATTGACAGCTTACAAATGTGGTTGGCTGAAAAATGTAATACAATCGCCGTTCGTAAATTTGTATGCAAACATAAATTTACACATTTGAAAATTTTGAAAAAAAAAAAATTTTCTCAGTCTTGTTGCTGGGCGAGAATTTGTTAAAGGCCAAATTTGGTAAATTAGTATTAGATGTGTGTGGCTGTAGTTGCTTCCGGCTTGTCATATAAAATACAGATAGACGCCAATTCGCTATATTTGAGTTAAAAATACATAATTTTACAGGTTTTTTAAAGCAACTGCTATTCTATGCAGGAAATAAATTAACTAAAATAAGCGCAACTATTACAACTTCCACATATTCAATTAATTGGCTTTTATAGCGATTACTGATTCATTCAAAAACAAAGTATTACCTTTTGGATATACCTACCTTTTGAATATTCAATTTTTGCTCGATTCATCTCTATGCTGATGACACCCAGATCTACCTGTCAAGGCCAATAGGTCTTATTGAAGATTTGATAGCAAGGCTTAATGAAGACCTCACTCGTATTTCTAACTGGTCCAAATCTAACAACTTGAAATTAAATGAGTCAAAGACGAAGGCGATTGCTATTTCTCATTCAAAGTATGACCTTAACTCTTTGCCGCCAATATTACTTAATGAAGTAAATATTAACTTTGATGACATAGTAACTAACCTGGGTTTCAGAATAAATTCAAGATTATCATGCGTTGACCATGTAAACTTTGTTGTAAACAAGGTATATAATATTCTTAGAAAGCTATATTGTACTGCCTACTTACTGCCACGGCAAACTAAATTAAAACTTGTTAGATCACTCATTGTTCCTCATGTTTCGTACGCTGAATTAGTATATTGCAGGCTTGATAATAATTCGAAACAAAAATTGCAAATCGTTTTAAATAATGCAGCGCGTTTCGTGTTTGAAAAACGGAAATATGACCATATATCTATCTACTCAAAACAGATTCTCGATCATAACCTCGACTCGTATCTCAAAATACGCTCTGTTTTGTTCCTGCATAAACTAATACACACACAAAAACCATTGTACCTGTATAAAAACATTAAACAATGTCAGTGCACCCGAACATTGAATCTAATTGTTCCGACTTACACTTACTTGGAATCAGAACGCATGTTCTTTGTCAGTGCCATTAAACTATGGAATTCTATACCAACTACAATAAAGCTTATAAAACAAGCAAGGTGTTTTAAAACTGCAGTTTCTAACTACTTCTAACCTTTAATACCCCTTTCCTTCTCCCATTCCCACCATCTTTCTCTTCTTCTCACTTACTACTCTAAGTTTTAGTCTATAAGTTTTATAGTTAATCTAGTTTTAAATCTAAGTAGCATTTCTATGTATACCATCCTCGTATTCTAGAATTATAAGAAGATGTACTACCACAAGACTCTGTCTTACTATGTGCAAAACAAATCAAATAAATTGAAATTGAAAATAACCATAATATTACAATACCCGGCATCCGTTGCTATGCCTCGTTGAATAAAATCAAAACAACCAATCAGAATAGCATACCCGTATTTATTATTAGATTTAAAAATGGTATACAAATTTGATCAAAAAGTTCGCGGAATATATTCACAAAATTTAAAATAAAAGTTTTTTTCTAAAAAGCGATTTTAACACCTTCAAAGTACGCCCCCTCAGCTGCATCGCACTTATGCCAACGTTTAATTCAGCTTTGGAAATATTTCTGGAACTCTATTTTTTGTATAGCCATCAGACTTGTCTTCGATTTATCCATTACTTCCTTTTGACTGTTAAAAAGCATTCGCCGTAGTGGTTTTCTGACTCGATCAAACTGAAAAAAATTGCAAGCTGAAATATTTGGCTGTTGGATGACATTCGCTTGGCTCTTGGTCAAAATTTTGAAAATTATATTTTATCTTAAAAAACTAAGAAATAAAAAAATTAAAAAATGTTAGAAGGAGCCAAAATATTTGATTTTAAGAAACTTCATATCAAAACTTTCGACATTTAATAAATCTGAAAATAACTAATTTTTTTTCCTTTTTGGAAAGTATATTTCATGTTAAAAAATAAAAAAGGTAAAAAGTTTTTAAATAAAATAATAAATTTATTTATAAAATTTCATTTATACAAAAAATTTATTTAAAAAAACAAAGATATTTGACTATGAAAACTCCATAACAAATTGAATTAATCTCAAATTTTTAAATATGTTTCGAAAATCTTTTTTGAAAAATATATTTTGTCATAAGAAATTTAAAAATAAAATTTTCTAAAAATGAAACTGAAATGAAATAAGAAAACTTAAGGCCAACATTGGATTTTTTTTTTCAAAATTATTAATATAATATAAATGTTTTTCAAAAACATTTTTTAAAAAGTTTATAAAATAGCTAAAAAACCAAGGATATTTGATTATAAAAAACTCCAATGAAATTTTTCAAATATAAAAAAGTAAAAAGATTATAAGTAAAATAATAAATTTATTTATAAAAAAAAATAACAAAGATACTTGACTATAAAAAACTCCATATAAAACTTTTAAACATTGAATAAAACTCAAATTTTTTAAATTTTTTTCAAAAAAAATTTTTTGAAAGTATATTTTATGATGAAAAATAAAAAATTTCTAAAAATATTTAACTATAAAAACTCCGTACCAAATTTTTTAACATTGAATAAATCTGAAGTTAAATCTGAGTTAAAAAATACAATAAAAAAGTTTATAAAAATGTTAAAAAAATTAATATATTAGATTTTAAGGAACTTCATTCCAAAATTTTCAATATTGAATAAATCTCAAAAGTATTAAATTTTTTTCAAACAAATTTTTTGAAAAATATTTTTCACCAAAAAAAAAAAAAAAAATATTACCAAAAATTACAATTACGATTAAAAATAAAAAGTAAAGTATTTGTAAAAAAGTTAACCAATGAAGATATTTGATTTAAAAAACTCCATACCAATATTTTCAACATTGAATAAATATCAAAATTATTAATTTTTTTTTTTTCAAAAATACCCTTTGAAAAGTATAGTTTATGCTAAAAAGGAAAAAATAAGAGCTGAAGATATTGGATTTTAAAAAAGCTCCATACGAAAATAATCAACATTGAATTAATCTCAAAATTATTAACTTTTTTTTTTTCAAAAATACTCTTTGAAAAGTATAGTTTATGCTGAAAACGAAAAAAGCAAAAAATTTATAAAAATGTTAAAAAGAGCCGATGATATTTGATTTAAAAAAAGGTCCGTACGAAATTTTTCAAAACCAAATAAATTTCAAAATTTTTAAATTTTTTTCTTAAAATTTTTTGAAAAGTGTTTTTTATGCTAAAAAGTAAAAGAGGGAAAATTTTAAATAGTATAGATATCAAAATTATAAATTTTTTTTAAGTAGTTTTTGAAAAGTATTAGCATAATATATAATGTGAAAAATATTTTTTGGAGCATAAAGAAATAAAAAAGTTAAAAATTTATAAAAATGTTTGACTATAAAAATTCTGTACCAAATTTTTCATCATTGAATACATCTCAAAGTATTATATATATTTTTTAAATACATTCTTAAACGTATTTTTTTATCATAAAAAACTAAAAACTAAAAAAAAAAATTCCACACCAAAAGTTTCAACATTGGATAAATCGCAAAACTATTGAACACTTTTCCATTTTTGTTTTAGTTTTTTTCTTATTATTATTATTATACTTGAGTCCTCTGACATGGAATCGCTCTAAATGAGTTAAAGGAATAATGGATTACTTAAATTTTCAGCTCTTCAAAATTTAAACACACACCCATTGCTTAAATTTCCAGATTCTGAATACATTTTTGTGGCATAGTTTAGAAAAGCCGTAATTTTTATTTCAATTAAGGAAAAAATAGAGGAATTTAATATTGTAAATGGTTTTTGAATTTGCAAATTTCAAGTTTGTTACTTAAGTCTTTTGACTGCAGGAAGTGATGGCAATTAAATCAAAATTTGTCTGAATTCTTTTTTCACACACGAATGATAGTATTAAAAAATATTAAGTTAGCTTAAAAATATGCCTAATAAGTGCACAGATGTTACGTCCAAATAAATCCAGCAGCTTTGTCATGAATTATAATTTAATGAAAATTAAATTATTTTCACAGAAAAATACATTCACACAACTTACACCAAGATATGAAGGTACATATATTCGCGACAAACATAAAAAATAAAAAAAATAAAAATGAAAAAAATTAACAACGCCTCCAAATCAAAGTCAAGAAACAAATAAACTACCAAAACGCAATAATGAGCTTTGAGTGTGCTCTGAATTATTTATTGTCACTTTTTACTGTTCAAATAAAAACCAAACGAAAAAATATTAAAATTAAACACGCATCTTTTGCACAACACAATGACGAATCAATAATAATAAAAACTGAAAAAAGGCACGCACACACACACAACTCATTGTTCATAATACTGTACAAGTACGTATACATACACTCATACTTGGTACATTGCCGCAAATGCTTTATGAGTGTGTCAATGTGTATGTGCATATTTATTGATGTACGGCTTGCTTTTTCCCCCACTTAGTATTTATTGGATGGATCTTTTTATATGCAAGTCTCGGTGCTCAACCGGTTGTATGAACATCCTTGACATAAAAACACATCACAACGCACACACACACACAAAAATACCACATATTACAGTAGCGCAGCAGTAGTGACAGAAGCATAACATACCTACTTACCCACAGAGAGTTGTGCACGCATAGCTGCCAGCAGTGCGCATCTCATGTCTGTATGTACGCTTACCAAGTGATGATCTCCAAGTGATAATCGTTACATACAAGTAACATACCATATTTCATACAATATAATAATCAATGATTTTGTATTGCTGTTGTTGTTAGTGTTGCAGTTGGCGTGGTGGTGAACCAAACCGAAATCAAAAATTTATGTCAAACATAATGATCAGCGCTCATTAAGATCTATTACTGCTGAAAGTGAGTGAGTAGTAGCCGCAGTAGCAGCAGCAGTGCCAACAACAATAATGCCACCCAATTGAAGTGCCATCCAATGAGCTTGCATAATTATATGGTGAGCGTGCGTGAATTGAATTGCGCTCGATTATCGCACACTAGCGGCAAAAGTCCCCACTCTTTGTTGTTGTCATCATACGCACACACCCATTTGTGGTTAGTGTCATTGCAAACAACGGCACATTAAGAGTTCAATTGTGTGAATTGCGTGTTCAACTCTTTCTCTCTCTTTTCTGACCTTTGGCTCAGCTGCTTTGATTTATTTGCTTTCAACTACTTGTGCTGGATTTTCTATTATTCGGTGAATATTTGATTTAAAATAATTGCAAATTAAGTGGCTGAAGTTAATATAGATAGCACAAAATTTATGCTAATTGTATGTCTAAATATGTAGGCAATGGCAGTTAATTTTCCAAAAAATAAAAAATATTTTTTAATTTATTTAATTTTTTATGGAAATACGTTGTTACTAATGACAGACAAAACAGATTTATGCACAAATGAGAAATAGCTGGCGACCAGCCCTTAATTATCAATGCCACGCGTCGAATAATAACAATATGAATAGAGTAAAGCTTATTTAATAAAATTAGTTTCACAATACCTTGGATATACACATTTCTTCTTAACAACTAATTGATGCATAATTTAAATGGATTTCAAAAAAAAATTAAAATATTTTAAGTCACTGGGTGAGTTGTGGTTGTTGTGACAACATAAACATTCCACATACATTTTTGAGCAATGCTGCTGAAGTGGCTGTGCCTGGCCGATTAACAATTCGGGTTGTTCAGGTAACTTACATCGAACTGAATGCTTCTGGGTGGGTTTTTGCTTGCCTTATGGGTTAAATCTTCCGAAATTCCGACAATGAAAGCGGTAGCAAAACTTTATCGAGAAGCTCTATAAATATGCATATGGCTAATAATATTTGATATTTCTGCTTGATATTTGTACCTACAAGCCCTTATAAATATTCGAAATATTCTCACGAAAAAACAATTTTTTATAATATAGAAACTTTTTTTGAGTATTTTACTTGGGTACTGACACTTTTTTGAGTTGCACTATTTTCTGCTGTTAGTTATTCGTCAGCATTTCGCTAGAATAAATCAGCCTTAGTTTCTCGTAAAAATATAAACGTATAACATAAATTGAAAAAAGGAGGAGCAGAAATCCTCACTTAAATTTCTGTCACTCACTTAAATTTCTGTCACTCATATGCAATTTTAGTTTTAATGACTTTTGTGGAAATGTGCCTATAAAGTCACAAAATAACAACACTCTGCATTTGTTTTCTGTTAGCGGCATCGCACATAGGAACAACGATGCCACTTAGACCACGAAATGTGTTCATTGAGAGAGGCGCTTACATTAAATAATAACAGAAGGTGTTAAAGACATTCTACATACTGTTAATTCTGTTACATGCGTGAGTGCATGGTTAACTGTTTAGATATCTGAGAACACTAATATGAGAGCGTAATAAAGAGAGAGGGTGGTGTGTGATAGGTAGTGCGTGAGGACAATACCTGTTTATATAGAGAGGGAAATCATAGTACTTATACTTAAGGAGTTTTTTCCCCCTCTGTGAGCGAAGAAGATTTGTTTTCGGCATTATATGCTTACTCAGAATGTAGGTTGTAAAATAATTATTTACAAATTGGAAATTCAATTTTTCACCATTTCAACAAATTTTTTTGACATTCGTACGTTCTCGATATTTCTTAGTAAATTTATTCGGTGCTCAACTCAATACCAGAATTATTTGGCCAGACTTTTTCGATTCTGGACGTGAATTTAACATATTTCAATTATAGTTAACGACTTGAGCTTTCAGGTAGTTTTGTAGAATTTAATTTTCTATCGATTCATAAGCATAAAATATAAGAAAAAATAAATTTAAGTTAAATGAAATGTAACCTTTTAAAAACGATCCTCGAACAGGGTGAAAAAGGCCAGATCTGTGTGCCCAACCCAAGGTTTTAAAAAAAAGTAGGTTAAAGCCTAAGTAATGCCGAGTAAAGCCGAGTGGATTTCCACCTTGAAAAAGCTCCTCATAAAAAATCAGCTGTCGGAGGCGGCATAAAACTGTAGGCCACACCATATATTTACATATTTAAATTTTGTGTTATTTAAACTCTATCAGCTTGAAATAATGATAAATAAACTAATCAAATTTTTAAATTCTTTTCTTGTTTTCAGATGAAAATCACATTAGTGATAGCTGCTGTCTGCATAGCAGTGGCGTACGCTGAACCCGCCATCTCACAGGCCAGAGCCACCACAACCACATCTACGAAGCCTGGCAGATTCTTGTCACTGCCAGTGCCGGCGAAATGTGCCAGACGTAAGTGAAACAAAAATTCTTGAATTAATTAATCTAAAGTGTGAGACATGAGAAAAGAGCTTAGTCGACAAGAAAAAAAAATGAATAAAGAGCAGAATGAGGAAAATCAAATAGTCAACTGATCTAACTATAAGATTTACAGTGTAATCACAAAAAACAATAATAATAATAACGTATTCTTCTTACATTGGTAAAAGAACATAATAGACCCTAATTGTACAAAAATTACATATTGTTAATATATAACAGACTGTAATAAATAAAGGGGAGATAAAAAAAAATATATATTTAAAAAAATATTTACAATTAGCTCCGAACACTCACTTTCATATGCATATAGACAACATAAAAAATGCAAAGAAAAATGTTGCAACACTCGCAACAAACCCCTCCAGTACTTGCTGCACGCATGTGCCTGCCTAACTAATTGTGCCATTTGGGCAGTTACTTGGTTAGTGGTAAAATAAATATTTTGCGTTTATGGGCGCACGTTAAGTGACTAACAAGCCGAACTGTCGTACGCTTATATAAAGCGAAACGAGGCAAAATGGGTCATGCGAATTCATTTCCTCGCCTTACCAGCGCCAACACACAGATCGACGTGACACAAGCGAACGCCAACCATAAATGGCATAGTGAGAGTGTAAGCGTGCGTGAGTGCGTTTTCAAAGTAAGTCCAGTTGAATTAGAAAAGGGAAATACAAACAAATTCATTTAAATGAAAATAAAAGAAATAAGAAATTGGCAAAAACAAAAAAAATGCACCCCTATTTGAAAAAGTTTGTAGTGCCGCAAAAGTGTGCAGTTCGATGCTGGAAGCCGAATGGGTGTAAAAGTATTTTGTTGTTGTAGTTGGTGTAGGCCCCTTAACATTTATGAACTTCAGCTGTTTGCATGTTTGGCTACTATTTACTTGGTGGCCAACTGCCAGTTTTTGTGTTTTGTTTTTCAAGTTACTCTAACAACAATAAAATTGTGTTCAAACGTGTAACTATTTAGGCACACACACTTAATTCACACACTCACACATACTTGTGTACATACAAATGTTTATACCTCAACAATGTACGTGCCACCTCTTATTGGTTACGGGCCAGTCAGCGCGATGTGGCAGGCAACCACGAGCTTTGCATTTTTAATAAGTGGAAAATTGTAATTGATTCGGCTTTTGGCAAAATTAACAATTTTTCTTCACGTTTCTCCTTTTACACTCTACAAATGTATGTATCTATGCATATACGTGTGAAGCGCATAACAAAAGCGTCAGCGCTATTTTTATCTACTTTTAATCAAGAAATTGTTTAACACCAATTCGTCGTAAAATTTTACATATGCACGTACTACTCGTATGTATGTTTGCATTTACATACATATAAAGAAATATTTCAAATATTTACACATTCTCGTGCCTCTCAACTATTTTGAACCGCTGCGGGCACTTGAACATGAAAACCACAATGCTTTGTTAATGGCTTTTTATTGAAGGTCGTTGCTTGCATAGTTGTAGTGGAAAGTAGGAGAAAGAGAGAGAGAGAGAGTGGGAGAGGAATGCAAAGAGTCTAGGGTGCATACTTTCAAAATTATCGGAAATTTTCCGTTATTTGGCGTTAGAAAGCAACAAAGTTAAATTAAAGAAAATAAATTCGAGCTGAATTAAATATGTAATTAAAGCAAATAAATAGCATGAAAAATAAGTAAAATAAAATGAAATAAAATAAAATAAAATAAAATAAAATAAAATAAAATAAAATGACCAAAAAATGACCAAAAAATAAAAAAAAATGAAATGAGATAAAAATAAATAAATTTATATTAAATAAAATAAATCATAAGAAAAAAAAATGAAAGCAAATGAAATGGAAAAAAGGTAACTGAAATAATACTAAAATGAAAGGAATAAAATGAAGTAGAATGAAATATAAAAAATTAAATAAAATAAAATTAAATTAAATTATAGAAAAAATTAATACTAAAAAGATAAATGGCATAAGAGAAAAGTAAGAGGAAATGAAATGGAATTTAAAAAAATATAAAATAAAATGAAAGAATAGAAAAATGAACTAAATTAAAATGAAATGAAACAAAACTAAATTAAAATAAAATAAAATGCAAAAAAAGTAAAATCAAACCAAATGAAGTAACATTTAATTAAAATACATACTAAACTCTAATAAATAACGCAAAAAATAAGTAAAATAAACTAATATGAATTGAAACAAGACATATTAAAGATAAAACAATATAAAATATAAAAAATTAAATAAATAACAATTAAAAAAGTATATTAAATAAAAATAAATAAATAAATAAAATCAAATTGAATTGAATTGAATAAAATTTTATTAAAATAAAATAATAACAAAAGCATAAAAACGAAGTTGAAGAAAATGAAATTAAATATACTTAAGGTAACATTAAATAAAATAAAAAAATAAAAAATATAAGGAAAAATAAAGTAAATAGAAAATTAAGTTTATTCCAAATATATTAATATGGAGCAAAATAAAATAATACTATAAAAGTAAATAGCACAAAAAAGAAATAATATAACGATGTGAATTGAAAAAAAAAAATCTATATATAATATATATATTAAAGTATAAGAAAATAAACTATAAAACATGAAAAAGAACATAAAATATAAGAAAAAATAAAACTAAACCGAATGAAATGAAATTTAATTAAAATATTACTATTTCAATAAAAAGGTTAATAAAAACCAAAAATTTAATAAAATAAGGTAAAATATAATACAACAATTATATTATGTAAAATAAAATAATTTAAAAAAAAACATAAAAATGTAATAAACTAAATTAAATAAGGTAAAAAAAACAAAATTAGGTAATATAAAGAAGAAAAAATATGTAAAATTAAATTAAAATAAAATAAAATGTAGCACTTTAATATCAAAAACTGAGGCTTATATGCCACGGCAGGCTAATCACCTACCCTGCCAGAAAACAAAATAATTAACGAAACCAACGCAAGACTGAGTCTTGTTGAGGCCCTATGCTCCCAAGTGGAGTGAACAAGGAAAAAAAATATGCCATGGTTACCACAGTTTTAGCCTTTCTACTTTAACCATTCATTGTCTCTGATAATCTCCATTAGTTGATTTTTACATCAATGTTCGCTACTTGAATTAAACCAGCAGGGAATCATAACACGCGGCTACAGAATCCACAGTGAGGAAAGAAATCTTTACTCCTCCTTTATCACTATATCACAGTAGTATCCTCAATTGCCTTTTCACATGTGCTTCTACTAGGTTATGCCTTATTAGGGCGCTTCTAAGGGTAGGCCTAGTCCGACTTTCACAGAGCTTCCATTGGCTTTGCTTGCCTGAAGATCAATAAACCATATCTTTGTGAAATCTTTAATCAATCATGCAAAGTATGCAAATTTTCTAAGTAGCAAGTTTCAAATGCTTCAAATGCCATAGAACACAGCATGACGCTCTTTTCCAGATAGAATTTGTATGCTTTGGCATTACCTTGCAAGTTCATCCACCCTACCGTTTCTCTCAAGGTCTTTATGATTTGCGATCCAAGCGAAGTGAAGACCCTTCTGTTGTTGTTGTAGTAGCATAAGCATTCCCCATACATATACGTGGAATGCTGCTGAAGTGATACTCCTTGGCCGGATATAAATCTGGGTCGTTCCGGTTATATTTAACCGACTGTTCTCTTTAGTCTTCGCGTGATTAGTCTACGTAATAGAACTTATTTTTTTTCTTACAGGATGAGCGACAGATATACAAATTTTGATTTGTTTGTGTATAGGAAATCACTTTTTCATTTATTATTTTATTTGATTCGAGCCGGTTTTTGGTCAGAAATATCAACATAACTGATTAAAGCAAATATTTTACTATTAAAATAAAAAAGTATTAAAGTCAAAGAGTATTCAACCGGTTCTCTACTGTCGTAAATAGTATTCTTTGTTCTTAGAACTGCAATAAAACTCGATAAAAAGCGAAATATTAAAAAAAAGAAAGTTTCAAGCGTGTTTTTCTAGTACCAAATATAAAAGTATTTCGAACGATTGGCGCAAAATGCTGAAAAGAAGGGGCGCCAAACTAACGGTGAAAACGGTAAGAACGAGGGAATGAAAAATTACTTAAATCCTGCAGTTTTACTAGTTTACTTGCCGAAATATTTCAAGCCAGTTTTTCTGGAACTTTGTGTATTTTTAGTTTAGTTTTTGTTTTGCCTGCGCACATAATTTCACACTTAAGCCAATTTGCAATTATAAATAAGAAGGAAAAGAAGATTTCGAATCAAATGAACAATGCTTTTCTATTAAGTGGTATGCTAATTTCTAATTTTCTATTATCTAATTCGAAAGGTGTCCCACATCCGCCTTGTGCTCAGCCATGTGAGTTTCGCTTTAATCGCCAAGCGGATTCTCGTCTCAACATTCATTAGCGCAGCCGGCAAATCTATGGGTGTGTTTGTTGTTGTTTGTTTTTTTTTGTACTTTTTAATATTTATTTTATCGCTTCAAATTAGCATTATGAGACATGCTGACGTCGCAAAATTCTCATTTGAAAAGTTTCTGGCTGAATTAAAATAGAATTTTTTTTTATTAAATTGAATTTTTAATTAACTCGCCGTCGCACACGAAATTCACTGCTTGCATAAATCGTTGTGTGTGTGCAATGTGGAAGATTTTCGAATGCGATTGTTTTTAAATTGATAATTAAAATTAAAACAGCATGAAATAGAATTAAGAAGCTGTGGCACAGACAAATAATTAGAAATAATTTAATGAGAAATGCAAACTGATGATTAAAGCAAGTGAGCTGGTATTTCGAAAGGCGGTTTAATTGCTCGAAACTCACGAGTGCTGTGAAGAAGCGCATAACTTTCAATTTAGTTTCACGTTGACTTAGACAGAATTATGCAAGTTATAGGATCAAAAGCTGAAGCAACTTCTACTCTAGCTACTCTAAATTTTTCGTTAAATAATTTTTGCTTATGTGATTCGAGTATGTGTGTACATATGCATGTATGTGTGAGCGATCTTTGATCATTGCATAGAAAAAAGAGACAGTGAAAATTACAAGCAGTAAATAGCAAACAAAAATAAAAGCTTGCCAGCCTATTGCTCAGCTCAATTTTCGACTGATGAAACAATCAACTACGTCGCCAGCAGTCAAATGCAGCCAACATTCCGGATGTGTGCTTGCTACAATGCAACAACTGCAATAGACAGATGCAATTCTAATGAAAATCGACAAAAAAAGAAAAAAAAATGAATTTTATTGCTATTGGCTTTTCTTTTCTTTAGTTATTTTTTGCATCACATTGTGCAACAATGTTAGGCGTAATCGACAGTTATACACTTTTTTCATGCAATTGCTACGCATAGGTGATAGAGAGATGGAGTAGCGTAAAAGTTCATAATTAAGTAGAGGTTGGAGAGGCGTTTCTAAAGGGTGCTTCGAAATATTGAAATATATGATTTTTTTTATATTTGAATTTGAATTTTTTCTATATTTTAATTTGAAATTTTAAAATATAAAAATTTAATTCAAAATATTTTAATTAAAATTTTTCTCTTATTTTAATTTGAATATTTCTTTTTTATATTTTAATTTAGATTAATAAAATAATGAAATATAAGAACAATTTTATATTGTATTTTATTTTATATTTTAATTTGAATATTGTTTTTATATTTTAATTTAAATTAATAAAATAATAAAATATGAGAAAAATTATAATTAAAATATTTTGAATTAATTTTTTTTATAATTTTAATTTAAAATATAAACAAAATATTCGCATTAAGATATAACAGAAGTTTTAATTAAAATATTTTATAATTTTAATTTAAAATAAAAAAAAATATATTCAAATTAATATATGTATAAGAAAACTTTTGATTAAAATATTTTGAATTACATTTTTTACAATTTTAATTTTTATATTTTAAAATTATATATTATATTTTTGAATTATATTAAAAAAAATATTCAAGTTAACATACTTTAATTTAAAATTTTTATTAATATGTCTCCTTATGGTGCTACTTTCATTGAATAATAGCTTAAATATTTCATTAAAAACTTTTAGACTTGGCCTTGACCGCCGGTAAATGGTAATTTGTTAGCTTAAAAATTTACAGCATATAAACTTTTTGCTTTGCAAGCTCTAAGAAAGCATTAAATGTGGCTTTTAAGTATCTAAAAGCAGAAAAAATACAGCCACATATATTTTCTAATTTTTTCAAATTTCAAACCATTTCAACTTTGAATTATTTTAATTTTCATAATTTTTTTATATTTTAATTTGAAAATTTTTTTTTTATTTTAATTTGAAATTTTTTAATTAATTTCTCTTTTTTTATATTTTTGTTAAAAATATTTTAACTAAAAATTTTTTTACATTTTAATTTAAAGTATTTTAATTTAAATATTTTTTTATATTTTAAGTAAACATTTTTTTATATTTTAATTTAAAATGTTTTAATTTGGATTTATTTTTTATATTTTAATTTAAAAGTTTTTAATAATATTTTCTTCTTTTTATATTTTTGTAAAAATATTTTATTTGAACATTTTTTTACATTTTAATTTAAGGTATTTTAATTCAAATATTATTTTATATTTTAATTTGAATATTTGTTTTTATATTTTAATTTAAAATTTTATAATTAATCTTTTTTTTATATTTTAGTTAAAAATATTTTAATTATACATTTTTTTTAATTTATCGATCAATTTCAAAACATAAAAATTTTGTAGTCCAATACAAATGCGCGTTAGCAGTTTCTCTGTTATCAAGCTGCTGTTAAGGCAGAAAACCGAAGAAGGACATTTCTATACCCTAGAAAATTAGAATATATAGAAATCAGAGAGGATTTTTGCTTTACTTTCTTATTGCGTGGAGTTTTGTTTTTGTGACAACTAGCAAGTACAGCACTCAGACAACATTAAGTCCATTGTACTGTACTCGGGTTCCCTTTTTAATTTTCTTTGAATCTACCCGACCACCGAAGAAATCTGAGTAGATGTTGTGATGCCAAGGAGGTCGCTTCTTAACACATCACAAAGACCTCAAACCTGATTCGAGCGAAGGCCGGACAAATGCACAAAAAGTTGTCCAGTGGTCCGCCGTCTCATCCTCCTCTCCACTTGCTGGGCAGAGTGTACTATCTGAGATGCCTACCTTTTCCATGTGCTTCACCTATAGAAAGTGGCCCATCATCAGTCCAACCACATGCCTACAGTCTCTTCTGCTTAATGACAGGAGGATCTGCTTGGAGCTTAACACGCAGCGAGCGTACACACAAATAGCAATTTTTTGAAAGATTTGCTTTTATAATATTAATAGTAATGCGATCAATTATGATAAATTTGATTAATGCAGAATGATAGTAAATATTTCTGAGTTTTATAGAAAAAAACGGTCCTCCAATATGTTGAGTCATTTTTGATTTGTTGCAGTTTGAAACCTGTGTTTTTGAATGTTTAACACATTTTTGCCTATAGACACGCCACCCTTGTACCAAAGTTTATGACTTTTATGTCTTTCGGCAGGGATTAGCTTCCACATATAAGAAACTTTGGTCAAATCGGAGCATTCTGTGTTCAGTTATTAGCATACATACCTACATACATATTTTGTGATTGATGCCATAGGATGTAGAAATTTAACAAAGCTAATGCTTTATGCAAGTGGAATAATGCTTTGGCAAGAGTAGCGTAAAAAGAGCAGCCTTAAGTGTTTTATTTCAAGGCAGTTATGCTATTTTAAGTACAATCGTAAATTTTCAGAGGAATTAATTAAAAACAAAAATTCAAAAATACAATTTGTCGAGTTTTGGTACAATCTTAACAGCATTCAAAAGTTTTCTCAGTTTGATTTGATTTGAGATGAATATCAATTTCCCAGTCAATTTCCAATAGATTACACTCAAAATTGAAAATATAAAAAAAAAAAAATTTAAGAAAAACATTAGAATGCTTATTATATCGCTCCTAGTCGGAAAATAGGGCAGAATTTCCGTTTTTAGAATGTATTAATGTTTCCGGTTGGGCCACCAGTCCGACGCAACCTGCTTTACGAAAACAGAAAAGTGGTGGCAGTCAAGCTGTCCACGCGTACTTTACAATCATTTGGTTGTTGCCTTCTCACATAAGTTCACTTCATGACTGTTATCAAGAAGCTAGGCAGGGAATCCTATCCGAAGCCGCAGGTTGCGAGCTGCTTGCACTAACCAACAGAGGAAACGATTCTAGCCATGCCCAAGTGTATAGCAATCAGAGAGTTTTCCGCCAGCTCCATTTATCGGTATATGTTGAGCGCATATTTTCCATAAATCATCTAGGACTCTTAAGAAAATGTAGAAATAGGCTCGCAATATGCCAGTTTGGGGGTGAAGAAATCCATTATTTTCGCATAAAATTTTTTGCACAAATGGTTTAAAACTATGGCTGATCTTTAGCTCCTGACTTTATGTGTCTGGCCGAGTTTCTCCATCTATTTGTGGCGCCAGTTCTCATGTTGTTTCACGAATGGTTCCATTAAAGAATCTAATTAGAAATAGACATCTGCCAACAGAACCAACTGTTTTGATTTTAATGTCAAATATAAATTACTTTATGATGATTCTGATGGAAATGAGCTGGTTGGGTAAATCTAGTTTTGTATTTTGTATTTTGTGTTTTTTACATTTTGTGTTTAATTCAAATTTTTGTCGACTTGAGTTTCTATTGTACACAGCCAAAAGTACAATTCGGCTTGAAAAAGTACATTTTTTCGGTGGCTTAGTAGAATTTTTAAATCTTGGACATCATCACGGACTCAAAGTAAGCCAAATTAGTCCACTCTCCGCTGCTCACCGGAATTGAAAATCTATCAGCTCAAATTTGTGCGAATTTTGCGAAAAAGATCTTGGCCAATATTCTTGCTAGATCAAATTAACTCCAGATGTGATCGCCAGTTTATTTGTATTTCTGAAATTCTCTTTAATTGGGCTGTTTAAAAGTCACTTTTATTTTAGGAAAAAAAATATTTCCTGTATGCGCTTGAAGGCTGTTAAAGTATCATGAAATCCGGATCGCTCCGGTAACTCAGAATCGCCTGCCGTGGAAGCGAAGCTTTCGTCAATAATTGGATCTGGTTCTATTCGTATCACCATCACCATCAGTAGCCCTACAGTCTTGTGCAGACCATTACTTTCACAACTACGGTTCTCCACTCCGATCGATCCTCTACTACGCCCTTCGAGTTTGCGATTCTCATTTTCCACACTCGGCTGTGACCTCATCAACCCAGCGATTGTTTGGTATAAACGCATTTTATATGTCCACTAGTCCATTGCCTGCCCTTCTTGTCTGCTGGGCCTACACTGCGGACTCAAATCTGTTCCTTCAGCCAAAAAATCCAGTTTCCTTTAGCCAAAAAAAAAAAAAATATGAATTTAAGCAAATAAATTTTTACTTCTAAAATTGAGTTTTTACTAAGCCTATGAATTTATTTGCTGCATTTCAGGCGGTTTTTTTATTTTTTGTAGTTTGAATTAATTGCTGTGCTTAAAATTGGTAACTCAGCTCCACCAGGTATTTTACTATTTTTCGTCCATATAATTTTTATTTGGTTTTTTTTTGTTTTGATTTTATTATTGCTCGTTAAAGGCGTATGCCTACTCTATAGTTTCAATGACCATTTTAAAAGGCTATGCATACACAGAAATAGACTTAAGTACTGCTTATTGTTATTGTTCCTGCCATTACATTGTTATTGTTATTGCCATTGCATTGTATTGCATTATCCAACTTTACACATTGCCCAATTCACTTCGTTTGTAGCTGCCCTTTACTGCCAGACACTAGCATTAAAAATTGATTTTCCATTTTTCAAGCAAAAACACTTTTTGGGTCAATTGAGGAAGCATAAGTCGGAGGAATAAAAACAAAAAAATAATAATAAACAAATAAACAAAATGTTAAGTACTTACAAAATGCTGCGCGCTCACGTTTTTCCCCGCTGCTATGTAACAACTGTTGCAACATCAATTTACTAAAGTTGCTAGTTGGCAGCAATGATGCCTCTCAAAGGCGTTGCAACGCGCCTGCATTGTTACTATTGACTGCATAGCGATGAACGGCAACTCAGCGCGCAGCTCTTGAGTGGCAGCTTGTGAGTGCTGCTGCCGCTCCAACATCACCTTGCGTCATTGCTGAGTATACAACAGGCGATCAGCTCTTCTGTATTACAGTGATGCTGTTTGCGTTGTTTTTTGTTGCTTTGTGAGGGTATTGTTTTTTTCCGTTATTGTTTTTTTTTTTTGCATTACGGAAGAGTTATGACTAAAAGCATCTGAAAACGGAAAACTGGAAAATTAATTGAAAATCTAGTCAGCCAATGTGCCGGCAAAAGCAGAATTTCGAAAAAGAAGTAACTGAAATTGGCACAGCAAAGAATTACTGCAGAGGCAGCAGAAGAATTGCAATGGGTGAAACGTAAGTTAAGACTTTAGCAGAACACAGATGAAAATGCAATTAAAATTGAAAAAGAATCAGAAACGGCGTACTGTGGATTGCAACGTGGAGCGCACGTAAACAACTTAACTTTTTCTTATTCGTGTTCGGTGATTTCGCGCAGACCAAAAAATATTCTGCAGCTACGCGTATGCACTTTACATATATAAAAATTCAATTTTAAAATGCATGTATATAATGGCGCTTACATACATATATACGTACGTGCACACAAATCAACCAAAAGTTGTTTACTTTGGCACTTGGTCTCCCTTTATTTAATTAACAAATATTCTAGCATCCAAACAAGTTCGCTGCTTAAGTCTTTTGTGCACAAGCCTTTGCATGGATGTGCCGAGGCGATGTATGCGAAGATGTTGGTATTTTTTAATATTTTTTTTTATTGAGCAACCATTTTCAACTGGTTTGCACAAATTCTTCAGTTGCGATTGCCTTGACCTACATGAACAGAGATCAGTATGAGCAGATAATTGCAGATAAACGCAGCAACAGCAGGCAATGAAAAAATCAGCAAGCAAGAAGCTTAAAATTATGGAAGAATAAAATGTAAAAAAAAAAAACGTTGCTTTATCGGCAGAAGTATCAGCAGTGTATATGTCCTTAATGTGGTAATTATACAGCTATTTAATGCTATCAGCCAGCCACAACAGTCAGTTATGCAAGTCAGTAGTGATCAGCTATAGAGTGCGAATAACTTTGAAGGTAAATCAACTGCATGCAACTTGAGTTCTTATGCGCCCTTCATTCCCCCGAATGGTGGGTTGGCTACATTGTATTTAGAGCATAATTGATATTTGCTTACCAGATTTGTGATAATTAAGCGTAAGAAAACGAAAGTTGCATTAACTGAGACAAGGCAATGTGCAAGGCGCTAAACGTTTTTTTGATTGCTGTAAGCTTGTTTTTTCTACTCTTCCGCAAATGTACCTATTTCAAATACAAATCATGGAGCACACAATTGCTGGCAACAAGTACTTCCGCTTTACGCACATTAAGAGGCGTATAAAGTTTTTTATATTTAAAAAAAATTTTTTTTTTTATTTTTTTTGTAAACTCATTCGTTTAATGCCAGCTTCACCAGCCTGCTCACAAATCTTCAGCAACGACTTTTTTATCAGTTTTTTGTTGAGCAGAAGAAACTACGTTTGCCTCCGTTTAGGTGAAATTAAAATGAATGGGATTTCCTATTCGTTTCAATGTTAGTGATGAGAAATCATTTGCAGCAGTAAAAGTATGAAAGTGAGTGTACGAGTAAGTCAGTGAACCGCGAAAGGGCAACGACCACATAAATATGCCAAGTGTCTGCAGTGGAGTTCGAATTTGCTTTCATTTAATTTATTTGATTTTTTAACGTTTTCCGCAATTTGCGCAGTTCATTTAGCGTTGCTTAAAAGTGATACCTATGGAACTATCTGAGCTACAGTGATGAACAACGTGCGGGAAAAGTAAATGGGGGCAAAAAAAAAAAAAAAAAAATTAGTTAATTGTAAAAAAAATATTTTTGATAGCAAGTTAGTTACAAAATGAGTTTATGCGAATAAATTTGAAATTAAACAAACCACCTTTTGTGTTCGCATTTAAGTTAGCGAGACACAAACTTGTCTTTCGCGCTTGCTTAGAAAGTTTCAATTGAAGAAGCATAAGCCGGAGTTTCATCTTAGGTTGGATTAGGTTATGGTGGTAATCGGTCTGTATGAACAACTCACTTATACCTTACAGCTCCGTTGTGATACCACTGTGCGACACGGGAACCTCATTTATTTTTCTTCATCGAAGCATTTTGTGGCTCTTATGAAGCGGAGGTTTGCTCGCATTCTCACGCCAGACAGTTCCGTGAGCAAATTGGGAAAAATATTTACCTAGACGACCTCCTCTGATTTAAGCTATAAGGCTGGACAAAGGAAGTGTTCAACTGTTTCTTCCTCTTCCTCATCTCTACAACTTCTACCATATGCATGGGAGAATACTCCTAGTCTCAAGGAATGCCTGCCATATAGCCAATGACTGGTTCTACTTATACAAACCACGACCTTCGAGATATCTTCTCTTGAGAGGCTAAGCGGTACTTTGACTTTTTCTTAATTATTTGCAACCTTAGTAACTTAGCTGTTACACATAACAGAGCGGTATAACGGAAAAAAATATAGCACTACAAAATTTGCCATTTGCAATTCTGAACTGACTCTTAATGTACAAGAGTTCGAAATTCAACTGAGACCCCAAAAATAAGTCGAAATAGAAAGCGTGTTCGAAGGTTGTTTTAGTCAGTATGTGTTAAAAGGATAGTTTTGGCAAATTCCAATACACCTACATATTTAAGCTACCGCATATTGGTTAATTGTTGTTGTTTTTGATTGTTGTTGATAAGGGTTTCTTGCTTCCACGTCATAAAAGCGGTATGGCTTTTGGCCGCAGCACAGCTTGTCACACTTGGACCGAAGCTTCACTTTAAAAGAGCAACAAGCAACTCATGGTGAGTTTCGTTGTGCGTCACTCTCAGCGTTGGCCTATTGGCATCGACATCCAAAAGTATGTAACGATGGCAGTTGTGGTCGAACAAGAGAAAGTTGTGAGCCTTCTGCTTTCAAAAGACACAGCTAGATGTTGTTTTAAAAGAAACCATTTAAATATTCACCATGAACAGATAAAATCTGTCAAACAGTCGATTTATGAATTGAATTTTCCTATTTGTTGAGAGCTTGAATATCGATGTTGAAGCTTGTTCAGCAACTCTTTGCGCTACAGCAGCAATATCTTCAACAGAACGTTCAGTTTTTGGTCTTCCCGTCCTTTTTCCAAGCTTGACAGAACCAGTTTCGTGAAATTTTTTCACCAAACTTTGAAGTTTCGACTCATTCAGATGATTATTTCCAACAAAACATTCACGAATTTTGCGATATGTTGTTCTTAAGGATCGACCATTTTCATAATAAGTTTCAATAATTTTAACATATCTCCATGCCCCCCTATAGGCTTCTTGGATAATTTTGTTTTTGATTATTAATTTGCTGGTATTTCAGTAGTACTTCTATTACTGAGTAGTTGAAGAGTAGTACTTTTCCTGGCTAGCTCATCGGCTTCACAATTTCGCCAACTATTTAATACAAATTTTAGAGCAAATCAATTTTTATTTCTGAAACTGAATTAGGCACCCGAGCATAGCGCATCCTTTTGCAAAAATTTCCGATATTATTACCTATTCCACTTCTGAATTAATAATATTTTATAGTGTTATGAAATATTTACCTTGCTTCAAGTCATGCAATTTTTATTGCTTTTGCATGTTTTGGAGTAATAAAATGCAACAAGTCCATTGTAAAAGATGTGCAAGGAAAAAAATATTCCAAAAAATAAGATACTGAAAAATAGTAGTTATGTCTAGATTAATAAATCAGCATAACAAATTAAGGCCAGCCAGCGGCAGGCGGAATATTGAATGCTTCCAAAACAAAAAAAAAAAAACGGGCGATCCCTGCGTGTGTTGCACTTTCTAGTTGTATACGCACAACAAGCGGCGCGTGCGTGCACCGAACTCCACCCTTGTTCGCTAAAACTTGATACGGGAAAAATTTCGCAAATATCGACATAACAGCATCGTTAACTGTGTAAACTGGGCGATGAGAATATGAGTTCCAAATAAGCGCAAAGAAAAAAAAAATAAAAAAAAAAATGCACGTGCGAAAAAAATTCCATAAAAGTTGTGTTGTTGTTTAAACAAGTTTTTACAAAATACGCCTATGGCTGCTGCTGCAATTCACTGCCGCCGACTTAAATATTTACACAATAAGTCTATTTGTACATTTTCTTGCCGCTTTTTTGCCTCATTTAAGACGCCGCCAATGCTGGCGTTGTTGTCTCACTTCGTAGCCGGTAGATTCGCCAGGGCATATGCATCTATGTATGTATGTATGTATGCATGTATGTAATATATATTATACAATATATGGATTATGTACTATTGTACTAAGCCACCTACTTAGCGCCAACACACCCATTTGCGATGCACTTTAGCACAACATCGAATCATTGTTGGAAAAATTTTCTATTTCTTCTCTACAGCTTGCACAGTGGCGGCGTAATGCAGCCAAGAAGCGACTAAATGAAAACATGTTATTACCAGATAGTTGGTGTTGGTGTGTCGCGGCGTGAATTGCGCAACAGCTACCCAGTAGACGAACGCTGCTCGTGACGCCGTTGTTGGCGCAATATTTTAGCACTTATATTGGGCTAGCTTAGGTGCAAAGGGCTTGAGGGATTGCGCTGTTTGAAAAAAAAAAAAACACAATAACAACGAAGAGTGACAGTATAAGTGTTGTATTTGCATGCAAGCAAATTGCCTTACGGCGACTTAGACTTAAAAGTATGGCGCTATGGAAAGACCGGTGGCCTGGCCACGGCTCTACTTATATTTTGCACACTGTGAGTAGTCACAAACAAGAAATATACTATTCTATTCCTAGACTCCACTGCCAAAGTTGTAAACAACCTGAGAAAAAAGAAACGATTTTCCGTTTCCTCTGTGAATGCCCTGCCTTATAGAAGGACAGAATGTTAACCCTGGGCAAACCACTGTTCGAGAGTCCCGAACACATGTCTGGCTTAGACGTCAACAACCTAATAAGGTTCTTAAACCGCACAGACTGGATATAGTCATGCTATAAATAACCGTTAAACAAGTTTGTAATGACGATGTGGCAACAAAATGGTGCGGAAGTGCTTGTTGGATTCTGGATGAATCACCACTTTAACCAACCAACCAATCAATTCATAGACTCATCTTCGATAGACTCTTCAAGACGAGCATACCGTCAAGAAGAGAGTGGCAGACACCAAGCCCACGGAGAAGGGGGTAATTAAATTTCTATATAAATGGTTCCAAGCTAGACGATAAGGTTCGAAGGAATGACTTGAGGACTTGAACTATCCGTTCGACTATCAGACTACTATAGCGTCAGAAACTCGAGCTATAAAAGAAGTGGCTACATATCTAAATATGCATGTCGTAACAAAAACTACGATAATTATACTCTCGGATAGCCAGGTGCCCATTAAATCAATTAATGCGGCTATACTAAGATGAAAGATTGGAAGACAGGAATGCCGGGCAGCCCTAAATGATATAAGTGTCTTATTCAGGAATCAGCCTTATTTGGATTCCGGGGGTCAGAGATATTGAGGGAAATTATAAAGTCGATAAACTAGCCAACTGCTTAGCGATAGAAGTACCACTGGCATACCCATGGCCACCAGCAAACGACTGATTAAAAACAAAATTATCCAAGAGGCCAATAGCGCAAGGAGAGATGGAGTGATCAAGACACATGCGCAACAGCTAGGCTACTAGGGCTGCAAATAATTAAGGGGGGGGTAAGGGATAAACGCTAAAAAAACACTTTTTTCATGAATTTATTGTAGCGAAACGGTTCAAGTCAGTTTATTAAAAGTTGTTGCATATTATAAAGTAACATTTCAAGAATATTTGATAAAATTTTCATGTAAAAATATTGCAAAATGAGCGAATGAGAGCACATTTACGTAGACGTCTTTTCAAAAATACATTTTGCAGTAGTCAGCATATCTCAGCGTAGAATCATCTGAAATCAAAAAAATCGAATAATTTAGTTAAAGTATGAGTTGAACTTCCCCCCAACGTTTATTTTGACGATTTATTTTCATTTTCAGCCATTTGGTAGTCGTTTGAAGTAAAAAGTGATTTTTGACGAAAAAATGCCGCCATTTTGTAGGTGTAAAACCACCTTAACATAAAAAAAAATGGCGAAAAAAAAACGTTGGGAGGAGGTTTTTTATATGCAAAATATGTGTGCAAAATTTCAAAAGGATCGGTTGAGTAGTTTTCAAATGCCAATGACTACGCACTTAAAAAAAAAGGTTCGAGAAAACCGCGTTTAAAGTTTGTAACGGACTACGCGCGCAACTGCTGCGTCTCGGCAGATGTTTGAGGCGGCTCGGCTTTATGCTCTATAACTTAAAAAGTTTTGCTCGGATTGACTTAAAATTTTAACACGGTATTTTTGAAATGTTTTACTACAATAACATGCAAAAAAAAAATCGATTTTTATCCCTTAGGTAAATATTTTTCCCAATTCTCTCAGGGAACTGTCTAGCGTGAGAATGCGAGCAAACCTGCGCTTCATAAGAGCCACAAAATGCTTCGATGAAGAAAAATAAAAGAGGTTCCCGCGTCGCACAATGGTATCATAATGGATCTGTAAGATCTAAGTGAGTTGTTCGTACAGACCGACTACCAACATAACCTAACCTAATCTATGTTACCTCAGGTTTTTTTTTTTGCTTTTTATCTGTAGTGAGAGCGTAGAAAACATCTGCATAAAAATCGTAGATTAAAATCTTTTACTGAACATTGTTTTTTTTTCTTCACTTACTTACAGGTCCAAAGGAATTCTCATACCGCGGTCGCAACATGTTCCTGTCCACCCATGTACCAGCGCTTGCCAACAAGAAGGTCGACTGGTTGGATGGCCGTAACTTGTGCCGTGAATACTGCATGGACTTGGTCGCTTTGGAGACCCAAGAGAAAAACAATCTGATCTTCCGTGTCATTCAACAGAATGATGTACCTTACATTTGGACTGCCGGACGTATTTGCGATTTCGCTGGCTGTGAAAACCGTCCCGACTTGGAACCCAAGAACGTTTACGGTTGGTTCTGGTCTGCAACCCGCGAGAAGATCCAAGCCACCAACCGCATTCCACAAGGCTGGGGCTACAATCCATGGTCGCAAACTGGTCACAAGAAGCGCCCACAACCCGACAACGCCGAATACGACATCAATCAGACCAAGGAACAATGTTTGTCGGTGTTGAATAATGTCTACAATGATGGCATTGCATGGCACGATGTTGCCTGCTATCACGAGAAGCCCGTCATTTGCGAGGACAACGATGAATTGCTGCGCTACGTGGCAGCCACGAATCCAGGCATTCGTCTATAAGACGCTGCTGGAGCTGGACGATTGGACCATTATGAGCGCGTGAGACGGCTGCATTGTGTTGCTGTGTCGCCGCATTGTCTGTGTGTGTTTTGATTAATTTTATTATTTTATCTTAATTTTTTACAATTTTTTATTTTTAATTTTATTTGTAAACAAAGGAAAAATCAAATAATAGACTTTAGAATTTATTACTGCGTGCATTCTTGTAGCAACCTGAAAATATATAATGTAAAACGAAAATCAGTTTAAAATTTGTCAGCAGTTAAAACGCGAAAATTATTCACCCCACCACAGTCGGTTCTACCGGTTGCCGGTATGACGCGGATTTACATTCGGCTAAAGACTGTGACTTCAGCAGCATTCCCCAAAAATATATGGGAATTATTTTATGCTGCTATATTACAACAACACTAGCAATAACCCCAGATTTCTTTCATTCTTTCGAATACTCTGCTTGTGCTCTACTGCCAGTATATTAAATAAGCCGTAATTTTTTATTTGTTATAAAATATTTATTCTATCTAAATTAATTCAATTGATCGAATTTTTATTTGCAATGCACTTATCCCATTTTTTCTAATTATCTGCAACGAGTGCCGAAAATAAAATATTAAAATCTTAAAAAAATCAATAAAATTTTTAATAAAATAAAGGTATTGAGTTATTATTGGTGGAAAATAACAAAGTAAGTATTGGACGTTGGCCTCTGGAGGCAATCTCTCAAGGGACATGGTAGCATTTTCGCGCAGTTAACACCGTATTTCTCCGAACCTCGAACAGATCTCTCTATCCGGAAACTAGAGTTTGGGGTCGTGCTAGGGCAATCTTTCCAAATAGGCAGGAATGGATCTAGGGGCAGATCTGCACCTAAGCTCTCTTCTCTGTCTTCCCCGACGGTTCTATGTTGGAATCGGGAGTCGGAGCAGGGGTTTTCTCTAAATCAGCCAATTTATCTATCTCCTTTAAACTGCCGAATACTGCCAATGTTTTTCAAGCAGAAGTCTTTGCGATCCCGGAAGCATGCAAAATGCTTAGGGGATGCGGGAGCGCGGGAGATAGTAACATTTTCTCCGATAGTCAAACCGCGATCAAGGCTCTGACGACGCCATGGTGCAGAACGAAACTAGTAAACTTCTGTAAGGATGAGATCACATCTCTTGGGTGTGGAGGTAACATTTCTCTGATCTGGGTTCCAGGACATAGGAACATAGAGGGAAATGAAATTACTGATGAGCTTGCCAGGAAGGGGACAGAGACCTCCTACCCGGTCATCGGTATCCCCCTGACAGTTGTTAAAGGGGAATTGCACAAATTATTTCTCAGGAAAGCGCAGAAAAGATGGAGCTCCATTTCTTCATGGACCCAGAAAGTCCTTTGAACTCCTCGCCATTCAATTTCCAAACTCGTAGCTGTGTTTACCGGTCACTGGACATCGGTCATCGGTATCCCCCTGACAGTTGTTAAAGGGGAATTGCACAAATTATTTCTCAGGAAAGCGCAGAAAAGATGGAGCTCCATTTCTTCATGGACCCAGAAAGTCCTTTGAACTCCTCGCCATTCAATTTCCAAACTCGTAGCTGTGTTTACCGGTCACTGGGCATCGGTACACACGCGGAAAAGCTGGCGTTACCATTTAGCTCCCATTGCAGCAGCTGTGGCTACCTTTCAGAGAAGGAGACTATTGAGCACTTTCTCTGTAAATGTCCGGGTTTGGCAGCTAGACGATTAAGGCCACTGGGTGCTCCTTTCTTCGACAGCCCGGAGCAGTGCGCCAACCTAAATTCCAACAATCTTCTCCAATCTTATATCAACAGCTCTGGCTGGCTGTAGATATCAGCCTGTTGGAGGTCTCGTAATGGTATCAAAACGGCGTTTTTGTGCTACTTGAGGAGTGCCAGACTGGTACTTCAACCATTTCACCTACCTACTTAAGTATTGGGAAACAATTTAGCTTAGACAGATAAATAGATTTGGTTATCCATTCAATTGCCTACTTAGTCTCAAGTAGCACTTGTTGGCAAGAGAGATTCTATGTTGGATTTTAAGGCTGACATTGCTATCGGTTTTAACTGCTGGTTCCTAGATAAACATAACTATCAACATCTCTTCCCTGAATTTTTCTGATTCTGAACAGCAAGCAAGTAGATCGACTTTGTCACTGTCTTTTTTGCTTAATATTATCTGAGGAATAATTTATTGTTCCTCTCTTTTAAAAATGTTTAACTTTTCGGTCCCTACCAGATCTTTCTTCTTTTTTCACTGCATTACAACACGAGATGCATCAAAGCTTTCTTCCCAATGCTGCTCCAAAGCAGTTGGTTTTGCGCTTTTGCTTCGTAGTTACTAGTTACGTATTCTCAAATCCTTGAGGTCGTATTCCATTGCGTCTATCCATCGGTTTCTCGGTCTGCATTTGCCTTTAAGCCTATTAGCTTTCTTGCCATGGCTTTCTTCGCAGTACAGTCAGTAGGCATACGAGTAGCATGAGCCATCCATCTTATGCGCTGCGCTTTAGCAGAATGCACATCTCTCTCGTTCTATGCTAGATCGTCTAGATCTGTAGGTACCATCATCCATTCATATTGAGCCAAAAATCTTTCTTAAATTTTTTCTTTCCCTGCTAGCAATCAGCGGACCGCCAACAATTTTAGGTTTAGCCGTTTTCGAGTAATGTTGGTCACCGACTTTGAAAACACCATTTCGAGAAAAACGCGTTTAAAGTTTGAAAAGCAATTTCAAGCACTCTAAAAATCCTTTTCAAATTTGTGTGTAACTTCGAAAATATTCACCGGAACGATATTAAATTTTCTGTGTGTATTTTTAAATAAATGTACATTAAGAAAAAAAAAAAAAAATTAATAAAAATCGATTTTTGGAAGTTCTAACTGTATATAATCCCTTAATAGACTTGCACGTCGATCTTGGCAGAACTGGGAAGGCTGCTATAGCAATAATAATATTCCTTTATTTTCAAAATTAATTCTGTAATCTCATCACTAAATATGGAACCACAAGTGAACCACCTGAAGCTTTTTTGATTTTGTACATTCATATAATTTGGCATATGGCGCTTTGAGCTGGTCTGTCCATTGTTTTAAATTTATCGGCTTGACGTACTTTCATAGTTGTTTGGGCTTCTTTTAATGCTCCTGTGCTTATGTTTCTTTGGCGTGGAACTATGCATATTAAAAAAAAAAACAAGAAGTACCTCATTAGTTGCATTAATTAAATATTCCACTTCAGCATATAATTACCAATCTGGACTACTAGATTTACGGTGTTTTCGGTGCTTAAACTTCTCTTCAATAGTTGAATGTCTGTTTTTAGTGCTCTTGTCTTTATAATTTTGGCTGTCATCACTGCTTGTGGTAGAAGGCCTGCGTTTACTGCTATCATCTTTATAACTTTGCGAGCTGCCACTCCTTGAGTCGACTTCACTGTGGCGATCCTGTCGCTTTTTAGCACGCTCGGAATGGCGTGAATGCTCTCGTCTATGTCTCTTGGGAGGCTTATCGAGCGCATGTTTGTGCCTTCTTTGTCGCTCTTTTGATTTTGTATTAGCATCTGCGTCTGCCATGCATTCTTTCGATTGCGACGAGGAGGTATTTTCCAGTTTGGTATCACTATTACTTTTACTGCGCTGATGTTGTTGTTGTAGCTGCTTACTTTTACTGCACTCATCATGGTTGCTAACTTGTTTTTCTATCCTCTCAGTCTCAACTTTTCTTACCGGTATTTCCAATTCCGGACTCTCAGACCAACGCCAGTTGCGTGAGCTTTGTTTGACATCATTCGCTGTCACCGTATTCCAGCTACAAATTGAAATGAGAAATTTTTATACTGCCTTAGTTTTTATACACATTTGCCAAACCTCATTAAAGGCGTGACCATTTGCGCCCTGGCACTTGGAGTTCTGTTAACATCCAAAGGCATACTGCATTTATTGCCTGGATTTTTGAACAAATGTAAGTAATTGCATTTGTCGCCTTTTGGACATTTATGTGCAAGTGATAAACCTTTTTTGAAAATGAAATAAAAAATTGATTACAATGTTAAGGAAAAGTGTGCAGCTAAAGCGCTAGAGGTAAAATTAAAGTGGCACAATATTCAGCTACATTTAAGGTTGGTTAAACGCGAAATGTGACATTGTTGGGTTTGTAGGAATTTTGTACAAAAGGATACCATCATTGTATGGTGTGATAAGTGGTAAGGCTTCACATACCACAGATTGCGCTACGCCAAGATTTAATGCATGAAAACTCGACATTTAATTGTCTACCGGCGTAATAACGACTTTGTAACTTTATGAAAGCTTTTAAGGCTGATCTGCAAAGAAAAAGTTAGAAATGCAAAATAAGTAAAGTGTGTTAACAAATGTTTAGCTGTGCTTTGTTAAGGGGTTAGGTGGGTTTGAAAATTTCAAAAAATCGATTTTTTTTTTGTCTTATTAAATAGTATAATGTGTTTAAAATATTCTCCTAAAATTTCAAATTGATCCGAGTAAAATTCTACGAGATAGACCCTTCAGAAGTTCCGCCCATCAGGCCATGTCAGTGCAGCGTTTCGCAGGTATACGCGTTTATCTCAAAACTCGATTTTTTAAGTCGGTGGACACGATTTCTCGAAAAGTTATGAAGCGATTTTGTTCAAATTTTGCACACATCTTTGGAATAACATTATCAAGTTATTGAACGAAGGATTTTTTTTTTTTTATTACAACTAATTTTTTCGAGCCAACACATGACGAAAATTTGACCAAAAAATGTGTTTTTTTGTTCAAAGTCTGTCAAAAATTCAAATAAAAATTTTTTTTTTCCTTCGTCCAGTAACGAGATTTATCCATGTACTAACGAAATATTTTTGGTTTTTTGATTTTAGATGAACCAATAATGAGTTATGCTGTCCACGGCAAGAGCATTTTTTTGTGAGACGTTAAGGGAGATGAGGTACCAACGGCTGAGTGTTCGGAATTTTTAAATAAAAATTTCACAAAATACTGTTTAAATATGTATCTTTGATATGCTGAATTGTTTAAATAAAATATATGATGGTATATATTAAAAAAAAAATAGTAAAAAAAAAATAGTAAAAAAATATATTGCATCCATTCACCCACTCACCTTTCATCCACATATTCGACAAACACATGTCCACGCATGTGACGCAGCACGTTGCGTACAGCGCGAAAATTTAATATATATCCGAACTCCTCCAATTCGGGTAATACATCTTCGAAAAAATCTTCATACGCCTCGCGCAAATCTTGTTCACTTAACTCTAAACTCCCATCAGCACTCGCGTATTCCTTATGTTGCTCTACTTCCAGTAGCGGATGCATAAAGAAGTGACGCACAACAATTATGTTCGAAAGCAGCGGCCGACGATGATTGTTAACGCATGGCGCTCCATATCGGCAACAATTCGTACGCTCATACAGAATACATAAATTTTGGTTGGGTCGTGATTCTACTACTCGGCGTAGTTCCGCAGGTGGTGGACCATCATTGTTGAGAAAATTCTCCATACACTGCATCATCTGCTCAAATTCAGCTGCGGCGGCAGCTTTACTCTTTTCATGCTCTTCGTGACGCCGTCGTTGCTCAGCTTCCTTTGCCGCCAGCTCTTCTGCCTGCTTTATACGTTTGGCTACTTCTGCGGCTTCTAAAGCTGCGCGTTGTTGCTGCTTGAGCCGGAATTCACGTTGTGCTAGCAGGTCACGCCTTAGCCAAATTTCCTCCTCTTCGGCATGACGCTTCTCAGCTGCGCGTTTCTGTTCCTCTTCCAGCTGCACTTGCTGCTGTAGCAGCTGTTGGTATGCAGGATCTTTCAGATTATGTGCTTCCTCTATTGAATTTGTATTGTAAGTTAAAAAAATATATACATAAGTATATATGTCCTCTTGGTTCTTACCTTCCTCCAAACGCAGGTCACGCGCCACAGCTTCTTTCCGACGTCTGCGCTTGCGTTGTTGTTTTTTTAACTCTTTCCGCCATGGTCTTTTTGTTGTACTGCGTTGAAATAAGTAAAGCAATACTTGCTATAAAATTTAACTCAAATGAAATATAATATTTACCTTTTTCCCGACATGTCTATGAAAAATAATGTTTTACTGTTTGTTCAGCTGTCAGTCAAAATCAGCTGTCAACCAAAATCAGCAGCTTATTATGTATTCTATGATCCATCGCACAGATGTCGCAGTCAGCAACAAATAGCACACTCCCCCAGCATTCCCGTAAGTAGGTATGGGGAATGTTTATGCTGCTACAACAACAACAACAACAACAACAACAACAACAACAACAACAACACAAGAATTAAGAAGGAGAGGCAACATTTTCGGCAGGTTTGTGTTATTTAGTCATGCTTTTTAATGCAGCCTCCTTATTGCCTGGTTAATATTGCCTCTACTTTGAAGTGGGTTAGCTGTCTGATAGCTTGAAGTGAGAGTTTCATATCCGCGAAGGTCTGCTTAACCGACGTTTAGTTATTTCGGCCATTGTGAATATGTTTTCAGCAATTTACACAGATTCATTGTGAATACACGAAAACTCTATATCAGCTGAGTTGTATTTACAGTTGTCGGTGTTTTCTTCTTTTTTCGTTATTTACCTGTAATATTTGAAATTATAAAACAACTAGCATTACCCAGTGGGCTTCGCACCACCATACATAAAATGTTTTTTTATATCGCAAGAAATTTTTCACATTAAGTTTTCTTTATAGAACTCGTAAAATGTTTAAACAGTTGAATTAGTTGATTTTTTTCATTCAACATACTTTCTAAAGATGTCACAATAGCCTTTTCTGTACTTTTTTAAAATTTGATTGTAGTGGTCACCTATATACAGGTAAGGTGAAAGAGCCGATAAAAACTTGTAATTAAACTTTGATTCTTTAATTTCCATTTCAATTTTTTACGCTAAATAAATTATGCTAAAATAAATAAAGTTAAAAATGTTTTTTCATTTCCTCCTGGAGCATTCAATTTTTTATTATATTTGCGTCCAAAATGACTTGCAATTCGATAAAAAATTGATGCGAAAGTTGATTGCATCGCAAAATAAAATTGTTTTCTTGAGGGCGAATCATTAATCGATACGAATAAAAATCCATCACACTGACGGTTTTCGTTGATTTTTGACCTGCGATGCAAAAATTAATTAGCGTATGAAAATTATTTAAAAATCATATTTAAACAAAAATAAAATGTGTATGTACCAGTTGTTGGATTTATCATTGGTATGTTGATATGATAACCATCGTCCCCTCTCCAAAACAAAATGGGGTATTGCAATGCATCATAACAGCGATGGAGTTCTGAAATACCCTGTAATTGCTCATTTCTACGATACAAAACAATATCTCGTGGCCGAAACTGTTCACCAACCACAACAATGGCTACTTCATCAATCGTTGGTACATTGAATCGTCTGGCGTGCTCCCAATTGGTGTTTTATCGGCTTTTATTATGATTTTGTGGCCATCGGTGGGCATCAGATCGACTGCCACTTTGAACAATTTCACCAATTCATTGTGTTGATGGAACATTGTTTGCAATTCATTCGCGATTGATCTTCTCGTATTCGTCGAAATTGCACAGCGCTGATCTAATTCACGATTCTCATCACCAATAAAATATATTTGCAAAAATTGATGGTCACCATCTGGGAATGGTAGCAAAGACCCAGCTCTATGGTATATTTGACCTTGAATCTGTAAAGTTCGAGAAATATATGTAGATAACGGATCTGAATTTTTAAAAACATTTTAACTGGTTGTAGTACATAAGAATGCAATCTCTTAACCTGAAGGCGAGTTCCCAATTGGTCTATATCTGGAGTCCTTAGTTACCCAGCGAAAAGAAAAGTCCTCTTTCATTAGCATTTATCAACAACTTACAATGGATACTCATGCGGTCCAAACACATGCTAGGGTTATCCAGGTCCACATTTTGGCCGATATCTCGACACCTTAGTCACGGAGCGGCATCAAAAATACTCTGTACTATAGAATCATCAGCAGCTTCCATTTGTTACCCATATTGTACAAACACATCCTAGGGTTACCCGGGTTCACGTTTTGGCCTATTTCTCGAGACCCTGGTATCCGATTCTTAAAATTTCAAAACACAAACCATCTACTGAGTAGTCCAAACAAAGCCTAAAAATTTGGTTTGGATAGGTGAGCCCATTCTTGAGTTATAAGATTACCAAGGAAATGTAACTTCTTTTTATATATATAGATAACGGAAAAGAACGAAAATGGAAGAAGAAATCGGCAGCCAAATTTAAATAGCCGCATAGCAAAATAGTAAATATTTGATAGCGCCCACCGAGCGACACGCCAATTTAATGAAAGTAAGAGGACATTTTAATAAAATTTTAAAATATATTTGGAACCTTGATTAATTACGTAACTTGTAAAGTCCACATTTATTTTACCGAAATAAGGTATAATAATTGAAAAGCCACCAGCGCAGTGAGAATCGGCAAAGATCTTTCCTAACCAAATGAAACGGAGTGGAGCTTCAATCAAGGCGATTCCTTTTGATATGACGTCTTCATTCTTTCATGATGAAAAAAATTATTCGCGCCGCCAACATCGACATCTCCGGTACTATTTTCTATAAAAGTGTTGTTGTTGTAGCAGCAAAAGGATTCCCCATACATGTACGCGGAGTGCTGCTGCAGTGCCAGTCCTTGGCCGGATATAAAGTAAATCCAGATCATTCCGGTGACGTAGAACCGACTGTCGGGTCCCGCCGAGTGGGACTTGCGGTAAATGAGGGCAGGACAAGTACCTTGTGTCAACAACGAAAAAGTCTACGCCTATTGGACAGCAGGTTGCGATTGACAATTTCGAGTTGGACCTAGTCAAGGACTTTTTCTAGAGAGCCAGCGAAGAATAACACTTGCCATCGTAGCCCCTGATGGGGCTGGGTAGGCAATTGAAAAGCAGAACTCTCTCTCGATGGACGACAAAAAAGGTCTATTATGGACTGAGCTTATTCAAAGCTTTCAAGAGAAAAATTCTTCGCAAGATCTATGCTCCTATTTGTGTGAATGGTGCATACCGAATAAGATGAAACCACGAGCTGTACGCCGATATCGGCGTAGTGAAGCGCATTCAAATTCAGTGGCTGGACAATAACGACAAAGAAGTGGAATTCACAAGAAAGAGCGTCTTCGGTCATCGGTTGTATAGCGTTTTTCAAAAGATGCGCTTCAACTTTTTTCCGATAGGGAGGGCGAACGACGCAATATTTTTTATTTTTCGCTTGTCATTTGTAAACTTCATTAGTATACATTTCATCATGGGACGCTACACACTTGAGCAACGCGTTAAAGTTATTCAGGCTTATTATGAAAACGGGCGTTCAAATCAATATCGCGCACTTCATCTTCAGTGAGGACGCACATTTTCACCTCTGTGGATTCGTCAATAACCAGAATTTCCGCATTTGGGCGAAAGATAATCCAAGAGAGATTGCCGAAAAACCAATGTACCCACAAAGAGTGAATGTTTGGTGCGGTTTACATGCCGGCGGCGTAATTGGCCCATATTTTTTCGTTGACGAGAACGATCGCCACGTTACTGCGAATGGAAATCGATACCGCGACATGATAAACGATTATTTTTGGCCGCAATTGAATGGTATGGACTTAGACGACATGTGGTTTTAACAGGACGGGGCCACAAGCCACACAGCACACGCTACAATTACTGCAACACGCTTTATTTGTGCTCAATCAGACATTGTGAAAATGGGCTTAAAGATAACGACAACAGTGAAATTTATGTAACAAATATTCATTTTTTGCCATGAATAGTTAAATTTGCCCCTGTAGATGTAGCAAATAACTCCAAACTTTATTATCGAGTGATGGCATCCCGATCCTAGGCGACTGTCAGGTTGCACTCAAGGCTTTACCATACTTTGAACTTAAATCCACAATGATTTTGGAGTGTGTAAAGATACGATCTTATACAGCTTATATGGGCTCCAGGTAGCAAGGGCATAGGCGGGAACGAGGTGCGGTCCAAAAATTTATTAGACTTCAGTCTTTCTTGGCAATGGGACCACATATCAGCAAACAAGAGCTCAGAAGAGGAGAGCCGAAGCTAAGGGACAGAAGCTGGTACCAGTTTGGCTCTTAAAAGGTTGAAACAAATAATAAATCTCGCTAAGAACAAAATCCTTCCTCGACGAACAAAACTAACACTGTATAACAGGCCCGTGCGCAGGGGGGGGGGGGGGGGTACTCCTTTCTGTTTGTTGTTGTTCCCGCAATGCGTATTTAACCGATTCGTCGTGATACTGTGTCTACATAGACGACAGCGAGTGACAGTCAGCATCTGTCAAATTTTATTTACACGCGTTCTTATGGAACCGATTTTTTTAACGACAGCACAACTTCAAGCGGCAAAACTGCAAATTGGCGTTGTCGCCGAATTAAATCTATTTCTAATTTTGTCGACGACAACTCACAAAGCAAGTGAAGCGAAATTAGCGAACAGTATGAAATTGAATTGCGAAAGCCAAGGATTGCGTCGAAACAGACCCAACGTTCCAACGTACAAACTGATTCAGCTGAAGATTATTTCCGCATAACAATCTACATACCGTATATTGATTTGTTTCTGGTACAATTGCAATCTCGACTCTTAAATCACCGCAATATTTTATCAAATTTCGCTTGCCTTTTTCCCAACAAAATGCAAATTTTCGAGAAAGAGTCCTGCGCTCAACTATTAAAAACATACTGTTCAATTTTGCACGACGATTCCCGTGAAATCTGGGTGAACGAAGTACAACTTTGGCGGAAGTTCATTGCCGGAAAGGAAATAAAAAACTCACTTGAAGCACTCGATATTTGTAATGAAGATGCGTTTTCAAATGTTAACCAGATGCTTCGCGTGATGGCAGTTTTGCCTGTGACAGCAGCGACGAATGAACGATCCTTCTCAACTTTGCGACGACTGAAAACGTATTTGAGATCAACAATGTCTGAAGATCGCCTGAACGGCTTAGCGTCACTCAATGTACATACATCGCGATGTCAAAATCGATCCGCAAATAATTTTGAAAGAGTTTTTTTCAGTACCTCGAAGAGTTGATTTATTACATACCTAAATGTAGCTAATTATTACTTTTGACAATAAAATTTCTGTACTGTAAAAATTATTTTTTTCTTTTTTCATTGATTACGTAACTTGAGTTAAACCCCCCACCCCCCCTTCGAAATTTTCTGCGCACGGGCCTGCTGTATAAGGATCTTATCATGCCCCTTCTAATGTATGGCGTAGAAGCTTGGACGATGACAATATCCGATGAGGCATGCCTTGGAGCGTTTGAGAGAAAGATTCTGCGAAAGATTTTTGGACCTTTGCACGTTGGCAACGGCGAATATCGTAGGCGATGGAACAATGAGCTCTATGAGCTTTACGGCGACATCGAATAAAGATCTAGCGGCTTCGTTGGCTGATTATCATATCGTCCGAATAGATACAAACGCTCCGGCTCTGCTGGTAGCAGAGGAATAGGGAAGACCGCCTTTGCCAAAATCGCTTAAGTGGTTATAGTGCCGATCAAATAGAAGCAAGCAAAGTGTAAAAGTAAAAAGATAAGTTTTCAATAAAGATGCATAGACATGTATTTAGTGCTGTAAACATCATCGCATTGGGTTGCTTTACAATTATATGAATTTGATTATGCAGAGATTACAAGTATTTTGTACTAGATGAAAGATATTTCTGAAAGACATTTTAGGTTAAATTCGATTTGCTTATAATATTTCCACTCTTTAAGGCACAACACTTCATCCTGGAGTCAATCCAGCGGCGGACGATGCATTCGTACGGTCCCAGTGCGAGGGCGTAGAACGAAACTGTATCAAAATAATAAGATAGCACGTAGCCGCGCCACATATCTGATGGTAAATAGAAAAATAAGAAAAAGTAATTAAGAACTAAATTTATTGTCAATTCAAATATCAGCACTGCTCACCGTAAATATCAAAGTGCGGTCTAACTTGAACAGCCCAGCTGCAGTGAATGTGACCTGTCGATGTGACAGTTGTAACGATAGGCGTAAAAGACGATCATGCACAGCCGAGTCTTCGGAAATATTCAGTATTTTATGCACAATGGCCGCAGTGCTCTTACTCTCCCTAATAGTTTTGCTGCTGCCCTCCACGATGAGTAGGATAATCACCACATACCATACCATTTGTGTAAAGAAGAACGCAAAGAATTCATCTGCCTCGAATTTGTCCACGCGACTCGGCGTAATAACCGCTTCCAATATGTAGAAATCATCAAACAATATGAATAAAAAGGAAATGGCGATAATAGCGAGCATTGGGTAATTGAAATAGTCTTCGATGGTGCAACAAATGTCGCAAAGCAAATTATGTACATTGCTGACTTGCTTTAGCGCTCTTTCGGGATTCTGACGCACAATGGAAGTGACGCTATAGCGTGGACGTGGTGTGGCGGTTGGTTGAATAACACACGGTGCAGGTGGCATGCTATGGCGATGCATCCGTATTACTGAGTGCATGGGTGATAGTTCCTCAGCGTAACGCTCCTCGACATGCGAGTCGAGTATGTCCTGCAGGACCTGTGAAGTAGTGCATAATAGAAGCAGTGAGAAGATCAAGGTTGTTATGAAAAGGGGAGGAAAAACGAATATTATATACTTATTAGGGGTGGGATTATTTTCGAATAATATTCGAATAAACATTATTCGAATAAAACGAATAATACTATTCGTTTCAAATAATTCGAATAGTTCATTATTCGAATACCTTACTATTCGAATACCTCACTATTCGAATACGTTACTATTCGAATACCTTACTATTCGAATACCTCACTATATATTCATTTACATCAGGGAGAAAATGCTTTTAAAAATATAAAAATTACATTGGCCCTTCCCATGGTGCATGCACTTGTACATAAACCGATTAGTAGTCCGCTAATCTAAATAAATATTTACCAAAAATATTCGAATAGTGAAGTATTCGAATAGTGATGTATTCGAATAGTAAGGTATTCGAATAGTAAGGTATTCGAATAGTAAGGTATTCGAATAGTAAGGTATTCGAATAGTGAGGTATTCGAATAGTGAGGTATTCGAATAGCATTATTCGAATAAACGAATAAAAAATTCGAATAAATATTATTCGAATTACGAATACCTTTCGAATAAAAGATTTTATTATTCGAATAATTTTTATTCGAATAGTCCCACCCCTAATACGTATGATGTGATGTTAAAATACACAGGTCGACAATGTTTTGTCCTATAAAAGTGTAGGGTCATTTCCGAAGTAATTTTTTGCGTAGAATCCGAATCCGGGGTTTAAATTGCTCTATCACGTCAGGATTTTGAGATATCCTAACCTAAAAGTGCAAAAAACGCTGTTTTTGCCCATTTTTGAGGTTATGTAGCTATGCAGATTTTGCTCTTCATAAAAAAGTAAACATAGTATTTTGAAGTATAAGTCTTCCTATTTTAAATTCCGTTGAGTTTGCTCGAATATCTTTATTTTTCACTGAGATATCGCATTTTGAAGTTTCCATGTTTGTGAATTTTTCGATATTCGAAAATCCATTGAGATAACATGAGACGTGATACGGTCGATTACATAGTCGCACAAAAAAAAAAAAAAATAAATAACTAATAAATAAATAAAATAAAAAACTATTTAGCTCTTTGGGGGCGATTGTCGGCATATAGTCGTCCAAACCGGTTTACCGTTACGCCCAAATTAGTTCGTAGCTATAAGGTTGTCGCGAGCCTGACTGTCGTTCTGAGCGATATGATAACAGGTATAGTAATGATATGACATAGGTGTTGTAAAAGAGTCACGTTTTTATTCAAAGACATTAGGGGCCATTAGCGATGAAGTCTTATCTTCCTTATAATGTAAACTTACAAAGCTAGGCGACGATGGAGTTCGAACGAATTTCAGTTCTTCGATACAGTCTCTCAGTGTCGCTGCCAGAGGAACCAGCAAGCTTTTAACATATTTTATCCTACGCACGATAGTGACAGTTCCAACGAATATTACTTGCAATCTGATAAAACGGAAGATGACGGCATTACTTCGTCAAGTGGAAGTGAAATCCGTGCTATAAGGAATCCACTCAGGCATTTAAAAATTAGCAGTGATAACAGTTTGTTTATAATTATGTTTTGATTTTATGAAACATTTTCTTGTGTTAAATAAAGTCTTAGTTTTTATAACGTTCAACGTATTTATTTTCTTTACGGCGCACTCCAATACCTCTCGTCCTCAGCGACGCTCGCCCGTAGAGCGGCTCCGTCGCCGAACGGTTAAAAGTAAAAATATTTGCAACATTAACAAGAGATTTGAACCCACAAGCGAGCTTGGTAGCCCGAGAGAGCCTGTAGATGATGATGCAACTGATGTTACCTGTCATATCCGACCGACTGTCGCAGATCCCACTGGCATTAGGAAGAAGGGACTGTATGCAGGTGGTTGGACTGAGGACGGGCCACTTTCTATTGGCGAAACACATGGAAAAGGTAGGCATCTGAGACAGTGCACTCTGCCCAGCAAGTGGATGAGACAGCGCACCACTTTGTGTGCGTCTGCCCGGCCTTCGATCGCATAAGGTTTGAAGTCTTGGGCCCTCTATATGTTTTAAGAAGCGACCACCTTGGATCCTTGGCATCACAACATCTACTCAGATTTCTTAGGAGGTTGGGAGATTTAAAGAAAATTCAAAAGGGAACCCGAGTGCAGTACAGTGTTGTTAATGTTGCTTGAGTGCTGTGCTTGCTAGATTGTCACAAAAACAAAAAAAAAAACAAAAACAAAAAAAAAAGGAACAAGAGACCGGCAATCTCAGAAAGCCTTGAGCCTAAATAAAAGCGTATCTTAATTCGAGAAATCTTCATTTACTCCAGTCGTCAGGCAGCTCTGAGATCGCCTCCTATCATGGAAATACTTGTCTAAGGTAGTAAAAGAGTGATATAAATTATTAAAAATACTTGCACACTATTTTTTTATTAATCTACTCTGGATGCCAAGAGTACTGGAAGTCAGATGAATGAGAAGTACAAACCTCATAAAGAATCTAAGGCATATGAGTTAGCTAGATTGGGCTCCTCGCTCCAAATTAGTCAGAACAAGGTCGACATACTCATGCCCTTGGCAGCATGTAAGCTCTTAATAGATAGATATTACTGTTGCAAACTCCAACTGGAAACAGTTAAACACCTGCGCTGTCAGTCGACAAACGTGGCCCGAATGGAACATATGTAGGTTGCGCTAAGAGTCTACTTAAATTAAGTAGGAGGAATCCAAGAATCTTAGTAGGTGTCGTATCTGGGCACTGCCTAATAGGAAGATATGCCAGTAGATTAAGGCCACAATCCAATGACTATTGTAGAAGATTTCAGAATACAGAAGAGGAAGATACAGTGGACGGGTGAAATTGCTCAATCGCGTTTTTTGGATAACATTCCGGATGCAGCGAATCCCAAATTAACTAGTATAGCCATCTTTTTAAAGAGAGGTTTAGAGCGAACCAAGTAGAGGAAGAATAGGATAATTCCGGTGGTATCAGAAGGTGCCTCTAACTGGCCTAGATGCATCGAAGGATAGCCACTTCACCTAACCTAACTTAAACTAACAAGAGACAGTGGGGACTTCGCTATCGGAAGATCCGATGAAGGACTATCACCACTGTTCATCGAATTTTATACTGCTTACCTAGTCTTAGAAAATACTCATGAACTCATGAAACTGTATGCGAACACACATAGTCGATTTAAAGTCACTTTCGATAGCAAGAGTTGCCTATATGTCGTGCGAGGTCTGAATTTGGTATGCCCGTTAAACTAATACGGAGGGGTATTGAAAAATGACGTTGAGCAATACCAGGAGCTCTGTGAGAATTTGAAAGGAGTCGTTTGATACCAAACGAGGTTTTAGACGGATTGACTCTCTGTCGTGGGATTTGTTTAACATGATGCTGGAAAAGATTTTGCCGCAGATCATAATCGCGCAGGCACAGTTTTTTAAAAGAGCGTACACTGGCGCACGCCGATTATACTGATAACCTTGATTGGGTCTAGGGCCTATGCACGTTGGATCATTTGACGCTCAATAACACAGGCGATGGAACAATGAGCTGTATAAACTTTATGGTGACATAGGCATTTACATCTGTGATATATAATTGACTCCTACACTCCATACTGGGCGTTTGGCCCATCATCTTTCTTATTTGTGGCACGAGCTTCTCCTTCTCGATGTTGTTTCACAAATGGAGGGACCTACAATTTAAAGCTGACTCCGAATGGCAAATGATTTTTTATGAGGAGTTTTTTCATGGCAGAAATACACTCGAAGGCTTGCTATTGCCTGCCGAGTGGCGCCCGTTATTAGAAAACAACTTTTTCTATCATTTCGAGTTCCATGTACAGAGATTCGAACCAGCGCAATTCCGACATAGACATAAATATTCTGCTGTTCGGTTGGACAGGTCATGCCGTCCGAGTGGATACACACACTCCGGCTCTGAAAGTATTGGATGCGGTACCTGCTGATGATAGCAGGCGCAGAGGAAAACCTCCATTGCGTTGGAAAGAGCAGGTAGAGAAGGACATTGCTCACTGTGGTGAGGCACCGTTTAGCAAGTGGAAGAAATGACTGATGCGCTTAGATTTATAAAAAATAATTGGTGCATACACTTCTGTTAGGTGTTTGACTGAGCTCATCCCCCTACTTGCGGTGTGTGTCTTGATGTTGCTCCACAAAAAGAGCGACCTACAGTTAAAAGCCGATTACGAACTGCAAATGGTTTTAATGAGGAGCTTTTTCATGGCAGTTAGATTTAGAATTAGGTTTGCACTTTACCCTCATGGTCGGTTGTGCGCTCTACTCATCACAGTACCTCATCCAGACCCAGTTGCCTTATTCAACTTAAGGTAGAGCTGGGTTTGACTGGGTGTATGTGTCTGTCTTCCGGTTTCAAATGGGCGAGGTCTGTCGACCTTCTGCTACAATAGCGCTGCATTCAAGGACAAGGTGCATTGGAGTCTCCGGGGATAGATCAACTTTGTTAAGTTCGGCCAAAATCGCTTAAGCGGATATCACGGTAATCAAGACGTATACGTTTTAGGCTGCTAATTCTCTTTACTCCCAATATGGTAGCTCTTTTTTCTTGCCCTTGCGCTTTTACATTTTCATACATACAAATAATACCTTTTTTTCTTGCTCAGTTACCTCATTCATCATTCGGAACCGTGTGCGTGTCAAGTGCGTGGTGCATAGAAATTTGAAAACCATGATGCTTATATTCAAGTGCGGCAAGGCGAATGTAGTAAAAACCACAAATGATGGCCAAATCTCTGCCGAACGCAGCAACATGTAGCTGACCAACAGATAAACGACATTGAAGAGCAGTAAGCCCATCACAGTTACAAATGAGTACAACAGCACTTTGCGATAATCGAGTTTTAGGCCCAAACGCAAAAATATATCATCCACCACTAAAGAATTTTGTATGATATTGAGCAGCAGGTTGCGCTGTGAGAAAAATAGAAGAAAAAAAATACATTTATTTTATTTCGTAATATTTATGAAATTTTCATCTCACTTACTTTGAAGAAAATCGAAAAGAAAATCGTCACCATTGCAATTATACCACTCAGAGACAGTGTCGCATCGCCCAGGCGCGTAATGCTGGTCTGGAAGAAGTAGCTAATGATAGAGTCGCCTTCTAGTAGTGAAAGCACAAAACACAAAATAAAAAACAGAAAATGCACAACGCCTGCCGCAAATGAGAAGACGGATGTGCGCACTTCCTTGTTGGCACTCATTCGAAACGGTGCTAGTCCAATTAATGAGATGTACGCCAGGGGGCGAAGCGATTGCAAAATGCTATCCGATTGCGTTAAACGTTTCATAAACTGCCATGCCATTTTAAAAGCGCGTCCCCAGTGTCCCCTTTGTTTTAGCAATTAATTATTTGCGATTATTGCTGAATAAATGTGCTTCGTATCCTTGTTGCGCTATCAAATTACCACATTTAATGGGTCAATGCCAGCCGGAAGTGTGACAATCGGCAGACGCTTAGAAAACGTCTGCCAGCGACGCGCACTTGTTGATTACTGGCGCGAAATTTCATAATGCGGCTAAATAGTTTTGTTCCTGGCCATAACTACGCACAATGGCAGTATTAGTTCTTGGCCATTGTGTAAATAGTGTATAAATAAAAAATATTGTTGTATTGTCGCGTCATTGATGGACGGCTATCGGGAGGCATTTAGGTGCGCCACATATCCACTTGTTGTTGCTGTCTCCTGTATTTTTGCGACTTTCATTTCGAATGACATTATTGCTAAGGGGTTGATGAAGCGGTAAAGGGGGAAAAGGGGAAAAAGGAGAAAGGAGGTTTATATGCTATGTTGTGATAAAAGGACGTTAGCTGCAATCGGCGAGAATGATGGCTCGTTATGAGTTATAATAGGAAAATAATTGACATCAATATTTTAAATGAGTGCTCGATTGACCGCTGGCATAATTTGCACTGACAGAAATCGTAATTGGATAAAAGTGCTTAAGTATGGTACTTTTATATTTTCCATAACATATTATTAACTTCTTTACACTTTTCTCACAAGCGGCCAATTTTTCAATCCCCTAGGTAAGCGGACACCTAGAGGGAGAGTACACTGTAATTTAAATTTTTATTTAAAATGAGACGGCTGCATGAATGATTTTGTTTCTAAATTAATCATGTAATTGAACTACATTTTTTTTTATAAAATTAGGCAGCACTGTTGACAAATGCTTTTTTTCTATTTAAAATTAGGTGGCAACGCTGTTGAAAAATGTTAGTGGATTCAAGTTTCCTATACCTTTGTATGTATATATGTATGACGATATATTATATGTATTAGTTTACAATTAATATATTTTTCTTATTTTCCAAAAAACAATTGGCAACCTCACATAACCTTTTTTGTTTAAAAAAATTGTTTTATTTTTGTTAAATAATATAAAATAATAAAAATCTTAATATTCAATTGAAATTTGTGTTAAATTGTCACTTTGCAATAAAATTCCAGTGGCATCACTCCGAAAACAAATTTTTTTTTGGAATACATTTTTCTTAAAAATATTTACTGGTGAGATTTATTTATTTATTTTTTAGTAGATTGCTGTTTTTAATACAAACCAGGTGGCAACGCCAGCTAAAAATAATATCTTGGTTTTGCATCTATTTTAAAATCCATGAATAAATTATTTGATACCTTTACCTTTTTATTTGATACCTTTATCTTTATAATCAACTGAATTTCGGGATCAATTTTCTGGTGGCATCGCTTTAAAAAAAAGTTGTCGGAGTAAGTTTTTCTTAAAAATATTTGTTTTGATAACCATGCACTAATGCGTATGTTTATTTTTTAGTGAATGAATTTTTTTTATACAAACAGGTGGCAACACTCGGCTAAAATTTAGCATAAACCATCCACGAATCATTAAGGTTTATTAGAAGTTTGCACTCATGACCTTTTGTGCCCCTACGAACCATAGACTTTCCGTATGTTAGATGTAAAAATGTAAAAATTGGGACAGTGGTTTTTGAGTGATGTTCTTTCGAAGAAATTTAATAAATTTTTAGACGCAGAGCCGTACACCTATATATATGCATATAATTGGCGCGTACACCCTTTTTGGGTGTTTGGCTGAGCTCCTCCTCCTATTTGTGGTGTGCGTCTTGATGTTGTTCCACAAATGGAGGGACCTACAGTTTCAAGCCGACTCCGAACGGCAGATATTTTTGTGAGGAGCTTTTTCATGGCAGAAATGCGCTCGGAGGTTTGCCATTGCCTGCCGAGGGGCGACCACTATTAGAAAAATCTTTTTCTTAATTTTGGTGTTTCACCGAGGTTTGAACCTACGTTCTCTCTGTGATTTCCGAATGGTAGTCACGTACCAACCCATTCGGCTACGGCGGCCGTACACCTAATTGGCAACGCGATATTTTGACCAGATTTGACCACTTTTCTTTTGATTTTCTAATATTGATTAGTTCTTGCTACATTCATTCTACATTCATTTTACAAAAAATGCCATATAAATTCAAGTTTGTACAAGATTTATAAAAATACGAAAAACTTTCATCAAAATTTCAAACTTTTTAATCAGATTTAAAAAAATTTAAATCCCATTAAAATTTGGTGCAATAATAATCAATTTTATAATTTTTTGTTGATTTTTCTCTCTAACGGTGTTACGGATTTTCTTCATATAAAAAATTGTTCATGCATTCGTTATATGGAGAATTGGCTTATGATTGATTATGGCGTCCGGAGTTGACCCGGTTGCCCTATTTACGATTTTAATGAAGTACGCACAACTGTCGATGGATGTTAAGCTAAATGATACTCTGATTTCGACTGATAGTAACACGAAAATGTCGAAAGTTTGCTTTTTTTCTTCGTGAAACTTCTTCAAATTGGTAGTCGGCAGTACTTAGGGCAAGAGCAAAGAAATATTGCTGGAAGCAAGCAAGTCAGTAGATGACATATGGAGATCGTTCCTATGACAGTCGATTCTACGATATCGAATCGATCTGGATTTATATCCGACCAAGGACTGTCACTCCAGACGAGTGAACGATGACTGAACTACGATTGTGTTAACCGTTTCATATTACGGATAAAGTTTATTAGGCGGTTAATATCAGGACCTGCCACATCAGTATGTGTAGCAAGGAAGAGAGAGCCAATATGTCTGAATCTTAACCCCTTGAGAACAGCATAGCTAAAAGGAAGGTGCTGATCCCACCTCATCCTCCTTACAGCTGACGCAAAAGGGACTCGTAGTAATGTCGAGGTGATGAATACCTCGTGGACAATGCCCTGTAAGGGTACCCTTAAAATTCGAGAGCTGAGGTTTTGTTAACCTTTGGAGCTCCCTTGGGTTCCTCCGATTCATCGATAGTCAGCAGGATCTCGCGACCTTACAAGTTTGTATACTTGCCGAGTATTTTCGTATAGGTATTTTCGATTTTTTTTTTCAAGATAGCATAAAGAAAAATATAAAAAAACTCGTAACGGTGATCAATTAGTAAGAGTTGATAAAAAAATGTCATATGCTCTGGAATGAAAAAAATATTACCACCGCTACAGAAAAATTAATAATGAAACTGATAATTTGGGCAGAAAAAAGATAGACTTGTTTTGCCAGTTTTTTCTGAGTGTAGCATCGCTATAGCTTTCAAAATAAAACTACTCGCTGGCGCATGCAATCAACAAATGGCTATGTACGCATATTATTTAAAAAGTGACACTGTTGACATAAAAAATGTCGAAGCAATAACAAGGCCAGGAGGAAATACGGTAGACGCATACAAAATGTGTGCAAAGGTCATTCACCATATTAAAAGGATATTTTAAGATTCAATCGAACAACTTGTTTTTTTAGTACTCGTAATATGACAGAATCAAGGAGGAGTGAGTGTAAATGCATATAAGGATAGGAAAGGAAATAAAGAACAGAAATGAATCCTTTTTAAAATTATAAAGTTATTGCTCTCAGTTCCATACATGTAAAAATCTTTCTATTGGGTCATTTTGGTGTATCAAAAGTTGCGCTTAACCCGACGGTACTCGCTGGGTACTTAGAAAATACTCCTATAGGATAATGCGAAAGCGGTGAATAGGCATTATTTCAGAAAAGATGTTGGCTCTTAAGTGCGGAAAATATTGTACAAACCGTAAAAAATATTATATAAACCGAATTAAGTACTTCAAAGGCTATTATTTTCACTATAATGCATTTATTGATTTCGTTTAAAATAGTACAAATGGCTGTTTCCTGGTTGCTCGAGTCCTTGCGTAGGTAGCACAGTTCTCATCTCCAGCATCGGCACCACATTTCTCCCTATTGCACTCCAATAACATTTCCGGCATTCTATAGGCTAGGTGAGGTTATACTAGCTGGCTGAAGTTACGTAGGGACTATTTTGGTGCATAGCGATACCAGATCAGAGTCCTATTATTATTTTTTTTTTTGGCGAATATTTTTTCATTTAACTTTTTTTACTTCACAATCTTCGAAGAGGACTTTCTGTACATCTCAGCCCTTGGTTTCTTTAAGAATAGGAGAAATTTCAGCTAAATTCTTCTTCAAAGTAAGTGACATAACGTTGACGTCGGAGTAAACACGAGAACAACGAGTTATCCGATCAAAACTCCGTCTAAAAGATGGTATGGCCAAAACCAAAAGGCCAACCGCAGAAATTACCAGAATGACAGATGGTTATGTTCCAATCCTACAGGCCTTATGCTCAACGAGAAGATCAGGATAGTAGAGAGTAAGTAATGTTCCAATCCTGCAGAGGCTCCTGCTGTCATGCGTACGAAGTTTCCAGCCACTGTTACGGTTTTGGATGTTGTGAGTAACAAAGGACTAGTCATGCCACTACACTACTTAACTGAAAGATTTCTAGTGAATTTTGCTGCATATATCGAAGTTCTAGAGACAGTATTGAAAACCTGATTGATGGTGTACGTGGTGACAGTCTCTAAATTTTTCCGCAAGATTCTGGTACTTCGCACAAAGAGATGGTGACATTAGATTGTATGGCTGGAAATTTCCATGACCAAATAGCACCGAATTTATGGTGGCCCAACTCCCCAAACCATAATCCCCTGGATTACTATGGCAGTATAAAAAACAGAAGCGGTCCTCGTAACTGCGACTGCGCCGACGAAATGCACTAAGAGTCGCGTGCGTATACAGAACCGTATCAGACGACGCGGTTTGTGTTATCGCTGGAAAACTCCCAACAGATATACTTGTGCAGGAAATGGGACAACTTTATGACAGACAAGGAATAAAGGCGACAACTGTAGCCAAAGCCGCAGAACGTCTGCATTCGTTAGAAAAGTGGCAAAGCAGATGGGACTCATCTGTTAACGGACGTTGGACCTATAGACTAACCCAAATATTGAGCGGCCACGGATGTTTCTTGGAGTACCTCCATCGTTTTCACATGGAGGACACTCCGTTCTGTCCAAGCTGCAACAAAGCAATAGAAAGCGCGGAGCACGTGTTCTTCGTCTGTGATCATTTCAACGAAGAACGCCGAATGCTTGAGTTAGTCTTGTGTGCATCAAATGACTGTTGGAACGCAGTTAAAAGTTTTGCAAAGAGGATAATGCTGCACCTGCAAATCGCGAAGAGGCAGCGTAAAAGGGCAGGTGGACAGTCTACAAACTGACGACGAATCACAGACGCTTGAGTCATGTGCTCACGACGGCAAAAGATGGTATAAATTATCGCAATATCTTCCATTGTTTCTGTTTTGTTGCATATGCAAAAGAAACCTCGATAGCGTATAACTTCCATACGCCCATGTGAGAGGAACCTGGGAGCATGCCACACATACCACTGGTAAGACGGCACAGAGACATTAGAAGACGAGCCTATAATGAAGCTGACTACAAATATGGTGGACCCAGACGTGGGTGAATAGTATTCGCCCACTTATTGCACACCGTTTTGGGCCTTCTCGAAGTAATGCAAAGTACTTCCGGAAAGGGAGTCTCTCCAGAAGAGAAGGAGGGATTGTTTTAGTGGCTACACCATTCGACGCAGTTGACGACGGTTACTATAATGCGAAAAAAAACAAACAAGAAATCCGCTGGATGACTACGTATGGGGTATGGGTGGTAAAACCAATAAACTTCCTCATAACACCCTTTCTTCTCGGAATACTGCAATTTATACCGTTATGGTTAATATCAATAAGAAGCATTCGAGGATATTGCAGTTAATGGAAATTTTATTGAATGATTTTATAAATAGTTTAGATGGATAGATTATAGATTTTATAGATATACTCGTATAATAAAATAATACGTTCCAATTCCATCCTATTAAAATCTGTGCTTGTTCATTAACCTAAAATCTTTATTTTCTCTCTAACTTTCATTTTCAATTTGATAAAAGGGAGTGATTGTTCCGAGAAAATTTCAATATGCCTCGGCGAAGTTTATGAAATCCAGATATTTTCTGGTTAGCGTTAGTTAGAACTAATTATGTTTTCAATGCTTCGATTCCAAGAGAGTTGAATTTCTTTCAAACAATTCATCGGAAGAAGATGGCTGAAGACATGCTTGAGCCAGTGAATTCGGACCCAACGTTTATTCAGCGCATCTTAACAGATGGTGAGACGTGGGTAAATGAGTTTCGCAAGCAAACCAGTCAAAAGGTGGCTGAATGGTGCTATTCACATGAGCCGAAACCCAAAAAACCACGACAAAGTGAAAGTCATGCTACTCGTTTTCTTTGATTATCATGGAGTTGTACACTCGAAATTCATTCCAAATGGTGCTACGGTAAATAAAGAATATTATTTGGAAGTTATACGACGTTTGAGAGAGAATGTACGTAGGAAACAGCCCAATTTGTTGAAAGAAAACTCATGGATCCTGCACTATGATAACGCACTGTCTCACAAGGCTCATATTGTGATTACTTTTTTGACCAAAAACTCGACAAATGCCATCGAACAACAACGAACAACCTCTTGAGATTTTTTCCTATTCCCAAAACTTAAATTGGCACTCCGCGGACGCCGCTTTGAGTCGATAGACGCCATTAAGGAGAATTCGCTGACTGAAGGAGCTGAAGAAGATCTCTTCAAGTGCGTTTAAAAGGTGCTTTGATGACTGAACTAATCGTTAGCATTTCTGTATTGCTTCAAATGGAGCCTATTTTGAAGGCGACAAAATAAATTTTGATGATTAAACAATTATTTTGCGTTTTATTGAACAATTTCCGGGACTTTTTTGACGGAATGTATTTATAAATATTTTTACGAGTTTCTGCAAAAAATTCGTAATTATAAACATTAAACTTTACTTCGAATTGACTGTACTTATGCATTCATACATATCCATATTACGAATTTATTTATTTGCTCTAAAAGTTTTTGGTACAAATATAATTTAAAATTAACATTTACATTTACATTTTAATATATAATATTTAACAATACTTAGAAAAGGCTAATAGTAAGAAATAAATACTAAAATACTTCGCAATACATTACAACGTACACATGTATATACAAAAGCGTCCTTTCGATTATTCCAATATTTAGTGAGTTGTACATTTTTGTATTTGAATTAGTAAAATTTATACTCAAGCTACAATAGGAAACGAGTGGTGCCAGGCCATATATAAATGAGTTAAATATGCAAGTACATAATTTTACAAATACCAAGCATATATTATATGAATTTTTAAATATCTATACACGACAATGAAATGTCTACATTATGGACCAGCTGTGGCATTTTGTAAGATATTCATCATAGTCGTGGTGTTCTGGCCCTCCTGTGGCGATTGATGCTCTGGCATATTAGAAGATGTGAATTGCAGAAGTATAATCAGGTAAGTCGTAAGAGCGCCACTGATCTGTAATGCAGAATAAAAATCACAAAAAATATAGAATTTTTTCTATGGAGAATACATTTGTTTATGAGGAGAATAAATAATATTTGCTTTTGCGTTCTATTTTATGAAGATGATTTGTGTACATGGAATTTACAAAAGACTAAGTAAATTTTCTAAATTAATCATCTTATCGGAAGATTTATAATTTTTGCAAATGGCGTCGTAAGTCAATCATACGAGGTTTGTTAAAAAAATAAGGTGACTTTCTATTATTATTTTTTTTATGTCAGTACACTCGTCTCTGTTTAGTTTGTTTGTGGGAGGCATAAATAAGATAAGTGTTTTGCGTGTTCGGTGATTTTCTGCCATCGCCTCTTGACTTTTCTGGAGTCTTCCATTGGGACAATTGGGCTTTAATTTCGGTATCATAATCATTTACCCATAATTCGTCATCATTTTAGGCAAATCTGGATCATCGTTGACGTCATTCAACAATTCTTGAGCGATGCTCATGCGAAGTTGTTTTTGGTAAAAATTCAGCAATTTTGGAACGAACTTCGTTGCCACAAGCTTCATGTCCAACATTTCCGAAAGGATTGCATGCTATGAGCCTATCGATATACTGACCTCCTCAGCAACTTCTCTAATTGTGATTCGACAATTCTCCGTAATAATTTTCTTCACTTTCTTAACATTTTCATCGGTTGTTGATGTGCTGGCCGTTATTCACATCTTCTCGACCTTCTGTGAAAAGCTTGTATCATTTTTTAACATTTTTTTGACCCCGAGTACTCTCACCGTATGCCACTGTCAACATTTCAAGTATTTTTGAGCATTTAATTCAATTTTTTATACAAAAATGTATGCAATTGCTTTCATAAATTTTTTTCGATAGCAGAAATTTGTGGAAAACGCAAAACATTTGTCTTATTTATGCCTCTCACAAATAAACTAAGCAGGCTGTATTGAACATGCGGCCGTAAACATATCTTCGAGGCGAGTGTACCAACATAAAAAAAAAAATAATCGAAAGTCAAATGTGCGTAGCCCGCGAAATTTGTAAATTCCCCTTATTTTTTGAACAAACCTCGTACGCACAAATGGAGCGCATAAAGGTCAAAATAAAGATTTCCAACGTTCGAAATAATTTGTTTTATTAATAAAAAGTTACTTAAAAAAAAGGTCAGTTTGGAATTAATTGTTGAATTTCCTTTTGGAAATTTGGCAGTATTTATGGACGTTGTTAAAGCATTTGACAAAGTGTGGCAAAAAGGCTCACTTTACAAAATAAAAACAATACTACCTTTCTTTGGAGAAAGGGCGCGTTGGGCGAGATAAATATTGGGTTGGCAACTAAGTAATTGCGGATTTCACTCATAGATGGCTTCAGTTCAATTTTTAGGTTTGCAGACGTAGTTCAAATGTATCTAAATAACACTTTGTTGTTTGATTGTTGGCAATTCAGCCTTGAATCAGTTGAAAAATGGAAAAACAAAAAGAACATTTTCGTCATATTTTGCTTTTTTACTTCCGCAAAGGGAAAACCGCATAGCAAGCTTATAAAAAGTGATGTGCTGTTTATGGTAACGGAGCCTTAAACGAACGGCAGTGTCAAAATTGGTATGCCAAATTTCGTTCTGGTAATTTTTCACTCAAAGGTGCAAAACGCTCTGGTCGCCCAGTTAAACTTGATGACGCCCCAATCAAAGCAATAATCGATTCGGATCGCTACAGTACAACACGTGAGATTGCAGAGAAGCTTCATACGTGCATTGAAAATCACTTAAAACAATTTGGCTATGTTCAAGAACTCAAACGCAATTAACGCAACGCATTAACAGCTACGATTTGCTAAAGAAACGTAATGAAAATGATTATTTTTTAAAATACTGATAACTGGTGATGAAAAATGGGTTGTTTATCAAAATATTATATAATATCAAGCGGAAAAGATCGTGGAGCAGGTCAGGTGAACCAACTCAAACAACACCAAAAACTGACATTCATCAAAAGAAGGTTTTGTTATCAGTTTGGTGGGATTGGAAAGGAATTGTATACTTTAAACTCTTACCACCCAACCGAACGATCAATTCTGAGGTCTACATTGAACAACTAACGAAGTTAAACAATGCAGTTGAAGAAAAGCGGCCCGAATTGACAAATCGAAAAAGTATTTTTTTTCAAGGCAAGGCCACAACATCTTTGGCCACTCGGCAAAAATTATTGGAGCTTGGTTGGGATGTTTTGCCTCATCCACCATATAGTCCTGACCTTGCACCATCTGATAACTTTTTGTTTCGATCTTTACAAAACTCCTTCAATGCTAAAAATTTCAATAACGATTAATGTCAAATCGTACCTGATTTAGTTTTTTGCTAATAAAAACGAGAATTTTTATGAACGTGGGATTAAGATGCTGCCTGAAATATGGTAAAAGGTCATTGATCAAAATGGGCAATACATTACAGAATAAAGTTATTTAGTTCCATGAAAAAATTGCCTTTGATTTTCTAAAAAAATCCCCAGTTACTTAGTTGCCAACCCAATAATTCCCACTACGACAGAAACCGTGGGATGGGAAGCCTGCGCTTTAACCAAGTAACAGTGTCTTGTCATTACACCGCCTAACAAGTTTACAGAGACATAAGTCAAGGCCAGTTTTGCTTTGTTACCTAACATAGCCCATCTGCTATATGCCTTTTACATGAAAATAAATCTAAGCCAATACTTATAAAAAGGCAGTGGAACGTCTATATACTTTGAGCAGAGTCTCTCATGGATAATTGTGTGGATTTCCTCGCTAGGTTTTCTGCGACGCGGTATCTAGGAATGTGTCTATGACTTGGAACTCGAACGAAACTCCAATAGTTACATTCCAGGTGTAATCGCGTGACTTTAGAAATTCACAAACTGCTTTGATATCACAGTAAATCGTAATAGTTCGCTTAGTAGCGGTAGAGGTCTCCTCTCTGTCGAAGTAGGAGGCATGGAAGCCGCTTGTCGTACTCTTTCCTCCGGCTTCTATAAGAAGTCTTCTTAAGTTCAGCCCACTTCCTCGATAATGGGACATTGTACGACTTGTGCACATCAAGTACGTGGTTTTATCAATAGCCACTTTAAGTTATCGGAGATAATTTTTTGGACTGATACATGGACCTTCTGTCTAAAAGTATCTCAAGGTTTGGTGATCTCGGTAGAAAGTCTATGTTTCGACTCATTTGAAGATAAAATAAGTTAAGTAAAGAAAGCCAAAGCCATCAATATTGAGTAGAGAATAGGGTGGTCCAAAAATGCATGGGAAAAAATTTATATTAAAATTTTTATGCTGCCGCCCCCCATAATGGTAAAGAATGAAAAATAAAAAGACCCGTATTTTTTTTTTTTTAATCAGACCATATTTAATGGTGCCGCCGGGGCTTTGAAATATCCCATGTATTTTGCATGGGAAAAAAATACTTTTTCGTAGATTTCATGTAAAAACCTGGAAAATGAATATATTTTAACCGGATACCTCAGTTTCTCTTCATAATTGGTCAGAGAATAACAACCAATTATGAAATAATTAATTTTTTTGTATTAACTATTTTTTATAGAACCCCAAAAAGCCCCCATAAAACGAAAATCTAAGAAAAAATCGAAAAACAATATTTTATATTACTTTTATGAAAATAGTTAATACAAAAAAAATTAATTATTTCATAATTGGTTGTTATTCCCTGACCAATTATGAAGAGAAACTGAGTTATCCGGTTAAAATATATTCATTTTCCAGGTTTCTACATGAAATCTACGAAAAAGTATTTTTTTCCCATGCAAAATACATGGGATATTTCAAAGCCCCGGCGGCACCATTAAATATGGTCTGATTAAAAAAAAAAAAATACGGGTCTTTTTATTTTTCATTCTTTACTATTTTGGGGGGAGGCAGCATACAAATTTTTTTTGGACCACCCTAGTAGAGAAGCATTCTCATAGCTGTTCACGGCAGATGCGGAATAGAAAAGTGATGTTTTCACAAGGCTGCAGAAAGCAAAAACGCCTTTGCCAACCTCCGACCAGTGTGGTTGTCCAAAGAAAATCATACCAAACCTCAAACCTTTAATTCAAATGTTAAGTCTGTCCTTCTCTATTGTTGTGAAGCATGTTGTTTATCAGCAGAAACCGTCCAAAAGCTGCAAGTGTTTGTAAAACGAATTTGGGGGCCCAAAAATTTGATATCGAATGTCGACTCCCACCGACAATGCAAACAAAAATCACTCCCACAAGAAATGAGAGAGGGTGGAGGTGGCTCGGCCATACACTACGCAAGGGAGGCACGGAGATTAGCAGGCAAGCACTAGACTGGAATACCCAGGGACAACAGTACCGAGGCAGGCCTAGGGGCTTATGGCGCCGAGGAACTCCAATGATGACTAGACCAGACAAAGTTAGAGCGCGTTTCGTAGCAATTCCCCAAAACTTGTAGATACTTCCAGTAATGGTAGTGGAGTCAGCAAGGACAATGGCTAGGCAACCAGAGCCTCAACTATACGTGGATCAGTGAAGACATCTAAATAGAAGAAAACTGTCATAATGGATGACCCTGGAGTGGAAAAAGACTCCCTCCCTTCCCGTAAAATTGTTCCTCGATCATCAGTGAGGATAAATGATTTTAGTTCATAATTAATAATAATTAAGTGATTAATTATTAGGCGAGAACAAAAGCATACGAAGAGGAGGCAGAGGAAATACTTTCTGTCAACTCTATGGTTCTTCCATATTTGTTTACATACCGTAAAATAGAGCGTGCGATCAATATTAAAAAGTCCTGCTGCTGTAAAATTGATTTTCAAATGTAAGAGTTGCATAGAAAATTGTTGCAGCTTCTCCTTCACCTCTGCGCTCTTGGCTTTGTTGAGTAGGGCATGCACAATGCCGCCAGTTTTTTCGCTCTGAAAAAGAAAATTAACTCTTCGATTTAGTTTTCATTGACTTTTATTTTCGATTAACTACGACCTACCTTCTTGATAGCCCGATTACTACCCTCCACAATCGAGATGATCGCAATAAGATACAAAACCATCTGGCATGAGAAAAATGTCACGAATTCCACAGTCTTGAATTTACTCTCACGCTTCGATTTGCCCAATAAGGTTTCGAGCACATAATAGGCATCGAAAACGATGATCAGAAAGGCTATAGAAATGATGGTTAGGAGTTGGTAGGTGAAATATTTGTTCGCTGTAGATGCAGCATCGCAAATCATATGATGTATTTCCATTGATTCCTGGATAATCTCACAGGGATCCTTAGTGACAATGGTGTACATGGAGAAGGAATCAAGGCACTGAAGCGAACGTTGTTTGGGTATAGGCTTGACGACGCCATTATTGTCCCATTGATGGGCGAGATTCTTTAAAACCTGGAAATAAATTTTGGAGTTGATAAACAGTAATTACTTTTTTTTTAAATACAATTTATTTAATTAAATCAACGAGATTGGATCGAAAAGTAATCGGTGTAGTAAACAAATAGCTTCTTTTAGTGTGAAATCCACTTATCTGATTTTTATTAATTCTCTTCTCAGAAGGATTTTTGAGGCATTCAAGGGTGATTTCTGGGTGTGGCAAATATTTATTTTCAAAGAGTTCAAAGAGTGTTCTTTGAAGTTTGGAAAGAGTTTCTTTTTAAGTGAGTTAGGCCTCACGTTTATTATTTCATTCACTTAGCAAATATGTCTCCGCTTTTTAGCCAGCTTAAGAAATAATTTACTGCAAGCTGCAGTGGGCTCGTCTCAGCGTCCGCGAGCCACAAGTTTTAGTATTTACAATATGAGATAGTGTTTAAGCGAGTTGCGCCTAATTTCCTTCCTGCCTGTAAGTAGACAGCAAATCGCGCTTTTGCTTATCATTTCATTTGCGGAATGGATCGTATGACGATGACGCCGTAAATTGAAACCGTAAACTGTCCACATACTAAAGTCATACACCAATGCGTCGCATCAAGGAGTTCTTAACAATAACAGCGACTCTTTCTAAGAGTCTGCCGAGCCACAAGTCTCAATAAATTTATTAAAAAGTGTTTGGACGCACCACACGGGAATACTCCAATAAACCTTACGAGCTAACAAATTAAAATAAAGCCCACTAGAAGCTCAGGTAACACCTCCGCTATCCTCGTTTTCTCCACTCTCCTTAGCTGTTCAGATAGCTAGCCGCACCAATCGCTATCATTTCATTATGCTTCTACCTCATATGGAACTTTTTCAACTCAGACGTACGAAACGAATAGTTGGATAAGTGTGTTCCAACCCACTATACGGTTTCAGCTTGCCATTATACTTACTACCAGGCGTAGGTGGATATCTGAGGCACTATCACTGATTTCAATCAGTCTTCCAGATGGCATGCCGGCTACCGGTAATATGAGTCCACCTGAGCTATTAAACTCTAAACCGTCTAATAAAAGTGGCGGTTGCCGTAGCTGAATGGGTTTGTGCAATTAAAAGTACACAGATCTGAATCTCCTGGGATGAAACATCAAATGATAGAAAACATTTGCTAATAGCAGCCGCTTTTCAAACTTCCGAGTGTACCTATATAAATAACTCCTCCATGGATAAATTCCTCATAAAAACCATTTGCTGTTCGGACTCGGCCTAAAACTGTAGGTCCTTCCCTTTGTGTAAAATATCAAGTTGCTCACCATAAATAGAAGGAGGAGCTCGGCTAAACACCTAACAGAAGTTTATTTGTTTTTTTTTTATTTAACAACCAGGCGGAGGTGGAAATCTGACTTTACTATCAAACTCGTGTAAGTAAGTTTAAGTACCTCAGCTCTCAATAAAAATGTAATAGCTTATACAACTTCCTTTTATTTCTACTTTTTTAACTCTCTTCTATCTATCTGGGGCCTCATTCTCATCAAGCAGCACTCCCGGCCCTTTCTGCTACGGTTTTTCCTTGGAGTGCAGAACATTCACAAAGAATCGACAGATGATGGTCTCAGAGTTTACTTTGCTGAGCGAAAGAGTAATTCCTCTGTTTAGCGTTAGGAATTGTTTCCCTTGTTGCTGGCTTAAAGGATTTTGCCAGTGTTCAATGAATTTCTTCTTCTCCTACTTTCTGAGAAATTCGTTAATGTGGCCTTCTGTAAGTCCACAGAAAAGCTCAGAACCAATTCAAGGTACCTTTGCCTCTTATAGTGATACTAATACGCTGATTGTTTGACTGCTTGATGACAGGTGATAAAGGGTAATCAGATTGGAGGTACTTTTTCCTATAGGGACTACTGTCAAAATAAACATATACTTTTTTTCAGTATTCATTGACATTTCATCATGGAAAGACTTACACCTCAACAACGTTTGCAAAACGTACAATTCTATAACGAAAACCGACGCTATGTGAAAAGTGTTCATCACGCACTTAGGCTAACGATGAGGGCTCAGGGTTGGGCTGAAGAGCAACCCGAAGTCATTCAAGAACACCCATTACAACCATTAAAAACAATCGCTTGGTGCGGCCTATGGGCTGGAGGAATCATCTGCCCATATTTCTTCAAAGATGAGGCTGGTGTCAATGTAACAGTGAATGGCGAAGGCTATCGCGCCATGATAAACGTCTTTTTGATGCTGGAAATTGAAGGCCTACAACATTTGGTTCCAACAAGATGGCGGACGGCACTACTTGCCACACAGCCTCTGAAGCAATGGCCGTTTGCTGCCGTTTCGATGAGCGATTTATCATTCGTCTCGGCAATTTATCTTGGATCGGCCACCAAGATCGTGTGATATCACACCTTTGGACTTTTATTTGTGGAGGTATGTAAAGTCTAAAAAAAAAATATATAATTGGCGCGTACACTTCTGTTAGGTTCTTGGCCGAGCTCCTCCTCCTATTTGTGGTGTGCGTCTTGATGTTGTTCTACAAATGGAGGGACTTGCAGTTTCGAGCCGACTCCGAACGGCAGATATTTTTATGAGGAGCTTTATCATGGCAGAAATACACTCGGAGGTTTGCCATTGCCTGCCGAGGGGCGACCGCTATTAGAACAATGTTTTTATTAATTTTGCTTTCACCGAGATTCGAACCAACGACCTCTCTGTGAATTCCGAATGGTAATCACGCACCAACCCATTCGGCTACGGCGGCCGCAGTCTAAATGCTTTGTGGAAAAACCAGCATCAACACTGAGTCATAAGAAGCCAACATTACTAAAGTTATTCACGAGATACCGACCGAAGTCCTCCAGCAAGCCATTTAAATTTGGTGCACATCAATTTGAAATTTCCTTCTTTTATTTCAATTCAAAATCCGATGCCTTTAAATTTATCACTCTTTACTTTATCTAGAGCTCATATCAGAGAGTACAGAGTTGAGGACCCAGCTGAAATGCATTTGAACTTCCCCTGAAGCACAAACTGAAATTTTGCAAACGCGATTTCTGAAAATTTCACAGCAAATAGCTGATGACTAGGCGCACACAAATAACACACACTGTATTCTATTGATATTTGCTTTTACTAATACCGATTACCCTTCCTACCACTCATATAATTTTTTTATTTTGTATGCAGTCACTGAACTCTATTTAATGCCCGAAAATGTTGTGTCAACTTGTAAACGATGCCGTGAAACATTACCACTACGCCACATACGAGGATATGCGGTGAAAAGTAGCACACCGACGCCGGAAATGACGCATATATCCTATTTCTAGCCAGTATACCAAAAAAGCACAATTGAAAGTAGCCAATCGTCAAAGCAAATATAATTAGCGCAAAACGATTTGTACGCATCGCAGCATATTTTTGCATAAAAGACACGCCCACATTATAGAAACGCTCCTCCACTTTATGCATTTGCTGGATTAGCAGATAGAGCTTCTTGCGGTACAGAAAGAAAATGCCCATCGTCACCAGATTACTAAAGGTTGCATTGAATTTTTGCATAGAATCGGTGAGTCGCGAAACATCGGTTGCGAAAAAATAATGGATTATCGTCTGCTCATGCAAAATACTGTACATGAAATTCACGTGCTGAAATAGGAAACGCGAACACATATTGAGATAGCCAAAGGCAGAGGCGCGCAAGAAATGCTGATGTGTTTTCGAAGATACGCCTATGTGATATGGCGTCAGACCGAAGAAGTATGAAAATAAGAAGTAGAAACGTAAGCTGGCGTAAATGTTTCGAGGATATTGAAAATCACGTTTCAAATTGCGTAGTCCGACCAACGCATAGCGATACATTTTCGATGAATAAAATAAATACAAATAAATAATACGGACAAGTTGGCGAATAGCTTTTGACTAAAGTCGTATGTGTGAGGATGTGGAAATTTAAATGTAAAGTATGAATGAAAAAGAAGCCGTAATTGAAGTAATAGAAGTAAAGGGTGCACCATTGGCTGGTTGCTTTTTAAATCAGATTTTATTTTGGCTGGCAGTTCAAAAAATTGTAAGAAATTCACTACCATATCTCTGCGGCAAAGAGTGGATCGCTTTACGCTTGGAATATTGGAAAACTACTTACAAAGTGATTGCAGTGTTCCGGAAACTGTGGGCTTGTTAACCTATATACACCCGCTGAGTCGAAATGAGCACACTCAAGTGAGTACTTAAAATTTTTAAAGATTTTTAATAAATTAATTTGTATGATCGTATTTATTATAGCTAAGCTAATATGAAGCTGAGTTGTGTGTCTGCAAATTACAACAGCAAATATGAATAATAAATATTTTATAAGGCCACAGGTAAGTGATAATCAAATCTATTATATTTTTTTGCACTTTTACCACAGAGTGTGTTAATTTTTTCAGTGAATTGCAAGAATATATATATAATATTTTAATAAACCAATCTAAATTCATTAAAATTGCAGTATTCGGAAAGAAAAATATAACACTTTACGTATTTCCCTGAAAAAGTGGTAGTTTATTTCAGCATTTTTTTTTATACGAATAAAAAATATTTTGTGTATCGAAAAAAAAAATATTCGTACTGTTTTGAATTTCTTCTTCTTCTTGATTGGCGCGATAACTGCTTCATTGATTTTGGTCGGGCCATTCGTTTCTTTCGCGTGCTATTCGGCACCAGTTGGACATACCGAATGAAGCCAATTCTTTCTCCACCTGATCTTTCCAACTCAAAGCAGGTCTTCCTCTTTCTCTGCAACCACCGGCTGGTACCGCATCGAATACTTTCAGAGCCGGAGCGTTTGTATCCATTCGGACGATATGACCCAGCCAACGTAGCCACTGGATCTTTATTCGCTGCGCTATGTCTATGTCATCGTAAGGCTCATACAGTTCATTGTTCCACCGCCTGCGTCATCGTCCAAGCTTCCATACAAGTGCCATTCAATAGGACAGGCATGATGAGAGCCTTATAAAGTGTTAGTTAGTTAGGCGATACCAAATTCAGATATCGCGGCATACAAGTAACTCCTTTTCGTACTGTCGAATGTAGCTTTGTAGTCGACAATAAGACGGTCGATTCTCCTTTCATGGGTCTTTTCCGAGGCTTGGCGTATTGTGAATACCTGATCAATTGTAAATTCTCCAGGTCTAAAGCCACACTGATAAGGTCCAATCAATTGGTTGATGGTGAGCTTCAGTCTTTCACACAATACGCTCACTAGAACCTTATAGGCGATATTTAGAAGACTAATTCTACAATAACTGGGACAGATTGCAGTATCACCCTTCTTGAGGATTGAGCAGATCACACTTAAATTCCAATCGGCAGGCATGCTTTCATCCGACCATATTTTGCATAGGAGCTGATGCAAGCACCGTACCAGCTCCTCGCCGCCATGTTTGAATAGCTAAGCCGGCAGTTCATCGGTCCCCGCGGATTTGTTGTTCTTTCGGCGCATTATCGCTATTCTCACCTCGTTATGGTTGGGTAGTGGAGCGACAGTCCTTAGTCAACGATTAGGGTATCGGGATCTTCACATACTCTGTGACTTGCGCAGCTATCACTATTTAACAGGCTCGATAAGTGTTCCCTCCATATTTTAAATACGCTCTCGATGTCAGTTACCAGATCGCCGTCTTAGTTCTTAAAGGAAATCGCCCCAGTATTGAAACCTTCTGTAAGCCGCCGAACTTTCTGGAAGAATTTTCGGGCGTTTTTCTTGTTGGCCAGCATCTCAAGCTTCTCGCACTCATGTATTTCCGCCCCTCTCATGGCATCTCTTTCCTTCTTCATCTAAAATAAAACAACATCACTTTTTTGCACGCGTTTGGTTTAAATAAAATTAGTTTCTGGTAAGAAATAAAGACAGTTCGCTGTTTCCCCCGCAAAGTTCTTATTTGGTTCGAATGGGTTAAACAAAATTTTCGACGACTTGCATTATGTTAAAAAAAAAACAGAGAAAATATTATCGCTTCTGCCTTTTGTGTCAACAGGCTGATGCACCGTATCCCCCAGCTCACCGAACAATCGTTCTTTTGGTGATGCCAGTTGGCCATCTGCGATAATACCCTGGCTTCAGTTGTGGTTTTTTTGTTGTTAATACGAATGCTTCCACATCCTTAAGATAATTATCAGCTGACTCACAAAAACAGGATTGACTGCAGATCCAGATTTCTGCCTTTGCTTTGAAGTTTTATTCCATACACTCTTTCTTATTAACGAAGAAAAGTATTGAATACTGTTTTTTTTATTTTCGCACTTTGTAAAATATACCAATCGATGGTCCACCCTTTATTATTTATGTGTTGACGCAAGCTTCGTACTATTTGTTGTTGAGCTAAGCTTTTCCTCCAATTTGTGGTAGTTATCTTGAGAGTAACCCGTAATTGAAGGCCCCTAGAGTGTTAGGCCACTTCCGTATGGCAGAAGTTTTTTCATTTCAGTAATGCGCTTGGAAGCTCACCATTTCCTCTAGAGAGATGACCGTTACATAAACCACTTTTTCTATTTATTTATGCTTCATGACCATCAGTAGCCACCGAATCTTTGTCCTACCGAATAGTGGCCACGCACATGCCACCAAGTCAGGCGCGTATAGATTAGTTTGCACTCATTGTTGAAAGCGATTTAATCTCGTTTATTAATTAATTGTTATTGTAATCGTTTATATCTAAATATTTGAAAAGTATATTAACTAATTACTTCATACATTTTCATACAACAACAAGATTCTTTGGCATTAGCCGCCACGGTATAATAACGCGAACACAGCGCTTATATGTCGTATGTGTACAGGGTGTTTTAGCGAGAGGTTTTGCTTTCTATTTCAAATCAAAGTATAAACCAAAGGGTAAATTTTTTTATTTAATTATGGAACATGAAATGACTGGCTCAGCTCTTATTGGAACTACTCATTCTTTTAACACTAGAAATACCATAAAATGTACATATTTTAAAAGGCGAAATGGGTCACAACTACTACTATAAAAAATTTTTTTGGAATTTTCCCTTAGTTACAAATTAATAATTTGATTTTATCAAAGCTTATTTCTTTCAAAAATAACATAAAAAAGTTAATTCTGAAGCTTAGTCAACACCTCAGAAGAAAACACTCTGGGAAATCTTTCCATTACTTCGTAGCCTTGAAAATGTCTTACTGAAATAATGCAGTGTGCATTAAATTAAAGGCGGCCGCCGTAGCCGAATGGGTTGGTGCGTGACTACCATTCGGAATTCACAGAGAGGACGTCGGTTCGAATCTTGGTGAAACACCAAAATTGAGAAAAAGATTTTTCTAATAGCGGTCGCCCCCCGTCAGGCAATGGCAAACCTCCGAGTGTACTTCTGCCATGAAAAAGCTCCTCATAAAAAATATTCCCGTTCGGAGTCGGCTTGAAACTGTAGGTGCCTTCATTTGTGGAACAACATCAAGACGCACGCCACAAATAGGAGGAGGAGCTCGGCCAAACACCCAAAAAGGGTGTACGCGCCAATTGTATATATATATATATATATATTAAATTCCTTATTTACTTTCTTTTACAAAAATTTTAGGAAAGGTAGTAAGTTTATTTCTTAAAACTTGTGAAATATCTTAAGAAAATTGGGAACAAAACATTTTCTTGAGGATGTCTAAAGAGTTTTGTAGATGGAGTTTTGAATTTTTCTGATAGGTGTGAACGAAGTTTAATTTCTATAATTCATCTAGAGAAAAACAGTTTTGATACACAGGCAGTATTTATATTGTTTTGTTAAAATTTGTATATACCATATATCCTCTCATTGTATGAGTATATACGATTCCTCTGGGGTGAAGGGGCTTGGCCAGATATATATCCGGGTCGTTCCGGTAACGCAAAACCGACCGAATTTTGGACATCTTGGGCCTTAACAGGTCCATATAGAGCGAGTTAAGTACTGAAGGGCGCTTGAGGATCACAGATGAGCAAAGCCTTTTGGATACCCCTTTGGACACTACCTCTTAGAACAACATGAGAGGTCTCATGCAAATGTTCTACTTTGATTGGATCTAGACTGATTTCTTCACAAAAAGCATAGCTGATCATATTTTTGAAACATTTTAAGCTTCATTCGGAAGCCTGAAAGTATTTTCATTTATTAATTCCAGCATTGACTATATTTTCACGGCATACTAAATCTTGGAAACGACACATTGTGAAGCTCATACTTTGATTACCTTGACAGAATATCAGGTGAGTTGAAATGGGGAAGAAAATTTCTTCATTTGTAGTAAGAAGAAGAGGAATTCGAAAAATCAAACCAATAGCTATTGCTTTTTAACTATTAATACATTTCCATTCTGTTGAAGATAAGTAGCACTCCTTCTAGGCCAAAAAGGACCAATCAGCAGCTCAACTAAAACTTAACCTCAAAATTGTACTCAATGTGGGGTCAATAGTTTATTATTTTTGTTCAATAATTTATTTTGTGCTCGCAGATCACTAGATGGAATATTTTTCTTATTTACGAGGGTGCAGAAACAATAGGAAATCAAAACATTTTATCACATTGAGTGTAAATGACAAAGTTACGTTAATCTAGGTCCCGAGACATCAAAACATTGAAGGAAAGGGGACAAACTAGCAAGATGGAAATCTGCCATGCAAATTACTGCTTCATGTACCGGGCCTTAAAGCCTTTTCAAGTGCACGCACTTTCCGTCGTTCCTTCAACCGTTCATAACGTGGATTTTACCTACCATTTCTGTTGTAGAGATCTCAATTGGTCGAAGATAATTTGGGTACCTGGTCACAGTGACATTGCAGGAAACTGCGAAGCCGACGAGCTGGCCAGACAGGGGACCTGTGAGGCAATGTGCCCGAGAAAGGAGAGGATCGGGATGCCCTTGACAACCTGCGCTCTACTCCTGGAAGGATGGGCTATGCACCAACTCAGCGAACGCTGGGCAAGTACACGAATGTGTAGGGTCGCGAAGTCCTTCTGGCCACGTTTGGATAGGAGGCGTTCGAGGGATATCCTGGGGATGACAAAATGTCATCTCTCAAATTTCGTGGGCATCATCACGGGGCACTCGGAATTACTTCGAGTCCTTTTTGCGTCAGCTGTATGGAGGAGGAGGTGGAATCATCTCAGCACCTGCTCCTTAGCTGCCCAGCCTTCGCGGGACTAAGATTCAAGTATCTTGGTTCTCACCTCTTTTCTGCGCCTGCTGATATAGCATGTGTTGATAACAAAAATCTGATGAACTACATCAGCAGCACAATGAGGTTAACACAACCGCGGACATATTCAAAAATATTTTAAAGATCCACGTCACTCCGAGTGTCTTGATTCCGTGTCTTCGTGTACTTTTTTTATTTTTAATTTTTAATTTTTTATATTTTTAATATTTTTATTTTTTATTTACCTATATGTGGTAATTTTTCTCAATTTGTTTGTATTAATATAAAATAGTGGCAGCTTCAATCACAAATTAGTAAAAAATTTAAAATAAAGCCCCACTTCAAACACCCTGTATATGCATTCCCTTACCTTATTAATCAAATCGAAATGTTGTTGCAAACGCAAGAGAAACGTCGAAAACAGCACCACAACACTCAACAAAAAGACGTGTGGCAAAAAAAATGTTATCATCGCTTGAAACGTTGGCCAAATGTCATTGTGGAAAAGCATCCAAAAGCAGCTGGACATATACGTGACATTCAACGTAGTGACCAGGAACATTTTCAAGTGTGTCAACTTCATAATATACTGATAATTAAACTCCACACCGACATTGAGAAAACGTTTGTCCACATACGCGACAGTCTCACACAACGACACGATAACCCGACATTCACTCAAACTAATACCGAAGAGCGTCAACATGCCCAGCAGGCCAATGAATTTCTGCAGTGTGTCGCCAACTTGCGAAATCTCCGATTTGAAAAAGAATCCCACTATGGATGCCTGCTCCGCGAGCGAATGTATGAAGCAGTACATGAAGAAAATCACTTGCAGCAGTGTGTTGAGATAGCCGAGGCGGCTAACCCGCACCGTACGCTGGCCGTTCGCTGCATTTTGTATGCGAAAAGGTGTCAAGCCAAGCAGAAAATTGAACCAGAGCAGAGTTTGTGCTGCGCCATAGGCATCACTTGGACTGAAAAGTTCTTTCCAGAAGCGCATAATTGAAAGCGCAGTGATTTATTGCTGAAACTGAGTAGCTGCTGCGTGCTGGCTTTTGTATTTATAGTAAGGACAAATGGGAGCGCGTGAACGGCAAGTAAGTACTTTAAAATTTATAGAGTGTTGATTGACGGCTTTTAAAATATTTAGATACTGTTAATTTGTTTGAAAATTGGAAAAATTGTTTGCCTGCAAAATTTTTATTTGATTTTTCTTTTTATGATATTTGTGGTTGAGCTGAGGGGTGTCAAAAGGGGGATTCTGTAAAGGTTAAGTTTCATTCAAGGTTCAACAACTCAAGTTTTATCAACTGGGCACACACGCAAGTTTCCGCCTTAAGGTGATGATGTTGCAGGAGAAGGTTGTTAGATGAATTGGGCCAACGCTGATAGAGAAAAGTGGTTAGTGAGTGGGGTATCTCTATACAAGGTAGTATCTGATATGAGAATGCAGGCATTCAGTTCTCTACATCAGTCGGAATAGAGTTATATTTTGCGTATATACTTAACCAGCGGCAACTCTCTGCCTTTATTATTGCTGATTCCAAATAAACTTATTTTTATTCGTATATTTATTATCCCAAACAAATGATTTGATCTCTTTGGAGTTTATTTGCCTCCAGTAACCCACACCTTCCTTAGGCAATTCAGAAATATATCTCAAAAAACTCAGCAAACAGATCTAACTTGAAATGGACAACAAGACCTGACCCTCTCTTGTAGTTGGACCGTCAATGCCTTCGTCAAATGTCTGGAGTTATGGCTGGTCACTAGTTAGTGGGGACGCCTGCAGGACCGGATTACCTATATATAAGGAAGTCTAGGCAACTGTCAAGAGACTTCCCAGCGACTAGGGGACCGAGAAAAAAAAACATTTGAAAATAATTCATTGAGTGAAAATTTATTTGAAAGATTTGTGTCAATAATAACAATATTATTCCTTTTTTTATTTCAGCGATTAATCCGGTCCTGAGCGCAAGTCAATGGAATGTTCTGCTACTGCCCTGATATGGCGATCACTTCTACTTATTTGGTTGTCTGGCGGATATCCATTATTTGTTAACGTATCTTAAACACTCACCGTCAGTCAGCTCTTGTCTGCCCATGAAAGGTGTCCGCTAAAAGGAGATTAACTTCTTCTGATGCATACGATTTGGTATGGAAAGAAATTTCCGCTCAAGGGAGGTGTCTGGCTAATAGAGCTATCCATTAGGAGAGGTTACATTGTATTTATAGAAGAAACGAAAATCACAGAAAGTTGCTCAAGAACGTTAATACACGGGGCGTAAGTGTGATGTCTTCGTGGACAAACAGAAAAGTAGCCAAAATTTTCTATTTACCCTACATCCTCGCGTAGTTGTTTCAAATAACTCAGACCTTCCGCAGAAATTTAGAAAGATGTTTATCTCCAAGTAAATATACAAGTCGGTATGCCTCTTATTATCTTTTTATTAGTGGCGCTGCTCCGAGAGGATGAGATTTCGTCTGTGATGCATTCTGAAATGACTTCACATGCTTTCATTACTCCTGAGCTAAAACCCAAGGATTTCTAAGCCGCTCACTTCGTATTCCAGTACAACCGTCTTGAAAGGCACTGATATTTTGGTGACACAAAAAAAAGAAAACACAAAATAAAAGAAAAAAATGCAAGAATTTTTTTTTACATACATTTTTGTTTACATACATTTTTTTTTACTTAATACGAGCTAAAAAGAAACAAAATCTTTTTTTACACGAATTGTTTTGTTTTGACATGATATTTTATGAATTTTTTTTGAATCACATAAAGTAAATAGAGTGAAATTTTTCGACACATGTCCGAAGCGTTTAAATTAGAGTTAGGAACAGACTCGGCAAATTTTGCTCTCGCCGTTTAATAATTTATTTCTTATAATATATTTAATGAATTAAATACGAAATAAATTCCTTAGTGAACTCTTAAAGGGGTTTTTTAATATTGTTTCCCCATAATTCTATTTTTACACGAATTTTTCGGGAACGTATTTATCGGGTAAAAATAGGTGTACTCGTTAATATCAAATTTTATTATGTACTTAACTCTCTTTTATGCCCGGCGCATTGCTCGTAGAAATAAGTTAATTACATGTCCATTTTTATTCCCTACGTTTTTGCGCATTTCGCAGTGGCTGGTTAATCGTCACCAGTCGTATTAATAACGCCTCAACTTACGGGTTCCTTTCATGCTTGACCATTCTTATTAATTGCTAGTTTGTCGTGGCCTTCCTCTTTTTTTTGCACTAAGTAATTATACAGTGGCGGACATAAAAATGTAAGCAGTTGGAAAAATCACCATTTCTAATGTTGTTTTTTTATATGAAAAACACTTTCCATGTGGAAATTAGTGAGGTATAAACATTCTTCATACATGTTTGAATGGTATCGATTTTAGAAAAACTGTTTCTTTGACTTTTGATGGCATAGTCCTTATTTATTTTACTATAACTATACTTTAGATAATTTTAAGATATTTATTATTATGTAGTAAGCAAGAATTCTTAATCTAGTTCTTCAACATTTGTGGAAATCTCTTTTACTTTTAGTGACCGCTTGAATCTTAAAGGGTATACAATCTCCTAAACTCTGCAGATGTGCAGATGCAACTTTATTATACCACACCTCTTCGATCACTTTGTCCAATACAGAATGTGTTTTAAGGTCTTGTTACCTGCATCTTCATGAAGGGCCAAAGGTTCTTGATAGGGTTCAAATCGCTGTTACTTCTAGACGAGTCTAGAAATGGTGATCTGATAAATAATGCTGCTATTTCTCAAACTCAACTTTCCCATTCGTTATTCAAGGATTTTTGTTGTATGACTCTCGGAAATTCTTCCTGAACTTGGCATTTTTTGTGCTCTCCTATTCATGGTGCGTTTTGATGTTTTTCTCAAAAATGGAGAAACCCACTGTCTTATGCTGCCTACAAACGTCAGATGGTTTTTTTATGAAGAGCTTTTTCAGGGCATAAATACACTCGGAGATTTGCCATTGCCTGTCGAGGGGCGGCCGCTATTTGAAAAAAACTGTTTCTATTATTTTGCTGTTTCATGCCCACAGTTGATTTCAAACTTAGGCACTACCAAATGGTAGTTACACACTAACTCACTCAACTATGGCAGCCATCGATTGATTTACATACACAAAATTTTAACCTTTTTGCAGATTTATTTTCGTTCTGTTTATGGTTGTCAATCTGATTTCGGAATAGAAAACACCATTTTTAATAGCTCATGAGCATTTAAAGGCTTCCAGCTGTCATTTCACGATGTACCAGGGGGCTTTTAGAACTTTTAGAAATGACCCACTCGTGGAGAAAATGGCTTCCCTTTTTATATTAGTAAAAAACTATGCTCCATCGTTAGCCCAAACGTATCTTTAATAAAGCAGTGGTTTTTGGTGAATTTTTACATAATTCATTCACATAAAAAAAAAATGTTTATCATACCAATACAAAAGTCTATCATAAGCAAGGCGGATGTCCAAAATTATCTGCAAAATCTCTACTATAGCTAAACTCTTTGAAAAACTGGTTGATAATTTGATTCTCTTCCAAATTTCAAATCTCATATCGCCTTATCAGTACGGCTTTGTTAAGGGTAGATCCATTGTTACAAAATTATGTTTATTCGCAAATTTTGTCTTCAAACAAGTTGAAACCGGCCAACAATGCGATTCCATATTCACCGAATTTTCGAAAGCGTTCGGTAGAATCAACCAGAGTATCATAGTATCCTACTTAAAAAGTTGGGTTCAATTGGTTTTTACCCTAACTTACTTAAGTGGCTTGCATTTTACATTGCAGGCAGAACTCACTTCGTGCGAATAAACAATATAAAATCGGATGCCTTCAAAGTTACCTCAGGTGTACCTCACCTCGGGCCATTACTGTCATTAATCTTCGTGTGGGATGTTTTTGTGACATTGTGTTGTCTGATGTATGCAGATGACTTGAAGATTTACGTAGCTGACTGCATAAGACTTCAAGATGACTTAACAAGATGGGAAGCTGGGTGTGATGACAATTCTTTAACTCCTAATGTTGGCAAATGCCAGCTCTTGTCCTTCCGCAGACGAAAAGTTGCGATTGATTTCGATTACGAATTGGGCACTACCATCCTCACAAAACATTATGAAAAGAAAGACTTGGGGTTAATACATAACATAGGAAAATGTCGTTTTCTAAACATAAAGACTTTATGATTGCCAAGTCCAGATCTATGCTCGGATTTGTAGGTTGAAATTCAAAGGAGTTCCAGGATCTTTCAACGTTAAAGAATTTGAATTTTTCCCTTGTTAGATCAAATCTCGAATATTGCAGCATTATCTGGGATCCATTCTATATGGGCTCATCTTTAAGAATAAAGAAGATTCACTGGATTTGCCATTCATTTCCTTCGTTGGCCTTTGTACAGGGTGGGCCATATAGCGTTTGCTTTTTGAACCACCTATTTTTTTGAGAATGGTAACACAAATGACATGTCAAATGGGTTCATAATTTACTTAAAGGTTTGCCATTTACGAAATGGGACGCTATACGCTTGAACAAAATTGGGAAATATTGAAAACCTATTTCCAAAGTGGTGAGTCTTCTTCTCCTTCCGCGGTTACAGTAAATGGCGAGCGTTACCGTGACATGCTCAACGAATTTTTGTTTCCAAAAATTGAAGAGGATGACATGGAGGACATTTGGTTTCAACAGGACGATGCAACTGGTCACACTGCCAAAGTTACACTCGAACTTTTGGCTACAGTTTTTGAATTCCGATATCAATTGGCCGCCTCGGAGCTGTGATTTAAGCCCGTTGGACTATTTTTTGTGGGGAGCCATTAAGAACAAATGCTATGCGAACCATCCAAGTTGCCATTCATGAAATTGGAGCCCAAACAATAGAAAATGTGCTTAAAAATTGCGTTGACCGAATTGCCTACTGTAAAGCCAGTCGTGGCAGTCATTTGAACGATATTATTTTTCATTTATGAATGACAATGTTCAATCTTTAAAATAAAAAAAAAGTTTGAAAAAATAGTGATTAGTTTTTTTTATAGCCGATTCAAAAATCAAATTTTACATGGCCCACCCTATAGTTTGCCTGCATATAAAAGTAGATAACTTTTGTTAGCATTGCCATTTCTTACTGGATCAAATACTTTTCAATTATCCTACGCGTTAGCTCAGACTCAGCAATATATTCCATTTACCTTATTACAGGACCAATGTTAGTCGTAATAATCACGTGAAGCGGTTAGCGGTATAAGCCAGTCTAACCAATATTGTAAAAATTTAGGCATAAGTGTTAAGTGTCAAAAGGCCAGCACAACATTTTTATGACCTTTCAATCGCGATTAGAATGACTGTGTATACTTTTATGCCCACCACTGCGCGGACACATCATTTTTATCCATCCCTAAAGTTTGCTTTTAATTCGAGTTATGCATTTTAATTCCATTTTTATGAAAGTGTATTCGCTTAGTTATGTCGTTTGCTTCCACTCTCCTTCATTAAAGTAATTGATCCTTTGCATTTTAATATCATACTTTTATATTTCAATATTTTTTGCTATATCATAACTATCTAATAGATTAGTTCGAGTTAATTAGGTTTGGCGTTAGTTAGAAAACTAGGGGAAATTAATATAATTAAGAGTTAAGATAGTCCTTTGTAAAGCATGAAAGCGAAGAGGGCAAAATGCCTAGCCCTTCTAAATTTTTTATTGCCAGTTTAGTGCAGCATGGCTGATTACCTATGCCTCGGGTTAATGCCTCGGGTTATGTACACCAAACAATATTGAACGGAACTGAAATATGATATTTATTTTAACTCTAAAGAAAAATGTATACAACGCTGACTTTAAAATGGATGAAATCACAGAATGGACTTCAAACTGAATGATTCAGAATGATTTACAATGGACCATACTTACTCTTGCCATAAATTCTGTTACAAATTTTACAATGCGTTCGACGAGAGGAAATTCACAGAAAAAATACTGTTATTTGATTAAATTAAGTAAAACTAACTTCATCAAAGAAAGTATTATAATTTCATATCTATAACGGACTTAACTTGTAACAGAACTTATGGCAAGACTAAGTATATGGCGCAAGAGCTGAGTCAGTAGTTCCATCCGTAAATTTTAATTTACTTTAATTAATTTATATATATGTAAATCTCATACCAAGTTCTCATATTTCAACACTCACTTCACTTTATGGTCCAAAGCAAAAAATGCTATTATATCGGGTGTTTTCTTTAGCTGTATGATAACTATCGATATCGATAACCATGGTTTGGTAGCTGAGAATGGCAAACTGTTTTCATATTTCTGTTCATTTAGGTTTGGCACGAATCACGAATCCTTCAACGCCAGATCAAAGCTTCCTGGAAATTTGCTCTAAAAAAAAACCTGCTTGCGAAGTTTATAGAGCAAAATGTTGAAGAAGACGCCGAAATGTCGATTCGTCGTCGTTCTCAACTTGTTCGTTTTTCTCCTTCGTCTACTGGGAAAAATTTACGTAAGAATCTTGGCTTATGTGCCTATAAAATACAGCTCATACAAGAACTGAAGCCAAATAACCATCCTTTGCCTCGCATTTTTGCTGATTGGGTTCATTTAGATTTAGTATTCAGATTTATTGGTGAAGGTAGTTGAAAATTGGACTGATCGAACGGACCGTGGAACTCGTAGCTGTGGCGAACATTTGCCGGATATCTTTTTCAAAAAATAAATGCTATGCAATTTGTACCAGATTATATAAAGAAAAGATATTCCAATAATACGGCGGTCGCCGTAGCTGAATGGGTTGGTGCGTGACTACCATTCGGAATTCACAGAGAGAACGTAGGTTCGAATCTCGGTGAAACACCAAAATTAAGAAAAACTTTTTTTTAATAGCGGTCGCTCCTCGGCAGGCTATAACAAACCTCCGAGTGTATTTCTGCCATGAAAAAGCTCCTCATAAAAATATCTAACGTTCGGAGTCGGCTTGAAACTGTAGGTCCCTCCATTTGTGGAACAACATCAAGACGCACACCACAAATAGGAGGAGGAGATCGGCCAAACATCCAAAAAGGGTGTACGCGCCAATTATATATATTATATATATATTAATAAGTTTAAAAAAACACTCTTTACATATCTAAGAGCTCACAGTAGTCTGACGATGTTTTTGTTTTATTTATCATTTTAATTTCTGGAGCTCTTGAAAAACAGTCATTATATCTATTCCAATTCCTGACAGATAGTATTTCTGATCCGCTTCGTAAAGCGCCAGATAATTGTTAATAAGCTTAACATCTTTACATGGAACAATTCTCCTTTCACTCTTTTTGCCTTCAGCACTATACCATAAGTAGTGTGATTGATACTGCTTTGCATCTTCTCACAAAAACGTTCGTAATCGCGACACTTTTTCTCGAAAACGAGTCAGCACTATTTAGGTTTCTCAACCTATTGTGCAGGAAATATCGAGGATAGATCTCAGACTTCAAAATTCCAATCGCGCACGCGCTTAAGCCTAACGATTACAATTTGCGAAATTAAAAAAAAAAAAAACAAATCTAGACTTGTCTTCTTTGCAATAGTTTTTGGAATCAATTTTTGTTTTTTAATTTAGATTTCAGTTCCTAATTCTGCCACCGCACACCCTGTGTCATTCGCATACACGTTGGCAGTTCTCAAAGCGCGCTCTTTTCAATAGCAGCAGATAATCAAACCCCCATTAGCCTCAAATAAAACTAAATAAAATTATACAAAACAGAACCAGAATAATTCAGCAAATCGTTGGATCTGACTTATGGAAAGTAAGTTGGAGTACAGTTGATTCGCTTAAAATTTTCACTTTCCTTAGATTTTTGATTTCTGCTCACTATTCGACATCACGAGAGGTCCTTTAGCGTAATATTTTTTTGAAGAGCATTCGTATACCAATGCTTCATGCTAGATCTACGATTACTAGTGCTAATCAGAAGAAAATCTTGAGAAACACTGGGATTTCATTGAGTTTACTTAAATTAAAGTATTTTCCAAAAGTTACTTAAAGTTACAAAATACCTTTGCGTAAAACGCAATGCATTACATGAACCCATTAAGAATGCAGCAAAATAAATATTGCGTGACCAAGTAATAATCGATACGGCTTCTTGTATACTAAAATGCATTTTAAACAGAAGCAACAGAAAATGCATTGTAAACAGAAGTTGCATTGTTCGCAACTCACCACTTGAAAATAAATCTTTGAGGCATTTTAATTACTACGCTTTGAGAAAACTTCTTGGAAAATTTAACGTTGGTGTAATTCAAATTGAAAAAAACTTTCGGTTAGTATTTAGTAGCATTAAATTTATCCAAGGCTTCCGATACAATTTTACAACAATACTTTATGACATCGAAAGCTCTTCACGCCTCGATTAGGACCTTCGGACATTTAAAAAAAAATGAATTAATCAAGGGAATCAGTGTCTTTCAGACACTGTTTAACTTCTATACCTCGCTAGTTCCCATCAGTTCAAAGATCAAAAAGTTCCCGGAATATATTCAGAAAATCCGAAGTACAAATTTATTCCTCAAAAGTGATTTTAACGTCTCAAAGTACTCCCCATCTCCAAGGCGCCATTAACTCCGTTGGATCCAGCTCTTTTTTTCGAAATATTTCTGGAAGTTTATTTTTGTATATTCATCAGAGCCGTCTTCGATTTTTCCATTACTCGTTCCCCGTTGTATTTTTTGACTCGATTAAATACAGAAAAAACGCAGGGAGTCATATTAGATGAATTCGACAGCTGTTGGATGGCAGACGTTCTTGGTCAAAAATTCACGGATATTGATGACACCGTGCGAGGGCACTACGGTGGGTTATCATAGAGCAAAATCCACGAATTGTTTTTCCACAACTACTTTCTTTTTTGACGAATTCCTTCACATAAACGTCTCATAATACCCAAATAATAGTCCTTATTATTAAATGTCTGACTTTCTGGCAAAAATTCGTGGTGTACAGTACGGTTTGTAATCCATAAAAACCGTGAGCATCTCTTTTTTTACTGAAAAGGAGGTGGTTTTGTTTTTAGTATCGGTGGTGTCGGTTAATTCGGAGCCTTCCACTCACACGCCTGATGTCTGGATTGCGTGACGTACTCATAAACCCACGTTTCGGTTTCAGTAGTGATGCGTTTGATCAACGCGGTCCCTTTTTTGCATGAAATTCAGGCACTTTGGGTCTTGATTCATTCGGAGCTCGCGACTCACTCTCCTGATGCTTTTTTTGAATGTTGGGTTGGTTTCAGCGTTGTAAGTCATGTCTTTGGCGATATCAATGCGATCCCTTTATTGCATGATATTCAGGTAATTTTGGGTCAACTTTGCAGCAACACGGCACAAATCGTAATCGCTAACTATGATACAATGTCCTAAACTGATTCAATGCAATGTTCAAGTCCTCAACCAGGTCTCTGATGGTTAATTTGCGTTTATTGATTTCATTTATTGATGTTTTCATCAGTTTTAGAACTTCAATTAGTTAAATTATAGCGGCACCTGGCGGTTGTTCCGGGAACTTTTGATCAAGATGGCATTGAAGGCTTGTGCCTCGCTTTTCCATATTTATCGTTTTTCCATTGCCAGTGACGTAGTGGATGAATTTCCAGTATCGTACTCAGAACTGCAATGCTGCGATGTCGATGTTCACCACCTTCATAATGAGGCGTGTATATGTACTTCCAGTATGGATTCGTACCACATTGCTTGACAAGTAAGTTCTGCTGCGACATTGTTTAGCTAGCATCAGAGCAGATACCTACTGAAAGCCTAAAACGATTCCCTGATAGCTTAAAAGCCAAATCTTCGAGCAAATTGGCAAGACCAAAAGAAACATCGTTTTGTTCAAAAACCCATTTGGCAACTACTACAACAACATCGTGGGGTCCGCTGAAAAGTTATTTAAATTTATATTAACAGACTTTAACCAAACTCTCACTTTTACCAACAATCGCCACCACCTATTGGCAACGAAGAGCTTCAGCAGCCTTCAGAGATCCGCTTTGTACTGCAATAATTACGTTATGAATACCCATTCAAAGTCGACCTTCACATACTCAACATATATTCCTCTTGTAAGTGAATCCCACATGCCAACAACCGTTTCTTTCCTTTCCCTTAAACCAAGTCGTCATAATTGGTGTTACGGTCTAAGCATTATTCTCTCTTCTTCTTCTACCTGGATAGCTTTTGAAGCATTTCGTCAGAAGCAGAAATACATATACTCAGATTTATGCCATTGTTCGCCGAGGGGCGACCGGTATAGAAACAACTTTTTATCATTTTAGTGTTTCATGCGCGGAGATTAGAACCTACGCAGTCTCAAATGGTACTCACGCACCAACCCATTTGGGTTGAAAATTACGAAATTCATTAATTTCTGGAGTGGTATCCTCTGTATATGCCTCTGTGGCCTCTGTGTGACCTCGATGTGAGTTGCTTGTTCTCCATAAACTAATTTAGTCTAGTCAACATCGACTACGTAAAACTGTCCACATTAAAATAAAGTGATATATTTATTTAGTTTTGGTAATTATTCAACATTTTTAGTGCTCTCTTCGGAATACCAAAAACTTATTAGCTAATGACACGGCAGCTATTCAGCAGCTGAATTTTATCACCTACTAAGTAGAGTGGGATGTCAAAAATTAAAGTAACAGTGCATTTTACCGTGTCATAAAACACTTTTCGATTAAAGTGCCGTTAAAGTGTTTCATGGTATTTGTTAAGCACTAAAGTTTATGGTCGCACTGTGTGGAGCAAAGACTTGTTCGAATGTGAAAATATTATCGACCTAGAAACAGGTTGAACTATTTAGCTGTGAACTTTTGGTTTTGCTAATTGCTGTGTTCTAACTTGTCATTTACACGGGACAGTTGAGCAAAGATACAACTTTTTGACTAATATTTACTAACACAACGGGCCTTATTTACTACTGCCTCATTGTCTTCATCACGGTTTATAATTTTTCGAAGACAATAAATTTGACAAATGATTTTACATGACCGGCCAATTCGGAGACTTCGTTCGGTTAAACTCAAAAGAACGTGCGACTCGGAGAAATCTACTTTAATTTGGAGGTTTTGGTAAGTGTTTTTAAAATATTATTATAACACTAGTTTATGAATTTTCACTTTCAAAAATGGTCCTCGACCAAAAAGCGTTTTTTAAACTAATTTGAGGTCGCTGAAATCAAAAATTAATTAATTTTTTTTTTTAAGAACGGTTTCCGAGATATTCCAAAAAAACCAGTTTTTGGGCAATAGTGCACTTATTACCTGCAATCTCGAAATAAAAAAATTTTTTGTTCCAGAAAAAAGTTAATAAACTTTGATAATTTAGTAAAAAACGTCAAAAATGCCTTTTTTTACTTTCAACAGCTGTTTTGCGAAAACTACGACTTCCATTGACACGAATTATATATTGTCATGTAGGTTATATGTGTGTCTTTCGAAATTTATGCACTTCAAAGAAATGGTAGTTATAACTGTCTGAACACCTAGGTTATACAAACATTATTTTTTCTTCTTTTTCGTTTATTTAGGAAAATTCTTTTGCTGACTTCAAACGTGGTCGTAGAGACAACGATGAGGCACAACGCAGTGGACATCCATTTGAGGCGGTAACACTAGAAAACATAAAGAAAATCCACAAAATCTTTTGAATGGTCGAAAAGTGAAGTTGCGTGAGTTAGCTGACATCGTAAAGATGTTGGTTTTATATTGCACGAGCATTTCTTTACGAAAAAGCTATGTTTAAAGAGAGTGCCGTGTTTGCTCACTGTTTTGTTTCGACAAGACTACGCACCGTGTCACAAGCTAATCACAATGGCAAAACTACATGAATTGAAGTTGCAATAGTTCCCACATCGCCAGATTTGGTTCCCAGTAATTGTTCGCAGACCTCAAATAATTGCTCGCGGGTAAGAAATTTTGCTCGAATGAAAAGATTGTGGCTGAACTTGAGGGTTAAAAGAGTCAAAAGTTGTATTGAAACGTTAGAGCGGGCTGGAATAATTGCGTTGTTCTTGATGGAAGTTACGTTGATGAATAAAGCTCATTTTGAACAAAAAACATGTTTTTTTGTTAGGCCCGTGACTTTTCAGCCCATGTGTTATATCACAGTTCGTTGCACGTACGACCAAGAGAGTTCATTTCAGTTTCTGTTGAGCGTCTCCAGATAGTGCGTGGCCTACGCACTCCTCGGTCATGGAAGGGGTTCTAAAGCAAACCTTGACTAGCAACATTGTCATCACTTCACACATCTAAGCGTATGCCCTATCCATTGCCAATTAGACTTTCGAATTTCAGTCGCCGAGTTTGATATTGTACGGAGCCGGAAAATTTGCAAAATGCGGCGCTGGCAGCGCTTGAGAAATGATGCCACAATACCGGGTTTGATTGAAAAGTAATGAGCCTTATTTTTTTAAGCAGTTTTATTAAACCTTTTGGGTTATACATACAACTAATATTCTTCAGAATAGGACCCTTGAGCGTCAATACACTGCTGGTAGTGGTCCTTCGACTGCAGGAAACATTTTTTAAACTCATCCGCCAGAATCGCGTTCAATTCGGCTGTCACAGTTTTTTGGATCGCCTCGATGGAGTCGAAACGCCTCCCCTTCAGCTTTCTTTTCAGGCGTGGGAACAAGAAGAAGTCCGGAGGTGAAAGGTCTGGGCTGTAGGGAGGGTAGAGAAGCACCGGAACCCACATCTTGGCCAATGCAGAGGTGCAAAGGAAGGCGGTGTGCGCCGGCGCATTGTCGTGTTCCAGCCGAAGGAGCACTTCTTTGTAAAATGCCGCGTTTACACTGCTTCCTGGAGGTACAAACAGTTTAGCTTTACGCAAAATTTGTTCGAGTAATGTTGCTCCAACGATCGCTGCATTTTCGCCATTGCAACATCCTAACACACTTTTAAAACAGCCTTCACGCGCGGAGCGATGTGTACTGCACCGCTGTTGCCAGCGAATCGGGACCGGTTTCTAGGGGAAGGGGAAGGTCCAACGATCATTTTCCCCTACCAGCCGATTCGGTTGATCGCTTGGCAGACGCTCCGCGCGGGAAGGCTCATTACTTTTCAATCAAACCTTGTAGACCAGAACGGATTGTTCCTACTGTTAACTGTTACCAAGATATTGTATTGAATCGAGGGATTAAAGATTTTACTCACAATGCTTTGTTTCGCCCGTTTCATTGGCGCCATTGGTGGGGTTTTATTTAATGCTTACCCTCCATAAAATAAGCAAACCCCATAAACAGAAAAGGTGTGTAAGGCACAGCTGTAGAAAAAATATAATCACTAACTTTTGTTTGTGCCACTGCCACACCACCTCTTTTGCACACTATCAGTTCTCCATCTCACCTTATTCAACATCACCAGCCGCATTTCCAACAGCTTCACGATGCCTTGAAACATCGCTGTGGCAATCGAGATGACTGTATGCTGCAGCGTAAAAACTATGTAAAGCGGCGTTGACGGTTCCAAATTGGCCGATTTCAGCAAAATAAAATTACCACACGAATACACAGTGTCCACAGCAAACACCACCAACAAACTAAAATAACAATAACGCAACACTTTACTATACAGAATTTGCACACCAACACTGCGCAGTAGAACATCCATATCCTGCATGGTACGCAAGCTATGTTGGAGCAGATGTCTGGGAAGTATAGCCGTGAAATAGATGACGGTAATGCCGATAAGACCACTCACAATCTGCATTGTGTCGCCGAAACGCGATATGCGCGAATGAAAAAAATAACTCGCGACCGTTTCGAAATCATTCAACAACGTAAGCACATAACAGGCCACATAAACGGTGATGTGTATCAAAGTATTGAGATAACCACACATCGACTCCTTCAACTTCTTATTCCCAGCACCATCACTTTTAATAAAGAACGGCGTGAGGCCATGCCAAAAGGAGACCACAAAGAGTGGCTGTACACTTTCGTACAGCTGTTGCGCGTGGAAGAACCGACGCAAGCCGCTGACACGTTGTGGATGCATGGCGCACGCTTCTTGCGCCTCAATACTATTCATGTCTTCGTCCATTCGCGTTGAATGCGCTACGCTAACTGGCCAAGCGTTGGCGTGTTGTTGTGACTTTTTAACCTAAGCGCCAATGTCAATAGTGCGGCAGGATAGTCGCCGCTGTATCCGTGTGTGTGTGCGCGCGTGAGTGACCCTCGACGACATTCTCAGTTTTCTCCATTTCTAATGGATTGTAGTGTATAACCGTTTTTTTTCTACTAATAATGCATAGAAATTTCATATGCAAATTAGTGCTGTTAGTTGAGTCTCTGTTTGGTTGAGTGTCGATTGTTTTAACTGGCCCACCTGTTGTTGCGGCTCACACCACACGGCACCACACCCACCAGTGGCTAAACGGGCAACTCGCAGGATTGCCAACTACATTTGTTTGGACTACCAATACGTACTACCACGAATGCTCGGTGGCTGAGGAATTGAGCCACAAATGTGTATCGACTTGTTGCTCTTTTAATCGCCCATCGCGGCAACATTTACACGCATTCACGTGTAAGGCAATTTCCGTATGAGTAAATGTTTATTAAATTAATTTATTTCGTCGATACATTTCAATTAACAGCTGTGCTACACACTTTTCTATACATGAAAGCCTGTATTTGATCAGAGCAAATATAAAAATAAAATAAAAACAAATTTATTGTCCACTGCTCTTTGTTAATTGATGAAGCCTAGTCTCTCTCTCTACATCCCCCTACTTTTCCATATTTATTCTATAGACCATAGAACCCTGTTGCTCGGTGTGCGGCAGGTTCAAGTACTATCAGTTAGATGAGAAACATTCTTTGGCCGTCTGTCTGCTGGTTGGTAAATATTTAATCAACATTTGCTCGGACATGTTTTTGTTTTTAATGTGCAATCATTTGTATTTGGTAATTATGTAAATATGTGTGTATGTATACGTGTATGTACATAATTATTTATATCTCACTAACACCTAAAGGCTGCACTCCTATATATAAAAGCACACGAAAAGAGGTCAAAGTTCGCAGAATGGAGAGGTTCGGTGAGTCGATGGGGATGTTTTTTGCTGAATAATATTTTCAACCCAATATAACTAAGAAAATTTACTTTCAGCCACAAAAATGTTCAAGCTTTGATATATTTAGAGATAAATACAGGGGAAGTGCCTTAAGTCTACAGACAGGAGCATATTTTGTTATTTCGCAGAAATAATTGAAAAAACTATTGATGTAGTTTCTTTCAGAATTCATAAATTTATAAAAACCAAATTATTTAACTTACAAGAAAACTAACAAAACAAAAAAAATGGCATGACAAAAGTCTACATACTTCCATCTGCTTTGGTTCACTCAAGCAAAACAAGCATAGAGAAACTAGCTGTAAAATACCGTTGTTTGAAAATTTCAGTTGATAAATCGTCGTAGCTCTTACATGCATGTGATTGTTTATTTCATCCGAGGCTTTCTTGTCGTTTTCATTGGGGAAGGATTTTTACGTGGAGGAGAAGAAATAATGCGGATATGAAAATGAAAAATTTTATACTGTCAAGAACGGTGGAGGTAGCGTAAGGGCTTGGGGAGCTATAGCTGCATCTGGCGTTGGGAAAACGACCTTTATTGAAGGTATTATGGACCAATATAAATATAAAAATATGCTGGAACTACATTTGAGGTTATCAGTAGAATGCTTGGGCAGGCCCGTGCGCAGAAAATTTCCGAGGGGGTGGTTTTAACTCAAGTTAGGTAATCAATGAAAAAAGAAAAAAAAAAATTTTAGAGTACAGAAATTTTATTGTCAAAAGTAATAATTAGCTACATTTAGGTATGTAATAAATCAACTCTTCGAGGTACTGAAAAAAACTCTTTCAAAATTAATTGCGGATCGATTTTGACATCGCGATGTACATTGAGTGAGGCTAAGCCGTTCAGGCGATCTTCAGACATTGTTGATCTCAAATACGTTGTCAGTCGTCGCAAAGTTGAGAAGGATCGTTCATTCGTCGCTGTTGTCACAGGCAAAACTGCCATCACGCGAAGCATCTGGTTAACATTTGGAAACGAATCTTCCTTACAAATATCGAGTGCTTCAAGTGAGTTTCTTATTTCCTTTCCGGCAATGAGCTTCCGCCAAAGTTGTACTTCGTTCACCCAGATTTCACGGGAATCGTCGTGCAAAATTGAACAGTATGGTTGGAATAGTTGAGCGCAGGACTCTTCCTCGAAAACTTGTATTTTGTTGGGAAAAAGGCAAGCGAAATTTGATAAAATATTGTAGTGATTTAAGAATCGAGGTTGCAATTGTACCAGAAACGAATCAATATACGGTATGTAGATTGTTATGCGGAAATAATCTTCAGCTGAATCAGTTTGTACGTTGGAACGTTGGGTCTGTTTCGACGCAGTCCTTGGCTTTCGCAATTCAATTTCATATTGTTCGCTAATTTCGCTTCACTTGCTTTGTGAGTTGTCGTCGGCAAAATTAGAAATAGATTTAATTCGGCGACAACGTCAATTTGCAGTTTTGCCGCTTGAAGTTGTGCTGTCGTCAAAAAATCGGTTCCATAAGAACGCGTGTAAATAAAATTTGACAGATGCTGACTGTCGCTCGCTGTCGTCTATGTAGACACAGTATCACGACGAATCGGTTAAATACGCATTGCGGGAACAACAACAAACAGAAAGGAGTATTTACATATGTATTAAATAAGTATATCTACTACGTAGTCATTACAAGCTTTCAATTCGGTTTTTTATTAAGTCAGATAAGAGCTTTTAGAAAGAAAAATTCGGCGAAGTATAGTAACTGATGCAAAATCGATAAAGAAAGAGTTGATGGAAGCATGGCACCAAATAACGCAGCAAGAGCTTCTCCAACTAATTGGATCAATGTCACATTGCCTACAAGCAGTGATTGGTACCGGTGGTGGAACCACTAAATACTAAAAGTATTCAAAAAACCTAGTTTTAAAATTAATAAATTTATTTTCTAAGCTAATTGAACTGTTTGTAGACTTTTGTCATACCACTTTTTTGTTTTTTTTGCTAATTTTTTTGTTATAAAACAAGAGAAATAATTTAATTCTTATAAATTTATGAATAATTATAAATTCTAAAAAAACTACCTCAAGAGTTTTTTTCAATTATTGTGTTCCTTTTGGGAAATAAGAAAATATGCTGGTGTATGTAGACGTACGTCCTTCCTTCTAAGTCAAGCGGGAAGAAAAAAATTCATGCAAAAAATGTAGTCCTCGGATCCCTATTGAAAAGATACCATCGTTTACGGGAGCTCTTGCAGAGCAAAAACAATCGGTCGATTCACAAACGAGTGCAAATGGCCAGACATCAACGCATTTGTTCATTATGTCAGAAAAATATGCGAGCTGTGACAATTAAGGTCTGGGAATTTGTTAGCACAAGCAAATTATGTTGCGCTTAAAATTTTATTATCGACCTTCACACTATTATTAAAAAATAAATAAATATGTTAATAGGCGCGTTAGTAACTTGGCCGAGCTCCACCACTTATTTGTGTTGCGCGTCTTCCACAAATAGGTCCAAGTTGTAAGTCCAAATTTGACGCGAATCCGAACGGCAGATATTTTTTATCAGCAGATTTTTCATGGCAGAAATACGCTCAAAGGTGTTTCATGCACAGAGATTCGAACCTACGCTCTCCCGATTGGTAGTCACGGACGAACTCATGCCGAGGTAGCTGACGGAATTACTAGTATTATTTATTGCTTTTACGCCATATCGAGGGCGCTTAGTGCTACAATAAAAGATTTCCATTGTTGCCGATTTTTCGCTAAAGTCTTCAGCTGGTTTCACGTTAGATCGCTGTCAACGGTATGGAATTCAAATTGAACATATCTGAGCCAAGAACCTGTGGGTTTTCCTCGTCCGCGTGAGTCTTGAGAATTCCATTTTAATGCCTTCTCTTAGAATATTAGGGTTTCCGGAGGGTGTGTCCCAGCCATCTCTACTTTCGTTTTCTAATTTCAATACCGATGGGTTTTGCTTACTCCGCTTCATAAGTTCTTTCATGGATATTCAATTTTCCGGCCACCACATTCGCAAAATTTTATGCAGGCATCTATTGACGAGGGGCGGCAGTTCGTGCGATGTTTCTTTGAACGCCAATTAAGTTTCACAGCCATAGAGCAGCACTAATTTGCACCTTAACACTATAAAGGGTGTTTTTTATGAACTGTTAAGATTTTAAATTTACATTTGGTGGTCTATTTCATTGAGAAAGATACCTAAAAGTTGGTGTCCAATTCAGATGCTCTAGTGGTGGCAGCAATTTTTTTGCCTTACTACGAAGGAGTTACGAATCTTAGAAAAGATTATATCTTGTGATGTAAAAGACGTATGCCTCGTGAATTTATTTGAGAGCCAATAAATTTATTTAGAAGATTTATTTTACCATTTTTTTAATTTTTACACCAGACACTTGAAACGAGCGAAGTAGAGAAAATTAAAAAAAAAAAATTTTTTTCCTGTTACGTTATGCTGTTTATTGCAAAAACTGATGCGTTAACTTGAAACTAACGGGTGATTTTTTAGCTATTATCTTTTTAAACAGTTGGTTTAAACAGCTGACGCACGTTTCGTGTTTTGTTTCACTGTCAAACATCTTCTGTTCGGTCTATAATTTAACCATGAATCGTCTTACAAATGAACAACGCTTGCAAATCATTGAATTTTAATATAAAAATGCGTGTTCTGTTAAGAAAGTTTATCGCGCGCTTCTTCCATTTTATGGTCAGTTTAATCGACCCACTGAAGCGGCTATTCGAGCTATAGTGACTAAATTTAGAACCAAATTTACATTATTGGACATCAAACCACCAACACGCTTACGTAGAGTGCGAACTGAAGAAAATATCGCAGCTGTATCGGCCAGTGTTAATGATGACCATCAATTATCGATTCGTGGTCGTTCGCAGCAATTGGGCCTCTGTTACTCAATCGTGGAACATTTTGCGAAAGGATTTAGGTGTGAAGCTTTTCAAAATACAGCTGGTGCAAGAATTGAAGCCGAACGACCTACTGCAACGCAGAATTTTTGCTGAATGGGCTCTTGGAAAGTTGGCCGATGATCCACTTTTTTATCGAAAAATTGTGTTCAGCGACGAAGCTCATTTTTGGATCAATGGGTACGTAAATAAGTAGAATTGTCGATTTTGGAGTGAAGATCAGCCAGAAGAATTGCAAGAGCTACCAATGTATACACAGTTTGGTGCGGTTTATGGGCTGGAGGTGTCATTGGACCGTACTTCTTCAAAGATGCTGCGAATCGTAACATAACTGTGAATGGTGAGCGCTACCGTGAAATGATATCCAACTTTTTTTTGCCCAAAATGCAAGAGCTTGACTTGCATGACATGTGGTTTCAGCAAGATGGTGCCGCATGCCACACAGCACGCGTAACAATGGACTTGTTGAGAGGAGAGTTCGGTGAACATTTTATCTCACGTTCGGGACCTGTCAATTGGCCACCCAGATCGTGCGATATAACGCCTTTAGATTATTTTTTGTTGGGCTATGTTAAAGCTCAAGTCTATTCAGAAAAGCCTGCTTCAATTAACGCATTGGAAGACAACATTAAAGCATTTATATGTGAGATACCGGCCGAAACATTGGAAAGAGTATGCCAAAATTGAACTAAGTGGATGGACCATTTGAAACGCAGTCGCGGTCAAGATTTGCATGAAATAATCTTCAACCATTAAATTATGTGGACTGTACCATCGATTTAAATAAAAATTGCATGCATTTTTCTGAATTGTACGTGTGTTTTTTTGAAAAACTTTCCTATAGCTCTTAAAAAATCACCCTTTATTTTTACAATTATTGACAGTTGTTTGTTTAGTCTCAGAAATAATAGCAAATTTGAAACCGATTCCTTACTATTTTATTTCCTCAAGGCTGGTGGTTCTCATCAGCGAGACAATAAAGTTAGCCTTTGTAATAAACTATTTTCAATTTCAAAAGTTTTCAAAGAAACTCGAGCCGATTTGGAGAAACTCTTTCGTGCCAGAATGTTTGTCATTGCCCGCCGAGTGGCAACTGCTATTAGAAAAAAACCTTAACTATCCTTTGGTGTTTAATGCCAACAGTTACTTTCGAACACGGTCTCTTCCGAATGATGGTTACACACAAAATATTCGGCCACGGCGGTTTTCAAGTGCCCCTCAACCTCTAAGTAGTGATTTCAACATTGCTCTCAAGATTGGAAGCAGCCTTGATAATCCTCTGAAGTCATTCCATTCAGCACTACAGTTATCACTACTTCCTCGACCTATTTTACACCACCACGATGAGCTCCCTTGAGATGTAACTTCATAATGATGAATAAGAAAAATTTGCAGGAGGCATGGTGAAAATAATTGGGAAGGTATGCTCAATAACAGACCACCATTCGGATCTAAGCAAATTTGACAGAATCAGTTGGGGGCTGACGTAACAGGGGATGTGTTTACAAAAAAAACTCAAATTATGTTGGTGATATATGAAAAAAATCAACACAGTGCCACTTCGTTGCTATCTGAATAACGACTGATGGGACGAGTGTGTGAATATATGTGAAATAATGTGCAGAATCCCCCTGTGACGGGGCAGCTGAGGTTCTCCTCGCAATTTTCTTTTTCACCGTAGTTAGTGAACAAACGTTGTAAATCTATCATCCCTGACAGGTGGTGTTATTTGAGTTATAGGGCGGGAGCGGCAATGGTGAAATGACTTCTTTAGTCGAAAACTCTAGCACAATGAACGCGTAATGGGCCGGCGCCTTCTAGTTTGCTCACTGAATATTTTCCAGAACGTCACTATAGAGTTTTATATTCATTGTCTGTACGGCAGGACTACAACCACGATGAGTAATCCTACTTATATATATCGTAAAAAAAGTGATCAACAGCACCTTCACTTGCGACTTGGATGTTCTCCGTTTCGTTAGCAGCTCTTCACCATTTTCTAACTACTACTAACTTTTTGTGCAGATCTCGTGATCCTACCGAAACATCCAGGTCCCATCTCCAGTGACTACTCAACTTATCACATTTCCACCATCGCTCTGAACTACATTACAATACGTCTCTTGTAATGTAGGTCACTTATTTTAGTGACCCCACTAAAATGTTACTTTAGTTACACAAACCTAACTTCCTATCGACTTCAAACTTCTAATGAGACCATAGAAAGGACTCCTCTTTCCAGACGTCGGATGCGGTGTTGTCAGCTTTCGAGTTATAACTAAATAACAGGAACTTATTTAAGATCCACACTTCATGTTCAAGCAAGTTGAAGACGATCAGCGCGCAGGTTGGAACTTAAGAAAGTCTAAACCTTAAAGTGGAATTAAAGAGTTTGAGCGAAAGGAATTTTATGCTTGTCAATTTGAGCTCGAACTCGAAATGAAGAATGAGTCCCTTATTTTTAATAATAAGTGTTTAAACCAATTTGAAATTTTTACACTTATTTTTTTAATATTTCTTCAGAGTCCACAACTTATTTTATTATACATTTCACTTTGGTCTCCTAAAGATTTCATATTTTTTAGCAAGACCTTTCACAATACAATGTCGTCTTTCCTGACAAAATTTATTTTTTTAATTTTTTTATAGAACTGTTTTGAAATCATTAAAGTTAAATGCTTCTCCAACCCATACCCAGTAATAACACAAGGCTTGGCGTGCTCCACGCTTTACGCCACATATCCGAATTCACTTAATTACTTTATCTAGGATCACACCCACAATTCCCCTCCTACCTTATTGACTATGACCAGCCGTCGCTCAAATCCGCGTGCCATGAAGCTGAAGAGGCAAATTGCCAAGACCAGCACCGAATGCTGCAAAACAAACGCGACGCATACACAGAACGATGGCTTGACGTGCACCGAGCGCAGCAGCAAATAAACACCCGCACAGTAGATGCCGATTATTAGCGTTTTTGTGACACTCAGTAGCAGGGCGTAACGATAAATGCGCGAATACTTCACACGCACTCCAATACTGGCAAAATGTTCATCCAATTCGTTGAACACGTCAATGATGCGCCGCATCTTGCTGCGTTGCGTTAGCGCCGTCGTGTAGATGACAATGCCGGTGACAATGCCCGTGCAAATCTGCAACGTATCACCCACGACGGAGATGTTCGTGCGAAAGAAGTAGCCAACTACGGATTCGGCATTCAGCAGCGAGTTGAGAAAACAAACACCGTAAAGTGTCACATAGGCAACTGTGTTGCAAAAGCCAAAGCAGGATGCGCGTATCTCGCTGGTGCCATTGCGCCGCTTCACAATGCGAAACGGTGTCAGGCCATAAATGTAGGTGAACAGGAAGAGCGGCTGGAGTGTGGCGAAAACTTCTTGTGAAATAAAATATTGGCGCAGACGTGCGATATGAGAGGACATTGATTGAGAGAGGTGGAGGTGATGGCTTTAGTTTGATGTTTTTAGTTATTGATTGATGGTGTTAAAAATTTATATGCAAACTATTTTGGTTACTGGCCAATTATTTTGTCCACGACGCGTTGCAAAATTGATGTTTCCCGGTACCCGTGTCACACAATACTGTTTATGTGAGCTCTTTTACTGCCTGTTGAATGCCAGGATATTTGAATGAATAGAAAAATATTTGTTTTTGCTCTGAGGTAATTCATTACTTGAGCAACCGGAAAGTGGCGTATTTGTCTTGTAATCATAGCTGGCGCAATTAAATGCTATTCAAAGGGTATTAAAATGGAACTCCTGTCTGGTTTGTGCTACCCCAGTCGGTATTAAAAAGTAGCTAGTAAAGATGAAAGCGACAAGGGAAGAAAGAATATTTAGCGTTCTTCGCTAGATGTTTTCATGGAGCTATCTCCCATGAGGGTTGTTATTTGTGGCCTTGGGTATTTATAGTATTGTCAGGTGTTATCTGATGGTTCCATATTTGACTTATTCTACCATAAACGTGTTCAGTATTATACATTTATATAATACGTAATTGACTTTTATATCCTTTATTGGGTGTTTGGAGCAGCTCCTTCGCCTGCTTGTGATCTTCTTCCACAAGTTGAGGGAACAACAGTTTGACGCCGAAATACACTCGGTGGTTTGCCATTTTCTGCCAAGAGGCGACTGCTATTAAAAAAAATTGTTCTATTATTTGGTGTTTTGAATTTTGGTATAATAAAGTACAAGTTGTCGAAATCATCTCTTCAGTGTAAAGTTCTCTCTCGACGAACAAAACGAACACTTTACAAGGCTCTCATCATGCCCGTCCTGTAGTATGGCATAGAAGCTTGGACGATGACATTATCCGATAAGGTATCCTGTGGAGTGTTTGAGAGAATGATTCTACGGAAGAATTTTGGACCTTTGCACGTTGGCGACGGCGAGTATTGTAGACCATGGAACAATGAGCTGTAGAAGCTTTACAATGCGATATACATGGTGCAGCGAATAAATATCCGGCGGCTTAGTTGGCTGGGTTATGTCATTAGAATGGATACAAAGCCGGAGCGCTCCGAAAGTATTCGTTGCGGTTCCAGCTGATGGCTTATTAAGTGAACTGGGCTTGGATGAGCTAATGTGATGAGTGGAGGGTACAAAAAACCACGAGGTCAAGGTGCAAACATAAATTTCAATGCAGGTGTAAGAATGATGTGGCTCAAAAATCGTGTCGCTTTTTGAGAATTTTTCTTTTTTAGCTCTTTTCTTCCATATAAAAAATGTTGAATATTTATTACAGGCTAAATGTAAACTGTATTTAAGTGAGAGAACCTTATAGATCTGCTGTTTTGGAGTATTAAGAATGGAATTTTCAGTAATCATTTTAGTACTAGGTTGTTCAATAAGTTTTGTGGTTCGATAGGAAAAACACAATTTTATGGTTTGAAATACATTTTATTACTCAGTATAGTCTCCCTGAATATCTATACACCAGTTCCAACGATATTCCAATTTATGAATTTCATCACCTAAGTGAGAATCTGAAAGGGATGAAAAACGCTTTCCATGCATGAATTCTTTTAGGTCTGGAAACAGATGGAAGTCGCTAGGAGTTAAATGTAAAAATGCTTTTGTGACACGTTGTATTGTCCCTGTGAAAAAATATTCTTTTTCTTTAACAAACTAGGTATTTTTCACAAATTTGTTCTTTCAACGGCTCTCAAAGCTTACAATAATATTCAGAATTTATTGTTTTGCCCGTTTGTAAGTCATCCACAAACAAAATTCCTTTCGCAACCCAAAAAATTGATGCCACCACCATCCTTGCCGATTTCAGGACTCCTACTCGTTTCGGAGCCGGAGAAGACAGGTTCACACCACTCTTTAGCCTTTTTTTTTTATTTCAGATCATGGTTATACACCCAAGTATCATTCATAGTAATGAATCGATGCACAAAATCTACTTTAACTTTTCGAAAACTCTTTAAATATTGCTGAGGAGTCGCATCCGAATGTCTTTTTGTTCCTTTGTTTGTACTTTAGTCAAAATATTGCTTACACTGCCTAATGAGATATACATATATATATATATATATATATAATTGGCGCGTACACCCTTTTTGGGTGTTTGGCCGAGCTCCTCCTCTTATTTGTGGTGTGCGTCATGATGTTGTTCCACAAATGGAGGGACCTACAGTTTCAAGCCGACTCCGAACGGCAGATATTTTTTCATGACAGAAATACACTCGGAGGTTTGCCATTGCCTGCCGCGAGGCGACCGCTATTAGAAAAATGCCTAATGAGATGCCTTAGGGCTTCTATTAAATCTCTTTCAGTCGCTCGACGACTTTCCAATACAATATCTTGTATTTTTCCTACGATTTCTGATGTTGTTGCTATTTTGGACGTTCTTGAAGTTGTTCGTCTTCAAGGCTTGTACGACCACGTTTAAATTCAGCAACACATATTTCTACTGTACTAATTGATGGCGAAAAGTCCTTATACTCTTTCAATATTCATTCATGAATTTCCTTCACTTTTAAACCTTTCAAAAATAAAAATTTAATCACTGAACTTGATTTTCTTCATTGTAGGAAATACTGTGACACGTCGATACTAAGTGGCTTGTAAACAAAGAATGCGAATAAAACCGCAAATACGTTCATATGAAAAGTGTGCCAATATATGTTACAAAACTATTTATGTTAGAGGCAACGCCTTCTTTGATCGAACCGCAAAACATATGGAACAACCTAGTAGTTTCATTTAACACCTTCATTTCCGCAATAGAACACGTTAGGCAGCTATGTAGGCCCAAGTGGTTAATAGTGGAAACAACGCATTTCGAAGTCGTAAAATAAATACCCGTTATACCACGGTGGTACTACATTTAGAGTCATTCATTCTCTCTTTATTGAGCCATCTCTTAGTATTACTTATCAATCTCATTAGAGTAGGTTAGCCCTGATATCTCCCATAGTGCAAAACAGTTACAAATGGGATACAGAATTATTACTTAAAGTAGAATTGCTTTCCAACTGTTACACATAGGCAAAATCGATCTTCAATATTCGAATATCACTACTACGCATGACCTCCGACTTTCGATTTTCAAATTTCAGTTTGCTTGATCTAATTTCAGCACGAAATGTGAGTATTTTTTTAAAATGCGCATCTTTTACTCATTTCGAACCCCTCACACATGTTTTCGAGATACCTGAATATTCATACGGGAAAGAGTGCATGCTTGCAGCTATCCTCCACTAGTGAATTCAGCACTCGAGGTCCTTTAAAATTTGTTCCAAAATTTCTCGCTACTCACCTTATTCAAAGCCTGTATCTTCAACCTTGTCGAAAGCATTAGAAAGCTGAACAGTGAAATCGTCAAGTTAATGCCAATCGTTTGATTTAGGCTTAGAAATAATAGTGGCCAAGGCGGATAGGCTTCCAAGCGGCTCCAACAGGCTATCGAAACTATTACTGCAACTAAAAGAACACAGCCGGTAGTGCTGAGTAAACAAATCACATGGCGCAGCACTTTCGTGTAGTTCCAGCAGATGCCAATCCTCTTAAAATGTTTATCAATTCGCACAAAATACTCAAGTACCCACAAAAGGTGACGTCTACGTACAATATTCGAGATTAAAACCACGACTGCCGTGGCGCCACTAGCCAAAACTATACACTTTTCACCGCCATTGGTAACATCCGTATTGAGAAAGTATCCTATGTATGTGGTTTTGTAATAAACTATGGAAGTACAGCAGTAAGCGAACGAAGCTAAAAGCAAAAGCGCGATGAAATGTGCCAGTCGTGAGGTTTTCAGTGTTTTTTCGCCGTGCCGGTTTGTAACCACTACATAGGATGCGAGTCCGTGAAGTTGTGTGAAAAAGAAAAGTGGCTGTATGGACTTGTAATACTCGTCGGCGGTGAGCAGGCCTTTATACGTGCGACGAACCGTTGGCATTTTTACTCCGCGTGATTTAATTCCGAACTGATGGCGTAGACTACTTGCAGGCGCATTGGTAGCTTATAATGAAATTATGGAAAATCATTAACCCTTGAGTGGAAAATGTTGTATTAAAGGGTTACTTAAGGTAGTTAAGCGAGTATGTTTTCCGAGAAAGCATGAAAATTCTAACAAAATTTTGCTCTTTTTCCGGAGTGCAGAATCGTCTAAAGTTAACTCTGGATAATATTTATCCGCTATGAGCTTATTTGTGCGTACCCAAAAAGTAATTTTCGCTAAATAGGTGAGTAAGACCGACGACACAAAATTGTGTATTCGACGCTATTCTGTTTTTTAGCTATACTCAACTAATAGGCTGATCCGTCCGCTGAGGATCAGATTTCTTGAAAAAGATCTGAACGAATTGGTATTGAAACTGAAGCGATCATCGCTTCACTCTTAAGTTTGGCGAATGGATTGAAAATTAAGCGGTACTAAATTTATGCAAATAAGTAAGAGTGCCACATTGGCAGTCAAAATAAACCTTTTGAAGGTCATCGTTTCTGCCTTAAGTATGCCGATTGATTGAAAATTAGCCGGAATTCACGCAAATAAGCAAGAGTACCGCATTTAGAGTCAAAGCAAGCTTTACGAAGCTCTTAAGACCCTATTACACCCAGACCACCGCTTTCCCTTTGCCCAGTAATGCCATACTTCCAAACTTGATGAATAAAATGTGAAAGGTGTGGCCAATACCAGACTGTTAATCGGCTCTCGGCAAATTTGGAAGAATCCGCTGATTAGCTGACGTAACCTGGGTCGTGACAGCGGTTTGTTTACGAAAAAACTGAGATTGTGTAGGTGATATATGAAATAGATCTATACAATTTTCGCTTCTGTTATTTAGTCGTTTTTCTCCATGAGAACCTCTAAAATAAGAGGACGAGTACTGCTGCAGAGTACCCGGTGAAGTGGTAGCCGAATTTACTCATTCAATTTCGTTTTTCACCATAGCTGAAGGCCAATTCTCATGGTGAAAAGAATTGAAAAAGTGTGGCCAACAACATACCGTTAATCGGCTCTCAGCGAATTTGACAGAATCAGCTGATAGGCTGACGTTACTGCGGTCACGAAACGGTTTGTTTACGAAAAACTGTGGTGGTGTTAGTGATATACGAAAAAAATCAACAAAATGTCACTTGCTTTCTGTTCAGCGACTGATTTGGTGAGTGTTTGAATACATGTGAAGTGATCGTGTAGAATTCGGTTACCGAATCCCTCGTGACGAGGCAGCTGAAGTTACCCTATTCATTTTCTTTTTCACCATAGTTATTCGCCCAACCTTCTACATCTATTATCCCTGGCTAAAGCTGATAATCTGTCATCCTCGGAAGTTAGTCTCACGCGTTTTGTTTTCCATCATAGTGGATGTCCAAAATTGGTAATTTCTAAGTAGTTAAACAATACGAAACTTTCTGAAAAAATCCGTCTGCAATTTGGAGGCGGTATATGCTCCCTAGGTCCATAAAATAAAATTCTACCAAAATTTCAGCTGCGTTTGAGATATTATGATTTTTTAGTCTGCTCAGTCCCTTACAATTGTAATGCAAGAAAATGTGTCAGCAAAGAGTTGCAATCCACATTTTTTGCCTCTATCTCTTTTTTTCTTTCTCTTTCCCTATTTCGTCATAAATATTTGGCTACATCTCATATGTTCGCTGCTAATATTATTTTGCACTTCTACGAATTCAAATCAAAAAGGCTTAACTACGACCAATTCTCCATATCTTCTTCTATCGCAGGCAAACGATAGGTCTAGTTGGAGTTGAGTTAGAGTGGACTGCTTTTAAAAGTGCTCTTAAAAAGTCTTCTTGTCGGACAACAATTTATCTAAAAACTAGTAATTATACCAGCAACCCTCCGGCGGGCTAAAGTTCTTCCCAGCAATGCCAATATTTATTTGAAAATGCGCATTCGCGGGTTAAGAAGCTCTCGAAAGAATCTGAACATTACATACGACTAATTGGTATTCACATACAAATAAAATATGCACATGTCTGCATAAAAATCTATGTATAAATATACGGTAGTTACCACCTTTCTAAGAACACTTGAAGAAAAAATTATCCACACATGTCCGCTTCAATCATTTCTTTGAAAGCCCAACGATCTGAAAGGATTCTAAAATATTCTTTTATGAGTTTTAAACCTTTCTTTTATTTTTGATTCATAAATTTGCGCTTTTTGGAGCTCTAAATGTGCAATTTTCCATCCAAGAGGATTGTCACATTCGGTGCGTTTTATGACTCATTTTTTGTGAATTTTGCAGATTTTTTTACTCTCACAATTATGCTTTGGATGGCAGATTAGTGTTTAGTATTCCAAAGCAGTGTAATGAACTTTTAAAACCGCATTGGTTGGTGCGAGAATACCATTCGGGAGTTCGTAGGTTTGAATCTCTGTGTACGAGGTGTGTTCAAAAAGTATCGCGAATTTTGAGTTTTTCAAAAATTACAATATTTATTTATTCATTAATATCTATTGTGTACGCTTCAAGGTAATCTCTATGAGATATTATGGACTTGTGCCAACGTTTCTTCCAATCTTTGGAGCACTTCAAAAAATCATTTTTTTTATATCTTGTTCAGCTCCTCCTTCCATACCATCTTTATCTGGTCAATCGTAACGTAGTGTCATCCTTGCATGGACCTCTTCAGTTTCTGGAACAAGAAAAAATCACAGGGGGCCAGATCTGGGGAATACGGTGGCCGTGGCATCAATAGTGTGTTTTTTTGGCCAAAAAATCGCGCACAAGCAACGATGTGTGAGCAGGGGCGCTATCGTATGCAAGCGCCAATTTTTGTTTTTCCGCAAATCCGGGCGTTTCTCGTTTCTGGCGGATTGCTTGGCGCAAATTGCGCATAACTTGGAGGTAATATTCCTCATTGACCGTTTTACCCTGTGGCAAGAACTCATGATGCACAAAGCCCCTGCAATCCAAAAAAATGGTAAGCAAAACTTTTACATTCGAACCGAACTTGGCGCGCTTTTTTCGGTCTTGGTTCGTGCGGCAGCTTCCATTGAGATGATTGAGCTTTGGTTTCCACGTCATAACTATAAGCCCATGATTCGTCACCAGTTATGACCCTCTGGAGCAAATTTTGGTCGTCGCGGACAGAGTCCCACATCTCATTAGCAATGTTCATGCGATGCTGCTTTGAAATTGAGCAGTTTTGGTACAAATTTTGCGGCGTCCCGTCTCATGCCCATATCATTGAAAAAAATCGAATGGCACAAGCCAATCGAAATGTCTAGGTCCTCAGCAATTTCTCTAACGGTGATTTGACAATTGGCCAATACCATTTTCTTCACTTCATCAATTTTTTTGTCTGTTGTTGAAGTGCTCGGGCGTCCGGCACGCTTTTCGTCGTTCACATCTTCTCGGCCTTCTGAGAACATTTTGTACCACCGATAAACGATGCTTTGGTTCAAAGTGGATTCTCCGTATGACACAGCCAACATTCGGAATGCATCCGCGCCCTTCATTTCGTTTTTCACACAAAATTTGATACAGGTTCTTTGATCCATCTTTTTGAATAGGTAAGATTCGAAGACGAGCCGAAACACTGCAAGCAAAGCAGCTGTTAACAATTAACTGAACATTCAAAATATATTCGAATATACGTAACCTGTGAAAATTCAAAATTCGCGATACTTTTTGAACACACCTCGATGAACATTAAATAATAGAAAAAGTTGATTTCTAAAAGTTTATTTCGGTCAATGGCAAACCTTCGAGTGTATTTCTGCCATGAAAAATCTTTTCATTAAAGACAATAAGCGAAGGAGCTCGGTCAAACACTTAACAGAAGTGTACGTACTAATTATTGATTTTTGTTATTCATTTGAAGGAAATCGGGTTCTTTACTAGTTGTCAACAAAATATGGTAAGCATTTCTTAATAAAAAAAAAAATTAAACATTTGTAGATAAAAATAAAAACCAAACCATAACTTCGTTCGAAATTAAAATCATTATTTCAATGTGAAAATGTTTGCCCTTAATAATATGACCACCACTGTACGGGAGTATATGTAAATATACACTCATGAGCATTAAATTAATTAAGGCGACGATCAGAAACTCCATTTCGTGTGAAACCTAAATACAATGTATTTTAATGTTATCCGTTTTCCACTGCGTTCCTACTTTCGCACAATGGGGGTTGTTTGTTAATTATCACCTACATATCATCAGACAACAGGCAATAATTTGTATTTCTTTTTATGGCACACGAGTTAAGTTTGTTTACATTTCCCATTTCATGGCCATTGCTTTATGAGTAGCAAATATTCCCAAAAGGTATTAAACTTTGAGTTATTCTTATTAAAACCGAATGTAAACTATAAAAACTCACGCCCCGGGGCGAGCAAAACAGATTGACGAAGAAGATTTAGTGGTCTGCGGCATATGACGCTACATATTTTGTGTCCACTGATGTGAGTCGTTAAACTCGCGCACTTTAATTATGAATTTTACTACTTGCCGAGCTTCTGCGTAAGGCCCTAATGAGTTTGCTGTGGACCTCGGGATAGGCTTGCTCAATTACGCAGTCTAGGTCCTTAATTTCACTTTCTACGCGATTGAAGTAGAACATAAAATAATAAAAACTCTCATATCCTGTCAATTTCACTTTCTACGCAATTGAAGAAGAACATAAAAAAATAAAAACTCTCATATCCTTCGCCTAGAACTTCATTCATGAATCACACCACCTGTGCTACAAGCAGACTTCCCTAAGTTCAGTCTTTTCCAGTCGATAACCTCCGATTTTCCTTTTTATGTCATTGAAGTAGAGAATAAAAAAAAAAACTCTCATATCTTTCGCCTTTACCGCCATCCACGACACTACCTTCGTAAACCCTGTATTTTCCTGCCCACAACCTCCAAACAAAGGAGGCCGGCTAATCTGTCTTTATTCATCATCTCTCTAATCGGGGCTCCTTACGAAGCCAAGCCATCACTAGTCCGCCCGTTGACGACTGGTGGCGGCCATTGTAACCTGACCTGATTTTGTCTATTCGTCTGGCCTGACCTTGCCTATTTTTATATTTCACCCAATTCTCGAATATATTTAATTTCCTCAATTAATTTTTGATAATTTTCTCTTTAAACTTAATTAATCCCTTCTACATCTCCTCATAATCAAATTTCATATAAGAAAAGTTCATAAAATAAAATAATTTACTGAAATTCCCAATTTTCAATTTTGCCCAATCTGCGCTTTTGTAAAATGTCTGTAATAAATAATGTGCCAATATTTACACCGCATATCCCTGCACCACTCACATAATTTCACTTTCAATTTATTTTCAATTATATTACAAGTTTTCATGTAACTGTAGACGTTGTAGTTTTACACAGGGTCTCTAAAGGGTGAGTTTCAGTTTTATAAGCGTTTTTTTTAATAGCTTTCACCTTTTTTGAAAGATGTGAAATTGAAAATCAGCAAATTTGATAAAAATAGTTCGATGCCTCAAGTAGAGCCGTATAATAATAATTCAAGTCTTATACGAAAATGAAGAATCAGTGAAAATCGTAGAGCCTTGGGTACGTTTAGTCATTATAATCGTCTAATAGAGCTCGAAATAAAAAGTTAATCGAAAATTTGAGGCGATTGGCTAGGCACAAGACATATTAAAACTATCTGCGGACGTTCGTTTTGGCTGTTCAATCGAAAATTTCGCTACTCTAAGATAAAGTTTTGAAGGATGTCAGAATTTGTCATTTGAGTGGAGAGACAGAGACAGAGACAGAGGCAGAGGAAGAGACAAAGGCAGAGGAAGAAATAGAGACAGAGACAGAGACAGAGGAAGAGATAGAGACAGAGTCAGAGGCAGAGACAGAGACAGAGACAGAGACAGAGACAGAGACGGAGACAGAGACAGAGGTACCTAGTCCTGTGAGAATTTTCCAAATTCTTTGCCAAATCTGAAAATTAAATATTGAGAGAACAAATATTACTCATTCTCATGACATTGAAACCCAAAATTTGTAGCCGTGCAGGACACTCACAGAGAAAATGCTTAGTGCTATCCGACTGTTCTAAACAAGACGGGAAAATCGGGTCCTCAATGACTCCAATGGTGGTCATATGCTGACCCCCATGGGGTTGTGTCCTGTAATATTACCAACCATCAACCGAACGTCTTTTCTGCCAAGTTTTAGAATAAGTTCGATAGTTTTCTTTTCGGGCTTCTCACAAAACACTTTGCAGTTCTGCATGCATCCTGTAGAGGAACCGTTGATTCGCCTTTGGCCAATTCATCAGTGCTTTCATTTCCTTGATTTCCTGTGGTGTCCTGGAACCCGTATAAGTACAAACTCAATTCTGTTTCGCCTTGCAACATAATTAAACTTCTTCTTACATTCTTGAATAGTCTTTGAGGTTTGCTTTTCTGCATTCTACAGGGCCTTCAGAGCAGCCTGACTACCACTAAAGACTCCAATCAGTTTCCCGCCCTATATCCTCTCAATTTTTGTTGATAACAATGAGCTATAATTTTATAAAAGTACTTAACAAAAATAGTTAAAAAAAAGTAAATAAAAAATAATGAGCTTTTCTTAAAAATCACAAAATAGAAAAATAGTCACAACTGGTCAAAAAATAAAAAGAAAAAAAAAGAGAAATTAATGAAATGCAAATAAAATTAGCAGTAAGTCAAATATTACTTTCTGGTCGCTGATTGCCAATTCAGGAATCAGATTTTCAAAATTAAGATCTAGAGTTCTAATGTGCCGGAAAAAAGAGAAAAATTTATCGGATGCGCTCGAATCGAATTTAAAAAATTTGCCACGAAATTTATAATCTATAGATATAAATATGTAATTGGCGCTTACATATTCTATTGGATGTATGGCCTAGCTCCTCCTCTTATTTGTGGTGTGCGTCTTGATGTTTTTCCACTAATGGTAGAACCTACAGTTTAAGTCGACTCCGAACGACAGATGGTTTTTTGAGCGAAGTTTTTTTGATTGCCTTTACCTAAAGAGGGGAGACCGCTTTAGAAAAAACTTATTCCATCATTTAATGTTTCATGCCCGGAGATGCGAATCTGTGCTGTTCCGAATAATAGCTATTCTCTATATTCTATAGTCACACATAAACTCATTTGACTACGGCGGCCACCAGTTCAAAATAAGTGGCCTAAAACATTCCCATGTACTGCGTTTCGAGCATAGTCGATCAATGTTTTCAAATGTTTTTGACGGCGCCATTTAATGAGTGCGTGAATTGGAAGTTACATCCCTAGCTGACTTCTAGTGAAAGCTTGGTGACATTCGATTCAGTGGAAGCGAAGTTATTGCGTCAAAAGTGTCAGTATGTTTGTGTCATCGGTACAAAAATGAGTTTCGAACAAAGTGCGAATATCAAACATTTGAATTGATGAAAAAAGTTTATGGCGATGATTGTCTATCTTGTGCCAGAGTTCATGAGTGGTTTACACGTTTCGGAAATGGTTGTGAGGGCATAAATAAGAATGAACATACGGACCGCCCAAAATCAGTAATCACCGAAAACTCCACCGAAATTGTTCCTACATTTATGAAAAATGAACCGAAATCATCATTCAAATTCATAGAATCGGAGTTGAATATCTCCAAAACATCGATTTATCGCATTTTAACTGATCATTTGGGCTTACGAAAGGTCTGTGCACGTTTCGTTCCGCACAAGTTAACTGAGGACCAAAAATTGGTCAGAATTCAAGATTTGCAAGACCTCATTAAAGAGTCGAGAAAAGACGAGAACTTCCTTAAAAACATTGTATTGGTGACGAAACGTGGTTTTTCCAACATGAACCTGAAACTAAGCGTCAAGGTGTCAAACGGAAGGCCCCAGACGAGCCACCACTCACAAATCGCGTTTGGAGAAGTCAAAAATAAAGTCGATGCTCATTTGTTTTTTCCGAGGGAATTGTCCACTAGAAGTTCGTGCCAATGGCCCAAACCGTCAATGCAATTTTTTATCTTGGCGTTTGGAAGAGTTTTTTGCATCGCATTCGTCGAAATTGCCCTGGATACCGCGAAGGAGGAAGCTGGCGCTTATTGCATGATAATGCACCACCTCATCGATCCACTCTTGCGACTGATTTTTTAACTAGACACCTCATTTTAACCATCATTAGCTCACCGTATTCACCGGATATGGCTCCCTGTGACTTCTATCTATTCGGGAGATTGCATTTGGCCATGAAAGGAAAACGTTTTTCGTCCGCAGAGGCTATCCAGAAGGCTTGTACCGACATCCTGAAACACTCCTTCAAAAAGCTTTTAGATCGCGCAAACCAGTGTATCGAGGCCAGAGGGGACTATTTTGTATAAATAAACTCGGAAGTTATCAGAAGAAAGCTCCTCCCGTTTCTATGATATTTTAGCTCAATCTTGTTTATTTTGGACTTTACCTTGTATGCCAATAAACAGAAAGTAAATTTCCATTTACGACATTTGTATAATTTAAATTTAAAAAAGAAACTCGAGCTTGAAAGACCCCGTGTCTCCATATTATTTGCCTGTGCCATCCAATATTTTTTTTTTAAATCCCAAAAACGTGCTTATTAAAAAAGTATAAAAAAAAGTATATCAATTTAAAGTTATTTTTTCACTTCACTCACTTTCATCGTTTCAATGACCCATTAACTGGTCCCCATCAGATTGCACAGCATGAAGTGCTTGGCTATCTGACATTCATCACACTTTTTTACGCTATAAACACAGGTACATAAGTAAATACATATATACTGTTTGTATGTATGCGTTCAAGTGTTACTGCTCTCAATCGTCTTGTGCTTCTTTTGGTTAAGTACTTCACTACTTTCCGCTTTTCGTATTGCAGTGAAGATGGTTAGTAAATATTACATAATAATGCCGCCGATGCAATGGAGTTGAGTTTTAAATAATTACATTTATTCAAACGCTTTTCTCATCACTCGATCATAAGCGGAAAAGCGGTAAACTAATAAAGACATGCGCAGCTAAAGCTTCTTTACGAGTAGTAATGAGTTTTTAATGTCTTTGTATGAATTCGGTATCTTCTCGAATTGGTTACGAAATTTCAAAGTATCGCCGAAGTCAGCAATTTGCATAGCATTTTGTGTCTAATAGCAATAATCTGGCGTCTTACAGCTAGCATTGAATATTTGCTAGCGTTGAATCGTCACAGAGTTACTGAAGAATCTTTCTGGTGACTTGAGAATGATTAAATCTTTCAGCGTGCTGCTCCACTATCCGATAAACGTGGCTAACATTTTATTAGTTCCGGTTAAATTGGTTCGCCATTGTAATTTGTCACGTTTCAAGTGCATTCCATGTGCCCTTATGAGTATTTGCCACTGCTGCTTTTTACAGCTTAGAACTTTGTGCCACAAGCAGACGTCTGGTATATTTATGGCGCATAGAGTTATAATTATTTAGTTGTTGTTTTGAAGGACATGCGCTTGTGTTTTTAATTTTTTAGTTTTCCAGTTAGTTTTTTGAGCTAAAAATTTAGATTTTTTTCAATAATTATTTCCTTTTTTGCTGCATAAGTGATATTTAACTTTTTGTGTATTTTATTTTAAGTCTACTATGTAAATAACAGTAATTATCCGACTATGTATTTACGCTTTTGAACTTAATAGTTAAGTTTAAGGTTGCAGTTCCCCATTAATTTTTGCTGTATATAATCATTTTTCTATAATAAACGTTATTAAATATTTTAATGGGTTAGGGGTAGTCAGAGGCTCGAAAAACTGATGATTTTCAATCATTTTTTTTGCTAGTCAGTTGCTTTATGTTACAAAAATAAAAACATAGCATTAATACATATATCATTTTTCAACTTGTTGTTGTTGATGTGGTTCAGTATTTCCACTGAAATAATTTTAATTAGTGACCTGCACCGTTTTACTACCACTGTCCGCGTGTGATAATGGTTTTTTTCTAAGTCAGATCCATTTAGTAAGGTCCAAGTATAGCAGAAAATTATTTATCTCGATGTCTGAGATCTCTAAATTTCCTTCACCCCTTCCGTTTAACAGCTTCTGCAGATGGGATTGAAGGGGAGGTTGAGTCTGGCTGCATGATGCCCTACTTTCCAATGACTTGTAAGGGTTGCAGTGATGCGTGAAATGTTTGGCCAAGAGCATCCTAATAGGTTATCCGTCCTTTGGATTTCGTACGATGCCATGTGTTTTTTGTTGTAATACATGCAGTTAATTGCTCCCATCTTCTTTCAGCTCAAGCATGATAGTGTGAAGCAATGGATGCTTTTATTGTGTTCAGTGGGGTGGATACTGCCACCGCCTCTGCTATGTGTCGAACCTTTTGTTGCTAGTTGTTTCGACTTGACTTTAGCAAAATTTCAAAAAAAAAAAAAATTAATAATTGTAAAAGTTATCGCTGTTTGTGTGGAGCTCATTTCTCCAGAAGTCACTTCCGGTGATCATCACAAGTCCTTGGAGATTCATCTAAAATCAATTGGACAAGAGAAATTAGTTTTATTAATAGGTAATCTTGTGCCTGATCAAATCTTTTTTTTTCAAAATTAACAATATGGCGGCCTCAGGAAATATTTTTCAGATTTTTGACAAAAACGCGACAATTAATTGTTAAAAAATAAATCGAAATTTTTGAAAAAAAATCCTTCGATCAGGCAATAGTTTTTCAAAAGCAGTTTAAATTTTATTGAAATCTACCAAGCGGATTTTAAGTTACAGTGATCACCGGTTCAAAAAGCGTGGTTTTGAGAAAAACGCATTTCAAGTTTTGCTATCGAGCTCCGGAGCGTCCGAGCACCCTTTGTTACGAGGGGTGCCTTTTATATTTCGGGATTTGGCAACCCTGGTGTTGCAATCTGGCAACTGACAGCTGTATCGCAAAGTTTGACATTTTTTGGCTTTTACGTACTCAGAACGTTTTGTAATACCAGCGCTATTTGTGTTGTTTACAGTAACTTAAAAGATTCATCTCGGTCCAAAAATGGAATTAAATCATGAACCTTTTCGTGCGATTATTTTTTACAACTTTCGACGTGTATTAACTCAGCAACATTGCATGGATGAACTTAATTCATTTTTTGGCGATGAAGTTCCATCAATGACCAGTGTTTATCGATGGTATGGTGAATTCAATCGTGGTTGTAGTTCACTCCAAGACGAATTTCGTGAAGGTCGTCCAGAATCAGTTGTCGTTCCGAAAACCATTGATGCTGTGCGCGAACTGATATTGCAAGATCGTCATGTGACCTATCGTGAGATTGAGACAATCTTAGGCATTAGTGGGGCCAGCATACATTCAATATTGCATAAACATTTGACTGTCAAAAAAATTTGTTCGCGTTGGATCCCATACAATTTGTCAATCGCTCAAAAAAAGGCTCGTGTCGATTGGTCGAAGGAAATGCTCAAACAATACGATCGCGGGGCTTCGAAACACGTCTATGATATCGTGACAGGTGATGAATCATGGATTTACGCGTATGAGCCCGAAAGTAAACAGCAGTCGACTGTATGGGTGTTTCAAGATAAGCCAAATCCAACAAAAGTTGTTCGCGCACGAAGCACTTCCAAGCAAATGGTCGCCTGTTTTTTCGGAAAAACTGGACATGTCGCAACCGTACCACTAGAACAACGCAGAACAGTAAATTCTAAGTGGTACGCAACCATTTGTTTGCCAGTTGTCTTCCAAGAAATTAGGAAAACCAATCGCCAAAGACGGATCACTCTTCACCAGGAGAATGCGAGCTCTCACACATCGGCTCAAACAACTGCATTTTTGAGCACCCAAGACATCGAATTAATGGGTCATCCGCCGTATAGTCCTGACTTGGCACCGAATGACTTCTTTTTATTCCCGTACGTAAAAAACAAACTGAGAAGTCAACGTTTTTCGACACCTGAAGAAGCGGTTGCGGCATTTAGAATGCATGTTTTGGAAGTACCTCATTCAGAGTGGCAAAAGTGCTTCGACAATTGGTGCAAACGCATGCAAAAGTGTATAGATCTTCATGGAGAATATTTTGAAAAACAATAAAGTGATTTTCGATTATTAAAATTTGTTTTTGTTCTCTAATCCTGACATATAAAAGCACCCCTCGTAATTGCTGAACAACTCGAAAAGTATTTGTCGGATTTACTTCAAATTTTCACACAATATTTTTAAGAAGTTAAACTTTCAGAAAATGAAAGACACAATTTTTTTGAAAATTCTGACTACCCGTAACCCCTTAATAATGTAGTAACATACCCAATTAGAAATGCTGTCCGATGAAGGCGTAGTTTTTTTTTTTTTGTGTTTTTATTGTTCTGACATGACGCCCGTGAAGAGGATACTCTCTTGAGTACTGCTATACCGGCATAACATTATGCACGACTGGTAGCGTTACGCACACACTTCTGTAGCTTCACAGTCTGTGCTGGCCCATAGCTTCATCAACCATCTTCCTCCGATTCATTCTCTCTCTCTCTCTCTCTTGCTACATTCTTCCATTTATGAATGCTCATCACTTACAAGTTTGCTTCGTAGTCATCTTTCTTGGTTGGCCTCTCTTTTCCTCCTATTAGGCGTAAAGTATGCAGTTTTCTGTTTTAATTCTTTCACTTGGCATTCTTTTAATGTGGACAATCCATCTAATCCACTCTCCACGCGGAACTGCTAAGAAGGTATTACCTCACGGGGCTAGTTGTTGTTGACGCCTACGAATCTCAGCGTGTCTTCGATCATTATGAATATGTTTTACATTCTTCCCTCTCAGGGATTCTTCTCTTTCAGCATAAAATCTACAATATTTTCTCTGTTTAAGATTTTAGAGCTTTCGAGAGCATAGCGTGGGCATTCGAATAAGACTCGATCAACATATACTTTTTGACAATTGAGAATTTGCCGGTCTAACTTAGAGGAGCCGCATAGCACTGATCAATTTGTCTCTGAGTCTTTGCTAGAGCAAGGCTACGAGTTTAGGGTTCCGATGTCGTGAGAATGAGTGATATTCGTTTTCTCAAACTAGAGGATATTTTCAGATTTGCCTAAGAATCTTGAGAATTTAACACAGAACTAGCTATCTCTTTCTCTGTCTCTACCCTATCCTAGCTCTTTTCATCTGTTATTTTTCTCATTTCCTCCTTGACTTTTATTTTCCAGAGCTTTAAATACAGTAGGCTTTTTAGCCTGAGTATTTTAGGGGCTACAAAATCTTCACGGCGCTTCTTGGGTCGACTTTTTCAAATTTCAATATCTTCGCTCTCCGCCAAATCTAAGGAGATATTTTCTAAATACCCCGTGCCCCGAAAGGAATTGAGTTAGGTTTGTTCCACCATGGTTCCTTTCTAAGGACGTCGTTAGGATTATTAATGACTCATAAGTCCGTATACTCTTAGGTGATCTGTTCCACTGGGCGTGCCAATACGCGATCGAACGACGACTTTTTTCTGATGTAATTTACTTACGCCTTGCTCTACCATTGTTAAACATACTCTCTTCATGTCTTTTGCCAAAATGTCTACCAAGGCAGTGGACCATATCCCGATCATATGTAGATGACTGCACAGTCTGCTATGGCCTGGGAAAATGCTAGTGGGTATTCTCAATTTATCCTCGGGGAGAGTTATGAGTTTCTTAACCTCTTTTGGTTGGCGTAGCCCCATAGTTTGGTGCCAGCTAACCTACCTGAGCCTTAGCTCTCCCCTCCTAAACTTATCTTTGATGGTGTGATATCCCATAGCAAGGAAAGGCTCGGAAGAGTCAATGCGTCCGCTACTTCGTTCGTATATCCCTGTGTTCTGGGACCAAAAGTATTCTCAATACACTCAAGGACCAAAATGCTTTGCGCGAAGTGGTAACTTGACTTATTGCACGTACAATGCCCATTGACTTAGGTGCTCTTGGAATGGTATATATGTTTTTTTTTGTTTTGTGTAAATAGTCAGTGCATTGTCAATTGAGGAGAATCGCTTCTCTTATTTGCATTAATATTTCTAAAAAAAGGAGTCTCTTAAAAATGGGATAACTGCTGTATCATACAACCGCCATGAACATTTATATAAAAACCATCGAAATTGCCAGACATAATAGTTCCAACTCATCATAAAAAATTAGTTATAAAAATGCATTTTGCTCTTTTTTTCGAAGTCAAATAACTGACCAATTTAATCTTCTTTTCATACATATAATTTTTTATTTCTGTTTTATTTAAATCGTTTTTTCAATATTTTCTCAAAATAGCTGCAATTTACTTGGAAATTTTTGTGGCTGCAAACATTATTTTTATTTATTTTTTTTTTCAATTAAATAAAAATACCCGATTGTGGTCGAGCTGCCAGCAACATTGATGGTCACGAAAAAATTAGGGAAAATTAACCGTTAGTTGCTGCGACTTTCGTGACCTTGAACAATTAACAACTTAACTCTTATTTCACATAGCGGCCGTTATTTTCATGATTTTTTTAAATTTATTTTTTGATACTGCAATGTTGCTGTTTTTAATATTGTGGCATGTTTGTTCAACGAAGTAAGATTGTCATTATTGTATGTACAAATTTTGTTTTTTAACCAATTTCTTTATTACCATCATTTATGTTACTGACAGTTGTGCGTCATTGGTAACACCGGCACATTGTATACACCGCTGATTACCCACATTTAAAAAAAAGTTAAAAAATTTTTTTTTAAATATATTTATTACTCAGCACAGCTCAATAAATTTTAGCATTTTTGTTGTTTTTTGTTATGTGTGCTCAAGTAAAATAGAGAAAACGAACTAAAAAAAAACAATTTACTACAAACAGACGTCTATGTGCCTTTATATGGCGGCCTTCTACCCCCTGTGGCTTGCCGTCATATCATTCAAGTATATATGCATTTTTTTAATTGAAATATTTGCTTGTAATCTTCTTCTTCAGTGCTTTTGTGCTGGTCACCTTGCGGATTGCCTCTTTTTGGCTTGTTGCTTCTGCTGTTGGAAAAATTATAATGGCGACCGGTAGCGCTGTGCGCAGGTGGCACTGGCGAATAACCAAACAAACCAAAAAAAAAAAGGAAAAAAATCACGTGCTGGAGCATCTGCAGCTGAAAGTCATGAGGTATCGTACACATCTATGTACATACATAGGTATGCAACTTTGCCTGCTTGTCAGGGGCGCTTCCACGGGGGATTTATGCTTGAAAAATTCATTTTTAGTCAAATCCGCTACTACTTTTCTATCCTTAGTCAAATCGCTACTACTATTCTATGTCAGATAATTTTTGATACGAATTGAAAGTGTTCTATTGATTAGAATGTCTTTATGATCTTAAAAAATCCATAAAAAAAGACGTGACTTTCAGGTGTTTCTGATAAGAATAAGCGAAAAATTGTTGTAGCAAATATTAATGGCCAATGGCTAAAGTAATCGTCGCCTCACGAAATATGCTCGTAAGTGAGCTACTCATTGAGCATTGAGCGGCGCTTTTAAAAGGATTAAGAGTTAACTCTTCCCAGATAGAGCAGGTTTACTAAGGATTCAATTCTCCTTACCAAAATTAAATATTATATTCTCTTTTGATGTGAAATACTTCTGTACATTTTCTTATTGACCCCAAGTTACGTTGGAACACGTGAGGAAACGAGGAAAGTTGAGGAAAGTGCGATGCAAGCCAGGCCAAGATTACACTTGAGAAACACTTTAAACTGTCATTGTACATCTCCTGAGGTACTTCTACGCGTATACATCAGCTTTATTAGACCTCTTCTAATCTACATATATACATATGAAACTTCGGAAAGTACAAGAGGCAATCGGAAAATATACGGAAAAATACAAAGATTAGCACGCCTGTAGAGTATTTGAAGAGATGAGACCAGCACCCCTTAGTGAAGATTAAATATTATCATCCATCTTGAATGTCTTTAGGTTTTCAATCGCGACAGATCTCTTGGCCCAGCAAAATATAGGCGATGTCGAAACAGAACACCTATCAGTATCAAAGTTTATTTGGAATATTAGAGGGTCTGGGACTTCTGGCGAGAGAGAAGTTAACGAAAAGTGCTGGGAATTACGATTTATTACCATTACTACACAGAAACAATTCCTATCGCTGGACAGAACAATTTCTGATGAACTATTTTCACTCAGCAGATTAGAATTAATACTTCTAACTGGTGATTTTACGGGCCATTGTAACCTGAGATACCAGTTAAACATATTTGGACTCTCTGAGATCATCCTCTGCCGATTCTGTGAAATGGACACGGAAAATTCAGAAAACAAATATCCTGCACTAGGCAGAAAACGGCTACCCTACTAAATTATGCAACAATAAACCCCAGAGAGTGCTAAAGTTGTTTAAAAGCCTTAAAACACTCGTATAGGGTACCCCAGCACTTTTGGTTGTAGGGCATCGTGGAATAATAATAGCAATAATATTACTTTATACGGATAACTCAGAAATGGAGTGATGAGCCAGAGGTGGTCAATACGCGAGGGACCAGCAGATCAGGGACCTGGCGGAGATGTTTGCTATAAAATTGGTAACAAGCTCAAGCACAATTGCTGTTTGAAAACAAACAACAATGAAAGTAATAGAAGCTTCATTAATGAAATCAAGAATTATAAAGAAATGTTCTGGCATCATTGGGCTCTCTACTGACGCTCTTTCTTGAGTTCACAGACATAGGAATATTGAAGGGAATGCAATCGCGGATGAAAATGCAAATAAGGATGACAGATACCTACAAGTAACCAAGGTTTTGTGATCTACTGAGGAAAAGTCACGAATACACAACAGCACAACAAAGTAGTGATTATTGGACCCAAACGCAGGCTAAGGTTTAATGTCTCATTAAAGAAACTTGAGTTGGCTCTGTGTAAGTTGTGAAGGTGAAAAGAGTTAATATTGAATTATCTCTACTATTTCTTACTTACTTAGATGTCATGTCGGTTTTCGCCGAAACCAAAAAAGTCCGCCAGCTGTTCTGTCCTGTGCTCGCTGGCGCGAGTTACAAATTCCGAGCGCTGACAGGTCCTGCAGCACGCGATACTCCTCAACAGCGTGGAGGGGACCAAAGTTCTTACAGAGAACTTTTCCCACGAAAGCTTCCAAAACTTTCTTATCTACTGTTGACATCTTCCATGTTTCTGTGTCATATAGCAGGATGGGAATGATGTGCGTTTTGTACAATACATTGTCGGTTTGGTTCTTCGAGAGAGAGAGCTCTACTTCTCAATTGCCTACTGCGGCCAGCGTAACACCTGTTGGCAAGAGTTATTCTTGATTGCCAGGCTGACGTGATTTTTATAGTTGCTCACTGCTGTACGAGTTGCATAAATGTGGAAGACCCTACTTATGTAGGGTCCAACAAGATGTCTGAAGAGCCACTTCTTTGAATATCTGGTTAATTTATTTATCATGGATGACATTCGTAAAAAAGTGAGGATGGTTGAAAAACATAGCTCTTCAAGGTATGAGATTAGCCAAGTCTTTCCTGTATACTACAATCGTCATCTGTAGCCACCGAGGTGTCGATTTTGTACGACCGGTTTGTTTGTAAGACCTTTAGTCTAAGCTCGATTTCGTTATCAGTAAGTAAAACTGTGAAGTAATGTTTTCAGTAATAAAAATCTTTCTTGGGATCATGAGGTTTTACAGTTCACTATCAAGATTCATATACCTGTATAATTTATCTTACCCTTTGGTTTCTGGCTTGTCCATGGCGTTCGTCAACGGCTAAATAGGAAATAACTAAATGTACTGCTTTTGGCAAGTGTTGATTGCTGCATGAAAGAGAAACAGAGGGATGAGATAATGCGAAATCGGTTGCCAAAGCGACATTTCGCAACAAGTAGTTTAACTAGACAGTACCGCCATCCATTAAAGGATTCCCAGTTAAAAGAGTCACAATTAATTCGAAATAGTAAGTTTTATTATTTAGCGGTTATAAGATTAGGTTAGATTTTCCAGCTTAACCAAACCTAACATAGGATCTTGCTGCTTGTTACCTAATGTGTATTAGTTGCTTCTCGATCTTTTCTTGCTTTCATTATCTCTAAAATTTCCAGGATCGAATAGAAATTAGGCAGATGCTGATCCTAAAAACTACGCGTGGTTTTATTCATCTCGTGAGACTTATCGATCTCACTTTTAACTCTTTACTTACTTTCTCTCGCCACTTCAAAGAGGTTCCATATTTATGTAATAAATCATTTGCGGCTTGAAACTCGTCTTTCAGTGTGAAAATTCTTCGTATCCCATATTTACTTTTTTGTTTCTTGTCAGGGTGTGGCGTCCAATTAATTCGCTCTTAGTTTCTTCATTTGGTCAAATGTGATCACTTTTTGTTTGATTGCACGAGAGCGCTGGATTATCGAAAGAAAAAAATTTGTGAGCGCGGGTTCGAGTCTCCGGGCATGAAGCACAAAATTCTAGAAAAAGTTTTTTTCTAATAGCGGTTGCCCTCCAGCAGGCAATGACACACCTCCGAGTGCATTTCTGTTATGAAAAAAGTACTCATAAAATCATTGCCGTTTGGAGTCGGCTTGAAACTGGAGGTCTCTCCACTTGTGGAACAACATCAAGACACACACCATAAATAAAAGAAGCAGCTCGGTCATAAACATTTGCACTTACATATATGTAAACGTTGATGTGAGTCCTCCTTCTCAGAATTCCAGCTCCGCCCCTGCTACAGACTTTTAAGATTTTAAGACAATTTAAGGCTTTAGTGCTCATACAGTAGCAAACACCTACATACTCATGAATATATACATATATATATATATATATATATATATATGTGTGTATGTAGGAGTAAATATTCTCGTGGCTACATTGTGAGCTTCAAAGTGTGCTGCATAATTTTGTTGAATTCTTCAATTGATTTGTTGTGGTTGCATGTTGCATTTTGGTTTATTGCAACATTTTTATGATCAATTCTTCTATTTTATCGTTTTATTTGAACACTTCAACTAAATTGCATTTCATTTGATTGTTTATGAGCAAGAATTTATATTCTCAAACATGGGTGCAGTGATGCATACCGGTAACGGTTCTTGTAATGGATCTTCTTATTTTTTGTAGTTGCGAAATTTTGATACCGGGATTTCGGAATATTTTTAAAATTATCCTGAGATGCCTTTATTTGTTTCACAACTTACTTTGGGACATAACCTTTCAATATTTAATTGCACTTTCGAAAGTTATCATTCACATAAAAAAAAATGTTGTACAAAAATTAACAAAAAAATATCAGATCATTCCATAAGTTCGTTCATTTTTTAAAGGTGGTTTTAAAATTAATAAAAAATATGTTTAAAGTATTTATTAATCAATAATATATTTTCCTTCATTATTTATAATGTCATCCCAACGTTTAGGCAAATATTTAATTCCCTGCTGAAACATTTTTTTGTCCTTGCAGCCAAAATACGCTTCGATACCCCTTTTTATAGCTTCTTTTGAGGAGTAGTTCTTGTTACTCATATGGGATTGAAGTTCACGGAAAAAGTGATAATCACAAGGTGCAATATCCGGAGAGTATGGTGGATGCGGCATTTGCTTCCATCCGAGCTCATTCAGCTTGCCTAATGTTTTCCTTGCGGTATGAGGTCTTGCGTTGTCGTGGTGAAACAAACCTTTGCGTCTCTTCACTAAAGACGGTCGATTTTTGTTAAGTGCCTCATTCAGGTTTGATAGCTGACGGGAATAATAATCAACAGTTATCGTCTGGTTTGGTTCCAGAAGTTTATAATAATCAATATCGGCCATATCCCACCAAATAGACAGGAGAATCTTCTTGGGGTGAAGGCCATCTCTAGGGGTCGGTTCTGGTGTTTCATCTTTATCTAACCATTGGCGTTTGTGAACAGGATTATTGTAAAGGACCCAATTTTCATCACCAGTAACGATACGGTTTAAAGAACTTTTTCAAGCCGTTGCAGCATTTCAAGCCGTTGCAGCAGCTGAGAACACACATTCACTCTCTGCTGAAGATTGGCGACGGAAAGTCTATGCGAAACCCATTTCCCCAGCTTTGACACCTTTCCCAACTGAACCAAGTGCCTATGAACTGTTCAATGCGATGAATTTAACCACTAAACTATCATATCGACTGTTAAATTTGGCTCAGCTTCCACGAGTTCGAGCAAGGCGTCGGAGTTAAAGACTTCAGGACGACCAGCGCGCGGGGTTCTCTCCACGTCGCAGTTACCACTTCGGAGTTTTGAAAACCACTTTTGCGCAGTCCTTACACTCACGGTAGCCTCTCCGTGAACGGTGTTTATTTCTGCAGCCGCAGTTGTTGCATTTTTACCACTTTTATAAAAAAAATGCAAAATATGCCCCTTATACGCGTTCGAAGATTCCATTTTATTTTTTAACAACACGTGATTCTATCCGCGATTAAAATCACTTGTTGAATGCAGAATATATCAAGGAAAATATAAATAGTTCCGTTATATTCCGCGAGTAAACTTTTTTGTATGCAAAAATCGTACAAAAGTGAAATTATGGGTAAATACACACGAACCTATGGACTGACCTGATACAAAAAAAATTCTCTTAATAAATTTATTTTACTCAAAAAGCAAACATAAGTAATCGGAGATAGATAAGTAGATAGGTTAATTTGAGGTTTGCATTTCTACATAACAGTTTTTCAAATAATTTCGGGATTCCGAAATGAATTCAAATGAATGCCGAAATTTTCGGGATCTAAAAAACCCCAAAACCCCGGGATTTTCATCCCTAAGAAACATATGAGATCACTATACAGTGTCGCTCAACTGAATAGGTTTGACTTCTTTTTTAGACTTAGAACATAATATCTTCATAACGAGCACTCGGATTTAAACCAAATAAATTTTGTTAAGTAAAACGATCAATTATTTATAAAATGCAAAAGTTTTTTTTTTTTTGGTTTGGTTTTCATATTTTTTTATTATATTTTCAAAAGCATAGCTGAAAATCTACATTATTTTTGGCTCAAGTGAATAGGTTTGATCAACAAAACTATAAAAAAAATTATTCACAGCAATATTTCATGGCACTTAAATAATAAAAGACACTATTTCTGCATTATTTAATATTTGGTATGACCACCCTTATTCTTAATTATTTCAAACATTCGAGTTGATAAGGAATCGTAATATTTTTCAATTTCACTCAGTGAAATAGTTGACCAGGCTTTTTTAATCGCTTCAACCAAGGTCGCCGAGTCTTGAAATTGTCTTCCCCCTTCATACACTCTCCTGGATAAAAGTCCCCAAATGTTCTCGATAATATTTATGTCTGGGAAGTATGGCGGCCACTCGAGTAAGTTGACATTCTGGTCCTTAATCCACTGTTTTGTAACCCGGGTTGTTGTCTTGTTGGTACGTCCATTGAATAGGTCCAAAAATTTCGGAAAACTAGGGAAAAACCTTTTGGAGCACAGTCTTGTAGACATTTACATTCATCTTTGATGAAACAAACTGCAGCTCGCAAATTCGATAAAACGATATGGCTCCCCAAACCATTGCACCTCCCATACAGGAGTGATGACGACTCAAAAAGCATTCCTCTTTTCGCATATCGTGAAAATAATAGTTGTAGCAATCCGGTTCATCGAGATTGAACTTTTTTCGTCGGAGAAGACCACAGCCTTCCACTCCATGTCATGTGATCCCGCGCAAATCGAAGTCGCGCTTCCTTCCGTGCATCTTTGAGAGGAGGTTTTTTTTTGTTTTTAATCTTTTTAAGTGTTTAGCACTCCGAATAAGTAGTTTTACCGTTGCATTCATCCCTGATTCTACTGGCAGAGAGGTGGGAATTCGAAGCAGTTCGAAGGATTAGTCGCCTCTCTGATGCCGTTGTAGCATATTTTTTTCCTCCTTTCTTTTTTTCCTGTAATCGGCTTCATTGCGAAGAAAATTGCTTACCACGTTTTGGCTTCGAACAATCTTCTTTGCTATTTCATTATGTTTTAGGCCAGATTCAATGTAGCCTTTAATTTGATCTTTTTCAAAATCGGTTAAAGATTTTCCCCGACCCATGTTAAAAAAAATGGTAGCAATTACTTTAAATTTAAGTAGACCAAAGAAATTATATGTTTTCAATCACGCAGTCAATCAAAAAGTGAAGTCAAAGTTGTCAAACCTAATCAGATGAGCCAAAAATAGACCACACATTTAGCGAATTTCACGATGAAAAAAAAATTCTGATTTACCGTTGCATAAAACCCGTTACATTTTTTTGTCATACATATTACGAGTAAACAAATGAATGTTCAAAACAAAAAAGAAAGAAGGAAATCATGCCATAGGAACAAAGAGAGAAGAAAAAATAGAAGAAATAATTTTGAAACCTATTCAGTTGAGCGGCACTGTACTCGTATCTAACATTTTAATTACTGCTGTAGTACAAAGTGATGACTGGGCCATTAGACGGCGGCAAGCTCCGCTTATGACGTAATTCCGTATTTTGATACCCAAGTTAAGTCATGTAATGTCATGTCATGTCATGTGAAAAGAACCAAATGCTACCGTATTTAGTTATCGAATACTGCTTCGCCGTACTTTCGCCGGGAGAAAATAATTTATAAACCCTGATTGTATTGGCATTTAAGTTGTAAATAAAGATGAAGAAGATAAATGTGCGGCCATAAATACATACAAATATTTAATTGCTTACATAAACGCATCCAATTTCGAAAGCTCACATACTTTCATTGAAACCACTTGACGTTGATGACAACTGCTTGACGGTTATGTAACCATCCATAAGCTCACCTACATAAAAATGTGCAATTAATTTGTATTTTCATCCGCTTACAATTGAAGGAAGTCAAGCGGTCGTCATAATAATTTTTTTGAAATTAATGTTATTTATCTGTACAGTAATAATGGAAAAACATAAAAATATATAACCCAACCTCAGTTGTTACGTAAGTAGTCGCTGGATTTATGCATATGCAACAACAATTTGGCGGTAATGCAAAATATTCCATTTGAGGTGAAAAGCCATAATTAAAAAATAGTTGCACTTTGCACCTGCAGAAAATACTCGGTACCTTCCTTTGTGGTCTTAAGCATCTGCATATGTAGAGCGCACATAAAAGTCTCTGTACATACAAACATATCTTATATTTTTATATACATACTTCATACTACAAGTATAGCATAAATGAGATTTTTCATTAAAAAATGGTGATGAAGATGACTGCGGCGGCGATGCAAAAAATTAAATAAAATAATTCTTGTGCAACTGACCGATGTTTGGTAGCAAAAAGTATGAGAACGAGGTTTAGGAAATATTTACTAAGCAACGATCATAAGAGATTTTATAGGTTATAATTTTTTTTTAATTTTGCACAAAGTTTAAGATTTTAAAATCTTTTGTTGTAGTAGATAAATTGTAAATAAAAAAAAATTAAATAGAAATAAACAAAAAAAGTCACGCTGCTATTATTGTGTTGTATATAAGTATACTGCTCGAAAGAGAATTCAGAAGGTGTGACCAACATTAAACCGTTAATCGGCTCTAGCCAACTTTGAAGGAATCAGCTGATTTGCCGACGTAACAGCAGATTTGATAGAGTTTTGTTTACGACAAAATTGAGATTGTGTTTGAACAACGACTGATGGGATGAGTAGCATAGAATACGTGTGAAATGAGCGGGCACAATTCTGCTGCCGAATCTTCTATAACTTGGCAGCCGAAGTTGCTCTCACAATTTTGCTTCGGATGATCAAATTTTTTAATATATGATCCTCGCATCCTGTGGGCAAAAAGTAAGGTGAATTTATTTGTCAAACTTCGCGGGATTAAAATTTCGCTCTAGTTATTTTTTTCATGAGTTGGCAGCACTGTTAATAACATCTGGGCCAACTTTCATGTGAATGTCATTATCAGTAATATATTTACGCTTGTGTTTACCAAACGACCAAGAGTGCATTTTTCGATTTTTGCAATGTCTGATTTGATTGAGCAGAGAAGTGCCATCAAATTTTGTTTGCGGAATGAAATTTCGGCTGCGGAAGCGTTTAGCATGCAGAAGGCATTTGGTGATTCGACCATGTCGCAGAAAAATGTTTATAAGTGGTACAAGACTTCAAAGAGGGTCGAGAACGTGTTGATGACTTGGAGCGCTGACCAACAAGTCAATAAAGTGAAGGAGTTAGTGCTCAAAAATCGTCGGTTGACTGTTAAAGACCTTACTGATATGATCGGAATATCAGAAGGATCTGTGAAAACCATTTTGAATGACCATTTGGGCCCACGAAAAGTCAAATCTCGTTTGGTACCGAAAACTCTCCATTTCTTGAAAAAAAGTCGTCTCGTTTATGTGTGTGAAACAATGCTTTCAGACTATCAGGACAAGCTCAAATGCATCATTACGGGAGATGAGACTTGGATTTATGCTTACGACCCTGAAACAACCGACCAATCAAGCGAATATCGTGCTAAAGGCGAGGCCAGACCGAAAAGAGCACGTCAAAGTCGTTCAAAAATAAAGGTCATGATGACAGTTTTTTTCGATTTTCGTGGTGTGGTGCACTATGAATTCCTTCCACCTGGCCAAACTGTTAATAAGGAATATTATTTGAGCGTTATGCGTCGTTTACGTGAAGCAATTCGTCTTAAAAGACCAGAATTATGGACCAACAACTATTGGTTTTTGCATCACGATAATGCACCGTCTTACACTGCACTCGTTCTTCGTGACCATTTCGCCAAAAATTCCACGTATATCGTTCCACAACCACCGTATTCACCTGATTTGGCTCCGTGTTACTTCTGCCTATTCCCAAAACTCAAGAGACCACTCCGGGGAACGCGTTTCGAGTCGATTGAGGAGATTAAAGCTGAATCGAAGAAGGTGCTGATGGCTATACCGGAAATGGACTATTTGGCATGTTTTGTGTATTTCATCAAGAGGGGATTATTTTGAAGGGGATGAAATTGATTTATAAGAATAAATAAAGATTTTTCATTTTACAACCAAATTCACCTTACTTTTTGCCCACAGTAGTACTGAATGTTGGCTATACATGCACGATGATGGGGTCTATTGTGGTACCGATTTTCGTGACATCACACTAGGCCAATTGGTGATCAGTGTGACCAAATTCCATTCTCGTAACTTGACTTTTTATTGTTCTCTAGCCTCGGAGATTCATTTCTTTCTTCCTGACATTTTGGCTAGCCTCTTTTAATTAAAATGTCTAATTTATAATTCTGTAAAATTATATAATTTAAAAAAAAAAAATAGTTCAAAAATTCACTCAGTTCAGCTATTTAGCTTTACTTTTATTATCATCTGGTCACACTATCGGCGATTGCAATTATTGTTGGTGATTATTCGTGTATTATTTGTACGTGGGTTAAGCAGGCCACAGACGGGAAACAAATCGAAACAATCGGTTGAAACATATTTCGTTACATACGTGTGCATTTTTTGGCGATTTTAGTTCCACGTTGTTCGTTTCTGAGTAAACCTGGAACGCGAAAAAATATGATTGCCATGTATGGTATTTGTTTGTGCGTGAAAAGAAGGGAGAAACAAGAAAGGAGTGAAGTCGTAAAATTTGGGTGCAGTACTAGTTTAAAATTCGACATGAGTTTTTCGCATTTAAATTTATTTATTTTTTTCACACTTTCTCCAATGTTCTTGCATAACCTCAAAAGGAGCAAACAATTTGCATTTTCAACGATCAAATTTTATAAGCATCAACAAAATTTGAAAAGCATTAAAACCTTCTCGGAGTGATCTTTTCTAAACTTTTTTTAATTATACACATTTTTTTTAAACTTACAATTTTGGTAGCTTCAAATCAAAAAAAGAAATAAGCCCCAAACTCAAAAATTTTCGTATTTTGGATATAAAAAAAGCACTAAATTTATTACGAAGTGCACGAGGTTGGCAACACTGCACAAGTAGGCGAGTGTGATATCACGCACTCCTTGATGGGCGCAATCTTGTTTCTATCATTCTTGTTGTACACCGACATTTCGATGGTTTTCGAGAAAAGTGACACAACTCAAAAGTAACTCAAATTCGGAGTTTTGCCGTTAAAAGCAAAAATCAACTACAGAGTATATATATTTTTATCTGCAAAAGCGTCATAAGCGAATCTTGAAGCAATTCTGAGAGATGGCGTTAGTGTCGTTTTGTCAGGTGATCGAATTGGCGCGTCACTTATCTAGAAAACTGAGCCAACTCAGTATTTTGTATTTTTGAATTATGTCACTTTTCTCGAAAACCATCGATTTGAATGAATGAAGGTTTCGATTTGATTTTCATCCAGTTCGAACTAGGGATAGAGGCCACTCAACAAAAACAAGCTATTATAGGTAACCTTCCTATATCTACTGACTATAAGGAGTTAGAAGAATGAGCAAACAAAGGCTGAAACACGACTTACTTCCTTTTCCTTTTGCTTGCGGCTGTTCTGAGGCCAAATCGTGAGAAAAACTCGGTATGTTTTGGAGTTAAAAGGTACTCCCAACGCTTCGTAAAGCGGATGCGCAAACAGTTTAATAACGCTGAACGCGCAGGGTGCTGTGACGAGTATGCGATCAAAGAGATTGGGAAAGCGAAGAGTGGCCGCTTTAGAAAATTCTGCGCTTTAGAAAATTCATCGCCTGTGGATGCAAGGCTTCACAACATATCGTTTTTGTTGTAGAATAAAGTGTATTGTATTGTGTAAATGAAATGAAAACAAATAAATAAGAAATAAACATCATAAAGTCAGATGGCACATACCAGTGCGATGAGAAGGAGAGAGCACGCGTCCAGCTAGCCGCGCCTTTTTTCGGGAGCTTATCCGAGATTACCCAGTGTACTTTATTAATGAGGCTCCAGGATTAACTTTCCTGTTATGTGCCAATAATCAGCAAAATCAGCCACCTGCTGGGATATGCGAGTACCTATGCTTTACTCTCATTCACATTACTATACTTTCAATCACTCTCTATGGCTACTCAATGTTATTCGGTATTTATAAAACTCAACTTGGCATACCCACAGTGGCGCTGTCTAAAGCAAGTCTACTGTCACATAACTTTTGGATTATTTTCTTATCTCTTTACATTTGGTTGTTTTTAGTCGCGTGTTTTCGAGTAAATATGCCTAGACATGGCGTAGGAGTTAAATGGCAAACGAAATTAATGTACTTAAGACAAAATCTTACCTTTATAAGGAAAGCTTTAAAATATTACCTGTAACAGGCATTACCTTATAAGCCTACGCTTGTACATGTGTATGTATGTATGTTACTTATAAATATGTGCCATTTACATATATTCGCTTAAAATTTCGGTTGCGTTTCCAAATGAGTTACCAAGCTAAAGCGCAACGCGCAACGCGCCAGGCAAAAGTCAATGTCAAATAATTCATTTATTTTCTGCAAACGAGATCAGTTCAGGTGGTGCGCGCTGATTAAACAAAAAAAGAAAAAAAAAAAACAAAGGCGAAACAAACAAAGAGTGTGACGAAAAACGTAAGTGAAGGAAAAAGGTTAGTATAAAAGTCTACGAAAAAAAAAATTATTTAAAAAAATGCATAAAATAATATCATAAATAAATGGCATAAAATGCGTATAAAAGAAAAAATATATGTAAAGCTTTTTCAAAAAATGAAATATGAAACAAAATTGAGTTACCTGCTCAGTAATTTTAGACGTCAAATAGCCCGCACTTCATTTTAACACCTGCCTCTTATGCACCCTTGTACGTATAAATATACCTGTACTACTTACATACGTATGAATGTGTGTATGTATGCAATACATTTTTTAATTATTTGCCATTTCCCATGTTTTCAAATATTTGTCTGTCGCCGTCTCCACAGTTTGTTATCACATCTTAATGTCGTTTTTGTGCCCAATGTTTTGCTGCCTAATGGTAGAAATAACAATAACACAGATAATAATAATGAAAATAAATATAATAATAATAATAATTACCACGCGCCAGTGACGCCGAAAGCTATTAGCCGAAAACTTTGGAAACTTTTTCACGGCCGCCAGCAGCAACTGTCTGCGTTGCTGATGTAAGGCAGTGAGTCTGACCGTTAGGCAAAGAGAATAATAAATAAAGCTGAAGGGAATAAGAGGACAGAAGGAGTTCAAAACTAATTGGTAGATGCTGAATCTAAAATCAGCCACTCATAATTCTAGGCGAAATCATACATTGGTCGTCAAACGGCGTTCAAATCTTGCCTCAGTTTTTACTATTAAAGAGAAGGCAAAGGAATTTATTCTTGCTTCTAGAGATTGATCCTTCTTCTCTATCTCTCGATAGAGAGGTCTTACGTTTACTCTCGCTGGATAGCCTATGGGATATGGGATACTATAGTCTTCTTTATCATTTCAGGAAACCAGGATTAGTACATAGAATCAAGCGCCTGCCGTTTTTGCGAGCTGGGGGATGACACATCAGAGCACTCGTCTGTGAATGGCAACTCTCGCAAGACCAAGACTCTCTCATCTAGGTAGTGAGACTCTAAATATATGTATTGGTAGTATGAAACAAAACGCCCGAGGAAGTGCTTAAATGTATTATAATCCTTCCATTATAGGCTGGGAGTCAAGCGTAAAAGGTTTTATCTAAAACATATAAAATAAAAATACAAATAGAACTCACTAAGAATTTTAAAACTTTAACCCTTATCATTGAATCCATCATAGAAAAGCTACGATTATGAAATTTCATCACCTAATTTAAGTGTGTTTTTTTTCAACATTGAATAAAAATTTTGAACAAAAGCATATGTCTATTAACATTTTTTTTTTTATGTATTTTATCCTAAAAAATTTTAAAGTAAATTTTAAACTTTTGAACTGAATTTTAACATTGAACAACATTTTTTAACAAAAAAATATGCTTTTTTCAAAAAATAATTTTTGTTCAATATTTTTTGATATTTTATCCTAACAAATTTTAAAGAAAACTTTTTTGAACGTAAATTTCATCCTAAAAATTAAGGGTTTGAACTGAATTTCAACATTGAACAAAATTTTGCACAAAAAAAATATGCTTTTTCCAACAAATATTGCTTTTCCAAAAAATATTTTTTTTTATTTTTTAATATTTTCATATTTTATCCTCTAAAATTTCAAAGGCATTTTTTTTTAAGTATATTTTGTCCTAAAGAATGAAAATTTTGAACTGAATTTCAACATTGAACAAAAAGATACGTTTTTTCCAAAAAACCTTTTTTTATATTTTTTAATAGTTTATTCCGAAAAATTTTTTCAAATGTGATTTTAGCCTAACAATTAAGCTCTTCAGCTGAATTTTAACATTGAAAAAAAATTTGAACAAAAAAATATGCTTTTTCCAAGAAATATTTTTTTTCTTATTTTTTAATATTTTCAAGAAAGAAAAAAATTTCTTTTAAAGTATATTTTATCCTAAAAAATTAAAGTTTTTCACTGAATTTCAACATTGAACAAACACTTTGAACATAAAATCCTGTTTTTTCCAAAAATAAATATAAAGATATTTCACTTTAAAAGCTCTATACCAAATTTCTTAATATTGAACAATACCAAATAAAATATGTTTTTTGTTGTTTTTTTGGAAAAACATATTTTTTTGTTCAAAATTTTTGAGAAGTATTGTATAAAAATCTTTTATTCGCCTTTTACATTCAATAAATATAAAGGGTGGTTAAATTTCAAGGGCCGATATTGAATGTAAACCACACCTGAACGTCAAGTTTTTTTCTGCATTTCATTTCACATTTTCCAATTTCAAATTAATTCAATTTGAACCATGGAAAGATACACAATCGAGCAATGCGTTAGAGTTATTCCGTCTTATCATGAAAACGGGTGTTCAAATCAAAATGCATATCAAAGAAAATCGTCTTAAGTGATGAGGCACATTTTCACCGCAGTTGATTCGTCAATAAGCAGAATTGCCGCATTTGGGCGAATGATAATCAAAGAGATAGATAGATTTCCGAAAAACCAATGCATTCACACAGAGTGACTGTTTGGTGCGGTTTATGGGCCGTATTTTCTCCAAAATAAAGCCGGCAGTTACTGTGAATAGTGTCCGCTACCGTGATATGATAGCGAATTTTTTATGGCCCGAATTGGAAGACATGGATGTGGACGATATTTCGTTTCAACAGAACGGTGCCACTTGTCACACAGCTAACGAAACAATGGCTCTTTTGCGCGAAAAATTTGATGTGAAGATCATGTGATTTGACACCGCTGGACTTCTTTCGATAGTCTTTCGATAAGCCAGCAACAATTCAAGAGCTAAAGGATGAGATAATTCGGCACATTAACGGCATAGAACCTCAATTATGCCTCAGCGTCATCGAAAATTTGGACGATCGGATGGAGGTGTGCCGCCGAGACCACGGCGGCCATTTGGCCAATATTTTGTTTCATACGTAATTGGCCCATACCGATATTATCATAATAAAGAGAAATAATAATAATTTCCTAAAAAAATTGTATTTCATTCAAAATCAACACCGGACCTTGAAACTTAGCCACCCTTTACATTTCTTGCATTAATTTTAAAACTAAGCTTTAAAATTGAATCGCCACCGATGCCTAAGCGCAAGAGAATTGCGTGAATGGTGAGTACCCAGTACTAAGCCAAGTACGATGATCAAGTTCATGTCTCATGTCCTCAACAAGGGTTTTCTTAACATTTTTTCGCCAGAAATAAATTTTTCTAAAAAATATCTACGAAAGTCTTCGACTTGGCATTCAGAACGGATTCAGTGATGCCACTATATACACATTTCGAATTTACGTGCGTAACTATTCGAATTTAGTGGTGCAATTTTCATAGATTTCATTTGTTTAACTTTATGTAATTTGGAAAATATAAAAATGATTAATATATTTTGTGGACGCTATGCTCATAAACAGATTATTTGTTTAACTTGAATCTAAAAATTAAACTCTAATTTGAAATACCCTGAATGCAGCATATTTTGCAGTAATAATTTCACAAGACATTAACTTGCGCCGATTAAGGCGCCCAAAACTCAATTTTAATTAAATTTAAAAAATAATATCGTAACTGTCTGTCACTTGTGTCTCTCTTACGTATACAAATAATTGCCGAAATGTCTGCTCCTCAATAAAAGTACCATCGCCTTTGCTAAATCGCTTTGCTGCTCCATTTAATGAGTGCTTTGAAATTTAGGTTGGATTTGTTAGTTTTTGATTCACTTGAAGTGTAACGAAAGGTCAAGCGGTTGGATGGATGGCCCTCTTCAAATTGCTTTGCTAACGCAATTTCTTTACTACTATTGCAAAAGCTGACGAGTTGAAAAAGAAGGTGTGAGCGACTCGGCCTCCCGCGGTCGACAGCTGCTAGTGGCTGACATTGAAACAATTTAATTCAATTGATATGGCACTACAACTGCTTTCGGTACTTAATGCGTGAAGCGATATTTTTTTCACATGAAAAGCTCATAATTACGTGAAAAACTTAATAGTGATAATACACGCATTAGGGCTGGGATATCAGTTGATTTATTATCACACGGCATTTTGACACTGGCGCTTAAAAAATGTGACATATAACTGCGTTGCGAAATGGATCGATTCAGGAGGATGTTGGTCTGGGTTGAACTCGTGCAGAGTAGCCAAGTGCTTTGTGAAAGAACCAAACAGGAAAATAGCGACCTTTCTGCTAAAACTCAGCAGAAAGGACCTGAGAGTACTGGTGGGTGTAATCCCAGGACTCAACGCCTGTGGTCAGCATATGGCGCCATAGGGGTCGTCGACAGCCCGATATGCCTATCCTGTCTTGAAGATGACGACACTGCAGAGTATTTTCTCTGTAGTTGACCGGTGTTTTCCTAAATCAGACTTAGGCTGTTGGGTTGCGATATACTGAGTATGGATAAAGTTCATACCCTTCCTCTTCCGGATCTCTTAAGTTTCATCAAATAATCCAAGAGATTTGTTGAAGAGTAACTTCAAACTAATTTTTCCGTCTTAACACTCACTTTTTATCTTTCCTATCTTTCTATTCTTTCTACTGAAATCTATTCGGGTGTAGTACAATGGTCTCCTGACTGAGTGCTTGTCAAATCCCCCACAAATCTAATCTAATCTAATCTACCTCGAAATTAGATACAAATAATTCCGAAAATTGATTGAAAGTTTCAGAAGAAGCGCATTTTCATCTTGGCCACTACGAGGGTCGGAAAAATCCAGGAAAAGTCAGAGAAATGGCAGCACTAGCGGATATCGAGTTGAGGTTTAGTTAATAGCATATCTTGAAAAAACACACGCCAAGTTTTAGCCAGATCGGTAAATTTTTGAGTGTTTGGCATTCGTTTGAATCAAGGAAGTCGAGTGTTGTTCGCTTTCCATTTCGACTTCGCACCAGCTCACGTTCAGTAGTTGTGCTTGCAAAATTAATGGAAATGGGGTTCTAGTTCATTTCTCTATTCTACAGACTCAGCTCCTTCGGATCCATTGTGCCATTTTGGTGCCACTTAAATACTTTCAAGGCTGTAGCATTTGTGTCCAATCGTATGCCGTGACCTGAATACCCATTCGCAGCACTAAAAGATATCCGCTTCGTATTAATAGATTGCTAATTCTCTTTGCAAGCGCTCATAAAGCTTTTTAAAATGTGCAGCTGATATTTTTTATGTCTTTATGTCAACATTTTTCTATGCTGCATTGGAGCCATGAAAAAATCCGATAAATAATAACGAAAAAACACTACAAGTTGGCTCCCTATTAATTATAATTACTCTCGTACCACTTGTAGCGAAATTAACGACTTGTAAGCTTCACTAATTGTCGGTAAAATTAGCGGCGTTTTGTAGTTTTTTGTTTGTTTTTTAGCGGGCACCAGACGACCCTAGATGAATTCCTCACGTGCGTATGATACGAGCATAACTTTTTTAATTAATATTTGGTTGCAAATTAACTGTGTTACTTGACGGTTACAGTTTTATGATTTAATTGCCGGATTGAGTATCATAAACGACTTTGTTGTTTTTTTTTTTCACACGCTGAGATTATAATGGCGATTTTAAAATTTTTTGTTTTGTAGTTAGATGCTGCACATCTTGATAGTTTTGAAGTCTAGCGAATTGCTGCATTTGCTGGTACATTTTATGCTTTGCTCTGGTTGACTCTTTGAGTCGCTGGGGTAAGGAATATGCAGCAAATATATAAGTACAGTAGGCGCGCGATTATGTGACGTGGAGAAGGAGTACTCAGAAATTTTTTTATTTTTATTTTTATATGAACCAAAGCAGAATAAAGAAGAGAAGTAGGTAGATATATCAATCATTTACTAACGTAGAGAGCGAATTGAATTGAAAATTGAAATTATATATGAAATAACCACTAGTGGCGATGATGGGATTCCGGTTGAATTACTAAAATATGGTGGAATAGAGTTGGCCAAACATCTGCACAACCTAATAATAAAAATATGGGAAACCAACACCTTACCTACAGAATGGTTGACAAGCATTATTGTTCCGATACATTAGCAAAGCGATAAAGCAAACTGTTGAAATAATATGCTGAAGAAATACTAGATGACTACCAAGCGGGCCTTAGAGCCAACTGGCCCAACCTTTGAAAACTTAAGTATATGAAAACGACATTGATATTCACTGTCTATTTATCGATTTGAAGCAGGCACTTGATAGCATCAGAGTAAAATAAAATACTTGTTGCAGTCTATAGGTATACCAACAAAGCTTCTTGAACTTTTTATTATGACCCTTACAAATGCGACAGCAAAAGTTATAGTACAAGGATAATTTACGGAACCGTTCTCTGTTGCCTCAGGAGTTAAACAAGGAGATGCCCTCTCAACGCTGATATTTAACCTGGTGCTACATTCCATACTAAACGATAAGCCCGAATGGAAGTATTTACAACAAGCCATTCCAAATGTGTGCCTATGCAGATGATATACTAATAATGACAAAAACTAGAAATGAGCTGCAGGCTGCATTCAAAAAGCTGGAGTATATCTAGCTGGACTGAGTATCAATGCAGAAAAAACTAAATATCATATATGGTCCGATCAAGATCAAACATTGTATGCAATGATCTGGGGTTTGAGGCACACACATTTCAATGTGTAAATGAGTTCACCTACTTGGGCATTACATTATCAGCGAACCAAGCCATGTCGGTAGCAATCAATGACAGAAGACGGGCAGCCAACAAAGCATATAATGCTAATCTAAAACTGCTCAGATCTAAAATATTATCGCTTGAGGAAAAATTAAGAATGTATAAAGCACTGATACGACCTGTGCTTACATATGGCTGTGAACTATGGAGGCAGATGGCACTTATCGCATTAGACACAATGTCGAACGGGAAGACATAGTTAAGAAAGAAACGATAATAATATTTATTAAGTCTTAATGACTTAGATGGCTCGGATATGTGGCTAGAATGCCAAGGGAGCGATCAACGCGAAAAGCACCAGATCTTCGCCCAATTGGAAAAAGAAAAAGGGGACGCCCAAGGAAAAGGTGGCTAGAGGATGTGGAAGAAAAATGCGCGTGCAATGTTGGAGGGAAGAGAACGATGGTAAGAAACTATGAAGGAAGCAATGGTTCACCAAGGACTGTGACGCTAGGAAGAAGAGAAGAACCTCTTTTCCCATTATACTCGTATAGATACAATATATATTCCCATAGCTCCTAGGTGGAACATAGAGCCTCAATAAACAAATTGTAACTTTATTTATTTAAAGCTAAGAATTTAATTAGACTCCAGGAATGGACTTCAGCTTCAACTTGTCACCTCCATGCGATGGCTGGACTTCCGTGTCTGCGACTCCCTTGGGGGTTCCAGTCCAGTGTAGTTCTTGTAATATCGTCCGGGGGGTTACGTAACGTATGTGTGATCCATCTCCAATTTCGATTTTGGACTGGCACTTGCTTGGTCACATCCCAAAAGTCAGCTTTACTTATAAGATAGGGCCAGAATATTCGCATAATCCCACACAGGCAGCGATGTAGAAATGATTGCAAAGTTTTTAGTGTGCGCGCTGTCATGTTTCACATTTCACACCCATATAACATTACTGATTACCTCGACTTAGGGCCGAATTTCTTCAGCTTCGGCCATTTGGAAATGTGAGTCGCTCTATGTACCTTGTCAAGCATACCAAGTGCGACGCGTCTCTTAGATACTCGGTTGCGTATGTCTGCTGCTGACCCGCAGCTTTTGTATTAATGCTTCCAAGGTACAAAATTCATCCATGTCTTCCAATGGTGTGCCGGCAATTTGATGAGCTTGCGTTTCGGAGATGTTGATACGCATCCGATCCAACGAGTATTCTGATTTAAGTGAGAGAGAAATTTGCTGTCGGATTGAAGAAGCGAGGAGGAAAGCCTTCTTCAGTTACAGGAAAGTTCTTTCCAATAAAAACTTGAACATGAAATTACGTCTTCGGTACCTTAAATGTTACGTTTGATGTTTTTTTTTGTTGTACGGTGTGGAGACATGGACACTAAAGGTTACAAGTATAAATAAATTAGAGGCGTTTGAGATGTGGTGCTATCGACGGATGATGAAAATATCGTGGACAACCAAAGTTAGTAACAAAGAAGTCTTAACGAAACTTAGAAAGGATAGAGAGCTGTTATTAACGAGCGCCGCAAAACCGCATATTTTGGTCATATTATGCGTGGTCCTAAATATGAGTTGTTGCAACTGATTGTGCAAGATAAAATCGAATGCAAACGCGGAATTGGATGGAAGCAAATGTCTTGGCTACGTAACATAAGAGAGTGGACAGGAATAAGGACTATTGGGCAGAGGCAATTAGCATAATATTATATCTAATATTTTATAGTTTTTTTAAATGTAAAAAAGAAGAAACAATTTTTGAACACATTTGTATTAAAATTAATGAATAACACAGTACTGCGAGGGTGAGTTTATAGAATGGCTGTACTTGTTTCTTGTAGTTTTTTATGCGCTGAAAACGAATCTGACCTTCAAAATGCTCCATCACGTCAGGATTTTTGGTAAATGAAGCCTAAAAGGTCAAAAAATGGTCATTTTAGCCATTTTTGATAATTTTTTTTGGGATAGAAATTTTTTTTTTTCAATTTTCGATGAAAAGGTCGCATAGTACAACTTTTTAGCTTTAAAACCCATTTTTTTAAATTATTGTACGATTTTTAAAAAAAAGTTATGACATTTTGAAATTAACAGTTTCAGTTACGTATACGTTGGGTATAACGTCTATTGGCGTAACTGAAACTGTTAATTTCAAAATGTCAGACCTTTTTTTTAAAAAATCGTACAATAATTTTAAAAAATTGATCACTTGCATTCTGTATTAAGAATTTGCAATTAAAGAAGAAGGAGATGCGCATTACTTTTGTTTTTGGAATTTTGATTTTAAGTCCAGTTTGTGCTGCAGCATTGTTTACCGCTTGTAGTTTTGTTGCTATATGGGAGTATTTATGTGATAGCAGACAGATGTCTTCCGCATGGTCTAGGTCGTCTAGGTGACCACACAAACCACAGAAGATACCTCTGTTACACGTGCAGGCTTGCCGCATTACTAGGTCCAATACTATAGGGTTTTCCAATAACAGGTGTTATCTATAGCTATCGAGAGATGATTAACGATTTTTTATTACCGCAATTGCATGGTATTGATCTGGACAACGTTTATTTTCAACAAGATGGCGCTACGTGCCACACAAGCAACGAAACCATTGATCTCTTAGGGGTAAAATTTTCTGGACCGTGTTATCTCTCGAAGAGGTGATCACAATTGGCCACCGAGATCTTGGGATTTAACACCTTGTGACTTTTTTCTTTGGGGCCACATAGAAGAGAAGGTCTACGCCAACAGTCCAGGGTCGATTCAAGAGGATATTGTCCTGTAAGCGTGGTCATCGTGGTCATTTGCCTGATGTTATTTTCCACTATTAAATAGAAGTAGAGAGGCGTGCGTCATTCAATCATCTGCTCCACAACCACTCTCAAGGTGCTTACATGGTCAACGCATGGTCAACGGGGGCGGAAGTCAGCTTGTTCTTTTCTTAGTCCCTCCATCAGTGAATTGGATAACCTTTTGTGGATTATGTGTGCGATGACTTTAGCATTCGGATAGATTACCCTTTTTCGGGGGAAGAGTGATAACTCCTTTCAAATCAGTTGGTATCTTTTCCGAGTTCCAGATGTTTTTAATACAGGCAAAAGAAATCAAGCGCTTATGTAGTTCCGTCTTAATGTTGTCGGATGCGGGTGCTTTGTTTTTTTTTAGTGAACTGATCGCATTTACTATCTCACTTTCATGCGGTTATGGGGTGAGGATATCATAGCGTGTAATGTGACGTAGGCAGCTATACGGATGAAAGGACTGCGAGTGGCGCTGAGAGCAGGTTTTTGGTTGTAACGATCCCAAATGTACATTTGCTTGTCCTTGGAGGTCAGTAACTTGCCATCTTCGTCGTTGAGCGGCTTGGTGGTTTCTAAATCAGTTTTTGTTATTTATCGGACAGTGCAGTACAGATCCCGCGTAAGGTGCGGTGATGTATATTTTCTTTCCCTGAAGCATTCGATATTCGCTTTACGCATTTATATTTCAGATTCCTAATTATAGAGCATTACTTTGAACTTCTCAAGCACCCATCACCTCAAAACATTGGAATACAGCAAGACTCAAGAAAATTTACACTGAATCGAGCGCCTAATGCAAATGCCAAATACTATGATGCAGATTTTGAAAGCAAATTTTTACGCTTCTACGATTTTTGCTATTACATTTTTCTCATATCTGAAGATAAGTTTATTGCTTGTTTGTGTTTAGCGCTTTTGGCTATGGCATTTAGTACTTGATACTTGAGGTCAAGTGAGAATTTGCAAGTGCAACCAGCTTGGGGGCGCTTTGGGTTGATGCTACCTTTCGCCTGCTTCGGTTAGGTTGCCTGATGCGAAGTATAAAATTTTTTGATTTTTTTGACTTTTTGGTTTACATTTTTTTTTTGTTGCAAATTGCCAATGTCACTAAGTGTCGCGCACTTGAACGCATTAAAATCGCAAAATGCATTTGTTCAAGTTCAACAGCTCAAATCGACTCAGCTGACTTGCATAATGCACCTCAATGCATATAAAAAATATGAGTCTAAATATTTTTATTTTTTTCCCAAACAGTTGCACCTGTTATGCTCATCTTCACTTCATTGTCAATGTCAGTTTGTTGTAAAGTGCCTAACTACATTTGTACAAAATTAATTTAGCTGCTGACCTGTTTTTGCATTTTTGTGCAACCATTTTTATGGCGCTCGATCATTAGGCAATTTGATTTATTTACAACTACAGTGAGTGCCACGGAAAAGTGGACGGGTGTTGTTAGTGCAATATTCTAAAATTTAATATTTTTATTTATTTTTTATATTTTTATATAAATTTATTTTGTAATCCTATAATAGTCAAACAATAATAATAAACAACTAATTCTGAAAAAATCGAAAAATTAAAAACATTTTTCGAAAATTTCAAAAACTTTCAATGAGTTTGTTTTTCTAATTTTTCTTCCAGACTGCTGTTATTCAATATTAGAATAATATGGTGGAAATTTTAGTAAAACCCGACAAAATTTCGAAAAAAAATTATTGAATTTGATTCAGATGTTTTTAAATTTTCAAGGTGTGGAGTTTTGTAGCTCATTTTATTTGATTTACTTATTTATTAAAATTTATTCTTTCTAAATGTGGCTGACAGTCATGAACTGCTTGTAAAATGCAAAAAAAAAAATATATATATATACGAGTATGTATATATGTATATATGTATAACTGGCGCGTACACCCTTTTTGGGTGTTTGGCCGAGCTCCTCCTCCTATTTGCGGAGTGCGTCATGATGTTGTTCCACAAATGGAGGGACCTACAGTTTCAAGCCGACTCCGAACGGCAGATATTTTTATGAGGAGCTTTTTCATAGCAGCAATACACTCGGAGGTTTGCCATTGCCTGCCGAGGGGCGACCGCTATTAGAAAAAAACTTTTTCTTAATTTTGATCTTTCACCGAGATTCGAACCGACGATCTCTGTCTGAATTCCGAATGGTAGTCACGCACCAACTCATTCGGCCACTGCGGCTGCCAAATAAAAAATTAAAGATAATATTGACCTTCTTTTGACGAGCGATTTCAACGCCGAGAGCCTGAAATTCTTGAAGCCCTTGCAATATTCCTCCAGAGAAGCTGTACTGGGTTTTTAATAAACTAAAAGAATCATGGACGCATTTTTTTATATTTAAAGAATGATGTGATCTCAGGTCCCAAGAATATAGATAATTTATATCCACTGATTAAATCGTCAGATTGTCGCCGCAATAGACCCAGAATGCCACTTTGTGGTACGTCAGAGGTGGCGAAAAATGGTTCAGATTGAAGATCATCGAGGGTGAGAACGCACCGCCTTCGAAATAGGATTTAATCTATTGCAGAAAATCCAGGCAAGCGAGCTTGTCGATCAACACCAAATGTGAAACTTGGTCGAAGGCTTTTAGAATAATATAGTGAAAGTTTTGTAAAAAAACTATACTATTTAAAAAATTATAACCACTTTTAATTTTTTTTCAATTTTCGTACACTCAATTTTAAAGCTCATTAATTTTTCGAGTAAAGAGGCGGATATTTCATCTAAAATTCGAAAAATTTAATGAATTGTTTTGTGTCGCTAAACTCATTCAATTTGTCTATAAAGTTGAACCAAAAAAAAATTCACACAATTCCTTCGAAAATTTAAGAAATTCTATTAGATTTTCAAGGCGTGAAGTCTTTTATGTGGTTCATTCCATTTTAAAATATTGAAGTGAAAATTTTAAGAAAAAAAAAATTAACAAAATTCAAAAAATTTGAATCGAAATATTTATATTTTATTGATTCTTGAATCTCAATCAATTTTAATATAATATTAGGAAAGATTTTTTAAAACTTGTAATGCTTTTTTTAAATTTTCGTGTATGCCGTCTTCGAGCTCATTAAAATTTCGGCAAAGCCACCCACAAAAAATATCTGCCGGTCGGAGTCGGCTTGAAACTGTAGGTCCCTCCATTTTTGAAACAACATCAAAACGCTCGCCACAAATAGGAGGAGGAGCTCGTCCAAATACCTAAACAGGGTGCACGCGTCAATTATGTATATATAATACGGCGAAAATTGCATTCACTATTTTCAAAATTTTATTTAGGTTTTTTTTAATTTTCCGGTGGTAGTCTTTTATAATGCAGGTTTTTATAATGTAGAGGAATTTTGAAGTAAAAAACTTTACAAACTTTCAGCAAAATTTTGAAAATTGTAATCTGTGTATTTAGAAATTATGAGGCTTCCAGTGTCTCAAGCAAATTCAATTTTAGTGTAATATAGTGAAAATTCCATCGATAATTATATAAATTGAACAGATTTTAATTTTAGGGGAATCATTTTGTAGCTCATTCCATTTTAGAATAATAAAGTGAAAATTTTAAGTAAGAAAATTATAAAATTTAAAAAACTGTACCCGTTTTTTTTAATTTTCGTACATTCAGTTTTAAAGTTCATTAAATTTTCGAGAAAAGAGATTTAAAATTTTCAAAATTGTAATTAAGGTTTTTTGAAAATTTTTGAGCAGACAGGCGTGAATCTCATTCAATTTGTCTAATAAAGGTGGAATTTTTGAGCAAACAAATTTACAAAATTATATGGAAAATTGAACAAATTTTGAATCGGAATATTTAAGGTTTATCGTGTCTTAAAACTCATAGAGTTTTTATATAAATAAAATAAATTTCCATCCAAATTTTTAAAATATTAAGAAGTGTTTTTTTTTAATTTTTCAGGTATGTAGTATGGAATCTCATTTTATTTTCGGGTAATGTGGCGAAAATTTCATCGACGAACTTTATTCAGAGTTTGTTTTTAAATTTTCCGGTATGTAGCCTTGGTTTTCAAAAATTTGTGTATAATCTGGAGGAACTTTGTAGTAAACCAATATCCAAATCTTCATCAAAATTTTAAGAATTTTAATCTTAATATTTAGAAATTATGAGGCCTCCAGTATTTCAAGCGATTTCAATTTTAGTGTAAAATGTATAGGGAAAATTCCATCGAAAAACTGAAAAGAATTGTAAAAAGATTTTGTAGAAAATTTTAAGTAAAAAAAATTGTAAGCCCAATTTTTTTTTTTTTTTTTAGTTTTTGTACATCCCTTTTGAAGCTCAATAAATTTTCGAGAAATGAGACCAATATTCCACCTAAAATTTTTAAAGTTTTAACTAGTTTTTTTGAAATTTGTTGAGTATGCAATGGTGAATCTCATTCCATTTATGTATAATGTGATGGAATTTCGAAACAAAAAAAAAATATATACAATGTTCCATTACAAATTGAAGAAATTATTATCAGATTTTTACAAATTCCAAGATTTGAAGTTTTGTATCTCATTTCATCTTAGAATAATACAGTGAAAATATGCATAAAAAAATAAACAAAATCCCATCAAAATTTAAGAAATTTGTGTCATAATTTTCAGAAATTTTAAGGTGTGAAGTTTTGCCTTTCATTCCATTTAAGAATAATGAAGTGAAAATTTAAATCAAAAATATTAACAAAATTTTATCAAAATTTAAATCTGCGTATTTAGAATTTATCGGGTATGCAGTGTTTAAAGCTCATTAAATTTCAACGTAATATAGTGCAAATTCCATCAATAAATTTTAAAATTATTTGAAATTTGAAACATTTTTATCACAGAAATTTTTCGGCTATACAATTTTTGTGTAGTGGAATGAAAATTACATGTGAAGTAATACTTCAATCAATAAAATAATTAATAAAAATAATGGTGTTACCAGATATGTTCTAAACTTCCCATGGTACTTTTATAATTAAATCTTATAAATTTGCTAGTTTCAAGTTTTAGTTTTCATTTTAGTGCATGTTGGAAACTGGACTTACAGCTTTTTTCTGCAATACCTTTAGCTTCATATATGTATGTATGTGTGCATGCCTGTTTGTATGTAGGAGTATTCATTTATTATTTTTTGCGATGCGAAGATGCTTTTAATTACTATTTGGTATGTGTAATTTTACAAGTATTATTTATAGTAAGTACATCTGGATATTTCAAAGTCAAGTGAAAGTATTGAACTTGAGCTACAATTTAAGAGGAGTAAAGCATTTAAACAATTAAGAAATAAGAATATCAATGCAACATAGCTGTTGTACAGATATAAATAACATTTTTGCGTAAATAAGTTTTTCATATTTCATAAATAAAATTTTTGCACTAGATAGGCGCTACTAATTTCAAAGTGTAAGGGAACAATTTGTGGAAAAACATCAATACATCAATTATACACATATATATATAAGGGAGACAAGTAAGATCGAGGGACTTTCAAAACAACCATAATTTTCCTTGTTCTAATAGGCTTGTCTCTCCCTGGAGATACATACATATATATGTACTACTATATATAGAGCACACTATGGAGAGAATAATAAGGTACTATCGCTACTTTGCTCTCAGCGAATTTAATAAAATCACTGTGTGTGTAACGAACGCACTTGTGCAATTTATTCGTGTGTTTTTCTTCTTCTTGCAGTCCTGTTTGCATTTTTACATCTCTCTCATGTAAATGCATCAATGCGCAGTCACGCACTTTCTGATTGGCTCAATCTTATTTCTATCATTTTTGTATAGAACATTACCAATATTCTCTCCATCGTGACTAGGAAGTTTTTGCATTGGTCAGTTAGGTAATACAGAGAGAAAATCCCCATTCACTTTAAGAGTAGAAAATTCGAAGTTAACCATGGCTGCGTGTATTGCTCTTATATTACTAAAGTATACTTTATGTGTGAGTACAAATTGAGTAACAAGTAATAGTGACAGAAAAATATGGACAGAAAAATATGTAGAGCTTTTGAAGAAATTAACGAACACCAAAGTAAAGCGGTATCAGACATGTTCGACTAGCAAGGGTTTAAGAAAGCGCAAAGTATTTTTTATTTGGTTACTAGGAGGAAGCATCGAAAGCCTGTACCCTGTCGCTGTGAGACCTGCTACGCGGGTATTTGAACACCCGCCATCCCACACAAGATTTAACCAGAATATGTGCTCGACCATCACTACCGACTATACAGTCGTGACGAGCCTCAACCGCATTGACTGGGAGAGGAAAGCCCAGAAACGACAGCAGCAGTTGCAACTGCAGAAACGACAGCAGCAGTAGAAGCAGAAAGATAGATTAAGTATTCAATACTATTAAAATATTTAATTACATAATTAGCTAGCAAGGCCAGCTAGATTATTTCTTACATAATGTACTTGATCCAGCTAAGTCATAATTCGACAGTATTGAGGAAAAAAGGAAGAAAAAAAACCTTATAAATAATATAGTTCATAATAATCGTTTGCTTGTAAGTATTTTTTTTTTGTACCTTTGCTAGCAGGTGGACAGTGGAGATCAACTGTTTTAGACAAACGGACGACAGGTACAGACGCTTGAGTCAAACATTCACAACAGTACCAAACTGAAGATAAGAAAATAGTTTCTGAGTATTCGACTATTGCACATTCTCCGATGTTTCACTTCCTCCACAATGGCCTGAAGAGGCAGTGGGAGAAGTGAATACTATCGATGGCGTAAAGTCTCCATACGCCCATAGGAGCGGCACCTGGACGCAGGAACCTGTTGTGCCTATTGACATAAAGGCAGCTCCACCTAGAAGATATGTTAACGCGGTCCCAGGGTGGAAATCAGTCGAGGAGGAGGAATGTTATAGTGTTTGAAACCATCACGAAGTCGACTATGTTTTCTGATAGTTAGTGCGGTCTTGCTTTTTTTGCACGTACATTCTTGAGTCTCATACAGCAGGAATGAATTTAGAGGTGATGCCTTTATTAGGATAAAATATTTCGCTGCATGCTTTGTATTTTTCATACCTTCATACGCCGGATTGTCATCTTTGTTTGGTCATTGATAATTGTGTCTGAGTTTGAAAATACAGCAACATAACTGTTTTTGTGTTTCGAAAAAAAAGGTTTCTTAAAAAATGTCATTTATATGCTTAAATTAGATGAGGGCAGTTTGTAAAAGCAGATAGTGAATAGCTTGCGGAATATTTATTGTATAAATGTATTGTTATTCGTTATTCTCTTTCCTGTGGTGAGGTCGTAAAAAATCTCTTGATTACCAAGTAGTTTACGCAGTCCGAATGCGATCCAATATAAATAATTAGAAACATCAAGGAGTTTGCTTCCAAAGTAAAACTTAGATCTTTATACAGCTCTTAAAATAATTAACTTTTTTGGGTGAAATGTCATAAAATAGTTTATTATTTCAAACTAAGAGATGAACAAGCAACACATTTTATTTAAATTTATTTTTTGTGACTCAGTACTTTGTGGCTCTGAAAAAATATTTAGTAAAAAAATCAGTTTATTAATAAATAGTTTTTAGTAGTTTAAAAAATAATTTTTATGATTTTTTGTTTGTTAGTTTTTAGCGATTCAATATGAAATTTGGCAAAAAAACGCCGAAAAATCTTAGATAGACAAGTCATGTAAAATTTTGTACTAAATATTAATCGGCCGACTAACAAATTTCAGCAGTAATTCTTCCTCCCCACATCACCGTTGCCTAGGACAATGAAAAGCTGCCTCCGTCCTGGACAAAAGTCATCTTCGCGAAGCTGTCCAAGTAAGGCGATTTGAGTCACTACGGCAACTGGCGAGGAATAACCCTACTCAACGCCGTCTAAAAAATTCTAGCCGCGATCTTACAAAGCAGACTTCAATGTATCGAGCGCTACTTGAAAGCGCTGTGTTGATCAAGCCAACACTCTTCATATTATAGTAGAACAATCAGTTAAATGACACTCCCCGCTATGCATGCTGCCCGTTGACTTTAATAACGCATTCGACACAATCAATAGGCTGGCGTTGAGTAAAAAGGGAGTTTCCGCTAAGATAATAGACCTCTTCAGAACCCTTCACGAGAACTCCGAACTGGCAATGCTTCACAACGCAAACTCAGCGGCCCATCCACTACCAACGCAGGCGTAAGACAAGGTTGTCCCCTATCGACCCTTCTGTTCACCATCATCCTAGAGGGCGCCATAAGCCAATTGACCCTGCATAAAAGAGTCATCATATGGAGTTTTACCAGACATCTGGGGGACCTGAACTTCGCTCTCTCACACACTCACTGACATGCAAGTCGGACTTTAGGTTAACATCGCCAATACCAAAGCTATGAGTCAACCACAAAAAAGCAACACATATAATGGATGACAGGTGTCTGGTGGAATTCACTGATAGCTTCTGTAACCTCGGCTGAGCAGGTGAAGATGTCAACTGCAGGTTAAACAAAGCAAGGCGGTGTTCGGGTGAATGCATGCGTTAAGGGCGAGTTCGCAAATCTCCAGACGTTCTAAGTTGAGCGATTATTCAGCTCATGTGTGAAGCCAGTATGTTTGTAGGGAAGTGTAATATGGCTGGTTTCTAACACCATCACATAGACGCTACAATCTTTCGTCAACAAATGCCTCCTCGTAAACAAATGCCTCCTCATTTATAGAATATTCTGTCGATGTTGCTTGAGCTAGCAGATGCTAATATCACATGGGATAGTGCAAAAACAAAAGGCTCAGAACTAGGTTGATAGAAGGTTCTTGCTGAAGCCCTAGCTCCCGAGCGAAGTGATTTAGGAAACAGAAAATAAATATTAATCGATCTCGAAATAAAAAATACGTATTTTTTCCTTGGCAATGCAGAATACTTCTGAACGTATCATAACAAATATTCAGTACTTCGGCATTTTGTGAACCACCCTAGTGGATAATGCCCTACATATTTTTATCTAAAATATATGTCAAAAAAAATTTGAAATTTATTTATTTTACATATATTTATTTCGCGTCAATGCCTAAATTTATCTATTCACAATTTACTGTTGGCATCGATAATAAAGCTTTGGCTTTGGCTTTCGTCCTTGTCATGCAGTTATTCAATGGTGGCACGGCATTTATTTACTCCATTTAGCGTCACCCTATAATTATATGAATGAACAATATATAATTTAAAATTATTTGCTTAGTTGCCTTCACGCAAAATGGTAAGAAAACCATTAAAGATATGAAACATAGGAGATGCGATAAATAAAAATGATGCAAATAATGAAAATAATAAAACTTTTCGAAAAACCAAGTAAGGCAAGCAAGACTTAAGCAAATCTTCAGTTAGTTACTTAGTGTTTTTGTTGGAGTTGGAATTAAACGAAAATTAATGTTTGCAAGAAGTTGCATTACTCACTTGAACTGCATTTAAAAAACTGTCAACGGCGGCATAAATCTGTAGGCCTTGCCATGGCTGGACAACGTCAAGGCGCATAACACAAATTACAGTTATAGGCAAAATAGGCTCAAAGATTGCTTTATTATAATTTATTTAAAGGGTAATAATACAAAAAAATATATATATGGTACATTTAATCTGCAGACTTAAGAAAAAAAAACAACAAAACTCTAAACAATGGGAGAAATTATACAAAAGACTTAAGCAGCGAACTCAGAAGAGAAGATGAATAACTCATTAGAGCGCTTCTTTGACAAGTGATTAGAATGTTTTAGACATTGCGTAATTTTTTTTGAAAATTGGTTTATATTTAGGTTTGATTAGGTATGATAAGGAGTAAACTCAAACATTTTTGAAAAAGAAAAATAAAAATTTTGAGATTTATTCAATGTTCAAAATTTTGGTATAGAGCTTTTTAAAGTGAAATATCTTCTGTTCTTTTGACATACATTTTTTTAAATTAAATTTTTAGTTAAAAAATACTTTTTGAAAAACATTCTTTTTTTAATTTGATTTTTGGTAGAAAATATACTTTTTGGAAAACATTTTTTTTCAATTTAATTTTTAGTAGAAAATGTATATTACTTTTTGGAAAACTTTTTGTTTTTAATTTTTAGTTTAAAATATACTTATGAAATTTTTTTTTTTTGGAAAAGTTTAAATTTTTTTGTTATTTTTTGGGAAAAAATTGTTTTTATCATTTTTTGAAAACATCCCCGTGTCTTTAATTGCTAAGATTATGTGCAGTAATCCCTCCAAATTTCATGGTAGTAAAATATTATCAAAAAAAGATACTTATTAGAAAATTTTGTTTGGAAAGTTAACAATTTTTGGGAATTTTGTTTTTCATTTTTGAAGAACACCCCCTGTCAATTATGCGGAGTCATTCCTAAGGTTTTAATAGAAAATACGTAAAGCGAACGAACAGGAAACCAGTGCAAAAGATTGGCAGATAAAAGGTTTCCTTATTATTTATTATTTTTTTATTATTTACCCCACTCTATTTATTGAAGCCCCTTCTACAACGTAAGCCACTTTCAGCAATAAGTGATTCTCCGAGATTTCCTTACTGCTCACTACAGAACTCTTTGCTTGCAGAAGTATGTAAATTTAAATGATGAAAAAATTAAAAAAAATAATTATTTTATAAAGTCTTAATTCGTATCTGCAATTATTTATGAGACCACAAAACAAGAAAACAACGCAAAAAAGCTCGCTGCCAACACCAACGTCAGCCGCAGCATAACAGAGCAGTCACAGCGTCTAACTGCTAAGCAAAGCTTCATATGCAATGCCGCACCACAAATCGGCACTGCTGCTACGCCGAAGCCAGCCAAAGTGAGGCGTCTGCTTAGCCGAAGTGATGCGCTCCCTGTGCTACTTCGTGAATACAGTTGACGCAGCTGCTGACGCACCGAAGCTTACTGCGCCTAACAGTCTGCTGGACGTTGCTGTGGTGGCGTTGGTAATAAAGCAGCAAAGGCAGCATAAGCAGTGGTGACGATGACTTTAACGATGACGATGATGGTGGTGGTGATGTTGGTGTGAATGACGCGTTTTTTGGGGACAGCTATAAACTGTGGTAAGATCGTTGAGGCGATCAGTTGGTAAAAGTGTTGCGTTGCGTATGGTTTGAGCTAAAACTACCGCAGTGATTTCAAATTGAAAAATATAACTGCATAATCTGCTACAAATAATCCTAAAGGAACTGTGCAATAAAGAAAAACAGAGGCTTACGAAAAAAAAACTTTCGAAAATATATTGAATTGAATTCAATTGAATACAACAACAACAGAAGGTGAATATCCTTGTGATTTTAGAGTGCGAGTGTGTACGTAAAAGAGTGCAAAGGGATGGAATGCGCATGAGTGGGAGTAGTACATGAAGTGGCAAGGAACTAAATTAGCTACAGTCTGTGAATTTGTGTGAAATGATGAGTCTATGTTTATGTGAATGTATTTTTAAATGAGAAATGGGACACGTAATGCAATATGTAGAAGAAAGTTAAATGCAACAGTTGAATGGAAAAAAGATTGTTTGAGTTGCTGGCTATTGGAAATAAAGTTTGAAAGAAACAAATTTGAAGTATTGATGTTAAAAGTCTTTACTTTCAAACAATAATAAATAAAAGGCAAAATAAAATAAGACGTAAGAGACTAAATCTGAACTAGCCAAAAGTAACAAGAAATAAACAAATAAGTAAAAATATGTAAATAAAAAAAAATTTAAAATATAAAAATATAATAAATAAAAACAAATGAAAAACTAAAATTCGATAAAAAATTAAGTGAAATAAAATAAAACTATACAACACAAAGTAAAAGCATTAAACACAAAATAAAAGAAATAAATAAATTAATTGAAATAAAATAATTTTTAAATATGAACTATGAATTTTATTGAGACAATACCAAATAAGATGAAATAGTAAAATTACGTAAAAATAAGCTAGTAAAAAAGTGTAGTCTAAACTAAATTGAAAAACAAAAAAATAAAAATAAACAAAAAGTAAAAAATAAAAAAATATATCGAATTGAAGTTAAACGAAATAAAAAAAAATTGAAAAACATTAAAGAAATAAAAAAATTATTTTTACAAAAATAAAATAATATGAATTAAAAAAAATTAAATAAAATAAATTGAAAGACATTAATCAAATACGAAATCATTTTTATGAAAATAAAAGAATATGAAATAATTAAAAACATTTAAGAAGAATTACATAAAATAAAATAAAAAGTAAAATGATATTTTCAAAAAAATCCAATTGATTAAACTTCAAAATAAAAAATAAAAATAAACAAATAAAATGGATTAAAATAAATTAAAAACTATAAATAAAGTAAAATAAAAAATTCAAAGAAATCGTAATAAAATAAAACAAATAAATAAAATAAATAAAATATTATAGAAATCAAACAAAAAAAAAAATTTAAAATAAAATAAAATTAAATTAAAAAAATAAATTTTTTATTTGGTTACAAAAATAAGTTAATTTAAAAGAGTAGAAAAACTTAATCAAATAATAAGAAATAGCAAATTGAAGAAAAAAATTATTTAAAATTTAAATTAAATAAAACAAGTTAAAAGCTATAAGTAAATAAAATAAAACTTTAATCTTGTTGAAAAAAAGAATAAGATAATTTAAAATAATTGAAAGAAATAGGGTTAAATAAATCCAACAAATAAGTAAATAAATAATATAATAATAAACAAAAAATAAAAAAATTAAGAATCAAATTGAATTTAAATTAAGTATGAAATTTAACGAAATTGTATCTAATAAATAAGTAGATAAATAAATTAATAAATAAATAATGAAATAAAAAGAAATAAAAATTAAAAAATGTAATTGAATTTAAATAAAATGGAATAAATAAAAAAATAAACCTTCGACAAAAGAAATAAAAAAATAGAAATTTCAGTTTTTTACAAAAATAAGATAATTTAAAATAATAGAGAAAAATTATAAAAAATAAATATATAAATAAATAAATTAATATTCAAAAAATTAGAGAGAATACAAATGTCAAATTTAATTTAAATGAAACTAAATAAAATAGTAATAAAATATAATTTTTATTTCGTTACAAAAAATAAGTTAATTTGGAATAATAGAAAAAATTAAAATCGAACAAAATTAAAGAAAACATAAAAAATGAATTAAAAATCAAGTTGATTCTAAATAAAATAGAATAAAATAAATCAAACATCATAAATAAAATCAAAAGTAAGATAAATTAAAACATAAACAATTAAAGCAAAACAAAATGTCACAAATTGTAGAAAATGAAAAATCTATTAAACAAAACAAAAGTTAAGGCAAAATAAAATAGAAAGAAATAAAAATAAATAAAATAAAAATATACAAAAACTAAATAAATAAATAGTTTAATGCAAAATAAAAAAATCCATTGAAATACATTACAAAAAAACTAAATAAATTAGAAGAAATTAATAAATTTAAATAAAGCTATGTTAAGAATTAAGGAAATAAGGTAAACAGAAAGGAAATAAATACAAATAAAATAAAATAAAATAAATAAATAAAAAAATTATAAATTCAGCTAAATTAAATTCATAAAAATTATGAAATTAATTAAATAAAAAACAACTAATAATAAATAAAATAAGCAAATTCAACTAAATTATAATAAATTGAAATCATACGCATTATAAAAAAGGGGCTTACAAAAAAATTAAAGTAAAATTCAAAATAATAAATAACAAACTAAATAAATTAATTCTACTCAATTAAAATCATAAAAATTACAAAAAAATAAAATAAAATAAAAAACAATAAATAATAAATTAAGGAAATAAATTGAACTCAATTAAATCATCAAAATTACGAGAAATGGAAATAAAATAAAAAAACAATAAATAATAAACTAATTAAATAAATTCAACTCCACTTAAATTATAAAAATTACGAAAAAATATAAATAAAATAAAAAACAATGAATAATAAACTAAATAATTAAATTCAACTCAATTAAAATCATAAAAATTACGAAAAAAATAAAAATAAAATAAAAGACAATAAATAATAAACTTAGTAAATAAATGCAACTCAATTAAAATCATAAAAATTACGAAAAAAATAAAAATAAAATAAAAAACAATAAATAATAAACTAAGTAAATTAATTCAATTCAAAATCATAAAAATTACGAAAAAATATAAACAAAAATAAAATGGAAAACAATAAATCATAAATTTTGTAAATAGATTCAACTTAATTAGAATAAATGAAAATCCTATGCAAAACAAAAACAGAGGCTTACAAAAAAAAAAAATAAATACTTAATAGACAATAAATTCAGCTAAATTCAAGTAAATTAAAATTATACGCTTAAATATTGAATTCAAAATAAATTCATTTCTCTAAAATTATAAAATGTTATTTACGCTCTCAAATTAAATGAATACAGCTTCATCTCTAATCCAACTCCACGCCGACCACTCAAACATTATCACACATTTTCTAAACTACAAATCCCGCTGCCGAATGCTTGTAAGCTTCTACGAAAAAAATTGGTATTTTTTTTTTAATTTTTCGTGCTGCTAAAATCTGTGTCAGCCACTTAAGCACGTGATTCGTGAGCACTGCACGTTTCTCCAATTGTTTTTTACCGCACGCGCATGCAGATCTATGCACGCAAAGCTGCATATCCGTTAAAATCTCATGACAGATGCCCAGTTCAAAGAATTGGAAAAAAAGAGAAATGGTTTCGAATGCGTGCTTAGATTACTTAAGAAATTTAGCGCAAAAGTTCAATGAATGAAATCTGCATTGGTTTGGTAAATAGAATATTTTTCCATTGCCATTTGCTTTTGATACGCTTTTTTGCCATTTATATTCACTTAACGCGCATGCGCCAACCCAACGCAAGTAGTCGCGCATGCCTCTTGCACTTAGACGGAGCAAGCAAGCGCCCTCGGGGATGTGCCTTCGTGCATGTATTTGTATATGTATATGTATGTCAATATATACAAAATATATTATAAAATAAATTATGCACCTATTTGCATAATGCAACAATACACCAACCAGCTGGCTCAAAAGTACACCAACTTCTGTGCGAAAGCACCAGCTGTGCGAAGTTTTATATTTTTTATGCATAAATCTCTTCATTACTCACTGGCATTTGCATATTTAGAGCCAACTATGTATTTCTATTTGTCGACAGCTAACTTTGCATTTATGCATTCACACATACATACATATGTGTGCTCATACATACAAATACAGATTCACTTTGCATAAGTAAATAAAATTTGAAAATTTAAAAAAAGCAGTGTGGCTTCAATTTTTGAAGTAATAAAAATTTTCACAAAACTTGCAGTTTTAATTAATTGTAATTTGTTTTTGTGTTTTTTTTTTTGTACATAAATTATTTTTTATGCAAATTCCTTTCCTTTAAGCTCATTGCAATGCACTCGAGTGCATGTAACGAAGTGTTGCAATAAAATTCACATTTATTTACATTTAGATGGCGAATTGTTAATTAAAACCCGCGCTATGTTACTTTATGCACCCATAATTTTTCACATATAAACATAAAAAGTAAAGATTCACATGCGCATGCACGTACTAATGCATAGCAAATTAATGGCTGATGTGTGTTGCAAGTGTGAATTTTTATAATATTTCTATGGACTAATAAGCGATGACAAGTTGTCAGCAGACAATCTGATGAATGAAAATAAGATGTAATTATGATAGTTAACTTCTAGTTTGTGGTGAGAAGAAATATTTGAGTATCGATGCAAATATTTGCATAGTAAAAATCAATCATTAATTAAATCTGAAGAGCCATTCTAAGCCAACATCCGCCCAATGAGTCAGGCGAACCCAGGAAGGTGACCTCAAATGCCGTTCACACGTTCCCACGACAGTTGGTTCTAAGTAACCGAAACGATACGGATTTATATCTGATCACCTCAGCAGCATTCCCTTATATGTCCATATGTATAGGGAATGTCCCGGTCACAGCGGCTTATAGGGAAACTGCTGGGCTGATGAGCTGGCTAAACAGGGAACTTTAGAGACGGTTTCAGTGCAAAAGAAGAAGACTGGGGTTCCCTTAAGAACCTGTGGTCTGCTCCTGGAAATATGGGCCTCGAATCAACTCAGCGGGCGCTGGGCTAGTGCGCGAACGTCCAAGGTGGAGAGATCCTTCTGGCCATGGGTAGATCAGGGACTTTCGAGGACGCCTTAAGAGGCTAACAAAGCCCCATCTTTCGAGTTTTGTGCGTATCCTTACCGAACATTGCCCGTTAGTTGTCCATGTGGGGAGATTTGGGATTACCTCAAGTCCGTTCTGCAGAAGCTGTCTTGAGCACGAAGTGGAATGATCTCAGCACCTTCTTCTCAACTGCCCTGCTCTCGTCTGGCAAAGATTTCGACATCTGGGCTCTCATTTTTTCGCTACGCCTGCGGATATAGCGGGTTTAAATATTATACATCAGGTGAAGTTCATCAGTAGCTTGATGCGGCTAATTGCGAAAGTAAATCAGCCACCGTCAGCATCGCCGTAAGTGCATGGTCATCATCCCTTATTGCCAAGGCTCCTTCTTCCTTTCCTTCTCCTTTCTCCTTTTCCCTATATGGCATCCAAATGGATGAACTTTGAAGATTTGCCCAAGGGGCCCCAAGCAAATGCAACCATTTAACCTAACTTATGGGGAATGTTTGTGTTGCTAGCACAACTACAACAACAACAACCCCGAAAACTACGAGGATCGTATGAAAAGTCCGTGCAAAGTCAGAGAGATGGCACAACTGGTACATATCGAAGTTATGTTTATTTAGCAGCATCTCTTGGAAGAACACACACCAAGTTTGAGCCAGGTCGGTCTATTACTTTGTGTTTGGAGCTCGTTTGAATTGAAGAAGTCGAGTGATTTTCCAAAAATTGTCATTTTCCATCTCGACAATGCAACAGCTCACATTTCAGCAGTTGTGGTCGCAAAATTAATGGAAATAGGATTTCAACTTGTTTCATAACCCCCGTATTCTCCAGACTTAGCTCCCTCAGAGCCATTGGGCTATTTTTCATTCTTCAATAGGAATTTTTCCAATAAAAAAATCCCTCCTCTCCTTCTGGGGAGACACCCTTTCCGGGTCTATTTTCTGCATTACTTTGGGAGCGCGCAGAACGGCAACCATAAAGGACCAATTGTATTCAACCACGTCTGGGTTGACCGCATTTGTAGCCAGTTTTCATGCTATAGGCTCGTCTATCTGTGCGGTTTCACTTTTTTGCACTGTGTCGAGGTCTATTTTTTTCCACAGTATGTTCTCGGTGTATCTTTTTAACGCGCTCCAGCTGCCATCGCGTTCGAGCAGTTTGCTGTTTATGTCACTCGGCGCGATGTCGCTAATCTGCTCCCAGAGCATATCTTTACGCGAACCATCTGTTACAACTAAAAAACGTGTGTGTAGCGTCATCGCTCGGCGCTTCGCTGTGTATGCACTTGGAATCGTTTAACTTGTCCATGTGTTATAGGTATCTCCAGAAGTATCCGCGGCCCGAGATAAACTGAGTTAAGAAGTAATTCACTGCCCCGAAGTTCCTTGGGACGATTTGCCTATTTATGGAATGAGTTTAGGCCGTCCATCTGCCACTCGATTCAGTGTTCCATCGGCTTTGACACCGCAGCATGGTTTGGCATCTCCGTTCCGCGACGCTAGTGGTGACATGTTTCTTCTTGGAGTCCCAAGCTTCGATTCGTTCTCGAACCCTGAGATCAACAGTTATATCCCCGCTGATCACAACTGAGGCAACTTTGAGTGCCGCTGTTCGTTGCACAGCCTACAGCGCTTTGCGTTGGGTTTTGCAGTTAAGCCCACTTCGCCATACTTCGCTGCCGTACAGGAGAATCGAGTTTGTCGCCACCATGATTAGCCTTCTTTGGCTCTGTGTTGGCGCACCGATATTTGTCATTAATCCTAAGACCTCTGCTGCTTGGGTAGTCGCATGCCGTATCTGGGCTCAGAAAGTAAGCTTGCAGTCAAGTTGTATACCTAAGTATTTCACTACGTTTTGCGTCACTAGGGACGTGTCGCCTATTTGCATCCTGATCTCAAGTGGCATGTGACTTCGTGTCATAAGGATCACTTCGGTCTTATGTCTGGCGAGTGCCCCGCCGTGCTACTCAAGCCATATTTGCGTCCTTATCATAACTTGGTTCAACTTCCTCCAAGCGTTCTCAGTGTCTCCGGCTGGTATGATCGTCCACGTATTCCACTAGATATATATGTATCTTCTACCATTTCTATGACCAAGATCTCATCGTAGCTCAACCTGATATTTATAGAGGATGGCTCCGTGCACAATATGGTGACCCAACCGGTCTGGCATTAATACAAAGCTACTTTGAAATCCATTAGCGTCCGCATACTAAATAAGTGAAACTTAAAGTAAAGTTCTGCGAGCTTTGGAGAAAAATTGTTTGGTATTTTATCGTTTGATCAACGCTTGTACGGGAGTAGTCTAAATTGCGAATTCTTACATACAACAGCATTGGCATGATCTCGTTTGTCGCACGCCTAATAATACACTGCCTCAATGGCGTTAACTCGTATAACTAAAAAAAAACAAGAATGCCTTATTCTACTAGTGAAAGTCGCGCGTATAGCCGTAAAGACTTCTATTGACATTTAGAATACAATTCGAAAAATACTCTATGATGATACCTCTCTACAGCTTCTCGAAAAAGAGAAGGGCATTATCAGCTTTGCATACAAATTTCAAAATTATAGTACTTGCAGAAGATCTGATTTGTAATGCAAAGCTGCACTAACAAAATTTTGCAACCAAGGGAATTCAGTACAGCTGTACACGAGTACTTACATAAAGTATGTAAAGATGCACTGTAAAAAGTTTCTAGCTCTCTTTTATTACCGTAATTATAGGCACTAACAAACTGCTTACACTCGTATAAATCTCTACATTCGTCATCTGTGAGTACAGACAATCGACGGCATTAATGATTTATAGTGCAAATACTCGTACATATGCTGAATATTTATTGTCGAACATCACGGATGTGTGCAGCTACGGCTGCTCCTCTGCTAAGTAAGTAATAAGTCAGTCTGCTCGATAAGTACATTAAAGACTTTCTTTCGACAAGTCGATGACTTGCACATTTTTTCGCTTGCTTCACTGCGTGCTTTCCCCTGTTCGTAGGAGAGTTCTCGTCATTCATCAGATAGCAGTAAAATATGAGCATAGCCTACTTGGCTACTGCTCATTGCGAAATTTTTTCTTCTTGTTGCTTTTGTTTTTGTGAGTAACTTACTGTACTTATACAGATAATTCACAAAGAAATTGAGCAGGAAATTTTCTTTTCGCATTTCGCATTCTATACAAAATTTAGATTTTTCTAAAAAGCGAAAAATGTTCACTATCAATCGATCACGCCAGCAAAGTGTCGTTATTAAAAATGTTGCTTGTAATTTTTCCTGAAGCTTTTCTTTCAACGCATTTTGTGTTTTATGTGCAATGAAATGAAAAAGGAGACGTCGCCAAGGCAGCGTTACTGCTGTTGCTGCTGCTGCTGCTGCTGATAATGGGACAGAGGACAAGTTAAACCTGCTGCATGAAAAGTTGCTATCACTTCAGCCAAAGCAAGTTACTGTTGTTACTGTTTTTGTTCTTGTTTTTATTATTGTGTTATCGAAAATGTTGCTAAAGTAAAAGTAAGTGGCAGCAATCAGCTTCATCAGCTTCATTGAACGGGCGACAGGCGGCAGCGTTCAACTTCTCCTTACGCGTTTACTTTGTTTTGAGCCTCTATGGAGGCGCTTTTCAAGTAACCAGGCTGTAAATATAATAAATACGTACATATATGTACATGCATAACACATATTTAGTTGTGGAAAAAGGCATTAAAATGGTTGCAGTTGCATACTCGTTTCTTGATTGTTGCTGCTTTAGTCGTTGCCGGGACTCGGTTATTGGGACATTTTACTTTTCAGTCACTTTTACAAACTTGTTGCAAAATTACAGAAAAAAAAAACAAAAACAAAAACGAAGCAAAAACTCGCTACAATCCGTATCGATGGATTGAAGCGAAAATAGTTGCAAAATGTTGGCAAGTTTGGCGGGAAAAGTGTAAGAGAGTTGGCTGCTTGTAGCGCAATATGAAAATGAAATCTTGCGATGAGCGACTACGTGAGTACAAAATGCATCCGTGTCGTTGGCGTAGAGCCGGTGTTCCACTTTGAGTCTAATAAAAAATAATTATACTAATAATAAACCCAACGATTGACCTCCTCCCACCCGTCTTGTATGAGTGGCGCAGTCTGCATGACGTACGACTAATTTTTCTTGCGGTGCAGATTCAAGCAACGTATGGGTTTGTTAAACATTCAGATTCGCTCTACAATTTTTTGTATATTACAAAGTGGCGCAAAATTAATCACCCCATCGGAAGAATTATAATTTTTGCAAAGGGTTTCTTACGCCACTCATATTTGAAACTTGTGAACTATACAGCAGCAGTATACAAACAGACTTCATTGCTTGTAAATGTGAGGAGAAAGATTTCCGTGGGTATGTAGATATCTAATCTAAGAGTACCACAGATACACTACAAGTAGGACTAGAGTGCCGTTTTGATACTATAATGTAGACCACTCCCTGCGAAAAATTACAAAATACAAAGGTAGAAAAACCATCTACAGTCATCCAGTGCTGTTGATGTAGTGGAGGAGGAGGAGGATTTAGGCTCCAAAAGAGCAGACTAAGAAACTTCAAACGGCTAGCCGCCAAACCCGAACATTTGCAAGGTAAGTGTTTGAGTTGTACTGAGGTCTAAGCTTCTCTGCATGAGTTCGAACACCAGTGACCGCACACCAGCCACTTAACCGTCCTGTTTCTACCATCCTGAAGCCAAAGAATTGCGATAGCACACGAACTAAGATAGAACTACTTCAGTCTTGCGCTTTTTAAGAACGAAATTGTGCAGTTTCCCTTCAACAATGGTCAAAGAACACCATTGCCTGAGATGGGGACAACTGAAACCGGTTCTGTCGACCCTTTCCTAACAAGCTTATTTCCCTCTATGTTCCTATACCCTAGAACCCAGATAAGAGCAATGTTTCCGACACGTTCGCGACGTTTGGTCTCCTCCTTACAGGAGTTGAACAGAAGAGAGCTGCAATATGGCGACGACAGGGCCTTGATCGTCGCTTGACTTCGGAAAAAAATTTATATTTCTCTTCCAACAGCAATCAGAAGGTAATTTGCATGCGTGCAGGATTGCAAAGACCTCTGTTTGAAAAAGACTACTAGTTTTAGGTAGCTTAAAAGAGACTGAAGTGTTGGCCGATTTAGAGCAAACCCCCTCTCCCACTCCATATTCCATCTTGGATGTGTCGGTGAACACAGAGGCACCCATGTCCCGGCCTGCTTGGAAAGATAGCCCTAGCACAACCTTCAAAACCTCGTTTGCGGATGGAGAGATCTGTATGAAGTACAGAGAAGGGCAGAGAAATCTGCCTTAAAATACTACCATGTCCTAAAGGAGAGATTACCTCCAGAGGCCAACCTTCCTCAATCTAATAGCGCTCTGAGTGGCAATGGGTTGAACTTGAGCCGGAGATCAACGGCAAGTAAGTGCAGAATGACGTTAAGCGCTCTCTAATTTAGTGGTGTTATAGCCTTGCGAAGAGCGACCCACTAAACTAGGAAACCACATGCGAAAATTGTCAGAATCGCCAAGTTGCACATCCACTGGTTTGATACCCCATTTTTTGCCGAACATAGATTTACAGGAGTAGAAAGCAATACTGGCATTCTTAACTCGATTTTCGATATGCAGCTTCGAGTGGAGCTTAGGGTCAAGCATTACACCAAGATTCTTGACTTTCGGGGAGAGGCTAAGAAACAGGTTATTCTAAGGCTGTTCTAGGAAGTCGAAAAGGTCGAGGCTTGTTTTTTCTGGTCAAAGCATCCACTCCGTTTTGTCAGAGTTGACTTTGAGGCAGCAACTGGTAGCCCTACGACTGAGTACAGCCAATGCTCCTTCCAAAATTTCAGCCATGACTGAGGTGAAGAGTCCTGATATCAGTCGGAAAGATTTCCATCACTCAAAATCATTTCATTTTTTTAATGAAAAAAAAAAATACCCAAAAACAAAAGTGAATAATTAATTTTGCGCCACCTTGTATATATACACTGCGTTAAATAACGCTGTCGCAGTGCCATGTTTATGGGCAAGTTTTGACAATTTATATCTTTCTTATTTAATTTTAATTATTTTTTATTTTTTCTCCTACAAAAACCATATAAATTCAACTTTCAAACTTTTCGCAAATTTAACAGAAATTCAAGAAATTTTCATCAAGGTATTATTAAAAATTTTTGTTTTCAAATCTCGGGTATACAGTTTTATGGCCCATTAAATTTTAACATTATGAAGTGCAAATTTTAACTGACTCAATTATCGGGGTTTTTTTTGGCAATTTTGTTTTGTTGGCAGTTTTATGCATTTTTTTCATATAACGAATGTTCGAAATTCCTAAGCCAGGTGTTGGAGTACGCAGATATTCCAATTTTGTGTCAATGGATTGACTTGTTTAACCTTTAAATGCTCTTTTCTTTACCAAAACCATGCGTACAAGGAAACCGCAAATATTTTTTTATATCATAAACCAAATCTTCTAATTTTCTAATTTTCATAGAGCAATAAACTTTCCAACTTGATTTTCCAGCAATTCCATTTTTACACATTCATGTTTTTCGGTTAAAGGGTTTACTGTCCCCTGCACCTGCGCTTTTTTCTTGACTCCCGTGACCTCTGAATAATGTCTCTCAAAACATTTTTGCTTTTTTCCACTATCATCAAAGTCATCACTATCGTCGCCGACAACAGATTCCCTTAACTGCTATTGATTAATGGGCCTATCGCCGGTTTTTTCCTCACGCAAAGTGTTTAGATTTAAAAAAAAATGTGTGTAATTGTTGTCATTAACTGTTACCACCTCAACGTCACAACAAAGCCACTCTTTGTAACCCACTAAGTGAACTCTGCCACCAAAAAGCAAAAAAGAAAACATGATAAAATGTTTAAAACGTGTGGTTTTCGCAGAAAGAAAAATACAAACAAAAACAAAAAATAAAAAAAAAGCGAAAAGTAAATAAAAAATAAATTACACTCGTATGCATTCGACGTGCTGTACTTTCGATTATTTTCGCTTCGTTCACTTAAATTTTTTTTCATTGGCTATTCGTAGTGGCTTAGCCTTCTTGTTGTCGTTTAGCAGCATCTGTTTGTAAATTATTCCTTATTTGTTTACTCATTTTGTTTTTGGCATTTCATGACTTCACAAGTAAGACTTTCGCATTTCATGCAATTGCCGTTGGTTAGCCTTATTGTTGTTGTTGTTGCAATTGTTGTTGGTGCGACATTTTTTTATACATGGCTGCGCATATAGGCTCATCTTCGTAGCGTCTGTGTAACAATTTAAGACCACAGCCTCCACCTCAATTGCGCAGTCACGGCCAAAGCTGGCCAATAAAGAAGTACAGGGTGTTTGAAATGCGATTTGATTTTTTAGTAGAGTGACTAGTTTTAACAATTAACACAGTTCGATGGCACCACTTTTGCGGATATTGGGCAGAAAATTTATAATTTAATGAAAAGAGTTCGATTTCGCTTGATAATCGCATAAAAATATTGAATAAAAATATAAAAAAATATTAATAACTAATAGAAAAATTATGTTTTTTTTTTCAAAGAAATAAAAAGAAGGAAAAGAAAAACACCAATGTAATAGAATTTTTCGTTTTTTGGAATAAAAATATATAATATATTATAAAGAAATATTAAAAAAACCGATAGAAAAACTATATATATTTTTTTTTTCAAAAACAAAACACCCCTGAAATAAAATTTTTCGTTTGTTGGAATAAAAATATATAATAAATTACAAAGAAATATTAAAAAAAACCGATAGAAAAATTATATTGTATTTTTTTTTCAAAAACAAAAAAAAAAACAAAACACCAATGGAAGACAATTTTTGGTTTTTTTGGAATTAAAAATTTGTAAGACAAACTTCTGTCAACTGTCTTAATAAAAAGTATGCATTGAGAGAGTTGTTGTTAATAGAGATGTTAGTAATAACATCAATGTCAAATAACATAAAAATAACAGAGTATGTTCGTCTCCATCGGTTCCGTTGAGAAAAACGCTGCTTTAAGGGGAACTTTTGAAGGAGAATAACATTAGGCTATTGGGAGCAGGGCGAGATATGCTAGTAACATGTTTTGGCCTATTAGAGTAATTTTTATGAATATCGATTATATTTACTATATTTGATTTGAGCTTTACAACCAACAAAGTCGCTAAAAAAATATTTTTTCACAATATACCGCAGCAATGCGGCCTTCAATATCGGCTCGAATTAACGTGCTCCGACTATTTTCTGTGGAGCCGTGGATATAGGTAATTTTTGCACATAAATAAATGAGAAATAATTGAAGCTTTAAAAGGCCAAAATAGAGCGAAATTGCCAAGATAGAGCTCCACTTACGTCTAAATTTCATTGAAAATCACATCAATTCAATCAAAATTCACTTAGGAAAAATCATATTTTACTCCTAAATTTTTGACCCTCTTACTAACTGCGTATGCCGATATGTGGATAATGAATTCCCTTTTAATACCTATACTTATAAATATATATGTATGCGTTTAACTTGAATTACTAAAAAAAATATTGTAATTCACACTTGAAATACCCTGTACTTGAGGCATCCAAGCATCGAATGCTTGTAATTTTAATGTTGCTGTGCCTTGTGACTGGTACCTACCTGTTGGAGGCGGCGATGGCTGTATGCGGCCAGCTGACGTTCGCTGATGCAGACGCGACACATTTTTGCTTTCTTGAAAACATGAGTTTACTTGTGATTTCTTCGTTGGAATTTATACAGGTTTCGATTTTTCGCTTATTTGTGTATTTTTATCTTTTATTAATGCAATTTTGTTTTCATTTTTTTGCTCACTTTTTCACTTTCATTGCTAAAAAGATTTTACTGTAGCGCTGCAACTGTTTATATTGCAAAAATGCTGTGTTATTTTATGATAACTGCAGAAATAATTGGTAAATATTTTCAATTGATTTGAGCTTTACAAGTGCATGGCTTACTGTCGCGGTGGAGCTGTGAATCCACGTAGTAATCGCTAGGCCTTCAATGACCTTTTTGGTGATTTTTCTTGTTGTCTTATATTCTTCCTGAAATGTAATTTTTAATAGTTTTATGTAACTTCCGCATTTTTTATTACTCATATTTGGTTTGCTTTAATTTATTTTTGCGTTTTAACGGCTGCAGGGGGTCTCATAGTAATTCAAGGGCTTGCATGAGGGGACTAGTAAAATCTCGGTAGAATAAGCGGGTAATTAATGGTATTTTATTTAGAAGCAAAACTATTTATTTTTGGGCTGCTTTTCACAGCTTCAGCCATTAATCTTCTGATATTTGTTTTAAGCCCAAATTAGTTACATAAATAAATATTTTAGTTTTTTTTTACATAAATATTTCCCTTTATATACACACTTAACTAGAAGGCCGTGCCTCAAATTTGAGTTTGTCAGCTTTCAAAAATAAGCAAAACTTACTTAAAATGAATCATCAACAAATTCGAGAGTAAATCAAAACAAAGGCCATCGACTGGCTATATTGACAAAACCTTTTTTTATATTTTTTTCAATTTTTATTAATGATTTTTGCTTTATTGGAAATATATCTTTCAATTAATTGTGGAAAATTCAAATGAGAGCTTTAGGTGAGGTCATCCTGCAGAGGGTGAAATTCAGCGCGTACATCAGCAATTGCTATCAAGGCACAAACCTGCAACAAGGTCCTCAAATCGCTAGCCGGCAGCAGTTGCAGGAAAGACAAAGCCAAAGAAATGTTGCTGGCAACACTTAAAGCAATTAGCCGACCGGTCTGAATTAAGCTGCGCAGGTCTGGTTGCCTAACGCTAGTGATTCACAGTGTGCAAAGCTGCCAAAATACTGCTATAAGAATAGCCACGGGATGCCTCCTGACGTCTTCCCGGTAGTATCTTCACAACGAGGCTTCCATACTCCCGGTCAAGTAGTATAGTAAAATACTTGATAATTTCTGCTTGGTTGTTACCATAGGAATCACCCTTGCAGTCATTTGCTAAAGCCTGATACATCTCCCAGGTGTCAAGAGGAGAGTCAGAAGACATCTCTTCAGCTACACCGCCGAGATGTAGCACAAAATACAACTGCAACTACTGGACCCAACAGTATATAGACAGACGCTAAACAACATTCATCGACAGACTCTCACCATCTTCCTAAATTCCCGACCCCCTGTTGCAAACGAAAAGCTGCTGCTGTCTCGTGAGACCCGCGTAGCTTTGACTCAATACGATCTGGATAATGTAGCAGGTTAAACTCCTATTTATCCAGAATCGACCGCGAAATACTCAAAATATGCCGGCATGTGAAGACACACTGCGCGGTACTAGCCACCTATTCACATGCACTCTAAAACCCGCTCGCCTAAGAAGAGGATCGGTGACTACACCACACTGGCAGGGCCTAGTTCACTGCTACAACAACAACAACCATCCTGTGCGAATGAATTACTTATATAGAATTTTAGATCTCTGTAGGATCCTTTGTACCATCCTCTAAGAGAAGCTCACAGATTTTCAGACTTCTGTAGCATTTTTCAAAACCGCGATTTATGCCAGCGTACTGATACGACGGCGAAGCTGTTAGGCATGATAGGTCTCATGTCTTCAAAGCTCGTTTTCCTTACACACATTCGAGCTGCAGTCAAGGCCCTTAGGTCGATAAGGACCAAATCGAAATGAGTTGAAGAATACAAGATCATAGCAGTATTGTTGGTTATGCATGGGCAATCTCTATCGGATGCCGGAACATAGTATTGTCTTTAATGAAGAGTCTTTCATGACAGAAATACACACTCGGAGGTTCGCCGTTGTCAGCCAAGGAGCGATGGCTATTAGAAAAACTTTTTTCTCTATCAATTGGTGTTTCGTGCCTGGGGGTTCGTAGCTGTGAATCTACGAATGACAGTTACGCACCAACCCATTCGACTACGGCTAACCATAAAAGATGGGTACAAAGATTTAAGCCTACAAAAGGGGCTGATAAATTTAAGCAAGAAAACAATTTTCAAAATAGACATTCTTTCTTCATCAGAAGTGTGGGACCACGTCATAGAAATGCATCGCCTTGTGCTCAGCCATGTTTTCGTCAAACGATCTTGCTCGTCAAAGGAGTGTTTTAGAAATCAAAGGGCAGACCCTGAACGCATATAAATAAATATTTGAAAGCCAGTAAAGCAATTTTTATGAACTCTGGCGAGCATAAGTGGATGCGAGGTATTTTTTTATTTGTATTTGTAATGATTTTCGTGTTAAAATTTTTTTGCTATTTTTGTTAAATATTGTTCAAGCCATAAACAAAACCTTACTTATCAAACTTTCGAACTTTACACAAAATTTAGAAAAATGTAGCAAATTTTTCTATAAATTTTAAGCTTATTAATTTGAACCTTGCGAAAAATTTGGGGTACGCTGTAATATACTCATGAAATTTAAGTAAAGAAAAGTGAACTTTTAACTGGCTAAAAAATTGTACTGATTAAAAAACAAAAAACAAAAAAAATGTTGACGGTTTTTTACATTTTTTTAACGAAGGTTTTGTTGAAGAAAATGTAAAAAAAATTTGAAAAATTAGCGCCAGTTTTTATGAAGTGCATTCGCTTTAAAAAAGAATTTTAACTCAAAAAACATTGTAAATAAAATAAATCAGATATACCCACTTATGCCCGCCAGTGTTCATAGAAATTGCTTCACTCGCTACCAAATATTTATTTATGGCCTTTAAGGTCACGAGCCGGCGAGTTAAGCAATTTTTATGTACCGCAAACGCACCCTTTCTATGACCTACAGCTACTTTTTGTGCATGGGACCCCATATGGCATTTCTCCATATTCACACATAGCGGTAAACAAGTAACGGTGCGATTTCTTTTTCAATGTCATGCCGCAAAATACGAAAATAAACACCAAACGGCAGTGACTAAACCAAATTGAAAATGATTTAAATGGCATAAAAATGCGGTGGGGCACTCACTCATACCTGCATGCATACTTATGTATGTGGATATATGTGTGTGTAGATATTTTGAACCAATATTCAGGAGCCGCACACAAATTGTAACCATAAACAAGTGCTGCAAGCAACAGGCTAAAAGCAACAAAAGCAACATAGATATTGGTTTTTGAGTGAAATCTGTCCATCAACAAAGACATGAAAATGAAATGGCAGAGCAATCAACTGAAAAGAAAACCAAAGGAAAACAAACAAAATTGGAAGAAATGCATTGGAATGATGAAAGAAAGAAAAGTGTAACTTACGAGTTAGCAGCGCAACCAAATGAGGCGGCATACAGTTAACAACCACATATCCATACATACATACATATGTACATATTTATCTATTGAGGAGAGTTGCTTGAGGTGATTGAGGCCGTTGCGGCAGGTTAAACAAAGAAACAAAGTCAATTGAGGCGACAAGTGAGTGGATTGAACGGTCGGCCGGTGGCTAATTGCAGTGCGAATGTGTAAGTGCATACACACCAACATACTTGTACATAAATATGTAGGTATTAGTAGTTGCAGTTGAGGATGGTAGGATGTATTAGGAGGAGGCCAAGATATGCTAGACAAAATAGTTGGTGTGCAGGTAGTTGATGGTGGTTACTGACTAAGTGAAAGACACGCGTACTGAAGTGTAACGTCACGAGCTAAAGTTAATTTCTGCTTGACTTGGACGGTTGGTTGGGTAGACTGCAAATTGGTTGTCAAACAGCAAAGCAGGCATAAATGGCTTAAATTATTGAAAATCACACGTTGCGTTCAAACATTTCACCAAAGGAAAGTACAATGTGCAATGAGTTAAAAATAAATCGAATAGTGAGCGAAGACACCGCAAGCTTAATGCACACACACATACATACAAATACTTGTACTTGGTACATATGGGGCGAAACACGTCAAGTGTTCCCTACTAAAAGCTTTAAAGCTTTGATTTTGATGAAATTTGGTCAGAATGCTCTACTATGCACTTACCTAAATTTAGCAAAGTAGTGGAGGAAGTGGTTGAGTGATTGCCCAGATATATGGGCTCAAAATTGAAGTTCTTTTGGCAAGTCTTTTTCTCTGAATTGAAGTCAAATAGTTATTGGCGTAAGAGAAAAGAAAGTAAAGAACGTACTTTCCAACAAAAAAAAAAAATTGATCGCAAAATAATTTTTTTAATTTTATTCCCGAATTGATATTGGTTGTAATTTTTTGGTATTTTGATTTTTGTTTCTGCAAGTCTTTTTCTTCTGTAAAATTGTGTAAAATATTTTTTTTAATCTTCTTAAAATTTCAACATATATTTTTTTTCTAACTATGTTTAAGTGAAAGTTTGGCATTTTGATTTTTGTTTGTGCAAGCCTTTCTTCTCTGAATTGTAAGTGAAATAATTACTCTGTGTGAAAAAAAAAATTAAATATGGAGACCTAGCACAACTTGTGGGCATAGAAAAACTAAAAAAAATGGTATAGGAGAAATTTCCAATACACCCCCAAAACCTCATTTTATGGCCATAAAACCGTTTTTCAGTAGGTTGATGTGAAGAATCACTCCTAACTTCGCCAATTTCCATCCGATTTCGAATTTGGTTTTTTAGTTCGAAAGAACAAAAACAAACCTTTTTGACAGTGTGTTGACAATTTTTCTGAAATGACAACTGACGAGACTGTAGACGGAAGTATTTGGAATTTTTTATATTTTCTCTATTTTCTCAACTTTGACATAATTTTTACGATATTATCCGTTACTGAGGATTTTTTTTTAGTACAGTTTAGTTAGCGTCGAATGAGCTATAGTTGACTGTAATTGAATTATAATTAATAGAGTTGTGTGAGTTTTAAGATTTTTTTTAATTATTGGACAAAAAAAAAATGTTTTTTGGAGGATTTTCTTCGTACTTTCTGTTAAAAATTAAAAAAAAAAATTGTAGGTATAAATTAAAAAAAAATCTGATAAAAAAAAATAAAAAGAAAGAATTTTTTTTGGGAAAAAGTTCAAAAATGGTTTTTTGGGCCGAGCTCCTCCTCCTATTTGTGGCGTGCGTCTTGACGTTGTTCCACAAATGGAGGGACCTACAGCTTTAAGCCACTCTGAACTGCAGATGATTTTTATGAAGTGCTTTTTCATTGCCTGCCGAAGGGCGACCGCTATTGGAAAAAATATTTTCCAACATTTTGGTGTTTTATACACTGAGACTCGAAGCCACGCCCTTCCGACTTTGAGATTTATAAGCTCAAAATTTCTTCCTTATATCTATGGAATATATTTTTTTTACTTGAGAAATCTCGCACAAAATTGGTTGAAGGGGCATATAAATTGGCATGTTTTAGAGAGTTCCCTATTATAGAAAGTTCCCCATATCGAGATTTTACTGTATATGTAGAAACATTAGTTCTTTATTAAAAGTGGCAATGCAGTTCTGCCAATCGAAGATGCAGAAAAAATAACCAACGTGTGCTAGTGACAGCAAGCCAGCGATTGCAACATATTGCATTACATGCATACACACACACACACACGTACACATATACATATGTGCGAAAAGCAATTGAATTGAAGAGCCAGCAAAGTGGTTATTACGCTTTTTTCATTGCTTGACAGCTGCAGCAAAACGTTTCTACAGAACTTTTCTAATTAACACCGTTAGATTATAATGGTGACTACCATGAAGAAGTGCAACTTGATCGGTATTGCTGCAATTGCATTGAAAATGTGTTTTTTATTTTGCGTTGTTGTTGCTTTGAAAGAATAGCAATAATACGAATTAAACAAGCAAAGTAGAGGAAACCACTACAGTCTGTCTAAGCAGTCGACTAAGCAACACATCAACTAATCAACCCACCTTCGCTCAGCCAGCAAGCAAACGAGTAACAAAATGGGCTAACCAGCCGCCGACAAAACGACCGCAAAAAAACTGGAACTAGTGAAGCATAGTCCACTTGCTCATCTAGGTATTTTTACTGCAAACACGTTCTAGTTCAGAAGTGACTACATTTTCACCAGTTGTGTAGAGGTGCGTGTTGGTTGGCTTGTAAAGAAAGGCGCTCACTTGAACAGTCACAAGAAACAGGGGAAAGGAAAGAGAGACAAGTATGAGAGTTAATTTAATTAAAAAATGCTGCTGGAAAATGCTGCTGAAAAATGCTAAAATATAATATTGGGCAGAAGTGTAAAATCTAAGCCTGATAGTGAAAGGAAAGATAGAGGGTAGTTATCTGAACGATGACAATTAGATACTACGGATTGGAAAATGCTGAGTGATAATAATTAAATTACGCAGATGTGGATTATCTAAATCTTATAACTCGTGCAAATGCTGCGAGCAATAGCTGGCTATAAAAGACGCGTTCTTACACGAGGAGATACGAGATCCAGACGACTACTGACGTACTAAAATGGCGCCGCAAGAGAAGCAAAGAATGAAACTAGCATGTAAAGAGAATGGGAGCCGATCGGTCGGCAACGATTGAGATGAAGGGTTAACTTGAAGGATGACCATCTCCAGGAAGACCACCAAAGCATTGGCACGAGTGTCAGCCGTCCAGTCTGATGCAATAATTATATTTTTATTGAAAAAAAAAAAAACAGCAAATACACTCTGGGGTACGTTACACTAGACAGGGCTAGTTTACTCTGGCGGCAGGTCGGGAAAAACCCGAGTCATTCTGATAACGTTGAACCGGGTGCCATGGGATTGAGAAATACACAATAATTTTTTTCGTTGAAAAAAAAAAAAGGATCTACAATAAAGATGAAGAGGATAATTCGTGTGGCGTAGATACTAAGGTGGTTCCAACGCACTCCAGTTAGCTATCACAAAAGCGATTCAAAGTCACACCCAGTCTCATCTTGTCGTTACCTATTGAGCAGTAAAGGGTTAGGATTCTCATCAGTAGCTAGTCCCGCAGCTTCGTAGGTTTTAGAAGCTCTCTCGAATGCTTTCCACCCACATGCAGTCAGGGAAACCTTGCAATCTTGCATGTGAAAGTTCTCACTCAGCAGTTGCTGAGCTGGTTGTCGCTTGATGATTTATAATCAGGAGTGAGCAGTCTAGCTCTATAGCTTCACCTGGAAAATATTGCAGTGAACAGGAAGTTCTAGCAGAAAATTTCTCCACTAAACTTTCCATCTAATTTTGAGACATTCGCGAGTTGGTTTACTGGGCGAAGTGGTTTACTGGCCTCATATCTCATACCACATCCATTTCCCGCTTGAATGAGTTCACAATTTCTATAAATTTTAGATGTCACTTCCTTTGTTTTAGGCTTTCTCTGGCACTCGAAGTTTAAACCAAAGCGGTAGCTTGAGTATGTTAAGCTAATGCGGCACTAGTAGCAGCAGCTTTGTCTACAAATCTATGAGTAGCAAATTTTACAAATCCGCAGGCACTGGATTAAGGGGGTACGAAGTTATCAACTGAGGGCAGTTGTGTGCAAGAGGATGCGGAATCAAAAGTGCAAAGTTCGTGCAACGATGATTCAATAGTTTTTGTTTTAAATTTTTTAAAAATACTTTATACCACACAAAAAAATGAATAATTGGCGCGTACACTTCTGTTACGCTTTTGGCCGAGCTCCTCCTCCTATTCGTGGGATGCGTCTTGATGTTGCTCTACAAATGGAGGGACCTACAGTTTTCCATCTACTCCGAATGGCAAAATGGATTTTATGAGGAGCTTTCTCATGGCATAAACTCGCGAGGACGACCGGAAAAACTTTTTCTATTATTTGATGTTCATGCACGGAGATTCGAATCTACGTACTCCCTAATGGTAGTCACTCATCAACACATTCGGCTACGGCGGTCGCCTTATTATACCTCATATCTCAGTACCCTCTATTAGGAACTCGACTTTCAGCAAATTGCTATCATAGAAACTTATATTTCGTACCTATCGAAATTTGTATCTTTAAAATACCCCCAAGAGATACCAACTAACCATTTAATGAAGTACCATCAAAAATTTGCCGTCGGCTATATTCCAGGCCTTATACGAGTATTGAAAGACTTCGCTCTAGAATCTGAAATTTTTCCTGCATGGTATCGAATCTTGATGTGCTCACAAACCTATGTATGTATGTATGCATGTATGTGTGTAAGCTAACAGCCAGAAGCCAGTAATGAGCTCCAAAGGCTAAAACATAAAGCAACAAACAGCAATTCGTTCGTTAAGTCCAAAAAGTATGGAGTAGGTGGCACGTACACGAAGAAGTGCATATATATATATGTAAATATGTACATGTATGTATACTCATACATACACAGCTTCTTGATATCCCTGTAGTCAAAAGTACTGGTGGTAAACTACTTCAAAGCCAGTATGAGTCGCAAGTCCAACTAGTGCCCAGCTTTACTTTCTATGTTCGTTGTTTAACCGGTATTTTTACATGGCGCAACCCTACGAGATGTTAATTGTCAAATTTCGATCAGAAATATACCAGTCTCATACTAGTTCGAAATAGAGACAAAAAAAACTAGTAAAATTATGGGCCAAAATCACTGATTGGAGATTGAAAATTGTAATTAAAAATTAATATACCAGTCAGAAATATACCAGTTTCATTCTAGTTCAAAATAGAGACAAAAGAAACTAGTCCAATTATGGACCAAAATCACTAATTTGAGATAAAAAAGGTTAGTTATCAAGGTTTGGCCGCAACACCAGAACTCCGTAGGTCATATTTGGTGTGACATTAGCTGTATATAGCCATTGAACTATTTTGGGAACTAATCGCCATTTTAAGCTTGCAGTTTTTTTACATGAGTAGAGCGTCGTAACAGCCTTCTTTGCTCTGCCCTGAACATTCAGCTTCCATGGATTTCATTTTTCATGACATGACATCAAAAGTTAACTATTTTAAGTCAAATAAATAATATTTTATACCAAAATAAAGTTACTAAAAAAGTTCAATCCAAATACAATTATAAATTATAACTGGACCAAAACATGTTCTTTTCGCACTAGTTCCTTTTCAGTCTAGAAATTCTTTTTGTATAATAGTTTTTTTTCTCACCAGTTCTGTGTTTTACTGCAGGAATACCCACACATGTATGCACACATACTCACACAGACGCAAGAAATGAGGCAAGCAGCCAGTCAAACTGACGCTCATTTCTGATCGACGTTGACTGATGTACATTTGAGGACGCGCTGATTGCATATCGTTGCAGTTGTTGTAATTGTTATTTTTTCTGCAATATTTTTTTATTGGGAAAATTGAAACCTACTTTATTTCTCGACAAAAACGAGTGCGCTCGTGTGCTTGAGCGTACGGCAGACTGCTATGCGTGAGCCGCACTCTGCATGCAATTTACTAAAAGTAGCTGGGCATGCACGTAGACATAGATTAGAGTATGCCACATGTGTTTGCGCAAACCTTTGAGAGCGTGAGGCAATAAAAAATGATATTTAGAAACAAAGACATAAAAAAAAATAAATAAAAGAACTTCAGTCAAGTGCTTCACTATTTTGCACAAAGCTTTTTCATTTATTAGTTTTAAACCTTAGCCTACCTGCACTGCTGCGTATTTTCCGCGTGTTTTTTTTTCTTTTTTTTCTCTGTTTGTTCCACTTAACTCCTCCAACAACGCAGTTTCAAATCCGTTTCATCAGCACGTTTAGTTGGAAAACATTTTACACCTTTTTTGTCAGCAAGCGTGTTTTTTTGTTTTTGTTTTTGTTTTTGCGTCTGCTTAGCAATAATAATTACAACACTTAACTAAATGAGTTTTATTGCTGCAACACGCAAACCGCTTATGTATCCGTCCATAAACTGTAACACATCATTTGCCGCATTTTAGAATTCCTACTCATACACACGCACACCTTGCCCGCTGGTAGCGACTACGTTTTCGATGTCGTTCGGTTCTTTATGCTTCCGTTTGTGGTATTTAGCACAAATTCATTTAAACGATTGATTTCACTTGAGATATTTTTTTCGTGCATTTTATGGACAATTTTGTGGTGCGTGTATGGGTCAAAGAGTTGGCTCGAATTGTGAGTAGTGAAAATGTGGTTCACATGTTAGGGGAAGATTAAAAAAAAAATATTAAAACAAAAAAAATTAAAAAAACAAATTAAAAAAAAAAAATTAAAAAAAAAAATTAAACGAAAAACTAAAAAAGATATCTTTGTATAATCTTTCTTGTAGTTCAGTATTGAGCAGATGGTTTGATGCACCAATTCTGACCAAACTTAGAGTCATCTTTAACAGGCAAGTGCCGGAAATCGTATGATTTCAAACAAAAAAAAAAAAATTCGAAAATATTTAATAAACAAATCTTAGAATTTTGTATAGCTAGGAGTTATTTGAAATTCTTCTTCATTTTCTTGATAGGCGCGATAACAGCTACCACGATTCTGGCCGAGTTTAGCAAAGCGCGACAGTCGTTTCTTTCTAGTGCTAATCGGCGTTAGTGAAGCCAAGTCGTTCTCCACCTGATACTTCCAACACAGAGCAGGCTTTCCTCTCCCTCTGTTACCACCAGTTGGTATTATTAAAGACAAATTTATCATTTTGCTTTTGTTTGATATTGGAAAAAATACTTAGCAAATCGTAGCCATGCTTGTATATAGAGGTTTTCAATAGGGGCATAACATAACTCTTTCAGAGTACTATCAAAGAAGCTGTTTAAAATAAGCTTCAATCTCGAGTTTTAAAGGTTTAAAGTCAGAGTTTTGCGCCTCAATCTGAGCTCAGAGATTGGCAATTCCTTTGAATGGCATGAAATCAACTGATTTTTCGCATTGTGAACTGAAGTACTTACTGCTGCAGGCGGCCGCCTTAGCCGATCGGGTTGCTGCGTGACCATCATTCGGGAGTGTACAGATTCAAAACCCCGCGCATGAAACAGCGAAGTGATAGAAACATTTTTTTTAATAGCGGGCGCTCCTTGGCAGGCAATGGCAAGCCACCGAGTGTATTCCTGCAGTACTTATCGTACTTTTAGCAGTTTTGTACGAGCTACATTTTTATAAAAAAAAAAAAAAGTTGAAATTAAAAAAGAAATATGCCAACAGTCAAGACTTGTCAATATGTGGCGCCTTTATATCAATTGGGGGGTGTTTGACATTGCGCTTGAAAAAGGACCCGTTTTTCGGTATTCGGTGCATGCACCTACCAAAAATGTTTAAGATTTGCTGAATGCGATTGCGCTATTCAGTTTTTAGATAGATTCCAATAAAAAAAATTTCAAATTTGAAGTGGCTTATGACAGTTGCCTTGATGTGATTGTTTGATTACTACTTCATTATGTGTTGTCTTCATGTGGTTGCTTCATATGCCTGATATATCATCGAATGAGTGTAGTCCTTATGAAAAAACAAAAAGAAAAAAAAATTGATTTTAGTTCGGCTTGATCAATCAAATAAATCAAAGAATCATCAATCAATAAAATCAAAGAAATACCTATATTTGATAAGATATATGCCAGTCACATGATGAGATCATATGATAAGAGCATCTGATGAATGATCAATTAAATTGAACGATCACTTGAAGAGAACTTAAAAGCCAAATATCTTTCTTTTTTGAACCAAGCTGGAAAAATGTACACCCAAGATATTATGATGAGATCAATTGATAAGATCATATGATGAGATATCACATGATCAGATCACACAATCACTTCAACACAACTTCAAATTCAAAAATCTTCCTTATTTAAGCCAAGTTGAAAAAATGTTCACCTAAGATATTATGATGAGATCATGTGATGAAATCATATGATGAGAGATCACAATGACCAGATCAAACGATCACTTCAACATAAGTTCAAAGCCAAAAATTTTTCTTATTTGACCCAAGTTGGAAAAATGTTCCTCTAAGATATTATGATGAGATCACGTGATAAGATCATATGATGAGAGATCAAACGATCACTTCAACATAAGTTCGAAGCTAAAAGTCTTCCTTATTTGAGCTAAGTTGGAAAAATATCACCTAAGATATTATGATGATATCTTGTAATAAGACCATATGATGAGAGATCACATGATCTTTCTTATTTAAGCCAAATTGGAAAAAAGTTCATCTAAGATATTATGATGAGATCATGTGATAAGATCATATGACGAGAGATCACGTGATCAGATCAAACTATCACTTCAACATTCACATTTCAAAGCCCAACATCTTCGCTATTTGCGTCAAGCTGGAAAAAGATTCATTTTCATCAAAACATATGTAGATATATTTTTTAAGTACATGCGCCGATTGCAGCGGATTCGCGTACCGCTGCGTAATTAATAATTGTACTATAACCGGCAATATTAAGCAAAAAATCATAAAAGATGTCATTAAAAAATATAGTTTTCCTGCAAATAAAAATCGATTATTATTAACTCTATTTACAACTTAATTTGCAAGTCAAAAGATGCAGCACCAAAGTGCATTATAATAAAATCTACGTAATGGCTGGATTATCACAGGCCCAAAGTGTGACTTTAAGTCATTCGTAGTGCAGCTCAGAAGATTTCCATCAAATTGAACAATAACCAAATTAAGAGAAGAGCAATAAAAAAACACACAAAAAAAACTGGTATTGGGCGACGATGATAGTGTAAAGTGTGCAAATCTTTATATAAATATGCGCATACATATAAAAATATATAATACTCTTATGGATGTGCCAACTCCTGCAGATGTGAACGTGCATTTTTATTTGCCAATTCTATAAATTCGTGCTGGACACTGGTTTCGTTTATGTAGCTATGTGTGCAAGTATTTCTGTCCGTCTGTCCGCACGTTCATACCAATTTTTTGTTTGTAAGTTTTACTGTAGTGCAGAATTTGTGTAATACAATAAATGCATAATTGGATGTTTATTTTTTTATTATTTACATGCAAGAGGTTGCAGTGGAGTAAATTAGAAACATTGCGCATGCGCAACACAATTTTGTGGCGAGTCAGCTTATGCGCGTCAAGTCAACATTTTTGAAGAGTAGTTGCGTATGTAATATTGGTAATTTAACAAAATCAAGTTGTTGTGTGCAGTTGCTGGGAATGTTTGAGTTACATTTTTAATCTTAATATGAATGTGTAATAAAGGGTGTTGTATGAAGGCCGCTTACACTTTTGTTCACATAAAGTAGCGCAGCATTTTTTTCCTTGTTCACTCCGCGCGGGAGCATAGGGCCTCGATAAGACTCTTTCATCGCACACGCTTCTGGGCTGTTGTTTTTGAGCCGCCCCATTTGTTGTCGGCTTCTGCTAGCTTGCAAAGCATCGACTTTCTCTAAGCATTCTTTGAGGGACCGCGACCTCTTCTCCCTTGCGGCTTCCAGTCTAGTGCCATTCTCGTGATGCTATCTGGTAGTTTTCAAAGCGTAAGACCTGTCCATCGCCACTTTGTCTTTAATTTCCATAGCGCATTGTTGCTGATGGTGGACGGCCAGAATATTCTTCGGATGATGCAGAGGCGTTTATTGACGAAAGATTGTAGGCTCTGTGTGATGCTGTTAGAGACCAGCAATGTTTCACATCCGAACAAGTATACTGACTTCACACATGAGTTAAATATTCGCAGTTTGGTGCACGTGGAGATTTGAGAACTCGCTCATGTCCGAACGTCGTCCTTGACTTGTTTAACCTGCAGTTGACATTTTCATCTGCTCCACCGTTTATCGTGATAGTGTAGGCGTAGTGCATAGAAGCTTTCGGTAAATGCTTCCTTATATGTTTGAAATATTTTGGTACTGAAATTGAAAAACAGTATAAAAAAATGTAAATAAAAAGTTTTTTTTTGCAAAACTGACCCGAAAATTGTATTCATTCGAACGATTTAGATATTTATTAAATAACATTACAATTATTTTTGAGTATAGAACATTGCACGCCTAGTATCTATTGCGCGCCCTTCAAGGGCTTCCGAGAAAAAATTTAGTGTTTGCCTAAAAGCTTGCCAGAATCAGCTCCGTCAAGACAGCGCTTCCGACAGACATATCGAACAAAATGGACAGATGGATGCTTCACTGAAAGTATTGGCGTGTATAAACAAATGAGCTGTTCTGTATTGTTTGACTTTTGCCCATTTCTCTTCATAAAAATGCATACAATACATGAAATGCTGCAACAGAATGGACGAAATGAACGCATTATGGTGAGCCCTATTAGTTTCAAGTTTCATATAATCATCTTCTACGTCTTGTAACCATCTTCGCCGTGCTCGTCCTCTCTTTCTCGTTTCTTCTTCTTTTTTGGTCATTCTTTCGCTGCTAATTCTTAGGGCGTGTTCATACCGACGTAATCTTTGCAACTTTATAAACCTCTTTACATTTCGCTCCGCATTTAAGACACTGAGTTCGTGGTTACACCGTATAGAGTATGTACCGTCTTCTAATCATATTGGGCCGAATATTTTCCTCAAAAATTTTCTTCCAAATCGCAGCAGTAAATTCACGTGTGTCAAGTGTTTCCAAGTTTCTTTCACAAAATTTCTGTCATCGATCCCCACTTTCTAATTTGTTTGCAGCTCTCTTCACTGATCTGTGCATTGTTTTTCACTGACAGATTTTATTTCAAAGTCATATGAATTTCATCATTGCATTGCTATTTTAAGGAGCCCGATCACTCTCAAGCTTTTATATTCACACGTCTTTGATTCGTTCTAAACTTGAATATGGCCATCTTCATCTGTACACTATATTCTGAGTTAAAACCATCCCATGCTTTTTTAGCTGCATGAGAACTACCCATATCGATAACCATGGTTGGATAGGCTGATTTGAATGGCAACTGTGTTGACGAGCGCTATCGAGCCCTGCTAACTGAATGTCTGTTTCCAAAAATTAATCAGCTAAACATCGACAACGTTTGGTGCCAACAAGAGAGTTCCAACAATCGATTTATTGTAATATTCAAGCCACCATTAACACCATACGGCCAGATTTATTTGAAAAAAAAGCCAACAATTTGACTGATCGATGGAATGGACCAAGTAGCTCGTAGTCGCGGAGGACACATCCCGGGTATGATTTTCAGAAAATAAATGCCATGAAATTATCTACCAGATTATAAAAACAAAAAAATAAAAAATCATTCCAACAATATTTCTGTTTTGTTTTGTATTATCATTTTAAGTTCTTAAGGTTGTAAAAAACACCCTTTACAAGGTGGCGCAAAATTAATTCCCCTATGGGAAGATTTATAATTTTTGCAAATGGCGTCGTACATCAATGATATTTGACTCTTGTATGTCGCTAGGCAGCTGCTGAATACAAACAAACAAGCACTAAAAATACGTTTTTTATTTAAGAGTGCCGCCGTAGCCGAATGGGTTGGTGCGTAACAACCATTCGCAATTCAGAGAGAACGTAGGTTCGATCTCGGTGAAACACCAAAATGAAGAAAAACATTTTTCTAATAACGGTCGCCCCTCAGCAGGCAATGGCAAACCTCCGAGTGTATTTCTGCCATGAAAAAGCTCGTCATAAAAAATATCTGCCATTCGGAGTCGGCTTGAAACTGTCGGTACCTCCATTTGTGGAACAACATCAAGACGCACGCCACAAATAGGAGGAGGAGCTCGGCCAAACACCCAAAAAGGGTGTACGCGCCAATTATATGTATATTAAAGTTATATAGGAAGAAAATTTGATGATTAATTCGCGCCACACTGTATTGATACTATTAACACCCCATTTACAAATCTTTAAGAGAACTAAATTCAGTTTAAAATTATTTAGCCTTTTAAAATTGTTTAACCGAGGACCACTAATGCAACTTTCTATTAACTGAGTCAACTTAAGCAACTCATAAGGCATAATATAGCGTATTACCCTCAATGAGCTATCAGGTGGAGTCCTGTTCCACCATTCGTGAAACAAAAGTCTCTATTTTATTTTTAATTTGACTAACAATTTTTTCCTGTTTTCTCTTAGACTTTTTTTAATTGTTGTTCTCGTAAATAACTCGATTCGTTGCACGTGATATGCCTCAATAATGAGTAATCCGCTTAACCAAACTGTGTTCAATATTATGCAACAAATGCGAGTAACGACGATAAGTTAATGTGCCATTTGCATTATTTTATTTACGTTTGCAGTAGCCAAATTTATTTGTTATGTATTACATATTTCACTTACTTTTTTCAACGCTTCATTTTTTTTAAATTTTTTTAAGGTGTGTCATCGAAAAAAGTAAAATTGTTGAAAGCAAAAGTTATTTATGGCGTACCCTACAGCATTTTAAATAGACGCGCACGGGAAGTACGCACATACATACATACATACATAGCTACATATATAGTTACGAGTAATTATGCACAACTATTGTTTGATACAAAGTAAACATATAACATTCCTAATTGTATACTGTACACACATACATACATGCATACAAAACACACATGTGGGTACGTCACTGTATCCGCATAGCTTACATTAATTAGTGAAACTAATGCTCGCGTCATATCTACAATGACATGAATTCCTGAGCCCCTCTTAATATTTTAGTGGCAATATACACACATACACTCACATGTTATATACTTACATATACATATATGTCTTCACACATAGGTAACTGCTAGATTGGGCATACATTGGCTGGCTTCTTCACCTGTTCTCGTGCTCATAGAGCCACTGACTACTGACCTAACGCAACCCGAATTTTATTGTTCAAAATCAAAAGTACAAGCTTAGTAGGAAATTTTTTGTGTAAACCAGCGCAAATTTGATTAGACGCTCAGTCAGTAATTTCTTCGTGGGTGAAGAGCCTGGCAAAAGAAGTTACATCCTTACAGGAGCGAGCCTCTTCAATTATGAAGAGACTACTAATTGAGTTTCTAATCAAATTCGCGTCGTTTTACACAAAAAACGTGAAGCTTATGACAAGCTGTATTACCGAAATTTCTACGATTTAACTCTCAAAAATTTATGTGATAATCCTCTTCAAAATCCCTATATCTTTCCAGGTAGCGATTCGTTAGCAAGTCAAATTTCAATGAAGTAGGTTGCTAGCCCCCCTATCTTAGCTTGAAATAGAATTCTAGTAGCATCTCCAAGCAGATATTTTGATTATTTTGGTCTGCGATATCTGAGTGATATTTTATTTTCCATCTACCCTGTATATCTGCCGAGTATTCCCTGATGCACCACTTGGAGACGCGTACGATGGGAGAGAATCAACTCCTCACGAAAACGGACGCGCTAAGCTCTATTGCAAATCAAGCTTAAGTGAGTTCGACAGTGAGTTCCAAGCAGAGGTAGTTCCTAGCAAAAAAGCAGTTGAATGGCTGATCACTGGTGAAACAAATTTCAAGGAAATAATCATCCTTTCCAATAGCCAAAGAACGATTAAAGTCTTGAACTCATTGGTAATCAAGCAATGGTGAGCGCGATACTAAAGAGCCTGGCTTCCGCACTAAGTGCCTTAGCCGCAGAAAAGTTCTTGACACATAAGCAGGCGAGATAGGAGACCTCAGAGATGCTTTTTCAGTGCAAAGAGAGGATTGAGACTCCATTGGCTACCTACCTACCTGCTCTAGGAAAGATGAGCTAGAGGTCAATCCCGCGAATGCTGTGCAAGAACATTAAGTCGTAAGGTCACGATATGCTTTCAACTACACGTAGATCGTATTCGTTTACGGAATTTTTAAAACTAATAAACTAATAAAATTGAATCGGGCATTGTCCATTACACGCTCATGCGCTTAGGCTTGGCACTACTTCAAACCATTTTCAGCAGCTGTCTGGAGGATGAGATGAAATCATTTCAGCATTTACTCTTCGGCTGCTCTGCTTTAGCGAAATTAATGTTCAGGCATCTTGGTTCACATTATTTAGATGAAGCTGCGAAAATAATAAGCATGGATATTCGCCGCCTGCTCAATTTTATTATCAGCATAAAGTGGCTTTGAAAGTCGGTAGTAATCGCTCACCGTTCGATGACTTCGCTTTTGCCTACCATTATTTCCATTTCCCTCCTCTTTCTTTTCACTGGTATCTCCTTGGACGATTTAAGGACTATAAAGAGTGCCAAATGAACTTTCTTATTTTTGAGGATAATCATTATTATTATTATTAGGGTATTTAGCACTGCAACCTGAAAGATTTATAGTTACCCTTCATCGACTCAGAATATATCTTTGAACCCAACTCCCTTAATAGATTTTATAATTTGTGCTATTTGATTGGGTTCTATTTCCTCCTCTTGCTTTGATCATAGGCTACTGCCTCCTAGGTCGGCATGCGCAAAGATTGAAGGTACCTCATTTCGACTCATGCTGAAGCTGAAAGAATGAGGAGGAGGAGGAAGAGTCTGTCAGACAGATTCTCTTATGTTGCCCCGCGTGGCATGCCATTAGGTTATGATACTTTGGCTCATAGTTTCTAAATGATACTAATGACCTTAGGGAAATACAAAAGTGTCAACCAGAGCAATGGACTTGCACTTAAATCAGAATGGTTTAACAAGGAACAGCAGATAAACTACTAATGTGGTATCATAATAGATCGGCAATGGTCTAAGTGAGTTAGTCTAGAGTCCGACTGCCACTTCACTCTACCTAACTGCCTGGCCAAATATGTTTATCCAGGTGCTCGTTCCGTTCATGCAAGGCTGGCACATGCGTATTGTCTTCAGCTTCCTCTCTACAGATTCTGATAGTTCCATTGGAGTCGGAGCAATCGTTAACTTCTTGTTATTTGACATTACGGTGTTGGTTGGAAGATGTAAAAAAACATTGAGCATTCGTTACATGGAGAAAATGCAGATGAGAGCTGCAAGAAAAAATTTGAAATATCTTTGAAAAATGAGTGGGACTTTTGTGCTACTTCCAACTTGCACTTTATTCAACCTTAATTCAATGAGGTTAAGACTGCGTACTTGACATTTTTCTACAAATTCTAGTGCTGATTAAAAAGTTAGAAATTTGATACAAATCTATTGATCTTGTTTTTTAGATTTACAGCTTGGATTTAAGCTTGGATTTATATGGTTGTAGAAGAACGAATTATAGTTTGATAAGAAAATTATTAAAATTAAATATGAAACAAATAAATTGATAAAACTTATCAATAAGCCTTTGTGCATGAATTATAAAACTTATCGCAAAACGCTTAAGATAATTCCAAATTCTTTTAAAGGAGCAATTACATTGTTCTCTATAGCATCTTGAGCGGGCACCTAAGAGACTGAAAAATGTGTGTGCTTGTGAGAAAAGTGTAAAAAAGTTAAAAATATGTTAAGGGGAAGGTCGTCTGCTCAAGAGAAAAAAATTTACAAAAATTCTTAAACATTTGTGGTATGTACTGAAAAAAGTGTCCGCTTAAGAGAGCTGCCCATTAGGTAAGAGTAGACTCATTTCCTACCAGGCATGCATTCAAATTATTTTCGCTATAAAAATGTAAATTAATTTAAATAATGTGAAAATATGCGCATGAGTGAGTGTTTTTTTATGGAGATGGCAAAAAGCATTGAAAGCCGAAATGAGTGATTATGCATTTGTGTGTGTGTGCAAGTTAAGCAGCTCAAAAAATACTAACATAGTTAGAATTTTTTAAGTAAATAAGTTTACCTCCATTTTTTCACCTGCTTCGGTTACTGCAGAATGAAAAACAGAAAAAGGAAAACAAAACTGGATTTACATTAAAGCACTAAACTAAAAGGAAGGGTGTTTGTGGGCACTTTTTTGCAAACGAAGTATAGATTTGAAGATAAAAAATAAAATTATAAAAATTTTAAAATTTATTTTTCTTCCTTGTAAAAAGACCACGACGAAAGGGTACAGATGTGCAACTTGATAGCTGAACCTACGAAATGATGCTTTGCACCTCTCAATATATCTCACAATTTCTTTGCTTTTCTTTCTCGTTGATGGTGCTGTTAACCTTTGCTCGAACTGGGTAGGCCATCATCGCATGGAAAATCCCAGTGGAGAATAAGGGAACAAGTAAAGCAAGGTGAACACCGTCCAGAGACGGACTAGGGCCTCGTGGCCGACAACGTTCTACCCGAAACTAATTGTCGCGAAACCGTAAACAGCCTCGGATTGATAATCGAACCCAACAATGCAGACCAACGCAAAAGTTAAAGACCGCGGAAGTAGTGGACTGGACACAGGACTGTCATGCTAAGAAAGAAGAAGAAAAATGCTTCCTTCACAATCTATACATGAGTTTAGGCAGCGAAATGAAAATAAGTAATTATGTGCACATACACACACACACCTGCAGCAATAAATACTTGCATATTTCTATCAGATCTGTCACAGGGCGAAAAGGGAGTCGTCCGGAAGCGTTTCCTTATTGATAAACAAAAAAATGTAATTTGACTAATTAAGAGCCACTGGGAGTGTTTCTGTTTTTTTAATTTTTTTTTTATGTTTTGTATTTTCTATTTAAGCAGTCACCTTAATAAACCGTCTGCCGATCAGTTGCACCCGCCTTTTGAAGCAGTTGCTGACAATTAGTTAGCCAGCAATGATAGTTGACTGATGGTTAACATATTTGCCAGTTTTCTATTTTGCTATTTTGAAGGTGGAGTTAAAGCCAATGACTGCGGCCATGCACAAATAATATAATAACAGTTAACAAGACTTTGTATGTAATTCAAATGTGAGCGCGGTGCCACTGGCCGCCTGCCGTCAACCAACACCAACCACCTGCTAATTTACTGCCAACATTCAATTACCTACTTTTAGTTGAATTTTGAATTTTCGTTTTTTTTTTAATTTTTTCCATTTTTTTGTTTTTTCTTCATTTTTGCTGCCAAGTTGTTTGTTTACTACTTTCCTGTTATCTCCCTTCCCTACTTTGGTGGTGGCGCATGCGTAAAGCCCCTCAAGTACCAATCGGATTCCCCATTATTTATTTTGTGCTCAACAGCCAAGCTGTCATGCGCGTTAACTACGAGTATTTAAAAAAGTAACGTAACTCTTTAATGTTTTACAACTTTTTTCTGTAATTTTTTCTATATTTTCCATTTTTGCTTGGCTTTTTGCTAATTGCCACTGTAACTTTGTCAATGCTTGGCTGTGCAGCCGAACAGCCAAAAGCATTGCAAATGAGTAGGAAATGTCAAAGCAATTACGTTTTAAAACAAAAACATCCGCAGTCGTGTTTACGTAACTTCACATAACTTTACGGCGCTGAAGATGCACTTGGTGCCATTGTTCCACTTGCGATTTCTGTTTATGCCTTTTTTTGCATGCCATAATTAAAATTTTGTCCCATTCAAAGTAAAGAAGCATTCACTTCGTCATTATACAACTTTAAGACCGAGAAAAAATTTTCGGTGCAATCAGGAACTGCAGAACCTGTAATTATTGCCAAAGCAGCGCATATTGATAAGTTTTGACTATTTGGAGGGTTGGGTGATTGTTTACTTGTATGTTTTTTAATTTAAAAAATTTTGTTATAAAAATATAGTTTTTTCTATAACAAATGTCATACTAATAAGAGTCTCAAATTTTGAATGAGATTTATAAAAATTCGATAAATTTTAATTTTTTTATCCGAAACCATAACTTTTAATAAAAATCTTAAGATTTAATCAAAATCTTAATTTTTTTAATTGAAAAAAAAATTGGTTATGTAGTTTTACAGCTCATCAAATTTTAGTGTAACAAAGTGCAAGTTTAAAGTCACTGCAAATTCTCGTTGATTTTTGATAATTTTTTCCCCTGAATGTATTGTACTTTTTTTATGCACCGAAAATGTGAAAAATTGGCGTGGAAACAAATTAGCAAAAACTAACAAAAATTGTTAGCTATTTCAAACTGCAAGCTTGAACTTTGATCGACAAAAAATTGCGTACCCAAATTTAAAAAAAAAGGAATTAAAAATTTTGAAATTTTAATGAAAATTTCTTGCATTTTTTGTAAATCTTGTACAATGATGTAAAGTTAGACTTTAAAGCTATTTCTTATAGAGTGAACTACATTTTTTATAAAAATGTTTGAAAGCAAAAAAATAAAAAATTAGATAAGCAGTTTTATATATAGTTCATCATATTTTATGCGTATCCAAACTGAAAAAAAATTTGATTGAAAATTTTGATGCAAATTTCTTGAATTTTTGGTAAATCTGGTAAAATTTTTTATTAAAAATTGATTTTTTTTATCGTATTTGTTATAAAATGAACTAAATTTTTTTATACAAGTTTTTGAAAAAAAAAATTAATAAATAACTGGGTATGCAGTTGGGCAATATTTTAGTACAACAAACTCAAGTTAATATGCCTTGTCTTTAACAAAAATTTCGGGCGGTGAACCGGGAATAATCCATATTAAACCATAGCCTAACACTACAGCAGCCTGCCCTCAACGATACAACTTTTTGAAAAATTATTTCATGCTGATACCCGAACATTAAAATTTATTAGTACATTTTTTTATTTCCCTAAACAGTGAGAAACTAATAGAGCTGGTAGGTTAGATGGCAAGAGTACCCCAAGTACACTACAAGTAGCACTTATGTGCCGTTTTGATACCATAATGTGGACCATTGCCTGCGAAAAAACTTAGGGAAGAGAAAACCGTCTCCAATCAGCGCTGTTGATGTTAAGGAAGAGAGAAAAGGGATCTAGTCCGGAGAATTTCTTTAAGCCTTCCCCAAAGGGCACTCTCTAAGCACCTAGCCACCAGAGGCGGGCATTTTCAGAAAAAGTGCACAACACTCTCTTTCTTTGCAAGATTCCCACAGCTTCTGTAATAAGGTTTGTACGGAATTCCAAGCTTCTCCGCATGAGTACCGATCACCCAGTGACCAGTGAACACCACAATGAGTTTGGAAATTGAATGGCGGGGGATTCACATCACCTTAAGTATGTATAAGAGCTGCTTTTCCATAAAAAATTCAGTTGCTTGTTCATAACTCATTACTGCTTCGTCTATTAAAAGTTGCAAAAGAAGAACGGATTGTGTCCTTTTCATGGAGCGCGCCAATTTCAACGTTTTGGTGCCATTTTTCAAATTACTAGGCGTAATTAAAAACAGGTATATTTATTCTTTTTCATCATCAGAAGAAATCGCACCATCAAGGGTATATGGTGTTAGGCTGTAGAATAGCAAAAATCCCTAACATGATTTGGGAAAAATATCCGCTCTATTAACAACAACTCCGGTCTGACGTTATGAAGCTCTTTGCTGTATTTATTGAATATTTATCGTTGATTTACACAAGAAGACTGGATGTAATCTATGATGACTTCTGCGACACACAAGTTAAAGAACGAGTGCAGTGTGAGACGGTGCATTATCGTGATGCAAAAACCAAGAGTTGTTGGCCCATAATTCTGGTCTTTTTAGACGAATTGCTTCACGTAAACGACGCATAACGCTCAAATAATATTCCTTATTAACAGTTTGGCCAGGTGGAAGGAATTCATAGTGCACCACACCACGAAAATCGAAAAAAACTGTCATCATGACCTTTATTTTTGAACGACTTTGACGTGCTCTTTTCGGTCTGGCCTCGCCTTTAGCACGATATTCGCTTGATTGGTCGGTTGTTTCGTAAGCATAAATCCAAGTAATGACGCATTTGAGCTTGTCCTGATAGTCTGAAAGCAATGTTCCACACACATCAACGCGACGACTTTTTTCCAAGAAATTGAGAGTTTTCGGTACCAAACGCGATTTGACTTTTCGTAGGCCCAAATGGTCTTTCAAAATGGTTTTCACAGATCCTTCTGATATTCCGATCATATTAGTAAGGTCTTTAACAGTCAACCGACGATTTTTGAGCACTAACTCCTTCACTTTATTGACGTGTTGGTCATCTGTTGACGTCGATGGTCGCCCGGAGCGCTCCAAGGCATCAACACGTTCTCGACCCTCTTTGAAGTCTTTGTACCACTTATAAACATTTTTCTGCGACATGGTCGAATCACCAAATGCCTTCTGCAACATGTTAAACGTTTCCGCAGCCGAAATTTCATTCTGCAAACAAAATTTGATGGCACTTCTCTGCTCAATCAAATCAGACATTGTAAAAATCGAAAAATGCACTCTTGGTCGTTTGGTAAACACAAGCGGAGATATATTACTGATAATGACATTCACATGAAAGTTGGCCCAGATGTTATTAACAGTGCTGCCAACTCATGAAAAAAATAACTAGAGCGAAATTTTAATCCCGCGAAGTTTGACAAATAAATTCACCTTACTTTTTGCCCACATCCATGTTACTAAGGGGGACGATATACAAGGTGGCACAAAGTTACTCAAACAATTTTGTTTTTGAACATTTTTTGTACCAATTAAAAAAAAAATTTGTTTGAGGGTTGAAAATCTTTAAAAAAAAATTGTTTTGAGCGATGGAAATCTTCATTTTCACGTCGTTTACAAAATTTATAAGCCCCCCGTTAAGGTGATGAATTTTGCGCCACTTGTATGCAATTTTTCTTAGTGTGCAATTTTCTAGTTTCAGCCGCTTTATTGCGCCACATTTAATTAAATTTTATTTCACTTCTCTTTTGATTTCATTCTCTCACTCTTACTTTTGTAATTATTTCATGAATTTCTTCATAGTCAGCATTTTTCAGGCATTTTTCTTTCATTACTCAATCAAACTGAATATTCAAAAAGTCTTTCATCCAAATAAGTCAATGCGACAACTCGATATTTGGCTAGTCAGTCAATCGGTTGGCTGTTTATGGTTTGCTATTTTGACAGGCATTGATTTATTGGCATACAGCTGGATGGCACTAAAACAAATCGTTTGCGATTATCGTTTATTACATATTTTAAAATTTGCTAGTAGGAAATACCAGTTTGATTAAATTAACTCCTATTGTTGAAAAACACAACATGAAAGAGTAGTTTGGAGTTACCAGCTGTATACCTAAGAAACCGGAATTCACGCACAGAAGTCACTGGCTGCAAATTCGTATGATTAAGATCCACTATCTCGATGTGGTTTTATGAATTTGATCACCGTTAACAACATCGCAGATATGCAAGTTTCTCACTAAAATTAATTTTTTGCTGGGCCTAATTTGGATGTGCTTTCAAAACTACGCTTCCAAACTACGATATGCGAAAAATTCAAATTTTTGTAATCTTACAATCTGGCTTGAGTTTCTAAACCCAGGAAAAATTGTTATGACAAATTTGTGATCACAAGCAATAATCACCTTTATCAAAAACCAGGCTTTGAGAAAAGGTATTGTACATCCTTTTTGATGGCCATTAGAGGAAATTGAAGAATATTGAAAATTTTCAAATAATCATATGAATCACCAATAATTTTGACTGGTTGATATATGGAGCTAAAATATATTTCAGCACAAATAATAATAATACATAGAAATATTTGCAATAATAATCCGATATAAATAAATAATATTTTTCACATTACTACATCAAACATTAGAATTTAAATTAATGGAGAAAGTTCCGGTAATAATTTATTCTTAATAATCTTAAATAAGGATAAGTCCCAGGCACTTCACCTTATCAGAGAGCACCAACGTGGGCGCTCACTATAGAAGGGAGAAACACTCTACGTATTTTATATTTCCCTGTAAATAAGACGAGCTCCGCCTTCAGAGGATTTATCGAAAGGCCGCAGTTTGCCGTCCAATTCACAACTACATTCAGACAACCCTGCATCAATTCCATCAGGGTATCTAAAAACTTCCCTCTGAAAATAAGTGCCACGTCATCCGCGTAGGCAATCACTTTACAGTCCCTCCACTGCAGCTCCTCCAACAGGTCGTTAAGTACGGCAATCCAGAGTAGTGGCGAGAGAACAACCGCCTTGCGGAGTGCCTCTGTTCACTTGCCGGCGGAAAGAGGTGTAGCCCCATTCTGCCGCGACCGTTCTATTGCTAAGCACCATGTGAATAAGCTTAATAAGTTCAGTTCCGACTCCTAGTTTACCCAGAGACCTGATGATTGCCTCCAGGAGGACATTGTTAAAAGCCCCCTCAATATTGAGGAAGGAGTTCACTCTTCTGATCGAGGGACACTTCGATGTCCTTAACAATGTAAAGCAGACTCACCGATCTGCCTTTACAGTAAGCATGTTGAGTGTACGTATCGTCCAGCGCCCCGAACCGTCTTTAAGGTTAGCACTGAGTTTCTTAAAAAAATGTGAAAAAGTCGTGAAACCAGTCAGCCAGGTTTGTTTCAAAAGCCAACAAATTTCTTTTTTTTGGTGAGGCAGCCACCAAATTGCCTGATAAATGCAAACAATGTGCATCCAATAATGGCCTTTACTTTAAATTAAATATTTTCTATCAAATGCTCGTTACTAAAAAATTCCGGTTTCATAGGTATACATTAGGGAACCTTTTCTTACCATTACCGAAAAATACCAAAAATCCATTCACGCTAAAAAAAATTTGGTTTTTAAAGTTTGACCCAACAAATTTTCAAAAAGTGCTTATATAAATTTGAAATTAAATTGTAATTTTCCTTTGCAATAAACCAGCAGCTTCTGCTCGGTTCGGTGCATACAGCTCAGTAAATTAAGCACCGTGAAGGTTTTTGTTAATCAATTATTTTTTGTTATGCAAAAAAAGTTATTAAAATCCATGACCTTAAGGCTTATAAATATTTTTGGTATAACATCTGAATATACATAGCAGATATTTTATATGGGATTTGTCATTAAAGAAGTACAAACTATTTAATTTTTACTATTTAATTTTTTGTCGAAACTTGGAGTTGAAATTTGAGCTCCCCAACTTAATGGTGTAACAAAACATATCAGCGTTTAAGCTTTGGGTAAGTAATAACAGAGGGTCACAATCTCAAACGAAACTTTTTTTGATTAATTTTTGATTATTTTGCTACTGTGCTGCTGGTTTTGAGGGCACGCGTCGTAATTAATTAAGTACCCAATAGCCGTTTTCGCTTGTTTCGTCTTTTTGTTGTTGTTTTATTGTACTTTCGTATTTGAATTGCTTCATTAACAGTGGTTAACCGATAGGGTTAAGAGCGGCTTAAAATTGCATTGGTAATAAAAAAACAAGCATAAATAATTATTGCGAATCTACCATTGCGGACTTATTTTCTTCTTACGAAACCAACTCCTTGTTGGCGGTCCTATGGATATACACAGCACTTATCAGACAAATCATCACTTACACCTCTTTGGTCTGGTGGCGACGGCCTATAGTTAAGTCCACAATCCGGGAACTATACAGGCTGCAAAGAAGTGTATGTTTATGCATAACAGGTGCCATGAGTATAACTTGCGGCGATGCCCTAAATGTTATGCTTGATTTGCTCCACTTGGATCTTAAGTTACGGCAGGAAGCAATAAAAGTCTATACACATAAATATGGTTTCTGGCACGAAGACGGAACTTCGCAACACAGAGAAATTTTTAAGTTGCTATCTGAGCAGCATCCACTGTTTTTGGCCCATAGTTTCATTTGGAAGGAAATTTGATATCAGATTTCCATTGCGTGAGCAATAGAGCAATCCAGAATGCATTCAAAGAGGTTTGACGTATATTTTCTTTACCGATGGTACTTAAACGATAGTAATAAATATCACTATAATATGGGGGAAATGGCAACTGTTTTCCAAATGGAAATTTTTGCCATTCTGAAAGTAACCGAATGGATAATCGAGAGGAGATGGAGCGGGAAACAGATTGGAGTTTGGAAGATTGGAAGGAAAGACGTTCGGTTGATGGTCGGTATTATTACAGGACACAGCACATGGGGTCAGCATATGACCTCCGTTGGATCCTCAATGAGTCTGTCTTGCTTGGAGGAGGCGGATATCACTGAGCGCTTTCTCTGTGTGTGTCCTGCCTTTGTTAGTGCAAGGGTGCGAGTTTTGGTTTCCGATGTCGTGAGAATGAGTAATATTCGTTCTCTAAAATTGGAGGATATTTACAGATTTACCAAAGAATCAGGAAAATTCTCACATGACTAACTACCTCTGTAGCTGTCTCTATTCTTTCCTATCGCTTTCTCTGCAATTTTTCGCCTTTCGCCCTTGGCTATCTACCATTTTCCTTGCTTTGAATATAATGGAATTTATAGCCTGAGTGTTTTAGAAGCGACCTTTTGGTGCTCGTTGACTCCACCAATTCAAATTTCAATTCCAACTCCTTGTTGTAAAGCTTTAATATAGTAATGCTTCCCAAATTTCCTATGATTTTTTGCAGGTTTTAGAAAGTTGTATATCCAAAATCTAAAAGTCCGTAGTTTGACAGAGAATTGTGATTACCGAAATCCCACAGAAATGAAATAGAACTTCACGTAGTAAAGGGGGTTTCAATAACAGGTATTATTTTGAATAGTCCGCTATTTCGGTAGATGTCACTTTTGAAGCAGTCATTTTTTGATATTTAACAAGTAGAAACTACGCCATTAATAAAAATGGAATGACACACGCTTAAAAAACGCATTGAAATTATTAAAATTCATTATAAAATGGTGAAAATTCGGCAGAGACGGCTCGTAAAACTCGAACACCTTGTCGGACCGCAATACAGAAATTGGTGAAAAAATTCGAGCTGTTCGGACAAGTTAGTGATGTGAAGAATAAAACCCGCGCACGTCGCTCAAGAACAGCCGAAAATATTGCTGTTGTAGCCGAAAGTATTGAATAAAACCCAGGTTTGCCCATTCCTCGTCGTTCTTTGGAATTAGGCATGCCACAAACGTCATTACACCGTATTTTGCATAAAGATTGGGATTGGGTCTTAAGGCTTATAAAGTCCAGTTAATACAAGATCTCAAGCCGGCCGATCATCACCAACGTCGTGTCATTGCTGATTGGGTCGTTGAAATACATGAAAGTTATGCGGAATTTCATCGAAAAATCATCTTGAGTGATGAGGCCCATTTCCACTTCGGTGGCTTCGTCAACAAGCAAAATTGTCGGAAATGGGGCTTAGAAAATCCAAGAGTTATTGTTGAAAAGCCTCTCTATCCTCAACGTGTGACTGTTTGGTGCGGTTTATGGTCCGGCGGAGTCATTGGACCTTACTTTTTTTGAAAATGAAGCTGAGGCAACAGTTACGGTGAGTGGATTGTGCTATCGAGAGATGATTAACAATTTTTTATGGCCTGAATTGGATGGTATTGATCTGGACAACGTTTATTTTCAACAAGACGGCGCTACGTGCCACACAAACAACGAAACCATTGATCTTTTACGGGAATAACACCTCTTATTGGAAAACCCTTTATTTGTATTTCTCCTCGTGAGCAATGCATAGAAGAGGTGTTAGGTCGAACTCTTGCATAAGTCGACACTTGTTGATGCAATTTTGCCTGGTTACTTTGCCCAAAATTTTATTGCAACTTTCATCAAAAGCATCAACATCAACATCGAAATCGACATTAGCGATCATTTATGGATTTTTTATATTCAAAAACTCCTTGCCTGCGCTCTTCATAGCAATAAAAACTTTCCAAATAAAATATGTTTGTTTTTTTTTTTTAATTTAAAATTGGCGCTTTTAATAGCATAGGCTGTATTACATAAGTGTCTACGTAGGTGCGCATAGCTGTACACATACTTACGAATATCTGATATCTCTGTGTGAGGTACTAGCTTTTAAATAAAAAACTAAGCGGCTATTAATGGTCTGCAATGACGGAAGTAGGTTTTGCAAGCATTTTTGTTGATTTTTTTTTTGTTTCTTGGTTTTTTTTTTTCAATAACTATTTTCAGTATTTTCCAATACTTACGTAACGACATAGCTAAGATATGCCTAACAGTACTTCTCCATGCAGAATTTCCATTCAAGCATAAAAAGTGTTTGCGCAACGCATGCAACTGCGGAAATGGCTAAGTAGACATTGGCTAAGTATGTAGACAGACTTTGTATGCCAGTAAAATGCTCGATTTCATTGTTTTTCCCCCACTTTAAAGCTGCACCGTCTATCTGGTGCTGGCCAATGATTTGTTGCAATGGCAGGTTGCAGGCTGATGAAGAAATCAATTTTGCCTAAGTACAATGCGTTCGTAATTTTGGTTGTCGACGAGCAAATAAATACTTATGCGCTTCTGTGTACTCGTAAATGAAAAAAGAAAAAAATATTTGGCACAATCGTTAATTTTTTTTTTGGTTTTGCATTTCGTTTCACTTATCTTGTTAGATGGGGCAATATGCGAAATTCATATGAAAAATTTCCTATGTTCATCCAACTGTAATACAGTGAACTTATGCAACCGAAAAGTACGAAAGTAAGAGTTAAGTTTTTGTGCAGTAACTTGGATATTTGGGTTCAATAATACACACATAAATGTAAAATCACGCATGTATATATTTGCATTTATAAGAATGCACGTTCTTATGAGGGCATTTTGAAAAGTGCGTGCAAAGTCAGAGAGATGGCATTACTGGCGCGTTCCGAGATTGTTTTTAGTTAGTGGCATCTCTTTGCGTTTGACATTCATTTGAATCGAAGAAGTCGAGTGATTTTCCTATTCCATCACGACAACGCACCAGCTCACGCCTCAGCAGTTGTGGTTAATGGAAATATGGTTCCAACGCATTTCACATCCTCTCTATTCTCCAGACTTGGTTCCCTCGTTCCAATCGAAGTATTATTTATTTCCCAATTTGAAGAAATGGACTGCGAGAAAAAGATTTTATTCAAACGAGTAGGTCATTGCAGAAACGAATGGCTATTTTTTAGACCTGCACACATCCTATTATTCGGAAGGGATGGATAAACTAGAAGAGCATTAGACGAAGTGTATAAGTCAAAAAGGAGACTATGCATTAGGTGTGCAACTAAGTTCTCGCTGTTTTTTTTGATGAAAATACAACTTTATTCTGAGAAAATGGTTACAAGTGAATCACTGAAAGTATTGTCCGTAGCTGGCTACTACTTTTTCCCATCTTTCCGGTAGATCTCGTATACCGTCGCGGTAAAACTGTTCATCTTTTGAGGCTATCCACGGATCAAGCCATTTTTTGATGTCTTCATATGAATGGAACTGCTGGTCAGCTAGACCATGTGCCATCGATCGGAACAGGTGATAATCGGACGGTGCAATAACTGGAGAATATGACGGGTGGGGTAGGATTACCGATTTCAGTGTTTCCTGGTAGGTTTTAACGGCAACGTGAGGCCGAGCGTTGTAATGCTGTAGAATCACTTTTTCATGCCTCTCCGGCGTATTGCGGCCGCTACGCGCGCAATGCTCGGCTCAATCGCATCCATTGAAGTCGATACTGATCCCCAGTGATGGTTTCGCTTGGTTTTAACAGTTCATAATAAATAACAGCAACTTCGTCCCACCAAATACATAGCATAACCTTCGCAGTATGAATATTCGGCCGAGGCGACGATGCAGAAGCATTACCGGGCAGTCCCCATGATTTTCTTTTCTTTGGATTGCTGTAGTAAATACATTTTTCATCACCCAAGCCCCCTGTTTCTGAATCATTCACAAAGCATGCAATCGCTTGGAAATGGATCGGCGGGTAACTCCTAATACTGAAGAAAGCTCCTCTTGTGTTCGACACGGATCCTCATTGAGCAATGCCTCCAATTCAGCGTCTTCGAAGGTTTTTGGCCTTCTTTTCCTTCACGCGGACGGTCGTCAATATTAAAATCACCGTCTTTGAAGCAACGGAAGCAATCTCGGCACGTTGTTTCACTTAAATCAGCATCTCCATAAACTTTTTGGAGCTCTCGATGCGCTTTAGCCACCTTTTTTTCGAATGAAAGAATAAAATCAGCACTTCCCGCAAATGACGATTATTCGGCACAAAATCAGACATTTTGACAAAACCAAAAGTATGTATATGATACCAAAACAAAATCACTAATATGTCGAAGCAGTTTGTTTACCATACGTCTAAGCTTGGTTTATGACGTTTAGGTTATGTTAGAATCGACTAGCACACACTGCTGGCGGCATCTATTGACAAACAGCGAGAACTTAGTTGCGCACCATACATACAGACAGGCATGCATTTACATGGCATGTTAAGCCATAGTTTCTCAGCATAGAATTATCTGGGTCGATAGAAAATTAATAGCCACAACGTGACTTCTGACCAACTGTCAGTAATTACGAGCGAGCACTTAAACGAAAGCAGACACGAAATAAATCATAAATTCAGAAAACTTCGGAAACATCAAAAAGACTTTAGAATTTATTTTAGCGCCTCGCTTTAATATTTAATATTTTTAATAGTTTCTAATATTTTTGCGTTCATATAATTGGATATTATCGTTCAATGCCTTGTCGCCTCTTCTCTGTAATATTTCTTGTGATAGCGACTTTTTCCTCCTTCATGTTCCGTATAATCCATTTTTGGTGCTTGTAATCTCTCGTTTACCTCGGTGGCGCGCTCTTCGTGTGGGCCAATTATGCATAGAATAAAAAATAAATAAGTTGAAAAAAATTGGCCAAAACAAATTGCCCTATTTGAGGTCGTCTCCGCATATGAGCTGGCCATACCTTCAAGTGCGACATACATTTGACACAATATTTAATGGTATGACCTGCTCATGTATGTACACTAGGGTGACCATAATTTGAATGAAAACAAAAAAAAATATTCATTTTTTTTGTGTGGAAAATCCTCCAGAAATGTAAGACTATCGACATATATTAGCTATTGGGTTGGCAACTAAGTAATTGCGGATTTTTTTTAGAAGGTAAAAGACATTTTTTTCATGCAAAAAAATAAATTTATTCTGTAATGTATTGCCCATTTTGATGAATGACCTTTTACCATCTTTCAGGCAGCATCATAATCCCACGTTCATAAAAAATCTGGTTTTTATTAGCAAAAAACTGACTCAGGTACAATTTGACATCATCATCATTATTGAAATTTTTACCATTCAAGCAGTTTTGTGAAGATCGAAGCAAAAAGTAATCAGATGGTCCAAGGTTAGGACTATATGGTGGATGTGCCGAAACATCCCAACCAAGCTCCAATAGTTTTTGGCTAGTGGCCAAAGATGTGTGTGACCGTGCATTGTCATGATGGAATACAATACTTTTTCGATTTGTCAATTCGGGCCGCTTTTCTTCAACTGTATTGCTTAATTTCGTTAGTTGTTCAATGTAGACCTTAGAATTGATCGTGCGGTTGGGTGGTAAGAGTTTGAAGTAGAAAATTCCTTTGTAATCACACCAAACTGATAAAAAAATCTTCTTTTGGTGAATATCAGCTTTTGATGTCGTTTGAGTTGGTTCACCTGTTCCACGACCTTTTCCGCTTGATATTTTGGTAAACAACCCATTTTTCATCGCCAGTTATCAGCCGTTGTAAAAATGAATCATTTTCATTACGTTTCTATAGCAAATCGTAGCTGTTAATGCGTTGCGTTAAATGCGTTTCTTTCAGTTCGTGAGGAACCCATGTATCGAGTTCTTGAACATAGCCAAGTTGTTTTAAGTGACTTTGAATGTATGTATGTGATAGCATCTCTGTAATGATGAGGATGAGAAGCTTCTCTGCAATCTCACGTGTTGTATTGTGATGATCCGAATCGCCCCGCTTTGATTGGGGTGTCAACAACTTCAACTGGACGACCAGAGCGTTTTTCATCTTTGAGTGAAAAATTAACAGAACGAAATTTGGCCAACCAATTTGGACACTGCCGTTCTTCAGATGAAGAAGTCAGACCCAACGAAAAAGCTGACGGCTTTATAACACCATCCCACAGCGAAGCAAGTACACGACCCGCGCTAGATACTCCCACTTCTGAACAAGGCCTGCCTTTGGAAAAAAGCTCCCCGGAACAGAAATTTATGGCTAAGATGAGGGCGGAAGAAGACGAAGCTCTCGCAAAGTGCCGCCTCACGCTTAAGAAAATGAAGGTGGTAATGCAGAAGCAGAAAAACAGAAGCAGCGATGTAAAAACTGAAGTATCCGAGTTAGACGAGCTTTTCGACATTATTGAAAGCTTGCGATGAAACTGGATTAAAGCGGAAAAAGAGGTCAAGGATTCGTCACCATAAAAAGCACACAACTTTTTATGAGCTTGCGATGAGGTTGGCGGAAAATGTTCCTTTTGATTTTCTATTTTTCAACGAACACCAAACGAAATCTACGCAATCGATCCAAAAACTTTTTTTTACTGATTGACAGCTGAACTGCCAACTATCAAATAACAAAATTTTTTTACATTTGTACTACGTCTGCAAACCTAAAAATTCAACTGAAGCCAGCTATGAGTGAAATCCGCAATTACTTAGTTGTCAACCCAATAAATAAAAAACTGCTAAATAGTAAATCTTAAGCTGTTCGGAGAAGATCTAGTGGTTCTGACTAGAGCCTTAGGTGTGCAAAACGCTTTTGAAAAAAAAAATCTTATTTTATAGTTACAACTATGCTCAGTAATACCACCCAAGTTTTATAATGAGATTCCCTAAACTTGTGGAGTTACATATATTTAAATACAGAAATTCTTAACTATTTGTTTTATATTATATTTCATGATCTTACCTTTAAAAAATACTACGTTTCAAACTTCAGGCTCAAGTCAGCAACTTTAAACTTTATTCAATTGTCCTAGTATTTTATATTTAGTTAACAGTTTTTCGGCTAACGTCATATTTCCAGAGGCTGTCTCGAACACTATCAAACATTTCAGAATTTGCCACCACCCTAATGTACATGCATGTGAACATGTAAAAACCTCCACTAAACATGATTTTGCTTTTATTTTTTCGAGCTTGGCTTTTTTTCTCCTATTTTAGTTTACTTCATTTCGTTTGTAATTTTTTACTATTTTGCCTAGCGCAGGCCAGGGATAGTTCGGGGCCGTTGTGTGTAGTTGTATGTACTTGAAAGCCACACAAACAATGGTTTGCCATAAAATGAGTACATCAATGAAAATGACCAGCCAAAACAAAGATAAAAGCGAAATAAGTAAACAAAGCTTCAAAAATAAATAGTGCACATTTATCGAGGCAAAAAAATCTCGATTCAATGGAGCAGTCAGAATTACTCAAATCTTGTAAACAATTACATAAAAAAGGAACAATAAAATGAATTATGCAAATAGGTAAATGGACAGGTGAACAGGTGAACCTGTGAAGTAATGTAAGTTCGGGTGGAACTGCACATTTTATACCCAATGCATGTGTATAGAGTGTCTTAAGTAACGGCTGTCGAAATTTTAGAAAAAAGGCTAATATTATCAAAAGTCATATATTTATTGGGCCAACCCCATCAACTAAACTTATATATAACAAGAAACCAAAAAATGGATCCAAACTAGAATCAGGGAACACTGGAACGGCACAAGCGGCCTTAACCTCTCCAAAAAGTTTTTGAACTTCAAGGTCAATAGAGCAAAATCTGCTCTAACCCTAGATAAAAAGGGCCTCAGATTACTTTGTACAGCACTTACAGGTCACTTTGTCTGTAATAAACACTTTATAACAATTTGATTATTTAGTAAAAGATTATGCAGGTTCATCTGTGATGAAGAGGAGTCTATGGAACACTTAATCACCAACTGTAAGGCATTAGGCCACAGGAGACATAGAATCCTGAGCTCGTACCTACTAGAGGAGGAAGGCCTACAATTGCTCCCTCCTAAGGAGCTGGTTCGATTTCTCGGTATACTAAATAATTATAATTAAATTATTAGGGATGCACAGTAGATCAATCTGGCCTTAGCCTAACCTGTACAACCATTACCATTACCATCGAAAGTCAGTTGGCGTAGTGTTTCAAAGATATGAGAAATTAATTACCCTATCGGAAGATCCATAATCTATAATTTCCAATTTAAGGAAGTACGATTGTTAGAAAATAAGAAAAACTGCGGCTACGTGTAAACTTAAGTTCCCCACTGTATGTCATTGCTTTTAAATAGTATCAACTAAATAGTCAAGCCTGATCAGGCAAGCTCTAGAAAAAATATGAAATTTACACCGAATTTCAATATTCATCTCAGTTGGTTCTAAAATACCTTCGCTCTATATACATATCTATCGGTGTGTGCCATACCACCATTCTAATCTTCACGGAAACTCCCAAAAATTGTCTATCGAACCCGACTCTGGAGCACTCGGTCAAAAGCCATCTCATCGAATGTTGTCATTATCCGTCTTTAAGCGCTATGTAGTAGTACGAGAAACTTGTAGGTGCGATTAGAGAACGTTTTATTGTTCAAAGTAGTAATTTTTACTAAGAATGATTTTCCATCGTCCACATGCGACAGTAAATTCATTTCTCTAGAAGTATAGGTTAAGTTAGGTTGAGTGGCTGTCATCCGACATACTTAGGCCTTAATAGTCTCTTTGTGATGCCACTGTACCTCGTCCTTTATACTCCTGAGTCTTCTCTGAACCAATCTGTGGATTTAATGCATTTCTTTTAATTTCGGCAACCTTATTTGAAAGGCGTCTTCAATGTTGTCAACAGAGGCGAATCCGAGCGTGGAAACCCTTTTTCTGTATAGAGCAGTGGATGTACACAGGTGGTGACCCACGGTTTCCTCTTCTTCAACATCTTGACAGCTTCGACAAAAGTCAACATAGTCAACATATGCTGCACCCAGTCTATTTACATGTTTTCCAATTAGACAAGTGTTTGTTAGTATCCGTATCGTATTTATCATATCCTGTCTCCTAAGACTCAGTAGCGATTTTGTGCAGCTATGGTTCCATTCTGGCCAAGTGTGCCTGCTTATTTGGCAAAGGTGATTGCCTCCAATGGAAATTGGCAGCATTAAAGATATTTCCACGTTTCTAAGGGAGTCGATCCGAGTGCATTGGGGTATAGAAGTATGAAACATTCCGAATACATTTTTGGAGAATTCTGCTGAACGAGCAGCCCTTATAATTACTAGGTATTTTTATTATCACTATTATTATTGATGGCTTTGACGCTGTGTGACGACTTTGCAACAGGGGGAGCTCCTTACATGGCTTGGAAGCCTTCAAAAAGTCAGACCCAACGAAGAAGCTGACGGCTCTATAACACCATCCCACACCGAAGCAAGTAGACGACCCGCGCTAGATACTCTCACTTCTGAACAAGGCCTGCCTTTCGAAAAAAGGTCCCCAAGTCGCCTCACGGTTAAGAAAATGAAGGTGGTAATGCAGAAGCAGAAAAACAGAAGCAGCGATGTAAAAACTGAAGTATCCGAGTTAGACGAGCTTTTCGACATTATTGAAAGATTGCGATAAAACTGGATTAAAGCGGAAAAAGAGGTTAAACAAATAAATATGACGAATCCAGCAGAAGCACTAACTAACCCAAGTGATTCGTCGACCCCGACTGCTGCATCATCAAAACGGATGGTCTTCAGCTCGGCTGGGCAAGGTACGGGAGGAGAGTATGCGGAACTAGTAAGAAGGAAAGGCAAACAGGCAAAGAGAAGGAAGACAAAGAAACAAGAGGCAGAAACGCAAATCAAGCAGAGATCTCAGACAAGAAAGAGCGAAAGGAAACCCAACGGTGTTTAGAAGCAGCAGAACTTCCGCCTAGATGTTAAAACAGACGAAAACCGGGCGAAAATCTGAGCAACCACATTTCACGACAAAGAGTAAACCATATTTCAAACTGGAGTGCATTCATTCTGATAGTTCCTGGCATTGTACAGTCTGTTCTTGGAAGGAGGCGCAAAATTAATCACTCAATCGGAAGATTTAAAATTTTTGTAAACGACGTCGCACGTCACTCAAATTCGATAGCTGTGAATTTAGACTTCCATCACTCAAAATATTTTTTTTTATTAAAAAAGTTATAAACAAACACAATTGAATATGAGTAATTATGCGCCACCTTGTTGTATATTTAAGTTATGTGTTTAGGGTCAATCCAATAGCTTCGAACGATTAATTTCGCGCCACCTGCTCGCTCCAACTGTTGGGGGAGTCAAGTCAAGTAATATTTTTGCTGGCTCTGTTTTTTGTGATAGCAGTAGGAGCTTACTTTTCCTTCACATACTATTTCCCCCTTGCTATAAAAAGTTAAGATATTACAAAATTAGAGGAATTTAAAACCACGAAAAGTATCTTGAAAAAGTATTTATGTGTAATAAAAATATGGCCTAAAAATGATGTGAGAAATATTGACTGGCTTAAAAAGTTGCTGTAAACTATAACCAGTACACCAGCGCCCATTTTTTGGTCGTACCTAAATGTGTTACCATATTCCATACATATCCATATTACATACATATGTACACTTTGTACTTTTTTTATTTCTTTCTCCCATTCATCAACGCCAATGGAGCGTGCGAACTGGGTGTGCGGTGGCTGATCAAAACAAACATCGTCCGCCGCTAGCCCCACGCCAACTGTATAGGAATGTATGTATGGACGAATGTGTCTATGTATGAATATGTTAATGTATGATGAATGAATGTAGGTATGTATGCGTGTATGCATGTATTTATGTGCCCAAATTAGCAGCCCAACTAAGCGCATTCCAATTGATAAACTACTTCATTAGGCACTTTGTTCAGCATTGTTTTGTACTATTTTAAATTTTCCTCATTTTTATTTAAATTTTTTGTTTTTGTTCTCGCAATTCGTGAGCATTTTTTACGCTTTTCCTAACTAGCCTGACTTTCATTTTCATTTGAGCATTCAAACTAACCACTTGGTTTTCTTCTTTCTTTTTTTGCGCAGTCAGTCCGTTCCAGATTTCAGCAACTGAAGAACAACTTTCAGAGGAAAACATAAATAAAAAAAATAAGAAATTAGAATAAAAATACATACACTACGAAAGATGTCGCTGTTGCGCACTGTGTTGCTGCTGGCGTTTGGTGCCACTGTCGCCTTGGCTCAACGTCGCCTAGCGTTGCCGGATCCACGCAGCTGTGCCAATCGTAAGTAGATGTGATATTCATAAGTGGACTAATTGGTTTTACAAAAAAGTGCAGTTTAACGCCTTAAGCTTGAGCCTAAGGTACCTTGAAATCTTCTGAGCTACACAGTTGAGGAAAAATCGAGGAGGGTATATAAATTTTATTATTTTAAAAACTGTTGAATTGAGCCAGAGGAGTTTAGGAATTATACTCAACTTGGGTTTGCGGCAATCTTTCTCTTGATTCCACATTTCCTGACGGTGGTACACTAAGCATTAAAAGATAAAACAGTGTCATCCGATGACAAGGTGCCATGACAAAACCCGGAATGCATAAAGGTGCATTAACCCTCCGTGGGGCATCCGTGTCTGGCCAAACTCTTTTGACTTTGGACGTAAGTTTAACATATTTCTATTATAGCTAACGACTTGACCGTCCAGGTAGCTTCCTTAAATTTAATTTTCTATCGATAATAAACTTAAGGGATCCTCGAACTGGGCGAAAAAAGGCCAGACGCGGATGCCCAACCGAAGGGTCTAAAACAGTTGTTCATCCGACGGTTAAGTGCATTAAAAATAATTTAAAAAGGATCCTCGAATAGGGTGAAAAAAGGCCAGACCCGGGTGCCCAATCGAAGATTTCAAAAAAGGTGTCTCACGGAGGCTTAAACGCATTAAAAATCGTCTTTTAAAAAACTGTAACTATATCACAAATTGGAATCGGCGAATATATTTCTATAAGAAATTATTCATATAAGAACGAAAAGACTTTTTGAGGTCTTCTTAGTGATTCAAATTAGGAGTGACATTGGAAGTTTACAGTTGCTAGTATCAATCAGGTATCAAACTCCTTAAGTCATTGCAATAGGGTTACGCTCTAAAAAGGAGCTAAATGCAAGCTGCGGCCATCGGAGGATATTGGCCGCATTCCTGGAGCTACCTGAACTGATGGAATATGCGCTGTTCATCTCTACTCTCTTCACAGTGTTCAGATATCTTTTAGAAGTGAAGGAAGAGTATAAAAGGGATGCAGGCGGAAGAGCGAAGTCCATCCATGTATGCACAGATGACTCAAAACTTGCCGGTAGAGGTAGATTAGGTTAGGTTAGGTTAGCCAGGTTGCTTGTCTCGGTGGTCCTAAGGCCCATTGTGCTACCTACATCTGATTTCCATCCCCTAACTAAGTTGCTTAAACTACTTAGATCTTTTTAAGAAGATAACTATTCCCTCCAGTGAGGCATTTGGCAAATTTCCCGGTCCTTCAAAGAAATAATCGTCGAGATATTTGGCACGTGCGGGACATTCACAGGAGAGGTGTTGTACCGACGCAATTTCTTTTTTATCTCCACAACTCCAGCAGAAGTCATTGCGAGGTACAGCCATTCTACTGGCTAGGGTGCCAATAGTGCAGCGGCAAGTGCAATAGTTCGAGAGGACGCTTTGAGTTGCTCTATTGAATCCAAGCAGAGATTTTGTGCTTTTAAGATTTAGTTTTGGCCAGAGCGCTTTGGAGACTCTGCAGTTAGTAGACTGAACCGACCTTCTATTGGTTTCCGCGATCACGCTCAAGTCAATCGCAGCGTACAGTTCGTTTAGAGGAACGCGTATGTCGTCTACCACTCGCTGAAGGTCAAGCTCAGAGCCTTTCCTTCCGCACTCATCCGCTCTATCATTTCCCTCTACTCCAGAGTGGCCGAGGATCGAACAAAGTGTGGTATTGTGTGGTTGGGTAAGCAAGAGCGACCTCCTTCTCTCTATAACAAATCTTGAATTGATACGTGCGACCACATGCCTTGATCACTGCTTAACTATCAACAAAAATGCTAAGGTTTGCCGGAGGTAAGACCATTCGTCCTATCGTTTTTGCTGCTTTGTCTATAGCGTAGATCTTAGCTTGGAAAACGCTACACCGGTTTGGGAGTCTAAAGAAGCAATCTAAGGATAATTGTTCCGAGTACACTCCCGTTCGAGTGCTATTGTCAATCTTAGAGTCGTCAGTGTAAATATGGTTACTACCATGATTTGATTTGACTCTGGCCTGCAAATCCTTTCGGGATTCTTTCTTATTTTATAGTATTTGTTCAGATCTATCTTGGGAACCAGATAGTCTGTTTTCGATGTTGAATTCAACAGTCTCTTTCTCTGCCGGATCCCCGTGGCTTATGAAATGGTGGTTGTACAGAAGATTAAGCTGCTCCGTATGAGTTCTGATCACCCAATGACCGGTGACCACCGCTATGGGTCTGGAAATTGAATGGTTAGGAATGTCGTACTGATACCAAAGTGTTTTTGAGACAGCGTAAGAAAACATAGAACTCCATCTGTCTTGCGCTTTTTTAAGAAAGAAATTGCGCAGTATCCCTTTCACAACTGTCAATGGGACACCGATGTGTGAGATGGGGACAACTGAAACCAGTCCTGGTAGGCTTATCAGCAATTTCATTTACCTCTATGTTCCTATGCTCTGGAACCCAGATAAGAGAAATGTTTCGTGCACATTCGAGACGTTTGACCTCTTCTTTATAGGAGGTGACCAGAAGAGAGCTGCAACAAGGCGACGACATGGCCTTTAACGCAGCTTAACTATAGGAAAAGATATGCATGTCTCCCTTCCACCAGCGAACGGAATATTTATAATTTTTGCAAATGGCATCGTACGTCAATCATATTTGACACTAACTAAACAAGCGCAGTATACCTACAAACGGACAAGAATGGAGTACGCAAAGGTCAAAATAAAGATTTTCATCACTCAGAATAATTTTTTTTTATCTAGTAAAAAGTTATTCAAAAACCAAATTAGATTATTTATTTTGCGCTACCTTATAATACACGTTTTCTTAAATTTTTACTCAAAATAATTTCTCACTTTACTTCTTTCTCTCTTCTCTTTCCGCAGGTGTTCGCCATGCCACTTACCGCGATGCGCGTGGTGTCGCCCATTCGTACTTCTTCAGCTGGGAGCATGCGCCGACACGTAGTCTCGAAGTCGATTGGTTGGATGCGCGCAACATTTGCCGTCGCCATTGCATGGATGCCGTCTCGCTGGAAACACCTCAGGAGAATGAATTCATCAAGCAGCGCATAGCACGTGGCAATGTGCGCTACATCTGGACATCGGGACGTAAGTGCAACTTCGCTGGCTGTGATCGTCCCGACTTACAGCCACCAAATGAGAATGGCTGGTTCTGGTCGGGATCGGGCGCCAAAATCGGACCCACCTCACAGCGCAACACCGGCGACTGGTCGCACACTGGCGGCTACAATCAACCACAACCGGACAACCGTGAAGCCGCACAGGGTAACGATGAATCGTGTTTGTCGATTTTGAACAACTTCTACAATGACGGACTCAAGTGGCACGATGTGGCCTGCCATCACTTGAAGCCATTCGTGTGCGAGGACTCCGACGAGTTGTTGAACTTTGTGCGCTCGCGCAATGCTGGAATTCGTCTGTAAATGAACACTGCATAGGAACATTTGTATATGTGTTGTTTTTGTTTTTTGATTTTTTTTTGTTTTGGACTTTGTAACGACGTAACGGATGTGAATGCATATGCGGCGAGGTACGCTTGGAATGTGGAATGTGGATTGTGGCATGTGGAGTGTAAAATCTGAGACGTATTTGTTGATGTTTTATTTTTATTTGTAAAGTTTTTGTTCACAACTTAAAAAGTTTTCTAATTGGCAAGAAATTTCTTAAGTTTGAGCAGAATTATGTTTTAGCTTAAGTGAAGTTTAAAATTAATTTATGTTTAATAAAATAAAATCGAGAAAATGTGAAAATGATATCAGCCAAACGAGTTGCATTATTCGAATGACTTAAATATTTTCGAATTAAATTATAATTTTCGATTTGTTAAAATTCGTTGCAAAACTGTTCTCTGCTAAAATTCTTTCTCAAATAAAATGTACTTAGAAAAATTTTATTTCGGTTTAAGTTTTTTGCATGTAACCGTTACTTACTCTGTACATCCCAAATTGGCTATTGAGTTCACGCCTGTATGCATATAACCACTTTTATATCATATATAAAAAGTTTTCCTGGTCTATTGAATTGTTTCGTCTCGACCGACTTTCCGTTCACTGAGGGTAACGCATTTAACTAATTTTAATAACAAATCCGAAAATGAAATAAAAAATTTACACTTAAGTTTATGATATAATTGAATTATATGAGTATTTAAAAATGTATAGAAAATTGGAAATAAATTTCTGCATTAGTAATTATTGTGTTTTTCTGGATTAAGGTGGTGATATTTAGGATAAAGTTACGGAATTAATTTAGGATAAAATACAGATGTAACCAAAGAATGAATTAGCCAGGAAAGAGGTGGCTTCGCCATTTATAGGTGGATCAGGGAAGGGTAACTTCTCCGCACTTATTCGGCAAGTAGGGGAAAGGCGAATAAGTTAATACTAGGACAATATACGCAATAAAATAGACGGCTTGGTAACTCGTAATCAAATCCAATGATAGGCAGCTTTAACTTAAACCTATTTAAAGATTGGTAGGAATTAAATAAGAATAGTTTCAGAATCAGCACAGGAATACTAATAGGGTATTTTGGATTGAATCGTCATCTTACTAACCTGGGAGTATTCTTCAATGGAATTTGCAGGTTCTGTAGGGAAACCGCCAAACTTGTGTTGGCATTGTGTCCTGCAGTGACGCATGAGCGGCACAAACACTTCATCATCATCGGTTCCTGTTTCTCCCACTGGAGCATAGGGCCTCCGTAAAACACCTCCATCTGATTCTATTTTTTGCAAGAAGCTTGAATTCGTTCCAAGGTTTCCCTGACGTTTCAACTTCCTTCTGGACAGTTCTTTTCCAAGATATTTTTGGACGGCCAACCTTTCGAGCACCTTGTGGATTCCAATCCGATGTTTGACGACAGATTTCAATTGAGTCCTTGCGAAGCGTATGCTCAATCCACCTCCACTTTCGCAGTTTTATTATGTTAGCTACCGGGTGGATTTTGCTCCTCTCGTATAGATCGTCGTTACTTATGGTATTGGACTAGATCTTCAATGCCCTTCATAACCATCTATTCACACAGCTTTGAATAAACATATTTTACCAGAGAAAGAAATAAAGTTCAATAAAATATATGTCCTGTTGTTGTTGTTGTTGAAGTGGTTGAGTATTTCTACTGAAATAATCCTAATCCTGTTCTCGTGTGATGATATCCTGTTTTTTTTTTGTAAGTCAGATCCATTTTGTGAGATCCAAGTGCTGTAAGAAAGACTTTCCGAAAGAGCGTAGTCATGCCCTATCTAGCCCTGGACATTCACGTAAGTAGTGGAAAAGACTTTCCTTCACCCCTTCCGCTTGACAGCTTCTGCAGTTGGGATTGAAGGGAAGGTTGAGTCTAGCTGCATGGTCACCTACTTTCCAATGACCTATAAGGGTTGCAGTGATGCGTGAAATATTTGGCCGAGAGCATCCAAATCGGTAATTCGTCCTTTTGATGTTGTGCGACGGTCATGTTTTTCTTTTTGTGGCCCATGCAGTTCATTGCTTCCATCTTCTTTCAGCTCAAGCATGATAGTGTGAAGCAATGGTTGTTTTTATTGTGTTAAACGTGGTAGCAACTGCTATCACATCTGTTGTGTCCAGTGCCGACCCTGTTCTTGCAAGCTCATACGCTATCTCATCTGGAACCCATACCATAGTAATTTCAAGTCAATGACTAAGCCATTCTAATTCCTGTCTACACTGTACAACTAGTTTGGATGAGATACAATTTTAATTTTATGGCCTTGATAGCTGCTTGACTGTCTGAAAATATAGCTATTCTTGCTCCAACTGCCTTATAGTTTTAGTGATTTGCATTCTTCTCTGATCGCTAATAGATCTGCCTGGAACTCACTGGCATAGTCAGGAAGTCGAATGGACTGAGATAGGTTGATGATGGAAGCCAGCTCTCACACCACAGTTTATCTTAGAACGGTCGGTGTAGATTTCAATATCATATCTTCCAAATCCCTTTGCCCCATTTGGCTCTCGCTAGAAAACGTCCATCGTAAAGTCTTTCTTGAAGTTAAGGTTGGGACTGTGTGTCCTATTTGAAGAAGTTGTGGTTTCAAGACACTTGCTCCACAGTACATGAAAAAATAGTCCTATTACGAAAGTTGTTCCAGCTCTCGGCTAATTCTACCTTGGGACCACAAAGTATACTCATATCATCTGTGTAGAGCCGCTTTTATGGCCGAAGACACAACAGGTACATCTCCTGCAGACATAAGAAGACTATATACCGTCGATAGTGCCAATCGCTCGCACTGTATTCATAGGTGATTTTAAAGTAAGTAAAGAAGTATTTGACTCAAAAGCCTGTGCTTGCCGTTGGTTCGTCATAAACCATCCGCCTTCACTGCTGCTGTAACTGTTGATGCATCGCCTTGCATTCCCAATTAATATGGCGGAGGCGTGTCATGATGTTAGCTGGGAACGTTTGGGCTTCCTCACACTTACTGCTGGTTGCGCACATATATCGTATGAGGGTGCTGGGGGATGATTGATGAATCAGGGCTCGTTCGAAAATAGCTCGTTCCACACTAAAGCGCTCGCAATAAAAAATCATGTGAGTTAAAAATATAATTAATTAAGTACCATCGGATTTCGGCAAGCTCGAAAAAATATATAGTATGACGAGAAATGCCACCCTGTAGTGCTAAGAAAGGATGCTGCCTATAGGGCCACGCAACGCGAGCTATGTGGGATCGCTACCGAGAGCTGAAAAAGGAAGAGAGAGAGAGAAAGAATGCGTGAGTGCGAGGAGCTTCAAGTGCTGGCCGAAAATTCTACCTGAAAGTCCGACGGTTTACAGAAGGTTTCAAGATCGCGGCGTTCCCCTGAAAAAGCAAAGGCGGCAATCTGTTGACTGACATCCAGTTGCGTATTTAAATTATAGATGGCATACTTTTTGAATTTGTTAAGCTAAGGATCCATGAGCTCTCGAGCAAAATATGGTCGAATGAAAGCATGCCTGCGGATTGGAATTTAAGTGTGCTCTGTCCAATCCATAAGAAGGGTGATCCTGCAATTTGTGCCAGTTACCGCAGTATTAGTCTTATAAACATCGTCAATAAGGTTCTAGCGAGCGCTTTGTGTGAAAGGCTAACGCCCACCATGAACCAACTGATTTGACCATATCAGTGTGGGCTTAGACCTGGAAAATCCAACATCGACCAGATATTCACAATACGCCTAGTCTTGGAGAAAGAGAGAAGGGGAAAGGTCCTCGCTCTCGGGTGACCTGTAGAACTTAATCGCTCTGACACAATTTTTTTAATAAGAGCATACAATTGTTGGCGTAATAAAGTCTTTTCTCGACGAACGAGACTAACCTTTATAAGGCTCTCATCATGCCCGTCCTAACGGGTGGTACAGAAACTTAAACGATGACAATATCCGATGAGGCGTCCCTTGGAGTGTTTGAGAGAAAGATTCTGCCGAGGATTTTTGGGCCTTTGCACGTTGGCAAGGGTGAGTATCGTAGGCGATGGAATAGGGAACGGTAAGGACTGTACGGCAACATAGGCATGGCGCAGCTGAGAGTCATATAGTTCTAATGGATACAAACGCTTCGGCTCTGAAAGTATTCAATGCGGTACCAGCTGGTGGTAGAAGAGGATGAGGAAGGCCTTCTCTGCGTTGGAAATATCAGGTGGAGGAGGACTTAGCTTCACTTGGTGTATCCAAGTGGCGCCGGTTAGCAGAAAGAAACGAAAGCTTGTTAAACTCGGCCAAAATCGCTTAAGCGGTTATCGTGACAAAGAAGAAGAAGAAGAATTAAGTAAAATTTACAACATATCATAAGTTTATTTTATGGTTTACATCGACTTTTTCTCAAATTTTTATGCGCCTTTTTCCTTTGCTTCTAAATTTCATGGATTGACGAGCATCCGAAATCAGTTGCCAAACCATACACAGTAGGCCGGGTCGATTTCTGGGGAGGCAAAAAAATCGCCCATTGCTCTGTAAAAATCGCTCATTGCTCTGTGAAAATCGTATTCCAGGGATCAAAATAAGAAACTTTGCCGAAGGAACCATACCTCTAAAACGAATTCTGATGTCCCCCAATTTGGGTCGAACTTTTTAGTTTCTTTTCTCATGTAAAGGCCAAAAATTGTGATATTTTCAATGATTGTATGGGGAACCCCCCAGGGGAGTTCCAGGGGGTGTGCCACTGGCATGGGTGGATCGGCCGTCCAAAGTTAGTGGGGGTCGGTCATACATTTGGACTCGATTGGAGCACTCTAAATGTGTCAAAGTGGGATGTTTCGTTCGACCCAAATTGGGGGACATCAGAATTCGTTTTAGAGGTATGGTTCCTTGGGCAAAGTTTCTTATTTTGATCCCTAGAATACGATTTTCACAGAGCAATGAGCGATTTTTAAATCGACCCGCCCTAATACACAGCCTTTTAGTATTGAATTATGTTTCTACTCCTCCACTGAAATATTTTTCAAAGCCTCTGTCCTGCCGTCGTCAAACAATTGTAACCAGTAAAGCACAACCATTAGGGCATGAGGTCGAAGTGCAGACCTCGAAGAAATCTACCAATAATTTGTATGCCTTTGAATATATTTTCCTAATACCAATCGTTCTCGGCAAAAAAAAGTATCAATAAATCAATTACATAACTTAAATATCATTAAGGACAGAAGCTCATCAAAGCCTACTGCCATAAAAATTAAATTATAATTTTTTTTAATTATTTTATTAAATTTGAGTAATGCTTTTAAAAAATAAAAGCAGTTAAATTCTTTCCATATCACTGCTGTCAATCGAAGATCCTTGAACTTTTGCTGCGGCTAATAAGCCAATGTTTCCCCTTTCCGGATTCAAATTATTCAACAACAACAATACATAATTAGAGCATTCATCCATATTGCTATTATAGATATATATATATACATATATGTATGTATTTATGTGTGCAATAGAAGATAGCTCCATTGTAGTTATCCGCAAAGAAAATGCCGGCTGCCTGGCCATTAAGATAAGAAATTACAATAGTTGCTTTGTGAAATTCAAACAAAAAGCTACCAGAAATAATAATGCGGTTTGAAAAAATATGCGCATATACATAGGTATGGGTGTGTGAGTGTGTATTTGTAAGCGTGAAACTGTATTATGATTTAACCTTCAAAAAAAGCATTGATACCCACAAGCAAATTGGCTGGATGAAGGATAAAAGAAAGCATAACTAAATGGCAGACAAATTTTAAAATAGTTGCGAGATAGAAAAAAAGCGAGAAGACGCAAGATATGACGGCATTTGAGGGCGACATTTAATAAAATAAAATTAAATTTTCGGCCATTACAGTGGCTGGCTCGCTTATTGTTAGCTTTATTCTGAAGAAACTAGCTTGAAATCGATTCTATTAGCAACTTAACTATAAATATTATTCCTAACAACAACTTACGATTGGCCACAGCAGGAAGATTGAAGAGTTTTAAGTTTGTGAGATGAAATGTAATATCTTAAAAATAATGTGCGAAAATTTCAAGTGAGTCCGACAAATACTTTTCGAGTTATTTTATGTACAGAAAATCTCTTAGCGCACTTTTGCCTTTTTATTATTTACCATTTGGCGTTAAGGGGGTCAGGGTAATCAGAATTTTCAAAAATTCTAACTTTGTTTTGCATTTTCTTAAAGTGTAATATCTTAAAAATATTGTGCGAAAATTTCAAGTGAATTCGACAAACACTTTTCGAGTTATTCAACAATTAACAAAGGGCGCTCGGGTGCTTCGGAGTGTTCTAGAGCAAGTATCATAGCCAGCAGCAGCTGCAAGCAACCGACTTTTGGGGCTTTTTTGTTATGAATGTCAATTTTGATGTATGTATATATAGGGTGGGCCATGTAAACTTTGCTTTTTGAATCGGCTATAAAAAAAACGAATCATTATTTTTACAAACTTTTTTTTTTTATTTTGAAGATTGAACATTGCCATTCATAAATGAAAAATAACATCTTTCAAATGACTGCCACGACTGGCTTTACAGTAGGCCATTCGATCAACCCAATTTTTAAGCACATTTTCCATTGTTTGGGCTCCAATTTCATGAATGGCAACTTCGATTTCGTGTTTTAAAGCATCAATCGTCGGTGGATGGTTCGCATAGCATTTGTCCTTAACGGCTCCCTACAAAAAATAGTCCAACGCGCATAAGTCACAGCTCCGAGGCGGCCAATTGATATCGGAATTTCGGCTGATTATTCGGTTTTCAAAAACGGTAGCCAAAAGTTCGAGTGTAACTTTGGCAGTGTGACAAGTTGCACCGTCCTGTTGAAACCAGATGTCGTCCATGTCATCCTCTTCAGTTTTTGGAAACAACTCGTTGAGCATGTCACGGTAACGCTCGCCATTTACTGTAACCGCGGCTCCTTCGCGTTTTTCGAAAAAAATGGCCCGATCATGCCGCCAGACCAAAAACCGCACCAAACACTGACTCGTTGTGGATGCATTTGCTTCTCTACAGTAACGTGTGGATTTTCTGAGCCCCAAATCCGACTATTTTGCTTATTGACGTAGCAACCGATGTGAAAATCAGAAAAGAAGAAGAAGACACACCACTTTGGAAATAGGTTTTCAATATTTCCCAATTTTGTTCAAGCGTATAGCGTCCCATTTCGTAAATATCAAACCTTTAAGTAAATTATGAACACATTTGACATGTCATTTGTGTTACCATTCTCAGAAAAAAAGGTGGTTTAAAAAGCAAACGCTATATGGCCCACCCTGTATAAGTATACGTAAACATATATATTCCCCAAAAAATATAGAAACAAGATTGCGCCCATTAGAGAGTGCGTGACGTCGCTTTTGCCAAGTTGTGTAGTGTTGCCAATCATTTTCTTCACAATAAATTTAGTGCTTTTTTATACCCAAAATGCGAAAATGTTTAAGTTTGGTGTTTGTTTTTTTGTTTGTTTTTAATTTAAAGATACCGAAACTGTAAGTAAAAAAAAAGAACTGTATTATTAAACAAAAAAATGTTAAGAAAAAGTCACTCTGAGAAGATTTTAGTGCTAATGCAAAATTGTAGATACTTATAAAATTTGATATTTTGAAAGCTCAAATTTAATTTTTTCTGCTCCTTTTAAGTTAATGCAAGAATATTAAATGTTCTTCTCTCAACTCTTCTTAACATTGAAAACCTTTTTACAAATTAAAAAAAAAACGTTGAATTTACTGAATGAGGATTAAAACCACAGAGGTGTAATCGTTTCGTCCGGCCTTCAATCCTTAGAATTCCATTGCACCTGTTTAACAATTTATTGCCGAACGTACCAGATGCACACTAGCATTGTCCTGACGGAAGAATTATTACAAATGAAATGCCATCTAAAAGGTACAATAAAAATAAATCGCAAGGGCATACCTGATCTAATAAAGAAACCCAAATTTGGTGAAAATAAATCGGGCGCTTACAAAAAGGGAAGAACGATGATATTGTCTTCAAGAGATAAAAGGGTGGTTACGCTGAAAAGCACCATTGATAGCGCTGAACTCATTACAAAAACCAGATTTTTAAGAGGAGGTGATCAACAAAATGTGGAAAAGCCAAAACGTGTTGTTAATTACACAGCTTCAATGGGTGCTGTTGATAGCGCTGATCAATACGCATCATCGAATTGTTTTCTAAGAAAATCTCTTAAGTGGCTACCCCTAACCCTTTAAAATAAACAAATCGCAGTATGCATGCCTAATGCAAATATTCTTAAAGAAATTCCTGCTGGCCTATACTTTCTAAACTTTTCATTGTTGTGCTTAGAATTTTGCTTGAAGTTCAGGGTTCAGTTTAGCTTTTGTTTCTTTCCCACGCTTTTTAATCAGCTGCAAGGCATATTTGCATTATGCCCACAGATTTCGGGCTATATACAAATTTTCCTTTTTAAATATTTTTCTTTTTGTTTTAAAAATTGCTTTTGACTCAAGGCCTTCAAAAATTGTCCCTTACAAGATATGCGCCCAACCAATTGAGGTGAAGGGTGGCGTAAAAAAATGGACAAGCGCGCCTGAGGAGAAAAATTAGCACACACACCCACACACAAACGCACAGATGCTCATGCATACAAAGTAAAGCAGTGTATATTTGCAAAAGTAACTGGATTACAGTTACATTTCGGTACAATTCACTTTCGAGAGGATAAGCAAAAAGTGGTTTATTTTTACAACATTTTTTTACACTTTTTCCCTTTTTTCTGATTTCCACTTTTTCTTTTAATTTTTACGCTTTTTATTGCCTCGTTTTATTGTCGTTTCCGTAATTTTTTCTTGCCCTCACTATTTTTCCACACTTCTCGGTTAAGTAGCAGAATAAATTTTAAACAAAGTTCCAAAATTAGATACACTAATACATAAACAAATAAACAAAGGAACGTATTGAGCAGGATACGCCAAGCACCAACAATAAAATGAAATGGAAAAAATTAAATAAATGGAAAGGGAAATTGCCCCGAAACATCGACACTGCCAGCACGCATCAAAGGGATACGCCAGATTTGCGAGGGCAAATATGTGTGACATTGTGTTGTTGGCGACATGGACTTTGGGTCTTGGTGCGTATATTTCGGGTCAACTTAATTACTGTTTGCGAATTAGGTTCGCTACAAATTGAGTAAATGTTTTTGTAGTGATTCTTTTCTTTTATGTTATTTTCTTTAATTTTATTATATTTTTCTTAGAGTGTTGAAGGAAGTGGTCGTGATTCTGATTAATCAGAAATATTTGTTGGTTTGACCGACCGCTTTTGAGTTGTGCGGCACGTGGAAAGTCTCTTGGAAAAAAGAGTTTATGGGTTGTTTTCTGTGTGTGGGTAAGTATATGTGTGTGTGTGAGTACTAAATTAAGGCCGCCGAGATAATGTCACGTGCATAAGAAATGATATTTTTCGTTTAGGCTTTTGGCTGGCGTTCCTTTCTATGTCGTGCAGCTACGCCAGTTCATATAACTCATTTGTGAAGATGCAGTGCAGATAAGTATTTGTTGTAGCAAACGGGCATACACATGTAAGATATATTGTAAGAATAAATAATTGAATAACTTTAATTAACATTGCTGATTTGGCCGAACGAAGCTAAAATTGATTTTGTTTATGGAAATATGGAATGTACATACAGGGTTGCCCATATTCGACGGACCCATCTGGCAACCCTGTATCTTTTGACAGAGACGTCACATCGCTTAATGACATACCGCGTTGGAAGCATCAGTCCAAGCAGATTTTTACCATGGGACAGTACACGCCACGCGAGCGCTCCCAAATTGTTGAAATTTACATTCAACAAAAAAAGTCAATTGTGAAAACTCAACGTGCGTATAAAAAATTAAATAATGTGAAAAGTGCGCCTTTTAAGAACACCATTAACCGTTTGTACGAAAGGTTTTCGACTGGTGATGCTCTTTCTAATCCAAAGAGGCCAAATGAAAACCGACCAAGGCGATCGGATGAGAATATTGCTCTTGTACGGGCCAGTGTTGAGACGTCGCCAAAGACATCCCAAAATCGCCGTTCTCAGCAGTTGGACACTGCTCGGACCACTTTACAACGAATTATCCGCATTGGTTTGCATTTATTCCCGTATGAGATTCAATTGACGCAAGGATTGCTGCCTGCGGACAAGCCTCGTGGATTGGAATAGACCCAAAATGTCATCGGTCCGTCGAGTATGGGCAACCCAGTACTTAAGGGGGTCTTCTGGTCTCCAGCGAAAAAAAAATCGATTTTTTTTTTTGCATAATTTTGTTGTATGTGTATGCGAGAATACGCCACAGAAAGGATTTTTTGAAAATCGCATTTTTTCACATTTTTCTGGGCACCGAAGTGTACCCTCCTCTGGCCGTTTTTATCATAAACTTTATCTTTAAACGCGTTTCCCCGAAAATCGTGTTTTTTAAGCATTTTGGTCACACTTTTCATAGTAGTTATACTCCGATTTCAATGGTTTTGGTCTTAAAAGGTTCGGAAAACTTACCGCTAAGTTTCCCCGTATACGATTTTTGAAATTTTTTTTCATTCCATTTTTATAACCTTTTAAAGTTCAAAAAATGAGCAAAAAAAAATTTTTTTTGCAAATTGTTGCATAACTTTTGAAAAAAATTAAAAAAAAAAATCTGTCACGGGAAAACTTAACCAGGGCAACTCTGAAGACAACGCATATCTAATTTTTGCTTTCTGATTACCCAGGTGGAAAAACCGTGACCAAAATGGAGACCTGTTTCGTTTGGAGGTGGACGTCTTCAGCGCCATTTCAAGGTCGCGGGTGTTAATTTTTTTCAAAGTCAAAACCATTTTTTAAAAGCCAAGACATGTACCTTTAAAATAAAAAAAAAATTTTTTTTAAATATTCACAGGATTTGTCACAATCAATCCCCAAAAAAACCCTTCATTTCAGGGCCTCGAGACCAGAAGACCCCCTTAATCCTGCCATAAGTTCCGTTACAAGTTAAGGCCGTTAAAGATATGAAATTACAATACTTTTTTCAATGAAGTGAGTTTTACTTAACCATGTAAATTTTAAACAAAAAATAAAATTTTCATTCGAAATGGTCACCATTTGCTTTTACACAAGTCTTCAAACGATTAGGTCATTCAGCTATTTCAGCACGCACGGTTTTCATTGATGTGGATCTCTCCATTCAAATTGTTTGTGCCAAAGATGGTTTGAGACTCTCCAAATTGCTGTGAGGCCTTCGGCAGGCCATGTTCTTCAATATTGACCACACACTGTATTTCAATGGATTCAGATCTGGACTTCCTCCAGACGGCCGATCTTCTGCGGCTATGCACCCAGGAATATTGTTTTTTAGCCACTGTTGGGTGGTTTTTGCCTTATGGGCTGGAGCGGGATCTTGCTGGAAGATCCAACGCTCTCCATTGCAAAGAGTACTGCTCAACTGCTTCACCACGCCTTCTAATACATCCTCTTGGTACACTTTTGCCTCGGTCTGAATCCCTTTTTTCGCTGGGATGGGGAGATGTAACGCCTTTACAAGACACCACTTCCCACCAAACTACCCCAGAGGCTAGATGGTGGCCACGCTGAACCTTGGAACAACATTTTTTGTGTGTTTAGAAGTTTTAGCATAGATTTTGTCGTTTTAAGTGACGAAAAGCTTTCATGTGGATCTGGTCGATTCATTCATTTCCCTGGACATGATTTTCTGCGTTCTAAGGGGATTTAAGCGAATTCTTTCTCGAACGGCTGTTATGGCTGCACTGGTTCGAAAATTTAAATGCTGCGTACGCTTTTCCTAATTCCCGTTGTGCGATTTATTATTTTTGTAAGAAATTAAAAAAGCGTATGTCGATTTTATCAAACTGGGCTCCGAAAAATGATTTGACAAATTAACTTAAGTAACCAAGTTTTTGCAATTAAAAATTCCTTTTTATTCTTAACCCTGACAAATTTTTTGTGCTTTTGAATGTTTGAAGAATGAATGTTAAAGAAAACTACTTATCGGAAAAAATGTATTTTTTTTTTAATAAAATAAGCTCATTCTCAAAACAAATACCCGGAAGGGTATAGCAAGAATAATCTTGCCGCCAAAACTAGAATCAACTGATCGACATTTATCATTTAATGATATTTAATCTTTATTTTTCGTTTTCCTATTAAGGGGGGAGCCTGCTTTAGAGGCTTCAAAAAATCGATTTTTTTTGCATAAATGTCTTCCCCAACTATCCAAGAATGTGTCCTCAAAATATCAGAAGCAAATTCAAAATATTTTTTGAGTTACAGAAGAAATTGTGACCAAGCGTCGAGCAAGGATACGAGCGGATTTTTTATATACAAAAACCTTGACGCGCCATTTCTCGGTTTTTTATTTTTACGATTTTTCCTAATTGGCGGGAAAGATAGGGAAAAAGTTAAACGTCCTATCGAAACGAGATAACATTGATTGTATTTGGAACTAAATTCTCTTCTAGTTGAACCTAAAAAACCCTAAGAAAGTTATGATTAACCTACTTTTTAAACAATCTAAAGTGAATTTGTTTTTCCAAGAAAATGATTTTTTTTTTATTTGGTTTAACTAGAAGCTATACTATACTAAAATAATAATGTTTTTGGGTTTTTGGTTTGAGATGAAAATTGCGACCTGCATCTTTCCTGCCGCGCGACACCTGCACACTCGAGGCGCCTCGGCATAATGCTTGTACCAGGCATAATATGACATATATTTTAATGAAAAAATTTGAAAAGACTGTTGAAATATATAACAATAAAATCTGAAAGTTTCGTTTGAATCGAATATTTCTTTCCTTCCCAAAAAAATCCACGAAAAAATCGATTTTTTGAAGCCTCTAAAGCAGGCTCTCCCCTTAAAGTAAATGAGAATGAAAATAAATGCTCACTATGTATGTAGAAATGGGAGTATAGCTCCGCTGGTATACGAAAATAAATTCCAAAAGCCATTTTCGAAAATATTGTTTGTTTGCTTATTAACTATTTTTAAAAAGTCCGATATTTTTTAAATTTGTTCTCAAAAAAAAAAATTAAACTTGTTTTTAATTATTTAAAAAAAATATCCGATATATTATTTTTACAATTAGTTCCAAAAAATATTTTCAAAAGACAATTTTAAAAATTATTTTCAAAACCTACTTTCACAAATTATTTTCAAAAGTTAATTTAAAAAGTTATTTTACTCTTACAATTATTTTCAAAAACTATTTTCAAAAGATAATTTTAGAAATTATCCTTAAAACGTATTTTCCCAAATTATTTTCAGTTAATATATTTTTTTTTTTTTAAATTGCTCCCAAAAATAACTCTCGATAATTTTTCTTTTTAAATTTATTCTCAAAAAAAAACAATATTTAATTTTCTCTTTTAATTAATTTGAAGAAATATCCGATATGTTGTATAATTTTTACAAATTAATAAATATTTTTAAAAGATAATTTAAAAAATTTTTTTCAAAACCTACTTTCACAAATTATTTTCAGAAGAATATTTGAAAAAATAGTTTCAAAACTTACTGTCACAAATTATATTTTCAAAAGTTAATATTAAAAATTATTTTACTTTTACAATTATTTTCAAAAACAAATTTCAAAAGATAAATTTACAAATTATCTTCAAAACCTATTTTCCTAAATTATAATCTTTTTTTAATTGTAACTCTCGATAATTTTTTTTCTTTCATTTTTTTCAAAAAGTATTCAATTTTTTTTTCTTAATTATTTTAAGAAATTATTCGAAGTATTATTTTTACAATTATTTCCAAAATATCTTTTCAAAATATTATTTTAGGAATCATTTTCAAAATCTATTTTGCCCAATCATTTTCAAACTTTTTGAAAATTATTTTGAAACTCATTTTTTGAAATTTTATTAAATCAATACATTTTGAATTATTATTGATTATTATTATTACTAACTAACTGAAAATACATAGAAGTGGGATTTTACTTCCGTTGACGTACGAAAATAAATTTCAAAAAAGGTTTTCGAAAATATTTTTTTTGTTGCCTGATAACCATTTTTAAAAATTGCGCACAAAAATAACTCTTGATAACATTTTCTTACGAATTTATTATTAAAAAATATTACATTTTTTAAATTATTTTGAAAAAATATCCAAAGTATTATTTTTACATTTATTTCCAAAAACTATTTTCAAGAGATAGTTCTAGAAATTATTTTCAAAACCTATTTTCGAAAATTATTTTCTAAAGTTTATTTTAAAAATTATTTTATTTTTACAATTCTTTCCAAAAACTATTTTCAAAAGATAACTTTCGAAATTATTTTCAAAACGTATGTTAACAAATTATTTTCAAAACTTTATCAAAATGATTTGGAAACTTATTTTTCGAAATTATTTCCAAATCATTTTCGTAGAAATTTCCTTTTTAAATGCTAACAAATCATTTTTGAATTATTTTTTATTATCATTATTAGGAAACGAACTGAGAATACATAAAAGTGCGAGTATAGTCCCATTGGCATACGAAAATAAATTGCAAAAACTATTTTTGAAAATCTATTTTTAAAAATTGTTTTCAAAAATAAGTTTTAAGAAGTTTTCCCAAAATTTAAAATTTTTAATTGTTTTCAAAAATTATTCTAAAAATTATTTTTATAAATATTTTCAAAAAATTTTTTTTGTCTCATAATTATTTTTAAAAATTTCCTTCAAAAAAAAGTTTGCCAAAAACTATTTCCAAAAAGTATTTTTGAACTTTTTTTTTAATTTTTTTTTCATACCAAAAATGGTTTTTATAACTATTTTCAAGAATTATTCTCGAAAGATAATTTTAGAAATTATTTTCGAAATTTTCTAAACTTTTCAAATGAAATTAAATTATTTTCGAAAAATGTTTTTTTAACCCATTACTGCATAAAGTTTGTCCTTATACTTATAATGAATTTCTGTGAAAACTTCGGGTTATGGAGATCACATAAATCGAGTGGTGAAACAAAAGTTACACATTTGTCTGTAGTTTGTTGTAAACAAGCCGTCCGATTTATCGAACGTTATGCATACCGGCACCTCAAGCTATCTCATGAGAAATAAAAAAACGAATGCTTCTAGCAAAATGTATTTAAAATATTACTGAAAATGAAGAAATACAAGTAAATTAATTATATATAAAATATATTTAGGTATTGGACTCTACATGATACTCCATGAAATACTTAGGTTGGAGGCCTACTTCACATTTTTGGCATTTGTGTTTTGATTTCCCACCACACTTATTTGCACAACGGCGTTCGGAATTTATTGGAACAATCCAATGGTTGAGGCAATCAAATCGTGTAGTGGACAATGGTGTAGCTGGTTTTCGTCCTTGATGGGGGGTGTTCCGTGTGTCACAAGCAGAATTCGAGCCACATACCTCCTAAATGCAAACAAGGACTCAGTGTCCTTATTACCGCCAAGTTTTTTCGCAAGTAACCATCCATGTACAATTGAAACATCAACGAAATAGGCAAAAATTGGTCACTCCACCCATATACTCATTATATTATAGTTAGAAATTAAAGACGGTTGGGGGAGTGCAATTTTTGCTTTATTCACGTGTGACCACCGCGTGGCAGTTGTCATTGTCATGTTTTCGAAATTGGTTGCGACCGTAACTACATTGTTATCTGATCTTGATTAGATCCCCTATTTGTGTGAAAACGACGGAGTTCGCACTTAGTTCGCAATAACTTACGTCCTAAATGGTTCAAATTAGCATCGTGCTCTTCATCCGATTTATCACTGTCCTCATCTGTGGCTTGGCCATCAAGTTCGATTGGTGGCTCTATGTAAATAATATTTTCATTGTTAATATTTCCATCATCGCTCTCCAAAAGGTTCAAAATTTCACCTACAGTCAATCTGGAAAACGCAAAAAACTAAACCACTTAGAGCCTGCTATGCATAAGGTTCGATATATCGGACGCCACAACTAAATACTACAGTAAATGTTTGATAATGAAGCAAACTTAAAAATTTTTTATGTTTGGCTTACTAACACACTTATGCACTAATAACCACTTGTCACTAAAAATGTTTGCTAAAAATATACCAAAAAAATATAAAAAAATATTTTACCCTTTACGCGAAAAAGTCTGCTTGCAATCCGCCATACTGAAAAATTTAAAATAACGGGAACTCTTTGCGAGGGGTCGACAAATGAAGGGTTGCCATTGTTGAAGAAATAGTTTTCTTTCGATTACAACCTTTAAGTCACCTCCACATCACACTTGCTTGATACATATTTAATTTAACTCATGTCCGATATATCGAACGTTATGCTGTAATGGGTTAATGATGTTTAATGTAGCAAACCATTATTCCTTTTTTCTATTGAAATTAACTGAGAATTCATAGAAGTGGGAGTTTGGTTTTGCTGCTAAACGAAAATTAATTTATTAATACATACATATGTAGAGACCTATTTATCCACCCTAAAGGTGTAAAAACGGTGCAAAATATTTTAAAGTCTTTCATAAAGAAATGCAGTCGTATACCGAAATTAAAAAAAGCGTAAAAGCTAAAAATATCAAACTTTTCGATCAAAATATCTAATTACAGCTCATCACACGTATTGTTGAAAAGGTGCCACCTTCGTACTCACGTGTGTCTAAAATATTAGGTATTTTAATACTGGTTCTCATAAAAAGCATTCATTTGGCAGTCTGTCATACAAATTTAAATATTTCAATTGTACTCGTAACAGTAATAGCTGGTGCTATCGTTATTGCAAACAAACAACTACATAAACACACACAGCAGCACACACAAATTCCTTTGAGCGTCTTTCTTCGTACTCTCTATTCCCTCTTTCCATGCATCGCACTCTGATGAAAATTGTGTAATCTAAATAGGTAAATACATATATTCATTCGATACTTATTTCAATTTAACTTCTCCCCTTTTATGCCCTTTAATTCCACTTGCTCAATGACTCCACCGCCACGCCGTCACATCACTCCGGAGGAGTGAACGCTCTCTGAAGAGTGTGACGCGTTGTCGTGTGTCCTATCCATCGCCGGTACTTCGTTTATTTTTATGCAAATTCAGTTTAATTGATATTTGTACAAAAATAAATGAGAAACAGTTGGACGCAAATGAATTCTTGTTTGATTTTAATTTGTTGGCGCCATTGGCGAATTAGACACTCGTGGGGTTATTTGATTTAAATGAATTAGCAAATGAGTGTCGTTTAATAGATTATCAATATATCGTTGCAATAATAAATAAAAGGATGTCGTTATGTGTTTGGAAATATGAAAATATTTTTTTAATACATCGTCACGAACACAAAAATGTTATATGTATTTTCCAAATTTCTGTAATAAAAATTTATGTTTTGCAAAAAAAAGAAAAAGAATGCGTCCCCTTAATGGCGTTGAGGAATAATTTTACTTAAACTCGAACAACATTCGCTTGGAATCTATTGGGGTTTTCAAGCAGCCACATATCTTCCACAAATACTTACACACATTTTATACTGTTGGCTCAAGCGCCACTGCCGAAAAAAGTTTAAAATTGTGTCCGTTGGCGCACTTTCCAATATGCCATTTGCCACCTTTAGTGTTTAAATTAAAAAAAAGCAGAACCATCTCAGCTGTGTGGAATAAATTTGCTTCATGGTCAGTCGCATGTGACAAGCGAACAGGCGGAAAACCTTCTGATTTATTAGCGTACATGCCAGACGGAAAAATGTACCTAAAACAGTAACAACCAAAGCATAGTTCGCAGGGAAGCTTTTGAATGCTTTTACAACGACTAGCGGACACGGACAAGGCAAAAGCTCTCTCTGTGCTGAGAATTGTGCGCTTTTATGCTCGCTGCTACCAGCTGTTACTTAGGCAGTAAGCGAATGTACAAACCAATTGATAGCAAAAACAAAAAAATCACACACAAGTATACACAAACTCTGTTCCATGTTTGAAACCACATTTTTGTTGTGAAGTTTTATAATAAATACATAAATAAAAGTGAGCCGTAAGCCCTGGCAGCTAGTGCTCCTTTTTTTTATTGTAAAATAATAATTTATTGTTATTTTCCATATATTAAATAAAAATAAATAAATAAAAGTAATCGCATATTGCAAGGTTTTGACTTTTTATTTATTTTTTATTTAATTTTTATTAAAATATACTTAATATTAAAACAAAAATTATGTAGCTTAAATATCCAAACTATATACAAAATTTCAAAAAATTCATAAAAATTTCCAACTTTTTATTAAGAGTTTTTAAAAAATTCTGGTTTGACGCCCATTCAATTTAGCACTCAATTCTAATCAAAATTGAAATATTGTTAATATTAGTTTGGGGAAAAAGAATCTATTAAAAGTTATTTGGCTGTTATTTGTTTTTGTTCTATTCGGTTGTGAGTTACAGGGAGTTAACAGTGGAAGTCAACAAAGAGAAAATTCGGTACATTTTAGAGTTTTTCTTTGATAAACGCGAAAATGCAAGTCGGGCCGTTGGAATTGCGAATGGTGCCGATCTTGTAACAGCTAATTATGTGCAATTTTGATTTCGTCGCGTCCGTTCAGACATTTTCGATGTTCAAGAAGAAGTTGATATCGTCGAAAATGTCAATTAAATCACAGAATTAAACGAAGTTGACCGGCATATTAGAGTGATAGCATCGACCAGCAGCCAAAGATTGACAATAAAAAAATGGTTTCTTTTTTAGCAAAAATAATATGTAAGTGTGTGGAAAACATTGAATGAACCAAAATAAATACAAGAAATCTCAATTTGAAATAGAAATTTATTTAACTTAAAAAAGTAGTCGTTCCGTTTCATTCAATTAGATCCGTCGGTAATGCTTATAAATAAGGATTTCCATAAAAGTACTTACCGCCTACAAACTTCGAATGTTGTGAATTTTATTTGGTGCACCGGGAAATACCGTATCCATGTTTTGCGTATAAATGTGTTATAGCTCTAGTGAAGTCACCTTCTGTGAATTTGCCCTGTACGCAGTATACACCTTTGATTTAGAGAGATGTGCTGCATACTTGCAGGCGTGTATAAATACGAAATACATCAGTGAAGTGGCTCTGCGATTATAGCCGTAAGATAAAACATCTTTTAATCGACATAAAACTTTAACTAAAAGCGAATTTTTTCAGTCAAGAATAGATATGCAGTTTTTAGCTAAAAAAAAGAAAGACTGAACAGAGCAGCCATATAAAAAATAGATATAACTAAGCACTAGCGCGTTTTTCAGAAAATGAAAGAAACTAAACCGGAGTTGCCTTTTTTTAAGGAAAACGCAAAGAACCAGATAGACGAAAAAAAGCGGTTTTGGATTAGAGGATGACAACCAAAAGTGGCGATGTACGTTCGTATTAACTGCTTCAAGGTACTAATGAATTTCACCAGATGTGTGATACTGAAACCCGCAATCTCCACAGGCGTAGTGAAATTTTCACATGTCTAAATCTTTGCGCGACGAGAGCAGAGCAGCTGAGAAGAAGGTGCTGAGATGATTCCACGTCGTCCTTCAGACTGCTTCGGCAGAAATGACTTGAGGCAATCCCAAGACTCACCGCCTGGACACCTAACGGACAATTTCCGGTACGGATACCTACCAAATTCGAGAGCTGCGGCTTTGTTAGCCTTAGAAGTTTCCAAGCGTCCCCGGTCTACTCGTGGCCTGAAGAATCTCTCTTTGCACGTTTGCGCACTAACCTAGCGCTCGCTGACTTACATTTACATTTTTCTTACTAATTTTATTTTTTTTTCGAATCTAATGACGCATTCTTTTGTCAATATTTCTGGGCTCGACGCATTTTTGTATGCAGCAGATTTGTTCTCATACAAAGTAATGATGACACCTTACTTCATGCGATATATCACAGTGGCGCTTTTTAAATACATCACTACAGTTTTGAGATTGCGGTGCTGAAATGTCAAATGACGTTCCCAAACGTCATCCATAAAACGAAATTATAATTACATTTATAGCGGGAAGTAAGATTCCCCCCAAGGTGAAAACACGACAGTCGGTTCTACGTTACCGAAACGACCCGGATTTATATCCGGCCAAGCACTGTCACTCCAGCAGCATTCACCGTATGTAAGTATGGGGAATGTTTATGCTGCTACAACAACAACAACAACATTCCCCCAAGGTCAATTGTAGACCTGTTTGCAGGATTGGATAAATTATTGGGAAAAAAATCTTGGAAGTAGGTTGGGATATCGATGCCAGTAGCAGCATATTATAAGAACATCTCTGAATTAAGACAATAGTGGATAAAAATGAAATTGTTACAGAACGGAAATAATTTTATTTGCTTGCGACTTTTTTTTCAACTTCTCTTTTATATTTTAAGTTTCATTTTAGTTAAATTTATTCTTTTAAGTCTCGGTTCAATGCTTTAAAGCAGTGCTTGCCTAAAGTCGCCTATGATTCGTCACTTTTCTGCCTATATCTCCGAGCTCTGCTCATTTAACGAAAAATTCGCATCTGAAAGCAACAACAAAGTTATCAAGTAAGATTCGCCGTTAGAGAGTATGGTTATATGTGTCTCATAAATCTGGTAAAACTCGCTATTTTCAATGCTGCTAACTCTCTTCCAAGAGAGTTTCAGTAGGCTGCGTTCAAACAGAGCAAAATTTAGTTGCTTCAACTTTGCGAATTCTCTTCTGGTGTTTCACGTCGTGCTCACACACGGCAACTCCGTTACTTGCAGTGGTTAGTTTTTAGTAAACACATAACAATAACAACATTGAGCAGAACGAGAACACAAAGGGCGCTTACAGATCGCGAGCAACACAAATAATGAGTTGAAGCAACAAATGTTTCCCTGTATGAACGCAGAGGCCTACACTCACGTATAAAAATTTTGCTAAACGCTTAGGGAATTATACTCGCTTGCGCGTGTGCAAACAGTGTTGCCAACGAATTTGAGTAGTAAATTAAACGAAAGGGAAATTCTTATGTAAGCAATGTGAAAGACAGCGATTTTATTAAATAATTAACCTTTTAATAAATGTAGTCAAGTTCATTTTCAATCCTTGTTTAGATTTTTAACCCGAGACGGCACATTTTCGTTGAAACGTGAATTTTTTTAAGTTTAAGTTCAGCGCAAACAAGTTTATTAATTTATTTATATCTATAAATTAAAAAGTAAAGAGAGAAAAGAGAGTCAAAAGATGTTTTTTTCCTAGATGTCAGTAGACGGTACGTTTCTTTTATGGCATTTTTGACATTTCTAAAGTAGACAGATATGCAATTTTACACGATCGAACAATGCATTAAACTCACTGAAAATGGCCGATCTTTAAGAACAGACAACAGCAAGATTCGTTACTTTCTTCGTGCAAATAGTCGTCCGAATGAGTTGACATTTCAAAGGTTGAGGATAGAAAAAGGACTGGCAGTCTAAAAACTAGATGATCGCTTGAGAATATTGCTGCTGTGTAACAAGGTATTGCTGAACAACCTGCAACATCGATATCTCGACGTTCTCAACAATTAGGCATTCATGAATCTACTTTATGACATCTCAAGAGACAACTTTGATTCTTTGTCTAAGTGGGGCTTTGCTTTGGCAGCCATATTTCGTAACCTAGCATAACCTATGAATCGACTGTTTGGCACATTTTACCTGTAGACCTGCTCATGGTGGACATTTAAATGATGTAATTTTTCATACATAATTGATAAGAACCGTATTTTAAATAAAAGTAGTGAAACCTGAAATAATCAAAATTTCTACAAGTTTTACTTAAAAACATCTGGGTGCGTATTATGGAAAAAATCCCTTTTATTAAAAAAAAAATCATTTCGACAATGGAAATTTTGGTACATTTTCAAAACGGAAAACCAAGACTTTATTTTTATTATATATGAATAGAATCTTAAGAAGTTTTTTATAACCAAATTGTAGGACGATTAATAAAAACTTTGTCTAACACAATGCCGAAGCACATAAAAGTTGTTCGCAAAACTAAAAAATAAAGTTCCAAAATATTTTAAAAAATTATTAAAATTAAAAAAAAAAAATCCGCGCAAACGACGGCCAAATGAATGGATAAGATGCCCATCTCTAACTTTAAACTAATGACGTGGAGCCAACTCAAGGAGTCGATTCCGACTTTCGTTAAAATCTTTTTTAACTTTTCAGCCTGAAAGACGCTTTTTAATTAAATGTTCTGCTGTTCAACCAGAAATCTACAATTTATTAGTTCATGTGTCCTTTATGTAGGGCTGCGGTGCAGGACTAGACAAGTAAATAAGTGAAGTTTTATGGAAAAAGCAGATTGCATACATAAAGGAGCCACCGACCGTTGCTTTTTTTACGAGCTTCGCTATGCTTATGGGCGTGTGGTAAGGACTAATTTATTTTTGGAAGAAAATTATAAATAAAATGTATAGACTGCAATAAAAGCATTTTAGTGGCTTATAAGCGGCTGCTAGGTGGCAGTTGTCAATAGTCGGCATAGGGCGACTGACGGAGCAGCAGCATTGAGTTACTAGTTGCTTCAGGATATACATGCACATGATTCAATTATTAAAGGTTTGCTTACTTGTGACATTAGATTTTTGACGCTCCCTTACAAAAGGTTGCAGGTGAGAAAGGTGGAAAAATGAAATCCCTCTTGATGATAGTGGTAGCAAAAACGTACTGTTTTATTTAAGGGGTATTCTAGTCTAAAGGCCCGAATTTCGAGCATTTTTTGACGATGAATAAAAAAAAAGCTATTGATATTTTTACGATACATTCTTTTATCATTTATTTATTCATATATTAGGAGCACACAAAATAAATTTGAAAAAAAAAAAAAATTAATTTTCATGGAGTTATGCGTCCTTGAAGTGGAAGGGGGGGGAAAAAGGCAGTGTCCCCGTCGTCACGATTTCTACCCTTGAGGTCATCTGAAAAAAAAAAAAATACAAATTCTTAATTAATATGAATGTCATTATCGTATGAACCAGAAAAAACGGAAAAAAAATTTTTCCATAAAATGGCGGCTACTCAAAAAATTGAGGTCGATTTTTCTCTTATTTTTAAGCTTTCTCGAATTGTTTACACATATTAAAAAATTGAAATTTCCAGTTTTTCGAGCTTCATATGATAGAGATATATTTAAGGAATATTCATGACAAATTTTAAGCAAATCGGTTGATTAGAACTTGAGATATCGTGCCGACCGTATCGAACGAAGTAGTTTCGGGAAACACGCGTTTAAAGTTTTACCTTAAAGTTTCTCGCAGCGTAACTGATAGAATAGTACATATAACTTACGTTCTGTTAATCTGCTATCCCAGCTCCATACATTGAACCAAATGTAAATTATCTAGACAACTGTAGTATGTACCAATAGCCAAACTCTGTCCAATATCCATAATACTACAAAATATATTGATGCCTTCTCTCCCAATTCCGATGAGCCTCATAGCAGCTACAATTCGGCGATTTATTTCAAATGCCTTATTTACAAATGGGGATGACTGAATATAACGGATGTTTTCGCAGCCACATTGTACTCCAATTTTAAATCCTAGTCCACGTGCAGCCGACCGACTAAACGACATTTCTTTTTTGCAAGTAGCGCATACTATCATTAGCGCAAGAGACGAAAACACAGAAAAAAATTCTAATATACAATAACTAAAATTATAATCAATAAGAATTTCATCGTCACTTGAATTCTTCAACTTTGCTGCTGAAGCGCTTGTAAAAGATAAATCTTTTTCTAGATTATGTTGATTTCCACTAAACCTCCTCTTTCTTGATCTGTCTGGACGATATTTACTATTTTTAGTACTTTTTCTATCCATATTAAAATCACTAATAAAATATTCATTTGAAATTTAAATTAAAAGAGTTCACAAAGAATTTTGCACTTTCCCGTACGTCTTAACAGCTTCAAGGTTAACATGAAACTAACCGAAACTAAAAGCAATTATTGAAAAGTTGAAGGGAGAGCTATTCATACTCAGTTAGCCCAAGCCTGCACCTGCCTTTTGTTACGGCCGTCCCCTCAAACCAGTTTAGCTGCCACGTCACTAAAATAGTTGTAGCTTCGAAAATAATTCGAATTTTGAAAAATTCCTTTTAGGGAGATATTTTTGAATAGTTAAACTATCAAATTTTGAAAAAAAAATTTCGATTTTTTCAAATTTCTAGACTAGAATACCCCCTTAAATGGAAATAAGCTGCAAACGGCTTAAAACATAATTTAAAATTAATATTTGAATGTAAATAAGTTATTTTAAAATTCATTGTTCATGGACAGTGTGGTATATGAAACACATACATACGTAAGTGTATAAGTAAATATATAGTACAAATAGGAATTTTTAGCAGAATTTGTCTAGTGAGAATTAAAAAACAAAATAGTTGCAATTAATCCAATAACTAGATTTTCTGAATTAATTTTTGAATCGAATTTTTTTGTTGTGATTGCGAGAGCATTAACATTACCCATACATGTTGGGATATAACTCCGCGTTGTTCCGGTAACGAAGTACCGACTAATTATGCACAGCTCATCATCAACAGATGCTTCTTTCGCTCTCCGCATTATATTCAAGGAAAAGTTCAAGACTCTATCGTCTACCTTTACCTTCAGGTGCCATCTTCGAATGGTCGATTCTCCATTCTTGCACAAGTGCACGTATGCCCTTGGTTCGGCTGCATGTAGAGAAATAGCGCAAGAAAAATCGTTCCAAGTCCAGTGAACATTTTTGTCGCCATCTCTTAGTTTACGCACCTGTCCTTCCGTTCACACTAGTTTCGAGCTTCTGATATTCAGCGAGTTTGTTTTTAAGTTTCTCTACTTCTACTTCAAGAAATGATACTCGACAATCTTCATATGATCTATAGTACAAACTTCATTTATTAAAAAAAGCATGCTGTGAAATTAAATTATATTAATATTTACTTGGTTTGGGTTGAAACATCCACGAATTTGGAAAAATTATTATTTAATTCATTCCAACTGCAAATGCTTTCAATAGTAATAGGTATGGTAAAGCATCTTGAGATAATTTCAAATGTTTCCGATTCGGCCCAGATACAAAAATCCTCTGCGCTGTAGTTCGGCAGTTGGAAACCTGTAAACGAAAGGGTTCAATCTATGGACAGTTACACAGTCTATTGACCATTGGTTTGAACTTACGTGCACTCTGGCAGGAAAACAATTAACAACAGCTTCACTTACAAACAGGGACAGGAAAAGGCTCAACTCAGCACGGAAATAACCTAATCAATGTAAAATTATAAATAATTCGAATTTACTAAAATACTTACTTAAATTCACGAATTCAGAAATTCAAATGTCAGCGAATATGAAGGAATCAAATAGCAATGATGTCAACGGTTATGTTTGTTCTACAAATTTTACTTTTGCTCCACTTTTACTTATAATTTCTAGAGTTAGCAACACAGCTTCTTGCTAAGGGAGCCAATTCGTCAAAAGAGAACTGAGCAAACCTTTAATAATTGAATCATGACACACACATACATAAATGAGCGAATGAGTAACTAAGTGGACCAGTGAAGAAAAAATTCTAGTGAAAAAACTTGGTTTATGATTGGTAAGAAGAACAATACAATCGGAAGGTAGGTGGCGTTTTATCGGCTACTTAGTATGGCCAACCGAAGTTGTGTATACAACGAACTTTTACTAGCTACACGTCTTGTTAGTGTGCCTAAGGTGTGCCGAGAAGGACTGAAATTTGTTTTAATTTCATTTGAAAATTTCGTTTTTATTAAAATATACGTTGAGAAAATGAGTCATCATGAATAGCAAATAAAAGATTTTATTCACTTCGATTGGGCTTAAACAAATATTTCCATCCATAATCTCCACTTATATTTGAGAAGAGCACTTTGTTTTATGAGAAAGCAGGTTGATTCTGTAGAATTTATGCCAATGGAAAGCCTGCCCAAATAATTCTGCTGCCTCCACTAAAGTTAAGAGTTTTGTCTGCGTTGTTTGGGATGTGGGCCAATCCAACTGGTCCATATAATCAAAAATATGATCTTATCATAAGGATGGATTCTTCGTAGTCAACCGTCTTACTCCCGTCGTTGTAGTTCCACAATAAAACTTGGCGTCACATAACTTTTTGATGGGAATGGTAACTGGTATTCCAGCAAATGTCCACGAAACAATAGTTTTAGAGGCTGCAGCAGGAATTATCGTTGGTTGACAACTAACAAAATCTAAAATTTTCTCATCAGTTTCCTCTGGCAAAACTAGTTTTTTCGCTTATTAGTGCCGCGCTGATCCGCGCCTCGTTCCATTACTAAAAATTAAAATATTAGAATTTTACAAATTGATTTAATAATCTAAAAATATTCTGTGCCCTTCTGCAAAAACAAAAAAAAAATTTCCTTTTCTGTTGTCTAAAGCGCTGTTATTTTAACAAACTTAATAGGCAACGCTTTAAAGACTGCCAAGTAGTGCCAAGGTGTACAGTAAGTATTTTTTTATTTCTTTTATTTTTATAAAACTTTGTCTATACTTATCTTAAGCGGGAAAACAAAACAAAGGAGGCAATGGAAAAAGTTAAACATTTTATTATCATACGAACTTCGTGCCATTTGAAACCTACACTTCGATCTATTAAAATTGAGTGAATATTCAGCGGCGCTCACTCTGGATGTGGGTAATATATATTTGAACCATTCGGTGCAGTAAAAAGGCGGCTTAAATTGTGAGTGAAATACCTCACCAGTTCCTCCTCGAAAGAAGCGTCTACCATTACACAAATCACGCCAGTACGATGTTAATTTGTCAAATTTAGTATTAAAAAAAATTTTAATTTTTTAATTTTTAATTATTTTAATTTTTATTTTCTTATTTTATTCTATTTGTTTTTTTAATTTTGTTTTTCTTACTTTATTAAATTTTTTTAATTTTTTGTTTGTTTTTTCTTACTTTTAACTATTTATTGATTTTTTTTTACTTCGGATAAAGAATTGTTTGTTTAAAAACGCGACTCAAAAATGCCGGTAGACATCAAAAGCTCAATCTCAGCAATTTTGTTGCGTTTATCTCCATGCAAGAAGCAAAACCATAAAACACTAAACAGCTAAAAAGCAAACTCAAGTTGCTTAAGTTAATTATGCCATATTGATGCATTTTTTTTAAATTAAACTTTTAATTAAAATACCCCTCTTATTTTAATCCATTTCCACAACAGAGGTAAGAAAGTGAAGCTCGCAAATTGTCAATAACAAAACGTGGAAATCAACAAAAATCCCAAACAAACGCAACGATTTAAAATCAAATTATTGTGAAATGTGCACAGAGCTTATGGAAAATGTGTAAAACAAAAATTCCACACCTAAATATAAGAAAATATTCAGCTTAACCAGATGCATACATAATATTTTCTGTACACAAATAAAAGTTAGTTCGGGGGCTTTTCTTTAATTCTTTTAATTGTCGGACGAACGAAGTTTGACATTTTGGTTCCTTAGTCTGGCAGCTACTGAGCTGTTTATAGCTTACACCAAGTGCGGAAGTGCATTTCTCCCATAGCTAGTGAATGTTTGTATGTATGTGTGCCAATAACTCCAAAATTAATTCGATATGCACTCGTTTTAATTTGCGTCTCTAACTCGACCCCTTAGATATGCTCGAAACTTTCAGTTATGCACGCACAATATTCGCTTACTTATTTCCCCTCACCAGCCATGTGAACACTAAAAATTTTTGTCACCCTCCAATAAATGAGCGCCAAAAGCTGCGAGTTCTTATACTCCGCCAACAAAACTTCACATGCCCATAAAATTGTGGCTCGGAAAGAGAGCACACGACCTTTCTGACGCTTCGGACTGTGACTTTGGCAAGAGATATAACATCAATGGGTCTCATTGTACCGATCGCACAGGTAATGCGTACTTTTATTTGTTGTTCTATGCCACCAAAGAACCCAAGAACTGGTCTGGCAGTATTATGAGAGTGACATTAAAACCATTGTGCATTTTTTGATGTCGTTATTCTTTTTCAATTTGTCATCACCCGCAGCAATGTGCAAGCAAATGTTTTCCCTTCCATTGCAGTGATCGCCGAAATTATTGGTACAAAAGTTTTTATGTTCCACGTAAAATACATAAAGTATTTTCACTCGCGTGGCACTTCGTCTTTGACAGGATGATTGGTATTTTGAGTGGTACAATTCAACGGCTTTGCTGTTCGAGAACTTTGGTCAGCAATTCTCTATGTAGATTAGTGACACGATTCGCGTAGGTATTAGAACATTTTCCTGCGACCATCGGTGAGCATACGCGTACATTAAATAAAAAATGTGTGGCAGCGATATCTTAGCATGCTCAAACCAAGCTCCAGTAGCTCTGGACACTCCTGATTTGTGCTTACATTCTCCTTTACTGCACCTAAGTGTACCTAAACAATTATTTCCTCGCATTTGTACTTTCATTTGAGTCCTGTGGGTGGAACACAGATTGGAACGCAACACAAGCCCATGCTACACATTTTTCTGTTGTGTCCAGTCTTTGTATTATTTTAGAAAAATTCCACACGGACTTAACTTCCAAGGCCGTAGTTGGCAAAGCAATATTGCTGGCGTTGGAATTGCTATGCTGGTTTGAAGGAAGTTCACAATCTGTAATTAAATTTATTACTATGAGATAGCCCCCTAGCCCCGATTTTTACAACGGCTGTTGGAAATATCGTCGTCACTGGTCGTAGCGCCTGCCCCGGGGTTAAACATCCTGCTCGGAAACCGGGCGGTCGTCTTAGCTGGTGAGGTCTAGTCCCCAGTCTAACAATGCGTGTTGGTTGTTGACGTACCAACGTCGTTTACGTACGTGGTCGAAAAGGCCTGGTTTCCGATCCACGCTCGCGCCGTCGTTCATACTATAGCTGTGGTCGGAGGGGCCTCGTCACCAATTCCCTGCCTTCGCGGACGGAAAGGCCTTGTTTCTGCTGTGAACTCAATTGGGCGGAAAGTCCTGCTTTCCACTCCAGTCGCATTTTGATCGGGAGACGGTGTCTCCGTAGTAATGTCCGACGCATTGACCGATACTATATCGCTGTCCTCCTCAGCTACTTGCAGTACGGTGTGGTGTTTTTCGCCGCATTGTCCCTCGCTTGTGCAGTGCGCGATTTGTGGGCCATTGACAAGCAGTTCGCGCAATAGTGGCCCAGAAGCGCTTCCCGAAACCTATCTACTGGCTCTTTTGCGGGGAAAATTGGCCAAAGGCGTATTGAATGCTTTGCATTACATAAGCGGCATGCTGTGGGATAGCGATGGGGGTGGATCTTTTTTTACTTCGACCTTTCTCCTCACATTCGTAATAACAATTATCGATAATACAGAAAACACAGGGTTGCATGGAAAAATGTATTTTTATAATTTAAGTTTATTTTATGGTCTCGGATTTGGGGAGAGCAATTTTGTATGGGTAATTTTGCGTTTTGCTTGGTTAATCTCGCTTTTTAAATACGGATTGGGAGTCAAGCTCGAAAAAGTGGATAATCCAGTTATGTGTGAGCCTATTTTTTTATTATTATAAAGTTTTGACTTAAAATACTACCATAGAGTGTTAACGGAATGAGGAGGTGCAAATCTTAAATGGGCCTTTTTCAAGTACTTAATTGAATGAATTGATAAATTTTATGCTGCCCGTCTCGCTTACGAGTTCACAGATTATTAAATTAATTCGTTACGATGTGAGAATTTAATTGAAAATTTGCGTGCAAATAAATTATTCAAAGAACTAAAGAGAACAAAAAAGGAAACAACAAAAACCAACTAATATTTCTAAAGTTCCAAAGACAAATCCTGGGAAGAAATGCGTGTATGATTGGTGGTGTATCTGTAATATAAGGTTGTCAAAAAAGTTTTGCGGTATTTTTATTGAATTTTCAATTGTTCATAAAATTGGTTATAATAATACGATTTAAGTCAAATATGCGCCGTTTTGTTCGATGACGAGTTCCCAATGAGATGCCAACTTCATAATGCCCCTCTTATAGAAGCTCCCTTCCCTATTGTCAAAAAACTCGGAGAGCCAATTTTCACACGACTCTCTTGTGGACAACTTCCGACTACCAAGCTCGTTCGCCATGGACAGAAATAGGTGGTAATCACTTGGTGCGAGATCCGGACTATACGGTGGATGCAAAAGAACCTCCCATCCGAGCTCCCGGAGCTTCTGGCGCGTCACCAAAGATGTGTGTGGCCTGGCGTTGTCCTGATGGAAGACAATTCGGCCTCTGTTGATCAAAGATGGCCTCTTCTGCATGAGTGCTGCATTCAAGCGGTCCAGTTGTTGGCAGTGCAGGTCCGAATTGAGCGTTTGGCCATAGGGGAGCAGCTCATAGTGGATGATTCCCTGCCAATCCCACCAAACACACAGAAGAACCTTCCTGGCCGTCAATCCAGGCTTGGCCACCGTCTGGGCAGCTTCACCACTTTTCGACCACGACCGTTTGCGCTTCACGTTGTCGTAAGTGACCCACTTTTCATCGCCAGTCACCATCCACTTCAAAAACGGGTCGATTTTGTTGCGATTCAGAAGCGATTCGCATGCATCCATACGGGCAAAAATGTTTTCTTGCGTCAAGTCGTGTGGCATCCATACACCGAGCTTCTTTTTGAATCCAAGCTTCTTCAAATGGTTTATAACGGTTTGATGACTCATGCCCAGCTCTTGGCCGATGCTACGGCTGCTACTATGCCGGACCGCAAGACTTTTTGGCCAACCTTATACTTGTAAAGGGTGATGGATTTAGAGGTATCGGATTTAAAATTGAAGTAAAACAACGAAAATTCAAATGAATTGGGCCGTCTTTATTATTAATGACATTAATTTATATTTTTTAAAGAAAACCCCTTTCAAATGTTGGCCGCAACTGCCCTTAATTCGGTTAGCCGTAAACAGCAATTTTGAATGACTTTCTGGAGGACTTCGGCCGCTATCTCATGAATAACTTTAGTAATGTTGGCTTCCAATGCCTCAATCGAGCAGGCACTTTTGTTATGAGGAAGGTGGAATGCCTCTCTGAAGGAATGCGAAAGCGGTTCCAGAGTGGGCGACGGTTCCAAACGAGAGAGAGTTTTTTAGTCTACAAACATACCATTGCTGCAACGGTAGCCTTGATGATGCATTAGACATTTTCCACCCATTTTACCCACAAAAAAAAAAATTGCCTGAATTGAAGCCGGTTTATCCACAAAGTATATAGACTTTACAAACCCCCACAAATAAAAATCCAAAGGTGCGATATCACACGATCTTGGTGGCCAATCCACTGGTACGAGACGAGAGATAAATTGCTCACCAAATGGCGAAACGACGACGCAGTAAATCCACTGTTTCACAGGCTGTATGGCAAGTAGCGCCGTCTTGTTGGAACCCAATGTTGTGAAGATCAGAGGCTTCAATTTCCTGCACCAAAAAGTCGTTTATTATGGCGCGATAGCGTTCGCCATTTACTGTTACATTGGCGCTAGCCTCGTCTTTGAGGAAACGTGGGCCGATGATTCCTCCAGCCCGTAGGCCGCATCAACCGATTGTTTTCAATAGATGTAATGGCTCTTCTGGAATGGCTCGGGTTGCTCTTCAGCCCGAAAGCAGCTATTTTGCTGATTGACTTAGCTATTAAGCCAAAAATGGACCTCATCGTTGATTAAAATTCGGGCCCCAAAATGTGGATCTTTGGCGATTGGAATTATGACGTTTTAAAAGATCAGCCGGTTTGACTTGCTATATTTCGAACTCTTTCAAACGAAGTTTTTTGTGTACAATCGGCTAAGTAGTGCCATAAGGTGAGCCTACTTGGGTTGAGATCGGCACCGAATCGATTCTTCCGGGTCTTCGGCAAAACTCTCATTTATAGCCGCAATATTCTCTTCACTTCGGGCTGTACGTAGTCAAATCGGTCGAGTGTCATCCATTAATGCAAAATTATTCTCAATTTTGCCGAGGGTTTGCCGAATAGTGCCTTCGGTAGGACGGCTATGTACACCATAAGAGGGTCTACAGAGCGTCGATTTTCGTTATCCAATTGTACGATTTGTAAAAGTTGTTGAGGCGTAAGTTTTTCAATGATTAATGGTCGATGAATACTGAAAAAATTACGTATTTATTTTTACAGCAGTCGCGCGTGATCGGTCAAAGAAACCCTATTGGAAAAAAGTACCTCCAATCTGAACACCCTTTAGGAGAAAATTAAGAAATATCAGCAACCACATATCGGACAAGAATGCCGTGCGTGACATGTCTACCCCCTTCTTTCTCAAAAAAACGTTGTTTTGCCATATGAAATACACACACACACACACGTGTGAATATATTACATTTAGCGAATATTTTGTAGAATATTTCAATTCCACAGCCATGGCAGCATAGAGAATAAGCAAAGACGCCAATGATGATGATTATAGCTCTGTTTGTGTTGGTAGTTCTTGAATACGCATACAAGCCATAGCGACGTAGGTGAATCGTGCGTTGTCTCCGTTGACGTTGCGTGCTGTTGGACTTTTTAATTATGTCATTTGTCAAGTGGCAAAGTCCATTCGACTGGCAGCAACATGGCTGCGTGTCACGCACGCGCCGCAGCATCGCCTTAAGTGATGAAAGCATTCAAGACGTTCATATGTATGGTATGTATGTATAATTTTTCATAAAAGTGTTTGCAATATAAGACAATACGCACACTCACACACACACACACACACGCACCCTTGCGATATAGAAAATACATTAGCAATCATGCAAAGTCTGTCTGTACGATTTCAATCCATTACTTTCTCAACTCCTTACCGCTTTCTCCCTTTTTTTCCGCGCCGGCTTTTGTATTTTCATTAAATGCAGAACGAAATAGGAGTTAAAAGGTGAATTACGTACTGACTTCTTAAAGCAAACCGACGCCAAAAGTCGTAAGCTGAGTGAAGGGTGCGCCAAATTGCAGAGGCAGAGGGTGTATTAATATTTCGTAACATTTCTAGGAACGGTGAAGGAGACTCAATTATCAAATTGCATCGCAGCAGAATCTTTTTGTTATATTTGTGCAAAGCTGAGCTGGAAAGTTTGAGTTAGCGTGACTTGAATCTGGCGCGCGCCACAACTCCCTCTGTCAGATAATGAGAGGGTCGCATATGGCACAAATCTTGTGAGCAAATACGAGAGTACGCGTACCAGCATATACGAGGGTTGCCTTTATATTTTGCGCCCAATAATGAAAACATAGTAAAATAATAATGAAAATTGCTTTATTATTTTTCCAAATATTCTGCTTCGAAATCACTACATTTCTGCTTTCGCTTGCACTATTTTTCAAAGCACTTTTGCCACTCACAAGTGGAGCCGTTTAAAGTCTTCAACAACTTCTTCAGGCGTCGAAACACGTCAACCTCGCTTTTTATTTGTGATGTTCGGGAACGAAAAGAAATCATTAGGTGCAAAATCAGCGATGTAAAGCGAATAACCCATCAATTAGATCTTTAGAGTGCTCAAAAACTCGCTTATGTGAGCCGATGCGTTGTCGAATTGTCTTGATGAAGAATGATTCTTCTTCGTTAGCGGTTGGTTTTCTTCATTCTGCGAAAACTTCGGGCAAACAAATGATTGTGTACCACTTAGAATGGACTGTTTAAGTTTCTGTAGTGGCACAGTTGGGACATAACCAGATTTTCCGAGAAAACCGGCGACCATTTGCTTTGAGGTGCTTCTTTCGTGAACTACTTTTGTCTGATTAAGCTCGTCTTGGAACATTAAAACTGTTGATTGCTGCTTTGTTTCGAGCTCAAATTCAAGATTCGTCTTCTATTACAATGTCATAGACGCGCTTTGAACCTCCGAAACTGAATTTCTTCAACCTTTCTTTGCACTACACGTGTCTGATGCTTTCCATTTCAATTCAACCGGTCTATTCGGGTCATGTTCTTCGATTTCGATGTAACTGAAATATGTTGCTCTCTGGTCAAAATAATTAGACACGTATTTTTTTGTTCGCCCGAAAAAAATTTTTTTCAAGAGTTATCGGCAATTTTGTTTTTCGGCTCAAAATCGATTTTTTTTAATAATATAAGAAACATTTTTTTTAAATGCCCATAACTTAGTCAAAAATGAACCGATTTTAATAATTCTGGGTTCAAAATGATCGTAATTACTTACACCAGCGACTTCATGTAGAAACAATTGCAAAAAAGTAGTTGAAAATTTTTTATTTAGCAAAAAAGAAAAAAAATTGAAATTTTTTCGAAATTCAATATTTCAAAAAGTGTATTTTTGTTTTTTCTATAACTTTTTCCAAATCAAAAGGACATCTTAAACTTTAATTGAGCTGAATGCCCTGTAGCTGAAATGAGTGGTTTTTGAGTAATGAATTTTTGAGTAAAAAACCTGTTTCGCACTTTTTGTTTTTTGCAAAATAAAAAATTTTCAAATACTTTTTTGCAAGAAGAGGCTGAAGTAACAGCAAAAATCACAACAGCTATTGCAGATGGCAAAAATGGCTGCGGGGACCTCCTTAAAAACCCTTTCAAAAGAAGTTTAAGGCTGACGCACTCGCCACCAGACATGGGAAGGACTAGATTGGCGTCACCGAGTATGCAGCACTTCGGTTTCGTAAAGGCGATGACGGCTGAAGAAATTCACCAAGCAATCGGCGATAAAGTTAGGGAGTTAGCGGAAATGATGGAGCTTCCGAAGTGAAACATCAATCAGCCAATGAGGGATCTGATAGCGAGTATAACGGATCTCCATAAAAAACTAGGAAGATCTGTCTTTACCCCTAGAGGGACGAATGAAGCGAAACCTGTTATTCAAGACAAAGGTACCCAAACATCACCTCTGATCAAGCGCACCACGGATTGCACGCCAAAGAGGGCAATTGGTAACGCCGCCGCCAGCTCAGATAAAAGAAATAGAACTAGCCGGCTTGAAGTCTTGAGGAATACGCCGGTTACAACGAATGAGCAAACAAGCACAGAAAAATGGCAATTGGTTAAATCGAAGAAGAACCAAAAGGGGTCTACGCAGAATACTCTTAAACGAGACGATAAGAAGACGGAAAATAACGACGCCAAAAAACAATCGAAGAGGGGGAGGGGGCGTTTCACCACCCACCACGCCCATTTGAAAGAGTGCCGCTGGCGAAAATTTGGGTTAAAAATTTTCTGATTTTGCACTATTTCACTATTTATAAAAAATTTTTTTTGTAACATGTATATTTGAAAACAAGAAGGCTCCGCAGGCGAAAATTTGCATAAAAAATCGTTCGTTTGACAGTTCGCTCGTCACATTTATTCTGCACGGTGTAATACCGTTTAGAAGAACATTTGTAATAATAGAATTTTAATAAAATTTGGAGTATTATTTAGTTAAAATAGCTTTAAATCGAATCTTCATTTAATAAAGAATGTTTATAAGTGAATATTGTTTCTTTTCTGTGTAATAGGACATTTTTTCAAGCTTACACGCGCTTAGACATTATAAACAACTTTATCGTGGTAGAAATGGAAAGCCCAGCCTTTGATGGTTTTGCTTCTTGACTTGGAGAGAAATGCAACAAAATTACTGAGCTTAAGCTTTTGATGTCTACTGGCACTATTGAGTCGCTGTTTTAAATAAACAATTCTATACCGAACCCAACAAACAAAAGGAATAAATGAAAGTAATAAAACTCAAAAAAAAAAAAAAAAAAAATAGAAAAATTGAATAAAGTAAAAAACAAAAAATTATTAAAAATTACAGCTTTCGCTTTGCAAATATTGCAGTTGAATTTTGGAAGACTGCAACCAACAAAATATTAGAGTAAGAGCTCGGCTAAATACCAAAGAAGGCTATATTGCCAGCCTCAGTCTTTAAAGCGTTGCCTATTGAGTTTGTTAAAATAACAGCGCTTCAGATAAAAAAAAAATACCAGCCTAACGGTTAGACGCGATAGAAGTGAAACCTTCCGTAAAACAAACTGAGAGAGAATGAGACGAAAGCAGCATTAGAAGCGGGATAATTATAGGTTCATTATAATATTGCTATAAAGTTCATATTTTAGTTTCTTCATTTTATTATTATTCATCCTCAATGTTTTCAATTTCAACAAATGGCTTATGATAGCTAAAATATGACACAAATGCTTTGGTTTCGATGTTGTCAACATATCTTTGAAATACCGCGTCAATTGTTGTTTTTGAGCGTGTTGTCGATTCAGTGCGATTGTTACACATTTTTAAATTTAATGTTGCATTGAGAAAGTCAATTAAAGGAACCGCTGTGTCCAATGCAAAATTTGAGTTAAAATCGCCACTTAAAATCATTGGAACTTTATCGTAATCTTTTCTAAGTATCCGCGATACTTCTGGTGTATACTTTATTAAATTTTCGTGAATGAATTCCGTGATGCTATTTATTGATTGATTCGGTGAAATATAAATTGCCACAATTAAAACTGTTTTTCCATTGCTCAATCTGGTTTCGCATGCACATATTTCTCCCACTTTAGAGAGATGAACAGACAGTGATTCTAGTTGCTGTGCATTCAGATCTATCTGTGGAGTTACAATACGAGCACCGTCATTTTGATTGTGGTATATTGCAACACCGCCTGCAATTGCGGTAAATATTTAAAAATGAAAATATTTACGAATATAAAAATACGGACGCAATACAGCACCCGCGGTTGCTATTATGAGCGTCGTAACGCGTATATTACACAGACGTACTAACATACACGCAAACATTCGTAGGACGCTTGGTCTAAGCAAGTATAAGGTAGTGTAGGATAGGTATACATAATGCCTTCTTGCTCACCGTGGCTCCGTAATACGCAGGCGCGCACATATACGTACTAGCATACATACAAACTTACATAAGCAAGTAATAGGCAGTGTAGTATACATACTACAATACTCACTATACTAGCGTGGCTCAGCAGTACGCAGCCACACACATATACATACGTATATCAACATATAACGCTTCGTAGCCAAGAGTGTCGCTTTTTCGTTTCATCGAGTCTCAAATCACTCCCAACGATTCTAAAGAAGTTTTCACTTCAAAAAGAAAAGAAAAATTGGATTTTTTTGTTTTTTGCAAAAGGGCACACAATATTTGTAGATTATTAAATCAATTTGTGAAATTCTACAATAATATTTTAATTTTTAGTAATGGTACGAGGCACGCGCTGCACGGCTGATCAGCGCGGCACTAATAAGCAAAAAAAACAGTTTTGCGAGAGAAGACTGATGAGAAAATTTTAGATTTTGTTAGTTGTCCACCAACGATAATTTCTGCTGCGGCCACTGAAACTATTGTTTCGTGGACATTTGTGGGAATACCAGTTACCATTCCCATCAAAAAGTTATGTGACGCTACAACGACGGGAGTAAGACGGTTGACTACGAAGAATCCATCCTTATGATAAGATCATATTTTTGATTATATGGACCACTTGGTCCACATCCCAAACAACGCAGACAAAACTCTTAACTTTGGTGGAGGCAGCAGAATTATTTGGGCAGGCTTTCCATTGGCATAAATTCTATAAAATCAACCTGCTTTCTCATAAAACAAGGTGCTCTTCTCAAATATAAATGGAGATTATGGATGGAAATATTTGTTTAAGCCCAATCGAAGTGAATAAAATCTTTTATTGCATAAAAGAAATATGATTTAATGAGTGGTGGAGTTCTGGTTCAAGAGCAGTGACATTTTATTTAAAACGGGTATTTTATACTAAAAAGTTAAAAAACCTTTTTGTATTTTATGAGAAGTCGGAATCGGCTTTTTCAGTTGGCTCCACTTCATAGTTTCAAATTAAAGATGGGCGATTTGTCCACTTGTTTGACCGTCGTTTGCCCTATGGACACCAACAATGGGGATTGCATAGTTTTTGGCACCACAATTTTCTTCTTCCAAACAATTTATGTGGCTTTGCATAGATGTAAAGTTTTATATTAAAAATTAAGAATACTTTATAGGTTTACCCACTGGCGTTAAAATTAATAACTACTCGTATAAACCCCTTTCTCTCGACCAAACACCTAGCGAGTAGTGAATAAAACAAAAAAATAGTTCTTTGAATCTAACGTCATATATGATTTGGCAGCACTGCCATTTTTTTCGTTCTGACCAACTGCCATGTAATTCCATTACTTTTCAACTACTTTCATTACCATTTTGCAATGCCATTTTCAAAGTCTTTCACCTAAAGCATGTAAAATATGAAAAAGATCTCTACTTATACAATGTGGCGCAAAATTAATCACTCTATCGGAAGATTTATAACTTTTGTAGATGGTTTTGAGATTTTTTTTTTCTTCTAATGTTATTGCAGAAACGCTTAGCAAAGGCAAATATTTTCTAATAGGACTATGAATAAGTTCCTTGCGGTTTTACAACAGATGGCGTAACTTGATTATTATTCCATCGATCCACATTTCCAAACATTCATTGGAGAGCTACTGTCGTAAGGCACAAACGTCAGTATAAGTTTTTTATTTGAAGCGTAAACAACAATATTTTTACCACACTTGAAAATGTCGAATTTCGTGCCAAATAATGTGTTTTTGCGGGGAATTTTTTAATATGAAGAAAAAAGCAGCCGAAAGTCATCGTATCTTGGTGGAAGTTTATGGTGAGCATGCTCTAGCTGAGCGAACGTGCCAGAAGTGGTTTGCACGCTTTAAAAGTGGTGATTTTGGCTTGGAAGACGAAGAACGCGAGGGTGCGCCGCCAAAGTTCATGGATACCGAATTGGAGGAATTGCTCGATCAAGATCCGGCTCAAACGCAAGAAGAGGTTGCAAAAACTTTGGGAGTTGATCAATCAACCATTTCCAAACGTTTAAAAGCCATGGGAATGATCCGAAAGGTAGGCCATTGGGTGCCGTATGAATTGAAGCCAAGAGACGTTGAACGCCGTTTTATGGCATGCGAACAACTGCTTCAACGGCACAAAAGAAAGGGTTTTTTGCATCGAATTGTGACTGGCGATGAAAAGTGGGTTCATTACGACAATCCAAAACGTCGGGCAACGTATGGATACGCTGGCCATGCTTCAACATCGACGTCGGCGCAGAATATTCATGGCCTGAAGGTTATGCTGTGTATCTGGTGGGACCAGCTGGGTGTTGTGTATTATGAGCTACTGAAACCGAATGAAACGATTACGGGGGATGTCTACCGACGACAATTGATGCGTTTGAGCCGAGCACTGCGAGAAAAACGGCCGCAATACGCCGATAGACACGACAAAGTTATTTTGCAACATGACAATGCTCGGCCACATGTTGCACAAGTGGTCAAAACATACTTAGAAACGCTCAAATGGGATGTCCTACCCCACCCGCCGTATAGTCCAGACCTTGCGCCATCCGATTACTATCTCTTCCGATCGATGCAACATGGCCTGGCTCACCAGCACTTCCGTAATTACGATGAAGTCAAAAAATGGATCGATTCGTGGATTGCGGCAAAACCGACCGAATTTTTCACAAAGGGAATCCGTGAATTGCCAGAAAGATGGGAAAAAGGAGTAGCAAGCGATGGACAATACTTTGAATATTAAATTTGTAACCATTTTACGTCAATAAAGTTTCAAATTTCGAAAAAAAACCGCACGAACTTAACCATAGTCCATTAATTAATTACAGATATTCTTAATTGCCTAACTAGCCGCTCTTCTTTTGCATCAAGGAAGCGGTCACAAATTTCCTGCAGTAAAAGGTTACGAATCGCCATAGCAGAAATGTATAAATTTCCCTTCACAGTAAACAGTTGTTCCACAATCGGTCCACTCTACTAATGGGCTCAGGCCTCGAATACTTTTTCCGAGCATAAAACGAGTAAAAATACGCATAAAATCAAACAATTTCAAGTTGGGTAACTATTTTGAATGCAATACTGCGTTAAGTGGATTGAAAGTGACGCTATGATCAGTAATTGAGGAATATTAGCAGCAGAATCGGGCTTAGTAGATCAGTAATAAGGAAATTTTTAGCATGCATATGTATGTATGAGGCTACTGAGTCGAAGTGTAAAGAGTACGCACAACCACCGAACGTGTGTGTGATGAGCGCCAAAATGCGAACGGTACATTCTTCTTCTTATTGATTGGCGCGAGGAGAGTTCCCTCTTTCTCTGCTACCAGCTGGTATCGCATCGGATACTTGCAGAGCCGGAGCGTTTGTATCCCTTCGGACGACATGACCCAGCCAACATAGCCGCTGGATCTTTATTCACTGCGCCATGTCTATGTCATCGTGAAGCTCATTCAGCGTCTCAGTTCCATCGCCTACGATACTCGTCATCACCAATCCAAAAATCTTGCGCAGAATGTTTCTCTCAAACACTCCGATACATATTACTTACAGAAAAACGTCATTGAAAGAAAGTTGGGCAGACTTAAGTACCGAACTCTTCGAGGAAGACTGCAGTAGGTTGGCATATTGCCGCAAAACCCACCAAAAAGTCACTTTTGACTACCCACATAGGTTGCGAGATCGGTGCAATTGTGCAAATTATTTGGCAAACGACTTAGGAGGGGTTAAATAATTTTGATGAATATAAATCCGTATGCTTAATTTATGAGGTTAAATAGTTGTGCGACCAGAAGTCCTAAATATGTAATTATTTGGCCGATAAGAGTCAAATTCGTTCTTTATGATACCCATGCAGAGGAAAAGTGCGGTGAAAATGGAGGCTACTGATGAAATTTCTCAAGTGACTAATATCAAGACCTGCTACATCAGCTGGAATCGCAAAAAAGTGAAAGCTAAGATGGGTTAATCTTGGTCGCGCGAGAGAAGGACTACTAAGTACAAGGTGCTACGATGAGGTGCCCAAAGAATTCTTAAGAATTAGTAAATAATGAAAAATAATAGTAATAAAATCTAATATTTCTTTGAAGTTTTGTAGGTAAAAAATTATTAGCAAAAGTCGGCATGCTGGTAACTAACCATAACGGCAACCATTTGGTTCCAATCACTTTCCTATGTGAATACCCAGTCCAGACCGTGTCCCTTAGTCATGTCTGAGATTTTAGGAAGGTCATTGACGGTACTCAGTCGCTGGGCTGCCAGTTGCGGCCTCAGAGTCAGCTCTGACAACACTTTAGAATTTCAAGCTTTCATAGGAAATGAGGTATCTTGGATTGATACTTGACCCCAAACTCCATTGGAAGCTACACATTGAAAAGAAGGCCAGCAAATCTTTCTACTCCTTCAAATCTATGTTACGTTAAAAATAGGGCTCAAGCCACAGGTCGTTCTCTTGATGTACTAAGTAGTGATTCTGCAATTCTAACATATGGATGCCTGATTTGGTAGGAGCCTCCTCGGAAAGGCCACTAATATCACTAAACTTGAGGGGATGCAAATGACTGCATGTATTGACATCGCCGGAGCATGCAGAACTTGCTCCAATGCTAAGGTGAATGTCGTTTTGCCCATATTTTCCATCGATTTGTACGTTATTTTCATCTTGGCCTCTGGAGGCAATCTCTCGAGTGACATAGTTTCATTTTTGGGTAGTTAACACCGTATATCTTGAACTACGGACGGATCTCTCTATCCACAACTGGAGTTTGAGGGTCGTAGGCCAAGGAAGTCTTTCCAAGTAGGCAGGATTGAAAGGATGGGGAAATCTGCAGTGAAGTTGGTATTCCAGTGAACACAGGGATGGCTCCAAGATGAAATCGGGAGTCGGAGCAGGGGTTTTCTTTAAATTAGCCAATTTTATATATATTTCCTTAAAACTGCGGAATAGTGCTAGTGTTTTTTTAGGCAGAAGTCTTTGTGATCCTGCAGACTTCTATAATGCTTCGGGAACGTGGCAGCGAGGGAGCTCTGAACCGCTATCAAGTCTCTGATGACGCCATAGTGCAGATCGAAGCTAGTCAACTCCTGTGGACGATATCAAGTGTCTTGTGTGTGCAGGTGTCGTTTCTCTGATTTGGGCTCGAGGATATTGGAACATAGAGGGAAGGGATTGAATTGGTTTCAGAGACCTCTTACCCGGTCATCGGTAAGAGGGGATGTTGTTAAAGGAGAATGGCACAACCTCATTTCTCAGGAATGCACAGAAAAGATGGAGCTCCATTTCTTCATGTGCTATTTCGAAACTCTTTGGCCCTAGTGCAATAGACGCAGGACTCAGAAAGTTCTGGAGACTCCATGTCATGGGTATTTCAATTTCCAAATTCGTAGCTGTGGACGATGGGCGCACACGCGGAAAAGCTAAGTTTACCATTTAACCTCCATTGCAGAAGCTGTGGGGACCTTTCAGAGAAGGACGCTGTTGGGTACTTTCTCTGTAAATGTCCGGGTGTGGCTGCTAGGCGACTAAGGTCACTGAAAGCTACTTTCTTCGACAGCCGGGTCAGCGGTCCAACCTAAATTCCATCCATCTTACCCATTACATCAACAGCTCTTGCTGGCTGTAGACATCTGCCCAGTTGAGGTCTCCAAATAGTATCAAAACGCCACTTTAGTGTTTCCAGTGTGATACTTTCACTTACCTACATATTTACGCGCCCGTTTGGTATTAGTGGGGTTTTCTACTGGGTAAGTAGTTGGGCGCGAGTTTATAGGCGCAGACAGCTACAGCTGGATGTGTGCAGATTGAGGGTAAGTGGTAAACATTTCGGACGCATTTCATCTGCGCGCGCATTGACCGGAAATTTCTTTCAATGCCATCATCGTGAAACCAGCTCAGCTGTATCGACTACACAAATAGAAACCGTTAGTCGCCTGGATTTTCATGGACTATGTGCGAGTATGTATAAGTATGTGTGTGTGTGCCTCTGTGTGACTTTTCTTGAGCTTTACGATAATTTATTTTATTTCGTTTCGTTTCCTTTTATTTATTTATGTATTTTTCATTCATGATTTTGCCCTTTTTTTGTTATTGCCTTCGCCCAAAGCCCTGCAGCAATAACCAAAGACCTATTGACCGCGCAAGCAGTGCCAGTCAGTGTCTGTCTTTCTATGAGTTGGTCACATTGTACCCAAAATCGCAATATTGTTTATGGTCATAAAAATGTGCGCCCAGGGCACTAAGTTTGGTATTATTTTTGTATTTGAACTTCACTTTTCTCTCGGTTGCTCTTCCGCTCTTTCCCGTTTCCTCTTTTCTTAATTTCTTTGCCACATCCTTGGCATGAAGGGTTTTTGCTATTGTGTTAGATCCCGTTCGGTGATTTGTTTTATCATAGGCGTAACGTTGCTGTTGACATTCTGCCTTTAATGTAATGTAATTTTTGCTTCTCTTCCAGTTTTTATTGTTGTAAATTGTTTATGTTCATGCACACTATTGTGGATGTGGCTGTGTTTGTACATGTGCGGCGAATAAGGAAAGAAAATTACATTTGATTTGCGAACAGGCTGAGATGATTTAGAGCAGAAGAAGTTTTCGATTATGGCATTTTTGTTGTTATTTTTGCCATTTGGCAAATTTATAGTTATTGTTTTTGTTACCTAAAGAATTAGGACTATAAAAAATTAACAACGTTTGGGAATTTATGGGGGGGGAAAAAAGCTTTGCAGTTTGCTTCGACGACTTTATTAGCTGATTATTTTATTGGATTTTTTAAAGTGCGATGAAGTGACTTTTAAAAAAATAATGTTTGAAAACTAAAAAATAATAATAATTTTAAATTAAAAAAAAAACATTTTTTAAAATAAGAAAAAATATTTTTTAAAATAAGAAAAAATTATTTTTTAAAATAAAAAATTTAAAATTTAAAATATTATAAATTTTTTTTAATTGAAATTTGTTTCCAAATATTCATAAACGAAAAATGCCATTTCTTTATAAAAAAATTGCAAACGATTTTTTTTATATAAAGGGTCTTCCAATAACAGGTGTTAGGTGTTAAGCAGGAGAGATTATTAACGATTCTTTATGGCCGGAATTGGATGGTACTGATCTGGACAACGTTTATTTTCAACAAGACGGCGCTACGTGCCACAAAACCATTGATATTTTACGGGAAAAGTTTCGGGACCATGCTATCTCTCACAGAGCTGATCACAATTGGCCACCGAGATCTTGTGATTTAACACCGTGTCATTTTTTTCTTTGGGGCCACGTGAAAGAGAAGGTCTACGCAAACAGCCCAGGGTCGATTCAAAACTTCAAAGATGGAATTCGTGAGGCTATCGAGGACATAGGGCAGCCACTTTGCAATTCGGTTATGGTAAATTTCATGAAAAGGATATTGTCCTGTAAACGTGGTCATGGTGGTCATTTGCCTGACGTTATTTTCCACTATTAACGGCATACCTTTATAATGGAATAAACATTTGATCATTTATATTAAAACTAGCATTTTTCTGTGAGCATCAAAATAACACCTCTTATTGGAAAACCCTTTATTCATTATTTAGTAAGTCAAGGAATACAAAAACTCATACTCATTATTCGTTCAATATCGGCAATGCTCTCGATAATCCTGATGTGTTGACATCAATAATATTCCCTCCAGCTTTTAGTAAGATTTGGCTAATTCAGAAGTAGTGAGTTTCATTAAGGTTGGGTAAGGATGAATTCGAAAGATTAGCGGTACCAGAGATTATCCTGCTGCGCGAATTGATGTTGATCGAAATCCCCTGCAGTTATTTGGCCTCTTCTCTTCGCCGTTTCTCCACTCGCTATCTCTTTGCTCGACTAACTTGACGAAAAATTTGCATGCGAAAGCAACAAAAAAGTTATCGAGTAAGTTTCGTCGCTAGCGAGTATAGCTAGAGCTCATTAGACTCATGGTGAAACAATTTTTAGAGGTGTACTACCTAGCAGACCATTATTCGGCTCTGAGCGAATTTGACAGATATGCCGACGTCATTCGTTTTCTTTTTCACTAAGCTAAGGCTGAATTTTGTGAAACACAAAACGAATGACGGAGAATCCAAATGTTCCCCTCAAACAATTTTTTTTCATCACACCTAAAGAGCAAACCTGGCATTTGTAATACTAGCGTTAGTCTGGTATACCGCACTGCATTACCAACACATGCTATTAAAGGGGTTATATACCTTGTGAGCCCGAAAAAATGGACGATTGTCATAATTTTTTTTAAATATGTTTTAAAACTTTTATTCAAATGAAACATATATCATACTGAAGGGTAACTCTCGAAGAATAAATTTTGGTGTTTTTATTTTAAAAAATGTTATTATTTATTGTTGATATCGCCCCTCCGCCGAAACGCCGTTTTTTAGAAGAGGCTTGCGGTGATCACGGTAGCGCATGAGCAGCTCAACTGAAATCAAAAAAATTAAATGATTATTGTAGAAAATTGTTTTTTAGTGAATCTGAACGGTTTATTTACCCAAAAAAAATTTTTCTCGATATGAAAACTGCTTTGCGCAAAAAAAAAAAAACAATTTTTGAGGGATTGAAAAATTAAAAAAAAAAAATTAATTCCAGCGAACTATGCAAATATTTAATAGGACTATGAATAAGTTCGTGCGGTTTTTTTTCGAAATTTGAAACTTTATTGACGTAAAATGGTTACAAATTTAATATTCAAAGTATTGTCCATCGCTTGCTACTACTTTTTCCCATCTTTCTGGCAATTCACGGATTCCCTTTGTGAAAAATTCGGTCGGTTTTGCCGCAATCCACGAATCGATCCATTTTTTGACTTCATCGTAATTACGGAAGTGCTGGTCAGCCAGGCCATGTTGCATCGATCGGAAGAGATAGTAATCGGATGGCGCAAGGTCTGGACTATACGGCGGGTGGGGTAGGACATCCCATTTGAGCGTTTCTAAGTATGTTTTGACCACTTGTGCAACATGTGGCCGAGCATTGTCATGTTGCAAAATAACTTTGTCGTGTCTATCGGCGTATTGCGGCCGTTTTTCTCGCAGTGCTCGGCTCAAACGCATCAATTGTCGTCGGTAGACATCCCCCGTAATCGTTTCATTCGGTTTCAGTAGCTCATAATACACAACACCCAGCTGGTCCCACCAGATACACAGCATAACCTTCAGGCCATGAATATTCTGCGCCGACGTCGATGTTGAAGCATGGCCAGGGTATCCATACGTTGCCCGACGTTTTGGATTGTCGTAATGGACACACTTTTCATCGCCAGTCACAATTCGATGCAAAAAACCCTTTCTTTTGTGCCGTTGAAGCAGTTGTTCGCATGCCATAAAACGGCGTTCAACGCCTCTTGGCTTCAATTCATACGGCACCCAATGGCCTACCTTTCGGATCATTCCCATGGCTTTTAAACGTTTGGAAATGGTTGATTGATCAACTCCCAAAGTTTTTGCAACCTCTTCTTGCGTTTGAGCCGGATCTTGATCGAGCAATTCCTCCAATTCGGTATCCATGAACTTTGGCGGCGCACCCTCGCGTTCTTCGTCTTCCAAGCCAAAATCACCACTTTTAAAGCGTGCAAACCACTTCTGGCACGTTCGCTCAGCTAGAGCATGCTCACCATAAACTTCCACCAAGATACGATGACTTTCGGCTGCTTTTTTCTTCATATTAAAAAATTCCCCGCAAAAACACATTATTTGGCACGAAATTCGATTCGATTAGTTTTTGATAAATAATGATCACCGCGACGGTAATTTTCAAAAAACACGACTTCGAGATAATCGCGTCTAAAGTTTTGCGTGCACTTCATTTATGGATAGTTTGCGCGCTTCCACGGTCTGTAACTTTCATTCTAGTGCTCCGATCTTTATGTTTTTTGAATTTATATTTTTAAGATGATTTATTTTTAGAATATGCCATAAAAAAATTTTCGATTTTTTAGTCCAACACAAGGTATATAACCTCTTAAGGCAGCTCTCTTACCGCGTTGCCGACATATGTTCATATGTACCAGTTGCTTCATCTGTTCGTCACTTGTTAACTCTTGGCGAAAAGAAAAGGGCCTATTGTTGTAGCATTGCTAACATTATAATGCATTGTACCGTATACTTTTTTTCCATCTGGTTAGCATTTTTTCTTCTTCCTTATTTCTCCTGCTCAAAATACCTGACATTCAGCTTTATAATAAGAACAGCGGGAAAATTTCCCACTCGATTCACAGTTGGTTTTTTGGCAACCACAGCTTGAGTTCAGCCTAAGTTCTTTCCTTTCTTGGAAATCGTCGAAGCGTGGAAACCCCTAAAAATTCAATTCACCAAGAAAGGCACCATAAAAAAGTTGATATTAAGTCATAATTTTTATTAAATTGGTAAGATTTATTTCAATAGTTATTCTGACTGGTAACCTAAAGAAAACTAGGCCAATTTTAAGCAAGTTTCGGTGGATATATATATATATTTTTTCAGCTTTTATTCAAGGTGTCGAGGTCGTTTGCGTATAGATAGAACAAATTATAAGACCAACTAATATAAATTTCTTATATTTTTATTATCAGTGTAGAGCTAACAATTTATTTTTTAATACTTAAACTTTTAATGATAAATATTAAAAGAAAAAAGTTAACATTTAACGAAATCTGAATTAATTATTGAGAAAAAAAATCTACGGAACGAAAAAAGTATAAAACCAATTTTACAATGTTTAAAATAAACAAATAGAATTCTTAAGGTTAGTTTATAATTTGGAGATTAATAATTTTTATTGGATCCTCCTTTAATTGTAACTTCTTGAAGTCGTTGAGGCCCCGATTTGATGAAGTTTTTGTATAATATTTTAATCAATTTTTGACCATTCGACACTAATTGCAATTCCAAGACATTTAGCGCCTTCAAATTGTCGTTTATTTTTCAAAACTAATTGAGAAAGAATTGTCCAAGCATTTTCGATTGCTTTAAGGTCAGGGCTGCAGAAAGGCCATTCTCGAATTGGGATTTTTTTACTCCCAAAAACTTTTCTGTTGCTTTGGAAGCATGAACGACTGCGTTGTCATGCTGGAAAACCCACTCCTCATCGAAATTATCATAAAAAAATGTAATAAGTACTTCGTCCAGAAGTTCCATATACTTGACACTATACATGTTTATGGATATGAAACATATAGGCGTTTTGCCCTTGATACAGAAAGAGACAGAATTCTCTCTCCTGCTTTTTCTTCCGTTGATCATGCCAATACATTTGGGGAAAATAGAATCTTTTTTCTTTTAAAAAAATTACTCTTTCCCATTCATTTTCTCAAAATTAGTACTCTCCTGCAAATGTGAATTTGATCTGTTTGTGTCGTGACAACCGATTTAGGTTTAGGCACTCGTTTTATGTATTCTAGACTAGAACCCGCTTGCAAAATTTGTTACACTCGACGGGTAGAAACTTTCAAATTAAGTATATGTTTAATTTCAGTAGGGTTATTTAATTAATTTATTTTTTTATATTGAGTTGGGGAATACGTTCATAGCGTTTTTATATTTTCTTTTATTTTACAACTATTTGTTTGGTGTTTGGCAAGAGTTACCCCTTATTCATCCGTAGGACTGCTCTACCGACAACTAATTTATGTGAGAGATATTGTTAATATTGCTTTTATGTTAATACTCACTCTCTCTCTCTCTCTTCTCATCAAAATATTATCCCATATAACGGTATTCCACATAGCTGTAATACTGTGATACTCTTGATTTTGATTTCTCAGTGTGCAATTATTAGATTATCTTGTTGAGGCGTTAGTTATGTTGGTAGCTTGGCTCTGTTGTTGCGGTAACCAACCTGCTTACTGAAGTTCCGGATTACAAGTGAGTGGACAAGTCGCGATTACCGACTACCATCGCAATCAGGCCTATCAGAACTCGCGGATGGTCTCAGAACATCACCTTGTATTTATCAAAATATCTTTTACAGGGTTCGGCACTCGAAGTGTAAACAATTAAAAAGGCCATAAATTCAGTTTGGAAAATTACTTTTATTCAATTCAAAGTATAAAATGTGTGAAAATCATATAAAATTAAGAATCAATTTACTTTTGCTCGATATGACAACTTTTTGCCTTGACTATGGCCCTGAGACGTTTTAGAAACGAAGCGCAAGCTGCCCGAATGTGATTTGTGGTATTTCGGCCCACTCGCGAACAATGGCTGTTTCAGAGCCTCCAGATTTATAAATCTTTTAGTTCGGACCTTGCTCTCCAAAATGGCCCAAAGAAAATAATCCAACGGATTCGCGTGTGATGAATTTGAAAGCCATTGTGCGGATGCTATGAAGTTTGGAACGTTGTTTTTTAGCCATTATTGGTTCCCTCGAGCTTTGTAAGGCGCTGCTGAGTCCTGTTGAAACGTCCATGGTCTGCCACCGAAATGTTTGTCTATCCACGGCTTCAAAGCAACCTCCAGAATATTTTCTCGATAATATTTCACAATTACCATAACGAGACGCTCGATAGATAGCGCTCATCTGGGGTTATAGCGGTCAAAACCATTGCCTGTGGCGGCTGCTGCCTCCTGGTGGTCAATCGATGACTCAAATTCTCGTATGATCGGTTATAAATTATAAATTCTATCGTTTTGGGAGTTTACGAAATGCTCAATTCGAAAAATTTTCTCGTGAGAAAATACAATGTTCGGAAATTGACCGCCTTCGGCCAGCGAAGCACCTCCTTTGCTCTCTCAAGTCTGACTTGTTGCTGCTTTGGTGTGGGATCATGCGCCTTTTGGATATTGTAAGGCTTGACTTTGAGATAATTTTCCAGTATGTGGTGGACGCTACGGTCAGTTCTTTCGCCATTTGATTGGCACTTCCTCGGGGATTTCGCTCAAGTCGCTTCTGAACTTTTTGAACCATTTCACGTGACGTTGCAGTATGTTGATGACCACCTCCATGACGTTACGCGATGCTATCAGATTCATTGTAACGAGTAATGGTGCGATAAATAAAACTTTATTTACTTTAAGGTGCTCGAGCTCTCGAGCAATCGCTGGTTGTGATTTTCCAGCCAAATATAATATATATAAATATATATATGGTAATTGGCGCGTACACCCTTTTTGGATGTTTGACCGAGCACCTCCTCCTATTTGTGGTGTGCGTCTTGATGTTGTTCCACAAATGGAGTTACCTACAGTTTCAAGCCAACTCCGAACGACAGATATTTTTGTGAGGAGCTTTTTCAAAGCAGAAATACACTTGGAGGTTTGCCATTGCCTGCCGAGAGGCGACAGCTATTAGAAAAATGTTTTTCTTAATTTTGGCATTTTCGTCGAGATTCGAACCGACGCTCTCTCTGTGAATTCCGAATGGCAGTCGCGCACCGACCCCTCCGACTACGGCGGCCAAATATAATACAATCACACTCTTACGTTTGAAATCCATTACCGTTTATTCTCGGCTAAATGCTTCCGTGCGCTTGTAACCTATACTCTGGACTGTCGTTTAGCCAACTAACAGACACCTGATGCCCCTGCATGAGTTGCGCGAGTGGTCTGAACTTGGTTACACTTCGAGTGCCGGACCCTGTACACTTGGAAGTCAAAGTTTAGTTTTACATAAACCAGCTTATCTTAAAAACCTGTCTGATCTTGTCTGGGATGACTTAAAACTTTAACCGGGTAGGCTGCATAATTCACTTTCGAATATCGGATAAATTCCAATGCAGTTGCCAGAACATGTCAATGCAATTTAGTCGGGAGTGAAAATAGCTTTTGGGAAAGAAAATAGGCGGCTTTTGAATAACCTTTTTAAATAAAAACCAAATTTATTTTGTGTGATGGAATTCTTTATTTGGACCTTTGCGCGCTCCATTGCTTATTTGTTTCACAATAGTCAAATATGATCGACGTACATACAACGCCGTTTGCAAAAATTAAAAATCTTCCGATAGGCTGCCTAATTTTGTGCCACCTTGTATGTATCAATTACCCAATTACTTATTGTTCGTACTCACCACAATGCCATTCTTATTTATCCTCATAAAGGCAACTGCCTGCAGGGTGCACCCCCCTAACAATGAAAGACTTGTCACCACATAATAATAACCTACTTCTGTCCTGTGTGAAATCTTCTGACCGCTAAGGTGCACACACACACACACACACACACACATAAATGCATACAAATGATTATACTTTAACGCTTTTAAACCCATTCACTGAGACGTTTCCTTGGAATTTCCTCAAATAACTTTGACAATCTGTAATTTTCTATACCGTAATTATACGAGTAGATTTCCAGATATATGTACACAGGCTTGTGTATGTGTGCGTGTACAATGAACTCTTCGAAATCTAACTGTTGAGACAATCAACTGGTGAATTTAACAAACTGATAATTGGTGCTTGTAAACACAATTCAGGCAGGATATCGCCATGAATGAACACACAATCAATATGCAATTATACGCTACATAGACATACACATACATATGCACATATATTAATATATAAATACAACTACATTCATGCGTTGTAAGGGTCCACCTTTGTACCTGTATAGGGTAAACAGTGCAACAAGATTCTACCTATTTGATGAAAACAAAAGTTTATGAAAGTGTAAACTTCCCATAGAAAATTTCAAATTTCTACCCATTAGTTGGTGAGTTTTAATAGAAAAATATACGGGGTGAACGATATGAAGTGTTACCAACTTCACACTGCTTGTATCTGTAAAACAGCTCATGACAGCAACGTCAAAATTGTTCTAATGACAGTTCAATATATTATTTATATTCCACCATTGTTTATACTCGTCTCAGTTTAGTTGAATTTTTTTTTCTGTGATGGAATTCAAACGTAATAGTGTGATTGCGTTATATTTGGCTGGAAAATCACAACCAAGCCATTGTTCGTGAGCTCAGTCACCTCAAAGTGAATAAAATGTTTGTGTATCGCACTATAAAACGTTACAATGATACCGGTAGCATTGCAAAACGCTATGGAGGTGGACCAAAAAAAACCGCAAGAACGCCAGAAATGGTTCGGAAAGTGAAGCCTCGGCTTGAAGGAAATCCACGTCGAAGTGGAAGAAAAATGGCCAAAGAACTGAAAATATCGCAAGACAGCATTCGACGCATATTGAAAAATGAGCTCAAGGTCGAGGCTTACAAGTTCCAAAAAGCACACCATCTTTCACCCCAGCACAAAAAGTTTGGTGCGAAAGAGCAAAGGAGTTGTTGCGCTTGCACGAACGTGGCGAATATCCCAACAATGTGTTTTTCTGACTAAAAAAATTCCCATTTGAGCAGTTCATGAACACTCACAACGATCGTGTTTACTTGACCAAACGCTCATACGAGAATTTGAGCCTTCGGATGGCCAGTCGAAGCAATTTTCCATCGCAATTAATGGTTTGTGGCGCAGTGACCGCTGATGGATGCTGTCCAATCGTTTTTATCGAACCTGGTGTCAAAGTGAATGCGACTTATTATCGGGAAAATGTTTTCGAAGCTGCTTTAGAGCCGTGGACACGCAAACATTTCGGTCGTAGACCATGGACGTTCCAAGAGGACTCGGCACCGTGTCATAAAGCTCGTGTGAACGAAGAATGGTTAAAAAATCATGTTCCACACTTCATTTCGTCCACACAATGGCTTTCGAATTCGCCAGACGCAAATCCGATGGACTATTGGATGGACCAGACCATTTTGGAGAGCAAGGTGAGGACTAAAAAATATGCCAGTATGGGTGATGAATAGATTAATGAAATAGATTAATGAAATCAACGCAAGACTGAGTCTTGTCGAGGCCCTATGCTCCCGAGTGGAGGGAACAAGGAAAAAAAAAAATGTTTGCCTAAAACTAAACTAGATGCCGCTGTTGTATAATTCTTGATACATTTTTGAGAAAATTTCGTTTTTATTTTTTATTTTCGGCCACCGTAGCTGAATGTGTTGGTACTTGACTTTTTTTCGGAAGTGCACGGGCCCGAAGTCTGTATCATGAAGTGCAACAGATAGTTTTTTTAGTACCGATCGTCCCTCGGCAGGCATTAGAAAACTTTCGGGAAAAGTATAGAAATCTGCTATGAAAAAGCGGCTCATAAAAAAAAGCTCCCACCGTTTGGGGGTGACATAAAAATGAAGGCCTCTCCATCTGTTGGAAAATATCAAGACGCACACCACAATTACGAGGAGAAGCTCGGACAACTTTCGTCGGAACCATTCATTCATTCACTTCGTTAACCCTGCTTTGATATCCCACGCCTGAGAGACGTATGCTTTTTGAATTTTTTGCTCTCTCTCTCTCGCGAGTGTTTTCGGAGCGCATTGTTATTTTCATTTGGCTCAGTCATCTAAAGCAGGTTGCCTGGTGGTGGTTGTTTTTTCGTAGTAAGTTTTTTACACTTTGAGTTTTGCCTATAGCATACGCGGCCGCCGTAGCCGAATGGGTTGGTGCGTGATTACCATTCGGAATTCACAGAGAGGGCGTTGGTTCGAATCTCGGTGAAAGCAAAATTAATAAAAACATTTTTCTAATAGCGGTCGCCCCTCGGCAGGCAATGGCAAACCTCCGAGTGTATTTCTGCCATGAAAAAGCTCCTCATAAAAAAAATATCTGCCGTTCGGAGTCGGCTTGAAACTGTAGGTCCCTCCATTTATGGAACAACATAAAGACGCACACCACAAGAACAATGGCCCTAAAACGATACACAAATCGCTGCGCTTTTACAAGGTTCATCGGAAGATTCAGATTCATTTGATATTAACAGGGAAACTGAAAATAGAGTATTTGAGGATGATATTCATAGCGATATAGAAGATGAGGATACCGATATCCAACCACGTGCTAAAGCCTACCTGTATACAGCTTTATTTAAGGATCAACCTACAGTATCTACTAATTGTGTTCCATCTACAAATAACTGTATACTTGCATTCTCTCAGCAAGCAGAGGCCGCGGCCGGCAAAAAAAACACTTGGAGAAGGTCAATGTTGAGCGAGCTAGCTGATTCCGTCATTACATGGGAGGGCACGAAAACAACAGCGTTGAACTGTGTGCGATACATAGAACAGTCTTGTCGAGACCCTATGCTTCCGAGCGGAGTGAACAAGGAAAAATATGCTGTACATCTTCACAAGTAAAATGCTCAGCAAGTAGTTTCTACTAGCGTATTACCGTAGGATTCGCCTCTGCAGACATTTGCCAGAGCCTGAGCCGCCACCCAGGCGAGTTAGGAGGCATATCTTCAACTACACTGGCCAGATTGAGATAAAATACGACTGCGACTACTGGATTGGACAGTTAATAGACGGCACATTCATCGGCAGATTCTAGCTCCTTAACTCCCAACTCCCGAATGTCGTTATCGGACTCCAACCACCACCCATTGCAGACGAAAAGCTTCAGTTGCCTCGTGAAACCTGCGTTACTTTGTCTCAATTACGGTCTGGATATTGTAGCAGGTTAAGATACTACTTATCCAGAATCGATTCCGACATACTCCACTTATGTTGATGAGTTAGATGATAACGTGTGGTGACTAAACCGAACTGGCAGGACCTATTGAATAGCTACAACAACAACAAGCTTGCCTTGTGCCAGCGCTTAAAATTCCATAACTTTGCAGAGGAATTCCAAAACTAGAAAATTTTTCGATGAAATTTTTCCGGTATATAAATATTTTTAGAATCACCACCCAGCTAAAAAAAAATTTCGAATTTTATTTCGGGAAGTGTAAAATGAAAATTTGGGGATGTAAGTCAACATTTTGTATCACTGTGCTATCAGAGCAGCTCCTAAAGCATACATATTCACATACAAAGTTTGAGTGACATATTCCTACACACACACAAATGCATATTTACAAATATGGTAAGCACGCATATTAATATGTAATTAAATTGTTCAGCTGTGTGACAGTCGCAGCAGAGCGTATAATTCCCACAAGCGTAGCAGTAATTGCAATGCCAACTTACAATCAGTGTGACGATACAAACGCACAAGCACTCATATGCACAAACACTTTCGCATTTTAAATGTTTAATATGTATGCGTATGTGTGTAGTGGTGATGCCTTACAGCTGAGTGCCCCAAAGGTAGGACGATATTGCATGATGTTATTATCAATAAATATCTGTGAGAATATTTTACATTTGCTTCAGCTAAAAATGGCTTTGAATGAAATCCATTGATTGATTCAATCAATAATTTATGTATGTGTGGGAATGAGTATAGGTAATAGTGTTATTTGTGTAGGCCAAATAAGCTTTGGGAACAATTTCAGAGTGCTCCAGCACAAGTGAAATATTGACCCTGTAGGGAAGAATACTAAATGCGAACTAGAATACTGCCAGCTCACTTTTCAGCTCAACCAGATCGTGTTCGCTTCATGTTAGCAAGTGATACCCCAAGATGGAATCGGGAGTCGGAGGAGGGGATTTCTCTAAATCAGTCAAATTTATCTATTTCCTTAAAATTGCCGAATGTTGGGTGAGCAGGTAACATTTCTCAGATGTGGCTTCCAGAGCATAAGAACGTAGAGGGAAATGAAATTGCTGATGAGGTTGCCAAGAAGGGGACTGAATTGGTATCAGAGACCTCCTCCCCAATCATCGGCATTCCCTGACTGTTGTTAAAGGGGAATTTTATATAAAGGGTTTTTCAATAAGAGGTGTTATTGGAGGTCTTTTGCCGTGAAAGATCAATGGTTTTGTTGCTTGTGTGGCACGTAGCGCCGTCTTGTTGAAAATAAACGTTGTCCAGATCAATACCATCCAATTCCGGCCATAAAAAATCGTTAATCATCTTTCGATAGCGTAATCCACTCACCGTAACTATTGCTGCAGCTTCATTTTCGAAAAAGTAAGGTCTAATGCTTCCGCCGGACTATAAATTGCACACTAACAGTCACACGTTGAGGATAGAGAGACTTTTCAACAACAACTCTTGGATTTTCTGAGCCCCCGATCCGACAATTTTGCTTGCTGACGAGGCCACCGAGGTGGAAATGAGCCTCATCACTCAAGATGATTTTTCGATCGAATTCTGGATCATTTTCATGCATTTCGACGACCCAGTCAGCAAAGACACGACGTTGTTGATGATCGGTCGGCTTGAGTTCTTGTATTAACTGGACTTTATAAGCCTTAAGACCCAAATTTGTATGCCTAATTCCAAAGAACGACGAGGAATGGACAAACCTGGGCTTTCTTCAATACTTTCGGCTACAACAGAAATATTTTCGGCTGTTCTTGAGCGACGTGCACGGGTTTTATTCTTCACATCATTAACTTGTCCCAAACGCTCGAACTTTTTCACCAATTTCTGTATTGCGGTCCGACAAGGTGCTTCACGATGCTTCGAGTTTTACGAGCCGTCTTTTCACCATTTTTTTAGTGAATTTCAATAATTTCAATGCTTTCCCTTTTTAGTAATGGCGGAGTTTCTACTTGTCAAATATCAAAAAATTACAGCTTCAAAAGTGACATCTACCGAAATAACGGGCTTTTCAAAATAACACCTGTTATTGGAAAACCCTTTATATATAATTGGCACGGGTGTTTGGTCGAGCTCCGTTTCGTATTTGTGGCGTGCGTCTGGAAGGACCTACAGTTTCGAGCCGACTCCGAACGGCAGATATTTATGATGATTTATGATTTATGAGCGAAAATGAAGCTGGAGCTCTCCCATGGCAGAAATGCATTTGGAGGTTTGCCATTGCCTGTCGAGGGGTGACCGCTATTAGAAAACACTTTTTCTTCATTTTGGGGCTTCAGCGAGATTATAATCTACGTTGGCTCTGAATCCCGAATGTTAGTCAAGCACCAACCCCTTCGGTTAAGACGGAATTGCATAATTTATTTCTCAGGAATGCGCAGTAAAGATGGAGCTCCATTTATTCATGTGATATTTCGAAAACCCTTTGGCCCCAGTAGAATAGACGGATGACTGAGAAAATCCTGAGGACTAAACGCCACTCAATTTGCCAACTCGTTGCTGTGTTTACCTGTTATTCGACGATCGGACGATCGACGACCATTGCAGAAGCTGTGAGGACGTCTTGGAGAAGGACTTTTTTGAGCACTTTCTCTGTAAATGCCCGGGCTTGGGAGTTATTTCTTTAAAATAACCAGTTAGTTGTAAAAAAAAACACTCATTCCTTTCGATTCGAACATTTAAAAAGATTCTATTTAATTTTGAAATTGTATACGGAATAAAGTGCCGGCTGGTGGGCACAAAATGAAATGTTTTAAAATCGCTTCGGTTTTCAGGTTTTGCCTTGGCTTGACACAACGTCGTATTTAGTCCGGTTGCACTGATTTCATCATTGAGACTTCATCGACTCCAATAGCATCAGGGTCGCCCACTCTTCCGGGACCAGCTTGGATTCCAATCGAGTGCCTTTCTACCGATTTCGGAAGCAGGTTCCGGTAGTTATAGCTGGTTTTTTTGTTTTCTGACGAGGTAGCATCGAAAACCTAAGCACAACAGTGTGGGATTTTACCACGAACTAAGCCTCCTACCGTTAAAATACCTACTTTTTTGGCGTTCGCGTCTCCGACTTGCCTGCTCCCTGTGCCGGAGGCGCTGTATCATTGCTGTAGCCATGTGCTGCACTTTCTCCCACGTATCGTAACTAATCAGTGTCAGTGGCACTAGATTCTCAGGCGTGCCGCTACAGACGAGGCTATCCTCCTGTTTAGCTATTAGACTTCTGAAGCGGAGACACACACAAGCTTCCGCACCTTTTTCAACTGCTGGAGTGCACTGTTCGCAGTCTGGAGTCCCTTCGTGCCTGAAGCGGTAAAGGTACGCCTTAAAGCAGCCATGGATACTGAAGTTTCGTATGAGGAAATATTCTACTTCTCCGTGCGTTTTCTGGACGCAAGTTTTAACTGTGGTATTACTTACTCCTTCATAGGTTTTCTGCCTATCAACTGATCGCTTTAAACCTGTTCGTGCTTCATCGTTCTCACTTCATACATCTGCTGTGCTATCAGATGGAGCGGGCAAAGGCCAGCATTGATGAGCTCCGCATCTTTGAAGACTATTCTGAAGGCAGAACAGACTCTAAGATCACACAAATCCAGCCAGAACCTTTCTTTCCTGCTGCCTTGCCTGTCCGATGTGTCAGCTAGGCACTTGCATCGTTCGGTTGGGGAGGCTGCGAGGATCGAATTTTTCTGCGATGACCATTTTTTTTCGGTTTTTACTCAATTGAAGTGATTTCCTTAATTATATTTCTCGTTCCTTCGCATCTCATTCACTTCATGAGAGAATCTAGAGGATAAAATTGTTGCGAGTGCTTGCAAAAAAACTTTAGTAGTGTGAAAAATAGTGAATATTACATTGTTATGTAAGTGGATGGAAAGAATTCTCACGCAAATGGTGTGAAATATTGATTTTTTATATATATGAATAAGTTCGTGCGGTTTTTTTTCGAAATTTGAAACTTTATTGACGTAAAATGGTTACAAATTTAATATTCAAAGTATTGTCCATCGCTTACTACTACTTTTTCCCATCTTTCTGGCAATTCACGGATTCCCTTTGTGAAAAATTCGGTCGGTTTTGCCGCAATCCACGAATCGATCCATTTTTTGACTTCATCGTAATTACGGAAGTGCTGGTCAGCCAGGCCATGTTGCATCGATCGGAAGAGATAGTAATCGGATGGCGCAAGGTCTGGACTATACGGCGGGTGGGGTAGGACATCCCATTTGAGCGTTTCTAAGTATGTTTTGACCACTTGTGCAACATGTGGCCGAGCATTGTCATGTTGCAAAATAACTTTGTCGTGTCTATCGGCGTATTGCGGCCGTTTTTCTCGCAGTGCTCGGCTCAAACGCATCAATTGTCGTCGGTAGACATCCCCCGTAATCGTTTCATTCGGTTTCAGTAGCTCATAATACACAACACCCAGCTGGTCCCACCAGATACACAGCATAACCTTCAGGCCATGAATATTCTGCGCCGACGTCGATGTTGAAGCATGGCCAGGGTATCCATACGTTGCCCGACGTTTTGGATTGTCGTAATGGACACACTTTTCATCGCCAGTCACAATTCGATGCAAAAAACCCTTTCTTTTGTGCCGTTGAAGCAGTTGTTCGCATGCCATAAAACGGCGTTCAACGTCTCTTGGCTTCAATTCATACGGCACCCAATGGCCTACCTTTCGGATCATTCCCATGGCTTTTAAACGTTTGGAAATGGTTGATTGATCAACTCCCAAAGTTTTTGCAACCTCTTCTTGCGTTTGAGCCGGATCTTGATCGAGCAATTCCTCCAATTCGGTATCCATGAACTTTGGCGGCGCACCCTCGCGTTCTTCGTCTTCCAAGCCAAAATCACCACTTTTAAAGCGTGCAAACCACTTCTGGCACGTTCGCTCAGCTAGAGCATGCTCACCATAAACTTCCACCAAGATACGATGACTTTCGGCTGCTTTTTTCTTCATATTAAAAAATTCCCCGCAAAAACACATTATTTGGCACGAAATTCGACATTTTCAAGTGTGGTAAAAATATTGTTGTTTACGCTTCAAATAAAAAACTTATACTGACGTTTGTGCCTTACGACAGTAGCTCTCCAATGAATGTTTGGAAATGTGGATCGATGGAATAATAATCAAGTTACGCCATCTGTTGTAAAACCGCACGAACTTATTCATAGTCCTATTAATATTTTAAGGTTTCTAAGTGTCTAACCCCACTGACATGGGATGCGACGTTACATTTTTTTGTTTTTTAGTTTTTTTAGTGGCGGTGATGTTGAGCTGTTTAATGCCTTCGCACTTACAGCGACCGTCGTCTGCTGCGTCGAGTGCTGTGCCGCATTAAAACAATTTCTCCTCCTCTTCTTCTGGATGTTTCCTCTGCTCCGGAACTATGGTAGCATTTCATTGAAGACAGAGAAGATCCAAGAAGGGGTGGCGATAAAGACTCCTTCTTTTACTCTTGCTGCGTCCAAAGTCGGCAGTTTTGAAGCCAGCATCATGCCATCGGCTTATCTTATAATTAGAAAGCTAGGATAGGATTAGCATGTCGGTTAAGCATCTTTGTGCATGTAAAGTTTTTTGCAGCGCAGGACTCGCTCTATATATGTGACAATAAGTTGCAAATTTTTAGTGCTTTCTGCCACTTTTTCGATGATGTTGTTTGCTCTTAAGGGACCTAGATTGCGATCTAATTTCCATCTCTCACCTTTGAAGAATATGTGACCTGCATCGTCAATAGGTGCATCTCTGTAGATGAGTTCATTGTCTCCGTATTCTCTATTTTGTTGCGAGGTTACATATAAATTGAATGAATTTCCTGCAGATATCAATTAATTGGTGCCTTTATTTGATAGAATTGGACATAGTGTTTTTCAAACAAATATTTTCTTCAGTATCTACTGATAAATAATCCTCTAATATTCGCGATGTATGTATGTATGGCTCTTGAATTTTTTATTACAAACAAAAAAATAAATAACAAAAATTAACTAATTTGCAGAAATCATTGACTCTTTTACAACTGGTATAATTCGGGTCAACACTAAACTAGTATAATTTCCTCTATTAAATACCACTACCTGAACTAAAATGCTTCCATACTAGTAGTTTGGCTGCTCCCTGCAGGGGAACTCGGCATACGTACCTATGTCCGCTCTCATCTGCATGTGGTGAGTGAATGGTTATTGATGGGGTTAGTGACTTTACACCAGGTAATTTCTCATTTCATTCAAAATCTGTGCAAGTGTGTGCATATGAATGTGTAAGACACTATGTGTTCCTATTCTATTCTGTGTTTCTGAGCAAATTATGCCTTTGGATATGCCGTTGATTCGATTTGCAAAGGCTGTAGGCGAGTATTAGCCGCTGGGCAGTACACAGGTGGACATTTATATTTACTATAAGTTGATAAGTGTATTCTTAAACAGTTTGTGGTCATATAAATATTGAAAGTGTGTTGGTTTTGCTTATTTTGAAATATGTTAGAGCAAAAGATATTAGGGTGGCACAAATTATTTGTAGGGAAAATTCTATGTAAATTCCTTTTAAAGATGGGTTTGCCAATAGACAGATAAAGGAAAAGAATGAAAAAGTTTTATTTTTTTTACGGACCCATATATAAGAACTAGTTGCAAAGTATAGAAAACAGTTGAAAAGCGGACAAATTATTATACGACGAGAAAGATGAGTATATTGACTACACGAAAATATTTTTTGCTTTTTCAAAAAGTACTTACGTTTCCCTCTGTTATCTTTTTTTGAAAATGAATCACTCGCACTTCAATGATGATGAATTATTATTTTTCTGTGGTAAAAGTTTTAAACTTAAAAATATGTCGCTATTGTTATAGTATGAACTTTATTTTTATAAAAAAACAATGTTTTAAAATTTATAAAAAAAAAATATGTTAATAGTCGCAACGGTGATGGTAAATCTGTACTTAAATTCTACGCCAAAGAAGTTTTATTTATTAACTTTTTAATATCAGTGATTCTTTTATATAATCCCATTTCATCTGTACTACAACAAAAACCATATACAACAAAGTTTAAAACTTTGTGAAAAATTTGCAAGAATTCGGCTAGTTTTCATCAAAATTTCAAACTTTTACCAAAAAATAAAATAAATAATTGGCGCATACACTTCTGTTAGGTGTTTGGCCTAGCTCCTCCTCCTATTTGTGGTGTGCGTCTTGGTGTTGTTTCACAAATGGAGGGACCTACAGTTTCAAGCCGACTCCGAACGGCAGATATTTTTATGAGGAGCTTTTTGATGGCAGAAATACACTCGGAGGTTTGTCATTGCCTGCCGAGGGGCGACCGCTATTAGAAAAATAGAAAAACTTTTACTAAAAGTTTCTGAAAAATTGTCTAGTATGCAATTTTATAGTTCATTGAATTTTGGTGTAGTAAAAGGCAAGTTTCAAATACCTTCTGCTCAAATATGAACGAGACGTTATCAATAAAACGGGCCGCGGATGACATATGGCAAAAATAAATTTTTTGTTTTTTGGTAGGACTGTTATAAGCTTGTTATTCCAACAAAATTTCGGCTTCAGACGCCTTAAAAATGTTGCAGACAACCTATGGGGACTCTGCTCTATCGCGTGCACGTGTTTTCCAGTGGTACAAATCGTTCAAAGAGGGCCGTACATCGGTTGAAAACTTGCCTCATGAACGTCGTCCAGCAACATCAGTAAACGACGAAAACATCGGAAAAGTAAAGGAAATTGTGCTTGAAAATCGCACAAATCGCAAAATCGGTTAACGCTGAATATTATTTAGACGTTTTAAAGCGTTTGCGCGAGAACATTCGTCTTAAAAGGAAGGAATTGTGGGACAACACGTCATGGTTCTTGCATCACGATAATGCACCTGCTCACACATCACGTCTTGTTCGCGACTATTTGAACAAAAATAATGTTAATATCGTTCCGCAAGCACCGTATTCGCCTGATATGGCTCCATGTCACTTTTTCCTGTTTCCCAAGCTCAAGTTGCCGCTCCGTGGAAAACATTTTGAGCAACTGAAGTCATAAAAGAGAATTCGAAGAACACACTCGAGCTTGACTTGTTTACAGTAGCACAGAAAACAAACTATGTGACATATCACACTGAAATTTGCCATGTAAGCTTATAACAGTCCTGCCAAAAAATAAAAAATTTATTTTTGCCATATGTCATCCGCGGACCGTTTTATTGATACCGTCTCGTTCATATTTGAGTAGAAGGTAGGTCTAAAAATCACACTGTTTTTTGATATGTTTTTCGCTTCCGGTCTCGTGCATTTTCTCCATTTAGTTTTTTTTTGTTTTTTCAAATAGAAGAAAACGCTCAACACCGTCAGCAGAAAAAATTGCCAAAAATTAAAGCGCGTTTTAAACCAGTTGGAAATTGTACCGAAACTCACGGATCTACCGAACTCCATATCCGAAAGTTTTTAAAAATTCGGAGTAAAAAGATCGTGATTTGGTTGAAAATTCGGTATATCTATTTTTTTATGTTGAATAAATTTTGAGACATTAAATTACTTTTGTTCTTGTACGAGCTTTATTTTTACGAAAGTCAAAAAATTTTAAAATAAATTTAAAAACTATATAAAAATTACAAAAAAAAAAAAAAATAAAAATAAATAAATAGACAAAAAGCTGAGTTCACCGAAATTTAATTTATGTTTTTTAATTAATTTAAAATGTTTAATTAATTTTTATGCTGAATAAATTTTGAGACTTTAAAAAATATTACTTTTGTTGTAGTAAGAGCTTTATTTTTATGAAGGTAAAAAATTGTTTACAAAAAAAAAAAAAAATAAATAAGTAGATAAAAGGCTGAGTCCTCGGAAATTTAAATTTCATGAATAATTTTGAATTGAATTTGATACATTTTTTTAAGCTAAATAAATTTTGAGTCTCTAAAATATATAACTTTTGTTGTAGTAGAAGCTTTATTTTTATAAAAAAAATATAAAAAAAAATTTAAAAAGATTAAAAAACAAAAATGAGCTATTAAATATAAAAATAAATAAAAAGCTGACAAAGAAATATTAATATAATCGTCACGCACAGTAAGAAACTTAAATTTAATGAATAATTGTAATGTTGCGTAAAGTTAGAGACTTTGAAATATGTTCCTTTTTTGTGTAATATGAATGATATTTTCATAAAAAATTTACAAAAGAAAAAAAATGGCATGAGAAATATTCCGAATATTGTAAAAAATTCACTTCACAAAAACTTTTTTGACTCACTGTTTATTCAATATATTTTAATACCAAGTGGCGCAAAATTAATCACCCAAATTTGTTTTTGAAGCGAGGGAAATCTTTACTTTCAACTTTATGCGCTCCATTTGTTGTTTTTTATTGTTTACTGCAGCTGCCTAGTTCACAGCTGTAAAATATGATTTATGCACAGCACCATTTGAAAAAATTATAAATCTTTCAATAGAATGATTATTTTTGCGCCACCTTGTATATAAACCAAACTATACTGCTTTATATTTGAAAGCTCACATACACTCTTAACTCCTAATTCAAAGTATAACTAACACAACAATGTCTATTTAGATTCCCTCATCTCCCATACACACACAGTGTCGGATAATTTTTCTCTAATTTCTCTCAGCACTCACTCACTTAGTAGTCAAATTACACCTCACCATTTCCTCTGTGGCATGACAAAGTCAATCAAACGGTCATATGCTGACAACCTCTTGTCCGATAACGTAATGCATTTTACATAAACTGATATATGACTTGGCAATAATGAAAGCAGTGACAACCGACATCATCACTAGCAGGAGCAGAGGAATAACAACAACCACACACACTTACATATCTCGACAGTGTTAAATTTTAATCAAATTACTGCAGGCCACTGAGTACACAAATAGCTGGAGGTGAAACATATTGAAATATTGCAAAATTATTTGTGTATGTGCTGATAGGTGGCAACACTCGATGATGAACTCGAGTAGTTTCTGAAGAATTTTTAATTTATTGGCAATTGAAATGCACAAAATGTTGTAAGAAATATTAATGAATTGAGGGAAATAACTAAACACTTTTGAATTTGTATGGGAGCAAATGCCTTCTACTATTGAATGCATTGACTGAATGTGAATGCATTGACTGCTGCTGCAAAATATGTAATATAAGCAACGTTCTGGTGCAGCAGTTAGTGCATGCACCCCAATGCCATAAATGGTCAGATATGTGGGGTATAAATTTTTAATGGCTGCGTTTACCTGGCATTGAGCAAAGTCGCTTGGGTGCTACAGCTTATAATTGACACAATCGAGGGAAAATTTCCCCTTAATTCGCTGGCACTTAAAAAGAAAATCAACTAAGAAAATAGCTAATTATCGCTACATGCGTAACTTTTCAAGTATGGAATAATCAAAAAGTAAAAAAAAAAAAATTAAAAAAAAAAAACAACATATACCATCACGAATCGAAAGCCAGCATATTAAACTCCAATAATGACCTGCGATTAAGACGATAAATCCACAATTGCGCTATTACTGCAAGTTGGGTGTAGGGGAGCTAAAGAGAGTCAAAGTGTTAGTGTGCAACGATTAAGGCAATGAGTTGTAATTTAGTTAGGGTGAATACTCGCATAGCAGGTAATCATATTTGATCACTTAAGTTTCATACATTTCAGTTGATAACTTAAATTTTGGATTTTGATAAATTTAAGGGATGTTTTTCAGCAGTCAGCCATTCTTAAATAGTCGACCGTTTTTTCATAGGAGGACTGTAATGAATTCCCTTTCTCATTTTTGTTTTAAAATTTCAGCCCTCCTGAATATGTAAAAATCATGAAAATCGGTTGGAAAACACTAAAACTGGCAAATCTGCTCGGAAAAAGTGCTGTAACTCCCTCAATTTTGCTCTGATTGGCCTCAAACTTTGACATATTACCTTCCAGTAAAAGTGCTATAACTCGCTCAGCTTTACTCTGATAGGCTTGAAATTTCGACACGTAATTGTAGAAGCATCCGCCTTTCTAAATATGCAAAAATCATGAAAATCGGTTGTCAAACTCCAAAACTGTCAAATCCCCTTGGATAAAATGCTGTAACTCAGTCAATTTCGTTCTGATTGACCAATATTCGACGGACTCATCTGGCAACCCTGTATCTTTTGACAGAGACGTCAGATCGCTTAATGACATACCGCATTGGAAGCGTCAGTCCAAGCAAATTTTTACCATGGAACAGTACACGCCACACGAGCACTCCCAAATTGTTGAAATTTACATTCAACAAAAGAAGTCAATTGTGAAAGCTCAGCGAGCGTATAAAAAATTAAATAATGTGAAAAGTGCGCCTTCTAAGAACACCATTAAATGTTTGTACGAAAGGTTTTCGACTGGTGATGCTCTTTCTAATTCAAAGAGGCCAAATCAAAACCGACCAAGGCGTCGCCAAGGACATACCAAAATCGCCATTCTCAGCAGTTGGACATTGCTCGGCCCACTTAACAACGAATTATCCGCATTGATTTACATTTATTCCCGTATAAGATTCAATTGACGCAAAGATTGTTGCCTGCGGACAAGCCTCGTCGATTGGAATGGGCCCAAAGAGTCATCGAAACCCGTCGGCTACGTCGAATATGGGCAACCCTGTATATGTCTATAGTAGGCATTTATGTACGCTTACAAGCTGAGCCACACTACCGTCGTCTGAAAAGCTTGCAACGCCACCTAAACTTCCCGGCATACATACAATTTTTATATTAAGGCGCGTGCGATGCGAAACAAAAAGTGTGATGTAGTCTAGTAAAATTTTATTATATTGTAACTATTTTACTCGTAGCTGCATCTACCTAATGAAATAAGCACAGCCAGCCACCTTGCAAAACAATAATTATAGGACGCCGAAAATGGTTGGGTGAGCAAAGTTTTCCAATTACATTCAGCTTAATGGGAAGTTTGGAGAAGAAGGAGTAAGTGGATGCGCATGCGATATCGCCTTCATTAAAAAATGTTTATCTTATAAATATGTATGCAGGTATGTGTGCATCCCGTTACATTCTGCATACTAATAAATTCATTTCTAAATACTGAACTAATACCGCAATTCCAGTGCTGCTTTACACTGAAATCTAAGCAAAGGGAAATACACAGCAAACAGTTTTGAAATTTACCTCCAGTTACAAAAAAGCTGAGATTAAAGCTTATAAATGAAAAGAGTTTATAAATTCAGGTTGCAGTGGCCTGCCAAGCAACCAGTGAAAATTCTTAAGTCTCCTCTGCTGAGTGAGAGTAGTTAAACAGAAATTCCTTTGTTCGGCGTTAGGATTTGTATCGCTTGTCGCTGACCGCTAGAGTTTCGCCAGTGTTCAACGAATTTCTTCGCCTCCTACCTCGAGATAAGTTCATTAATGCGGCCTTTGTTAGTCCACATAAAGGCTCAGGATCAATTAGAGGCATGTTTGCCCCTTCTTTAGCTAGACTGGCCGCTATTTAATTTCCCGCATGTCCCTCGTGTCCAGGAACCCAACTTAATAATTCAGTGTTGAAGTTCCCTAACATATTGAGAAGGTCCTGGCAATCAGCTACCATTTTTGAGTTGCTTATAGTTGATAGAAGGGTCTTGAAAGTACGCAAATGTTGGTTCCTCTCATTGTTTCATCGATTCTACCATCTTCCAATATAGCTAAAGTAATAATATCTGTTGATTTTCTGCTAGATGTCTTATCCAACGACAACAACCAAGTTGTGGTCCCATGCGATGAGTTGGCTCTCTAGCGACAACCAAAATCATACTTTTATTATGGGCCAAGAACGACATTGGAAGGGCCAAGAACGACATTCCTAACGGGCCAAACTCTTAACTCTGACCTTTATTATCAAGAAGAATCAGTTAAAAGGTAGAGGAGTAATGATGGAATATGACGTCAGCACGCTCACGCCTTAGCAGCTCTCCGAGATTTAGGATGGGAGATTCTTTTTATTCGGCGTTAGTACAGACTTGCCACCAAATGATTATTACCTTTTCAGGCACTTGCTATTTTTGAATATTTGCATATTTGAAAGTAGGTGAAATGGTTGAAGTGCCAGACTGGCGCTATCCAAGTAGCACTAAAGCGCCGTTTTGATATCATTATGAGACCTTCGATGGGCAGATATCTACCGCCAGCGAGAGCTGTTGACATATTGTAGAAGATTGATGGGATTTAAGTTGGCGCACTGTCCCATTCTGCCGAAGAAAGGAGCACCCAGTGACCTTAATCGTCTAGCTGGCAAACCCGTACACTTACACAGAAAATGCTAAATAGTCTCCTCTTCTGAAAGGTCTCCACAGCTTCTGCAATGGGGATTAAATGGTAAACTCAGCTTTTCTGCGTAATTGCCGATCGTTTATTGACCATTAAGAACAGCTTCAAGTTCGGAAATTGAATGGCGTGAAGTTCCCTGGACTATCGACGTCTGGCGTCTATTATACTGGGGCCATAGGATCATCGAAATAGAACACGAGGGAAAGAAGGTCGATTCGATCTGTGGTTTCCTGAGATGTAAGTTGTGCAACGCCGCTTTAATGACAGTCAGGGCGATGCCTGTCGCCGAATGGTAGAGCTCTACCGTGACTGAATGCCCCTGCCCTGGCAAGCTGATAGCAATTTTATTTTCCTTTATGTTCGTATTTTTGGAGAATTGTTGCCTGCACACCCAAGATATTTGTTCTCTTCCTTACAGGAGTTGACTAGTTTGGATTTGCACCATAGCGTCGTCAGGGCCTTGATCGCAGCTTGACTGTCGGAAAAACTGTGGATATCTCTCTCACTCCCGCGTTTCCTAAGCATTCTGCATATTTGCAGGATCGCAAAGACTTTTGTCTGAAAAAAAACTAGCAGTATTCGGCGGTTTTGAGGAAATAGATAAATTGGCTGATTTAGAGAAAATCGCTACTCCGACTTCCGATTCCATCTCGGAGCCGTCAGTGAAGGCAAAAGTAACAGCCTCGGTATAGATTTTGCCCTCGCGCCTACTTGGAAAGATTACCCTGGCACGACCCACAAGCCCTAGTTTGCAAATAGAACGATCTGTACAAAGTTTAGAGAAATACGGCGTTGACTGCCCAAAAATGCAACCATGTCCTTTGAAAGATTGCCGCCAGAGGCTAACCTCCGTCGACCTGATTGCACTTTGAGGAGCGATGGAAATAACGTGAAAGTCGGTGGGAAGTAAGTGCAAAACACACGACATTCAGGCCAACATTGGGGCAAGTTTTACATGCCCCGGTGATGCCAATGTATGCAGACCTTTGCACCCTCCTGAGTTTAGTGATATTATAGCCCTTACGAAGAGTGTCCATCAAACCAGGCATCCGTACATTAAAATTGGCACAACTACTTTGTTGCACATCCAGATAACGACCTGTGGCATGAGTTCCCATTTTTTGCCGAACATAGATTTGCTGTATTAGAAAGCTATGCTGGCCTTCTTTACTCTACTTGCAGCGATTGCGGGCAACCAATGACTTTTCCAAGATCTCAACTGTGACTGAGGGGAAAGGTCGCGATACCATTAGGTCCAAGTCATGGGCGTACCCCCACCCTTATTTAACTTAATTAGAACCTCGTCCATAGCAACTAGTCAAAGAAGAAGTGAAGGAATACCTTGTGGGGACCTCCTGTGCACGAATCTAGTGGTTTTAGTCTCTCCTGCCACCGCATTAACTTCCCTACAGTTTAGCAGGCAGGACGAGATCGAGAGACAGATAGATCTTTCGACCTCTAGTCTATCTAACGTAGTGACAATTGACTCCGCCCTAACGTTATTATAAGCACCCTTTGCGCATATCTATAAAGGCCGTCAAAGTGAATTGTTTGCCCTCCAGAGATATTTTTACAGTCCCCACCCACTTCATGGAAGGCTGTTTCCAAGAATTTCCCCCCGCCTTTAATTGTGTAGAAATAAATCAGCACCTGAAATTATATCTTGTTCGCATTACACAGCACATGGCTGGGGCACATGTACCGAATGCCCAAATGGAGAGCTGCCAATATAGCGTTCCATAGACAACCAATTGGACGGAGATGTCGAGGGAGACCAAACAAACGCTGGGTAGATGAGGTCACAGCCGACCTGCAGAAAATGGGTATCACAAACTGGAAAGGAGTAGTAGAGAATCGATCGGAGTGGAGAACCGTAGTTGTGGAAGCAATGGTCTGCACAAGACTGTAATGCTAATGATGATGATGCATTACACAGCACGGAAGCACAATTGAAGTGATTCATTTTTGAAAACTTTTAAACCAACTATTATTGAGTATATTTTGAGTTTTTGCGATAAAATAAAAAATATTTTTTTAATAATTTTTCGACTTGGGTATTTTCAAACTTCCTGATATTTAGACCATTTAAACTTAGCACAAAATATTGCACTTGTTTTATTCCATATCTAATAGAGCCTGTCTACCGATTTTCAAAACAAATAAAAAAAAGTTTTTCATAATTTTTAGACCATTTTTACTCATATCTAGCAAAAGGTTGTAAGTAGTCTTGTTTAATTCTTTATTTTTTTTATTTTGTATATTTTGAGATTTTGATATAAAATGAAAAATGGCGTTTAAGCGAGTATTTCGATGTTGTCAGAACTCAGGTTTTTTTTTTATATGCAAATTATATTGTATGCACCAGCTCATATTTCTTTGAAAATTGTGATCAAAATTTCAGGTCCCATTTAAAATTTCAAAATGCAAATTAAGACTGAATTTAATAAAATTTATTTAAACTAAATTAGTTAATTAAAATTCATTTACACTAAGTAATTCCAGTTATTACTCAAACCACATAACTGGACGTTTCAATATAAATTCCTTTGCATCAAATTGAAAACTTTGCTAAACAAAGACGCCGCCGCTAGAAGGCTGCTTGCTTGCTACTCCTTTGCTAAACGCTACTGCTGTACTGTGGCTAATCTTTTGCTTTTCATGAAATAAACTTTTTCAATTAATATTACCACAATTACTGTGGTAAATCAATTTACTTTATTTTGTCTATAAATAAAATACCTTGCAGTTTGTGTAGACAGGCTGCACACCGCGCCAAATGCTCCTCTACCTTTTTATGCTTTTTAGTAAATTTAGTTGGAATTCGGCTAATGCCATCATGGTTACGTGCTCACAGCGAGGACGACGCCACCTTTAGCAGCATAAGCCAACAACACTGCCGTGGTCAACATTTCAGCCTTTTGCTTTTGTTTGCCTTATTGGTGAGTGCACTTCAGTACGCATGGGAGAGATGTTAAAGAGGACAGAGAGGCCGTCAAATTTCAACGTGGCTATGGAGTTGCATAAACATACATACATACACACATACCGAATTAATATATTATATTAAACATGAATAGCGGCATTAACAAAATTCTCTCAGCTATAAATACACACGTATGCTCGCATGTTAGTGTGAGTGCATGAGTGCTGGTAATACGGCTGTGAAAAATATTGCCATAGCAATTTGACAAATTGTTATACTTATCCGGGATTTGTGGTCTACATTTAGGGTTGAGCTAAATTGATGTATTGAATATCGACAGAGGAATGAGTAGCCGCCCGATTGATCGGTATTGGCTTTCAGTCGAACAAAGAGTGCGAGGCGGCTGTGAGTATTAGCAGGAAGAGTGGCATTTAATTACCTGAAGTTTAGTACGGTTCGATGGCCAATACTCGAGGTGTAGAGCTACGAGTTAGGGAATTGGTATGAGCAGGTCATGCGTTCTAATGGAAAAGCAATAATTTAAGTGATTGAGCGCTGGGTGAGGTATAATCATCGGTCATTTAACCGTTACTTCGGTGGGAGCGACCTTCGAGTTAATAAAAAAAAAAACTAACTTTAGTGAGTGTGAGTAATTTTATTGTAGTGAATTGTGTAATCTTGATGATTAGAGGAATTTGAAGGTATATTTGAGGTGGTGAAACGATAAAAGTTGTTGCTTAAAGTTTGTAAGTTCCAACAGTTGAGTCAATCGATTAAAGATTTAAACATTTATTTATGTGCATAGAAACTTATATAAAGGGTGGTTAAGTTTCAAGGGCCGGTGTTGATTTTAAATAAAATGCATTTTTTTAGGAAATTATTGTAATTTCTCTTTATTATAATAATATTGGTATAGTTGAATTGCGTATGGAACAAAATATTGGCCAAATGGCCGCCGCGGCCTCGGCGGCACACCTCCAAAGACCCCCAAATGCAAATAGTTCCTTATCTAAAGGGTGGTTAAGTTTCAAGGGCCGGTATTGATTTTAAATAAAATAGAATGCTTTTAAGAAATTGTTATTATTTCTCTTTATTATGATAATATTGGTATGGCTCAATTACGTATTGAATAAAATATTGGCTAAATGGCCGCCGCGGCTTCGGCGGCACACCTTCATCCGATGGTCCGAATTTTCGATGACGCTGAGGCATAATTGAAGTTCTATGCCGTTAATGTGCTGAATTATCTAATCTTTCAGTTCTTGAACGGTGTCATTGACGTTTAGGTGTGGTTCACATTCAACATCGGCCCTTGAAATTTAACCACCCTTTATAAAACTAAATTCCTTGCGCATGCACTTGAAAGGATTATTTCATTTCGCGGGTTTTTAGGCGGCCATCGTAGCCGATTGCTTTGGTGCGTGACTACCAGTCGCGAGTGCGTAGGTGCATGAAACACCGAAAGTATAAAAAAAGTTTTTTCCAACAGGGATCTTCCCTCGGCAGGCAATGTCAAACCTCTGAGAGTATTTCTGCGTACGAACTGTCGGGTCTCCAAAGCGCTCTGGCCAAAACTGAATCTTAAAAGGACAAAATGTGTGCTTGGATTCAACAGATCAACGACCAGCGTCCTCACAGGTGTTATAACAGGTCACTACACTATTGGCCAGTAGAATGAGTATACCTGTAAAATGACTTCTGCAGGAGTTGTGGAGATGAAGATGAAATTGAGTGGGTACAACACCTCCTCTTTGAACGTCCTGTTCTTCAAAGAAGCCGTGTCGAATTTCTGGCGATTATTTCCTCGAAGACCTGGGAAATTTGCAACACGTCGTTCTTCTCCACATGAATTTCCCGACGCAGAGGAGACCTTCCTCTTCTTCTGCTACCAGCAGCTGGTACCGCATCGAATCCTTTCAGAGCCGGAGCTTCCAATCGGAAGACATAACCCATGGTTTTTCGCTGGATCTATATTCGCTGCACTATACCTATGTGGTCGTAAGCCTCATTGTTCCACCGTCTGTGACACTCGCCGTTTGGCATTCCTCAAGTGGCACCAAAGCGCCGATTTGATACCATTATGAGATCTCCAACAAGCAAATAATGAAAAAGATTGATGGTATTAGGTTGGCGCCTCAGGCTGTTATAGAAATGAGCATCCAGTGACCTTTAATTGAAATTAAAATTTGAATAGGGAGAGCCAAGAAGCACCAAGAGATTTGATGGCTACTAAAACACTTAGCCTAAAAAACATATAGTCAAGGAGGGAAGGAGAAAAGTATCAGAGAAAGAGATAGGAAAGAAAAGGAAAAGAGACAGAGATACTTAGAAAACAGTTAGTTCTGTGAGAATTTTCCAGATTCTTTGGCAAATCTATAAATATCCTCCAGTTTTAGAGAACGAATATTACTCATTCTCTCCCTATCGGAACCCAAAACTCGTAGCCTTGTTCTAACAAATGCAGGATACTCACAGAGAGAGTGCTCAGTGGTCTCCGCCTCCTCCAAGTAAAACAGGCACATTGGGTTCTCAATGATTCCAATGGTGATCATATGCTGACCCTATGGGTTGTGTCCTGTAATAATACCGACCCTCAACCGAACGTCTTTCTTTCCAAGTTGGAGTAGAAAGTTTGACAGTTTTCTGTTCGGACTTGTCACAAAACACTTTGCAGTTCTGCAGCATTCTAGACCGGACCATCGCTCTTTATGTAAATTGCAGTGACCTTAATCGTCGAGATGCCAAACCCGGAAATTAAGAGAGAAAGTTCTACCTCCTCCTCTGAAAGGACACCTCAGCTTCTGCAATGGGGGTTAAATGGTAAACTCAGCTTTTCCGCGTTTGTTCCAATCGTTCAATGGCCAACAAACATAGTTACGAGTGTGGAAAATGAATGGTGTGGATTCCCCCCAGGACTTTCTGAGTTCTGCGTCTATTGCACTGGGGCCATAGGGTTTTCGAAATATCACATAAAGAAATGCAACTCCATCTTTCCAGCGCATTTCTGTGAAATAAGTTGTGAAATTTTCCTTCAACAACAGTCCGAAGGAAGCCGATGCCTACGTAGGAGGTCTATGAGACCAATTTAGTTCCCTTTCTGGCAAGCTCATCAACAATTTCATTTCCCTTTATGTTCCTCTGATCTGGAACCCAGATCCTGGAATTCACGTAAACGTGCAAAGGTCCAGAAATCTTCCACATAATATTTCTCTCAAACATTCCAAGGGACGCCTCATCGGATGTTTTAATCGTGCAAGCTTCTGCGCCATACGTTAGGACGGGCATGATGAGAGCCTTATAAAGTGTTAGTTTTGTTCGTCGAGAGAGGACTTTACTACTCAATTGCCTACTTAGTCTAAAGTAGCACTTGTTGGCAAGAGAAACTCTCTCCGTTGGATTTGATGTCTAAGAAAACGAAGTCTCTTACATCTTAACTGGCAACAGTAATGTGTATGCCGAATCGGAAGTACACCGACTATTCGTTTGATGGCAAGAGGTATTACGTTTTGTCTTCGTTCATCAACGGATTAATTCGCTTTGCTTCTTTGTCCAGTTTTCTGACAATTCGACTTTATTAATCTGGTAGTAATAATAGTATGGCACAATTTTAGGTTTATTGTTTGGAAGTGGTAGCATTCATGTATTGTAGTAAATCCTTAAGAGAATCTAACTCTATCTTCTCCCTTTTCCTACAGCTGATTAATTCAATAACTACTTAAGTTCCCTTAGAAGATTAAGCACAAATCGAGTTTGATTTGCATTGTGAGCTCCGAAGACCTGTAATAAAATTGAGCGAACATTTTTTTGCCAGAAAACTTTTACCCACCAACTCGCACCTGGTGGGGTTTTTTGATCCTCCTAATAAATAACGTTCAAGAAAGATAGTCGAAAAACCAGTTTGAGGGTTAAAATGTTTCACATAAATTTTAAGCGAAAAATTTGACAAGCGGAAATCTTTTCTTTCGAAGTTTTTTGCTAATCACTTTCATATTTAGAAAATATTGTATTATATTTTGCTCGGATTCGTCTACCACCACCTGCCATTTTCATCCAAAGAGAGGCCTTGAAGGCCATCTGTAGGCGGAAACCCAGTAGGAAATGGTACGACTCCTGTACGACATTGGACAACAGGGTAAGCATGGACTTCTATCCAACGATCCTTGACTCTATGCCATCCACAGTCGTGCTTGACAAGAGACACAGTGTGATGCTGCCAGAGGCTCAACTGTTGTCAAACTTAGAAAATGAGCTTCGCAAACACTGTTTTCACATTTTGACGGATGGCTCCAGGACCGAGCATGGCTCCGGCTCTGCGGTCTACGTGGAATCCATTGGAGAATCTACGTGGGGTCTACGCATGCATCTGTGTTTCAACCGGAGGTGTATGCTGTTCTAGAAGCGATGAACTTTGTTGAGGAAAACAGATGGAGAAGCAGATCTATATGTGTCTGTAGCGACAGCCAAGCTGCGCTCATGACCTTAGACAGCTCCCCAACCACTTCAAGAGTAGTCGAGTCCTGTAAATCCAGGCTGAACGATGTTGATAGACATAATAGCCTTATGCTAACATGGGTCCCGGGACACGTGGGTATCGCGGGTAACGAGATCTCTGACTCTTTAGCCAGAATGGGCTCTGAGACCAATTTTTTGGGCCCGGAGCCCGTTCTGCCACCCCCTTTTGCAGCCATCAAAGCCACGGTTAGCAAACGGGTTACTGTAACCCACAAGCGAGCTTGGCAGATTGAGAAAGGTTACAGGTGAAAAAAAAAACTAATATTACCTGTCATGTCCGATTGACTGTCGCAATTTCTCCTGTTACCAAGCAGAGGGAATTATGGGAGGCTGGTTGGAATGATGACGAGCCACTTTTTTCGGGCAAAGCACATGGAAAAGGTGGGCATCTCAAACAGTGCACTTTGCCCAGCATGTGGAGAGGAGGATGAAACGGCGGATCACTTTCTGTGCACCTGCCCCGCCTTCGATCGCATCAGGCTTTAGGTCTGTGGCACTGATGTGTTAAGAAGCGACCACCTTGGCTTTTAGCACCACAAGATCTACTCAGATATCGGCGGAGGTCGAGTAGATTTAAAGAAAATTGGATTAGGATTTAACTGTGTCTGAGTGATGCACTTGTTAGTCTGTCCCGATAAAGAAAAAAAAGGAAATATTATTTTATTGAAAAATGTAAAAAACCAAACTCAATGTATTGAAAATAAGTCTATAAAATTGGTTTAAAGCTTTCTTTGCCTAAAGCTTCCCAAACTACACTGCTACGGCTAAATTCATACATCTCCATAAGTGTTCTTCTTATCTCCTTCAATTTTTCACACATCACTTAGGAGGTCTTCTAATTTAGTGGAAGTCAAAAAAAAAAAAAAACAAAAGTCGATGTTTTGACAATTAATCTATAAAGCTTTTGAATTTTTACTTTTTGTCTACTTCAGCAACTTTTCCACTTAATAATGATTATTTTCTTATTTTACTTTTCCCAACGTTCATTCTGTTTTATTTTTCATAAGACAGATTAAAAAAAAAAAAAATAAAAAAAATTCAAACCTTAAACAACCTAGACTAAGCGGCTTTGAAAACAGAAATTTCTAGAAAATTTTATAAACAAATGAATAAGTCGACAGAATATTATTATAAATATAATAGTAATCGTCCAACGCTTCTGGCTACAAATCAGTCGGTCGGAACCATATTTGCAATTACATTAAATTTATGATTATATGGCTATATATGTATTTATGTATGTATGTGTTTATAGCCATACATAATTCAGCTTAAATTTACGTATGCATGTGCATACATACCCAGCAGGAAATTTCTTTTGTCTAAAAATAGTTGAAGAAGGGTTCCTCTTGCCACTACATTAATTTGCGCTCAATATCAGAACAACGGCTTCTGCAACTACTTCCACTTTAATATGCAGGTGTATTCGTCGGTGGAGAGTTCCTCCATAAGTGTCGTTCAGCGATAATCCAAAGAAAAATTGTTTTGAATATCGCCAAAAGTTCCGAATTAAAATAATTACAATGTAAAGGGTTTTGTATTGGTTGTCAAAAAGACACAAAAAAACTAGTAACTTATTGAGTGTTTATGGGTTAGTTGTAAGAAGCACACAATGGGTAGTTAAAAGTTTAATTAACCCTAGTTGGAACTTCTTCGTCAAATTGGCGACTCGAATTTTTATGTTTTAAGTTGACCGATAAACCCTTTCATTTGCTTATTTGACGTATAAATTAAAAAATGTACACAAACACTAAAAAACTCAGCAATACAAAAAAGCAACAAAAAAAGCATTAAAGCACTGCACGACGAAATAAACGTCGTTGAATTGGCGAATATTGACCTCAGGTAGGTAGAAGTAACAGTCGGTATTTGAACAAACTCACTTAGAACATTGCCGATCCAATGCGTTTGCCTGCTACTCCTCGTTACACCATTTGGTTTTAAGTGCAAGCCCACTAAGGTCATCAGTATCAGTTAAGAACGATGAGCCAGAGTATCTAAATTTAGTGGCATCCCACGCAGTACAGTGACAGAGAAGCTATCTGACACGCTCTTCTTTCTCCTCATTCTTGCAGTTGCTGCAATAGCCGAAATGAGGTACGTTCAATCTCTGAGTACATCGACCTGGTAGAAGTGGCTTGTAATCAAAGCAACTTACATTAGCACCTTTTTCCTCGACCTTCCACTTTGGTCAAATTCTTTCCACCCATCTCGTTCGCGCTGAAGTGACAACGCTATTAGTACCTCGCAGTTTGTAGGTTGAGAGGAGTATAGTATACTTAAAAACTCCATACCAAGAGAGAGGCGGGTGGTAGTGCTCTCTCTTGTCTCTATATGTCTGCTTTACAATTCCCTGATATGTCATCATGAACTGGTACCCATATCAAATGGATGCAGATATATTCCGCCATCTCTTTAAGAGATGTCCAGCATTTGCAAGCAATGATGGAATTAGTGATAACCCCGCCAAGAGATTTAATCGGCCAAACACCTAACAGAAGTGTACGCGCCAATTATTTATTTATTTTTTTTATGTATTTGCCCTTGGTTGAAATCCTTAACTTTTTCTGCCTTTACTTTGCTATAAAATTTGCGGGTTCTGTCTCCTTTTTCATGGTATCGCTTTTCTTTCTTTGGTACATTTTCGTTGTTGCGTGCCTTTTTTCAATGTATGTTTCTTCAGCGACACCAGTTTTCTTCAGCAACCATTTCTTCCTCGCTTCATTTTTAGGTCAATCAACCTCTTGCATTCTTTATCGAGCCATTCTGAGTTTTTAATTTTAACTTCACATCCAAGTATAGAACCCGCTACGGCTGTGATTGAGTTCTTTAATAGTTGTTGATATATAATATAAATATCTTTCTTAATTTAGCTTTTAATTTCTATTCGGCCACTGGACGCTCTGTAGTGATAGTGAGCTAAATATTCCTGACCACTGCACAATATTTTCATTGAAGCTCAACTTATTTGCACTTTTTGTGCCTCACCTACGTTATCTTCATTAAAAAAATTAGCCTCTTCGTCAAACTTATTTTCTGACTGCACTACCACCTTGGCAATCTCTAATACTTGACTACTTTCTCGCCTTCTCATTTTTTAATTGCCTTTTGACAGTCCGCTGTCTACTCATTTTGCCATTAAGTATTTTATATTACCTTTCTCTTTTCCTAATTTCACAAAAAATTCTTACTTCTGCAAGATGATTTTTCTGCGAACGGCGCTGAGGCTGCCCAAAATCAATTGGCAAGAATTTCAATCGTAGAAAATTATTGTAGCCGAACTTGCATGCTGATGTACCTATGTCGTACTGATTTAAACAACAACTTGCAAACGCGAATTGTAGTTAGATTTGAAATTAAAAATAGTTTTATATGCACTTTGTCCCTCATCGCACTACAAAGCAACCAGTCCAAGTCTCCTCCTGTTGCATACCAACTCTCAACTAGTAACTTTTCTTGATGGGCACATTTACGTACTGCAGGGTAAGGCACAATATGACACACTCACGCACACCTACATACCTATTTATGCGATTTATTCAAATGCACGTATTTAAGCGAGCAATTGTGGAACCCTCTAATTTCACGCAATTCAAATGCTATGCAATTGTTGACAATTTCCAACAAGCAGCAACAGCATTTGCAACGTGTCATCACCACCGCCAATCGAAACACAACAACAACAACAACAGCTAAAATCATGGCTAGCAATATAACGATAGAGCCAACGAATTCGTGTACCACAATTTTACGATCCCTCTTGGGGAATCACGTAATTTTATTGCATTTAAATTATGTCTGTAATTTGAAATGCAATGAAATTCGTTTTATGCACCTGTATTTAGTATTTTTAGAATGGAATTAAAACGGAATGAATGCGTATTGCTGAAGAAGAAGAAGAATAAATGGAGTTAATAAAAACAAAATGAATTTAAAAACAAATAAGCTGGGGTGCACATACGTGCGTGCGTATGTTTGTTATGTGTGCTATGCTGACATTGTCAACCGGCAGGGTACTTTGAAATGTACCAATAGGAAATGGTATGGAAAAAAATTTTTGTTAATTAATCTCTTCATGGTAAAAAAATAATAATAAGTATTTCAATTAAAAATTTTAAACTTATTTTAGGCTTAAATTAAAATTAGAATTAAGATCGTTATACAATTATAGGGATAAAGAATAAGAGCAGAGGAAAATAACTAATAGCGGTGAAGGAGTACAAGGAGTACAGCCACATAATCAAAATCATATTTTTTCATGGTTTCGACAGTTTTCATAGCAATAAACACTTCTAATACGACCGTGCGCCCGCCGTAGCCGAATGGGTTGGTGCGTGATTACCATTCGGAATTAACAGAGAGATCGTTGGTTCGAATCTCGGTGAAACCAAAATTAATAAAAAAAACATTTTTCTAATAGCGGTCGCCCTCGGCAGACAATGACAAACCTCCGAGTGTATTTCTGCCATGAAAAAGCTGCTCATAAAAAATATCTGCCGTTCGGAGTCGGCTTGAACTGTGGGTCCATTAGGGAAACAACAACAAGACGCACGCCACAAATAGGAGGAGAAGTTCGGCCAAACCCCCAAAAAGGGTGTACGCACCAGTTATATATACATAAGTATATACATATATATAATAAAACCGTGCGAGAGTCAGTTTTACAAAAAATGAAAATTCTACCAAAACTAGTGAATATTATTAAATATTCATAATAATTCGTCGTTTTTGGTTTTACAAGATTTACAAGTTTTTCGTCAAGATTTTTTTTTTAAATGACCGTGAAATTTCAGGGATTTGGTTCATTAAAAAAGTCAGTGCAATACAGGATATTAATATAAGCATCATATATTAGAAAAAATCTGTGGAATTGAAAAAATAAATTAATTCTTTGGTGCGCAAAAACTAAAATGTTCGTTAGCTACTTTTATTAGTATTAGTAATTAAATTGAAGATATGTATGCATGTAGCATATATTTCATACATATATACAAGGTGGCACAAAATTAATCACCCCTTCGGAAGATTTATAATTGGTGCAGTATAGCAGGCAAGCAATGGAGCGCATAAAGGGTCAAAAAAAATATTTTCGTTACTAAAAAAATGTATTGAAACAAAAAAAAAGGATGATAAATTTTGCGCCACCTTGTGGGTATGCATTTTAATTACTCAAAATAAGTTTTTTATTTGGCAAAACAGTTATTCAAAAACAAAATTGGTTAATTTGCATTGCGCCACCTTGTGTGCATGCATAAAAGTTATTAAAACAAAAAAAAGGGTGGTTAATTTTGCGCCACCTTGCATGTATGCGTATTAACTACTCAACATTTGTTTTTTATTTGGTTCAAAAAATTTATTCAAAAACAAAATTGTAACACTAATTTTGCGCCACCTTGTATGTATGCATATTAATCACTCAACATTTTATTTATTTGATTCAAAAAATGTATTCAAAAACAAAATTGTATGGTTAATTTGGCGCCACCTTGTGTGTATGAATTTTATCACTCACAATCAGCTTTCTTATTTGGATCAAACAATTTATTATATATATTTGACGATTTATTTTGTTCCACCTTACATGCGTGTATTTTAATCACTCAAAAGAATTAGTTTTTATTTAGTAAAAGAGTTATGTATTAAAAAAAATTGGAAGATTAATTTTGCGCCACCTTGCATGCATTTCACTCAAAATCATTTTTATTTAATTGGCAAAAAAGTTATTCGAGAAAACAATTCGATGATAAATTTTGCGCCATCTTGTATGCATGCATTTTAGTTACACAAAATTATTTTGTTGTTGTTATATAAAAGTTATTCAAAGACAAAATTGGATGATGAATTTTGCGCCACCTTGTATATATGCATTTTAAATCACTCAAAATACTTTTTTTATTTAGTTCAGCAAATTCATTCAAAAACGAAATTGAATGATTAATTTGGTGCCACCTTGTATGCATGCATTTTAATCGGAGAGAAAAGTGAGTGAGAGCTCATTTCGTGCGCGCTTTAACAGAACTGTTGAAAATACAAATGTAAAAAATATGTTTTTTTTACTGCGATTCCTATGCAATCTGGCAAGAATATGTGGTTGCCAGATCAAGCTACTTTGCTACATTTACTGTAGAGCTTTTATGTCTTATTATCTCATTATCCCAGTATTAAATGAGTAAAATAAAAGTACAATTCATAAAAGTTATTTCAACATAAAATATGCACCCAAATGCCAAACCTAATATTGTCAAAATAAAGTCCACCCTTTCCCTTAATACTTCGCTATGGACCGAAACGGTCTATGCGTGACTACCTGGTTGACTGGTAGTTCAGCATTTTCCTTAATATTTTGACATTGGCATTACCATATCTGTGGACATGCCAACACTATAGCCATTATTTCCTTTGCCATTCCATTGCAAATACCATTTCCACTAATACCATTACAATTACAGTTAATATTATTATTATCATTACCATACTCGGTATTTCCACAGCCCCTCTCATTATCACCATTACCTCCTTATCACCCAATACCATTACCCTATTAGCATTATCACTATTACAATTCTCATTACCATCACAATCATTATTATAACGAACACTACTAGCACTACTCATTCCATTACCTTGCCATTATCCTTACTACTAACATAACTATTACCATACGTATTAGCACTACTATTACCATTAATATTCTAAGCACTATAACATACAGATTCGTTGCCCTTCCTATTACCATTACCATTGCTATTAGAATTACCATTACCAGTACCATCACTTTTAATACTTCCATTACCACTCCCATTATCATTACTTTTACCGTTGTGCACTATAACCGGTAACATTATCACCGTTGAAATTCTCATTACCAACACCAATACTAACGAATTCTATTATCTTTTATATTTACATTACCTTATTATTATTATTGACATTATTACTACTGACATTATGATTACCATAACTATTTAAATTACCACCAGTTAGGTAGCAGTATTATTATAATCACTACTAACATTACCATTACCTTAATTATTACTATTACCATTACCATTACTATTACCATTACCATTACCATTACTACTACCATTACCATTACCATTATCATTGCCATTACCATAGCTATTCTCAGCAAATTAATAACTATCCCTATTGCCATTCCTTCACCGATACGTATACCGATTTAGTATTATCAGCATTACGCCGTCGCCATGACTATTATCTAACACCATTTCTACTATCATTACAATTACTACTCCCTTATATCTACTGTTATCATTATAATCACCATTACCATTCTACCATTACCATATCTACTGTTATCATTATAATTACCATTACCATTATAATTCCCAATACCATTTAAACTACCATTACTATTATATCTACTGTTACCATTATTATTACCATTATCGTGAAAATTACCATCACCATTACAATCAGCAGTACCATTAAAATTACCATTACTATTAAAATTAAACTTACCATTGTAATTATCATAACTGTTATAATAACCATTACTATTGTAATTACCATAAACCATTACCATTACAATTATAATTATCATTCTCATAATTATCATTATATTTACCATTAGCCTTACCATTATAATTATGAATTATCATTCTCATTAATACCCCTATTACCACACCTATTACCATCATCATTACCGCTGCTTGCTCAATACCATTACCAGTATCTACACATAACTCAACTCCATAATACTTATATCATATATTATATTTGATTTCCTTACACCCCCATGCATACTTGGTAATTAGCGAACCCTGCTAAAAACCGCCACATTTCCCAGCGGGTACTTTTTTTAATTCTAAATTCGTATGTGCATACACACGTAATTTTTTAAATGACTGAGCGCAGTGCACATAAAAATTAGCCATAAAAGGATCTGTGCAAAAAAACACCAATTCAACCCCAACTCCGTTGCTTAAGGCACCGTTTGTCATTGCCAAAGCGGAATGGAAACTCCCCATATTTTTCGGTATTTTATTATGTGTGTGCATTTACCTTTCATTGAGGTAACGTCTGGGGCCGAATGTGAGATGATTAAACCCATTATTTTTACGCATCAATAAAAGGCAAAGAGAAATTCACAAACCGAAAAAATTTAAGTAATGTGGGGAAAAAACGTTAAAAATACAAATGTTTGTATGGACTTATGTCTGTATGTCTGTGCGTAAGTAGAATGGGATGTCACAAAGCAGCCAAGCATTTGGCAAAAGGCAATATAGAAGGGTTGAAGATGTGTGAAACGAAATGGAATACGGCTCACGCGCGCACACAAAGTGGCCATAAAGCGCATTATGAAAATAAATAGAAATTTATCATAGTATGGGTGTGTGTTTTTGTGTGTGTGAGTGCTGAAAATTAAAAGAAAAAACATTGCGCTGGTGAGGTAGACTTGCTTGAGTTATAGCCAATAAATTATAAATGGTAATTTTTATCGCGAAAAAACTTTTCTTTTCTTATTGCGAAACAGAATGCCAATTTGTCATTGGCGGCGGCTAACAATTCGTACGAAAAGCGTGCAGTGCTCTGCTTACGTTGCACCATCTCCTTCTCTTCTATGTATTTACGTTTATTTTTCAACTTTTTTTCACCTACTTTTTTGTTGCTTCCTTTCTTGCCGCCTCCTTGCGCTGACTAGTGCTTAAATATCAGGACAACTGATTTAGTAACATCGCACAGCACCGCAAAGTGGATCTTTAGTTGCCTACAAGCAGCGTACGCAGGACCGCACGCGCCGCTTGTCTAGTAAGTATATAATTAAAGCCACCTAATCTGCTTCTAAACTGTTTGCAGAAAAAGTTGGGCATTTATCTGAAGAAAAATCACGCATCGCATTCGCTCTCTCATTCGATGTATCATTTTACAATGCAAGATACCGTTACTTTCCACACTGCGAATTTCTCTTTCTTAGTGTTCCATTTTTTCAAATTTCTTCTAAGATTTTTTTTTCGTATATCATATACACGGTCTTATGACTTTCCTTCACAGTTGTCAAGACTTTTTGTGCTTTTCACATTTTTAATTTTTTTTTCAAATTTATTTTTCTTTTTTCGCTAATACTCTGGGGTATATTTTTGAGTCTCATGTGACAAATTGCTTAAGCACGTGCATGGCATTAGAATACACACTTCTCCTGTGCAGATTCTAGTGGCCCAACACACAAGCAGCTTTCGTAAAATCCACACACAAACACACTTTCGCATTTTAGTGCTTCCTTATCTCTCCCCAACTGCGCTGCAAACCCACACTGACTCTGTGCTTCTTTGTGTGTTGCTGAGTTTGCGTGTGCATTGACTTGATTTCGTAGTTTTCACAGCATCCATTTCAACTTTTGTTTCATACGTGCTTGCTGGGAATGATGGATTACGAATGTCATTACCCACATCCCTATTTATAGATGTTACCTTTGCAAAGGGGGCGGCGCAAGCTATGCGGGTGGCAGCAATGGCACATATTTTAGCCTTAAAAGCGCAAATCTCAAGTGATTGCGCATTTTTGGTATGCCTTTTCGCATTTGACTAAACTTAGTTCGTTTTTTTTTTCTAAGTAAATACTTGAAAGTTAAACCATGTTTGTAGGTATGAAAATTTCTGAAAGCCACACGTTGATATGTAGATTTCTATGTTTTCAAATCCCTCGCATTTTGGCGGGTATGTGACATTGTTCACAACAGTTTGAGCTTACTTTTAATGTAGGCAATTTTTAGGAGAATACACAACAATTTACGAAATATGCTTTTCTTAGCCCAAACTAATATCAAGTGCTTATTTATTAGATGGTAAGCATTTTTATGCATAAATCTGGTTTAAGTATTCCTAAAGAGTAACGTCTGCTGAAATACTTAAACTATTTGTATAACTTGTTTTGCTGACGGTGTTGGGTGGTTGCTTTTACATGTCCAGCATTCGCTATATGAAAAAACGCACACGACAGACAACAAAAAAAATATATATAATATATATGTATAAAATAAAAAAATAAAAAATAAAAAGAAAATTCAGAAGTCAGAGGTTATTTTTGATTATTTGGGGCTACACGCGTCCAGCAGCGCCAAAAATGCGCTAAAAGAAAAACTGTTTTTAGAAGGCATAGCAATAGAAATAAATATGAAAACTTTTTATACCATGTTTAATAGTACTTAAACTTTATAAAAAAATGTATTTTAGTTTTTCTTTACAACAATTATTAGGTGCGCAACTAAGTTCTCGCTGTTCATCAATAGATGCCGCCAGCAGTGTCTGCTAGTCGATTCTAACATAACCTAAACAGCATAAACCAAGCACAACAACACATTAGTGATTTTTTTTTGGCATCAGATACTTTTGGGTTTCTGAAAATGTCTGATTTTGTGCTGAATAATCGTTATTTGCGGGAAGTGTTGATTTTCCTCTTTCATTCGAAAAAAAAAAACGGCGGCTGAAGCGCATCGAGAGCTACAAAAAGTTTATGGAGCTGCTGTTTTAAGCGAAACAACGTGCCAAAATTGGTTCCGTCACTTCAAAGACGATGATGGTGATTTTAATGTTTACGACCGTCAGCGTGAAGGAAAAGAAGGCCAAAAACCTTCGAAGACGCTTAATTGGAGGCATTGCTCAATGAGGATCTGAGTCAAACGCAAGAGGAGCTTGCTTTAGTATTAGGAGTTACCTGCCAATCCATTTCCAAGTGATTGCATGTTTTGGGAATGATTCAGAAACAGAGGACTTGGGTTCCATAGGAGTTAAAACCAAGGGATGTTGAACATCGTTGTCATGTTTTCGCTTGTGAATAATTGCTCCAGTGGCAAAAAAGGAAGGGAGGAAGGATTTTCTTCATCGCATCATGGCGGGTGATGAAAAATGTATTCATTACAGCAATCCAAAGAAAAGAAAGTCATGGGGACTGCCTGGTCATGCTTCTACGTCGTCGCCTCGGCCGAATATTCACGCTGTGAAGGTTATGCTATGTATTTGGTGGGACGAGGTTGGTGTTATTTACTATGAACTGTTAAAACCAAGAGAAACCATCACTGGGGATCGGTATCGACTTCAATTTATGCGATTGAGCCGAGCACTGCGCGAGAAGTGGCCGCAATACGCGAAGAGGCTTGAAAAAGTGATCCTACAGCATGACAATGTTTGGCCTTATGTTGCCAAACCCGTTAAAACCGACCTGGAAACACTGAAATGGGAAATCCTACCCCAGCCGCCATATTCTCCAGTTATTGCACCGTCCGATTATCACCTGCTCCGATCGATGGCACATGGTCTAGCTGACCAGCAGTTCCATTCATATGAAGACATCAAACCGTGAATAGCCTCAAAAGATAAACCATATTACCGCGACGGTATACAAGATGTACCGGAAGGATGGGAAAAAGTAGTAGCCAGCGATTGGCAATACTTTCAATGCTTCACTTGTAACCATTTTTTCAGAATAAAGTTCTATTTTCATCAAAAAAACAGCGAGAACTTAGTTGCCCACCTAATATAATTTAAGAAAATGCAAAGAAAATCTAATTTTTTGAAAATTCTGACTACCCCTAACCCCTTATGTGGTAATGGAAATTTGTGCCGCCGTTGCCTTGTGTGAACAAACAGAGTCTTGCTGAAAGATGTTTACGCTCCCACTGTCACCTCTTCCACTATCAATTCAGGGCTTCATTACTGTCTTTAAAACTTCGATATTTGCAACAGAATTCAGTCGAAAGCCTTCAGTAAGGAAATGCACTGGCGTGACATGTTCTTTGTTAGTGAACATGACAACAGGAACGTCTGTAAGATTGGAATATAGCCATCGTCATTCTGGTCTTTTGGGCTTTGTCAAAAATTTTTTCGTTAGAACGAGACTATAACATCTCCATCAGGATATTTAATTTGGTTTAGAAGTCGTTTTGGTCGGATAATTCTCTGTTCTCGTATTTGCTACATCATAAACTGTCTTCTTAGCATAATTTAAGATTTATGTCGGATACCTTCATGGAAAGCTCAACGGTTAAAACTCTCAGAAACATTAACCTCTCTTAGAAGGGCTTTGATTCGTTTTAAAGGGTCCTCTTCAATCTTTGATTGCACTTATTGAATGAATTCTGCAGATCTGAGAGTATCCTTTGGATTTTTTGCGTTTTGCAATAGGTTCTGCATCGCCCCCTGATGTCTTCAATTCACGGCGAACCTTATGAACGAATAAACGGGAGCACTTAAGAAAATCAGAGATTTCTAAACTGGAGTGGTAGTCCCCCATTTCTTATCTGAAAAATACAAAAATAGTAATGATTTCGCAAAGTTATAGTTACCTTAATGCACATCCTCAAATACCGTACGCAAAGTTTAAAACTTTCTCCATTTTTGCTTCCAGCTTGACATACTGCTGCATGTGCCAAATCGAAATCAGCCGAAATTTTGCTGTGTTCAGGCACGAATGACAAATCAACAAATGGATACTAATAATCGCTCACATCATTTCTTCAATAGTTGTGATGGTTTACATATTTATTTCCATTGCTATGCATGAATGTATATTCTATGCTATGCTAGGTTATGTTATGTTATGCTATACTATGCTTTGTTATGTTATGCTGTGCTATGTTAACGTGTTTACTATGTGTGTACATATATTCTATGCTATGCTATGTTAAGCTTAGTAGCAGAGCTTGCGATGCCGCTATGTGCAGGAAAATACAGAGCGCTCCCAGAAAGCCTGTATACTGGTGGAACGAGGAGATCAGCACCCTAAGAAGCGAATGAAAAAAAAGCAAGGCGCCTTTCCCAAAGGAGCTATGGGTTGGCAGAACACTACAGGCTCCGCGAGAACTATAAAAAGAAGCGGAAACAATTAAAGAAAGCCATTAAAAGCAGCAAGGCAGCCAGCTTTAAAGAACTGTGCCAGAATGTGGACGAAAACCCGTGGGGTGATGGCTACAAACTCGTTATGGCCAAGGTCAAAGGTGGTAGAGGACAGGCGCCAACTTGCCCCATTCTTTTAGAAAAGATTGTACAGACATTCTTTCCAAAGCAAGACATGCAACCAAGCCAGACCCAGTTCCACGCAGCAGAAAATAGTGTCACAATCAGTGAAGCAGAGGTGATTTTGGCAACGGAAAGTTTCGGCAATGCTAAGGCTCCAGGACCTGACGGCATTCCAAACAAGGCGCTGAAGATCGCTATCAGGCGCAACACAAAGCCATTTGCAGAACACTTCACCAAGTGTATAAATGAAGGCACGTTTCCGAAAGTATGGAAGAAGCAAAATAAGCCAGCGGGTGACCCAAGTTCTTATCGGCCACTCTGCATGATAGATACTATGGGTAAAATCTTGGAGAAACTAATCTGCACGCGCCTGGAACAGCACCTGGAGAAAGCGCCGGCTGAACTATCCGAACATCAGTTTGGTTTCCGAAAAGGTCGTTCAACCATCGATGCCGTCAGGAGGGTGACAAACATTGCAAGTAAGGCTATTGAAGGTGACAGGTGGATGCATGGTGATAAAGAATACTGTGCAGTTGTCACCCTGGATGTCAAGAACGCCTTCAACTCGGCATACTGGCCCCATATTAAAAAGGCTCTTGAAGAGAAAAAAACGCCAGCATACTTAGTACGGGTTATAAACAGTTATCTGTCGGAAAGAGTACTTCTGTACAACACAGATGAATGTCCCAAGAGATATGCAGTGACGGGCGGAGTACCGCAGGGTTCTGTACTGGGCCCGATACTATGGAATGCATTATATGATGGGGTACTGCAACTCCCAATGCCGAGGGAAGTGCAAATAATAGGATACGCAGACGACATTGCGTTGACCATAGTCGCCAAAACAATCCCTCAGATCCAGAGTATCTGCAGCGAGGCAACAACAAAGGTCAAACAATGGCTAACGGCGGCTAAACTGATACAAAAAACATATGCGAAGAAGGCGGAAATAGTTTTTAGACTTATTTCCCTTAGAGTTTCCTGTGCTTTTAGGACAGTGTCGTTTGAAGCAGTATGTGTCATATCGGGTATCATGCCACCAGACATAATGGCCTCTGAACTGGGTAGAGTGTACGACAAAGCCAAAAGCCTAAACAGGCGATTAACGGCAACGGAACATGTCTTCTTCTCCTGCCCGAGATACGCATCTGAAAGAATGTGCATTGAAGAAATCATAAAAGAAAAAATAACCCCAGGCAAAATTGTAGATCACATGCTGCAGTCGAAGTTGGTGTGGGCCAAGATGAAAGAATGGTCCGCAAATGCGCTACAGGAACTGCGGAAAAAGGAATGGGAACGCAGTAAGGAAAGAAGACTAAGGAGTAATGAAGGGTACACGGAAAGATAGATATAAATGAAGAGCCATAATGGCTAGCTTGGCCCTGCGATGCAATGCTTAAACGGCGGTACCGCAGGGCAAACGAAAGCTACAGAGGTCGGAGTTAGGGCTTAGTACGTAGGTGTACTGTTTCGCAAGTCCAGCTTAGTAGTAATACTGACTGTGCGTGGTCCCGAATGAGGTGCACCCTTAGCGATCAGTATGAATCGTGCATGCCGTCTATATTGACGGTATCTATGTAAGATTCCCCCTTCGGATAAAAAAAAAAAAAAAAAAAAAAAATGCTATGTTAGGCTATGCAATGTCATATTATGGTATGCTATGTTCTGCTATACTATGCTATGTTTATGTATTCTATGTGTGTATATTCTATGCTATGCTATGTTAAACTATGTTATGTTATGTCATGCTATGTTATGTTCTGCTATGCTATGCATGTACATTCGCGTGAACGTTTGTCTGCTGGCTATGAACGATGCGCGCGTTAATGCTTATTGAACTGTTTTTAATTGCTGCAAAAATGTTATCCTTCCAATTAGTGCATTGCACAGAATTTTCAACAATCTTTCTACGCAAGCAGAATTTCGCGTACGTACACACACACATCCTTCATACAGATGCATACATTCATACCTTAAGTCATAGTGTTGCGCTGAACTGGTAATTAAATTGTAACTGTACTAAGCGCACATTGGAAACGCATTTACACGAGCATATGTGCTTATGTATGCGTGTATATGCATAAATCGCGTGACACTTTTTCGAAGGGTGTAAATTGTTTGTTGCTATATAAACGGCGTCTATGGCAGAGTTGTAAGGCTGCCTGGAGCAGTGAATGGAATGAAAAAAATGTGAGTGCGCTGATAAGTCAATGCTCAAAGCTCGCATGCATATACAAATACCGGCATGCCTCTAAGCCAATACAGGCGCATACGAGCGAATTCCATGCACAGGCATGCCTTTGATTTTGACCTTTTCCCGCCAATATCGCCAAGGGTGACTGCATCTCTCAAATGATGAACGCTGAAAATTGGAGCTCGCTAAATTGTCAAAAATTCCACACTGACCGCGGGCAGTTGCGCTATCCAGCATTTTGACTCGCCCACGGTAGTGCGCTGAAAGGTATTGAAGTTGTTGCTTTGCTGAATTTTTGTCTCTTTTGCTAATTTCTGTGTTGCCCGTCGTAATACTTGATAAGTTGACTGCTGGTGCGCACCATTGCTGCTCTCCACTCACATCACTCGCTTTCGCTACACCCGTCACATTGATGTCACACATTTTTGACATTCGACCGGTTATTTGGCTCATCAATGGGCAGATGTTTGCATAGAGGTGTTGATAGGCAAGCTCGCGGGTGTGTGTGTGTCTAGCGATTAATTGCATCAAGCAGAGTGTTTTGACAGTTTATGGTTTTGTTGATTCGCATAAATTTGCTAGCATGTGGCGCATATATATTTCGTTTATGTTTGTGAGGCTAGCAGATGGCTAGGCAAATATTGGCAATTGTAGCAAAGGCGAGAGTAAACTACTTACTTACATAGAGGGGATTTGGTAAGGTATGGAGAAAGATTTGCTGCTATTCGAGAGTTTTATTAATAGTATTTTTACTTTTATTTTAAACTAGCGGACCCGACAGACTTTGGTCTGTCAAATAGATTTTGAATGTGGCAGTTTATATTTCGACCTTAAAACGTTTTTACTCTGCTGACCCTCACACACCGCCCTATCACCCTATCACCATGGGGACGGTTCTGTTCAGGGGAATTAAATAAAAGGGTCAGCTCGGATGACCTAAGTATCTTCGCTTCCACGAACTTTGGCCACCTTTTTGGGACCCACTAAAAACCCCGACTGGGATGTTTGCCAGAGGGCTTCAAACTAAGAAGGGAACTTAAGGTTCAAACCTGATTGAAAAATAATCTAAAGGGATAGTGGGAACTTAAAGGAGACAAATATTTATAAAAAGGATGCTTCAATGACAAAACATAGAGATAATTAATTATTTATTATTATTATTATTATAAAAATAGGGTTAATAACCCATATAATAAAGAATAATGAAATAAAACGTATATAAGTATTTTCAGTAATCGCTTTATTGTAAATCAAGTGAATCATAATTATTCACAAAAATCTGTTTTATTTTTATTGTAGTGCTTTATGATGTACAATGTTTTTTGCTTGATTACCTGGTGCATATAAAGAGTCTGCCATATAACTTTACGGAATTAAAAATGCTATAAAAAAGAAACTACTCAATATTTTTCCAAACTGTTTTTTTTTATTTTGAAGTACAATCCTTCCGGTTAATGATGGAACACAACTTCATTCATATGGCTGCCTCGGTTAGCCATGCACCATCCCATACAATCGGTCCGATTTTTCAACACATTTTCGATTGTATGCGGCTGTATTTCAGCTATGACATCGCGTATGTTGGTCTTCAGTGCATCAATTGTTGCTGGTTTGTTGGCATAACACTGGTCTTTGACGGCACCCCAAAGATAATAATCCAACGGCGTCAAATCGCAGATCGATATCAGAATTTCGGCTGATAATGCGATCTTCGAAGACAGTGCGCAAAAGATTGATCGTAGCATTCGCTGTGTGGCAAGTAGCGCCATCTTGTTGGAACCAAATGCCACCAATATCCCCCTTTTCAATTTCTCGGAACAAAAATTCGTTCAACATGGCCCGGTAACGCTCTCCATCGACGGTTACCGCCACTCCTCGCTCATTTTTGAAGAAAAATGGACCAATGATGCTGCTCGTCCAAAATTCGCACCAAACAGTGACACGTTGTGAATGCATCGGGTTTTCTTCGAGTGCGTGCGGGTTTTCTGAGCCCCAAATGTGGCAATTTTGCTTGTTAACATACCCACCGAGATGGAAATGAGCTTCATCCGAAAAGATGATTTTTCGGTAAAAGTCTTCATCTTCTTCAAGTCGATCCCAAGCCCATGAAGCGAAGCGAAAACGCATTGGGTGGTCGGTTTGCTTCAGCTGCCGAACCAATTGGACTTTGTACGGCGTCATACGAAGGTCTTTACGCAAAATTCCTCTCAATGATGTCTCCGAAATGTCTAATTGTTGAGAACGACGGTAAACTGATGTTCCTGGTGATTCACGGAAACTCTCGGCCACAGCAGCAATATTTTCGGATGTACGCACGGTTTTTGGTTGGTCACGCGTTGGTTTGTCAATAAGCAACCCAGTTTCTCTTACTTTTTTCGCTTTTCTTCTTCCCATTGTCGTACGTAATTTTCGTACACATTCTGCAACATTACCATGATTTTCAAAGTAATGTCGCAATATTTCCCAGCGTTCTTTGAGCGTATACACAACCATTTTCGTTCAGCGGAAGAATAAAACTAAACTTTTCTGTCAAATCAGATGACAGCTAAGTGTTACCATTCTTCAAATAATACCTAGTTCAAATCCGTAACGATAGATGGCGGCCCCTGTACAAACCAATCTGATGGTTTTCCAACACGAGAACAGGCAACATACAATTGACCATGTGAGAAACATAGGTTTTCTATATTAATACCACAAACACCTAATGATTGCCCCTGGGACTTATTTATGGTCATAGCAAAGGCAAGCCGCACTGGAAACTTTAGTCGTTTAAATTCAGTCGGAATCATTGGGATGCGTGGTATCAAAACATCTTCTCCTTTATACTTTCCTTTCATTATAGTTGCTTTGGTTGATATTTCTCAACATTATAATTACCAATCCAACCTTTAATTGCAGATTGTGACGTGGCAATCCTGGTAAATCCAGCGAGTTTAAAAATTCAGGCGATAGTTGATGACATCATCTTGGTTTGTAGCCAAATCAACTGGTTTATATATCCTCAATTCGCCTGTAATTTGTTCTTGAATTTTGAAATTTAATTCATTTATGTACATCTATGTTTTTTGCAGTCAAAATACCCGTTTGCTCAGCCAGTCTGGAGACACTTTTTGAATAAGTTCATATTTTGATCGAGTTAACTGACAAAAACTTTGAGGAAAGTTAATGTAACCAGTCAAGGTGTCTATAGGAAATTCGCCATTACCAATGTCAATGAGTTGTTTAGAGAATATGTCTCCATATTGGTCATTTTGCAACTCGACACGCATATTCTTGCTTAAGCGTAATACCTTGCCAAGTTTCCACAAATTGGAGGACTTTAAACATGCATTGAGTTCATCAGCTGGCGTTGATCGTGGAATCACTGGCAATGTTTGACGAATAAAAAATAAAAATAAATAAAAAATAAAAACTAATAAAATCATTGCACCACCAAATGCGTTATGATTGCTCCGTAGATCTTGTAAAATACCTATGTTTGTCTTCTGTTCTTCTTAAAATATGTTTTTCTTTTGGTATTCGTAAAATATGTTTGGATTTGTTCAGCCCTGCATGATTATTATTTGTGAATGAAATCATTCCTCAACTCGTCCTGAAACTCAAACAAAAGAAAGAATGTTGCGAGGCCAATCAAATCTATAGCACTTACATTTTTTGACTTTTCAATTTGGTCGGGTTCACGATATTATCACTTTTGTGTGAACGCATTAGATCCTCCAACGCGAACACGCACACACACGAACGCGCAATATTTGTATGGGAAAAAGAAAAGGGCTGTTTAGTTTTATTTGTTTGATAGATATTTTGTATGGATATAGAGGAGGAGGTAAATGGAATTGCAATGGAATAGGTCAAGTTACATTTACACAAACGTGAAAAATGACGAAACATTTATCAAATTCATGAAAGATATCTTCAATTTCGATTGTGCATCAGACGTTAATAAGTCAACAACACTAAGAGGCATCATCATCGATTTGACTATTTCAAGACATTTTACACTCGAAACACTCCCTTTCATTTCCTACTTTTTCTATCATCGTCCTATTCTCAAGAGAAAAATGGTTCATTACCATGCACACAGGAAGAAGGCATATGCAAATACAAATACGTGAATTTATATATGTACATATGCGCATATACATACATATATACGCTCACTTAAGTAGGAGAGAGCAAGATGTCGAACGTTGCCGTTCGTTTGCTTTGTTCGTTCCGCGCTTTCGCTTGCAGTTCATTCAAGGTAACGGCAATGAGAAAGGTAACGACAAATGAGCAAGGTAACGACAAATGAGCAAGGTAACACTAATGAGCAAGGTAACATTAATGAGCAAGGTAACGACAAATGAGCAATGTAACGACACATTTTTTCGTGCGTGCAGCCGGCTAAATCGAATTATAAGACGTTATCACGTCAAAAATTGTTAAGATTGGTGCATGCGTTGTTGAGTTATGCGCTTACCAACACATTTTGCGATTCATTTTTATATTATAGATTATTATATACATCGGGTGTTTTTAGGAACTTGAGAATTTGAAATGATGATATAAAAAACATTATTAGAATGAACTTTTTTTATTATTATAATCTGGCAGGCAATTTCATGGCACTTATTTTGTCATTACTAGGTTGTTCAATAAATTTTGCGGTTCGTTAAGAAAAATACAATACTATAGGTTGAAATACACGTTTTATTCAGTATAGTCTCCCCCTCGCAATACGCTTGTTCCAACTAGATTCCAATTTATGAAATCTATCCTTGATGTGAGAATCTCGAATTGCTGCAAAATACGCTTCCTGCTGATATGACCTCATAACTGGATGAAAACGCTTTCCACGCATGCATTTTTTTTAGGTCTGGAAACAGATAGAAGTCACTAGGGGCCAAATCTGGTGAATACAGTGGATATTTGAACTATTCGAACTTTAATTTATGAGTTTTATTTACTATCAAAATGCTCTTGTGACTTGTCCTGATGAAAAATAACTTTTCTCTTTTGCAAACTGAGGTTTTCACGAATTTTTTCCTTCAGCTAGTCTAAGAGCTTCCAATAATATTCAGAATTTATTTTTTTACGAGTTTGCATGAAGACTACAAACAAACTTCCTTTTGCATCTCAAAAAACTTATGCCAACACTTTCTAAGCCAAAGAACAAGGTACACGCCGCTCATTAGCCCCCATTGTTAGCGAAGGCGGTACCCGTTGTGCACACAGCTTTTTGAAACCCAATCATCATCGGTTCCTGTTTCTTCCACTGGAGCTTAGGGCCTCAGTAAAACACATGAGATGGAGCTCATTCTATTTTTTGCTAGAAGCTTGATTTTATCCCAAGTTTTTCCTGACGTTTCAACTTCCTTCTGAACAGTTCTCCTCCAAGATATTTTTGGACGGCCAACTTTGTGAGCACCTTGTGGATTCCAATCTAATGTTTAACGACAGATTTCAATTGAGTCCTTACGAAGCGTATGCCCAATCCACCTCCACTTTCACAGTCTTATCATGTTAGCTACCGGCTGGATTTTGCACTTCTCGTATAGATCTCCATTACTTATGGTGCTGGGCCACCATATCTTCAATATCCTGCGTAAACATCTGTTCACACAGCTTTGAAATTTGTTTTCGATCCAATTATTTGTGAGCCTGATTTCCGATCCATACCAGAGTACTGATAGTACATTTGTCTTAAAGATCCGTAATTTTGTATGTACGCTGAGGATGCTCGAAAACCAGATAGCTCGGAGCTGAGCATAGGCGCCTTTTGCTTTATTTATTTTGGCGATAACGTCTAGTTTCGCACTATAGGTAAAGCCAATACTTCAGTCAAAAAAATGCTTAGACTACCCAATGAGATGCCTACGGTACTGCTAAATCTCTGTAACTACAATTTTCCAATACGTATCCTGTATTTTTTCTACGATGTTTGGTGTTGCTGCTGTTTTTGAACGCCCCTGAGATGGATCGTCTTCAATTCTTGTACGCCTACGTTTACATTCAGCAACCCTTTTTTCTACTGTACTAATTGATGACGAAGGGTCCTTTTACACTTTCAACATTCGTTTACAAATTTCCTTTGCTATTAAACATTCCAAAAATAAAAATTCAAGAAAGGAGCGCCCTTTAGCAGGTAATTTTTTGGAAAAAGTATTTGCGGACGGCACTCTCCAGGCAATGACTCTGAGCATATTTCCGCCTTGAAAAAGCTTTGCATAAAAAAACCATCTACTGTTTGGGGAAGGCATAAAACTGTAGGTCAGTTCGTTTGTGGAAAAACATCAAGACGCGTGGCATTAATGAGAGAGAGGCGCGACTAAGCACGGAGCCATGAGTGCCAGCAACAATTTTAATAATATTAAAAAAAAAAATTTAATTGCTTCATGCAACCACTATTAGCTTCTCATTTAAACCAAAATATAATTTTTGAAAATTATTCGAAGGCCACGCCACTTGAAGTGTAATACTTCCAGAATAAAAATTCATCTACAACCTGCTTAGAAAACGCCTCTATCTATCAGTAAACGAATCGTTAAAATCGGTTTATCTATTCTGGAGATATTTGCTTACAAACAAGCGAGTAGACAGATAAAGTGTTGATTTTAATATATTTTTTTATGCTCCCCTTATTATTTTTAACCACTAATTTGCTTGATAATAATTTCGATACACGTTAGTGCTACAATTTCGTACATTTACAATAGAGTTAAGTCAATTATGCACAGCTACACGATTGCGTGAGCTGATCACTTGAAAACATGAGCAGACATATCTCAATTGCTTGTTTATTATTTTTGTGAACAAAAAGTTTCATCATTACAGAAATTACTACGTTTCGTCTGCAATCGACTTCTGCTCTGAATTTTAAGTATGATTATTCAACTTTTTTCAACCGCAAAATATGCCACAAACGCATGTGAGCAATTAAGTATTCCCTGCCACCAGAAGTTTTTATGCAACTTAAATTTCTTATGTAGTAAAATTTTTAATAATGCCGCTGCTGTTGATTGTCTTTGTAACAAAATAGCGAAAAAACCCATATACTGATTGCTGCTGCTGCGCATATTTTTTCCATAAAGTTTTTTGTGCCTTCGATATTTCATGAAATGTTTCCCTTTTTTGGCTCTTTTTAGCTCTGGCAAAGTCATTCATTTTGCACATTTACTGGCCACCATTTGCGGTTGAGTAGTAATGAAATTTTTGCATTCACTTTACAAGCGTGATTCATTAAATGACGTATGGCACGTCAGGCGTGTTGTGCATGCAGTTTTGACAAACTACAAAGAGAAAAAGTTAAAGGTTATAAATGGAAAAAATGCAATATCAAAATATAACGAGTGCCTGAACGAAAAAAGGAACAACAAAGAACGTCAATCACTTAAAAATGGACGATATTTAAGCAAAAACAAAAACGAAAAAATTGCATAGTAACTGCGTGCTTGAACGCTGTTGAGCCCACTTCACTGCACGCTTGTGAATTTTTAGGCCGGTGAAATGCATAGGTGAATTAAAAAATAATTAAGCGTACTTTTTTTCATAGGTATACTTTTCAAGAGATTACTGCAAATAAAACTAAACTTATGTTTGAAAATACTTTTTCAAAATAAGCAGAATAAAACTAACTAAAATTCACTACAAATACTATAAAATATTTGGATGGATTAGATGAAAGAGTTGCCATCCGAAGCAAAATTATGAGTTTAACTTTGCCTGCTACGTTGTAGAGGACTTCACAGCAAAATTGTGCGTGCTAATTTCACATGTATTCTTTCGCTCTTCCAATCATTCGTTATTTAGGCAGGAACGAAGTATTGAGCAATATATGATAAGTATATATTTGATTATTTTATTCGTTTCTGCAACATAGAACCTCAATTTAGGTGCCAATGGAAAAGGTATGTGAAAATACAGCAACACATGGTGCATTGTGCTAAGGCAAATGAGGCTCTAACTACCCAAGCTAGCCGGTATAACCTACAAACGTACAGAGGAAGCAAACAAGAGTTGAAGGAAAGTCTGTCTGAGGACATAGCTGGCAGCCCGCCCTCGTACTCGGTAGACCAATAACCTGCCAGCCTTAAACTAAACATTATTGCAAGCTTAACTAGTAAGAATGTTGTTGTTGTTGTTGTTGAAGTGGTGGATTTTCACTGAAATAATCCTAATTAGTGACAAGCACAGTTTTACTACCACTGTCCTCGTGTGATGATGTCTTTTTTTTTTTTTTTGTCCCACGTCAGATCCATTTAGTGAGGTCCAAGTATAGCAGCAAATTCTTTATTTCGATGCCTGGGATCTCATTAATTTGCTGTAAGAAAGGCTTACTGAAGGAGCGGAGTCATACCTTAGCTAGCCTCGGACATTCACATAAGTAGTGGAAAAGACTTTCCTTGAAGACGAGGTTGAGTCTGGCTGCATGATCTCCTACTTTCCAATGACCTGTAAGGGTTGCAGTGATGCGTGAAATGTTTGGTCGAGAACATCCTAACAAGTGATTCGTCCTTTGGATTTTGTATGACGGACATGCGTTTTTTGTTGTAATACATGTAGTCATTGCCTCCACCTTCTTTCGGCTAAAGCATGGAAGTGTGAAGCAATGGATGTTTTTCTTGTGTTGAGTTAAGTGGTGACTGCCGCCGCCTCTGCTATGTCTGGCGCCTCATCCACTCTCTCATTACCCCGCATGTTCCTATGACCAGGAACCCATATCAGAGTAGTTTGAAGCCAATGACCAAGTAATTCTAGTTATTTTCTACTTTGTGAAACTAGTTTGGATGAAGTACAGTCAGAATCTAAGTCTTTAATAACTCCTTGACTGTCTAAAAAGATAGCTACTCTTGCGCCAATATCTTTGCAGTGTTTTGGAGATTTGCACGCTTCTCTGCTTACTAATAGTTCTGCCTTGAACATGCTGGCATTGAATTGATTTGGATACGTTGAGCGTCTTTGAACAGAGACCAGCCTCCACACCACAGTTCATCTTAGAACCGTCAGCGTAGATTTTTATATCGATTTTGGAGTCATATTTAAAAGCATTTTAATAAGAATGAAAAAGTGCTGCTCACTGTTTTGTAAACGAAACTGAGGCGAAGTTAAAAGTAAAACTTTAACTTTATATATTGAGCTATGTGTACTCGCTTCAACTCATGTCACAAGCTCATTCTCATGTAAAAGGCGTATTTTTTAGTTTCCTTTAAGTCCCCTATGAGAAACTGCGAGTACTACTGGTTTATGGAGCATTAACGTTGGTTACACAGTGCCGCAAAAATCAATCATAATTTTTTTTCTCCAGTGAAAATTTGATATATATTTTTTTTTAATTTAATTTTATTTTATTTTATTTAATTTTAATTTTTTATTTATTTATTTATATCAGTAATACATAGTCAGACTTACTTTTTTCACTCGCACGTCAAATAATACATTATATGCAGTAATGCTGCATACTCAGTTTTTTATTTTATCATCCATTTTATGTTTCAAATTATGATGTTTTAAAGAGCCAACGTATTCGGAGCTGTCCACTGCGTATACTTTATTTCACAGGTGGAACGCTCGACTATTTCTTCTACCGTTTTTATGAAAGGGCATGAAGAATGAAGTTGGGGTATGCATTACTACATATATATACCTTTAATATATATTTTTTGGAAAATATTTCATTAAGAAATTTCAAGGATATTTGAGGACACAGTTTCCAAGGACACCATTAATGTGGTACATTTGCTCTGGCGTAAATAAAGAAAACACTCTTTTGAATAGCTGGATATATTCTCTTTCGCTCAATACCCACTTTAAAGTCATAGAGTGAGTCTAAGTATTTATACACATTTTTTGAAGAATTGAGTGCTTTGACACTGCAAAGTTTCAAATTAAATTGATTTAATTTTATTTAATTTTATTTAAATTAAATTGATAATTAAACGAAAAACTGTGTAAGCGGCATCTATATACAATATCTATGTGTGAAATTTTTTATGAATACTCTTTACTATCGCACGGTATTACATATATTTATACGTATGATCAATAGGGAATACGTGGCGTATGATAAACATTTGTACTGCAAACGTATAACAGACGCGTGGGTGTATTGATGATAATGCTTATGCAAATCTTATGTTTTTTCTCGTTTGTTGTCCCCATTAAGTTTTAGTTCTTAGAGCACAAAATCAATTTAAAAAATTAGGTTATAAATACCATTTGAAAATTTATCAAATATTTGGTTCATTTATATACTCAAATTAAACTAAATCTCTCTGTAAGGCACATTTGAAATATCAAATATAAATTATAGTAATGCCCATAAGTGCCTTGCCTTTGTGCATGTGCTTTTACAAGTGCTAAATGACAGAAACTTGTAAATAATTCATTAACTTGAATAAAAGAAAATCATCACACGACAATCAATCAAACGGACTTAAGGTGGATCAGTGAGAAGCACTAAGGGATGCCTCTATATTCACACTTGTGAATTGTATACTTCTATTTTAGTTTGTTCATAATAAGTGCCCGCTGTGTCATCTAAATGTTTATAAGTATGCACACGAAATCACACAAAACACTATGGGACATTAATCGCAAGGCTTTTGATAGTTTGAAGGGAGGCGTACATTTATGCCAGTTAATAAATGCGTTCGGAAGAGCAAACACGTGAGATGATGTCTTAGTTTATCAGCACGTATTGCGTAAATAATTTAAGTAAACAGTGGAATAAATAATTAAGTAGGCTTGACGAAGAGACTAAACAGCGCAGAAAAATGCTATTAATTAAGTAGAAATAAGCAGATAAAAGGTGTGTGAACTCCACGTGTGGGTGCTTGCAGAATTCAAGTTGCTTTAGATGTCTCAAAAGTTAAATAAAAAATTAAAATGGAAGGATGTGATTGAGATTTGCAGAAGATAAAATGTATATAGACTTAGATATGGGGGCAATTCCAAAACTGAGATTACTGCAGTTGGCTCAGGGAATAACTTCAAAATTTATTTTATAAGGCACATTTTTTATAGAATTATTATATACATAATGGGGCGGGTCGAACGAAAAATCCCACTTTGACCCATTTAGAGTGCTCCAATCGAGTCCAAATGTATGACCGACCCCGACTAACTTTGGACGGCCGATCCACCCATGCCAGTGGCACACCCTCTGGAACTCCCCTGGGGGGTTCCCCATACAATTATTTCAAAATATCACCATTTTTGGCCTTTACATGAGAAAAAAAACTAAAAAGTTCGACCCAAATTGGGGGACATCAGAATTCGTTTTAGAGGCATGGTTCCTTCGACAAAGTTTCTTATTTTGATCCCTAGAATATGATTTTCAAAGAGCAATGGGCGATTTTTGTGCGTCTCCACAAATCGACCCGGCCTAATACATAAACATCATAATTGGCGCGTACATCCTTCACATTTTTTAGGCCAAAATGTATGCTTAGAGGTTGCAGGGGTTAAAATGAAGTAGCTTTTTTCAGATATTTGGTAAGCTCTGAGAGGCTGTGCGAAAATTATATGGAAGTTCTATGAAACAAAAACAAAAAAAAAAAAAAAACTGGAACCGTGAAAATAAAAGTTGCATACTGTTTTGTATTAAAATGTAATAAAATAGTAAAATTTTCAAACCAATCTAGTGGCTTAGAAGAAGCTTAGGACATACTTAAGTAAGAGCCTAATTTCTGAAAACTTCAAATGCTGTAAACAATATTTAATATTTACTGGAAAAAATGTGAAAATTGAGGAATTCTATTCAAAAACTCGTCAATTATACAAATAAAATTAAAATTTCTAAAATTTCCCACTTTCTTCTCTAGCTACATAAGTTAGTGGAGATTCAATATATTTTAATTCTATTTTTCAGTTACAGTTATTTGCTTTATGCCAGAAATGCTGTAGAAACAAGTTGACAAAATTTCTTTATTTATAGCACGCACAGTCGGTAGTAATTTTTCCAGACGTCGGCCGATTTTCTTCACGAGAAAAATATTATCCTTGAAGCAATTTCTGACACTTCCAATTAAAAACGGAAATAAAAACAAAAACAACAATAATAAAAAATATGTATATATGTATACGTATTAAAATGTGGACTTTTATTTAAATGCGTTTATTTTATATCCAAGAGCGCCTTAATAAATTTGAATGCTACATTTTTTTCAGGTTTCCGCTTTGAGTGGCTTAGAAATGCACGCCTGGAATCAGCTACTTGTAAGTAAATCGATGGACTTTTAATTGAGCTTTTCTAAGAAATTTCATAAAATTTCCCTAAATTGATCAGCTGCATCGTAGGCTCGCCACTTTTTTTTAAATTGAAGAAAAAACCCAACATTGCGAGCAAAAAACATATTAGCAAGAAACAAAGCGATTTCTTAGCGACTGTAAAGTTGCACTTTGTTATATGAAAATTCAAAGGGCCGCAACCCTGAATTCACAAAAGTTTTCTAAAAATTTGCATAAAAAAGTTTTTTATGAAAAAAAATTTTTGTTGATAATTGTAGGAATTGTTTTTTAATTTGCTCAAAGTTTGAAACGCAATTTTTCAGTGAGCCTAAGCTTGCACTTTTAAAATCAAAATTCAATGGAAGATCTGATGAAAAGGTTTGAAGTGTGATGAAGATTTTTTATAGATATTTTTTCTAATTTGCACAAATTTTGCAACTTGAATTTGTGTAGTTTTTGTAGGAGAATGAACGATATTTTTCTAAAAAAATTATTAAAATTTAGATGAAAAAAAACTAAATTATCAAAATTTATCATTTCATTTAATTTTATTAAATTTTATTAGCTCTTTTATATGGAAGAAAACTCCCAACACCATCAGAATAAAAAAAAATATCAGAAATCGATGCAATTTCGTTTTTTCTTGTTTTTTTTTTTTTGTTTCCTTGTTTACTCCACTCGGGAGCATAGGGCCTCAATCTTGCATTGGTTTCGTTCATCTTTTTCGATTTCTAAGAGGGTAGGTGATTAGCCTGCCTCTAATGTAATTTCTTAGCGACTCTAAAAATTCACTTCAAAATTTCAAAATTTAATGGGCTATAAAACTGCGTTCAAGAAAGTCTTCTAAAACGTTTGATAAAAAATATTGAAATTTTTGATAAGAATTTTAGGAATTTTATTTTTAATTTGCACAAAGTGCAAGTGTAGAGAATGCACGATTTTTTAATTTATAAAAAGAAAAGGAAGAAATAAATTATCAGAATTTGTCAGTTCATGTAATTTTATAAAGTTTGATTTTTTAATTCACCTTTTGTTTTAAATATGTAAGAAAACAAACACCCAACACCATCTGAAAAAAATTGTCAAAAATTTATAGGATTTCAGCGACTTTTAGCTTGCAATTTGTTGTATTAAAATTTAATGGGTTCTATACCCGAGATTTTTCTAAGAATCTGATAAAAAAGTTAGAATTTTTTATGAAAATTTTGAAAATTAGATTTGTATAGTTTTTGTATTGTAATATAGTATATTTGATTATATGTTCTTAAAAAATAAAAAGCAAAATTATCAAAATGCAAATCTCCATATTAACTTTTTTTTTTAATGCGGAAGAAAACAAACAATGCCATCTGAAAAAAAATTGTGAAAATTCAAAATTATTTTTAGTGGTAGTAAATTTGCAATTTATTATATTAAAATTCAAAGGGCTACAAATACTGTATATCCGACATTTTTCCAAAAATTCTGATAAAAAATTTGGAAATTTTGAGAAATTTTGTTCGAATTTTTTTTAAATTTGTACAAAGCTTGCAACATGAATTTGTATAGATTTTGTAGGTGAATAAATTGCATTATCATAAAAAATTGTTCATAAACTGTTAAAAATAAATAAATAGATCAAAATTTATCATTTAATTTAATTTTATGAAATTTTATCAGCTATACAGTAGACGCGTCACATTTTTATATTGAAAAAAAAAAACACTCAACACCGTCAGCAAACCAAAATTGTTAAAAATTAGCGTGATTTTTTAGCGACTCCAAACTTGCACTTTAATGTATCAAAACTCAGTGGACCATAGCCCTTAATTCAAGAAGTTTTTCTAAAAAAGATTTCAAATATTGATTAAAATTTTAGGAATTTTTCCTTTTTTAATTTAAACCATATCTGTAGTTTGAATTTGTATAGTCTTTGTAGAAAAATAGATTTTATGTTCTTAAAAAAATTATTAAAAATAAAGAATAATTAGCTAAGTTATCAAAATTTATTATTTCATGTAATTTTCAAAAATTTTATCAGCTTAACAGTGAGCTGGCCACTTTTTATTTTAAATATGAAAAAAAAAACTCATCAGCAAAAAAAAAAAATCAAAAATCAACATGATTTTTAGTGACCTTAGACTCGCACTTTATTATACTAGAATTAAATGGGCTAAAAAACTGTGTTGCTGAAATTTCTCTAAGAATTCCAATAAAAAAGGTGGAAGTTTTTGAAAAAAATTTTTGGAAGTCCTTTTTAATTTGTACATAATTTTTTTTATTTTGCACATGAATTACAATTTGAGTTTGTTTAGTAGAATTAAATATACTCTGTAGCACAGATCAGCAAGAAAATCATACGAATGTCATCCAGTGATAACAGAAGAAGTACGCGAATTAAGCATTGAAATTATAGAAGACATTAGAAATCAAACCCGAAGGCCAAAACGTGATTATAAGGAATACAACACCATTAGAAACGAGCTTTACGACGATTAAAATTCAACCTCTTAATAAAGACAATTTGACACCTGAAAAATACAGGTTGAGCTCATATTAACGAAAAATGAGACATGTGAATGAATGTGAATGGCAGCTGTGTAAAGCCAGAAGTGTCACCCGAAGCAGTGAACGAATGGGTAGAAAACGATGCCAAGCAAAGTCAGATTTGGTATTATCATTCTGTCCAAGCGATTTACAGCAAATTAAGCATTGTCGTACATCAAGGGATTTTTGGGATAAGCATGGTTCGGTATAACAATCACGCGGATCCGCACTTCAGGCGATGTTAGTCAAATCGCTTATATTGTGAAAAATGACACCCGGTGAGAATATGCGCGAGCATTTACAAACATTTCTCGACATTGTCGGCAGGCTAGGAGAAATGAATATGGGCGTCATAGAAGACCTATTGGGCATCCTGTTACTGCAGATTATTTCTAATGCATATGGAACGTTTAGAATTGCAATTGAGACACGAGAAAAACTGCCGAAACTTTAAAAGGTGAAAATAAAGTTATTAGAGGAGTACAGAAGCACGTTCATGTCCTGCAGCAATCAAATGGAAGAAAGCCATGTTGAAAGAATACCGAATGCTCATGGCAAATATTACTTGGGAGAGCGTAGATCATCCGGTTGGGAAAAAGATGATTCTCTCAAAGAGCTAGAATTGACTACAAGAACACTTTTGCACTTGACGCTAGGATAAACACCATACGGCTGCTAATAGCTTTTTCAGCAGATATGGGTTTAGAGGTCCACCAACGCGATTCTGTAAGTGCATATCTAAACGGAACTGTAGAAAACTAGATAGACATTTTTTTACTTCCCCTTGAATTCAATAAACGAGCACACTTTGAATAAAGGCTCTGAATTTTACTGCATATTTTGATCAATTATCAATATGAATTATACTCGAATATGAAATGAAAATATTTTTGTCTTTCAAATGGACAATTAATATGCATATAACCTTTCCCATCTTCTAATAAGACCCTGTAGCTTTTCTTAGAACTTACGCCATTTAGCGTGAAATGCCCCTTTCATATTAACACTCACATAGACAAGTAAAGGGTCTTTCAAAGCACGCGCCTAGATGTTGTTTTAAAACAAAATATGGAAAATTTTTGACTTTTTAAATTTTCATAATTTTAATCGAACTCTTAAGAATTATCAGTGAAAAATGTCATCATTTAAATGTGCGCCATGACATGTGGACATCTCCGCCAAACAGGCGATTCGTACGTTGAGAAAAAATGGCTGTCTAAGCGAGGGTGCACTTAGGCAAAGAATCAAATTCATCTATTGTGATGCTACAATGTCGATATGAATATATATTGTATATATATATATATATATAATTGGGTGTTTGGCCGAACTCCACCTCCTATTTGTGGCGTGCGTCTTGATGATGCTTTACAAATGAAGGGACCTACAGTTTTACCCCGACTTCGAACGGCAGATATTTTTATGAGGAGCTTTTTCATACCAGAAATACACTCGGAGGTTTGCCATGGCCTGCCGAGGGGCGACCGCTATTAGAAGCATGTTTTTCTTAATTTTGGTGTTTCACCGAGACTCGTTTCATGAATTCATGAATACCTAATTGTTAAAAACGTCGAGATATTGACGCTATTGCGCTATAGCGGCACTATTCTCAAGAAAATGCCCAGTTTTTGGACTGCTAGTTCTTTTTGTATGCACGACAGCACCAGTTTTTTGAAAATTTTTCATCAGTCTTTGAATTGTCGACTCATTCGGCTGATTATTTCCATCAAAAAAATTAGGAGTTTTTGCGGTATGTTGTTCTTTAAGATTAACTATTTCCATAATAAGCCTCAATTAATTTATCGCATTATTTTTTCCGTGTAAAATTTCATGATAGTCTCAAAAATATCAGAGAAGACATAAAAAAGTTACCGTCTAAGAAATATTCCCTACTCCCATCTACGCGTCACTTTTGCCAGACCCTTTACATATAATACTCTTATAAATGTCTTTCTTTTTCTTACCCTTGCATAATAGCATTCCATTCAGCAACTGTCAACCTAACGCAGTAGCGTGTCTTATGCGCGGAATATAAATGATGTGTTGTGACTGGGCTGTCACCGATGATTTACACTGAATGGCATAAATAATTCAGTCGCCCAAAAAAGCAAAGTTTGTTGACAGTCTACATACATTTATAATAATTTTTCTCCATACATGGCTTTCATATACACACAAATTCTTCTCTATATATGTCCTTCCAAAGTATGCATTCAGTTGTGTTCGGGGGTAGTGGTAAAATCCAAGTATTTGGCGCTCCTGCTGAGCAACATGAAAATCGCTCTGCATCAACTAACGTCGTGCCTATTTTAATATTAATTAAGAAAATTTTGAAATGTTTCAAACCAGCAAGGTAAGGATGTTAATAAAGGGGAAACAAGTCATAAATAAACTTTGTGCCGAAATCACATACGCACACGTGCACACATTTATGTACGCTTTCGTGTGTATGAGCTGGCAATTATCTGTCGCCGGCGTTACTTAAGTTTATTTAGAATATTATAAGCACAATTTGTTCGCTTAACTTTTTGAAAATTAGCAAAATTGCTTTGAAATGGATTTACAGATTTTGGCTGCCTCTGGGGAGCTGACATGTATTTGTAGTAAATGTATGTGTATATGAATAGTTATGTACGTAATGTTTCTCTTGTATTATCATAATTTTGTATACTCATGCGCCCTCCCTCACTCAATAGGCATTTCCACATAATTAACCTATAATAAATAGTTGCCCACCACAAACACTGCACGAGTGCCATTTTGGTTGAGGTGGTTTACTGATTTTACGAGAGTGTTATTGTGTGCTTCCTGCAAGGTGACATTGACAGATTGTTGGCGATATTTGCGGTAAATTGTGAACTTGAGAGTATTTGCTCTCTTAATAGTTTGTTATTGCTTTAGTAGTAGGGGTAAGTGCTAGTTATGCTGAGTGATTTTCTATGTTAGATGTTTCAATATTTTTCTTCAGATAATTGCTTTAATTGTAAGATTTACTACAATGAAAAATATATGTATATTACATATATATTTTTGAAAAAAATTTAATATAATAATAAATTTTGAGATTTATTGAATGCTGCAAATTCAGATATAAAATTATTTGAAGTGAAATATCTACGATTCTTTTTAACATTTTTATAAACTTTTATCACTTTTGCAAAATTCCTATGGAATGTTACCGTCGGGACGATGTAGTCAGTCCTCACCGAGGTAAACTGAGTTTTTCGCAATAATAGACTGGCATGACTATACGCTTTTTTCTTTCCAACGACCCGCGTCATTTAACCTAAATGCACTCATGGTTTCTGTTACACAAAAATACAAAGGTTAAAGCAAACAAACAGCTGATTGTGTGCTGTGTTCATTGCTGTGTTCATTGCATCATCTTATTCTTATACTCATATGTACATGTGTAAAATAAACTCGTTCATTCTATTTTCTCATCTGTAAGCATAAACACACGTTTTTTATTTCCAAGAAAAAGACTACAGGTTATGGGCCCAGCGCCTGTCTAACGCGTGAGAAATAAAATTGAAATTTTCCTGGAATATTGCGGCATTTAAGATGGAAGAAATTAAAATCAACAAGCTTGAAGTTGAGGACGGTTGGACCTTATGGAAGTTCCAGATAAAGGTGATGCTTAGAGCTGGTGGCCTATGGGAACTTGTAAGTGGAGCTGTAACGAAACCTGAAGCTGACGGTGAACCTAGAAAGCAATGGATAAAAGATGATGCAAAGGCGCAGAAAATTCTGGTCGTTTCAATGGGCGAAGCACCGCTGATGCATATTATAAATTGTGAAACTGCTGCTGCTATGTTTGCTACGCTGGAGAGCGTTTACGAGCAAAAGTCAGATACATCGATTCATTTGCTACAACAACAATTTTTTCAATACGTAAAAAGCGCCGAAGACAGCATTGCAATGCATATAGCGAAGTTGCAGAAGATTGCAAGGCAATTAGAAGATCTGGGTGAAAAAAATCTCCGAGAATATGCTGGTAACAAAAATTCTAATGACATTGCCGGAGCAATATAATCATTTCTTTGCGGCGTGGGAAGCAACAGAGAAAAAGGACCGTACATTGAAAATGCTAACGGCACGCTTGTGTATGGAAGAATCTAGATTGGGTGTGCAGCCAAATACACAAGGAGCGTTCGTAGCTTATCAAGTTAAAGGTAAAGGCGACAATAAGAAGAAAGGAAAATGTTTCATTTGCAAAAAGTTCGGTCATTGGAAACGAGACTGTCCAAATAGAGAAAGTGTTAAAAAATTAGCACATGGTAATGCTTTTGTAAGTGAGGTTATGTTTGTGCAATCAAACATACCACGTGAGAGCAGTTGGTACATGGACTCTGGTGCTAGCGATCACATGTCTTATCGCAAAGAATGGTTCCATGATTATGTCAAGTTTGATACTCCAAAAGATGTTCGCATTGCGGATGGTTCCATAGTGCAAGCATATGGTAGGGGGGATATTCACGTTGAAGCTTATAATGGCAACGTCTGGAACGCAAAGTACTTGGCTGATGTGCTACATATATGTACCTGGTATTAAAATGAACTTATTTTCATCCAACGCATGTTTAGACAAAGGTTACTCATTGATAGCGGAGGGCAACGATTGCTATTTTAAAAAACAAGGCAAAGTGTGCTTACAAGGTCTACGAGAAAATTCGAAATTGTTTAAGCTATTATTGAAGGTTAACGGCGTGGAAGCTCAGGCGAATTTTAGTGCGAAATCTGAGTCGTTGCAACTTTGGCATGAACGCATGTGTCATCAAGCTAAAGACCATGTGAAGAGCGTACTAACTCAACGAAGTATTTCTTTTAATAGCAATGATTTTTTTTGTGAGGGATGTGTATTCGGTAAACAGCATCGGATGCCATTCTATGAAAGCAAAAACAGAGCTAATTCGATAGGTAAGCTTGTTCACACTGATTTATGCGGCCCTATGCAAGAGATTTCATATGGTGGTGCGCGCTATATGTTGCTATTTCGTGATGATTTTTCAAATTATCGATGTGTCTATTGCATAAAGTCAAAAGCAGATGTTGCATTGTTTGTTGAACGGTTTTTAGATAAAGCTGAGGCAGAAACAGGAAAGCGAGTACAGTGCATCCGTTCCGATAACGGACTAGAGTTCGTCAACAAAGACGTAGCAGAAATATTCAGTAGAAGAAAAGTGGTTCATCAAAAATCAACACCATATACGCCAGAACACAATGGCCGCGCAGAAAGAGACATGAGAACAATTATCGAAGGTGCACGGTCTATGATTCACGACAAAGAATTGAGCCTGAAATACTGGGGTGAAGCAGTGAACAATATCGTGTACACTCTTAATCGGAGTGGTAAATGTCAAGTGGATGGTAAATCACCATTTGAATTGTGGTTTAATAAACAGGCTGACTTGTCTGTACTTCGAGTTTTTGGATCGGAGGCTTTTGTGCATATACCACAGGAAAAGCGAAGAAAACTTAATGCGAAATCCAAGAAAGGTGTGTTTGTAGGCTACGAGGAAAACTGCAAGGGCTATAGGGTTTGGATACCTAATGAAAGAAAAATTGAAGTATCAAGAGACGTTATAATCAAAGAAACCTGCAAAGAAGCCGCATATGTGGACCAACTACGAATGCTAACAAACCAGAAACCATAACTGAAAGCTGTGGCAATCACGATAGCGAAGATGCAACCAATCAACCGCAGATACGTAGGATCATGACACGTTCGCAAAGAGGAGATATTGAAAGTAAAGCTGCACTAAGCTATGCGTATATTGCTGAAGCAGATGAGCCGGATTGCTATGTCAAAGCAGTGTCTAGTAACCATTGTGCGCAGTGGAAGCGTGCCATGGATGAGGAGTTTTCATCGTTAATAACAAACCAAACCTGGTCCCTGGTAAGTTTGCCTACAGGTAGAACAGCGATTTCTAACAAATGGGTCTACAAAATCAAGCGTGGAAAGGAAGGTGAAATCGAACGTTTTAAGGCGCGTTTAGTCGCTCGTGGCTTTACGCAAAAGTTTGGTACTGATTACTTCGAGACTTTTAGCCCTGTTGCCAAGTTTACGTCAATTAGAATGATTTTTGCCATGTCAGTTGAGCTTGACATGATTGTAAAGCAGTTTGATGTGAAGACAGCGTTTCTCTACGGAACTCTAAGCGAGGAGATTTATATGCATCAACCTACTGGTTACGAAGATGGAACTGACAAGGTGTGTAAGCTGAACAAAAGTCTTTATGGTTTAAAGCAGGCATCGAGATGTTGGAATCAGAAATTTACTCAGATGCTGGAGACTTGTAATCTAAAAGTCAGTGCAGAGGATCCATGCGTTTTTATCGGGAGTTTTAACAGTGCGAAATTAATTCTTGCAATTTATATTGACGATGGCATCATAGCAGCGCAATCAACAGAAGCACTTTGTAAGCTGATCGATTATCTCACGAAAGACTTCGACATTAAAGTTTTTGAGTCGATATTTTACCTGGGTATGGAAGTTGTCAGGAAATCTGAAAAAATATTTATTCGACAAAAAGCATACGCAACAAAAGTGTTGGAACGATTTGGAATGCTCGACGCCAAGCCCGTCACAACTCCAGCAGAAGGTGCAAATTTAAACACAGAAAGCAGTCAGCAAGTGCAGTACCCATATCGCGAAGCTGTTGGATCTCTTATGTATTTGTCTACAGTGACACGACCTGATCTAGCCTATGCGGTGTCGTATGCAAGTCGTTTTCTGGACACTTATACCAGCGAACATATCGTCTTGATAAAGCGAATCTTCAGATATCTACGAGGGACTCTCAGTGAAGGTATTTTATTCAAGAAAATTAATAATTTGTCTTTGACCTGCTTCAGTGATTCGGACTTTGCTGGTGATTTGGGGACAAGGCGATCAACTGGAGGTTATGTAATCATGTTATGCGGCGGTCCTATTTCGTGGTCATCAAAAATTCAGCAAACAGTTGCACTCTCAACAACCGAAGCAGAGTACATGGCCGCTTGTGAGTCAGTAAAAGAACTAATTTGGGTTCGTCGATTATTGGAGGAAATGTCCGGAAATCACACAGTACCAGAACTTTGTTTAGACAATCAAAGCGCAATTAAACTGATGAAGAATCCACAATACCACAAGAGGACCAAACATATTGAGGTCAAATTTCATTTCATCAGAGAGGTGTATGAGAACAAAGGCTTCACGCTCAAGTACGTGCCAACAAATACACAGCTGGCGGATATTTTCACGAAGCCTCTAAAGAGTTCAAATTTCAATAATTTTAAGTCACTTCTGAAAGTTTGTTCATGTTTTGAAAATGAATAATCTGATCAATGAAAGTGGAAGTGTTACACAAAAATACAAAGGTTAAAGCAAACAAACAGCTGATTGTGTGCTGTGTTCATTGCTGTGTTCATTGCATCATCTTATTCTTATACTCATATGTACATGTGTAAAATAAACTCGTTCATTCTATTTTCTCATCTGTAAGCATAAACACACGTTTTTTATTTCCAAGAAAAAGACTACAGTTTCCTTAATAGGTAGGTCTATGGGAATAACGTGTGTCAGTGCATTGAGAGCCTCTCTAGGACATGATCTGATTGCACCGACCGTTATTGCACAGGCTGATCTTTGTAATATGATATTGTACTTTCTCCCTGGAACTTCCCACCAATCTACCGAACCATACGATAAAAAAGGTCGTATAACCGTCATAATGTAGGCTTAAGTTGAGGACCCAATCTTCTTCCAAGCACATGTTTACAGGCATACAAATCAATTTCTACCTTCCTTACCCGTTCTTTGACATTTAATTTCCAGCTAAGTTTGAAGTCCAAAATGACCCCTAAGTACTTTGCGCTGGGTGAAAGAGAGAGAGTTTGACCGTTAATATAGGGTGGGACATGTAAAATTTGCTTTTTGAATCGGCTATAAAAAAAACTAATCAATATTTTTTCAAACTTTGCTTTTTATTTTGAAGATTGAACATTGTTATTTATGAATGAAAAATAATATCGTTCAAATGATTGCCACGATATTTTATTTTTTATTTTTTTATATTTTTTCAAACTTTGCTTTTTATTTTGAAGATTGAACATTGTTATTTATGAATGAAAAATAATATCGTTCAAATGATTGCCACGACTGGCTTTACAGTAGGCGATTGTTTGGGTTCCAATTTCATGAATGGCAACTTCGATTTCGTGTTTTAAACCATCAATCGTCTCTGGATGGTTCGCATAGCATTTGTTCTTAACGGCTCCCTACAAAAAATAGTCCAACGGGCTTAAGTCACAGCTCCGAGGCGGCCGATTGATTTCGGAACTTCGGCTGATTATTCGGTTTTCAAAAACGGTAGCCAAAAGTTCGAGTGTAACTTTGGCAGTGTAACAAGTTGCACCGTCCTGTCATCCTCTTCAATTTTTGGAAACAACTCATTGAGCATGTCACGGTAACGCTCGCCATTTACTGTAACCGCGGCTCCTCGCTCATTTTCGGAAAAAAATGGCCCGATGATGCCGCCAGACCAAAAACCGCACCAAACAGTGACTCGTTGTGGATGCATTTGCTTCTCTACAGTAACGTGTGGATTTTCTGAACCCCAAATCCGAAAATTTTGCTTATTGACGTAGCCACCGATGTGAAAATCAGAAAAGAAGAAGAAGACTCACCACTTTGGAAATAGGTTTTCAATATTTCCCAATTTTGTTCAAGCGTATATCGTCCCATTTCGTAAATGTCAAACCTTTAAGTAAATTATGAACACATTTGACATGTCATTTGTGTTACCATTCTCAAAAAAATAGGTGTTTCAAAAAGCAAACGCTATATGGCCCATCCACGTACATAACTCTTTTACGATTAATCGGCCGGCGCGTATTTGTAGTCCAAGGCAAGTTTGGCCGTCCGTGAACCAAAAATGCGTGCTTGCAATTGCTCCAGAACACCTACTTAGAACTGTCCAGTCATTGCCTATTCGGCAAGAACAAATTCGCGATAAATAATGCAGCGCACATCGAAAAAAAATTGGTCAGCTTTACTTTTAGATGCAATTTGAACATTCTTGCCTTTGCTGGTGGCTACTGGGACTTTTCCTACCTAATTTATTTGCGATTTTCGACATCATACCCAAATACGCAAGTCTTATCTCTGGTGAAAACCCAACTAATTTTCGAATTTTTGCCGTCACTTTAAATGCGCCTAAACAAATCGTTGCAAATAGACCTTCGCTACTTTTTACCCAAACATGGCGCCTCTAATAAAGTATTGTAACTTTCGAAAAACGGACACAAAGTAGACAACAAATGCGACATTGACTTCATAATTCGCCTCAACTGAACGAAAATTGTATTGCCGGTTCTGAAGCTATAACTTAATTTGACAAATTTTTCCGTCATACGTAGCCATTTTCAGCAAATAAATTTATCTAAAATTATTAAAGAAGCACTCACTTTTATTTAAACTCCATATGAAACTCCAAATTAGTAAAGAGAAAGTTGTTGCTTTAAAAATATGCCATGAACATAATTGCCATACCTCGTAAGTCCGCAATCCAGCAGCCTGCAAATAAATTGACAGCATTTTTCGCAGATTTGTATGTGCATACGGCCATCTCACCATTACCACCTGTCAAAGTAAATGGCAGTCACATCAGCATGACCAGCGGTTCTGAGTGCTCTGGATTCAAAGTCGCAAGTTGCTGGTCAATGGCTAGTGCCGTACGTGGCTAATTTTTTTAAAAGCCTGCGCATGTATTGGTGTATTTGTACATCCAGCAATGCTATGGAGTTACCGTAAGTGGATGCGATTGAATGAGTGAACTTGACTATTTAATAAATGTCTGTTATGCGGCTGGAATAGCAAATAGGGGGTAATGTAAACAGATCCTTATGAAAATCAGCCAACCACATATGGAATTATCTTTAGTATAGTGAGCATACGCGTACGTATGTACACATATGAATCTGTACCTGTTTTTTAACGGACATGGGCGCAGCGAACTATCCATCAAGTGGCTCATGTGCAGCTCTAACAGTTGCCTCTTTGGGAATGTTTCCATATCTCAGCAGCGATGGAGCTGTGGCATAAAATATGCCTCACTCCTTAATAGTATTTTCATCATTTATCAAAGGTATGATCAAATTCCCTATGTTTTTTTATATTCGGAGTGTAAAGGACGTGAACAACAAAAAAAAAATATATAAGTTTGGCAGCTTCCGGTGCATTTCCACATGAAGAGCAGGCCATTGTGTTATCATGACCACAATTGCAAGGGTATTGCTGAAAGTGACCATGGTCGCTTAGTAGTTGGGTCATCTAGAAATCTACCTCGCCATGTGGCACTGGCTATGACCAGAAAGTACCGAGAATGTTTAAATACAACAAAACGGAGTTAAATTTCAGGCAAATTTACTTTATCTCTTTCCAAATATGACCCGTCTGAAGCAACACACATGTGTCAACGTTTAACCCAGTCCTCCATGCACCCCTGGTAGGCCGACGAAAGGATGGTCTTCAGCTCCTTCGTCGCATTCTCTTTGACCTTCTCTTTCGACAGAAATCTCCTTCCACGAAGTGGTAACTTCAACAAAAAGAAGTCGCACGGGGCCATATCAGGTGAATACGGTGCTTGCACGATGGTATTTACTTGGTGATTGGTTAAATAATCCAGCACAATTTGAGCTCGGTGCGATGGTGCGTTATCATCATGCAAAACCCAAGAATTGTTTGCCAACATTTCCGGCCGACCGGGCAGACACTAATGATCCGATTTCAGGTAGCCCAATATTTTAGCCACCCAGTGAGGCTTTTTTAGCGTCTAGACGTAAACTCGAGTACTGCGAGACCTCAGTCTTTACCAAGGCACATGAATGAAAAATCCAGAACTTCTTTGACTAACACATCGGCAGTCATTATACTAATAGTTCTACGGCTGTCTTATATAAAAATATTGGGAAAATGCCACAAAATTATAGAGTCCGAAAAAAATACAGATTTTATGTCTTAAGGCTCCATACTGAAGCTGATTACATAATGAGATCTGATTGTATTGCTTTTATCACGAGCTTCGTACGATTTTGGCTGGAGCTGCCTAAGTTGGACGTCAGTTTGGTTAGCAAGTACTAACTGTTGCCGCTTTTTGACTAATTGTTTAAATGAGAATCCTTTGTGATAGCCTTCAATCTATCATTCCTCTACCTCTACCTCTACCTCTACCTCTACCTCTACCTCTACCTCTACCTCTACCTCTACCTCTACCTCTACCTCTACCTCTACCTCTACCTCTACCTCTACCTCTACCTCTACCTCTACCTCTACCTCTACCTCTACCTCTACCTCTACCTCTACCTCTACCTCTACCTCTACCTCTACCTCTACGCCTACCTTTACTAGTGTGAAAATGGTGATATCATCTCCAGGGATCGCATCTCCAGGGATCGCATCTCCAGGCACTGTACCAGTACCACGGCTTTTATTTTTGCCATCAGTTCAGCCTGACTGACATTGTAATAGTCGAGAAGCCAAAAACTGAAGCTTTGTCTGCTGAAGCTTAGCTTGCCTGTAGATCTTACAGAGTAACCAGCTCGAAAGTTCGTGAAGATTGGATCTTCTTCACAATTTGGCGTAATATGAAAATCTGGTCGATGGTAGCTTTACCAGGTCTGTAATCACACCGATAAGCCTCAATCAGTTTCTTGACGAGTTGTTTCCGCCTTTCTCAAAGTACTTTTGATAAGACCTTATATGCGATACTTAGAAGGCTTATCCCACGGTAGTTGGCGCAGTTCGTGAAGCTAAACTTTTTGTTGATTAGACATTGAACGCTGAGATGCCAGTCGCTGGGCATTCTTTCATCCGACCATATTTTACCTATGAGTATTTGCATACTTTTCTTTAGCTCATCACCTCCGGCCTTGAAGAGCTCTGCCAGCAGGCCATCTGCATCCGCAGCTTTGCTATTCTTAAGACGGGATATAGCTCCCAAAAGCTCGACATAGTCGGGCAGTGGAACACAGACACCGTTATCAAGAAGTCTTATTTGCTTCCATTCTTTATTATTTTTGAAAGTCTTTCATAGATAAAAAACAATTACGATGTATTGTCTTGCATGCCTTTTTTCCATCACATTTTGTATCAGAAAAAGATTACTGTGCGCTGCGTCTAACACAAAACCAAAGCTCCATTTGCGGTACACCAACACGACTTTGTTAACAGCTGTTGAACTTTTATTTGCACACAAGTCACTCACTCATACAATTTAAACAATTCCATTTTCGATTGCATTTCGGTGAAATCTCACAGTTTCTCTTCATTTCGCTTCATTGCCATTTTTACACTTTGTAGAATTCGTTCGATGTCAATATTTGAAATGTTTGCCAGTTGGCAATTTGCGTGGCGTTAACTTCAAAGCGAGTGGGTGCTTGGCAATTTTTTAAATTAAAGTGTCAGTTTCGAATTTTACGAAAATGAATTTATGGCATTGTGTAAATGTATATTCGATTTTTCTTTTTTAGTGTTTTTATTGTTTTTATTGTTTTTATGCTTTTTGTTTTTGACCAAATGTACACGGAAACCACGAATATGACCAGCAGGAGCGCTTCACTGGCTGGCTGCGACGGTGTCGGAAATGTGGGTGTGTGTGTGGTGTTGGTGAGCCGCATATAGAATACTTCATACTTTGATTTGCAGCAGTTTTCTGACGTTTCTTGAGATTCTTTGTATTTCAGTTTTTTTTTTGCATAAACTTTTCTACTTTCTCTACTTGTTCGTCGCTCATCAGGTGGCCCAATTCGTGTGCGTATGTATGTATGTGTGGTAGCATGGACACGTCCGTTTTAGATTTATCACTTTTGCTGTTTGCATGTGAATTGGCTTAATTCAATTATTTACTTTTACACATACTTTTATATGTGTGTGTGCGTATGTAGACCCTGCGAGAAAAGTTAGCAGTAGTTAGACGAATAACACAGGCCTGCGAAATTTAACTTTTTTCAGTTTCTAGAATGGCTGTACTTGTTTCTTGTAGTTTTTTATGCGCTAAAAACGAATCTGACCTTCAAAATGATCCATCACGTCAGGATTTTTGGTAAATGAAGCCTAAAAGGTCAAAAAATGGCCATTTTAGCCATTTTTGATAATTTTTTTTGGGATAGAAAATTTTTTTTTCAATTTTCGACGAAAAGGTCGCATAGTACAACTCTTTAGCTTCAAAACCCATTTTTTTAAATTATTGTACGATTTTTTAAGAAAAAGTTATGACATTTTGAAATTAACAGTTTCAGTTACGCCAATAGACGTTATACCCAACGTATACGTAACTGAAACTGTTAATTTCAAAATGTCATAACTTTTTTTTTAAAAATCGTACAATAATTTAAAAAAATGGGTTTTAAAGCTAAAGAGTTGTACTATGCAACTATTTCATCGAAAATTGACAAAAAAAAATTTTCTATCCCAAAAAAAATTATCAAAAATGGCTAAAAAATAAATACCAAAAATCCTGACGTGATGGAGCATTTTGAAGGTCAGATTCCTTTTCAGCGCATAAAAAACTACAAGAAACAAGTACAGCCATTCTAGAAACTCACCCTCGCAGGACTGTGTAATCAGTTTAGCACTGCACTCCGATACCAGAATTCTAACTCTCTTCTAAAAAGTTAATAAGATCGTGGTACTAAAAAGTAGGAGCAAAATGAATCACCCTATCGGAAGTTATTATATAAGTATTTTTTGCAAGTCAAATTTGACAACTGTTTGCTAGGCAACTGCAGTATACAAACAGCCAAGGGGTAGAGCGCGTAAAAGTCCAAATAAAAATTTCCACCGCTCAAAACATTTTTTTATTTACGAAAAATTTATTCAAAAACGGATCTAGATGATTAATTTTACACCCTATGGCTCCTCCTGCAAATACCTCTTTATCCTATTATTTTTATTTAGTAAGAAAATTATTTAAAAATAAAAATGGATTATTTATTTTGTGCCACTTTGGACTACCTGCCCCCATACTATAGCTTTTTAGTTTCCAAAATTCTCGTTAGGGTCAAAATCTACTTTTTTCGCATTAAATGTAGAGCAAGAATTTTTTTTAATCGATTTTGAACAGAATTGACATGACAGCAAAGCTGACAATTGCACCTCGCCTTTCAAAATTCGCTCCCCTTGTAGACAGTCAGGGTGACTTCCATGGCCTGAGGTTAGTAACGACGAAAAAATGTGTTCCAGAATATCGAATTTTCCTAAATCTCTGTAATAGTACACGGTATATTTCTGCTGGACCTCGGGATAAAGTGATGTTGCTGGAAATGAGGAAGCAGACGGATACAGATGAATGAAAGGTCTGTGACATGACTTGGGGAACTAAGTCTAAGCATAGGTACAATCGTTTAAAACTTTCTGTTCTTAAAATTGAGAAAAAGACTAGAAGAAAGGAACTGTTTTTTTCTTGTAACTTCGCTCTGCTTTTTGCTGCATAATAGGCCCACTCAGAGTCTACGACGCCAGTGATTACTCAGATTAGTGTCGCTCGAGACTTTCCCGTAAACGCAACCAAACAAAATGAGCGAGAAGTACGCGAAGCGTTTTGAGGCGGTATTTTTATACATGCACTCGAAAGAGCCGAACTTATCTTACGCCGCGGCTATAAAAGTGATTAAAAAATCAAAAAAGTTTGGTGTGATGTAAAATCAGCGGTATAAGGAGTACAAAATTGTTGATGACTTTTCCGAGCGCGGCTTGAAGCCAGTGATGACAAAAAATCAGGATAAAGTGATCGTCAAACTTTTTAAGCAGACGCTTTCTTTGCGACTACGCCAAGCACGATCAGTTCTTGCTAAAAAAGGAATAGATGTGAGTATCACTACCATCGAACGTCGGTTGAAGGAGGCGAACCTATCCTACCATTCCACATCATCGAAACCAGTGCTCTCAGAAAAACACATTCAGAAACAACAAGACAAGAAAATGGCGTCACAGTATTGGACTGGCCTTCTCAGTCCTCAGACGCCAACTCCATTGAAAATGTGTGGGGAAGTATGAAAATGCGTCTTGCCGGAAGGCCAGTCTATGATTTAAAGCAACTGGTGCGTCAAGTTCGGAAAATCTGGCTCTCTTTGTCGACGAGCTACGCAGAAAAGCTGGTTCAAAGCATGCCGAGAAGATGCCAAGCTATACTCGACACGGCTTATTGAGTAATTGCGATTCGTAAATTTGTACATACTTCCATGTAAAAAAAATTAAAAATATATATCTTTTATACTTCATTAATTATTTAGGTTAATTTTTTATGACATAGACTGTACTAATCAATAAATGGACAAATCCTGGCTTGTAGTCTTAACAAGTATAAACCGAATATGGATGTTTGTATGAAGTATAGCTCAAACTTCTCGTTGACTTTTGATAAATTATTTTTGCATTTTTTCCATATCAAAAAGGAAAAAAATCGCGCATTCTTCCTATGGAGAGAAAACATTTTCAAAAATCAACCAGAATTTTGAGACAATCCAAAGTTGCACTTTATTATTCTAGAATTATAGAGGCTATAAAATTGTATGCCCAAAATTTTCTTAGAAATTCAGAATAAAAGTGTGTGTATATATTAAATTTGGATGGAAAATGAAGGAACGCAAAAAATCCTTTGAAAGTGTTGGGAACTCGAAGTTTTGTGGTTTTTATTAAGTTAAGTAGTGGTTAAGTTTCAAAGGCCGGTATTGATTTTAAATAAAATACAATTTTTTGAAGAAATTATTACCATTTCTCTTTGTTTTAATAATATTAGTATGTTTCAATTACATAGAAAACAAAATATTGGTCAAATAGCCGCTGCGACCTCGGCGGCACACCTCCAAAGACCAAAGAATGCAAATAGTTCCTTATCTAAAGGGTGGTTAAGTTTCAAAGGCCGGTCTTGATTTTAAATAAAATAAAATTTTTTTAAGAAATTAATGCTATTTTTCTTTATTATGATAATATTAGTATAGCTCAATTACGTATAAAATAAAATATTGGCCAAATGGCCATCGTGGTTTCGGCGGCACACCTCCATCCGATGGTTCAAATTTTCGATGACGCTGAGGCATAATTGAGGTTCTATGCCGTTAATGTGCCGAATTATCTCATCCTTAACTCTTGAATTGTTGCTGCTTATTTTTATAAAAAAAAAATGAAAACTAATTTGAAAAAAAAAAAAATGTGAAGTTAACTTTTATAAATTTGTTCCAGTTTCTTATAAAATTATGTCACTCACTTTAAAAAAAAATTCCAGTTTCTTGACGAGCGAACATCTCATAATTCGAAATTCACTAGAATTGCAGTGGTTTGAGACAGCAGCATTCCAGTTTCCTGTAAGGAATGTACGCAGCTCCAATACATTTGAATTAAGGCATACACACACACTCACATAACAGAAGTGGGCGTCAATCCATATGCGCATAACTGCTTCGAGCTGTAATTTTACGAGCTACCGAATTTTCGTGGACGCCTTGGGTTAGTTGCACTGCTCACACATTCATTGCTACAGTCACATGCAAATACTTATGCTTGCACACATATGTACATATAAGTTTACATGTGTGTACAATACTTTTTTTGCTATGCTATTCAACAGTTTAACGTTTAATTTTCTTACAACTCTTTGTAAAAATGTGAATCGACGAAACTTTGGAGGACAGTTCAGTTCGTTTTTATGAGTAAAAAGTGAAGAGTGAAGGGTAAAGAGTAGAGAGCAGAAGTTTGTGTCTTATTTTAGCAGTGCAAAAGTTTTATTGGATTTACGAAAGTTTCCTCTCTTTTTCGTTTTCGTAATGCGTTTTCCAATTTTACAAGTGTTTTAGATAACTTTCGATTCGTTCAAATTTGTGCCACCGCATTCTCCTGCTAAGCAAAGGAATGCAAGGAAAGAAAAGCAATGGAAAATGGCAGAGGGCAAATTCTAAGAGCGCAAATAAGTAATTGCATTTTGACAAGTTTTGCAGTGGGGTGTTTTCTGCCCCCTTTCACATGTTTGTTTGTCATATCGTTTCACATCTTTGCTATTTACACTAAATTCTCCCCTTCACCATGCGCTGCACTTGGTTAAGTTATTTTTCTAAATCGATTTGTTTGCATATCTGAATAGTTGCATGCAGATTAGATATGGAAATTTGTCTTACGGTGCATGGATATACGAGGGTATATGCAATTAACTGTCACGTTTGTAGTTGATGAACCCTTCGCCATTGGATTAGTGTGCATTCTACTAATCTAATGGCAAATCAGCGAATGAAGCTATGGGAAGGAAATTTATGTGAATGTCTTTCATGAAAAAAATTATACTTTCTATGCACTCTGTAATCAGTGAAATAGATAGAAACTAATTATTATTAAATTAATATTGGTGGAATAATGAAAACGCTAAAAATTTATTTGAAAGTTCAAGGTTAAGATAATTTGCAGTTCTAGTGCATTACCGTCCTGGACCGGTATCGAGGAGGTGTGTTGTCTTATAGCCGTTTAAGTTGCAGAAAGGGCAGTCTAGTTTGGCTGTGCCGTTTAGGATGTGAACATGAGTGGTTATAGTGTGACCGATTGGAATGCGTATAAATAGCTTGAGGGTCTAAAAAGACATGTGTGTGGGATATAACGGTTTTAATGCCAATAGGATTGTGCTTTTTGTAGTGGTACCAGCACCGTTAATCCATTGACTATTGTACGTTTCTCGAAGATATTTTTGTATCATTTTCCGAATATATGTGATGGTAAAATGATGGACTGAAATGATGGGCTGAAGTGAAAGAACGCAAGACTTTGGCTCTGGTATCAGCGTAGTCGTTGCCTTGTATTCCGACATGACCTGGAATCCCATAATCCTTATGACAGTTTTATTGAATAAGATATTATTTCGAATTTCGGTGATTAAAGGGGTTTCCCTCAAATAGTTCAATAGAGCGTCCATTAGAGATTTACTATTGCTACAAATGATGAATTTCTCGCGTTTTCCGGAAGCACAAAGTACCGCTTCTTGCGTTGCAGCTGCTTTCGCTGTTGATACCGAGCAGTAGGATGGTAAAACGCTGACGGAGATGGTGACGCCAAGCTGATTTGTGACATCAAATGAGGTACTGATGTCTGGTTTAGATCGGTCTGTGTAAAGGAGCGACGACGTTTTTTAAAGGAGCAACGATTTTATTGAAATGTTGGACGTATTCATTGGAGGACGTGCATTCTTTGGGAAATCTTAGCAAATCCACGATAAAAAGAGTATTTGGATTCAAGCCTGGCGGGAAAATTGGAATTGGTGTCAAAGTCGCGGCTGATGTGACATAAAGAATTTCGTTTTTGAATAATTTTTTAGTAAATAAAATAAAAAATATATTTTGACTGATGGAAATTTTTTTTTTATCTTTAAACGTTCCATTGATTGTCTGTTTGTAAATTACATTTTATTATTCTGGGGTAGTAGTCGCTAGACGTAATACCTCCTCATTTAAACAGCTACAAATTACATTTATTATAGTTACATTTATTAGTATTTTATTTTAATTTACATTTTATTTGGTATTATTACTTTATTTGATTACACTTGAGCTTCATGCTCTGTTTGAGTACTCTAAAAAGACTAACTCTAATTAGGCAAGCACAACATAATGAAACCTCGCTTGACTGCATTTACTGTTGACGATGCAACACGTGCGCGTCAGATTACCACAAAACACTTGGCACTGTTTCTGCCAAAATATCCGCTGTCGCAGACATAGCGTCAGCATAATATTTTGTGGGAATAAATAAATGAAGTTAATTTGAATTGCTGAATACGTTAACTCCTCCTTCGCTTAAGTGAGAGCCGTCCTCGGGTCTCCTTAAACTATCAATGGTAGCCTGAATGATATGACCCTGGCGCTTCTTCTTTCTTCTCTGACGTAGTTTGGAAATTAAGCCAAAGGCGAGTATGATACAAATTATAATGAGAGTGAAAACAGCCGGCCCCACAATGAGTTTGTTTTCGACTTGCGCAATGTACCGCAAATTTTCGATGCCCAGTCTTCGAAGGTATGGAAGGCTCAATATTTCTTGGTGGCCAGTAATGTTTACGATTGTAGCGGCTGCAGAATTTGGTATCATTTTCAATTCTCTTTTTAGATTTTTGTAGGTGGATCCATTAATCTGTATCTCGTCATCAAATGTGATAAGATACGTTCCGGTGATAAGCTTTTTAGTTTTTTCAATGGTTTCTATTACAGCAGTGCCGTCATTGATAATGATGATGCCGTCATCAATTACAACCAGAGGCTCTAGGTGGCTAGGTCTTGTACTGCATTGGGCTACGCTTCCAGAGTGGAGTTGTTGGGCACATGTTGGATTCAATAGCTCCCGACAAAAAGTTGATGTAAGAGTTGCATTGCAGTTTCCAATAGCAATTACCTTGTTTTCGCAATCAGCAACATTGTTGTTTTCACCGAGGTGCAGGATCTTTTCATTATGTTGTACAGGAAATACAATAATTTTCTTACACTCTAGTTTAGGCTTAGGATATTTGATTAGAAAATGTAAAAAATTATTATCTAGAAGAACTTTAACAAAGGATACTTCCATTAGATCAGTTATAGTTAAAGTTATATTTGTAGAGCGCTTTATAATCGTGTTTAAATTTTCAGAGTCTAAAATAGTAGGATTAATTATCCCTATCTTTGCAAGGGTGACAGATAGCATTAATGTTTCAAGCTCCGAAATTATTATTCTGTTTCTCGCGAGCAGAGTTTCATACAGGTGGGCGGTATCTATTTGGTAAGTTTTCGAATTTTTAATTATTACGTTAACTGTTTCCGTTAATTTATTTATTTGGGCCTGTGTTTTTGTATTTATAATAATTTGCCTATTTTCTGACTCTATTAGATTTTGTTGATTGAATCTGATTTTTTCGAAGTCATCGAAATCCGGTGTCCCGGCGACAACCTTAAGGGCAGTGCCTAGAATATTGATGCTTCTGACATGTCGGTGGTGGATGTCAAAGGATGACAATATTGTTTTAATTCGGGCTATGTCTGAGTTTAGAATCTTTACCATATGAGATAAAGGGAAGTGGGTTGTCAGATGTTTTGTTTCGTCTGCTATTTCAGAGTACATTGTCAAGTTGCTTGTATGTTGCATGTATTCGAAGTCTTGCCATATGAACACATTTCCATCCGCAATAGGAATGTAGTGTGAGTTAGAATAATCTGTTAATTTTGTAGATATAATTTGAAGTGGAAGTATTATAAGCAAAGTCCTATAAGAAAATGAAAGAAAGAAAGGAAAAACAAAGAACGAAAATATAGGAGATATAGGAAATATAGGGAAAGAAAAAAGGAAAGTGAAAACAAAATTTACAAATCAGAAGGAATATTTTATCTTAGATTGTCCTTATGGACCACCCTCCCCCTAATAAGAACCGTATTTCCTAAGTCTATTTTGTCTAGAAGGATTCTCTCTATCGAGTTGACCTCGCTGAGCTTTTATGATTTTCTCTTTTATTTCATCCCTTATTTCATACGATGTACTATGGATAATATCTATAGGTCTTTTGTTCGTAATTGAATAGTTCTATTATATTTAGTTGTAGCCAACTTCTTGGATTTAGCAGCAGTTGCTTTTGCTTTAGCTGCTTTTGGCTTAGCAGTTGCAGATTTGGCTTTAGTTAGATGCAGAACACTCCGTAGATAATTCCTAAGTTTTTGTAAAGCCAGTATTTCCTTTAATTTGACAAAGGCTTGAACTTGTCTTTCGTCCAAGTTCACCTTTATCTTTTTTGGCTGGTGAGCGCTAACTTTTCCGTTTTCATCTTTTAATATATCAGTAAGAGGTTTTGCTATTGTAGCAAAATCCTTGATAAATAAAGATTCATTAGGGTTTGCAAAAACTCCTAATAACTTTTTTATCATTTTCCTAAATTTTTCTGTATTTTTGTAAAGCCAGTATTTCCTTTACAATAATTTGACAAAGGCTTGAACTTGTCTTTCGTCCAAGTTCACCTTTATCTTTTTTGGCTGGTGAGCGCTAACTTTTCCGTTTTCACCTTTTAATATTATATCAGTAAGAGGTTTTGCTATTGTAGCAAAATCCTTGATAAATAAAGATTCATTAGGGTTTGCAAAAACTCCTAATAACTTTTATATCATTTTCCTAAATTTTTCTGTAACATTTTGAAGTACAACTATGTCTTCTATTTGTGTGAAATTTACATTTGCACACTTTAAAAATTATAATTTTTCTAACCCGCTTTGGGTTTGAATTTCTTTGTTTTTGAAATCAAGTTTTGCCCTTAATTGCGTTAGCAAATCAAGGCCAATTATACCATCGAATGTCGACAGTGACGGTAAAATAAAAAAGTTGCTGTTCGTATTGAATACGTTAATAATACATTTTTGCTTAATGGTCGTGAAACCGTGAATTGATTTCACTGAAAAAGGGTTATCTACAGGGGTTACTTTCTTTAGTTCCCGTAAGGGTTTAATGTAGTTTTTCGAAGCCCCTGTGTCTATTGATAGTTTCAAATTAATAGTTCAAAATCAGGCAGAGATTTAACAATGTCCAGTGGCTCATCACATTTTTGCCCCTGTATTATTTCTATGTCTTTGTATGTTTCAACCTTGGGGGTGTGAATGACACACTCATCGAATTTTTTCTTAGGATCCTCAATTTGTTGTTCGAAAATCTGCTTCTGAGATCTTGGAGCGGTTCCAATGGCGACCTCTACCATTGCCTTCAATTGTTCTGTTGTGACAGACATTGTTGTGTTTTCCCACCAATTAGTTGCTCCTAAGCTATTTCTATTTTGTATCTTATTAACTTCTATTCCGTTGATCCCCTCCAAAACTTGTTCTAACTCGTTATCAGATTCACTCATAGAAATCAAAAATAAAATCAAAAACAAGGAGCTAGATCAACCCGTGCAAAGATTTACAAAAAAATATTTTTAGTTTCCAAATTTAAGCTTTGTTATTTTACGTAAAAAAAAAATTTTATTTATTCTTATAGAAACAAAAAAAGATATGACACTACTTTTGCGCTCTACTTACTTAAGGTATTTCATTTTTCCTAAAATATAAAACTCCTTTTGCTGGTTTCCTCTCTGGTGCTCCGGTAATTTTTTTTAACTTTTACAACATGCTGCCCAGGCTATTTCGAAGCTCTGGTGACTTTTTCTGAATTTTCCAACTTGCTGCCCAGGCTATTTCGAAGCTCTGGTGACTTTTCCTTACTTTTGATACTTGTTTTGTTTGCTTCACTTAAAAAGTTTTTTTTGTTCTGGTTTAATTTTTTATCTTTAAAAATTTTTTGTTTAAAAAATTTATTTTTCAGTTTTTGGATTAACTATTTTTATTTAAAAACTTTTGTTAAAAAGATTTTATTATTTTTTGATTAATTTCTTAATTTTTAATCCGCGTTGGGCGCCAATTACATTTTATTATTCTGGGGTAGTAGTCGCTAGACGTAATACCTCCTCATTTAAACAGCTACAAATTACATTTATTATAGTTACATTTATTAGTATTTTATTTTAATTTACATTTTATTTGGTATTATTACTTTATTTGATTACACTTGAGCTTCATGCTCTGTTTGAGTACTCTAAAAAGACTAACTCTAATTAGGCAAGCACAACATAATGAAACCTCGCTTGACTGCATTTACTGTTGACGATGCAACACGTGCGCGTCAGATTACCACAAAACACTTGGCACTGTTTCTGCCAAAATATCCGCTGTCGCAGACATAGCGTCAGCATAATATTTTGTGGGAATAAATAAATGAAGTTAATTTGAATTGCTGAATACGTTAACTTGTATACTGCAGCTGTCTGGCTGACAATTATCAAATATGTTTGATACGACGCCATTTGTAAAAGATTTAAATTTGCCGATAAGATAATTAATTTTGCGCCATTTGTGTAATATATATATTTAAAACGCTTTAAGATATTATTCAATTATTACTTTCTGATAAGTAGACATTTCTAAGAAGCTAATTGAATGGAAAAATAAATTTTCAAAATAAGCTAAATTTTTGTGAATTCCATACAATGCAAAAAAATTTTAAAATTGACAACTTTTCGAAATTTGCTGAATTTTTGTGAATTCCATACAAAGAAAAAAAAAATGAAAATTTTCATGAGAACTTTTCGAAATTACCTGGATTTTTGAGAATTCCCTACAATGAAAAAATAATTGAAAATTTTCATGACGACTTTGCGAAATTTCCTGGATTTTTGTGAATTCCAAGCAATGGAAAAAATTAGAAATTTTCATGACAACTTTTCAGAATTCGCTGAATTTTTTTTAATTCCATGCAATGAAAAAATAATTGAAAATTTTCATGACGTCTTTGCGAAATTTGCTGGATTTTTGTGGATTCCATATAATGAAAAATAATTGAAAATTTTCATGAGCACTTTACGAAATTTGCTTGAGTTTTGTGAATTCCATACAATGAAAAATAATTGAAAATTTTCATGAGCACTTTACGAAATTGGCGGGGTGCAATTACTGCAGCACTCACTAATCTTGGGGTATAACCGGGCTTGGTAGGCTTCATTGGCAAAATGCTAAAAAGCAGAATCATTGAAGCGAAACTAGGAGAATCGGTGATCAGGAGATTGGTAAGTAAAGGTACACCGCAAGGTGGAGTCCTCTCACCGTTTTTATGGAACGCAGTTGTAAATAAACTTCTGTTAATACTGGAATCGGTGGGCTGTAAAGTGATAGCTTACGCCGATGATTTTGTTATTGCTCTCTCTGGTAAATTTGTATCTACATTAAGAGACCTAATACAAAATGCTCTAGATATACTTTCTAGGTGGGCAGAAAAGTGTGGTCTAAGAGTCAACCCAGACAAAACACAACTCATATTGTTCACGAGAAAGCACATAATCCCTCAGCTAAGTCCAATTACGCTCAAGGGGGAAGCTCTTGTGATTTCGGAAGAAACCAAGTACTTGGGACTAAACATAAATAGGAAACTGACTTCGAAGTCAAAAATCTTAGAAAGAGTTACGAAAGCGAACCAAGCTTTTTATGCCTGTAAGAGAGCTTTAGGTAAGACCTGGGGAATCAAACCTAAGGTTGCTCATTGACTTTACACTGCTGTCGTCACCCATTCTTCTATATGGAAATGTGGTTTGTTGGTGTGTTATGCAGAAAAAACCTATTCTAATTTATTGAGCAAGGTGCAGAGATCAGCGCAATTAGCAATATGTGGCGCCATGAAAACCACGCCATCCATGGCTTTGGACATCATGCTACATCTGCCACCCCTAGATCTCTTCTGCAAATATTCAGCGGCCTGCTCCGCTTTAAGGTGCAAAGCGAGCTCACAATGGAGGACTTTCACACATGGACATTCAACCATCTTAGACTTCTACACGGATATACCCAGTGACTGTGATTATCACTCTCCCATTCTTTGCTTCGAAAGGAGTTTCCTAATGAAAATCCCTTCTAGACTGGAATGCCTTAAAGAAGATCCAACACCCAACACACCCGTTAAGATCTACACGGACGGATCTAAAATGGACACCGGTGTAGGATCAGGGTTATTTTGCGAAGAGCTTTCTATTAGTGAATCCTTTAAACTACCGGATCACTGTAGTGTTTTTCGAGCGGAAATAAACGCTATTCATGAAGCCTTAAAATGGTTAAAGATAAACAGAATATCATCAACGGATATCTGCATTCTATCGGACAGCCAAGCTGCCCTACGAGCCCTGGATGCATTCCAAACAACATCAAGGAGTGTCTTACGTTGTCGCCAATCTCTAAATGAGATGGCCAAGCAATATCGTATAATCTTATGCTGGGTTCCAGACCACAGAGATATACCAGAGGACGGTAGGGCAGACCAACTTGCAAGAGAAGGTACCTGTATGCCAGACATGAGTAATTTTATGGAGACACCTCTCGCAACTTGTAAGCTTCTCATTAAGGACGCACTAATCAGTTCTGCAAATCAAAGATGAATTAGCTCTAACACCTGTGAAATTGCTGGGCAAACATGGCCAAGGCTAAACTTACATCTGTCCAAGAGTATTATAAAACTGAGTAGACTTCAAATTAGGACCTTAGTAGGGGCCCTCACAGGATATTGTCTCATAGGAAATCATGCAAGGAGATTAGCCGCTCACACGCATGATTTCTGTCGTAGCTGCAGAAATGAGGAGGAGTTGGAAACAATTCAACACCTTTTTTGCACATGCCCGGCTTTAGCCAGAAGCAGGAACCAATTCTTAAAATCCTACTTCTTAACGAATATAGATAACACGGTGTGACAAAAAAAAAAAAAATTAAATATACTTTTATGGAGACCCTGCACAACTTGTAGGTATAGTAAAACTAAGAAACATGGTATAGGACAAATTTCCAATACACCCCCAAAATCTCATTTTATGGCCATAAAACCGTTTTTCAGTAGGTTGATGTGAACAATCACTCCTAACTTCGCCAATTTCCATCCGATTTCGAATTTGTTTTTTTAGTTCGAAAGAACAAAAACAAGCCTTTTTGACAGTGTGTTGACAATTTTTCTGAAATGACAACTGACGAGACTGTAGACGGAAGTATTCGGAATTTTTTTCTTTTTTCTCTATTTTTTCAACTTTGACATCATTTTTACGATATTATCCGATATTGAGGATTTTTTTTAGTACCCTACTGTTATAGTAAATTTAATTTTGCGTCGAATGAGCTATATTTGACTGTAATTGAATTAAAATTAATAGAGTTGTGTGAGTTTTAAGATTTTTTGTTTTTTTTTTTACTAATTTGGTATGTAGGCATCGAAGCATGAAAATGATAACAAGTGTCATTATAAACACATAATATTTATTGGAGTATTGTGCAGTGCAGCACTGTACGGTATGGTACGGTGCGGTACGGTGCAGTAGCCACGGAACTGGTTCCAAACTTAAAAATGCATTGGAAACGGCCCTTTGGAGTTTAGTATGGTACGGTACATTTGTCATTCTCTTCATCAGTTTTGAATACTTCTCTGTATGAAATTCGATCATCATCATTCATCTGAAGTCGTCATCAACTAAATTCCATTGTTTAAATCGAGAAGCGAGCGTTTCAGATTGTCTTCCCGATAGAAGTAAATCACGAGAAAGATCCTGAAAATCTGAATTTGATACAATGTGTCGTTCTGAAGACTTAGAACCAGACGGAAAGTACTCTTCATCATCAGGTTTATTGTTATCAGTTTGATCATCATCAGCAATGAGTTGAACTTCCTTCGGTTCATGACCTGCAGTTGAGTCAATCATATCGTCCAAGACTACGGGGTTCTTAACAGTTGCAACATCAGCATACTTTATGTGCTTTCGGGTTTTATAATGATGACCGTTTACGTCCGTTTTACAAAAATAACAATCATCTGGTTTATGATAAGGCTGATGATGCCACCTCATCGGAGAATATTGAGAAATTCGACTTTTCTGGCAACGCTTTGATTTATATCTCTTGAATTTCAATGAAACAAACAATAAAACTTTGACGTTTTAATAAGGTTAAATTATAATAACAAACTTCTTTTGTTAATCAATGTACAGTGTGAACTTTGGTACACTTGGGAGCTTTTTCATATTTCCATTGAAAAAAAGAGCTATAATATGTCAGATATTTTCGTAAGTTCTAACCAGCTCTGTTATATGCAGTACAGTGTACTCTTATGTATACATATGCACTCCAATAAATATTACGTATCTATAATAACGCATCAAAACACGTCCTTATTCCCATTTAGCGTAAGCTATACCTACATACCAAATTAGTAAAAAAAAAAAATAAAATCTTAAAACTCGCACAACTCGCACAATTCTATTAATTTTAATTCAATTACAGTCAAATATAGCTCATTCGATGCAAAATTAAATTTACTATAACAGTAGTGTACTAAAAAAAATCCTCAATATCGGATAATATCGCAAAAATGATGTCAAAGTTGAAAAAATAGAGAAAAAAGAAAAAAATTCCGAATACTTCCGTCTACAGTCTCGTCAGTTGTCATTTCAGAAAAATTGTCAACACACTGTCAAAAAGGCTTGTTTTTGTTCTTTCGAACTAAAAAAACAAATTCGAAATCGGATGGAAATTGGCGAAGTTAGGAGTGATTGTTCACATCAACCTACTGAAAAACGGTTTTATGGCCATAAAATGAGATTTTGGGGGTGTATTGGAAATTTGTCCTATACCATATTTCTTAGTTTTACTATACCTACAAGTTGTGCTAGGTCTCTATAAAAGTATATTTTCACTGTCGCACAGTGTAATCTATACATTTTAGGTATCAACCACCTTTTACGCTTTGTCAAAAGCTCAGGATGGTTCAATATGGAGAGGAAAAATGTAGCCCAGCTCCCGCGGCTCACAACGGACCCATTTCGTGGTCTAAGTGGCATCGTTGTCTCTATGTGCGATGCGGCTGCCAAACCTAACCTAACCTACTTGATGTCTTAAATAGTTAATTAATTTTGCGAATAAATTTTGTCGAGCAGTGAATTTTGCATTTCTTTTTTTGCCCACCGGGATTAATATTATTTGTGTATTAGGGCTTGCCAAATGGCCTGACACGTGACTGCCATTCGGAAGTGCGCAGAATTGAAACCCCGTCGAAACACCAAATTTTCTGAGTTGCGGCGTCTCAGAATAGCATAATTATGCCAAAATTTTGTGGTGTTCCTTTTCGAAAGTGCACAAATTTTGATTTTCGGGCATCTTCGTTGTTTTGTTACAACATGAAATTTTTTTGCTTTGAATATCGAAACAGCATCTGAAAGTACAACTCTTTACCTTTCAAGCCCACTTTGTTGCTTATTTGTAAATTTAAATACAACAAAAATTAGCAAAATATTCATCGAAATTTCACACTTTTTAATCAGAATTTTTAAAACATTTCAGGTAAGCAGTTATAAGGCCGGTTGAATTATAATACAATTAAATGCAAATTTATGTTACTCAAAATTTGCCTTGATTTTTGAGAATTTTATTGCTGACCGGGTTGTGTGTTTCCTTTCATATAAAAAAAGTGAGGAATGACACAGGACCACCGACAAGAAAAAAAAAACTCTTAAAAATCAATGCAATTCTGGAGTCACTTGAAGCTCCTCAATACTCTGGAAAAATTTTTCAAGTGTGAACTTTTGATGCCAATTTTTGATTTTTTTTTTAATTGGAAAAAGTTCAAAACTTGAACTTGTAGAAGTATGCACTATAGTTTCTTAAAAAAAATATAAAAACGAAATAAGAAACAAATAAATTGTGAAAAGTTGGCAATAAGCCGTTGTGCTATAGTCATTTAACACAGCGCAATTATATTTTTGTACACTGACAGAACTTAAGTACAAAATGCAGTTGCAACAACAAGTGAACACTACGAATGATGGAGCAAAATTTGCTCAAGCGTTAAATTCCGAAATGATTTTCTGGTCGAGTTGGCATAGCAAACAAACAAACAAAGTAAAAACGAAAAAAAAGCTGCGAAAAATAGTTGACTTTAGCAGCGTTTGCTAACCAAAGCAAAACTAACAATAATTAACACGTTGAGTGCCATAGTACGGCTTCATGCGTTGCAGCTGCTTTCGCTGTTGATACCGTGAATATTTTGTGAATTCCATACAATGAAAAAATAGGAAATTTTCATGACAAATTTTTGAAATGTGCTGAATTTTTATGAGCTCCTTACAAAGGAACAAAATTGAAACTTTTCATGACAGCTTTTCGAAATGGTTGAGTGCAGCTTATTGGATATATGGTTCCGTGTGAACTTAGGGCTGAGCTCAAAGTAATAAGAGGAGGACGAAATATCAATTTTAGGTACAGTAGAGCGCCGATTATCCAAAACAATTGGTGCAGAGGGTGTTCGGATAATCGATTTTTCGGATAAACGAACATTTGCGAAATTCCAGTTCTTTGTTGAGGGTAGGGTAATAAAACACGTCATTGGATTAGGAATACATCTTATGTATGAAATGCTTTTTAATGGAGATTGCACATACGGTACATAAATACATATGTCTAAACATATTTTAGTTAAGTGACTTAGATGTGATAATACATAGTACAAAACTAATCTAAAAAAAAGTCGAACATATTTGTTTGCATAAGTTTTGAGGCTCCTTTTTTTGCCGCCAAATCTCTTAGGCGTTTTAAAGACAGCAACTGCACAGAATCGCATTCGTCTTAGTGTTCCAACCATTTAATAGCAGTCTCAAAGCATTTAAAGGCTTCTTCATTGGACGGACATTTTTCAGCTGAGACGATGTCATCACTAATTTCGTCTTCATCGTCGTCATCTTCAGAAACTTGAACCTGTGCTATTATATCGTCGTCTGTCAAGAATTCGTAGCCAGGATTATCCTCGTCAAATTCTAGCCATTCATGCACGTTTTCTTGGTCACATTCTTCAAATCCTGAAACCTCTTTCATCAACTCAACCATTTCTGAAACAAAGTTTTCATTTGTTGATTCTTCAGATGTAGGGCTAGCTTCAGATTCAACTGCTGGACAAATCTTATTCGAGGATTTCTTTAGAGTAGTCGCTTTGACATTAACTCACACATTGCAGCCATGTAAACAGCAACATTCAAGTTAATACCTTTGTTGATTTCAAGAATTGTTTTATCTTCCTCTTAGCCGATTAGGACAATACGAAGCAACGCTTTTCTGTAGTAACGTTTGAAGGCTTCGATCACCCCCTGGTCCATAGGTTGACAGACTGAAGTAACATTGGGTGGCAAGATAGTTACCTTAAATTTTCCATCTTCTCTCTCAAGTGAGAGTTTTGAGGGCTGACTTGGAGAATTATCAATCACTAATAAAACATTTCCAATGTCTCCAGTTTCTACCTGATGTTTTTTAGCCTTTGGAATTAATACAACGTCATACCACTCGATAAATACTTGGGTATCTATCCAAGAGTTTGTTTGGTTTTTGTAAATACGCGGCAGTTTTTTATTCCTTTGAAGCATCTTGGATTCTTAGATTTTCCTATGATCAGCAAAGGTAGTCTATGTGTGGCCGTATTGTTTTCACATACCATGGCTGTTGTGCGGGATTTGCTTGCTTTGAATCCAGGCGCTGCCATTTAATTTTTAGAGACAAGGGATTTGGTCGGCATTCTCTTCCAGTATAACCCAGTTTCGTTTGCATTGTAGACGTTACTGTCCTTATAACACTGCAAACTCTTAAAACTTTCTTTGGCCTTTTCAGCAGCTTCAAAGTCAGCTGACAGCTTTTCCCCTTGAATATCTAGCTCTCTAATTCCGTGCCTAGACTTGAATCTTTTGAGCCAACCAGTAGATGCTTTAAAATCATTGTTACCCCCAAGCTTTCTATTGGTTGACCTTGAGCATGTATCTGCATGAACCATGAGTAAACTGCAGTGTCTAGGTTTTGATTTTCTGCCATTTTCATTGTTTTTCTATACAAGCTTCCATCTTCACTGTCCAGCACGCAATCAAACTTTGTGATACATTCACTGGTTTTTTTTAATGCCAGTTATCGTTGAATTCCCAACACTAAACTCTCGAGTTAAACTTGATCCACTTGCACATTTTTTTAATCGTTTCAAAATTTTAAGTTTGTCAGAAAGACTAAGCACAACTCGTTTACGTTTCGGCATTGCTACGAGTCACACAGCACAAAAAGAAAAAAACAGTACGGACCGTTAAAACAACACTGAAGTCAGTCAACGTCAATAGAGAAACAAACTGATTAGACGGATTCCTTCTTCTCCCGGCCGCTCGTGTTTTAATGAGAGATTGCCCAAACAAAACTTTCGGCGTCGGATGCGCGTTCGATGCGCATTCGTTTCGCGGCACGATAACACCACCGACGCTGTTATATTTAGGAACTGCGATACTAACTTAAATTCATAAAGCGCGTGACAGAAAGTAAGTATGTACATATGTACAACGCTGTCAATACCTATGAATCATGTTCTAAAGATAACATGCTTTCGATGAAGACACGGAAAATGCCAAAATCATGATGTTCCCTTGAGTCATTTCTTCTTCTTCTCTGAGTCATTTCTAGTAAACGTTTCTATTTCATTTGTACATTCTTTTTTATTCTTTATATCCGTTTTATAAAATTACAATGTATGCTACAAACCACCACTTTATATAAAATCGAAAAAAAAAAATAAACAGAAAATTTTCAAAAAATGTAAACAAAAAAAAAAAATTATGGTCAAAAAAATTTAACAAACTTCAAATAAAAATAAATTCCTTCAAAATTTGCAACCATTTTTATATAATTTTGAGAAAAATTCTGAGTGTACAGTTTTATAGTTCATAGTTCATATAAGTAATAGTTCATATTAGTCCAATAAAGTACAGGTTTCAAGTGGCTCAAAATTTTCGTTGACTTTTTGCAATTTTTTTTTTTGCTGAGCTGTTAAGCATTTTTTTCCATCAAAAATACCCTCGAGGAGGTCCTATAGATTCTTAGTAAAAAGTTGGAAATTTTGATGATGACCTTACAGAAGCAACCTCAGCAGTGAACGTGTTAACTCGAACTGTATCGATAAATGCATACGTAAAATTTGAAATGTGTGTGTGTTGTGCTGAATATGAAGCAGCGCTGCTTTAGTCAGGGTTAAACATTGTGTAAAATCATAAGTGACACATAGTCACTTATACATTTCACTCTAATACGCGATGCGACTTGAAGTTGTTGAGCATAAATTGGGTTGTCTAAAAAGTTCGATAACGAAAAAGAGTAAATCCAAGTTTTTTTTTTTGTATATTATAATTTTAATGGACTTTATGGAACAAAATATTATACAATATGAAAATTTGTTTTCGGTAAATCCATTTTTCCGTCGGTAAAGGTTAGGTTAGGCATCTAGTGCTGACTGATCTGTAAAAAGATCTCACGAGGTATAAGGTCCATTGTGTTACCAGTGTTATGCACTTGGAGTCGATGATATTATTTATCCAATTCTTAACGCACGTTTTCGCGAGCCTTTTGTCAGAAATTTAGTTCAAGATGAAAAATATGTTGACCTCAACACATTTGTTGATTTCTACAGAGAGCAGAGTAGGTTCTCCAAAGTGTATTCGTTTCGGTGCATGTGTTACACGCTAGGCCTATTTTGGCCTGGGATGCGGGGTGAAACAGTGCCCCAGTAAGTACGCCAACCAACATTTTGCGGACTTTTCTAGAAAGTGATAAAATAAAGTTTGTAGTTTTCGTATTCCAAGTCTTTACCATAATTTTGACAGTTCTGTACGAAGTTAAATGTTCCCATATCGACGGCGTTTCCTGCGCTAATTCCTCATTCAGTTCTGTTTGCAGCAAGATGAGTCAGTCAAACGAATACCTGCCTTAGCGAGATCATCGTCACTATCTTTACCTTCTATTCTTAGTGTCCTTGTATTCAGTGAATAGTGGCCTGCATATTCCGCAGAGTTCATCCATTTTTGATCTTCATTCCCAGTTAGTCTGACCAGCCATAATTGCTTTAATAGACGCTTGGCTGTCAACAAAAATGTTTGGCCGCGTATCGAAAGGGGTTCATTCGAGATCAGCAAATGTTGTTGATCAGCTGATGTTGTTGCGGCATAGTTTCAGCTTGAAATATTCTATAGTAATTAGGGAGTCTAAAATACTACATTACGGACAAAATACTATAAAATTAAAAATATAAATAAATGGCTTGCCTGGCCTCGAATTCCTCATTTGATGGAATTTGAGAATTTTATTTTGTTCATGATCACTTACTTAAATTAGTGCCATATGAGAACAGCAGCAATCATTTGCTGCAAAAATGCCTCGATTGGTGCCTCTTCAGTACAGATTTCACGATGAAAATTGGATTCTACATATCCAGTTACATCGAGTGGCTTGTTTTCAAATGGTTCAAAAATGCTTGATGACGACTGTTTAGTTCACTATTAATGCCTTCACTACTTACGTGCTTAATTTTTTCTCTGACCTCTTGACCTTTAGTTATTAAGTTATTTCTTATTAGTTATTGGGTTTTAGTAATTAGTTGATTGGAACGGTGATTGCATATTTGCTGTTCTAACTCGGCCCCTTTAGTCTGGTCTTGGACTCTTTCCTTGCGCATCTAATTGCTCATTTGCTCAATTCAAAACCTCGAAGTCACGGGACCAAATAAAGATTGCGAGTGTATGTCGAATAGACAGTAGGGTGAAACCATTTGGAGTCCGAGAATATGATGACGCCGCCACAGTTGATTGCCATTTGAGCCCTTTTTATGGCATTTTCCATCACTTTGGCCAAAACTTCCTGCGATAGGTCCTCACATTCTTGACGGATATTGTCTTTAAGAGCTGCAAGAGTCTGAGGCTTGTTGACATAAACCCGCGATTTCCAATTTTCCAATCCCAATTCATCAAGTTGGGGCAAAAAGAACTCATTGATCATTGCTCTGTAGCGCTCACCATTCACAGTAACCGTTTGGCCCGCGACGTCTTCGAAGAAAAAAGGTCCGATGACTCCTCCAGCGAAAACAGCACACCATAGAGTGACTTTGAGCGGCTGTAATGGCTCTTCGTGGGTTACACGCGGATTTTCAGTGCTCCAGAAGCGTAAATTTTGCTTATTTACGTACCCGCTAAGATGGAAATGGGCCTCATCACTCATGATTATTTTTGATGAAAAATCATCTTCCTCTTGGTGGTGATTAAGGATGGCTTGAGCGTATGTTGGACGCGATTGGCGGTCAGCAGCTAACAGCTGATGCACCGCCTGGACTTTGTACGGAAACATCTACCAAAATTCGCTGTAAAGGCCGTCGACTGATACCCATTTGCGTGGCACGTCGTCTGGTCGATGTCGACGGCGCTTCCATGACATCCTCGGCTACAGCAGCAATATTCTCTGCAGAACGGCTACTCCGGGGTCTGCCACGCCTGGCAGCATCTCGTGTTGTGCCAGTCTCTTCGAGGCGAGCGGCTAGACGTGGCGGTGTTTTACCAGTAGGCATTGGACGGCGAGGAAATCTGCGACGAAATTCACGTTGTGCCAAAGTCACCGACCGATTATTGGTCAAATAAATAGTCAGCAATATTCCGCGTTCTGGAGCAGTGTAGCGTAACATTGTTTATTAACGTGTATTTCGCATGTGTTTACTACACAAATGTCAAAACAGATCTGACATTAGGGGCCAATCGCAAAATTTATAGCATTTTCTGATAGGAGGATTACTTTAGCGCCACCTGTTAGTTCGAATATGCAGATAGAGTATAAATTCTCAACTAAGAAAATCCATTCGTATATAGTATAATAAAACTATTTTTGAGGCAATTTTATGAATTGACTAAATTTGCCGCAAAATTGTCACTTTCATTGGAAATATGCGTGGGTATGTTTGCTCTTTGTAAATTATGTTTTTTTTTCAAGTAAAAGCTTGCAAACTCAGTATGTGCATATGTATGTTATTGTTGGCCGCAGCTGGCTTCAGAGAATTACTTAATCTAGTAATATCAGTCAATAGTTATTGGCCTCTTTTGACCAAAACTTGAAAAATAAATTTTTTTCACTTAATTTTTTTTTTAAGTGAAACTTCTTAGGCGTCGAGGGACGAGCGAGAATGGAGAGTAAAATTTCAAGGCCATACGAGAGAGAAAAAAGATATAACGTAGAGAAAAAGGAGAGAGAGATATATACCTTATATATATCTTAGATGCACTTTAACCTATTTTTCCCGAGTTTTCCTCGTGGTTGCTAATTTCTAGTAACACTGCCTACTTTTTGGCTCTTGTTTGTTGGTGCAAATTATAGGAAATATATTTTTGGTGCCTACTTTGTGCCATTGTTGCGGTCCTGGAATCGCTGCGTTTGTGCGGGTGGTAACGCTCGGAGAGTGCGCCTTGTTGCCACGGTTTGTGTCCGGCGTTTACCTACACCGGTCGATCCTTCTCCGTTTTGTGTAAATTTTGTCTATTTGTATTCTCTGCAAATGTTGTGAATTTATTTAGATATATATTCTATCTCTCTCTCTCTTTCTTCGCCCCATTCTCTCTCGGGTCTCTCCCTCTTTCTTTGTCTGCCTTGAAAGTTTCACTTTTGTTATGTGTACTACGCACTTTTGTTTGTCAAAATTCGAAAAAAGTTAAAAAAAATTGTATTTTTTTTCAAAGTTTTTTATTATATGTTTGGTATACTGGTTTTAGATAATTCCATATCCTAGTGTATTTTACATATAAACATTTTATCAGCAACTTGTTACGGAAATCTTTCAACTACCTTGTATATGTAGGGTTTCCCATATTCGACGGACCCATGTGTTTTTTTTTTAAATCAAAGAAAAACACAATTTTTTTGATATTGATGATAATAATCATTTTCTTTGGTTCAAGTAGATTTGTTGATATCACTTGCTGAATATAATATCTCTCAAATGGCCGCCTTGAGCCTGTATAGCAGCATTTTCCATAGTTTTAGCTAACATTTCGGCTGGAATAGCGGCTATTTCTTCACGAATGTTGTTCTTGAGCTCTTCTATGGTCTTTGGCTTATTAAGATAAACCTTTGATTTTAAATATCCCCACAAAAATAAGTCAGTTGGCGTTAAATAGGGCGAACGCGGTGGCCAGTCAAAATTGCCATTTTTCGACATAAAACGACGAGGAAACAATTTCTGCAAAAAATCGATTGTGGTGCGAGCTGTGTGTGGTGGAGCGCCATCTTGTTGAAACCAGAACTGCCTCATACGCTTTCGATGAATAATTGGCATCACAAAAGTGGTTATCATATGGCGATAACGCACCTGGTTTCGAAGAAAAACGGTCCAATAATCGTTTTCGCACTAACGCCGCACCAAACAGTGACTTTTCCGTCGTAAAGAGATACCTCTTGAATTTCGTGAGGATTTTCAGTGGCGTAAATACGGCAATTTTGCTTGTTTACCGTCCCATTCAATAAGAAATGAGCCTCATCGGACTTGATGATTTTGTTGTTCTTCTTCTTCTTTTGACTTCTTTTGTTGAATGTAAATTTCAACAATTTGGGAGCGCTCACGTGGCGTGTACTGTTCCATGGTAAAAATCTGCTTAGACTGACGCTTCTAACGCGGTATGTCATTAAGCGATCTGACGTCTCTGTCAAAATATACAGGGTTGCCAGATGGGTCCGTCGAATAAGGGCAACCCTGTATGTATGTAAAGGCAAAAAAGAACATCAAAGAAACAAATACGATTACATAAAAAAATTTGAAAACATGTTCAAAACAAAATTTGTTGTCATTTTTTTTAAATTGTTTTTTATTTTTGTTTAAATAACAATGTTTTTGTTGTTAATTTTTTATAATTTTGTACACTGGTTTTAGAGTATTACTTATCCCAGTGATGTCAACAACTAGGTACTGAGCTCTTTCGGCTATCCAATATAAGTGTAAAAGATGTCAGTAAGAAAGAAATGAGATTTTATACAAATTTTGAAAAATTAATATTAAAAAATTTTTTTTTTTTTCAAACGTTTTTTTTCGAACGTTTTTTAAAATAAGTTTTAAGTTTATAATTTTTTTAATTAAATACTTTCCAAGTTCTTCATAGTTTTGTATACTTGCTTGAGAGATGTAAACACTATACTAATATTATCTACAAATCTTTAAACCTTTTTGTCGGCCTTTACTTACCGACCTTCTGCGACCACCCAATATAAGCGAATGCTATATGTATATACCCACACAATATGTGACCACAGTGCAATGCTCACACTTTTACAAATATCCCTGCGATAACTATGATGACTACGACTATATCTAGTGTTAACAGAAATGGTGGCAACTTCAACAGCACAACTATGGACAACCATAAAAATGTGTAATACCACCATTAAGCACTATCACTTTGGCTCAAGCTCTGTGCTGCTGAGCACAGACGTGTGATAGTTGTACGCTTGACGAGTTACATTGTAATAGTTGTTGGTGTGCATTGCTCGGTGGTTGCTTTGCACTCTTTCGATTGCGGTTTCCGTTCATCTATCGCCATTCTTTATGTGCCACATTTATATGTCTTATGGATTCCAGCTAATGCTGCTCTTTGACATTTAGTTAAGTCCTAAGCTTTGCAGTACCTCTAAATGGGTTAATACAATGAAATGTCACCTTGCGAGTTGTGACAAGTTATTGAACTGTCGTTTAATGAACGAGAATGATGAGAGAGATGGGAGGAAAAAGCGTGAGTAGTAGAAGTTTGAGGGACTTTAAATTTATTAAAGTGATGCAGTTTTGCTGAAAATTGCTTATAAAGATTGAATTGGTGATAAGTTTAAAATAATTATGATAAAATACTTTCTTCTTACGACTACCGAGTGGCATTATTTGGTCTCAGCTATTTTCCGAGTTGTTGGCTCAAAACTAAAACTTGCTGATGAATTAAAAGTGGGACTTAACTTTTTGAACCTATTTGAGTTTTCGTTCCTCTGATAAAAAAAAAATTTAGAGACAATATAGTTAGAGGTATGCACTTTGTCCAGAATATCTACTGTGCCCTTTACTTTAATATTCGTATGCGCTTTTCTTTCGGCCATAATAAACTGACTGATTTACCGCCTCTCCTTAGGATGGCATCGCATTCGAGTCATAGACTGGGCAAAATTCATTTAACAAAATTTCCGGCTTTTTCAAATGACTTCGGAGTCTCTTAAGACTCATGAGGGTGTCTTTTATGTATTCTCTTTTTGTTTTTTAGGAGCTTTAAAAGTTTATTAAATTATTCCAAGATTGCGCTTGCCAAATAATGTTTTTGTTTGGCTTAGTTCCCTAAATTGGCGCCAGTGTAGGCCCCATGGCTTTTCCTTTGCTCTTCTGAGCTTATTTTTAATGGTGTGTTGCTCCATGGAGACATGCAGGGTTGAGATTCCTTTAGTGTAGTTGAAGCAGCCTTTTTAGGCAACCTTTCAGTGAACTAATCATCATAAAAACAGAATTCCTTTGCGACCCCTCAGAGAGTTTAGACTCTCTATGTTATCGAGAAGAAGTGAGAATTTTACCTCAAGAAATACTACAGCATAAGTGTAGCTTAGCTATTAAGTAAAATAGCGATGCTCTTATTGTAGAAATTTCTCTTCAAATTAAGCTTTACGAATTGACTGAAAGGAGGCACCCAATGTGCACCATAAATGTGTAGTTTTTCTGTTGTTGGCATAATTTTGTTCCTCTCAACTTTGGTTACTGAGGTGTCGTGACAGTGTAATTTTAACAAGCAAGCAGGATTGGATCGAGTGGAAAATCTGCACCGCAATTGGTACCGCTGTCTTCACTGACGGCTTCGAGATGAAATCGTGAGTCGAAGCCGGGGTTTTCTTTAAATTAGCCAATTCTTCTGTTTCCTTTATATTGTAAAGTGTTTTTCAGGCAAAAGCCTTTGCGAGCCTGCAGGCATGCAGAATGCTTAAAGAACGTAGGAAAAAAGAAGATTTTAACATTTTCTCCGATAGTCAAGCCACGATTAAATCTCTCCCGACGCCATGATGCAGATCCAAGCTAGGCAATTCCTATAAGGAGGAGATCAAATCTCTTGGGTGTCCAGGTAACACTTCTCTGATATGGGCTCCAGGACATAGGAACATAGAGGGATATGAAATTGCTGATGAGTTTGCCAAAAAAGAGTTGACTGAATTGGTCTCAGAGGCCTCTTACCTGTTGATCGACTGACCGGCAGCTCCTGACATTTGTTAAGGGGGGCTTGCATAACCTAATTTTTAGGAAAGCGCAGAAAAGTTGGAGTTATATTTCTTTAGGTGCTATTTCAAAAACCTTTGGGTCCCAATTCAATAGCCGTTGGTGCAGAAAGTTCTGGGGATTAAATATCCAAAATTGTAGCTGTATTAGCGGTTATTAGACGATTGACACACAGGTGAAAAGGCTAGGCTTACCATTTAACCCCCATTGCAGAAGCTGTGGGGACCTTTCAAAAAAGGAAACTGTTGAGCCCTTCCTCTGTAAATATTCGGGTTTGGCAGCTAGACGATTAAGGTCGACAGCCTGAGTAAATGCGCCAACCTAAATCCCATCAATCTTCTGAGAGTCCTAGAGTAAGACTTCAATCATTTCACTTACTTAGCCTTTGCTAGTTTTTCATACCTTCTGATAACAATGTTGTTTTTTACCTGCGTATAGTTGATGCAGAAACTGAAAAAACCTATTACATTTCTTCAAAACAATATTTTCGGCGTATATACCTTTTCAAGCAGAAATTTAATCACATCGCAATGCTCCAAACTCTGAAAATTTGAGTTTTCACGTGGGCTCCGGCTAAAAAGTCCAATGTATTCGAAGCTCTGGAAAGTAAAAGGGTAGATAGTTAAGAAGAAAAGGAGAGAAACAACAGCAATAAAGAGATGGGATAGAATAGAGACAGGGACAGAGATACAGGGCTTAATTGAAAAGTAATGAGCCTTCCCGCGCGGAGCATCTGCCAAGCGATCAACCGAATCGGCTCGTGGAGGAAATTCCACTAGAAACCGGTCCCAGTTCGCTGGAAACAGCGGTGCAGTCAACATCGCTCCGCTCGTGAAAGCTGTTTTAAAAGTGTGTTAGGATTTTGCAGTGGCGAAAATGCAGCGATCGTTGGAGCAACGTTACTCGATCAAATTTTGCGTAAAACTAAACAAAACGAGTACCGAAACCATTGGGCTACCCAAGGAGGCTTACGGGGACCAATCTCTGTATAGTGGAAAGACCGCTACCAGCGGTGTATTGAAGCTCAAGGGTCCTATTTTGAAGAATATTAGTTATATAAGACAAAAGGTTTAATAAAATTGCTTAAAAAAAAGGCTCATTACTTTTCAATCAAACCCTGTAGCTGGTCCAAAATTCGTACCCTTGCTCTAGCAAATGCGGAACACTCACAAAGAAAATCCTCTGTGTTATCCGCCTCCTCTAAGCAAACAGACAAATCAGGTCCTCGATGATTCAAATGGTGGTTGACCCCATGGGTTGTGTCCTGTAATAATACCAGCCATCAACCGAACTTCATTTCCACCAAGCTTTAGAAGAAAGCGCGACAGTTTTCTGTTCGGGTTTGTCACAGCATATAATCCAATTCTTAATTTCTGTACAACTGATTCCAATTATTGGCTCTGGTCCCTGTGGGCATAACATAGTCCTTAGGTGCTAAAAACAGTGGATGCTATATATCATTTTAAACATTTCTCTGTGTTCCGATGTTCCGTCTTCGTGCCAGAAACCATATTTATGGGGTCTATGTACACATAGACATTTCTGTTGCTCGCTGTCGCACTTCAGATCCAAGGTGAGCAAATCAAGCACATCATTTAGGGCATCGCCGGAGGTTGTCTTTATGGCACCCGTTATGCATAAACATAAACTTTTTTTTTTGTATACTTCCTGACGTGCGAACTTACCTATGATACGTCGCCACTCAACCATAGAGGCTTAAGTGATGATTAGGCTCATTAGTGCTCTGTGTATCTACAGGACCACAGCAGGTTTCAGACCTAAGGTTTCACCAAAAGCTGTACGAAAATCTTCAATGCGCGTTCTATCTTCAGCGAGACATGTGTCTTCCAAGTCAGTTTCTTGTCCAAGATTACTCTTGAATATTGAACTTTCTCAGAGAGATTGAGTGTCACACCTTGCAATGCTGGAAGACTAAGTTCATCCAATTTCCGTTTTCTCGTGAACAAGACTAAGGTAGTTTCGTTTGTATTGTTTATACCAACTGTGAGTCAGATAATTTGTGCTATCAGTAGCGAGGTGATGAGTCATCGCTAAGTACCTTGGCTTGTAGTATTAGCAGCCGCTCCTCGCAACAGCGAATCAGGGGAGAGTAAATAACTCCATCTTTGGTTTAGACAGAAAGTATTAAAATACTTCCATTATCTATTCTAAATTGATACCAGGCTTTAAGCTCATTAATCGTCTCAGCTTGCGGGTTACTACTCTCCATCCACCGGCAGGTGAGTAAGGGCACTCCGCAAGATGGTATTCTCTCGCTTTTCCTCTGGGTTGTTGTCGTAAATGACTTGCTGGAGGAGCTGGTGAAAGGGGGCTGCAGGGTGGTTGCCTACGCGAATGACGTCGCATTAATCGTTAGAGGAAAATTTGTGAATACTCTGTACAACCTGATGCAGGAATATCTTAACGTAGTTGTTAGATGGGCAACGGATTGCGGCCTGTCGGTGAATCCTCTTAAAACGGAGCTCGTCCTATTTACGCGGAAACATAAAATTCCCAGAGCTCAACTTCCCTCACTAGGGGGCGCTCCCCTGATGCTTTCTGACAAGGTAAAGTACCTAGGTATTATCCTTGACAGCAAGCTTACATGGAAGCCCAATATTGAGGAAAGAGTGAGGAAGGCAACAATCGCCTTGTATGGATGCAAGGGCGCAATTGGTAAAAGATGGGGCCTTTCGCCTAGAGTTGTTTTCTGGCTATATAATACTATTGTAAAGCCTATCTTGTTATATGGAGTCATAGTCTGGTGGAACTCACTAGAGAATACGACATTGGTGAAGAAGCTGGAGAGAGTTCAGAGGTCGGCACTCATTGGAATCAGTGGGGCGCTTCGAAGTAGGAGTCGACTCTGGCGCTCAACGCAATGTTAAATGTGGTACCCGTAGACATCGCAGGCAGAATTGCCGCTACACGTACCGCAATCAGACTGAGGGGCTGGAGCTATATGGGCACTCAAGCATCCTCAGAAACTTCGAGTTCATCCCTCTGTCAACGGATCAGTGTATTCCCTCGCTTAGACCAAGCGGAACCATCTCCACTTATATTCCGTCAAGGGAAGAGTGGACGGAGGGCTACACAAAGGACGAATCTTTCTTCGTCCAAGTGTGCCCACTCCCTGGGCAACCATACCAACCTAACCTAACCTCAGCTTGCGAGTTACAGAATATCCAAGAAGTTCTTGTTCCGATTGGGGCAAAATGTTCTAAATATTTTTCAATCAATTTAAAGTTAAATAAGGAATGCCAAGCAATTTTGGTAATACCAAGTTATGAGTAATGAAAGTAGGGTGTATACAAGTACCCTTTTCGCATTTATTAAGAAAAAAAAAATATCATAAACTGTTGAAAATAAAATATTTTTCCATCCATTAAATCAATACCCTTTTTTTTGATATCAGAATACATTCCTAGTCTATTACTATGCGAATATTTTGCTTTTTTTTATTTTTTTATTTTCTTGTTTACTTCAAGTCCGTTCCTCTACGCAAGTACCTTAAAAGTATTTTCATGCTCCACAAGACATTAAAGTGTGTCCTTTACGACAGGACATTGCTGCATTTAAATGTGCAATACTCCGTTGAAGTATTCGGTTATGTAGAGTTCCAGTATATTTGAAATGGCTTACATAGCAGTCAACTTTGCTGCGCTGCCCTTTGCAGTTTCGGAAAATTTCATATATTCTTTCATTCCTTTCTCAATAGTTATTTACTCTAAGTTTTTTTTTTTTGGTATTTTTATTGCATTTTCTGTTGAACTAACGGCAATCCCATTAAATATGGAACCATATTGTATGACACTGAGCGTTAAAATATATATGTAAATATATGTATGAAATTTGATACACATACATTTGAACAGTGTACCTCGATTACCCAGTGAAGTAGAAGTGGGTACATTTGAGATTATCGAATGACTAGTTTCGAGAGTCAAATAGCTAAGAGTACTAAAAAATTTCTATTATTTCTGTGCTGCTGCATCATGTGACTCTATAAAGGATTATTATCATCCACTCGCTGCTATCTCAGTTGGAAAGATGGTGCCAACAGATGTTAGGCTGTTGGAGAAGTAGGACCTAGACTTGAAGTACTTTCAGTCATCACTTAGTCTTTCGGGCTGCCGTATGAGTGCGATAGAAATAATATTTCTTGTCAAACTATCAGAAGTGTCACAAGACATATGGAAATTGCAAGAAATAATCGAAAAATATATGTAATTCTATAATGCAAATGCACAAAAACTGCCGCGCTCAAGATCCCTTCGAACCTCATTTACTTACTTAGATAGTAACTACGGATCGCTGCTGGCTGGCTCCAGTTGGTGACATCGATTGCTGCCAGGTTATGGCTCATTTGGTCTCCGCAACATAGTTTAGGTCTTCCTGTTCCTCGTCGTCCACTAGTGGGCTTCCTCTCGAAAAACTGCCGTGCCGGAGCACTTTCGTTCATCCTCGCGACAAGGCCAAGCCAACGCAGCCGCTGTATTTTAATATGCTTCATTATGTCCACATCTCGGTATATGTAGCTCATACAGCTCGCTGTCCCACGGATACAGAACGCTTTCTCGCCTACGCGAATAAGTTCAAAAATTTTTCGGAGAATTTTCTGCTCGCACGCTCTCTCCCTCATCAGCTGTCGTCATCGTCCAAACTTCTGCGCCGTACACAAGAACGGGGGTGATTAGGCTTTTGTGCAGTGTTGTTTCCGTTTTTGGAGAGAGGGTTTTTATTCTGAATTACATACTGAGCCCAAAGTAAAACCTTGGCAAGAGTTTAATCTCTAGGCTGATGTCGTTCTAGCTTTTAACTCTGATATCTGGAAAAACAAAGTCCTTCACCACTTCAAATTTGTGAACGGAGTACCGTGCGGTTGATAAGGCCTATAATATCAATATCGCCATGACGACTGTTTTAGATCGCGCGTTCTAGGCGACAAGTAGCCCAAACACTTAAGCCCACTCGGAAATATGGTACACAGATGCGTCCTAGCTTGCAGATAGTGGGGAGGGTGCGTGGATCCTTTTAGCGAACGAAGAAAAAGTCGATACCAATAGCAGTTGTCGTGTAGTCTTTCAAGCGAAGATCAGTGGTATAAAAATCTATGAGAGAGAATTTCGTCAAAGAGACACCACTTCTAAGCGCGTCTGCAGTTTCATCATAACAACCAAATTCGTTGAGAAGTGCTTCACTATCCTCCATACCCAAGGAGCAGATTGAGATTACTTCGAGGTTCACCTCTTGGCCTTTTGTGCCCTCTACTCATCACAGTACTTCATCTAGATAGAACTGGGTTGAACTGAGCGCATATGCCTTTCTTCCGGCTCCGAATGGTAGAGATGTCTCAACCTTCTCCTGGAATTGACATAGAAACGACAAGAGTCAGATGACTACGCAGGGAGCAAAGATCATTGTTTTTTTCGCTTCGGTTCCAGGATACGAAGGTTATGACGGCAACGAATAGCCAGACTGCTTAGCGAATACGAAGCTACTTCAAAATTTCGCCAACAAGCATCTTTTTGTTGGCTCACCAAAGGTCAAGCACAGGAAGTTATCAAAGACTGAAAAGATGAGGAACTCATACAACACCGGACGGAAAGTCGAGCACACAGGCAAGCTAGCTTATGCTTGCCTCCAGAATAGCATCAACTAGGCTTTTGAATCCCGTTATGGAGAGCTTACGAGCTTTCACTGAATACTAGAAAAACAAGAAAACTGGAAAAAACAAGAAAACTATAACTAGTAGAAATAAGTGTCTGTCGTTTTTTCTAACTGGTTGATAAAACTCCAGAGTGCGTTCTCTGCGAAAATGCAGCTCCCGCAAGACGAGCACTCATACACATAGGTAGTGAGACTCTAAGTGCAGTAGTGATATGAAAAAAAAAAACTTGAAGGAGGTACTCAAATTCACCGATGAGGTACTCAACCTCCAATTATAGGCTTGCGGTCAAACGCAACAAATCGTATTAGAGTTCGCAGTGCATTTTGGCCCGATAATAATAGTATTAAAAATAATCTAGAAAACTGGAAAATATTTAACGAGTGAAGGATAAGTGTTGCAAAAGTAATTCGCAAATGGAAATGCTAATAGAAATAGAAGTGGAAAAAATAATTTAATCATTGTCGTGAAAAGTTTACCTGAAACTATAAAATTTAACGATTGCACTTCATTGCTGAGGAAATAATATTTAATGGGTTGATGCGCATTGAGCTCGTGTGTTTTGAATTTTGGTTCACAAAATGTATTGCCGTGTATTTCTTCCTCGAGGATTGTCGTCTTGTCGTGATGAGGGGGTTTAGCAAGTACAATGATTCCGAAAGCTATGCTGGCGGCGGCGTAGCTACTGGCAGGGCTTTCCAAGTCGGTAAAGTCGGGGCTGAGTATCAAAGCTAAGAAAAATCCGCCTAACACAATTCAGCCGCTTGGCAGAATGTAGCGCTTGTCTATAGGATAGTGGCGGCAACCGCGGGAGTCTGTCTTGTATCAAGCGACCCGCCATATAAAAGTGCATCAATGGGATGTCCATAGGTCATGTACTAGCTGTATGGCATTAAAGGTAGCAGCGTTACGAGCAGCGCAGCAACCGGAGTTAAGGGGGTTGGGCCATCTGGAACGCCGAAAAAAGGTGTTTTTTGTGGTTTTTTTAAGAAGGAAAAACAACTCAGCTCATTAATATTTTGCGTATATTTTGACACACATATAAGCTGTATTTCGTATTTTTTTCACTTCGAAAACTAGCTAAATGAAGTTATCCCGGGTGCCACGTAGCGCGCTCTGATAGGAGTATCCAGTTGGTGGGCATGAAAGCGTCTACGAGCCTCGTCTAAAACATATTAAGTCTTTTTCTTAATTGTTAGCCTTTTTTGTCGTCAACGAACCTCGAAAACAATAAAAAACCTTTTGAAAAATATTTTTTTTTTGCTTGTAAATGCTGAAAATCGATTTTTGGAGGTAATTTTCGCGATATTCTATCAATAATATCAGTCCAAACAGTTAGTTTCTACTATTTTTCGAGGTTCACATATTTAGAATGGTACCTAAAAAGCTACAAAAAAGCCATTCATCCCGTCGACAGGTTGAATATTACTTTTTTAATCCTGCCCGCCAGTTTCAAAAACACGATAAGTTATGTACAGAACACTTACAACAATGAATGTCTAATCAGCTACTCCTGGACCATAAATACATCCTTCCGCCTTCTCGAGAAGTTCATTTTGTTGAGTTTTTTTGTCCATCGAGCAATTCGAGCTTCTTTAGTGCAATAGCTGTGACGTTGCTCTGCGCGTTCGATTCGGCTTTCGTCCGTCTTGTCTCATCAACGTCAAACCAGCCGTGTAACCTTCGTTAAAAATGCCTGGAGCAATAAACGCAGTCATTTGGACAACTTTTGGGCCCGAATTCAAATGTTTTGGAGCTATACGCCAGGTTGTGGTGTTAAAAGATTCATAGGCATTTTGAGTGTGTCCGCCCATACACCGTACCAGGAGATCGTCTTTCGAAAGATCTTCATAGATCGGAAGAATGTGCTTTTTCACATCTGGCCTTATAACGCACGGCGGGTGGGTGAAAGTTGCTAGCTTTCGCATAGCTTTAGCTCTTCGCCATTCACACCAGCTTTCAGCGCCCGCAGGATTCTTGTCTGTCGAAGTGAAGTGGTACAGAGTTGCCATAATTGCCTTTTTCATATCTCTGACAGAGTTGACATTCTTCCTAATGGCTAATCCGTAATATATTGTCAGGTTTTTCCAGTTTAGGATACATTCTTCCGTACGAGATATACTACAGCAATAAATGTCAAATTTTTATCAACCGACTGAATAAGCATGCTTCAAAAGCTTGACAAATGAATTGTGAAGCAACAACATTCGAAAAAGAATCGTAATGATCTTCTCTTTTTTTTTCGAAAAAGTAACACCTACCACTCAACTAGAGCAAATTCGAAACGCTATAACTTCTACAATTTTGGAGCTTTGTCGCTAAAATTGTGTACACATCTTCTACAGTAGTTAGCTGAATAAATAATAAAAATAATGAAATAAAATAATAAAAAAAATCGATTTTTTTATCGCTCCAGATGGCCCGACCCCCTTAAAAAAGAAGTTATATTTATATATTAACTTGCAAGGAAAGGCAAGGCTTCTGATTTTTTGTGGAAACTTAAGATTTCAAGAACTTTCAGAGCTGACGATCAGGCCAGTCAATCCAAATAGCCCAAAGCGAGGTATCAGATAGCTCGACTAATGGTGCGTGAAAATTTCACTTGTTGCCCGAATGAAGTTTGTAAGAAAAAGTTGTATTCTGCTGAAATCAATAAGGTTTTAGTGCCATTCCCGTAGCTTAGAGCAGGAGAAGAACTCATTCAACATCTGTACTCGTATCCGTGCCTTGAAAACTAAGAGTCAAACACTTCTTCAATGAAAATGCTGCACAAAACAGTCACTTCGAGATTAAGCAACTGATCGTCCCTCAGTTCATATACATTCTGTGTGCCACAAAAGGGCAAAGCGTGTCAATTCATATTGTCTCTTATATGGAAATTTGCTTCGTCACTCATCATATTGGGTTGGAGGGAAATTTCTGGCGTATTTTAAATAGGAAGGTAATTTTTCTAGTAAATAAAAAACATCTCATTCCTCAATCCCAAAACTGATGGCGCTCCAAGCAGTAAGAAGACGTTCTTTCTAAGCAACGACAGGTGGGCATTCCCACTATTTAGGACTGATAGCGGCAGGCTAATTCCTACCCTGTCAGAAATCAAAATATAGTAATGAAACCAACGCATGACTGAGTCTGGCCGAGGTCCTATGCTTCCGAGATGAGTGAACATGAAAAAAAATAATATAAAAGGAGTCCTTTTTTACCGTTCATAATTTTCTTGTGATATTTGAAGTGAAAAACATGCCAGTAGATGAAATGCATTTATGACACTGCATTTTGTATGAGTTCCAAAAAGGAAGCAACACATCGGCTGCATATAAAAATTTGTGTGCGGTATTTGAAAAAGTTATTGTAAATGTTCGTAGGTACTTGTCAAAGATTTCTTAGCAAATTTCGTTATGAAGATCTCAGCATCCAAGAAAGTGTTTGATCTTAACGACCATCCAAGATCGATAACGACATTTTGCGATTCATGTTGGAAAATAATTCACATTTAAAAAGACGAAAAATTGCAGAAGAGTTTCTCATTCACCATACAACTGTTGAAGATCACAATAAATCTCTTAGGTTTGCGTTAAAGCAAAGTGTTTGGGTTCCACATGAATTAACGAAAAAAGAATTTGTCCGATCGTGTAAGAATGAGTTCATCACATCTGATTACACACAATGTGGAGCCGTTTTTGGACAAGCCGATTACTAGAGATGAAAACTGGATTCTATACGAAAAAATTAAGAGAAAAAAACCTTATTGCTAACCAGGAATATCATCAGCAACAATTCCAAAACCAAGTATCCATCAACGAAAAGTACTGCTTTGCTTGTGGTGGGATAGGAAAAGTCCAGTGTACTACGAGTTGTTGAAACAGGGATAGTCATCAACGTGGATCTGTACTGCTATTAGCTGAATAAATTGAATGTAGTTGTCAAAGAAAAAAGGCAAGTAGTAGCCTCCAGAAAAGGAATAGTGTTCCGCCACTATAATGCTCGAACCCATACTGCAATGGTGGCACAACAAAAACTGAATGCCTTGGGATGGGAAGTCCTTAGTCACCCACTGCATTTACCTGACATTGCACCATCTGATTATTACTTGCTCAGATCTCTGCCAAATTTTCTCACGGGAAAAAAATTCAGGTCTTCTGAAAGTGTTTCTAAGGCAGTTGCTGATTATTTTAACACCAAGGACGAAAACAGGAATTCACAGGTTACCTGAAAGATGGCAAGATGTGGTAACATATAACGGAACATATATAATTGATCAATACTAAATATTTTTTAAATGAATTCAATAAATGGTTAAATTTCAAGGGCCGATACTGAATGTAAACCACACCTAAACTTCAAGTTTTTTTCTGCATTTCGTTTGACATTTTTCAATTTCAGACTAATTCAATTTGAACCATGGAAAGATACACAATCGAGCAACGCGTTAAAGTTATTCAAGCTTATTATGAAAACGGGCGTTCAAATCAAAATGCATATCGCACACTTCATCTTCAGTGATGAGGCACATTTTCACCTCAGTGGATTCGTCAATAAGCAGAATTGCCGCATTTGGGTGAATGATAATCCAAGAGTGATTGCCGAAAAACCAATGCATCCACAAAGAGTGACTTTTTGGTGCGGTTTATGGGCCGGCGGCATCATTGTGCCGTATTTTTTCCAAAATGAGGCCGGTCAGGCAGTTACTGTGAATAGTGAGAAGATAACGCACTTTTTATGGCCCAAATTGGAAGACATGGATGTGGACGATATGTGGGTTTCAACAGGACGGTGCCACGGTCACACAGCTAACGAAACAATGGTTCTTTTGTGAAAAAAATTTGATGGCCGAATAATCTCACGTCGCGGCGATGTCAATTGACCGCCAAGATCATGTGATTTGACACCGTTGGACTTCTTTCTTTAGGGTTATTTGAAAGAAAGGGTGTACGTCGATAAGCCAGCAACAATTCAAGAGCTGAAGAATGAGATAATTCAGCACATTAACGGCATAGAACCTCAGTTATGCCTCAGCGTCATCGAAAATTTGGACCATCGGATGGAGGTGTGCCGCCGAGGCCACGGCGGTCATTTGGCCGATATTTTGTTTCAATGAAATGACAATAATTTCCTAAAAAAATTGTATTTTATTCAAAATCAACACCCACCCTTGAAACTTTACAGCCCTTTATTGTCTTTAAAATACGACAGAACCTTCCCTTCAACTCAATAATTTTGGATAGGAAATCCCTATATTCTAGCAAGAAGTTTGACAGTGCGTTAAGTCTCATTTGACGGTTAGCAAGCAGTGATTAACGGTTTGCAGTTTGCAAGGGAACATTTTATGCTGTTTCACAAAAAAATTTCGTGCCACGAGCGTCTGCTCATACAAATGGTGACTTGCAACGTTGTCTCGTCGAAGTTTGTGAGCACTCTCGGCCTTACTTGGCTGCAGTTGTCGTCTTCTCGCCTGAATAAGCAGCGCGATGCAATACACATCTTGAAACATCCTTATTGAACTCAGTTTGTTCGAGGCGTTCATAAGAGAGACATAACTGCCAAAGTATTTAAGGCGAGATAACCACGGAAAGAACGACAAAATTCATGCTGCTGTAAAACTAGAAACTTCAACTGCAAATTAGACATAAGTAGTAGCAATAATTTCGCGCTCTTCTAATTAACTTGCGTAGAAACTTTTTCATGAATTTGACAAAAGCGCTTTTTTTTTTTTAAGTCATTGCCACTTTTAAAATTATTTCCATTACTTTATCAATTACTTTATCAATTGGTCACATTGTAACTAGTTAGCGCTTGCTGCCGCTTTATTTCGAATATTTTATGCACTTAAGCAGATAAAAGAAACCACATCTAAAGCAGCAGCAAAAGCAGCAATCGCAATTGCTTTCAGTCTCTCAAAAGGGAATGAAAATGGCAGCAAAGCGAGCAACTGCAAAATGAAAAGTGTACACGGCGAGCATGGTGAGCAAACAAGTGAGAACACTGTGGGAATATTTTTTTGTGCCACTGCCGAAAAAATTTTGAAAGCTCCTCGCTATCTACACCTACTCGTACATATATGCACGTAGAGTGCATGTGTAGTAATTTCAACTATCTGTGCCATACATACATAGTATACAGTTGCTGCTGCGTCTTGCCATTCATTCGGGCTCTGTGCATGTAGGAGTGGATCTGTGCGACACTCAAAACTTGTTAGAGATCATAAGCAGTTGCAAGTTATTGGCGTAAATTTCCCATGGGCTATTTGTGCGCCAACATTTTAAGTTGCCGGCAACAATGTTAGCCAGACATGCGTATGTTCGTATGTTTGTGAACGTCAGGAGCAGCCGGTTGCTGAAGTTATGGCTTTTCATGATTTTTTCGTTTTCCGTTTTTCGTATTTTTTTTTTAGTAGTCTTTAATACTGCAGTTGTAGCGCAGCCATTGCACTTTTGATAATCATCACCTCTGCTCGCTACTGGTGCTGCTGCTCTTGCTGCTTTGGAAAGTGAGTGTACGTACGTATATGTGTGTATGCATTTAAGTCGATGTGCACATTCGCTATTCAACGGGGCGTATGCGTAACTTATCGCCGATGTATGGACAAATAAAACTGCGTGAGTACGATTTTATTCTCGTTTGTTTGTATGCACGCGAATGCATAGAAGTGCATACGTGTTAGGGATGGCATTCCGCTGGGGATGGCAGTCCCGAAATTTTGTAATTACGGGATCAGAATATTTCGGTTTTTTTATATGTATGTAAATACTGTAAGTAAATGTAAATACCGATAATCCTGAAAGTCGCAAAATTGGTTAAATGAGTCCCGAAATTTTTTCAACCAAATTTTTATGCATTTTATTGAAGGAAAGTTTGCTTAAACTAATATTAAAAAATTTTAATTTTTGCGTGCTATAGTCAAGTAAGAGAAGAATGCAATATTTCCAATTCGAGATGAAATGTAAGAATCGGAGAGTGATCTTTTTCGTTGACGTGTTTTTCGTGTGCAGCAGATTTTTATTTCACAGTAAGAGTACACCATTTTAAATTATTAACTATTTTAAGAAAACCTTAAAATGTAATATAGAATGGATTTCTGGTTTGTATACCTCAAACGCGAGCGAACTCAGAAAAAAGAACCAAAGATAAACCACTCCTTTTTCGACCTAAACAAGACTTGTTTTCTAAGTATATAATAATCTGTTCTGTTAAAAAAAAACAGTTTTAATTTAAGTCAAAGAACTAGAAATGCCGAAATATAGCGAGAAAGCAAGAATTTGAAATCAATTGCCAGCCAAACAATCTTCATACCTCCATTTATTTTGTGGCGTCCAGTTACTGCTTTCCTGCATAGAAAGTTAATATCCTTAAAATATAAAAAAATTTGACTACAAAAATAACGTAGATATTTACTTTTTCCCACATTTTTTGATATTTTAAGCTTAAGCCTCGCGCCTTACCATCAAAAGCCAATTACCAAACAGCTTATTGGTATTTTGATAACATCTTCCGATAAACTTCGAATATGATTGACATTTGGTGCTGTGCCAATGGGCTATCGACAAGTCTTATTAAGATTGGAATTGTCCTCTTTACCAGAAGAAGGAAGCTAAAAGGAGTAATAGTCCAGCTAACCAAAGAAATCAATATCTCGGAGTAATCCTCCATAGCAAACTTCTTTGGAAGTCATACAAATAAAGGCGTTCAAAGCAGTGACAGTCTTCTGGCGGTGTAAGCGTGTCTTTGGGAAAACGTGGGGTCTTTTTATGGCAAGATTCTATGAATTTACACAGCTATGACAAGGCCTGTTATCACCTACGGTTCAGTGGTCTGGATGCGTGGATGCTATCTCGTGGTATTCAGGAGGACCTTCTCGAGACAATAACGCATTGTGGCCTGCTGTTGCACCGGCACTTTTTCGATTACTTCAGGCCCGGCATTAGACGCTCTGGTTAGTCTACCACCACTTGCCATTTTCAGCCAAGGAGAGACCTTGAAGGCTCTCAGCCGTCTGAAAAACAATGGGAATTGGTACGACCCTTATCCGGCATTAGACAGCAGAGAAGGCGTGGACTGCGACCCAATGATAATCTCCATGCGACTTGACTCCATGCCATCAAGAGTCTTATTTGAAAAGAGATACAGTGTGGTGGTGCCAGAAGCTCAATTGTGAACACACTATGAAAATGAGCGCGGCAAACATTGTTTTCGCATATCCACGGATGGATGCACGACTGAGAACGGTTCCGACTCTGTTGTCTACGTGGAATCCAGCGGGACAAAACTGCACTTTGCTCTTGGTATGTTCGCATCTGTGTTTCAAGTGGTGGTGTATGCTGTTCAGTGAACTTTTTTCTGGAAAGCAGGTAAACCGGCAGATCTGTATGTGTCTACAGCGACAGCAGTCATGTCATGGCCTTAGACATTCCTCCAACCACATCAGCGGTAGTCCAGTCCTGTAAATCCAGGCTGAACTATGCCGGTAGACATAATAGCCTGATGCTAACATATGTAGGTCCCGTGACATGTGGGTATCGTGGGTAACGAGACCTCTGACTCCTTAGCTAAGATGGGCTCTGAGGCCAACTTCTTTGGCCCATAACCCAATTTGCCACTGCCTTTTGCAGCCATCAAAGCCACGGTTAGCAATGAGCTACTACAACCCACAAGCGAGCTGGGCAGGCTGAGAGAGGCTCCAGATGAACGAAATTGATGTTACCTGTCTTGTTCGACCGACTGTCGCAGTTCCTCCTGTCACTAAGCAGAGGGGACTGTAAAAGGTTGGCGGGCCACTTTCTATGGGCAAAGGACATGGAAAAGGTGGGCATCTCAGACAGTGCGCCTGCCAGGCATTCGCTCGATTCAGGTTTGAGTTCTTTGGCACTGATGTGTTAAGAATCGATCACTTTGGCTCCTTGACTCCATAAGATCTACTCAGATTTCTTCTCAAATTTAATATCATGAAACTGGATGTTAAAATTATTTTAGTTCAAAACTTGTAGAATTGAGGAGAAATTTCGGGATCGGTTTCGGGATTTGGAAATCTCTGGTTTACATTAAAAAATTAAAACTATTTTACTTCATAAACTGTAGAATTGCAGTAAGGTTTCAGGATTGGTTTCGGGATTTCGGCATCTCGGGATTATATGAAAAAATGCCCTATCTCTAATATTGACATTCTTTGTATATTTTAAATAATAATACGCGATTACATTAAAAAATCCCGAAATTTCGTGATCAACAACTGTCTCCAATATTGACATCCCTAGTACGTGTTTGTTCTGGTACACTTGTTTGCACAATTCGAAGAGTTTGTAAACATTTTTGTCGCTCAAATACTTACGCACACAAACCTAAGAACATACGCTACATATATATACATACATACATGCATACATGACCTGTATAAGTATTCGCGTGTTCGTTGGCATTTCCAAGAGTCCTCGCTTGGCAGCGCAACGCGTAAATATGAAAGTTTCAAAATTCGAGTGTGTTAAAACTCTTAAATTTCCTGCAACATATTACATTAATACCATAGCGGTAGTTGCAGTTGTTGCAGTAGTTGCAACTACCGCTTAAGCTTGTCTTTTGCGCGTTCTGTGTCGCCATTTGTCAGCTGCAGTACTTTTCTCGAGCAGCATTATTTTCGACAATTTCAACTTTTTGCTTTTTTAGTGGTTTAAAAATACTTAATAAATGTGAGTGGTCATTTGGATTCTGTTTTTGTTCTCCCCTCTGCCGTCTCTCTGTACGAGTACCTGTACTTTACGTTTGGCTTTATGTGCAATTTTAAGAATTGCACGAGTTTTAGTGAAGCATTATACAAAAGCATATTAAATCTGAGGCCCGGCAGGAGCGTCCATTTTTTTGGTTTTTGCTTTTACCTATTTTTTACTTCAACTAAATAATTTTTTCTTTGTCCACAATCAATTTAATTGGAGGTTGAAGGAATGCAATATTAGTTTAATTGGCAAGTACTCAGGCAACTACTCAGGCATGCAAGCATGTAGGGGTAAAAGCAATGATGTGCCTCCTTTGCGGACTTCAATTCAAACAGGGTGTTCAGATATTGAAAATATGGAAACACAAATCGCCAATTTGTTGCATTTGGCGCACAATATTTTTTTTTTGTTTTTTTATATAAATATTTAGAAATTACCAAAAGCTCTTCTTTTATGCTGTATAAAACTTGCATGGCGTTATCTGTCTTCATTTCTGTTTAGAGAGGCATAGTAAACTGGTAACTTTAAATCCATTTTTGTCGACGTTTTGTTGTTTTGGATAACGCGTCGCTTCCAGGAAATGAGCGATGCATTGTAAGCTTGGCAAAGTTCTTAAATATTTTCGCAAAATAGAGAGATACGCCTTAATGTTGCTCATAAGATCTGCAGTTGTATGCCTCTTCAATGCGCTTCTTCTTAGCATCCAAGTCCTTGGTGAACCATTGCTTCATTCACAACCTTGCGTCATCTGTCTCCAGCTAAGGCTACCTCCTTCCACCGTCGCACGCTTAGCTTTTCAAGGTCAGCTTCCATGTCTTCGAAGACATCTCTTTCTGAGGCGTTTTTATTTGGCCTCCAATACGGCGTAATTCAACTGCCTTTCGAGTTGTTCTCTCCTTGGGCATTCTAAACACGTGTCCGAGTCATATCATCCTCTGAGATTTTATAAATCTTATCACAGTTTCGTTTTTTGTTAATAATCCCAGCTCATGATAATATCCAACTAGAAATAGGTACCGTTTTGCAGTCTTACAGGTCTATATATTTTTCGCAATATTTTTTGTTTTTCAAATAACATCAGCTGATTAATGTCAGTAGTTTTTAGCGCCCATAGTTCGCAGCCATAGATAAGCATGCAGCGGATCAAGGTTTTGTATATTCTTAACTTTTGGTCGCGAGATAATAATTTTGGCTTCAGCAAGATTTATGTGCTGCTAAAACTCTATCATTTACAGGTATTGTCAATGGTGTGCCCTTATTGGCTGATATTTTAATACCCAGATAGATAAATTCTTATACACTCTTGAATGCATAGTCTCCCATCAGCAGGTCCTCATGCTTCAAACCGGAGCTGGATTGGACCATAAACTTCGTTTTCTCTGTGTTAATTCTTAGTCCAGTATTTCGTCTTATTTCTTCTAGTTTTATAAATGCACTCTTGCTACTGTAAATTCGATTAGCTAGCTAGTAAAGGTACTGCTCTACAACAGCTCAGTGATAAAAGTACAATTGCAATACCTTTGGCCATATGTAAAGTAATAATAAAAAACAAAATTATCCAAGAGGCCAATAGGTCATGGAGAAATGAAGATACATGCGTAACAGCTTGGCTACTATGGTCGCAAATAAACAAGAAGAAGACAAAGGATTGGCTTAGCGTCTCAAGCGAAGATATCGCGAAGGTCGTGGCTTTTGTCACGGTCATTGGCTATTTGGCAGACATTCCTTGTGACTTGGAGTACTCTCCCATGAATATTGTAGAAGTTGTAGAGATGAGGGAGAGGAACAAACAGCTGAGCACTCCCTCTGCAATTGTCCAGTCTTAGCTAAAATCAGAGCAGGTTGTCTAGGTAAACACTTTTTCAAATCTCTTGCAGAGCTCTCTGGCTTGAGGTTGGAATCAAATCTACGTTTCATAAGTGCCTCAAAATGGTTTCATGAAGATAAATAAACAAGATTCCCGTGTCGCACAGTAATATTACAACGGACCTGTAAGGTCTAAGTGAGTTGGTCATACGGACCGTCTACCACCATAACCTAATCTAATCTAAACGCACTCTTTAATTCACTTCAGCCTTTCGCCTTAATAAGTACATCTTCTGCATAAGTACAAGGCTGGAGCCTCTTGTTGTACCTATATAGCCCCACTTTCGGTTATTGCTGCGTTTAGGACCAGGTCGATAAAGCGTCTCGCTGTTTAACTCCCAAAGTAATGGGAAACGACTCTGATCACTCTTCTTGTACAATTTTCTTCGCAAAAATTTTATTTGCCTCCTATCAATGCAGTCGAATGCTTGTTTGAAGTCCACGGATAAGCAGTAGACGTCAATATCATATTCGTGTAGCTTTTTGAAAGTTTGTGTCGGCATGGAACTTTGCTCTATTGTAGGCCAGTTGGCTCTGAAACCTGCTTGGTAATCATCCAGGATTTGTTCGGAATATTCGTGTATTTTTTCATAAAGTGTGTTTGCAAATATTTTATACGCGGCATTTCATATTGAAATACCCCGATAATATACCCCCTTTATCCCCTTTTTATATCTGAATTATTAGGCTTGATAACCATTCAATAGTCATATTATTATTTCGCCATATCTTTACCATCAGGCTGCGTAGTTTTGTATGCAGTTCTTTTCCGCAATATTTCAATAAGCTTTCGAGATGTTTAAATTTAGCAATTTCAGATTCTGTTTCCGCAAAATTAGTAGTTTGTCTCTTCAAGAATGACTCGAAATATTATAGAATGCTTTTCAATAGCAGAAAATCTTTGGGAGTTTGCTGTTATTTGACACGCCGCGAGAATTTTGCGGTATTATTTCAGATAATTTTAGATTGAATGCCAGTTTTTTATATTTAAAAAGCTGTTTGGTCTGAAGGTGCTAATTTATCTGTTTAATAGAAAAATTCACCTACTCTACCATGCGAGAGAATCATTCGCTCAGCCATAGACATACGAGTACTTCGGCTTTCTTCAGCGTCAGATTCTAATATTAATGATGAACTCTTTGCAAATATCATTGGCTACATCTACGTTACTGAAGTCTCTGCTTATGACCCCATCCCAGCTACTCATCTCTGATTAATTAGTTGTTCAGAACCAGCAACTTGTTGGCAATACAGCAACAACAATAGTCACATCTATTTGACTTTTCCAATCTGGTATTTATAGTGATCAATTTCAGTCAGACTTTAACCAAAGAACAAAACAACAACAGGTACCTTTGACTGTGAGAATTCCAAATGGCAATAAAAGAACTATTCAGCTACTCTAGCGCTTATAAATTCGCCCTGGTCGACATACGTTCGTTGGCTGGCCACGGAAGTGAATTTTTGATAGCTGCTTAGTGAACATTTGTTGGATAACTTCTTATAATAAATAATAATGAAAAATTTAGTGCTAATTCAGGCTGGATCAGAGGCGCAAATCCTCTATGTTTTTTTTTGTTGGACCAAATAAATTCAGCTGCTGATTTCATTTGTGCTTTTCGAAAATATTCAGAATTATCAAAGTAACTTGAAGTTAGCGAATTAGATCGTGTTGAAGTTATTTCTGTCACTGATATGTACTATAACAATCCTTCATCTCGGCTAATATCCACACCGGGATCTAAAGACATTACACCACGCCACGTCGAGCCACGCTCATATCTGCTGACACAATAGATAACAGTTCCTCTCCTGTGAACATATGGAGACTAGATGCCTTCGATAATATCCATTTCTTCCTCAGTGTTTTTGAAGTAAATGGTATATTGGCGGAGGAGTTTTTTGCGAGGAGCTCCCCACCAGACTCAAATTCGGGTTACTGCACCACTGCAGTGTGTTCCAGGCAGAGGTAGCCACAATCATGCGTAATAACAGTCAAGAAAGTAAATGTTTACTTCGACAGCCAAGCGGCAATAAGGGCCCTCGGGTCAGTGACGGTGCATTCGAAACGAGTCAATGAATACCTGGTCTTATTTTCGACTACTTCTGAAGTTTGTGACATACGCCTCATTTGGGTTCTTGGCCACAGCGATATTGCGAGAAACTGTGAGACGGATGAGCTGGCCAGACAAGGGGCATGTGAGGTGAGAGAATTGGGATCCCCCTGACTTCCGGCGGTCTGCTCCTGGAAAGATGGGCTTCGTGCCAACTCAGCGAGCGCTGGGCAAGTACAAAAACTTGTAAGGTCGCGTAATCCTTCTGGCCACGTATAGAGAGGGGACGCTCGTGAAAGCTTCTGAGGTTGACAAAAAATCTCAGCTCTCGAACCTCGTGGGTTTTCTCACAAAACACTATACGCGAGGTATGCATTTTGTGAGACTTTGAATTACCTCGAGTCCTTTTTGCGTCAGATGTATGGAGGATGAGATGAAATCATCACTGAACCTTATCCTGAATTGCCCTGCTCTGGCGGGGCTAACATCTAGCCATCTTGGCTCTTACTTATTTGCCACGCCTGCTGATATCGTTCATAATCCACACATTCTAAACCCATCCTCCTTTCATCCCATTGGTTTTCTCTTTCACCTTACCTCCTTCACAATGGTATCACAAAGAACGAATTCGTTTATCTTCGTTCAAGTGTGCTCATTCCTTGAGTAACCATTCCAACCTAACCTATATCAGAGCTATCGTCTTGGCATCTGTCTGATAGTGTAGTGAGCGCTTATCTCAAACTTGTTCGATTGTTTGTTTGTCTAAATCAGTTCGTCGGCGGTAGAATGCGTCGACAGTACTTTGAACTTTCCTTTCCCAATCAATGTGCTGTAGTTTTGTCATGATTGAGGTCGTAATCGCTCTTACTCCCATTTTATGTTGCGTGAACGCATGTCCTGAACACAATCGATCTCTGTCGGCGGGTGTTCTAAGACTCTCGCAAGCAAGGCGCGACCTCCACTAAAGGCCAAGTGTTTACGTGCCGACTCGAATCAACAACCGTTCAGTTTACAATTTGAAGGTGTCTTCCTTCTTCAGGCTAAACTTTAATTTTAAAGTTTATAAAATTTTATGATGCAAACTAGTTTATGCCCTTAGAAAAGAGGTTTTTGCCTTTTTATATCAAAAGTAAAATGCACTAATTGAATTTTAATTACGTTCGCATACCCTGTACTGAAGTTTTCTTAACATCATTAGTGTGGCATTGAGTTTTTATTAGGTTAGCAGTCATGAAAATTGTATATGGAAAAAAGTCCTTTGCGATATTCATCTTGGAGATGCCACTCATATGCCACATTTTTACTAGGGTCGGCAGTTTTTGTACGGATATTCAATAATGTAAGAAATTTCAACTCATTTAATATGAAAATGTAAGCTTGGTTGATATACACTGGTGCTCACATAATTAAGTTTATAGAACTGCATATCCAGAACCTTTTCATAGGTGATGATTTTTTTTAATTTTTTTTTGGTCTGATAATATATACCTTTAGATGATATTTTTAAGAAGAACTGAAGAACAACTATAAAAAATAAATATCTCTGTACAAATTATCACTCCTAGTCGTAGCATAGGGCGGAAACAAAGACTCTCCAATGATTTCTATTAGCCGCTAAATGTCTAGTTTCATTCCATGTGCCATGGGAAGAGCTCTCATTTAGGAGAATAACTTTAATAATTCTGGCTTTCAACGCATCAATCAAAGCTGTTTCATCCGCAAAGCATTTAGACTTTACATACTATTAGAAATAAAAGTCCAAAGGTGTGACACGATCACACGATCTTGGCGGCCAATCCACTGGTCCGAGACGAGAGATAAATTGCTCACCGAATTGCGAAACGACGACGCAGTAAATCCATTATTTCACGAGCTGTATGGCAAGTAGTGCCGTCTTATTGGAACCAAATGTGGTATGGAGATAAGAGCTTCAATTTCCAGCATCAAAAGGTCGTTTAGAATGGCGCGATAGCATTCACCATTCATTGTCACATTGGCGCCGTTCTCGTCTGTGAAGAAATATGAGTCGCTGATTCCTCCAGCCCATAAGCGGCACCAAACGGTTGCTTTCAATGGATGTAATGGCTTTTTTTGAATGAAATTGAGCTGTTTTTATTCCAAATATGGCATTTTTTGCTTAGTGATGTAGCCGCTAAGCCATGAATGGGCTTCATCGCTGAACACCATAAATTGGCCTGAGCGCGCGATTAATACTTTTCATAGAGCGTCGTTTTTCATAATCAAATTCTACAATTTGTAAAAGTTGTCGAGGCGTAAGCCTTTCATGATGAAACCTCAGTGATTATTGAAAAACAGTGATTATTAAGTCACGCGTGATCTGTTAAAAAAAACCCTACTGAAAAAACTACCTCGAATTTGAGCATCCTTTATTATATTTTAATACCTGATTTAAACTGTTTTAATGGCCACCAAATACATAGTTTTCGTATTTTTATATTAAAACAACAAATAAAGTTAGTGTTACTATTTATTTGTCGATATTTTTACCTGAACTAGAAATCTTCTTCTGGAACTCTTGGCTTACTTTGAGGGCCATGTTCTCCAACTATTTACTTAGAACTTTAGCCGTAGTGCCATAGAATTTCATTTCCTGTAGCCTATGGAGTTATTCATATAAAGATTTTGTTAGAGACAATCCATAGTGGAATTATCTAGGAAATACTACTCTAAAGTGCCTTCCGTGTGGGAGTTAATAAATTAAAAAGCTGTACCAGAATTTTCATTGTGAAGTTTTGCGGTATATGCAAGGATTTTCTCTAAGCAAGCTCATGGAGAAATATTACTTAAAATCATTTTCTAGAAGATTTTAGCCCTCTGATGACCTATGAAATTTATTACTTAAGACAAAGAAAACAAATGAAACCGGGGTCAAAGAGACCTTTCGTTCAAAGTCTAAAATTTTCAAAAAATATTTTGTTTGTGAAATTTCTCTATACGAGTACGTGCAAGAATTTTGTCTCAGGAAGCTAATGAAGAAATATTGCTAGAAATAATACTCTAGAAGATTTAAACCCTCTGATAACCACTGAAATTAATTCTTTAAGACTTGTGAAAAATCGCAAAAACGCGTCAAAGCGACCCGTTTATGACAGTTAATTAGCTAAATTGTTCTACAAAAATTTTCTTTCCGGAAAATATTCTTCGTGAAATTTTGCTATATGTGGAATAGGGCGGGTCGATTTAAAAATCGGTCATTGCTCTGTGAAAATCGTATTCTAGGTATGAAAATAAGAAACTTTGCCGAAAGAACCATACCTCTAAAACGAATTCTGATGTCCCCCTATTTGGGTCGAACCTTTTAGTTTCTTTTTTATAACTCACTTAAATTAATTTCTTCATTTACATATGTAAAGGCCGAAAAGGCCAAAACTGGTGATATTTTGAAATGGGGGACATCAGAATTCGTTTTAGAGGCATGGTTCCTTCGGCAAAGTTTCTTATTTTCATACCTAGAATATGATTTTCACAGAGCAATGGGCGATTTTTTTGCCTCTCCACAAATTGACCCGGCCTAATGTGCAAGGATTTTATCTATTTAAGGAGGCTAATGTAGCAATATTACTGGAAATAGTTCGTTCGACAAGTTCAACCCTCTGACAACCACTGAAATTAAGGCATAAAAATCAAAAAATGCAAAAACAGCATTAAACCAGCCTTTTCGTGAGAGGTAATAAAATTTTCTTAATAAAATTTTGCTATCTACGCCCGAACCATATATATATATAATTGGCGCGTACACCCTTTTTGGGTGTTTGGCCGAGTTCTTCCTCCTATTTGTGGTGTGCGTCTTGATGTTGTTCCACAAGTGGAGGGACCTACAGTTTCAAGTCGACTCCGCACGGCAGATATTTTTATGAGGAGCTTTTTCATGGCAGAAATACACTCGGAGGTTTGCCATTGACTGCCGAGGGGCGATCGCTATTAGAAAAATGTTTCTCTTAATTTTGGTGTTTCACCGAGATCGAACCAACGTTCTCTCTGTGAATTCCGAATGGTAGTCGCGCACCAACCCATTCGGCAACGACGGCCGCCCGAACGAGGTATATAGTTCAAATATGCATTTTTAGCGTTTTTGAAAATTTTCAAAGATATTCACATTATTTAACAATTAATTAATTCAGCCGATGCCGCTAATCTCTTCACTGAGTTCTATAAATTAAATTTTGCATCGGCCTCTGAGAGTGAGGAAAATGTTTTCTATTGACTTCGGCAAGCTAGTATTGTCCACTGAAGATGTCTTCAGAGGCATTACTTGTCTTAAATCTTTTTCAAATACTGATGTTAATGGTTTGCCTGCGGTGTTATTCACGCAGTGTGATTCTTTACTTTACCCTCTGTTGTTAATATTTAATAAATCACTAACTTCGGGTACTTGTATTGATGCCTGGAAATTGACTTTCATTTCACCCACTTTCAAGAGTAAGGTAATAAAAACGATATTGGTAACTACAGGCCTATTTCAAAGCTTTCCGCCACTGCAAAGCTTTTTGAATCCATAATCCAGGACAAATTGCTTTTTGCTGTCAAGAACAGCATGCCTTCTTTCCGGGCCACTCAACGTTGTTTAATTTAGCTGTATTTTCGGTTGATTGTATCGGTGCCTTCCAATCAGGGCACCAGGTTGACACCGTTTATACCGACTTCTCTAAGGCCTTTGATCGGGTGTCCCATATAATACTAATAAAAAAATTAAAATGAGCCTGCATTGGGTTCCACTCAGCCTTCTCAAGTTGGATCTCATCTTACGTGCAGAATCGCCATTGCTTGGACGTCGTCGACAACGTTAGGTCTCTTCCCTTGGTTGCTTGCTCTGGGGCTCCGCAAGGAAGTATTCTGGGCCCGCTTCCTTTTGTTCTGTTTATCAATGATATTTACTCCTGCTTTTCGTCAGCAAGATTCCTGCTTTATGCAGAAGATTTATTTCGACAATTACTAGCTCTCTCGACTCTGAATTGATGCAAATTTATTTAGATAATTACAGCAACTGGTGTATCAATAATCGTCTATCGCTCAACATACTCGTACATAAATAAGTGCTTCTAAATTACCTTTTCGAAGCGTGCCACTGTTTTTGACTCCTCTTATCCGCCTTGTCACGTGTAAGTGAAATTAAAGACTTGGTTGTAATATTTGATTCGAAGCTTACTTTTACTAGTCATATAAATTTAATTATTGCCAAATCTTACGTCATGTTTGCTTTTGTTACGTGTCTGATTTCTCCGACCCTTATATGCTAAAGCTTTTGTATACGGCGTTTGCCCACTCCACGCTGAAGTATGCATCCTTCATTTGGTCTCCGTATTATTCGTGCTATGCTGCTAGAATTGAAAGAATCCATAAAGTATTCTTACATATCGCTTTGCGTAATCCTATCTTTATGTTTCATTTTCGACTTAATCCGTGGGGCTGATGACTGTTCGATGCTTTTTGAGAGGATTTTTTTTAATATTCCGGCCAGAGCTCTGAGTAGATCGGAGCTCTTCTATGTTGGTCTTTCAAAGTCCCTTCATGCTCAGAATGCTCCTATTTCCAGAACCTTAATTGAGTTTAATAAGATCTCTAAATTTGTTGAGATAGATTTTTAATTTTCAAAAAATCACCTATTAAAATCTTTGAATATTTAAAGGGTGATTAAATTTTAAGGGCCGATATTGCATGTGAACCACACCTAAACGTCAAGCTTTTTTCTGCATTTCATTTGACATTTTTCAATTTCAGACTAATTCAATTGAATCATAGAAAGATACGTAACCGAACAACGCGTTAAAGTTATTCAGGCTTATTATGAAAACTGGCGTTCAAATCAAAATGCATATCGCGCACTTCATCTTCAGTGGTGAGGCACATTTTCACCTCAGTGGATACGTCAATAAGCAGAATTGCCGCATTTGGGCGAATGATAATCCATGAGTGATTGCCGAAAAACCAATGCACCCACAAAGAGTGACTGTTTGGTGGGGTTTATGGGCCGGCGGCATCATTGGGCCTTATTTTTTCCAAAATGAGGCCGGTCAGGCAGTTACTGTGAATAGTGTTCGCTATTGTGGGAGGATAAGGAACTTTTTATGACTAGAATTGGAAGATATGGATGTGGACGGTATGTGGTTTCAACAGGACGGCGCCCGTTGTCGCACAGCTATCGAAACAATGGCTCTTTTGCGTGAGAAATTTGATGGCCGAATAATCTCACATCGCGGCGATGTCAATTGGCCGCTAAGATCATGTGATTTGACACCGTTGGACTTCTTTCTTTGGGGTTAATTGAAAAAAAGGTATACGTCGATAAGCCAGCAACAATTCAAGAGCTAAAGGATGAGATAATTCGGCACATTGACGACATAGAACCTCAATTATGCCTCAGCGTCATCAAAAATTTGGACCATCGGATGGAGGTGTGCTGCCGAGGCCGCGGCGGCCATTTGGCCAATATTTTGTCGCATGCGTAATTGAGCCATACCAATATTATCATAGTAAAGAGAAATGACAATAATTTGCTGAAAAAATTGTATTTTATTCAAAATCAACACCGGCCCTTAAAATTTAACCACCCTTTATTATAAATAGTTTAACTGTACTTTCTTTTTTTTTTATTGCCTACTAACCATAAAATATGTTTACTTAGCCTATTAGAATCCATTATATTCATTGGTGTAATAAATAAATAAAAGAATGCATAAAGCTTTTAAAACTTGCATGTAATTTTTTATTAGATTTAGGCAGCGTTTGGGGTCTTTCCTTCTACAGGCAGTGTCAATAAAAATATTGCTCTGGTCAATCTAACACCCTAATAAATATATTAGTTTATGTATTATAAGTGTATGCTCATACTCAGACATCTACATAAGCACATAAATGACACTACTTCCTCGAAGGCAAATAATGACACTGACATGCCACACCTGACTGACCAAAAGCCACCTTAGCAGTGTTTGCTGACTTCCTTCGCCTTTAGCCTCTTGGCTACATAAAAATATGATTTTTTTTTTTACTTGTCTACATTCTCGGAAATTGCAATTACTTATGCATAAAAGATGCACAATGCGAACAACTGATGGATAAGAAACACCCTTACAGAACTATGATGAAGTAGAACAACCACAAACACAAACACAAACACAAACGAAAGCACAATAGTAATATCATAAAGCCACACAAACTTATGCTTACACAGGATGTCCATATGTGGCCATAAGTGCATTTAATAAAGAAGGCTTTGTTATGGCACGGCTGGTGGTTGCACATGTGTGTGTGTGCGTGATACATTCACCATTTTCATTTATTCACTCTTCATGCATTAAATGTTGAAGGTTTCCTGCGTTATTGTTAACAATCAGTGCATTCAATATAAAAATGCACAAAGGCTTTTGTAACGGTAATAAAATAAAGCCCTGCGTGAGCTATAACTAGCCAAGGCACATACATATATGAAAAAATACAAGGTAACTTCGTTACAAATAATACACAGCCACAAAATATAATTTTTTTGCGTGTTTTTTTAAGCCGCTTGAGGACCTCGCTACCTGAATATTTAGTGGCGAAAATAATGGCTTTATCAAAATGTTGTAACCGTACAAAAGAACTCATATCTGTGTAAACGTTTTGGCGCTTATTGAAGGCGCACACACATACACACAGCGAATTCACCCAAGCAAACAGCTTTTGAAGTCCTAATGAAAGGATGCCATTTTATTTTCAACACAAAAGTGGCGAATACAATGGGCTCCACGAATAGTGGGAATATGAGAGTTACACACATACATACATATGTGCATATGTATAAGCAATACTTGCTGCCGCGCACCTTTAAATGCACTGGAGCTCGTAATAGAAATGCGTTGGCGCTACAAAATATTTTAGTTATTTATTTTGATTTTAATTTTTACTCGTTTTATGCACTTCTTTGTCTATTAATAATTCAATACAAAAAATTTAAGTTTAGCGACTACCAAATAAACATTTGTGTACTTATTCTCTTTATGAAAATTTTTGTATTGTATTTTCACTTTTTATACCAGACGATCGCTTGATTGATTCTCACTATAGTGGGACACATTGGGTGGCGTTGGAATCGGAATATCTGTGGTCTCAAGCAATAGCCGCCGAACTGGCCTACGAAATAAGTCCCACGTGTTTTATCTTGCTTAGGGTTGCCACCTTTCTTAAATTCTAAATTTACAAAAAACTAGAAAAACGCATAAAAACAGGTCAATGTGACCTTTTCATGAGGGTTAATAGGTTACAATTTAATTCTTATTACCTTGGGCATTAGTGATTGAATTTCGCCATAGGAATGTCTGGCCTGTTTATTGGTATTTAACCCTGCTACTACGTTAGGGTCTTTTGATGACCCAAATTGCATATAATATCGCCGTATTTCTAACTGGTGGAATATATTTGAAAGTTCTTACTACTCAGTGCATCAATTGTTGAAATATATTGAATTCAATTAGTTTTATTACCATTTTACGCATATCATGTTCGGGTCATTTTATGACTCCTATCATATTTGTAAAACGAATAGTAAATATATAATGTAATATCCCCTGTTGCAGAGTCATCGTCTGTAACACCTCTCTGTTGTGAATGCTGGAATGCGTTTACAGTTATAATTTTTGTATTCAATAACAACGAAACCAAATACTTTCAGTTCTGTGCTAAATATTGTAGTGATCAATTGCTATTGTAAATCTAAGTTTATAGACGATAGTTTTTGATAAAACATGGAATCTAGACATACTGTAAGTATATATAATCTACATTTTTTTTCTAAATTCATACTAGTATTTATTTATACGGTAAAATTCGTTGTTGTATTTACTTGCGCATAATGTCAGCGTGGACAAATGACTGAGCATGACATTGGTGCATTCTTGAGTGACCTTGAAGGCGATGCAAGTGATGATTGTGATGCTAATTTTGTACTTGAGGAAGACGAATGTTTATCTTCTGAACAATCCATTTCCAGTGGCACAGAAGCCTTCACTTCATTGACCGTAACTAATAGCACAGAAGTTTTTGATAAAGATCGGATGACAAAGTGGACAACAATACCTTCTTTGCAATGTCTAAGTCGTGCAGCAAGTGAAAATATTCTTCACGGAAAACCTGGAGTGACTTCTTATGTTATTCATCGTATTTCAAAAATTCGCGATAGTTTTGATGTATGTCTTACAGAAGCTATGAAAAGGGATATAATTCACTACAGCAATTTGCAAGGAAGTGCTGTTTTCGAAAATTTTCAAGCTATAGATGCTACTGAGTTCGATGCTTACCTGGGACTTCTTATACTTATTGGTATTTATTTACAATATATTTTTCCTATTATAATTGTATAACGGACATATTATTCTTTTAGGAGTCTACCGGTCATACGGTGAAAGTCTTAATTCCCTGTGGAACGAGTTTCATGGACGTCCGTTTTTGAGAGCAATCATGTCTTTGGAGCGATTTCTCGTGTACTAGCATTTGACGATAGGCAAAGAAGAAGATCAGAACAAAGAGGAGATAAACTTCGCACATTCTATGAGCAATGGACTCAAAACTTGCAGCTGCTTTACGTTCCAAGTGCTAACATAACGATTGACGAACAGCTTATTCCGTTCCGAGGTAGATGTCCTTTCAAAGTAGACATTCCAAGTAAACCTGGGAAATATAGCATGAAAGCGTGGATAGCAGCGGATTCTGACACCGCATTTTGCTCACAGTTCCAAATATACTTGGGCAAAGTAGGAGACAATGCTGAAAGGAATCAAGGCGAACGGGTTGTTCTAGACTTAGTGTCTTCATACCGTGGACGAAATGTGACTACCGATGATTTTTTTACGAGTCATAACCTTGCATTAGAACTGCTAAAGCAGAAAATTACTATTGTTGGCACAGTAAGGAACAACAGACGTTTTCTGTCGGTTCATGTAACATCACAAGAATTGCGTAAGCTTCCAATACACTCAAGTAAATTTTTTTTTCATGAAAAAGAAACGGTAGTTTTGTATGTGTCTAAAAAATACAGAATGATTTATTTGCTGAGCACCCTTCACCATAATAGCAACATTTTGGAAGATCATCCAAAAAAAATTCCGGAAATAATTGAATACTACAACTCGACAAAAGGTGGAGTCGACACATTGGACCAAATGGTTCGTACATATTCGTGCAAAAGGAAAACCAATCGGTGGGCAGTTGCCCTGTTTTCTAATTTATTAGATATTTCGGCTCTAAACGCTTTTATAATATGGACCGAAATATATCCTGAATGGCAAAAAAATAAATTGCATAAAAGGCGCCTTTTTTAGAGCAACTCGGTGAAGTTTTAGCTCAAGCCTCTGCATCATTGGTACGAAGAATTTGAGAAGAAGACAGTGCATCACCATCTACGACTTCGCCTTCTCCAAAACGAAAATGCGCTAGTGAACGGAAAAGATGCAAATTTTGCCCGTCGAAAAAGGAAAAAAAGACCTTTACTGAGTGCATAACTTGCAAAAAACCTGTTTGTCCGTCACACCGACACACAACCACTCTAACGACGACATATTGCATTGATCACTAGCCTTAAAAATATTTTTGAACTGTACAAAGTTGAATTTTCACAATAAAACAATGTGGGGTCAAAATAAGACCCGAACATAACATGTGTATTTTTTTTTCTAACATAGCAGCAGGGTTAATCATCGGTTGGTATAATTACCCCAATTCAGTCAGACAGGCACCGAAGTATATACCACAGGAGCGCTTATGCGCTTTTGAAAATTTTCGGAGCCCAAAATAACTTATCTTCTATTTTTCACTATTCTTGCTCCAGAAGTAATATTTATTTCATTAAGCTTAGGTTCAACCTCTTCATATGAACCTAGCAGTGCGAAGGTAAATTTTTTTCTAATAATTAATAGCTGACTTAACTCTTTTTCTCGGGACTACAATAAACTACAACACTCAGACAACATTAAGTCCATTGCACTGCACTTGGGTTTCCTTCTTTCTATAAATCTACTCGACCTCCGAAGAAATCTGAGTAGATCTTTTGGTGCAAACGTGGCAAAGCGATCGCTTCTTAACACATCAAAACGAAAGTGATCAAGCCTGATTCGAGTGAAGGCCGGGCAGATGCACAGAAAACGGTCCGCCATCTCATCTTCTTCTCCACACGCTGGGCAGAGGGCACTGTCTAAAATGCCTACCTTTTCCATGTGCTTCGCCCATAGAAAGAGGCCTGTCATCAGTCCAACCAGCCCCCTACGGTCTATTCTGCTTAGTGACAGGGGAACTGCGACAATCGGTCGTACCAGATAGGTAACATCAGTTTTGTCCATCTGCAGCCTCTCTCAGCCTGACTTGAAGTAACCAGTTTGCTAACCGTGGCTTTTATGGCTGCAGAAGGGGAAGCCAAAGAAGTTGGCCTTCTAGCTAAAGAGTTAGAGATCTTGTTAGCCACGATACCCATGTGTCCCGGAACCCATGTTAGCATCACGATATTATGTCTACCGACATAGTTCAGCCTGAATTTATAGGACTCAACAACCATTAAAGTGGTAGGGGGGCTGTCTAAGGCCATTAGCGCAGCTTTGCTGTCGCTGCAGACAGATCTGCCTCTCCATCTGTTTTCCACAACAAAGTTCATGCTTCTTGGACAGCATGTACCTCCTCTTGAAACACAGATGCGTACATTCCAAGAGCAAAGTGTAGTTTTGTCTTGCTTTCCACGTACACAGCTGAGCCGGAGCCGTACTCGGTCATGAAACCATCTGTGAAAATGCGAAAACAGTGTTTTTCAGCGTTTGACTACAATTGAGCTCCTGACAGCACTATACTGTATCTCTTTTTAAGTACGACTCCAGATGGCATGGAGTCAAGGGGCATGGAGAGGATCATGTTGTCCAATGCCGGACATGGATCATACCAATTTCCACTGTGCTTCAGCCTGCAGATGGCCTTTAAGGCCTCTCCTTGGATGACAGCATCAAGTGGTGGTAGACCAACCAGATTAACTAATGCCGGACCTGAAGTAGTGGGAAAAGCGCCGGTGTAACAGATGGCCACAATGCGTTTTTGGTCTCGATAAGGCCTTCCTGGCTCGCACGAGAGATAGTCCACTCATCCAGATCACTGATGGACAGATGATAATAGGTCTTATCATAGCCGTGCATATCCATAGGACCTTGCTAGGCGAAATACCCCACATTTTCCTAAAGACACCTTTGCACCGACAGAAGGCCGTCAGTGCTTGGAAGTCTTTGTTTCAACGTTCGACTTGCGAAGCAGTTTACTATCGGTAATTACTCCAAGATATATTAATTCTTTGGATAGCTGGATTGTGACTTTTAGCCCTTTAGCTTAGGCAGAAGAGTCCTTCAAGCTCCCTCCTTCTGGTAAAGAGGACACTACCAGTCTTGGTAGGGTTTGCCGTTGTCCATTAGCACAGCACGAAGTGTCAATCATATCCGTTTTCTGCTGATTTAACCTTACTGTGCGTCATTATTTTATTAGTACGCAAAAAGTTAATTTTACCTAAATGAAAAATTAAAATATATGAATGAATTGCTTTAGCTCCTCAAGTCTCAATTCTTTCAAAATTTATAAGAAAATTAAAGAATTTAGCACAAACACAAACACGCCTCAATCGCCTTGTTTGTTTAACCGTTCTCGACCAGGTGCTGGTTGCCGATAAAGACAAAAGTTGTGGTAAGAAAAAGAAAAATACCGGCAGCAACGGCAATGAGCAGATTTTCCGAACAACTTTATTAAGATAACATAATTTTTACCGTCTGTCTCTTGGCTGTCACTTTACGTAACTGACAATTAGAGAAGTTTATCATGTGACAGAGCCGTGCTGCGATTGGCGCGATGAACCCGCAGGAGGGCAAAACGAGCAAACGAAGTAGGTGTTTAATGGAAGTTGGGATGCGGGAGTGCAGGCGCTGGCTCGATATACAGTATACTTACGTATATATTTGTATATAATGACAGCGCAGGTTTGATTTTTTTCTCGTAACTGCTATCCAGTTTTATTCATTTGTATATATTTTTTTTTTACTTTCGATAATATTGCGCTTGCCACTACTGAACGATAGCAGCTTACTTTCTTGAGAAGCTGCTTTGTGCCGGGACTGCTGCTTCTTATCACATCGCTTTGCTATTTATTTCATGTAAGTATGTGCGCGTGTATGTATGTATGCATCAATTTCTTACTCTTACTATATCTTTAGCGTTTTTTGTTTCTCATTTGCGCTGTCATTGTTTTCAATGGCATTTTGTTCTTTTTTTTTATTTTGTTTTGCTTTCGGTGTTGCTGTTACTCTTGTTCGCCAGTGACACTATCACCATTGCCCATCCCCATTACCCATCCCCATTGCATCATGTCAGCTGGCATTTATTTGCTCATTTGCCGTTCAATCAACGCCATCGGCAACACAACACTACGCCACGTGAACCAACACGAAAACCAAATGAGCGAGCGCGCGCCAATCTTTCCTGTCACCTCATGCTCCTCCGGCACTTCTTCCCCTCCCACCCTGGTTTGCCCTATTGATGCTTCCGCATTTTCTTTTCCTTGTTACACTTCATCATATACAGCCTACAGCTTGTCACTTGATTGTGTGACCAGCGCTATCGCATTGCAAGGCGTTCATTGTAATTGCTACTAGATGAGCATGTAAAACTTTGAGTTGAACTTCGCGTCGAAGCGCTGCAATGTAGGCTATGCGTATAGCTCGCGTGCCACTGTGTATGTGCGTGTGTGCGTATTCCTATTGGCTGTTTCGGAGAACTGTTGAGCGACAGCAAGTTGCTTGTATGGCGTGGCGTGATGTGCTTGGGATGATGGTGAATACTTTTAGGTAGCTGGTTGGGTGGTTAATGATTATGTTCGAGTGCTGAGTGTTTGAGTGTGCTTGAGTGTGCACTTATCGCGCGCCTAACGTCGTTCAAAGTTTTTGAAAAAGTGCCACCGGCTTAATTTTCCATCATTTGAACATTAGGCCATTGAGGATTAGCAAAAACCGACTTTCCGCATCACCATTTGTCGGCGTCACCGTCGGCGTCGGCTTCATCACTGAGGACAAATAGCAGTGGCAATATCATCATTAGCTACAGCGGCAACAGCATTATTATGCACAATAAAAGCCATCGCTAATACGTAGGAGAGGCGCAATAATTACACTGTGAACATTTTTTGGGGGATAGTACGACGAAAAAAAGTTTAAATTTACGGTTTTAGGGCAAAATTTTAAATTTTTTACGACCAAAAAATGGTAGATACCGACCACTACTTTTTGTTCAATATTTACCCTTGCTTCCAACTTTTTAAAAATTAACTTTGAATTCCCACGGAAAAATGCGCTATTCCGCAAATCTGGTATAAAATATTTAAAGAACGATGTTATTTCCTTAAGGTGCTTTGTTCCTCCTACGAATTACATGAAAAAATAGATATATATTTTTTAATCTTCTCTTTTAACTTCCCTTATACCATATAGTCCATGGCCATAGTAACCAGCGCTTTAGTGCTTACATAAAAATAATAATTTAAAATTATTACTTCATTCATAAATAAAAAAATTAATAATTTATCTGCACAAATGTCCAAAAAAATAAAGAAAAAAAAATAAAAATAATTGGCGCGTACACTTCTGTTAGGTTTTTGGCCGAGCTCCTCCTCCATTTGTGGTGTGCGTCTTGATGTTGTTCCACGAATTTGAACAGTTTTTAATTGGACTCCGAACGGCAAATGGTTTCTTATTATATGAGGAGCTTTTCCATGGCCTGCCGAGGGGCGAGCGCTATCAGAAAAACACTGTTTATATTATTGTGCTGTTTCATGCACTGATACATGAACGCACGCACCCCTCGAATGGTAGGCACGCAAGCTGGCCGCTATACCCTTACTTTAAAAAGCAAAAAAAAGGAAAAAATATTTTAAAATTATTTTTAATAGAGACCTCGAGACTAGATTTTCTAAACTTTGGTTTTCGGGGTCCTTATAATTTTTTACATAATTTGTATAATAGTAAATTTTTTATAAAAATAAAGTATAGGTATAATTTTTTATATACAAAGGCCATAAAAAAATAATGGTCCGTTTTGGTATTGAACCAATTTAGGGGATAGCATCAAGAAAAACATGTTTTGCTTGAGCTATCATGTTTTAAGGGATAATGAAATGATATGGAGTGAAACAGTATTTTCTGGAATATAACGGTATGGTATGGAATTGAATGAATTAGAATAGAGGGCGACTAAGCGCTATGGAATGACATGGAAGAAACGGAATGCAAAAAATATATTATGAAATAAAATGAGATAATGCAATGAAATATAGCTGAGTGAAAGCGCGGCATGAAGTGGAATGGAACCAGATGTGAATGAAGTGTTATGAAATGAAATTCGATAATCTGATGAAATGGCACAGTAGAAGACCTACAACCTGCAATGAGATGTATTAGTTTAAGCCAAATGGAAGTTGGAACTGAATCGAATATTATTGAGAAAACGTGAAATTGGAGCGAATTAATTTAATGGAATGGAATTGAAGCGAATTTAGTTGGTGTTACGATGGAGCTAATAATGTAGAACTAGAGTGGAATGAGGCGGAATGCATAGGAATAAAATAAAATATGAAATAAAATTGGATGATATGATAAAATGGAGTAGAGTTAAAGGGCGTGGAATGTCACGAAATGCATGAATTTCAGCAGAGTGAATTTATTATTGGAAAGGAAGTTAAATTAAAATGGATTATTACAGAATGAAGGCAAATTTTGTAGCAAAGAAATTAAATTATTCAAACCATTTATGATAGAACTAAATAAAATAAACCTGGCATAGAATGGAATGAGAAAAATTATAGAATTAATTTAATTGTAGTACACTGAATATACTGCTATGACATAAATTTGGAGAATAAGATGAAACTGTGCAGAATGAAAGGGTGTGGAATTCAAGGAAATATTATATATGAAGTTGAGCCAATACGAAAGGTGGAATTAATCGAATATTATTGAGACGAAATAAATATCGAGCTGAATATGAAAGGTGGAACTAATCGAATATCGTTGAGACGAAATAAAAATTGAACTGAAAATGAAAGATAAATGTTATCCCAATATTTTTTAATGACTGGAATATCCTCTTGGGATTGATAGCCATATTAACATTATATCGTTGAGTGAATATAAGATTTAAACCAATTCTGTGAAAATTGAATCCCATGAAACTTTAAACTCTTTAAGAAAATTAAATTAATGAGGAAATGAAATACTGAATAGACAGTATCTTTTATAGAATCTGGACACTACGTCACCTAAATTTTTCCTTGATAACAAAAAAATCGGTTTTTCGCAAAGTGTCATAGAGGCATTAAGGCCAACTTCGCTGGATTGGAAAGAAATTGAAATTGTCAGAAGCATAACTAAGAGGAATTAAATTGTTGGTTTACAATGGAAGGGCTAAAATGGAGTTAATTGAAACTTATTTGCATGGCAACGAAGGCATTGAAATGAGTTGGAATGCGATTGGCAAATAACTTGCCATATAGATGACGTAAATGAAATGGAATCAAATAGAAAGGAAAAGTATGTAAAAAAAGAGCGCAGGGGAAATAATTCAATAGAGTAGGCGGCAAGGAGAAGTCAGTGAAATCAAATATTCGTGCTAGGATGGAATGAAATAATGAGTGCTAGAGAAATTATTTGCCTAAAATCGAAGTGAACTGAATGGCACAAAATGGAATTGAAGTGAGCGGAATGAATTAATGGTAAATAATAGAAAGGAACAGATAAATGGGATAACTTAGAATAAAATGAGTGAAAAATTCGTTGAAAAGAAAATATTTGGCTAAAATCGAAGTGAGCTGAATAGAGCGATTTGGAATAAAAATGAACGAAATGAGTTAATGCTAAAGAACAGAAATGAACAGAAGCGATAAATGAGATACTGGTGAGATAAGCTGGAATAAAAATAAATGAAAAGAGAATGAAAGAAATTTGTTGAAGTGGAATAGTGAAATGCACCAAAATGGCACGAAACGAAATAAAACACATGAAGCACCAAGTGAAACGCTGTCCTTCTCTACTTGATGTTTCTAACGCAGAGGAGGCCTTGCTCTTCCTCTGCTACCACCAGATAGTACCGCATCGTATACGTAGTAAAAAAGTGTGTTCACGTTGGATCCTACTTAATTTAAAAAATTCCTTGGAAACGCAGCCAGACAAAGGGCTTCGAAAATTGGTGCAAAAGTGTATTGATCATCATGGAGTGTGTTTTGAATTACTTTAAAATTTTTTTCAATCAGCGATGTTAATTTTTTGTTTGTTAGTTCAAAAATATAAATAGTAACTCTCGTAACACTGGTTGATAGATGTACTTTTTTCTGTTTTGATACCCGATTTGTTAGGTCAGAAATATACATAGCAACCCTCGTAATACAGGACGACAAGTACATTTTTTTCCAATTTTCGTTTTTAATACATGATTTTTTACGCCAGAAATATAAATAGCAACTCTCGCAACACTTGTCGATAAGTGTACTTTTTTTCTGGTTTTCAGTTTTAATACCCAATTTTTTAGGCCAGATATATTGATAGCAACCCTCGTAACACAGGATGAAAAATAAACTTTTTTTAATTTTCGGTTTCAATACCCCACTTGTCAGACCAGAAATATAGATAACAAACCTCGTGACGCAAGACGACAAATAAACTTTTTTTATGGCTTTCAGTTTTAATACCCAATTTTTCAGGCCAGAAATATAAGTAGCAACTCTCGTAAGAATAGTCAGCAGAAGCAATTTTTTTTCTGGTTTTCAGTTTTGATACCCAATTTGTTAGACCAGAAATATAAGTAGCAGCCCTCGTAAGACTGGTCGACAGAAACACTTTTTTCTACCAAATTTGTTAGGACAGAAATATAAATAGCAACCGTAGCAACTCGTAACACAGGACGGCAAATAAACTTTTTTTTCCAATTTTCCGTTTTAATAGATGATTTTTTAGGCCAAAAAGATATATAGAAACCCTCGGGACACAGGTCGACAAGTAAATTTTTTTTTCTGGTTTTCAATTTTAAAACGTAATTTGTTCGGTCAGAAATACAAATAGCAATCCTCGTAACACAGGACGACAAATAAACTTTTTTTTTAATTTTCGGTTTAATACATGATTTGTTAGGTCAGAAATATAGATAGGAACCCTTGTAATACAGGTCGAGAAGTAAATTCTTTTTCTGGTTTTCAATTTTAACACCCTATTTGTCAGACCAGAAATATAAGAAGCAACCCTCGTAACACAGGACGAAAAATAAATCTTTTTTCCAATTTTTGGCGTTAAGTCAACTTTAACACCCAATTTGTCAGACCAGAAATATAAGTAGCAACCCCCGTAAGACTGGTCGACAAAAACATTTTTTTCGGGTTTTCTTTTTTTTCACATAATTTCTGTTACAAGACATCGAAATGCACCAAATTATATATTTTAGCTATTAAAACTTGTTACTATCTGCTTTATGCCGATAGGGCTTTAATATGAGGAGATCCATACAAACATATATTAAGAAAATCACATTTTTCAGATTCACTTTAGATTTTTTATTATTTAAAGCTTTAAGGGAGGAGCCTGGTTTATAAGGTCAAAAAAATCAATTTTTTTTTTCGTTTTAAGCGATTTCTAATATATTTCAGAATATTCACACAAATTTACAGAGCCTAATTCTCAATATTTCCGTAGATACAAAGCCAAAGGTAGGCGAGCGTTAGGTAGTTACGCTGTGACCGGACAGCTATAGTACAAACTTTATCTTCTTTTCTCGACTTTTCATTTTTATGATTTCTTTGAATTGGCGTACATGAATGAAAAAAAACTAATGAACCTTTTGAAATGAATCATAGCTTAATCCCTTCAGTATTAAATTCCCTTCTATTTGAACTAACAAAATAGATCAAAAAAATTTTTTCAAGATTTTTATACCAAGTTGAAGTGAATTTTTTTTTTATAGAAAGGCAGTTTTTTCTTTAAAACCTCCAAAAAGTTGAAATTTTGGAATTTCTCTCAGTTTTCTTAGTTCATCTAGAATAAAAAATCATGATAATTAGAAATACATTTGAATTTTTTACTTTAGATAATAATTACGAGCTGTATCTTGTACGCCAGTTGGAAACTCCAGCGTTGCAGCGCTCTACTAATTTCTATGTTAAACATTTTTTTCAACTTATTTTAACCAGTACAAAAATTTTTTATACTTTTTAGAAGTTCATTAAAAAATAGAAAAAATTTTGCAGTGCTAAATTAATTTTTTCCTTAAAACAAAAAATTGCAAAGAGATGCAATTTTTAGACCTCATAAACCAGGCTCCCCCCTTAAGTTATTATTAATTTTTTTTTTATATTTTTATATGTTTATGTTATTATTATTATTATTAATTCAAAATATTTCTATATTTAGCAAAAAAAAGACTCTGTAGTAATTTATAATAAAAATATGAAAAATTTGTAATTTGTATTAGAAAAATTGCTTTGGTTTCAACAAAAGCAAACGCTGATCAAAAAATTAGTTTCGCTCTAAAGGGGCCAAATTTTGATATTCTGTAGGTCAGGCTGATTTGAATGGATCTCACATAGAACACAAGGGTCCGTAGTGAGATAGTAAAGAAAAAATTGAATTTTTTTAGACAACATTTACTACCGGAATTTTATTAGTGGCACCATCTGGGATTGTAGTTCCTTTTTTTATAGGCAACTGTGAGTAAAATAGAGTAAAATCGAATGAAATTGGGGACGATTACAATGAAGTGGCTTTGGCTGATGGGGTGAAAAAAGTTGAAATATGAAAGAAATTTTTCTCAAGGCGACAGTTTGTATGCGCCCTAGAACAGTTTTCCACCGTGCAACCTTCTACGCCACAAACAACTAAACCACCAACAAAAACTTCATCACACTGCCATGCAGCCGCTGGCGTTGGACTGATACTACCAAGTGACTTGCTTTCGTGTGTAAGCAAGTAAAAATGAAACCAACTGATTGTCATGCCAGTAACACCACAGCACCCATAACCTGGAGGAAGATGTTGACGGCCGACGCGGTGCGGTACGTGGCGAAATACACGCCGTAAGTACAATGGACTGGTTGCAGGGCGTATTGTAGGTTGTCAGTTTTTGTTTGAGATTGTGTCGCGCGTCGATAATAATGTAGACTTGTCATCTTCCCCACCGCTTTGCTGCGCTGTACGCTGTACAGGCTCTCTCTTAATGCCCCTCTTGCCACGCTGTTAAATCCTGTGTATGCGCGTGTGTGTTAATGTCTGTGCTCGTGCCAAGTTTCCGCACTAGACCCGCACTCGGGGGAACTTTAATGGCTTGCTTGTTCGGCGTTCTGTTTGTCGCTTGCGCATTGTATAACCAGCTCGTAGTCGCTTTATGGCCTAAAGTTTGTCGTCGTACCGTTATTGCCGTCTGTCGTCTGCCTGCTTGCTGGTTGGCTTGTTTGCTTGCTTGTAATGTGCCAACTTTCAAGTGCTAGGATAGATAGTAAATCAAACAAGCCAAAAACAAATATTGCCATTTACTTATGCGCCACTTGCTGTGGTGTGCGAATACTTCAAAATGTGTGTGTGTGTGTATGGGTGTGCTTTTGCGTTCTGTGTTCGGCTGCTTGTGGGCGCACCTTGGGATCAGCAAAGTGGATGTGACTAAAGCAATCGAAAAGTATTTGGTTTGGAGTAGCAAATAGCAGCGCAAAGCCAAGTAACTGTTGGTAGCGTTAGTTGGCTCGTAGGCGTGTCGAACAGCTTAACGGTATGATTCATTTATTTTATGAACTGCAAGCATTTTCCTCTATGATCGATGGCCAGTGTGGCAGTTGCAAATAAAGCAATTTATGTAGTCTAATATTTTTTGAAGAGCCTTCAGGCATTCGCTGCGCTTCCTAAATGGCAAACAAATTATGTGCATATATTGTGAATGAATCAAATCGTACGATTTACTACTTTTTTTTGGGATTTTGTTGTTAGATGTAAGTAATAAATGTTTGCTTGACACATTTTTTTCTAGTCAGTTAGATGCCGGCAGGCGTAGTCGAGCGGGTTTAGGCATGACTACATTCGGTGCCTCCCGAATTCGATACTCACTGCGAATACCAAATGTTGAAAATAGCTACCTCAGCTACCAACTAGAACAGCGTACAGCCGAGCTCTCAAGCTCAAAGGACACCAGAGTGGTGCTGCAATGGGACAAAATGAAAGCTGTTTTTCGCTCACTCGGTAACAACACCATCGGCAGAACTTCGAAAGGGTTTCAACCCGGGATGTCCAATAAAACCTGGAATTTACTTCCCTCGGCAGCAAAGTTGCCCCGGGCGGTGGCGTGGATGTAGACCTATGCTCCGAAACGTCGAAGCAACAACTTGAGTTCCATTTTGAAGTTTAGGCTCTTAAAGTTGAAAATTTTGCGGGTATTGCTGCTGCTCTACCTGGAAAATCACCACCGCTATAGCCAACTGCTTACAAGCTTTTGTCAACTGCGGTCTAAGAATTATATTTGGAATTTTCAAAATAAAACAAACAAACATAATGCGAAACAAGGAATGGCTCAAAAACACAAACATGGACCCGCTAGACATTTGGATTAGAAGACAGAAATGGCAGTGAATTGGTCGCACTTTATGCAAATAAGATGGTAACATAGCGAAGAAGACAACGGAATAGAACCCACTCACAGCGAAAGGAAGAGCTCCTGACCGGCCAACGGAAACTCGGAAAAGAACTGAGGATCACGAGGCGGCTCAACACGCGTTGAGCTGGAAGCAATAAAGGTGTTAGCCCCAATCGGACGAGATGACGTGCAGGTGTTGTTGGTGCCCTATATCCCTCTAGGGATTCCAGAAAACAATGTTGATAAATTTCTAAAATAGTACATTGTGACAGAGTGATTCTCCTATAGAAGAAAATCGATTTGTATCTTGGACCCCAAACCCTGATATTTACAGAAAAAGTGCTCAACAGTCTCCTTCTTCGAAAGGTGAGGATTAAATTGTAAACACTTGGCCTTTCCGCGTGTGCGCCGAGCGTCCAATGAAAGGTGAGTTTGGAAATTGAATGGCGTGGAGCCCCCAGGAATTTCCCCGTCTTGCGTCTATTGTACTGAGGCCATAGGATTTTCGAAATACCACACGAGGGAATGGCGCTCCATCTTGTCTGCGTTTTCTTGACAAATAACTTGTGCAATTCCTATTTAAGGCGGATGCCGATGACTGGGTGGGAGGTTTCTGAGATCAATTCAGTCTACTCCTTCCAGGTAAGCTCATCAGCAATTTTATTTCACTCTATGTTCCTATGTCCTGCAACCCAGATCGGAGAATTGTCACCTGCACACCCAAGAGATTTGATATCCTCGATTCAGGAGTTTATCAGTTTGGCTATGACTATCGGAAAAAAATTTGAATATCTTCCTCGCTTCCACGTTCCTTATGCATTTTGCATGCCCACAGGATCGCAAAGGCTTTTGCGTGAAAAACTCTAGCAAATTTGAAGGCAATAATTAGATAGGCTGATTTAGAAAAAAACCATCGCGGAGCCGTCAGTGAAGACAAAGGTTTAATCCTCAGTACAGTTTCAACAAGACGGTGCAGCTGCACACTCAGCATGGACCGCAATGGTTATTGTGGAGGGAATTTGGCATGACTAGCAAGGTCGTTTGATTTAACCTTTTTTCTTTAAGGTTACTTGAAGTCAATCGTAGCGCTCAAGGAGAATATTTGACAGGAATGTGAATAGCTACCACCGGAACTTTTGCGGAAAGTCACGGAAAATGCGGCAAATGGGGGAAAATGTGGTCAACACTGGTATCAGCCACTTGACGGATATCATCGCCTACACTTAACAAAAAAAAATAAAAAATGCGTGTAGCGTAGTACACATAACAGAAGTGAAACTTTCAAGGCAGACAAAGAAAGAGGGAGAAACTCGAGAGAGAATGAGAGAGAGAGAGAAAGAATATATATGTAAATAAATTCACAACATTTGCAGAGAATACAAATAGACAATTTACAAAAAAAGGAGAAGGGTCGACCGGTGTAGGTAAATGCCGCACACAAACCATGACAACAACGCGCACTACTCTAAGCGTTTACCACCCGCACAAACGCAGCGATTCCAGGACCGCAGCAACGGCACAAATTGGCGCAAGGCAATACCAATAAATCCGATGCCGGAATGGATAGCACTTTATGGTACGCACAAGCACTAGCCAGGAAATAGAAAAAAGCGCAAAAAAAACAAAAAAAAAAAATGCCAAAACAAATTGGACCAAAAAACGCTCGAAACAGTCGACACCAAGGAAAGATAACGCCAAAAAGTAGGCACCAAAAATATATTTCCTACCAACAAACAAGCACCAAAAAGTAGGCAATGTTATTTCTCACTAGAAATTAGCAACCACAAAGAAAAACTCAGGAAAAGTAGCCTAAAGTGCATCTAAGATATGTATAAGGAATGTCTCTCTCTCTCCTTTTCCTCTACGTTATATCTTTTTTCTCTCTCGCGGAACGAAAATGCCCAAAACATGGCCTTGAAATTTTACTCTCCATTCTCGCTCGTCCATCGACGCCTAAGAAGTCTCACTTAAAATTATTAAGTTTTAAATAATAAAAAAAGATATTCAAAAACAAAATTGGTAGATGAGTTTTATATACAACTAAAATTTTCAGCTACAAACTGAATTATTTGGAATTAGCGAATGGTGCTCTTTTTCCTACAAATTTGTTTTATTTTTGTGTACTCAAGCAAAGAAATAAATAACAAAAAGAGAAAATATAAATATGCCCTTGCATTTAATCAAAATTTAATTGTTATTGCAATAATTCACCATCTCCTGCCTGAGTCTACTTTCAATTGTGACAGAGGCTTCCTCCAATTGGCGGTTGCAATTACCGCAAAATTTGTCAGAAACGCTCATACGCAATGCCCTTTGCAATGATAAAAATATATTCATATGCGTTGGTATGCTGAGCTATGCACGTTTGGATGTATTTTGATATGTGAATTTGTTTACATACAAATGTACGCGAGTTGCAATAAATTTAATGGCATCACACTTTTACGACCACTTATTACATTTGTACAATATCTATGCATGTGTTTGTTTGTTTGTACACACACATACACACATAAATCCATGAATCAATTTGTTCCTTGTGTGTTCAACTCTGTGTGTCGTTGAATTTTATTTTGGAATATTTATTTGCATTTTTTTCTTACTTTATTTGTATTTTTTTCTTGCTTTATTTGTTTTTGCTGTATATTTTTTTTGTTTTTATTTTTACAATGAAAAATGGATGTCAGTTGTTCAATTAACGCCTGACAAAGTGTTTGCCGCCAGCTGAACGCTGAATATGTCATAACCGTGTATCTGATACAAATGTGTGTATGTGTGAGTTTGTTTGGGTGTGACATTTAGGGTTTTGGGGTTTTGTGGTTCTCCATATGATCAGGTAGCGCATGAATCTTGTTGTGATAAATGAACTTGGCGATTTATTTGTGGAAAAGTTGAGTGTTTCAAAGATTTTTTTTTAATATGCGGCGCGTTGCCATTAAGGCAAGTCAAGTAAGAGAGATTTAAATATTCAAATAAATTTGTTAAAAGTGAGAAGTTACTTCTCAAATTCTGTAGCTTTCCACTTACTTTATTGACTTATCGAAATATTGGAGAAATCAAGAAATTTATAATATCTCTTTTGAACCTCTGAGAAAATAAATACACATTTCAGTTCAAATGAATTCGCGTTTCTCTTCAAAGTTTCACGAATAATTTTTTTAGAAGAAAATGGTTATTAAAGCAAGCGTTTTTGATCTAGTAAGCAAAGGATTTCTATTAATTCAAGTGAAGACTGTACTTTGCTCGAAAATGAACAAGCATCAAAATATTGTTTCACCTGTGCTCGATTTATTGGTGCACTTGAATAGAGGCACTCGACGAAATAAGAAAAAATAATAACAAATATACGAAATTCTGTTTTTTGTTTTTATATTTATTATTTGAAGTTTGATAGTTTGTGCTGCCGCCTTGTTTAGAAGGGGTTTCGAATGAGAGGTGTTATTTTGATATTCAAAGGAAAATGCAATTTTTTAACATAAATGATCTAATGTTTTGTTTTCATTAGAAAGAGGAGGGTATGCCGTTAATAGTGGAAAATAACATCAGGCAAATGACCACCACGACCAAGCTTACAGGACAATATCTTTTTCATGAAATTTTCCATAACCGAATTGCAAAGTGGCTGCCCTATGCCCTCGATAGCCGCACGAATTCCATCTTTGAGGTCTTGATCGAGCCTGGGCTGTTGGCGTAGACCTGCTCTTTCACGTGGCCCCAAAGAAAAAATTCACAAGGTGTTAAATCACAAGATCTCGCTGGCCAATTGTGATCACCTCTTCGAGAGATAACACGGTCCGGAAACTTTTCCCGTAAAAGATCAATGGTTTCGTTACTTGTGTGGCACGTAGCGCTGTCTTGTTGAAAATAAACGTTGTCCAGATCAATACCATCCAATTCCGGCCATAAAAAATGACTAATCATCTCTCGATAGCGCAATCCATTCACCTGTAACACCTGTTATTTGAAAACCCTTTACTTGGATGAACGGATTTGTTTGAATTCTCCAGATACCCTAATGAAATTTCAGATCACTGCATTTTAATGATACGAATTAAAGTATTTTTTGTCTTCAAGTTGTTGCCCATTCTCATAAACTTTACGAGAAATTCGCATAGATTTTCAATAACGTTGAGATCTGTGCAATAAGGTGGCCACGCTATAGGAAAAATTCAACGTTTTGGGACGCTATCCAAATTTTGCCCATACTTGAAGTGCGTACAGGTGCATTATCCTATTGAAAGATCCAATTTGTATGTCCAAATCTTTCACCAATATGGCTAAAAAATGATTCCAACAAAGCTTTATAGCTGGCTCCCGTCACTTTAAAGCCTATCATTCTCTATTTGAACGCGCTATAGTATGATATTTCACGGCTGTGATGTGGACTCAAGCACCTTTTCCCCTTTCTTAAGTCATGGGAATAGTAATTTTATCCATCCGACCTATCCAGATTGAAATTATGTTTGTCACTAATTAATATTTTTTCCATTCGCCGGGCTCGTTCTTTGTAACAGAACTCCAAGCCATATGGTTACTTGTAAAATCGAGGCGACAAAATTTATTCAAAGGGTTTTTTTTAATTTTTATGCTTCAGATGTGGCGCTTTCAGAATGTTCCTTGAAAGGGTATATATGCTGGCTGAAAGATATGCCATTTCTTAAATTTTTGCCGTAGAAAGGGCGAAATTTGATGAAATCCGAAGAATTTTGCGGATCTCCTTCGGTCATTGCAGTTCTGCCTTTGTAATTTCTTTTTTAAAAGAAATCATCGGCCTATAGTTCTTAAAAGACGAAGTTGGGGCTAATGTAACAGTGAATGGCGAACTCTGTGGCGCCATAATAAATGACTTTTTGTTGCCAATAATTGAAGCTTGGGATTTTGACAACATTTGGTTCCAACAAGACGGCGGTCGGCGTTGCTTGCCATACAGCCCGTGAAACAATGGATTGACTGCGTTGTTGTTTCGGAGATCAATTTATCTCTCGCCTTGGACCAGTGAGTTGGCCACCAAGGTCTTGTGATATCACATCTTTGAACTTTTATTTGTGGAGGTATGTAAAGTTTAAATTCTTTGTGGGTACACCAGCTTCAATTGAGGCAGTGGACATTACCAAAGTTATTCACGAGATACCGACCAAAATCCTTCAGCGAGTTATTCAAAATTGGTGTTTACGAATGGGCGAATTACGGCGCAGTTGCGGCCAACATTTAAAAGGGATTATCTTTAAAAAATAAATGTCATGAATGGTTCTATACAAAAATTATAAATGTGGCCCAGTCATTTTGAATTTTGGTGGTTTTGTTTCAATTTAAAATCCGATACCTCTAAATTGATCACCATTTAGATGTAATTAAGTACCAAAAATTAAAAATTGGAGCCTCTGTGGAAATTTACGTTTTTATTTCAATTTTGAAGGAAATGATTTACGAGTTTATGTATGTATGCGTAATTGATTCGTAATGAACAACATTTCGCTTGGTAATCTATCAACATAAGTATGCAAATTAGGGTGCAGCCGCCACATTAGTAAAAAAACCGAAGTTTATAAGGTTAAGGAAGTCCCGAAACTAGCTCGTATCGATTTCGGGATTGCGAAAATTTTTAAGTACTCAATTAAAATAAGTAAAAACTGGCTTATTACAAAATATTATAGCAATAAAAGCTGTTGAAGTTTGGGAATTTGCATCGATTTGAATTGAAAGAATTAAAAATTGTTTATTAGAAAATTGGTAGTAATAAAAGCTGTTACATTTTTGGGACGAGTACGGGATGCAGCCTGTAACGATCGCCAGTGATGGTTTCCGATGGTTTAAGGAGTTCATAATAGATGACACCCTTCTGATCCCATCAGATGCACAACATAACCTTTGAAGCATGAAAATTTGTTTCGCTTACCATGGACCTGGTTCACCTGGCAGGCTCCAACTTTTTCGACGCTTAGCGTTATCATAATAAGTATTTTTTTCATCGCCATTGTCTATGCGATGCAGAAAACCTTTTCTTTTCTGCCGTTCAAGAAGCATCTCAGATCACGGGACTAAAGACAAAAAGGGACAAAAAAATCCCACATCAGCGATACAAAAGGTTCCGCTAAAATTGGCATCTGACAACGAAGTTGTATAATTATTTATATTTTAAAACTCCTGTCAAAATATATCGTCCTAAAATATTCAAATTTAGGTGGGCTACACCGAGACGAAAGGAAGTCTCATTACTTTGACTCCGGTGATACAATTTTTCAAACATTTTATACAGACTTTTTAAGTTTGTAATCCTTTAACACCGATGGGCCACTGTAGCCAAATGGTTGGTGCGTGACTACCATTCGGGAGTACGTACGTTCGAATCACTGTGCATGAAAAAGCAAAATGAAAAAGTTCTTTGTGACAGCGGTTGGCAGTAAATGGAAAACTCCAAGTGTATTTCTGTCATGAAAAAGTTTCTCATAAAAAATATCTGCCGTTCGGAGTGGCGTAAAACCGCAGGATCCTTCTTTTGCGGAACAACATCAAAACGCACACAACAAACCGGAGAAGGAGCCCTGCCAAACACTTATCAGAAGTGTTAGCGCCAATTATTTATTTTATTTTTAATCTTTTATCATTTGAAGTGCCTTTTGAAAAACATGTTTTTAAAAATTTATTTTATTTTACAAAACTTGATTTTCTGAGGCATTTTCAAACCGGTCCGATTCATTTAAATCTTAGTATCCTTTTAAAATGTTTGGAAGTAGTTTCTAAAGTATAGTAATTTTTTAAATTCCAGAGGACAAACTGCAACTTTTTTTGGTAAATCACCCTAATGTACATACGAGTTTCACCAGTGCTTATGCAGCCTTCTACAAAAGAATAAAGGCACTTTAAATAGCAGTGCATGGCCGTGGTAGTGTCATACACATACGCATGCACAAGCATTGAGTGTCAAATGTATGTAAATACATATGTACACACACACATACATACATCAGTATATGTAACTATGCCACGTGTGCGCTTTTGTTTAACCGGAAATCAATTTTTACAATTAAATTTAATTGAATCGCAAACGAAGCAAGTATCTGTAATATGAAATTATTTATTATTGTTGTTATTATAAATTTATTTACTTATTATTATTGTGAAATATCTTACACACGCACGTGCGTACCAAACAGCTTCTTTTTAATTACCAAAACGGAATATTGAGGGAAATTGTGAAATTTTTAATTAGCGCAATGAAGCATAAGACAACACAGACAATAATTACGTACGAATACATTTGCGGCACAGTGTAACGCTGTTGATCAATAATATAATAAAAAAATATATAATATAATCCATTGAACTTTACTCCACCTTTCAGGCAGCTTACGGATTCCTAAGGATTCGAGTTCTTTTGACTCGATCCGTTCATTGAACCATTTTTCGATGCTCTCGGAAGAAGTTAACCGCTCTCCAATAAGGGCTAACTGCATTGATCGGAACAGATGATAATCCAAAGGGATAATGTCTAGGGAATACGGGGGGTGGGAGAAGGTTTCCCAATTTAGTCCCTCTAAATATTTCTGGGCTGATTTAGCAACGTATGGCTTGGCGCTTTCATGCATCAAAATCAGTTTGTCATGTCTACCGTCCTATTCTGGCCGCTTTTTTTCGATAGCTCGATTCAAACGCATTACCTGCATTCGGTAACGATCGCCTGTGATGGTTTCAGACGGTTTAAGGAGTTCTGATCCCACCAGATGCGCAACATAACCTTTCGATCACGAATATTTTTCTGCGCTGTCGATGGATCTGATTCACCTGGCAGTCTCCAACGTTTGCGACGCTTAGGGTTATCATAATAGATCCATTTTACATTGCCAGTGACGATGCAATGCACGAAACCTTTTATTTTCTGCCGTTCAAGAAGCATATCACTGATGTGGTGCCCAGTTGCCTGCTTTTTGGACCATTCCCAGCGCAAGCAAACGTTTACCGACGGTTGATCTGTGAACATCCAACTCTTTAGACACATCAGCAAGGGTTCAACATGCGTCTTCATCCAATAATTGTTGCAGTTGAGGGTAGAAACTTATTCCCATTTTACGAGGGCGGAAATGTATTCCCATACCCAATAATACAATTTGAAATTAAATTTTCTATTACTAAGATATCTCTTATTATGAAATGAAAAAATATAGAAAAAGGCAAAGAACCCGTCCGGATGGTTCAAAAGTGGTAAAACTGGCAAACCTGCTGCTCTTCAGTTGGCTGCAAGGAATGTGGATGCTAGGACAACGTGCGAGTGCGAGTTAAATGTGGCGCTCAATGTTATTTAGTTTTTAGTGCTGGGACGAGGGCGCTCAGCAGCCTGCCAACGGAGAGGAGCAGAGTTAGTATCTCAGTCTCTCTCTAATAATAGTATCTCTGACACACTGACCGTTGGGGCGGGTATCCACTTGATGCTATTATCGTGCATTCTGACAGGCCTCTAAGGAACTCTTGCTCTGAGGCTAGACGCCTTTTCGATTATTTTTTTATTCAGCTTTCGTTCTCTTTCGATGCAAAATAAGCATTTTTGAGTTCATTCTGATCTATTTAATCTCTATGAAAGGATTGATTGGCAGGTAAAATATATTCCCGTTTATGTGGGTGCTAAAATTCGCAGATGTCGAGGTTAATGAAAATGCTGGTATATTTGATATAACTATTTTGATGGAGGAACTCATTGGCAACCGCAAACGGCGGTGGGAGGCAGCTCAGGCAAGTACAAATTTGTAATCAGCTGACACTTTAAATACTGTGACTACTGACATAAACACCTGGCGATAGTCTCAAATGTTTTTTGGTATTGTTTTGGCACGAAACACTAAACACAGCACTAAGGACTAGAACTTTTGCTGAAGTTGGGCAAACGTGATTTTCAAACTATTGTTGATCTAATCTCGTTCACTTCCTTATACAAATAACCAAATTAAAATAGAGTAAGAGGAAATGAGAAATGAGACTTCATTCCATTACATAAGTGAACATCCAGACTTCAGTTGGACAAGACCCATATGCTTCGGCAGGACGAGCAACATGGATCTTAATAGTTTTGAAGGTATGGTTGGTCAGAGAAGTAAATTAGGGATCAACCAGGACTGCTTCCTATACCAGAGGCATACACTTTTATAGGATTCTAACTGCTTTTGAGTTCGAGTGAAGCAAAAAGAAAAAAAACGTCTAACAGCACCATTTCCAATTCTTTATTTTTAAGACTGACTTGTTAGAGTTAGCCAGTTTGCTACACATCTCAGAGCTACACATTTCAGATGCCTGAACTGGCAGTCTGGTACTCCTTAAGAGGCACTAAAGTGCAATTTGGATCCCCTTTTAAGACCTCCAACTGTCAGATATATACAGCCAGCCAGAGCTGTTGATGTAATGGAGAAGAATAATGGAAATTAAGTTGGCGCACTGACCCGTACAGGTCGAAGAAAGGAGCACCAAGCGACCTTAATCATCTGGCTGCCAAGCCCGGACATTCATAAAGAAAATACCCAACAGTCTCCTCCTCTGAGAGGTCCTTACAGCTTATGCAAGGGAGGTTAAATGCTAAAACTGATTTTCCAAAGTGTGCCGATCGCCAATGACCGGTAAACATATTTATGACTTTGGAAAATGAATGACGTGGAGTCCTCAGGACTTTCTGACTCCTTCGTATATTTTACTGAAGCCAAGCGGTTTTCGATATATGGTAGCACACGAAGAAATTGTGCTCAGTCTATTCCGCGTTTTTTTTTTTGAGAAATAAGTTGTTGCCGACGACTAGGTAGGATACCTCTAAGACCAATTCCGTCGATACCTTCCTGGCAACTTCATTAGCAATTTCATTTCCCTTTATGTTCCCATGTCCTGGAATTCAGATCAGAAAAATTATATCTGCATCCCCAATAGATTTTATCTCCTCCTCACAGTAGTTGACCAGGGTGGATCTGCACCATGGCGTCATCAGAGCCTTGATCGCAGCTTGACTAAAAAATGTTTATATCTCCATTGTTGTGAGTAAAGTAAAAAACAAAAAAAAAATTCTGTCAGTACCATTTTTTTAGTTTGGCGCATACAGTTGTGAGAGTAAGCTAGTCTTCCATATTTCAAATTTATGTTTGTGTAATTATAAAAGACTTGAAAATGGAACTGTCAGAAACTTGCATCATATTTCATATTTACTTAGTTTCAGCAACATCAGCCAACTTTTACGAGTTTTGTTCGCTGCTTATATGTTGCAGCTACACTGTGCGCTGTTGCGTCAATTATGTTCTCAATTTGTGGCAGCGCTTGGTTATGCAGAAATTTAAAAATGTACATAATCAATAAGTTGGTATTTGTATAAATCGTATTTGTCTGTATGTGGGGGAAATGTTCCTTCTATTTACAATTTAAGCTGGCTTTTTATCACTGGAAAGTCCCCAGCTTTAATTCTTGGAATATCAACGTTTGGTTGGATTATGGTCATTTCGGCTTGTCGCTGCTTCATTTATTTATTTAATGAATTCGTTTATGTAATTAAAAACAGTTTTTCTTACAGACTAGTTAGCGCTTAATTGAAATTAAAAAAATGTAATAAAAAAATGTATTAAAGAATTAATTAATAAAATAATAGTCTAATAGGAAGATTTTTATTTCTTTTGATGCTAAACCATAAATTGGTTTTATGGCCAACAAAATGAGGCACCTGTTCTTTATTAATATTTTTTTATATTTAAGCGTACGACCAATGCTTTGAAAATAACTATTAGGTTCGCATGGGTAAAATTGCAATTTCCGTAAATTTGATTTCCGAATAAAATATTTGCAGATACATGTTATTTAATATCCTCTTAATTTTCTTTTAAAAAATGTGCGGAAGTTACACAAAAAAGAAAATAAAAATTTTTATTCCAAAAAATTTCAAAGATTAAAAAATTTTTTTCTTTAACTTTTTGAAATTATTTTTCAAATAATTTTTTTCTTTATTTTTGAAACTTTTTCAGTTTTTGGTGTAATTTCTGCAATAATTTTTTGTTTCAAAATGATTTTTTTGAAATTTTATTTATTTAAGTTTTTTTTTAATTTTTCCTTTGAAAATTTTTTTTTAATTTTAATTTTATTCCAAAAAATTTCAAAAATTAAAATAACCAGTGCTTTGAAAATAACTATTAGGTTCGCATGGGTAAAATGCAATATCCGTAAATTTGGTATAAAATATTTGCAGATTCATATTACTTAATATCCTCTTGATTTCCGTTTAAAAAATGTGCGAAAGTTACAAAAAAAAAAAAAAAATTATTCAAGAAAAATAATTTTTCAAATAATTTTTTTTTACTTTTTGAATACTGCAATAGTTTTTTGTTTAAATTGTTTTTTTTGAAAATTTTTTAAAATTTTTTTTTCTAATTTTTACTCTCAAAAATTTTTTTTTTAACTTTAATTTTATTCCAAAAATTTTCAAAAATCAAAAAAATACCAATGCTTTGAAAATAACTATTAGGTTCGCATGAGTAAAATTGCACTTTCCGTAAATTTGATTTCCGAATAAAACATTTGCAGATCCATATTATGCGGAAGTTACACAAAAAGTAAAATAAAAATTATTAAAAAAAAATTTTTACAAATAATTTTATTTACTTTTTGAAATTTTTTGTGCTTTCGGTGTAATTTCTGCAATAATTTTTGGTTTCAAATTGTTTTTTTTTTTGAAATTTTATTTAAATTTTTTTTCTTTCAAAAATTTTTGTTTTATCTTTAATTTTATTCCCAAAAATTTAAAAAATTAAAAACAAAATTTTTTGTTTAATTTTTTTATGTAAACAATTTTTTGTTTTAAATATTTTTTTTGAAATTTTTGCTTTCAAAATTTATTTTTCATTTTTAAGTCTTCTTTTTTTGAAGTTGTTTGAATTAATTTTTTTTTAAGTTTTTTAATTTCTTGGAATAAAACTTAAAACAAAAAAGTTTTTGTTTCAAATTGTTTTTGTTTTTTTTTTTGAAATTTTATTTAAAAAAATTTTTTTGTTTAAATTTTTTTTTCAAAATTTGTTTTTTTATTTTTAATTTCATTCCAATATTTTTTTTAATTTTTTAAAAATTGTTTTTTTTACTTTTTTCTTTCAAAATTTTTTTTTTTATTTCTAATGCTTGTTTTTTTTTTGGCGGACTTAAGGTTCGCTATAAAACATAATTTAAACTTTTTTGTTAACCAAATAGACACAGGGCATCAGTTTTTGAACATTTTTGAAGAGGGGTCTAAGGGTAATCTTATAACATTTTATCGATAAAGCTCATATAAAAATGTCCCATTATCTTTTTACAGTATTCGCAAATTTTTATGCTAAATTTATTTCGTTAACAATTTAAAAAAGTAAAAAATATTGTCCAAGAAAACCTTATAAATCATAGTTCCAAACTTTGTACAAAATTCACAAATAATTCGTTAAAATTTCAAAAAGTTCTATTCGAAATTTTCAATTTTTCTTTCAGAACCTTTTAGGAACTTTTTAGTTATGCAGGTTTACAGCTCATTCAATTTCCGTCCAACAAAGTGTAAGTGCGAAGTCACGCAACGATTTTTGAACAAAACAGTCGAAATATCATCGACATCTGCTTGTGAAGAATTCTTTAGTTTAGCGACACCTTTGGCAACATCATCCGAGGATTGCAAAATAGAGCCAAAGTCAACAGACGAATTCGCATCACTCTCAAACTCATAATCACTAACAGACGAAGGAGTAAAATCGCATTAAAAAAATCGACGAAGAGTTTGGCCGCTTCATTAGTAGACTTAACACTTTTGTCATTGAAAAATACAGCAAATGCGATGCTAGATTGTATGAAACACTAAAAAGCCTTTGCATTGACTTTTATATTTGCATCATAATCCAAGTTATCATGTAAAAACTTTTCTAGACGATTACTTGTTTTTAGAATATTCCATAAATTTGAAAGAATGAATAGATTCTTTGGTTTCTTTGAACTTACGAAAGAATTTTTTTCTTAGCTTCTTTGATTTCTTCAAATTTTTAATACGCGGAGAATTTTTTTACTTCCTCATACTCAGATGAATATTAGGGAGAGCAACTGTCATCAACATATGACTTAAATATACCAAAACAACTTGAGATAAGTAATAGATAAAAAATCATAAATAAAAAACAGAGCATTGCTAAATTTTTCAGAGTTTTCAGTTAAACAGTTTGCATTGTAAAATGTCTTACAAAAATTCTAAAAAAATTATGTACAAAAATAACATCCTTAAACTTGGTAACTCTTCGCGTACCTTTTATTTTGAACACAGGTGTGTGTTGTTCTACAAATGGAAGCACTCTTAGAGTTTAATAATTCCCAAAAAAAAGAATTTATTTTTTTAGAGTCACTACAAACTTTTGCTTTTATTTGATGTTTTAGATACAGAGTGGGAATCGAACTCAATGCTAGTGCAGGTATTTCACGCACTACCTTATTGGGCCTCATATATTTAAACAAAATTAATTATATTCACTTACATTTTTTTAGATGAAAAAATCAAATAATCTGTCTCTCACATATCAGCGCACCTACACAACAACATATATGTATGTGTGTATGGGTGTGGCTGTAACTTTTGTATGAAAAAGTTTAATTCGTTTAATTTAAGTAGGAATTTATGTACTTAAACCAAAAACTCATTAAATAAATTAATTTAAATAAATTTTTCAAAGCCTCATGCGCTTCTCGAATAAACTGCAGAGGAATACGAATATATGCATGTGTATGTATGTGTGTATCTGACGGTCGCATTGTGTGATACATTTTTTTGTTTAATAACTAAATCACAGTTAATGAACATTTATTTAGTAAATCAATGAAAATTTCAAAATGAGTGATTCCGTTAATTAAAAGTTCTGGTTTTTTTGTGCTGCACACAAAAGCATTCAACTTTATGCATTGTGGTCTCAGATTAATTTTCTTTTCATATGTGGCTTATGTGTGCATTAATTATTTTTTGTTTGGTTTTAAAACATCATTTATGGCCGTTTTGACAGTGGTGAGTTAATTCAGGTTGGACAATTAACTATCGATTTTCAGTTACACAGCCGCGGGTTAAGTTAAAGTATTTTTTTGCCAATATCACCGAGTTAACCTGTAGTTAGCTGTGACTTAAAATCAGAGAAATCATCTTAAATTAAAGTACAAATTATTCATTTTATGTGTGTTCAACTAAATAATTTTGATTTTAAAGACATGTAAAAACAATAATTCAAAAGGAGTAGCGTGTCTTGAGATCTCAAATCTTCTCTTGATGGTGTGATTTCATGGCGAATGCGACAAGACAGAAATATTTAAAAAAAAGAAAGAATATTTAAAACTATTAAATAACGTCTCTTTACTAACGAAGCAAGCATTTCATCTTGCACAGGGGGCAAAATCAATCACCCTGTCGGAATATTTATAATTTTTGCAATCGCGTCGTACGTCAATCATATTTGACACTTGTGATATAGGCAGATGGATCTGGATGAGATGCTGTGATGAGCAGAGGGCACAAAAGACCATAAGGCCGAGGGGCACACTCACAATCTAGTCTAATCTAGACAGCTGCAGTATACAAATAGAGAAGCAATTAGTCACAAAAATGTCAAAATAAAGTTTTTTTTGCACTCAAAATCATTTTATTTATTTACGAAAAAAAGTTATTCAAATCCAAAATTGGTTGATTAATAAAAAAAGTTATTCAAGAACCAAATCAGATATGCGCCACCTTGTATAATTGGTGTTTTTATGGTAATGGAATTGCATTGACATTCTTTTCTTATTAAAATATTCTAAAGCCATTTGAAAAATTTTGGTAAAATTAAAAAAGAGCCTCAGCCCTTTCTGATATTTCTTGTCAGCTGACGTCTATAAGAGAAACAGGTGAAACCAAGTTTTCTATAAAGCAGTTAGGTTAGGTTAGGTTGAAGCGGATGCCCTGTGGGACACACTCATGCCGCGTGGAGAGATAGGGACACTTTTAGAATAACTCTGATTTCTGCAGTACTAAAATCTTCCAACTCATTAAAAAATTGTTTACCCAGTATAGTAAACCTGCGTCTGGATAAAGCAGGACAGTGGTACAGTAGGTGCGAGATTGTCTCTTCCTCGTTCTCATTTAGACAACTTCTACAGAAGTCATGTGATTGCACACCCATCCTTTAAGCGTGTCTACCTAATAGACAGTGCCGCGTTATGACTGAGATCAGTGTGCTAAGACTGTGTTTATTTTGGCTTAGCAGAGATGCTATACGTTTGCCATTTAGAGTCGGCCATAGTTTACGGGCAATTAAGCAGGTGGCTTCATTGCGCCGTCTTACGTTTGCTTTCTTAACAATTTCTTCAAGGATGAGTCGCTTACATGATTGTGAGGGTATAATAAAGCATTTAGATCTCTGTGAAACTTTCAAAAATTAATATTTTTTTTATTTAAAAAAATTGCCTAATACCTAGGGTATACTTAAAGGATTAAGGTGGGTCTAAATACTTCTATTTTGAATTTTCTTTTCAGTATTTTACATAGTTGTTTTTTAATTTCTTCGATTTTAATTTAATATTTTACAATACACAGCATTTTTTTATAAAAAAAATTGGAATATTTTTTTCTTTTTTAATTTAAACCTTTTTTTCAAGAAAAGCTCCTTCCAATGGAGTAATTTTTTATAGCTTTTTCTATTTAGAAGTTCTTGTTTTGATGCACTGTTATTTTATAAGAAAATTTGGAATACATTGTTTTTTTTTTTTTTTTAATTTTAATCTTTGTTTCGTAGTAGTTTTTTTTATAATTTTTTCTATTTTTAACTGAATTTTTTTTTCATGACTGCATTGATTTGTTTTATTAAAAATTTTTGGAATACATCGTTTTTTCTTAATTCTAACCCTTTGTCGTAGTAGTTTTTTATAATTTTTTCTATTTTGAATTTAAGTTTTTTCATCACTGTATTGGTTTTTTTTTAATTTTTGGAATACCTTTTTTTTAATTTTAATGCGCCTTTCTTCACAGTATGGTTTTCTCTAATTAATTTAATTTAACGCTTTTCGTCACTGCATTTTTTTTTATTAAACAGTTTCGGATTGTTTTTTTTTTTTTTTGTACTACTACGTACTATTTTTTATAATTTTTTCTATTTGGAATTTAAATTTTTTGATGCATGGCATATTTTTTTTATAAAAAAATTTGGAATACAGTGTTTTTCAACTTTAACCCTTTTTTCAAAAAACGCTCCATTCTGCATAGCAGCTTTGTATAATTTTGTTTTTCAATTAAATTTTTTTGTCCACTGTGTTCTTTTTTAAATTTGGAATAAATATATATATTTTTTTTATATATATAAAAATTTTTCAAAAAGCGTCCATTCTTCATAGCAGTTTGTTTTTATAATTTCTTCTATTTTCAATATAATTCTTATTCTTTATGTCTGCATTGTTTTTTGTAAAAATATTTTTAAATCATTTTTTTTTGTATTATAATTTTAACCCTTTTAAAAAAAAAAAATTCTTTCGGCATAGTGGTTTTTTCATAATTTTTTCTATTTAAAATTTCGTTTTTTTTTTTGATTATTGCATTGTTGTTTGCAAAAAAATTTTGAAATCATTTTTTTTAATTTTAACACTTTTTTCAAAAAAAGCTGCATTCCTAGTACGTAGAATGTTTTATTTTTTCTATAATTTTCTTTAGATTTTTAATTTAATTTTTTTGATCAGTGCTTTCCAAATTTTTTTTATAAAAATTCTAAATTTTTATTGTACAAAAAAATTCGCGCATGCCTATCATCCGCACATACCTGCGGTCATTTTTTGTTTCGTTTTATAAATAATTTTGTGAAACTCAAATTTGAACAAATTAAGCACCAATAAATAAAAAAAAGTGTTAGTCGCTATTATCAGGCGCCTAAGTAAGAGGTGAGTTATAGAAGAAAAAAATCAAATAACACTCATTTCATTTAAATTTAAATAAATTATAATTTAAAAAAAATAAGTCTGCCTTGTACTTTGGGGATGGAATTTTAGAAATGTAATATATTGCGCTAATATAAATATTTCGGAAAATACTAAGTTTTATGTGAGTTCTGAATATTCTGAATATTCCCCTCAAAAACTTATTTTTTTGTAAATAATATTAGTTTTCAGGAAGATTTTTTCCAAAAATTACCTACGATGATCGAAGAGTTCCAAATTAAAAGTTGTGCATAAAAAGTGTAAAAAATATATCAGCAGCATCAAAATGGTGATATTTGAAAAACAAACACAAAAATAAAAACAATTGGAACAGAAATGGGCTAATTTTGCAAGTAATGAAAAGAGTGGAATATTTAAAGCGGGGGAGATTTGTCTGCGTTATTCCAGTTAACCTTAAACTAAACTTCCAAAAAATTAAAAGGGTATACCAAATTCTATTAAGTTAATACCTTTGATACGATTTTTAAAAAATTTGAATGCATATCCTTTAAACTTAAATTCCTTTTTTAACTGAGGTGATTTGATAAACATTTGTTTTAATGATATTAATAACAAACTAAATTTTTGGATATTTTTTTATGTCAGTCCGGCTTTTTTATCTATCAATATTTTTCCAAAATATTTTGGCGTGTGTCTTAAAATATTACAGCTTTTATAGTTCTGGTGGAAAACCTGCAAGTTTTTTTTTGCTGAGGCAACTTAATGTATCACGTGAGCTGAAAAGTCCCGGACTTAACACATAGATGGCACAACTTTTATTGCACTCACCTCTTTTGGATCAAAAGTAATTTCGTGTTTTAATTTTACTCTGCTTCTTGATGGGACAAAATACCATTCAAGCAAAACAATGGCTTGAAAAGTGTTCTGGTGACTCAGCTCTATCAGAAACAACAATAAAAAGATGGTTTGCTGACTTCAAATGGGGTGCACACCGCAGTGGACGCCCAAATGAGGCGGTAACGCCAGAAAACATGAAAGAAATCCACAAAATCGTTTTGAAGGATCGGAAAGTGAATTTGCGTGAGTTAGCTGACATCGTAAAGACAGGGCTGGCTTTGTATTGCATGAGCATTTGACTATGAGGAAGCTCTGTTCAAAGTGGGTGCCGCGGTTGCTCACTGTTGATTAAAAACAAGAACGTGTTGATGATTCTGATCAGTGCCAAAACTACATGAATTGAACTTCGAATTGCTCCCACATACCTAAAAGAATATCGCCGGTAGCAACTTTCGCTCGAATGAAGAGGTTATGGCTGAAACTGAGGCAAAAGATAAATCGGCCTACGTTGATTGCGTTGTTCTTTTTGGAAATTACGTTGATAAATAAAGCTAATTTTGGACAAAAAAAAACGTTTTTTCTTTCTTGGGCTTGTGAATTTTCCACGTTCAGTGTTAAACTCAGAACTTTCTTACAATTTTAAAAATTAAAGTTAATTTGTTCCAATAAAATCATCTTCGCAGCTTGCCATATAAAAGTGTTGCACATATTTTTTACTCTGATGCAAGCATCGTTCAATTTCGTATGCCGCTCAGATGAAGAAGTGAAAACTTTATCCCTTTCTAACGAACTGTGGATGGTTGACTAAGATGCCATACGGCCATGTAAAATCAGTACCAGAAGAATTGAAAAACATATTTAAATCGGCACAGGCCCCAGGAATTGGAGCATTCACCCCGTAGTTGGTTCTCGAGAAGCCAATTTTAAAGGTTTAATACTGTCGGAAGGTTTCATACTGTCAATTGGGAATATTAAATTGAATTTTACTTAAAAGGGAATGACAGTCAATAGATCCATATAGATTTAATACTGTCGGAAGGTTTCATACTGTCAATTGGGAATATTAAATTGAATTTTACTTAAAAGGGAATGACAGTCAATAGATCCAGGAGTGATACGAATAATAAATGAAGACGATAGAGTAGATCGTCTGGTATCAAGGGGCTTTAAGTCAATCAATAAACTTCGAGAGCGGTACGATGGTACAGGTTCAGAAAAGTTTAAAGATCGGAGCGCAGAACGAAGAAAAACTTTCTGAACTCTCTCAATTCGATTAGAGAGACCTATTTGGTACGATCTCCAAATAACAGCGGCATACTTTAATCTTCATCTAGCAAAAGCACAATACAATGTTTTGAGAGTGTGTGGGTTGGTAAATGCAGAACAATTTCGGCGTACGAATGCTAGCATCGCATATGACCGTCTTATGACGTGGTTAACATGGCTAGTGAAACTCAGCTTAGAGTCGAAAATAACGCCTAAGTCTTTAATTTCTTCAACGGATTCCAAAGGTAAGATAGCAATACTATACGAAGTATACAAAGTATTGTTTGATTTAGCATATTTTACGTGAAATCATTTGCTTATATTTAGTGACAAACGGTTTAAATGACACCAGTTCCGGACATTGTGCAAGTCGGCTTGCAACTTTTCAGAGTCCCTAATACTGTTAATCACCGCAAATATTTTAAGATAATCAGTATACAACAAGTGTTAATAAAGAGAATAAAGAGAAGGGGTCCTGGAATACTTCCCTGGCGTACACCAGAGTACGCAATAAATGCACGGGATGTCGTGTTATCAACGGCTACAACGCAGTGCCTGTTGAAAAGATATGATTTGATCTACAACAAAAACGTGGAGTGTATACCCATTGACGCAAGCTTCGACAAGAGTATTCGGTGCGATACTTTGTCAAACGCTTTAGAGAAGTCTGTATAAATTGTATCAACTTGAGATCTGTTCTGGAAGGCGTAATTGCAGTAAACATTGAAAATAGACAAATTAGTGACAGTGGAGCGACTTGCAACGAAACCATGCTGGTTGGTAGATATTAGGTATTTGACAGCAAAATATAACTTATCATTCATAGCTATCTCAAAAAGTTTTGAGACAGATGAAAGCTTCGAAATCGGCCAGGTATTGCTAAGATCGGTTTTATTTCCACTCTAACGGAAGTTAATTTCCAGTCGTCAACAAAGATACCAGAGGACAACGATTTATTAAATATAATTGTAAGAGGCTCAGCGAGACACAAGTAGTTCTTCAGCAGGATGGCCGAGAGTCCATCCGAGTCAGTTTTCGATGTGGACTTGAGCTTCCTAATACCCTTGACGACATCAGTAACAGATAGGCACAAAGTCCCAAAACTAAGAGGTGAAAAACTGTTAGAGGGCAAACTAGAATCGAAGTCTAAATCGGGCTCAAAATCAGAGAAAAAAAAGTGCGCAAATAAATTGGCAGATTCTATGGCAGAATTTACACATTTACTATTATAAAAAACATTATTTGGCACCGTCAAACAAGATATTTTTGATTTGATGAATTACTAAAAGGCTTTCGAATCCGAAATAATATTGTTTTCGAAATTTAGTATGTAATTTCTATATAAGAACTTGTTCAAACAGTTAAATTCCTTTAAATGGCACTGAATTTTTGAGTAATGCATTGGGTCACCAGACCTTTTATACAGTTTGGAAAATTTTTTTTTAGATTCTTTAGATGCCTAAGCCGTTTGGTATGCCAAGGTGTCTTATATACAAGGTGGCGCAAAAGTAACCTTGCGATGTTTTTTGGCTGTAATTAAAAAAAAAAAATGAAAAACTTTGATTCTTCTTGTGTATTATTTTTATTTGATCTTTTAATTTTTTTTACATCAAGTCGAGAATATGATGTCATGTAAATGGCCGCCGCCACAGTTGATTACCATTTGAGCCCTTTTTATGGCATTTTCCATCACTTTGGCCAAAACTTCCGGCGATAGGTCCTCACATTCTTGACGGATATTGTCTTTAAGAGCTGCAAGAATATGAGGCTTGTTGACATAAACCCGCGACTTCAAAAAGCCCCACAAAAAGAAGTCTGGAGCGGTCAAATCAGGCGATCTTGCTGGTCAGTGCAAATCGCCAAAACGGGAGATTAGGCGCCCGGGAAATGCATCCTTCAGTATATCGGTTGTGGCACGTGCAGTGTGTGCCGTTGCACCGTCCTGTTGGAACCACATGTTTTCCAATCCCAATTCATCAAGTTGCGGCAAAAAGAACTCATTGATCATTGCTCTGTAGCGCTCACCATTCACAGTAACCGTTTGGCCCGCGACGTCTTCGAAGAAAAAAGGTCCGATGACTCCTCCAGCGAAAAAAGGTACACCATAAAGTGACTTTGAGCGGGTGTAATGGCTCTTCGTGGGTTACACGTAGATTTTCAGTGCCCCAGAAGCGTAAATTTTGCTTATTTACGTACCCGCTAAGATGGAAATGGGCCTCATCACTCATGATTATTTTTGATGAAAAATCATCTTCCTCTTGGTGGTGATTAAGGATGGCTTGAGCGTATGTTAGACGCGATTGGCGGTCAGCAGCTAATAGCTGATGCACCGCCTGGACTTTGTACGGAAACATCTTCAAATCTTGTACCAAAATTCGCTGTAAAGACCGTCGACTGATACCCATTTGCGTGGCACGTTGCACACTGGGGATTTTTGTACAGAGATGCGGAAAAAAGTATACATCCCAAAAAATATTTACATTTTTACTACTAACGAAGTTGTATATATTTGTGTATGAAAAGAACATGTCTAAAAACTATTTTTTAAAAAAATTAAAAAAAAAAATTTTTTTTTTAAATTCATAAATTTTAATTATTTTTTTTTATTAATATAAGCCAGCAAATATTTACGCACAGGATACATGTAAGTTCATAATTCTGAATTACCCTCAAAATGTCAAAACAAAATTAAAAGTGTTTCGTTATCATTATGCACACACTAGAAAGCGTTTAGTTATTATCATTGCCAAAAAATAATCAGTGGCGCCTGGTGGCACCTGCAATTGATTAAAACTGAAAGAGACGTTATTAAGGGGGAAGTCTACTGTGAATTTTTAAAAAAATCGATTTTTTTTTATTAGCTTAAAAAATACTTTGAACCCTCTTAAATAAGGTACAATATGTGTTACAGCTGGCTAAATTTTTCTTCGTTGAAATTTCGACCTTTTCCCGAAGCGCTCCAAAGCGCGTACCTGCGGCACATGAAACTTTAAACGCATTTTTCTCGAAACTAAGTTTTTGTATATGGTGTACACGATATCTCGAGTTCTGATAAATGAATCAGCTTAAAAATTTAATTATATAATATATTTTCTGTAATAGTGTCTCTCGTCTGACATAGGATTTTTTTGATATCGTTATTTGTTAAATTGTTATAAACAATAGTAACATCAATTTTAGGCAAAAAAAAAGAAAAAAATTTCAAAAATTTTTTTTTTCAACGCCAAAATTTTTTATCGACATAATCCTACGTCAGACGAGAGTCAATACTATGTGTATGATAACAATATTTTGTTTTTTTGTTTTAGATCACCGAAACGTAAGATTTCATGTACACCGTTTAGGCACCTAAGAAAAGCGGACCTGCGCTTGCAGAAGTGCCACAGCGGCCATTTTGAATATTTTGACTTAAAATTTTGTTTTCAAAAACTTAAATATATAATAAAGATAAGAGTTTAAATAGATTTTATGTACGAGCAATATTTTGTTAGAAATAAAATCCGGAAAATAAGCCTGTTTTTTCCCTTGTCACAGTAGACTTCCCCCTTAAGCAACACGTTGATACTAGTTTCTGACCGTAGGTAAATGTAGCTCAACTTGCAGATCCAAGAATATGAAGGAATATGATTTTTTTTTTTTCGTAAAATTAATTATAAATAGATAATCAAATGCTTTACAGCCTTTGTTCTTCCGGCTAAAATATATAAAAATATCGTACCCTAAATGAAAAATAAAAAATTGGAAGTCGGCTCAAGAAAAAAGAAAAAAAACCACCTTGGGCTTTGAAGTTTTTTCTTGGCCAGTTCAATACTATAAAAAAATTATACTTTTGACATATCTATAAAAAAAACTGTAAGTCGGAGTTTAGTAATTCTTTTTGATTTTATTGTTGGTTCTATTCTGGAATTTAGAAATACCATTAAACATTGCGTAGGTGGTATGTTGCAAATTTGACTTTTTTCCGCAAAATCCCCAGTGTGCGTCGTCTGGTCGATGTCGATGGCGCTTCCATGACATCCTCGGTTACAGCAGCAATATTCTCTGCAGAACGTGTGTATGGGTGTGTCTGTAACTTTTGTATGAAAAAGTTTAATTCGTTTAATTTAAGTAGGAATTTATGTACTTAAACCAAAAACTCATTAAATAAATTAATTTAAATAAATTTTTCAAAGCCTCATGCGCTTCTCGAATAAACTGCAGAGGAATACGAATATATGCATGTGTATGTATGTGTGTATCTGACGGTCGCATTGTGTGATACATTTTTTTGTTTAATAACTAAATCACAGTTAATGAACATTTATTTAGTAAATCAATGAAAATTTCAAAATGAGTGATTCCGTTAATTAAAAGTTCTGGTTTTTTTGTGCTGCACACAAAAGCATTCAACTTTATGCATTGTGGTCTCAGATTAATTTTCTTTTCATATGTGGCTTATGTGTGCATTAATTATTTTTTGTTTGGTTTTAAAACATCATTTATGGCCGTTTTGACAGTGGTGAGTTAATTCAGGTTGGACAATTAACTATCGATTTTCAGTTACACAGCCGCGGGTTAAGTTAAAGTATTTTTTTGCCAATATCACCGAGTTAACCTGTAGTTAGCTGTGACTTAAAATCAGAGAAATCATCTTAAATTAAAGTACAAATTATTCATTTTATGTGTGTTCAACTAAATAATTTTGATTTTAAAGACATGTAAAAACAATAATTCAAAAGGAGTAGCGTGTCTTGAGATCTCAAATCTTCTCTTGATGGTGTGATTTCATGGCGAATGCGACAAGACAGAAATATTTAAAAAAAAGAAAGAATATTTAAAACTATTAAATAACGTCTCTTTACTAACGAAGCAAGCATTTCATCTTGCACAGGGGGCAAAATCAATCACCCTGTCGGAATATTTATAATTTTTGCAATCGCGTCGTACGTCAATCATATTTGACACTTGTGATATAGGCAGATGGATCTGGATGAGATGCTGTGATGAGCAGAGGGCACAAAAGACCATAAGGCCGAGGGGCACACTCACAATCTAGTCTAATCTAGACAGCTGCAGTATACAAATAGAGAAGCAATTAGTCACAAAAATGTCAAAATAAAGTTTTTTTTGCACTCAAAATCATTTTATTTATTTACGAAAAAAAGTTATTCAAATCCAAAATTGGTTGATTAATAAAAAAAGTTATTCAAGAACCAAATCAGATATGCGCCACCTTGTATAATTGGTGTTTTTATGGTAATGGAATTGCATTGACATTCTTTTCTTATTAAAATATTCTAAAGCCATTTGAAAAATTTTGGTAAAATTAAAAAAGAGCCTCAGCCCTTTCTGATATTTCTTGTCAGCTGACGTCTATAAGAGAAACAGGTGAAACCAAGTTTTCTATAAAGCAGTTAGGTTAGGTTAGGTTGAAGCGGATGCCCTGTGGGACACACTCATGCCGCGTGGAGAGATAGGGACACTTTTAGAATAACTCTGATTTCTGCAGTACTAAAATCTTCCAACTCATTAAAAAATTGTTTACCCAGTATAGTAAACCTGCGTCTGGATAAAGCAGGACAGTGGTACAGTAGGTGCGAGATTGTCTCTTCCTCGTTCTCATTTAGACAACTTCTACAGAAGTCATGTGATTGCACACCCATCCTTTAAGCGTGTCTACCTAATAGACAGTGCCGCGTTATGACTGAGATCAGTGTGCTAAGACTGTGTTTATTTTGGCTTAGCAGAGATGCTATACGTTTGCCATTTAGAGTCGGCCATAGTTTACGGGCAATTAAGCAGGTGGCTTCATTGCGCCGTCTTACGTTTGCTTTCTTAACAATTTCTTCAAGGATGAGTCGCTTACATGATTGTGAGGGTATAATAAAGCATTTAGATCTCTGTGAAACTTTCAAAAATTAATATTTTTTTTATTTAAAAAAATTGCCTAATACCTAGGGTATACTTAAAGGATTAAGGTGGGTCTAAATACTTCTATTTTGAATTTTCTTTTCAGTATTTTACATAGTTGTTTTTTAATTTCTTCGATTTTAATTTAATATTTTACAATACACAGCATTTTTTTATAAAAAAAATTGGAATATTTTTTTCTTTTTTAATTTAAACCTTTTTTTCAAGAAAAGCTCCTTCCAATGGAGTAATTTTTTATAGCTTTTTCTATTTAGAAGTTCTTGTTTTGATGCACTGTTATTTTATAAGAAAATTTGGAATACATTGTTTTTTTTTTTTTTTTAATTTTAATCTTTGTTTCGTAGTAGTTTTTTTTATAATTTTTTCTATTTTTAACTGAATTTTTTTTTCATGACTGCATTGATTTGTTTTATTAAAAATTTTTGGAATACATCGTTTTTTCTTAATTCTAACCCTTTGTCGTAGTAGTTTTTTATAATTTTTTCTATTTTGAATTTAAGTTTTTTCATCACTGTATTGGTTTTTTTTTAATTTTTGGAATACCTTTTTTTTAATTTTAATGCGCCTTTCTTCACAGTATGGTTTTCTCTAATTAATTTAATTTAACGCTTTTCGTCACTGCATTTTTTTTTATTAAACAGTTTCGGATTGTTTTTTTTTTTTTTTGTACTACTACGTACTATTTTTTATAATTTTTTCTATTTGGAATTTAAATTTTTTGATGCATGGCATATTTTTTTTATAAAAAAATTTGGAATACAGTGTTTTTCAACTTTAACCCTTTTTTCAAAAAACGCTCCATTCTGCATAGCAGCTTTGTATAATTTTGTTTTTCAATTAAATTTTTTTGTCCACTGTGTTCTTTTTTAAATTTGGAATAAATATATATATTTTTTTTATATATATAAAAATTTTTCAAAAAGCGTCCATTCTTCATAGCAGTTTGTTTTTATAATTTCTTCTATTTTCAATATAATTCTTATTCTTTATGTCTGCATTGTTTTTTGTAAAAATATTTTTAAATCATTTTTTTTTGTATTATAATTTTAACCCTTTTAAAAAAAAAAATTCTTTCGGCATAGTGGTTTTTTCATAATTTTTTCTATTTAAAATTTCGTTTTTTTTTTTGATTATTGCATTGTTGTTTGCAAAAAAATTTTGAAATCATTTTTTTTAATTTTAACACTTTTTTCAAAAAAAGCTGCATTCCTAGTACGTAGAATGTTTTATTTTTTCTATAATTTTCTTTAGATTTTTAATTTAATTTTTTTGATCAGTGCTTTCCAAATTTTTTTTATAAAAATTCTAAATTTTTATTGTACAAAAAAATTCGCGCATGCCTATCATCCGCACATACCTGCGGTCATTTTTTGTTTCGTTTTATAAATAATTTTGTGAAACTCAAATTTGAACAAATTAAGCACCAATAAATAAAAAAAAGTGTTAGTCGCTATTATCAGGCGCCTAAGTAAGAGGTGAGTTATAGAAGAAAAAAATCAAATAACACTCATTTCATTTAAATTTAAATAAATTATAATTTAAAAAAAATAAGTCTGCCTTGTACTTTGGGGATGGAATTTTAGAAATGTAATATATTGCGCTAATATAAATATTTCGGAAAATACTAAGTTTTATGTGAGTTCTGAATATTCTGAATATTCCCCTCAAAAACTTATTTTTTTGTAAATAATATTAGTTTTCAGGAAGATTTTTTCCAAAAATTACCTACGATGATCGAAGAGTTCCAAATTAAAAGTTGTGCATAAAAAGTGTAAAAAATATATCAGCAGCATCAAAATGGTGATATTTGAAAAACAAACACAAAAATAAAAACAATTGGAACAGAAATGGGCTAATTTTGCAAGTAATGAAAAGAGTGGAATATTTAAAGCGGGGGAGATTTGTCTGCGTTATTCCAGTTAACCTTAAACTAAACTTCCAAAAAATTAAAAGGGTATACCAAATTCTATTAAGTTAATACCTTTGATACGATTTTTAAAAAATTTGAATGCATATCCTTTAAACTTAAATTCCTTTTTTAACTGAGGTGATTTGATAAACATTTGTTTTAATGATATTAATAACAAACTAAATTTTTGGATATTTTTTTATGTCAGTCCGGCTTTTTTATCTATCAATATTTTTCCAAAATATTTTGGCGTGTGTCTTAAAATATTACAGCTTTTATAGTTCTGGTGGAAAACCTGCAAGTTTTTTTTTGCTGAGGCAACTTAATGTATCACGTGAGCTGAAAAGTCCCGGACTTAACACATAGATGGCACAACTTTTATTGCACTCACCTCTTTTGGATCAAAAGTAATTTCGTGTTTTAATTTTACTCTGCTTCTTGATGGGACAAAATACCATTCAAGCAAAACAATGGCTTGAAAAGTGTTCTGGTGACTCAGCTCTATCAGAAACAACAATAAAAAGATGGTTTGCTGACTTCAAATGGGGTGCACACCGCAGTGGACGCCCAAATGAGGCGGTAACGCCAGAAAACATGAAAGAAATCCACAAAATCGTTTTGAAGGATCGGAAAGTGAATTTGCGTGAGTTAGCTGACATCGTAAAGACAGGGCTGGCTTTGTATTGCATGAGCATTTGACTATGAGGAAGCTCTGTTCAAAGTGGGTGCCGCGGTTGCTCACTGTTGATTAAAAACAAGAACGTGTTGATGATTCTGATCAGTGCCAAAACTACATGAATTGAACTTCGAATTGCTCCCACATACCTAAAAGAATATCGCCGGTAGCAACTTTCGCTCGAATGAAGAGGTTATGGCTGAAACTGAGGCAAAAGATAAATCGGCCTACGTTGATTGCGTTGTTCTTTTTGGAAATTACGTTGATAAATAAAGCTAATTTTGGACAAAAAAAAACGTTTTTTCTTTCTTGGGCTTGTGAATTTTCCACGTTCAGTGTTAAACTCAGAACTTTCTTACAATTTTAAAAATTAAAGTTAATTTGTTCCAATAAAATCATCTTCGCAGCTTGCCATATAAAAGTGTTGCACATATTTTTTACTCTGATGCAAGCATCGTTCAATTTCGTATGCCGCTCAGATGAAGAAGTGAAAACTTTATCCCTTTCTAACGAACTGTGGATGGTTGACTAAGATGCCATACGGCCATGTAAAATCAGTACCAGAAGAATTGAAAAACATATTTAAATCGGCACAGGCCCCAGGAATTGGAGCATTCACCCCGTAGTTGGTTCTCGAGAAGCCAATTTTAAAGGTTTAATACTGTCGGAAGGTTTCATACTGTCAATTGGGAATATTAAATTGAATTTTACTTAAAAGGGAATGACAGTCAATAGATCCATATAGATTTAATACTGTCGGAAGGTTTCATACTGTCAATTGGGAATATTAAATTGAATTTTACTTAAAAGGGAATGACAGTCAATAGATCCAGGAGTGATACGAATAATAAATGAAGACGATAGAGTAGATCGTCTGGTATCAAGGGGCTTTAAGTCAATCAATAAACTTCGAGAGCGGTACGATGGTACAGGTTCAGAAAAGTTTAAAGATCGGAGCGCAGAACGAAGAAAAACTTTCTGAACTCTCTCAATTCGATTAGAGAGACCTATTTGGTACGATCTCCAAATAACAGCGGCATACTTTAATCTTCATCTAGCAAAAGCACAATACAATGTTTTGAGAGTGTGTGGGTTGGTAAATGCAGAACAATTTCGGCGTACGAATGCTAGCATCGCATATGACCGTCTTATGACGTGGTTAACATGGCTAGTGAAACTCAGCTTAGAGTCGAAAATAACGCCTAAGTCTTTAATTTCTTCAACGGATTCCAAAGGTAAGATAGCAATACTATACGAAGTATACAAAGTATTGTTTGATTTAGCATATTTTACGTGAAATCATTTGCTTATATTTAGTGACAAACGGTTTAAATGACACCAGTTCCGGACATTGTGCAAGTCGGCTTGCAACTTTTCAGAGTCCCTAATACTGTTAATCACCGCAAATATTTTAAGATAATCAGTATACAACAAGTGTTAATAAAGAGAATAAAGAGAAGGGGTCCTGGAATACTTCCCTGGCGTACACCAGAGTACGCAATAAATGCACGGGATGTCGTGTTATCAACGGCTACAACGCAGTGCCTGTTGAAAAGATATGATTTGATCTACAACAAAAACGTGGAGTGTATACCCATTGACGCAAGCTTCGACAAGAGTATTCGGTGCGATACTTTGTCAAACGCTTTAGAGAAGTCTGTATAAATTGTATCAACTTGAGATCTGTTCTGGAAGGCGTAATTGCAGTAAACATTGAAAATAGACAAATTAGTGACAGTGGAGCGACTTGCAACGAAACCATGCTGGTTGGTAGATATTAGGTATTTGACAGCAAAATATAACTTATCATTCATAGCTATCTCAAAAAGTTTTGAGACAGATGAAAGCTTCGAAATCGGCCAGGTATTGCTAAGATCGGTTTTATTTCCACTCTAACGGAAGTTAATTTCCAGTCGTCAACAAAGATACCAGAGGACAACGATTTATTAAATATAATTGTAAGAGGCTCAGCGAGACACAAGTAGTTCTTCAGCAGGATGGCCGAGAGTCCATCCGAGTCAGTTTTCGATGTGGACTTGAGCTTCCTAATACCCTTGACGACATCAGTAACAGATAGGCACAAAGTCCCAAAACTAAGAGGTGAAAAACTGTTAGAGGGCAAACTAGAATCGAAGTCTAAATCGGGCTCAAAATCAGAGAAAAAAAAGTGCGCAAATAAATTGGCAGATTCTATGGCAGAATTTACACATTTACTATTATAAAAAACATTATTTGGCACCGTCAAACAAGATATTTTTGATTTGATGAATTACTAAAAGGCTTTCGAATCCGAAATAATATTGTTTTCGAAATTTAGTATGTAATTTCTATATAAGAACTTGTTCAAACAGTTAAATTCCTTTAAATGGCACTGAATTTTTGAGTAATGCATTGGGTCACCAGACCTTTTATACAGTTTGGAAAATTTTTTTTTAGATTCTTTAGATGCCTAAGCCGTTTGGTATGCCAAGGTGTCTTATATACAAGGTGGCGCAAAAGTAACCTTGCGATGTTTTTTGGCTGTAATTAAAAAAAAAAAATGAAAAACTTTGATTCTTCTTGTGTATTATTTTTATTTGATCTTTTAATTTTTTTTACATCAAGTCGAGAATATGATGTCATGTAAATGGCCGCCGCCACAGTTGATTACCATTTGAGCCCTTTTTATGGCATTTTCCATCACTTTGGCCAAAACTTCCGGCGATAGGTCCTCACATTCTTGACGGATATTGTCTTTAAGAGCTGCAAGAATATGAGGCTTGTTGACATAAACCCGCGACTTCAAAAAGCCCCACAAAAAGAAGTCTGGAGCGGTCAAATCAGGCGATCTTGCTGGTCAGTGCAAATCGCCAAAACGGGAGATTAGGCGCCCGGGAAATGCATCCTTCAGTATATCGGTTGTGGCACGTGCAGTGTGTGCCGTTGCACCGTCTTGTTGGAACCACATGTTTTCCAATCCCAATTCATCAAGTTGCGGCAAAAAGAACTCATTGATCATTGCTCTGTAGCGCTCACCATTCACAGTAACCGTTTGGCCCGCGACGTCTTCGAAGAAAAAAGGTCCGATGACTCCTCCAGCGAAAAAAGGTACACCATAAAGTGACTTTGAGCGGGTGTAATGGCTCTTCGTGGGTTACACGTAGATTTTCAGTGCCCCAGAAGCGTAAATTTTGCTTATTTACGTACCCGCTAAGATGGAAATGGGCCTCATCACTCATGATTATTTTTGATGAAAAATCATCTTCCTCTTGGTGGTGATTAAGGATGGCTTGAGCGTATGTTAGACGCGATTGGCGGTCAGCAGCTAATAGCTGATGCACCGCCTGGACTTTGTACGGAAACATCTTCAAATCTTGTACCAAAATTCGCTGTAAAGACCGTCGACTGATACCCATTTGCGTGGCACGTTGCACACTGGGGATTTTTGTACAGAGATGCGGAAAAAAGTATACATCCCAAAAAATATTTACATTTTTACTACTAACGAAGTTGTATATATTTGTGTATGAAAAGAACATGTCTAAAAACTATTTTTTAAAAAAATTAAAAAAAAAAATTTTTTTTTTAAATTCATAAATTTTAATTATTTTTTTTTATTAATATAAGCCAGCAAATATTTACGCACAGGATACATGTAAGTTCATAATTCTGAATTACCCTCAAAATGTCAAAACAAAATTAAAAGTGTTTCGTTATCATTATGCACACACTAGAAAGCGTTTAGTTATTATCATTGCCAAAAAATAATCAGTGGCGCCTGGTGGCACCTGCAATTGATTAAAACTGAAAGAGACGTTATTAAGGGGGAAGTCTACTGTGAATTTTTAAAAAAATCGATTTTTTTTTATTAGCTTAAAAAATACTTTGAACCCTCTTAAATAAGGTACAATATGTGTTACAGCTGGCTAAATTTTTCTTCGTTGAAATTTCGACCTTTTCCCGAAGCGCTCCAAAGCGCGTACCTGCGGCACATGAAACTTTAAACGCATTTTTCTCGAAACTAAGTTTTTGTATATGGTGTACACGATATCTCGAGTTCTGATAAATGAATCAGCTTAAAAATTTAATTATATAATATATTTTCTGTAATAGTGTCTCTCGTCTGACATAGGATTTTTTTGATATCGTTATTTGTTAAATTGTTATAAACAATAGTAACATCAATTTTAGGCAAAAAAAAAGAAAAAAATTTCAAAAATTTTTTTTTTCAACGCCAAAATTTTTTATCGACATAATCCTACGTCAGACGAGAGTCAATACTATGTGTATGATAACAATATTTTGTTTTTTTGTTTTAGATCACCGAAACGTAAGATTTCATGTACACCGTTTAGGCACCTAAGAAAAGCGGACCTGCGCTTGCAGAAGTGCCACAGCGGCCATTTTGAATATTTTGACTTAAAATTTTGTTTTCAAAAACTTAAATATATAATAAAGATAAGAGTTTAAATAGATTTTATGTACGAGCAATATTTTGTTAGAAATAAAATCCGGAAAATAAGCCTGTTTTTTCCCTTGTCACAGTAGACTTCCCCCTTAAGCAACACGTTGATACTAGTTTCTGACCGTAGGTAAATGTAGCTCAACTTGCAGATCCAAGAATATGAAGGAATATGATTTTTTTTTTTTCGTAAAATTAATTATAAATAGATAATCAAATGCTTTACAGCCTTTGTTCTTCCGGCTAAAATATATAAAAATATCGTACCCTAAATGAAAAATAAAAAATTGGAAGTCGGCTCAAGAAAAAAGAAAAAAAACCACCTTGGGCTTTGAAGTTTTTTCTTGGCCAGTTCAATACTATAAAAAAATTATACTTTTGACATATCTATAAAAAAAACTGTAAGTCGGAGTTTAGTAATTCTTTTTGATTTTATTGTTGGTTCTATTCTGGAATTTAGAAATACCATTAAACATTGCGTAGGTGGTATGTTGCAAATTTGACTTTTTTCCGCAAAATCCCCAGTGTGCGTCGTCTGGTCGATGTCGACGGCGCTTCCATGACATCCTCGGTTACAGCAGCAATATTCTCTGCAGAACGGCTACTCCGGGGTCTGCCACGCATGGTAGCATCTCGTGTTGTGCCACCCTCTTCGAGGCGAGCGGCTAAACGTCGCAGTGTTTCACCAGTAGGCGTTGGACGGCGAGGAAATCTGCGACGAAATTCACGATGTGCCAAAGTCACCGACCGATTATTGGTCAAATAAATAGTCAGCAATATTCCGCGTTCTGGAGCAGTGTAGCGTAACATTGTTTATTAACGTGTATTTCGCATGTGTTTACTACACAAATGTCAAAACAGATCTGACATTAGGGGCCAGTCGCAAAATTTATAGCATTTTCTGATAGGAGGATTATTTTAGCCCCACCTGTTACTTTCTTATGACAAATAGGAATGTGCTTCAAACACCGCTCAGAAACCTTAGTCTTAAAAAAAGAGGTAACATCATTGTCATGGAAGGCATTGTCCCAGTCAATACTTAATACTGATTTTGACTTCACTTAAAAGAAAAATTGAGTTTGTCACTGCCAATGACCATTTAATAGACAGAACTCCAACGACTTAGCCGGTCATTCACTGCTTTACCGAGTTTTTACGAATTTTACTCCATAAAGACTCTCTAACTGTCACGCCAATTGAATTCAGACAGATTTGCACAAAAATATTTCCCTTCACGACGATTTTGCTATGGCTTTGAATATTAATGAAAAAACAAATGGAAAAATTATAACAAAAAGTAGTGACATTTACGCTAAAACAAAAAAAAAATGCGCTATGCCATATTGCGGTGGTTTGTTTAAGCCAACTTTGGTTGTTGTTGCAGCACATGCCACAAGCGCACCGATAAGTGCAACGAGCCAGACACACAAACGAGCATGCGGACGATTTGCAGCTGTAGTAGTGAGCCATGTTCGAAGCTTCTGCGTTGCATAAATGCAGCGGGGATACGTCTGTGGCAGTGATGGGTAGCTGTGGCCAAAGCAGCAATGCGACACTAACGGCTAAACAGTGAACGATGAGCGCAGCGCAGGCACTACACAAAATGCTTAATGAAATTGTGCAACCAATCGAGTGTAACGATGAGAAAAGTCAATGAAATTGATGTTGCATTGATGATGTGCAGTCAAATCAAATCGTTCCACAATGCTGCGGGTGAGCAGGTAAGCGAGTGAGCGAGTGAGTGGGCGAGCGGGTGGAAATAAAGCATTGGCGAATCATCTAATGCTAACACCAGCCAACCAACCAGTCGACTAGCCAGCGAGGAGCCAGTAGCCACTAGCTAAAGGCAGTGAACCAAGCACTCAAGCAAATAGACGACAGTTGACTTTCATAGTTGGCCGTTGGTGTCAGTCTGGCATTTCGTCACCCACAGCCAGTCAGCGTGAGAGTGCAGCGAGTAATGTTTGCAGCATTTGAGTGACAAGAAAGATACTAAAAAAAAAGAATAAAAATAAAATAGAAAAAGGCAGAGTATTTGTATGTGTGCACGTCTGTACCAGCAATCTAAATTGATTTTTTTATGTTTGACGCTGTCAGCTTTCTGTGGCGCTCTCACGTCCACTCCTTCTTTTGCCGTTTCATCTGCTCCTCGTTCACTTGTATTTCTGTTGTGTTTTGTATGTTTTTTTTGTGTGTTTTTTCTTTGCTGTGCAGTCGCCTAAAAACCTTTTCAATGCGCTTGCACTTTTAAGCGCCATCAATATTTATAGAATTAGTGGGGCGCCTGATTTACTTGCACACCCCACCGCATACGGCCAGCGTCAGTTGCTCGCAATCAGACCGTAACGCGTCAGGCGGGCCAGCAGTCGGTAGCAGCAGTTGCTTTGAGGCCACTCAGTCATTGCATTTTTGGTAGACAGCCAACCGACCACCTGTCCAGCTATTATCTTCTACTCTCTCGGTCGACTGCTATTGTTATCGCCAGCAGCTTCCGTTAGAATCTCATTTACAGACCCATTTCAGGTGGCAAAATGCGATTTTCGTTAATACACCGTCAGCGTCAACGTCAACGTCGTGAATGCCACAGAACGTTCGTTCGCTCATCAAAGACTGCCACCGAGTTGGCAACCACCTAGAGCGAATGAATATTGTTATGCCCATTGCACACTAATGCAATTAACTTGATTACGAACTGCAGACTTTCACACACACACACACGCCCACGAGCGCACACACATACACACACGCGTGTGGTAACTTCAAAACAAAGCACGGCAAAGCAACGGGGAACCAAACTCTGCTAAAGCCAATCTAAGCTCATGCAATCGCTTCACTTGCATCTACTGCCGACTGCTGATTGCTGCTACTCAATCCACATTTCGCCATACTTTGCGGTGCTTGTCAGGCGATGCCAAGCCAGGCAGTAAAGCGTTAATGACCAGCTGTCACCTTCAGTTGAATTGCCTGAATTGGCACAAAAAGCTGATTTTGATAGAATTTATTTTTATTTGCGTCTTTTATGGTGGCTAGAAAATTGTTACTGATACTGGCTGTTTATTCTTCTTACAATTATTATATTAGCCCGTTTGGCATTTTTGTGGTGTCATCATTGTTGGCTTAAATTTTAATTGGGTTAGTGGATGTTAGCACATTTTTGAGATTATAAGCAAACTCATTAAACTAATTCACGGTATGGAAAAGTTAATCCTCGAGTTGTTTGATGTTTGATTGCAGATGTTTTACATAAGAGGAGTATGAGATTGACGATAATACGAGGGTGTGCTAATAAGTATTGGAACTTTGCAAGAAAGCGATCATTTATTTCTCGGCGCAACTTTTATTTAAGGGTTTCGGTCACTAAAGAGGTGGAGATGTTTTATATAAGAACCTATGAGATTGAAAAAAATACGAGAGTCGGCTAATAAGTATTTCGACATTGAAAGAAAGCGAAAAATTATTTCTCAGCAAAATTTTTATTTAAGGTTCTGTGACCAGAGGTGGCAAAAATAGAAGATTACCGAAAGTTTTGTTTTTTACTAAAATTCTAGTAAAAATTTGTGTCAAACAAACATGAGTTCCTTAATCTTATCAAGTAGTGCAGGTTGTTAAAAAATAATGGAAAATATTAAAGGAAGCGGCCACTGTAGTCGAATGGATTGGTGCTTGACTACCATTCGGAAGTGCGCAGACACGAAACCTCGGGCATGAAACACCAATTGATAATTGATTGAAAAGTCGTTTTCGGTCGCTCCTCGGCAGACAAGGGCAAACCTTCAAATGTATTTCTGTTACGAAAAATGTCTTCATAAAAATCTATCTGCCGCTTGGAGTTGGGAAAGCCCTGTCAGTATCCTCATTTGTAGAAAGCAAACATTAAGACGCACAAAACCGCAACAAGGAGCTCAAAACGATAGCCGGCTGCACTTGGCAGCAAAGAGAAAGCAGGCGACATTTGAAAAGCAATTGGCCCGCCGGTATTAAATTTCGTTGCACCCATCAGATCGCCTGATACTAGCGACTCGCAGTGGACAAAGCTCCAGATCTGTCACAATACTGCTATTAAGGCAACCTCGAGATGACTTCTCATGTCGCCCCGGCAGCACCTTCACAACAAATCTTCCCTGCTCCAGGTCAAGAAGCGCAGTAAAATGCTCAGCAAGCAATTTCTGCTTGGACGTTGCTATAGGAATAAGCCTTGCAGACATTTTCTAAAGCCTGAGCCATCTCCCAGATGAGTCAGATCAAACAGGACTGCAGCTACTTTTGTTTTTTTGTTTTACAGAGGAGGTTAGAATCGAAAAAGTCAGAAACATCATCAAAGGTGCCGTGACACCAGTGGTATGTGGGGCTTGCTCCCACTAACCCTATAGCATTCCTCCTCTCTCGGCTGATTCCACCCTGGGACTGCGAAAAGCAATTCCATCAAGGTGGAGCCGTGTTTAAGCCCTGCGTCCAGGTTCCTCTCTTAATTGCGTATTGGCGTTATACGCCATCGATAGCATCTACTGGTTTGTTACCAATGGGGCATTGGAGAATTGCAATATCGTTACTCGATGTCGACTTGTCGTCTGTTAGGGTTCGTCTTGAGGCTCTACCTATGCGCTCGTGCTTGTCGTCTATTCGTGAATACAGTTATCCCCAAAGGAGATCTGTTTCAAAATGGCTTTATTAATATCCTTGCTGAAAATTGATTTACTGCTTCCCATTTCTCTTTCGGGTTCAGCATTTGCGTTACAAGGTTTTCTGGTGTGGGGACGACGCCGAGGACTTTTGCGAGCTCGAAGGGCTCTTTATAAGATCTGGCGCAGTGAAAAGTCACGTGTTCTGCACTCTCATCTTCTCAGGACTATAGCTACTGGATCGCACAGTATTAGTCAGTCATTAAACGATATTCATTGGGAGATTCCTAGCATCTTCCTAAACTCCCGACCTCAGAATGCCATTAACGGAGTCCAACCATCACCCATTGCAGATGAGGAGCTTCAGATTCCTCGTGACACCCGCGTAACTTTGGCTCAATTACGGTTTGGATATTGTAGCAGGTTTAACTCTTAGTTATTCAGAACCTACCCTGATATGCTCATTATACCTATGTTCGGGATGTGAAAGCACCCCGCACGATGCTAACCGCCTATTCACATGTCCTCTTACACCCACTCACCTGATAACCATTTCCCTCTCGACCCAACCTGTCGAAACAGCACGTTTTCTGGGCCTGGGTTAGATGAGTTGGACGATGGCGATCGATGACTACACTGCACTGAGAGAGCATAGTGCACTGATACAACAAAAACAACAACAACGCACAATAGAAATAGGAAGCGGAGCTCGGCCAAACACTCGAAAAGGAGGTTGTATTGACCGGACGAGGTTGTATAGACCGAAACACAAATATGAGGCAAGTTAGCATTTTCTGAAATATTTTACTTTGTATTTAGAAAGTTAGATTTCGCCATGAAAAACACTGAGGACTTTCAAAGGTCAACGATCGCCAACCTGATGATGCAAGCGATGTTCTCGTATAGAACGCGGAGGTAACTATCGTCAAACAAAAACAAAAAAAAAAAAAAACACAAAAAAAATAACAAAAAAAATAACAAAAAAAAAAAAAACGAAAAAAAGGAAAAAAAAACTACAAAAAAACGAAAAAACTTTGTCGATTTTTTATTTATTTTATTTCTTTATTGTTGCATGAGTGCGAGAGCTGTTGCGATGGAGAAAACAAGACTATCGCCTAAATTGTATACCAGTAAGGCGCTATACCTCTTAGCTTACTGCTTGCCTGGATTTGTATGAGAGCAGCTGTGAACGCATGACATATTTCACAGCCCACAAAACTGCGAATTTTCCACTCCAGTGTAGAGTCGGCTTTGCGTTTTGGTTGTGAAAAGTGGAATGCGACATCAGCTGAAACAATTTCATTACAAGTTTTTGTAAACAGATGCCTTTGAAAAATTATCTAAATATTCTTTCCATATATATATTAATTTAAATTCCCCATATAATTTATGGGCCAGAACCCAGCAGAAGTCAATACTATTAGAGATCCGAAGGAGAAAGTGGGGCTGGATTGGCCATGTTCTACGCAGAGGAAATGATGACTTAACAAGAGCCACCATTGACTAGAGCGCCCCCGCAGACGTGGAAGACCAGCGAATACCTGAAGACGACTGCTTGAGTCCGAAATGCGCGGCATGCAGGTTAGCTGGAATGAAGTTAAGAGATTGGTGCAAAACAGGCCAGAATGAGAGATATTCTTGGTTGTGGTTCTATGTTCCACACCCGAACTCTAGGGATTTGTGATGAGTTTTTAAAGTACTTGAAACTTATTTATTTCATAGTTTATAACATAGTTTCCTGAAAGTAACACTAGTGTACAAAAATTATCTTCAACTGTGTAAACCAGACTTTTTACCTATAAAGCGAAAAGGAATTTTTGAAAAAAATAAAGTAATCTTATTTTCGTATACAGCTACCCGAAATTAATAATGTCTAACAATATACAAATATGAATAAATTTCTGCACCAAAAATCTCTATAATATTTTCACTGAATCCAGTGCTCTTGCCTTTTTGCTCCCATCACCAATCGTTTATCACAAAGTGTCATCCGCAGCGTAGTAAATTAGCACTGTTTAAATTTAAATTTGTACTCAATTCACCTCTTGACACGTTCATTATAAATAATATTAACAACAGCAGCACTCCCTGCACTCATTCACAATTCATCAACTACAGCAACAATACTTGTAGCAATCAATCGCGTTGACGAGCGCCTCAAAGTGTATACGAAGGCGCAGCTGCTACGCTCACATGTGTGTAGGTGTATATGCTTGTTTGTTTGTGTGTGCGTGTGCGCACCAATGCGATTTGTTATTTATGGTTGTAACATAATGCCTACCCAAATCCGACTGAATTCTCTTTATGCTGGTGTCCTTCGTCAAATCGCTGGCCCCTTTGTTACTTGGAAATGTCCGTTGTGTACTTTGACTATGTCAGTTGGCTGCCGCGTAGGCTTTCAACACAATCGGTCAGCATCACTTATCACTTATGAATTTGTTACTTATGTCGTTAATGTGCGAAAATCTGTATATTTGAACATTTATATGTGTAGTGGATATACTACATATACATCTATTTATATATACTGGCGTTTGTCTCTCGTAGCAAATTTAGTTCCAACTACAACATTTCAGCCACTATTCAACCTCTGTCTGCGCTTGCACTCCTCCTAAGTCGCTGTGTTTTACTTGAGTTGCGATCGGGTCGGAGCGTCTTCGAAATGTGTCTTCTTTAGGAGAATGAAAAATTACTTTGCCAAAGATGCTTATTAACATGGCAAACATGGTAAATGATTGAATGAAACTCAAAGGATCCACAGTGGTGTTGGTGGGGTGGAGGTGGTAGTGGGGGTGATAGCAGTCAGCCTAGGCAATAAGTCGTTGGCAGCAATGAGTTGAAGTCATTGCAATTTTTGGACATTAGGAAATAGACCAAAATGTACTCATAGAGCTGGATATTTGTGTGCTTGTGTGCGCGTGGCTGTGAAAGTGAATAAATAGATGGGACATTTGTGGAAAGCTCCATTTAAGCTGTCAACATTATAACACGGCTTTTATTAATTTCATACTCAATGCTGGACAATTGGTGCAGATTTTCCCTTGAATTCACACACACACACATAAAGAGATACACATAGATGTCAGATATGTATGTACAGCTGTGAACATGAAAATAGCAGTATGCTTAAAAAATTATTTTGAAGCCATTTATTTTTTCCGTATAAATCATACAAAAGAAAACTTCAATACCAAATGTTTACGATGGCTAAGAGACTATCTAAATAACGGTTGTTTATTGAGGCTGTTACGTTTTTAAGTCCAACTTTGAAATAGCAGTGCCTTCTATTCCCTCTTGCACAGATTTAGATGAAATATCCTTTTTTTATTTATTTTTATATTTTTTTTAATTTTGGTTAGTGTCATGCATATATATACATATAAATTGGCGCGCACACCCTTGTTTTGGGTGTTTGGCCGAGCTCCTCCTCCTATTTGTGGTGTGCGTTTTGATGTTGTTCCACAAATGGAGGGACCTACAGTTTCAAGCCGTTACTACCCACATTGAAAGGGCTAACACTGCAGCTGTCTTCTGAGGTTAAATACGAAGAAGTAATCCTAGATAGTAAGCTTACCTGGAAGAATCACGTCGAGCAGAAGGTCTCTCGAACACTAAAAGTCTGCTGGCAGTGTAAGAGAACCTTTGGCAAGACATGCAGTCTAAGACCGGCGATAGTGCACTGGTTGTACATCACCTTGATTAGACCCATTATTACATAAGCCTCTGTAGTGTGGTGAAAGACTGTAATGGTTAATTCCAGAGTAAAACCCCTAAACAGACTACAGAGAAGTGTGTGCTTGGGTATCGCAGTGGCTATGAGTACGACATCTGGTGATGCACTTAATGCGATTTTGAACTTGCAACTTCTAGGCCTTTAAATTCTAAAGGAAGCGATGAAGGCGGCGTACATGCTCAAGTTAAACAGAGTCTGGAGAAATGAAGAAAGCACTGGCCACTGTCAGATGTGGGAGCGGTGCACACAGTTCTCGATGCCAGTGGACAATCGGGATCCCAGATAGAGTTCAATGGTTAAGTCAAGAAAACCTATTAACGGAATATCAGCACACTTTCTACACCGAATAAGCTAAAAGCAGTGATGGCAATGGATCTCGATGGCACTTTGACGAAGTCACAAAGATAAGAAGGCAGATGGCCATGGTATTCTTTACGGAAGCCTATGCCATCTTGAACGTGGCAAACTGGATAATTGAGAAAAAGAGGTGGGTTAGCAGTATTGGAATTTGTAGTAGCAGTCAAGCTGCACTGAAAGCCGTTGCTAACCCACGCAGCTCTTCGAAATTAATACCTGAATGTAAGACAATACTGAACAATGTTGCAAAATACAACAAAGTTAGTCTTATTTGGATGCCTGGACATTGTGGTATTACAGGGAACGAGTTAGCTGATAACTGGATAATGAAGGCTCTGTAAGTATGCGATTAGGGCCTGAAACCTTGCTAGATGTCGATTCTGCATCGATTCAAGTATGGATTGACGACTTCATGAGGTCAACCATAGAGAACGTTGGTCTGGGTTGAACTCATGCAGAGTAGCCAAATGCTTTGCGAAAGAACCAAACAGGAAAATAGCGACCTTTCTCCTAAAACGCAGCAGAAAGGACGTGAGAGTACTGATGGATGCAATACCAGAGCACAACGCCTGTGGTCCGCATATGGCTACCATGGGGGTCGTAGACATCTCGATACGCCTTTCGTGAGAATGACGACACTGCAGTGGACTTTCTCTTCAGTTTTCCGGCGTTTTCCAGAACCAGACTTAGGCTATTGGCTTGCGATATACTGACTATGGATAAAGTTCTACTCTTCTTCTTCTGGATCTCTTAAGATGCATCAATGAATCCGAGAGATTTGCGGAAGAGTGACCTCAAACTATTTTTTTCGTCTTACCACCCACATTTTATCTTTCCTATCTCTATTCTTTCTAATGAAATCTAATCGAGTCTAATCTAGTGGGTCGAGCAAAACACTGCACAACAGAACAATGAAAGCAGATTCTGAAATGGAGAGCAGATGGAAGATCTTACACAGAAAAACAAAATACGAGTATTATTTCATGATTTCAAATGCCACCGAATTTGTGGAAAAAAGAGGAGGATAATGAAAAACTTCCCTACCAGGTGATCGCAGAATTGTAAGGTGCTCCAAAGAGAATACCTCAACGAAACAAATTAGAAGAGAGAGAGAGAATTAAAATGTTTTTAACATGACTGTACTTAGAAGACTTCGAAAGCTCACTTGAAAGTCACTCGTGACACCAAAAGGCAAACCACTTGAAATTTGCAAGAAAACTTGCCAGCTGGATAGCTGATATGTGACGTAATATTTCATGGACTGACTGAGTCTCAAATAGTTTCGTATGGCGACACGCGTTCACGACAATATGTTAGGCGTCCAACTGGCACCGAAAATCAGCCTGAATGCCCTTTAAAACCCATTAAACATGGAGGCTCAAAAAAACGAAATGGTATGGGGATGTTTCTCATATAAAGGCCGGCATGCCTTAAATTGATGGTATGATTTTTTTCTTGTTCACTCCTCTCCTGAGCATAGGGCCTCGACTAGACTCTTGTCTTGCGTTGGTTTCGTTAATTTATTTGATTTCTCACAGGATAGGTGATTCATCTGCCGCTACGAGTTCTAAATGGTGGGAATACCCAACTGCCGTTGTTTAGGGACAACGCCTTCTTACTGCTTAGAGCGCCATCTGTGTTTCACATTTTTCCGCCAGAAGGATCGCACAGATGGTTGAAGGCTTCGCTAAAGTGGTGTGTTTGCGTTATTACCGCGGTTGCCGGCTCCCTCTTGCTGGCGCCACTGATGCAATGTGTAACTGCGAGATTTTTCTTTGTTTTATGCTTGGTTTAGCAGCCACAATGCAAATAATGCGCTGACTATTTTGCGGGAGGAAAGGATGGAAAGGATAAGTTCTTGGGTTTGAGGAATGACTGTTTGTTTTTTGTTTTGTGTTTAGAAACAGGGAAAGTATGTATTTTGAATAGTCCGTGCTTTACGTGTGATTCGAACCCACAACCTCTGGGATGGCAGGCTAGTGCACTTACGTTAGGCTATCGAGGCCGACACCAATATTTATGCGGAAATAATGTAAAATGTTTTGTTAACATGGCAACAAAACCGAGAGAAAATGCCAATTAATGGATCTGTCATGAAGATAATGATCCTAAATCCACGAGTCGGAATTCAAGAATTGGCTTCGCGCAAATAAAATTCAGGTTATGGAATGGTCAGCCTATTTCGCCGACCACAATACTAAAGAAAATCTGTGAGTGACTTAAAAAGAGCTATACACAATGCCAACCCGAGTAAATTCGGAACTTGGTAGAGATGCGTGGTTGAAGATTCCGTAGCAGCGGGAGACTCAATGCTCGTCGTTGAGCTGCAGTAGTAAAAATTTGGCAGATTCAACTAAATGTTAGTTACAACTTTGTATCAGCAAACTTTGTCAATGCAGTTCTTCTTAAATTTTTCTATAAACTTGAGAATGAGCTATCAGAATGAGCTGCGTAGATGACCACTGCTATCTTAGTGTTAACCCTGAATTTCTATTTTTTGTTATACAAATTTTGGTTTTTCGTTATAGAATTATTTTGCATTTGTTTGTAATTAAAGGATAGAATAATATTTCAAAACAATAATAAAAATTTTCTAATCATATCATTAATTAAAATTTTGTTGAAAAAAATCTAATATTTTGTGATACCGCTATTTTCGTGCTCGCAACTGTATATATATTCTTATATGTATCCAATAGGAAAGTTATTTTCGTAGTTTTCCAAGGTTATTCATATAATGCATGCCCATTGCATGGAGTGAATTTCTGAAAATTAATGAAATCAACTGTCGCTAAATAAATGCTTTTGGCGAACTTTCTCGCTGATTGTAATTCCCCAAAGAGTAATCTCCAGAATTAAGTAGTGCTTATTATAATACGAATAGAAGCAATGATAATTATCTGGCACATGTCATCTGACCTTTGTGAGGTCGCAGAGATTCTCAGATGGTAAGCAGCTCAGCTGCTGGAAGGTCTCTACTAGAAAAAGTGAATTTATACTACATTTAATACAATTGAGCGACGAGGAAGTATTATCAAAGAGTGCTATGGAGTACATAATTAAAAACGATTGAAAAACTTTCTTCGCTCCTTTGAGTACACGCGTTGATTCTCATTCTAAAATAGTCATACTTTGGAAAACTTATTGAGACACCAGCATAGAAGGCGCATATGAATCTAATGGAAAATTTATGGCACCACTTGAAAAAATAATCAATGTTCCCCCTTTTAAAAACATTGTCTTAACCAACTGTATACTTACTAACTGGAGTATAAAATTTAGAAAATTGCACTCATTCCATGCTTTTGCTATACTCGTATACAAACGTACACGTATTCACATACACACACATATATATATATATATATATAATTGTAATACAATCATTCGTCTTTTGTAAGCCAAGACGTGTGTTTGTCTGTTCATCTTAAATCAATTGAAAGTATTAGTACGTACAAAAAAAAAACATTGACAATGACACTAAAAAATAATCGAAATGATGTGAATTCAACTCAATTCAATTGAGATGAGATGGACTGAGGTAATAGAAAACACAAGCGAAATTTAGCAGGATGCAGGAGTGTAATAAATGCGTGGAAGAACAAGATAGAATAGTCGTAAAAAAATACCTACAAAGCAAAATGGAATTCCAAGGGGTTACGCGGGAAAGTAAATGCACACAAAACACTTATTCGAGTGCAAACTGAAGCACAATAGAAGAAAAAAAAAGAGATATTGAATGGAAAAGTAGAAAGTGGCAGTGGAGAAAATGTATAGAAATCTCATAAAAATGCAGCTGTACCTATAAATAAGAAAAGTTACAGTATGTAGGCACCTTGAAGTTGTGGTGAATCGAACTAACTCAAGTGCAGTACAGGAATAGCAGCGGTTAACCCTTCTAAAGTGTTTTGTATAAAAAGGAGGCGTTTTTAAAGAAAAAAATATGCGATGATGGTGGAAAGTAAAACAGGCCGACCAAATTTGATTGAATTGTCGAACTTAAGAATTATTAGTAAAAACCAGAGATATTCCTGTTGAAAAGTGCAAAAACATGAATTTTGCTATATTTGGAGTTATATCATTTTTAAAGTCCTAAAAGTAATTGGAAGTATAGATTTCTCACTTCTAAGCCAATTTTGATACATAAACATTTTTATCTCTCTAACAGCTTTAGCTTTACAGTGTTTATTTTATACTAGCCATCACGGATGATAGATTTACAAGATTTGCTCTTTAACTATGATGCAAAAGAAATTTGTGAGGGAAGCTTTATCTGTCACGTCACTTGAGGGATTCGGCAGCCGAATATAGTGCAACATTTCATTTCACATACATATTTTCACACACTTGCCCAATCAGTCGTCGCTCAGATGGAACAAAGTGCCATTGCTTGATTTAATTCGCATATCACTAGCACAATCTCAGTTTTCTTTAAACACATTCCAAGTGACGTCAGCTCATCAGCTGATTCTGTCAATTTCGCTCGGAGCCGAATAACGAGCTGTTAATGAGCACATCTCTAAAAATCTTTTCTCCATGCTAGCAAATACCAGGCATGCGCTGCTCTGTCCTTAAGGCAAAATATATATGAAGGTATAGGGAGAAACACAATAACAAGTTAGCAGATATAAAAATCAGAGACCGAACATTGTCGATCTTTGCTTGGCCTACTTATTCTCACTTATGTCGCTTAGCGGAGTTTGGCACACAGCGAAATTATTGAATTACAGAAAGCAATTTTTTGAAAAAATGTTCTTTTAAGGTTCTTTAAGGTTCGAAAGGAAATAAACATTACACTTACCGGTTGAGTCATTTTTGGTTTCTTTGAGTTTGAAAACTAATTTCGTGATTTTTTAACTCATTTTGGCTTATGGGCACACCTGTTTTCTAAGTTTATGAAATTGATGTCGAAAAAGCCTTTCAGGAGTGGCAGACTTCAAAATGTAAAAAACCGCGTGCAAATCGGAATATTCTGTGCGTAGTTATTAGCGTACATATTTATATATTTTGTTACAGCAATTTATATGATCCTAAGACCCTAGATGTCATAGGCTGATGTTTTTATTGCTTTAATATTTATGAAACAACTTCAAATAAAAAAATAAGATTTCTTAAATAAATAAAATTTACAAGATATAGAGATTTTCCCTAAGAGATACGGGCCTAGAGATATACGAGTATGCCTTATGCTAGACAAGGAGATCAGGACAGCAGTAAGTAGGTAAGAAAGAGATTTTCTCTAAATCTGATGCTTGGTAATTATGGCACATCGACGAATTCACTAAACCCTAGGGGTTTTGTTTTAAGTTCCGAGCAAACTACGCTAATTCTGTAGAATAATGTCAAGGAAGCTCAGGTAAAGTAAAATACATGTTTTTTTGTGTCTTTTTTCAGAAGGTCACCAACCATACACCCTGTAATTTGGGATATTTATACACAAATTAATATTTGCCTAAATTTTAAAGTAATTTCGATCCCGCAAACTTACAACGCCTAGTAATTAATGACCTACTGCCTTAAAAAAAACTGCAGAAAATTGTTAAATCTTGATGACCGAATTGATTTCTGGGAGTCTTGTTGTTGTTTTTCAGGGTATCACACATATATTGAAAGCAAGCCTGATAAAAAAACAAACAAATTCTCTCAAAATTTTTTTAAAAATATACAAATATACATACATATTTTCTCAAAAAAATCTGATTAAAAACAATTTTTTTTTAGAAATTTTTGCACAGAAATTATTAATTTTTTAATTCTAAAAACTCCGCGCTGCAATTTTCAAAATTGAATACATTTTAATATAGTTGCATTTTTTCTGTTTCTAAAAATTTTTAATAAAAAAACTATTAATTTTTAATAAAAAATATATTAAAATTTATAAAAATGTTAATAATAACCGAAGATTACGAAGATTGACTTAAGAAAAACTCCGCCCTGAAATTTTCAACATTGAATAAATCTCAAAATAGTTAAACTTAATAAAAAATACGTTTTTTATACATAAAATTAAAAAAAAAAATTATAAAAATGTTAAAAATAACTGAAGATTGACTTAAAAAAACTTCATCCCTATATTTTAAATATTACATAGATCTCTAAATAATAATAATTTTTCAGCTTTAAAAAATTTGAATAAAAAAATATTTTTTTCCCAAAATTTGAATAAAAAAATAATTTTTTCCCCAAAAATTTGAATAAGAAATAATTTTTTTTTAATTAAAAAAAGATTTAAAAAAGTCAAAAAGAAACGGAGATATTTGACTTTAAAAAACTCGGCACCGAAACTTTCAAAATGGAATAAAATCTCAAAGTAATTAAATATTTTCAGTTTCAAAAATGCTTCCCCCCAAAAATTTTGAACTAAATTTAGTAAAAAAATATTTTTTTTTTCCCAGAGATTTTTAATAAAAAACTTAAAATTAAAAAATCTTATAAAAATGTTAAAAATTACCGAAGATATTTGACTTTAAAGAAACTCGGCACCGAAACTTTCAAAATGGAATAAAATCTCAAATAATTAAATCTTTTCAGTTTCAAAAATGCTTCCCCCCAAAAATTTTGAGCTAAATTTAGTGAAAAAAAATTTTTTTTCCAGAAATTTTTAATAAAAGACTTAAAATTAAAAAATCTTATAAAAATGTTAAAAATAACCGAAGATATTTGACTTTAAAGAAACTCGGCGCCGAAACTTTCAAAATGGAATAAAGTCTCATATAATTAAATATTTTCAGTTTCAAAACTGTTTCCCCCCAAAAATTTTGAACTAAGTTTAGTAAAAAAATATTTTTTTTCCCAGAAATTTTTAATAAAAAACTTAAAATTAAGAAATCTTATAAAAATGTTAAAAATAACCGAAGATATTTGACTTTAAAAAAACTCCGCAACGATTTTCAATATTAAGAAGATACAATTTTTCCAGCTTTAAAAAATAAGAATAAAAATTTTTTTTTTCCCAAAATTTGAAGACAAAACTATTTCCTTATTTTATTATTTTATGAATAGAAAAATATTTTTGTTTAATTAGAAAAAAGATTTATAAAATTTCAAAAAGAAACAAAGATATTTGATTCAAAAAAACTTGGCCCCGATACTTTCAAAACGGAATAAATCTCAAAATAATTAAATATTTTCAGTTTCAAAAAAGTTGAATAAAAAATAACTTTTTTCCTAAAAATGTTCTATAAAAAGTTTTTTTTCTAATTGTTTTCTCCGAAAAATTTTAAATAGAAAAATTTCTTTGTTTTTAATTAAAACATACAACTTTTTATAAAAGTATTAAAAAGAAACGAAGATATTTGAATTTAAAGAACGTCACACCAAAATTTTTAACATTAAATAAATCGCAAAATATCTACCATTTTTTCTGTTTACTTCTACAAATAAACTAATTTTCGGAAAAAATTTGCGACAATGAGGAAAATAATACTTAAATCACTTGACACAAAATTGCTTCTGTACACAGGGGTACACTACTCCAGAAGGATTACTCTGCCATAAAAATGTATTCCATTTTCTAATAAGGCCAGGCAGAAAAGATGAGTCTTATTAACTCTCTGTTATGAGTTTCAACTGCCGCTCTTTGCCGTCTACGCCAAGCCCACGATGCTCATGAAATACGTTTTATAGAACTGATTCTTATGTGAGACTGTGAAAATTTCTAATGCTAGATATACGAGTACGTATAGCACTTTGTGTGTGAATGGGAATGTGAATGTGAATGTGAATACCAGGAAGTTTATAAAAAGAAGCAGCAACAGAGGTCGATAAGATAAAAGAAGGAAGAAGAGCTTTTTGGTAGGACAAAGCCAACTGACGATGCGAAGAAAAAAACGATGATGAAAAATGCTGATTTCTCTCCATGCACACTACATACATACATGTGTGTGTATGCGTATGTAAGTATACTTATATATACTCTTATGTAGTACTCCCAGTTGAATACTGTTCAGTAAGAATGTAAACGCATAACGAGCGCAAACTACAGCAGGTGTTGTTGAAATGGCATCAATTTACAAAAGCGCATTTCAAGCGTATTGAAGACATATTGGCTGACTAACTGACTGACTGAGTGAGGGACTGACTGAGTGACTGACTGACTGACTGCCTGACTGCCTGACTGCCTGACTGTCTTGGCTGGTGTTTTATAAGCGCCTTTGCTGAAGGATTGTAAGAGTAAAGTGAACTAGTGAAGGTGGAGTGAAAAAGTCAGCTTGGCAAGCAAGTGTTGGAGTAGCTCCTCGGGAGCAGGCGTCAGACGATGTATGCCAAGTGGATGCCAATTGAATTCAGTCTATTATTATGTCAATTGAGCGCATTGAATACTACATATTGCACTAACAAACACAAACGTTCATGAATAGCTGCATATCTATCCATTTGTACGAGTGAACACTTTTATCGCTGGTGTCAGAGTAACAGCGGACAATAAAGGACAACAACAGCAGCAGCAGCAGCAGCAGCAACAGCAAGGAATTGAATCAAATAATGTCGATACAAAAGACAACGCAATTTCATGTAGTCCAGCCCTAGCCCACGTGTGACAGGGGGTGGAGGATGGATGAATGAAGCAATGCTTCGCCGCAGTAAACTGCGAGGCTGCATGCACTTTAAGATTGCACTGAGTGAGTGACGATGTGCTTGGCGAAAGAAGACTTAGCAGCTGTGCGCTTTTGTGTGCTATAAATTGACGGCATTCAAGTTGGCACAAATGCCAAAAGTGAGTTTAGCGTAAAATAACAAATGTGTAGAATGCAATGCAATGTGCGGATAGTTGATACAATTTCTGAATGTAGGGCTGCAGGTTCATGAGGTTGTAAAGAAAATTTCAAAATACAAGCACAGTTGGCAAAACGACCGGCCATAAGCGGAAATTACTTGCATTTGTGACGTTTTAATGCTTGCCTGAATGTTATTAAGTAGCTGCTTTGTGCCAAAAGTACAGAATATTCTTAGGACTACTTGTAAAGGGTTTTACGAAAGGTCAGGTAGAAATAGTAATTGTAGAAGATAAGCTTTGTGTGAGGTATTAATGGAATTCAATGTTTGTTTGATTTTTTTTATTTTAATTTTTTTTCATTTGCGAAGCTCATTAATGGCATTATGTAGAGGATATGACTGGTTCAGATGTTGACATGGACTCACCACTATGAGAAGTAAGGAATAGATTTGTAGCAGTAGGCATTTCATGAACATTTTTGTGATGCTATTTGAAAGTACTAATAATGAATTCTTTCCCATATTTTCGCGATGCCACAAATCAAAATCGAAGGACGCGGGAGGATTCCACTGGGGAAAAAGTTTCTTACACGCAGCTGGTCAAACATTATGAAGTCACCGTGAATGGTGTCAAAAACATAATTAACAAATTTGCAGAAACTTGTTCCCTGGAAGGCAAACCAAAAATTCGAAGAAAAAGTGGGCGAGGAAACCGAGCCCTGAAGGAAAAGTACTGACTATAAAAATATAAAACAAAATAATATTTGTGTGACGTATGGAGAAAAAGCCAAGAACTAATGCTTCAATGATACAAAAAGTGAAGAAAAGTCATAATTTAAAAATATAGAGAAAAAAGAAAAAAATCCCAAAAAAAAAATTTAGAAAAACCAGGCTGTGAAAATAGTATAACCGAGAGCCTGTTGCCTATATTATGACGGATGACGAAAATTACGTCTAAATTAACTCTAGAACCCTATCAGGTTCACAGTACTTCATAAAAGAGAAATGAGGTACAGTGGATGGGTGGGTAATGAACATAAAAGTAGAAAATTTTAGTGAGTATTTAAGTGAGGAGTTGCCTAATCGGGCGCGTCCTAGGTGGTGGATAGGGAAGCCCTGGCATCCCACGAGTGGCCTTCCCTGACGGGGTAGGCTCAACACTCGTGTGATGACTCCAAATTAGCATAGAATCAGCGTGCCATCTGCGAACCAAACTGGCTAGAGAAGAATCTCGAGTTAAAACCTTCCTCGGTAATGGACAACAGCAAGGATAATACTCCACGTGGAACCCACACAAGTGACAATCCACCCACTTTGGCGGCAGGGGCATGGATTCTGCCAATCATTACTCAAGTCTCTCAGCTGTATGAGCCAACGCGCATCCTGGAGGAATCGGGGGTTGTTATCGCAATCTCATCTTCTTCAGAGACTGATAAACGTTTTCCAGTTTCGGAGGGCCTGAGTTGTGAGGTCCCCTCGGTGGCGGCACGACCTCGCAAAGAAGCCGAGAAATCGAAGAGCGTGGCAAGGAAGGAAAGAAGAAAGCGGCGGGCAAGACTCATGCGGGAGAAATCCTTATGATTGGCTCTTACGGTTCCTGTAGTTTCCGTCCCTTGACGGTGACACAAATTAACTTGCAGCATTCCAAAGCCGCTACCGCACTACTAAGTACCATAGATGTCGCTAGGAGTATTTTTAAACCTTCCCAAATATCTTGTTTTTTCGTCTGCCATCTGTCTACAACTGAACTGAATGTTCATTGTTTGTTACATTGATGGCAGATCAGTTTGGAGTGACCCAAAAAACTATTTCCAAACGTTTGAAAGACATGGGCATGATTTTAAAGATCGGAAGATGGGTGCCGCATGAACTGACTGAAAGGCAGCAAGAGAACCGAAAAACCATTTGTGAAATGATGCTCTCCCGGTTCAAAAGGAAGTCTTTTTTGCATCGAACCGTTACGGGTGATGAAAAATGGGTGTATTTCTCCAATCCCAAGCGTAAACGAGCGTATGGACCCGGCCACAAGTCAAAAACAACGGCCAAAAAGAATCGCTTCGGCCGCAAGGTAATGCTGTGTGTTTTCTGGGATCAGCGAGGTATGATTTGGTACGAGCTATTAAAACCAGGTGAAACAGTTGACGGTGCACGCTACCAACGACAATTGGCCGATTTGAATAGCGCTATACACCGAAAACGCCCAGAATATGCCGATCGGCGTCACAAAGTAATTTTTCTTGATGAAAATGCACCGCCACGTCGAACAAGAGCGACCCGGGAATTGGTGGAGACGTACGATTGGGAACCGCTGGTGCATGCGGCTTACTCACCCGACTTGGCGCCTTCCTATTATTATTTGTGTGCATCGATGGGCCACGCACTTTCCGAGCAGCGCTTCAATTCTCACGAAGAAGCCAAAAAATTGCTCGATGATTGGTTTGCGGCCAAAGACGGCCAAGTTTTTTGGCGCGGCATCCACAAATTGCCTGAGAGATGGGAAAAATGTGCCGCTAGTGATGGCTATTATTTTGAAGCTTAAATTTGTAACCATTTTTTGTTAATAAACTTTTGAAATTGATAAAAGTCTCATTTCATAGGTATATACCAAGGCTGACCTGGGTTGGGCTTGAGGCAAACTTCGTTGATCGGGAGACCGTTCTGCCACTCCTTTCTGCAGCTATCAAAGCCACGTTTAGTAAACGGGTTACTCTAACCCACAAGCGAGCTTGGCAGGCTGAGAGAGGCGGACAAAACTGATGTTACCTGACATGTGCGACCGACTGTCGCAGTTCTTCCTGTCACTAAGCAGAGGCTCGTAGGAGGCTCGTTTGCGGGCCACTTTCTATGGGCAAAGCACATGGAAAACGTGGGCATCTCAGACAGTGCACTCTGCCCAACATGTGGAGAGGAGGATGAGACGGCGGACCACTTTCTGTGCATCTCCCCCGCCTGCGCTCTAATCAGGCTTGAGGTCTTTGGCACTGATGTGTTAAGAAACGACCACCTTTGCTCTTTGGCGCTCCCAGATCTACTCAGATTTCCTCGGAGTTCGAACAGATTTAAAGGAAATTAAAAAGGGAATCCGAGTGCAGTACAATGGACTTAATTGTGTACGAGTGCTGTATTTGCTAGTCAGTCCCGACAAAAAAAAAAAGTATTTAAGTGAGTAAGGGTCTAATATGGCGGGCTATTCGAGCTTGTGGACTTAAAATCACACCATTTTACACGACAGAGTCCGCATCGGTCGAGTTTTACATGAAAGTAGTACTTTAATCAATCATTGCCTTATAACAATAAAAAGAAAAATCAGTATTTCAATAATATCGTGGCATGATTTTGCTACGGCGCATTCAGCAATTCCATTTTGGCTTTAATGAAAAAGAACAATTTCAGTTATGCGGTAAAAGAGGAGAACCCACCAAACCCTCCACAATTGAGGCCAATTGGTAAAAAAACGAAATCATAAGAGGAATGCGCAAGCTGCCATTCATTATATGGTCTTTGTTATAGAAGAAATAAGCAAAAAATAAAATAACTAAGTAAATAATCAGGAATTGCTTCTGTTTTTCTATCTATCGACATAGCTGAAAGCACAAAATTCAATTTTGTTTAAATTCGCTTAATTAGTTTCGAGTGAATTTGTCGCCATAAAAATCTGTCAACAGACAATTTAAATGCAGATGAACCAAATAACTATTAATTGGCTGCATACAAATTAATTTATTAAACAATTTATCTTGAATACGAGCTATTCAAATAGTTCAAGTAGTTTTTATTTTCCACTCCAAAAACCACAAAACTAATTTATGGCGCCAACAAAAAAAAACGAACTCGCGATCACACGAACTTTCAGTTGCTCATTTGTATACCAGCAGACAGCAGAGTTCAGCAACCTTTGACAAGTGTTTAAAGTTTATTTTCCACATTAACTAATCCTTGAATATGTATATGTAGAGAAACAAACACATACTTACAAATATTGAACGAATGTAGTTCGTTGCACGTTGAAGTATTTTCTTCATATTTTTCAAAAGATATTCCATTGGAAACCCATGGAAATATATAAGTACATTCATGTGAGTGCGGATTTGTATATGTGTAAGTGTTAATGGCTACTTATGTACACTGATGCACAAAATTAAAGCAAATGAAGTCATATGATTTTATATTGGCTTAAGTGTTTCTTAATTGGAATAAAAAAACAATTAAAACAAGAAATTGTCGACGTTTTAGCTGTAAGTCAAATTCAATTAAACGCAAGTAAAATGAGCTGAACTTCTCATGTAATATTTTTGATATAACGAGCAATGATGATCCGTTCCATGGGGCTGATATCGACAAACTAAGCAGCCAATGCTGGGCTAAGAATTAATACAGAGAAAACGAAGTTTATGGTCGGATCCAGCTCCGGTTTAAACCAAGATGACCTGCTGATGGGAGACTATGCATTCGAGAGTGTATAAGAATTTATCTATCTGGGTATTAAAATATCAGCCAATAAGGAAACATCATTGACAATAAATTATAGAGTTTTAGCAGCAAATAAGTCTTTTTCTAATTTGAAGCTGTTTAAGTGTACCCATTGCGGTTGCGAACTATATATAATAATTGGCGCGTACACCCTTTTTAGATGTTTGGCAGAGCTCATTCTCTTATTTGTGGTGTGCGTCTTGATGTTGTTCCACAAATGGAGGGACCTACAGTTTCAAACCGACTTCGAACGGCAGATATTTTTGTGAGGAGCTTTTTCATGGCAGAAATACACTCAGAGGTTTGCCATTGCCTGCCGAGGGGTGACCGCTATTAGAAAAATGTTTTTCTTAATGTTGGTGTTTTCACCGAGATTCGAGTCGACGTTCTCTCTGTGATTTCCGAATGGTAATGACGCACCAACCCATTCGGCTACGGCGGTTGCGTACTAGGGACGTTAAAAACTACTGACATCAATCAGCTGATGATATTTAAAAAAAAAAAACATATTGTATTGACCAGTAAGACTGCACGACGGTACCTATCGAATTAGGTATAATCCTGAGCTGGAACTACATATGTATTAGCAAAGAACGAAACTGTGAAAAAATGTATAAAATCTCAGGGGATGAGATGGCTCGGACACGTGTATAGAACGCCCAAGGGGAAAACAACTCGAAAGGCAATTGAATTACGCCCTATTGGAGGCCGAAGAAGAGGACGCCCCAGAAAGAGATGGCTTCGAAGACGTGGAAGTTGACCTTGAGAAGCTAAAGGTGCGGCGATGGAAGGAGGTAGTCTTAGGTTCTGTCTTTACCCAAAGGCGAAAGGTTGTGAGTGAAGCACTGATGAAGAAGAGCAGCCAATTTAAAACTTAAATCTAACTTATATTACTTAGGGTAAACAGAAATTTAGTTTGGATATACAGTATTTGGAAGCTAACGACAAGTAATTGAACATAAATCGAAATATGATATTATAAATTTGACAAATTTAAAGTCGGTCTATTAGAAAAATTAGAAACAAATGTTGCTAAATGAACCTGCATAACTATGCCAAAAACTTGTGAAAATTGTAAGGCCACTTAGTTGCCAGATTATGCTATTAATTTATCTTCCTTTTTTAAACGATGTAATTTAATAAATTTTTTTTTATGAATAAAAATGCTTAAAACTTTTTTAGAAGGGGCGGGCATACTTGAACAGGTTAATAAAGGAAACTATAAACACAAAAAGGAAAACTTGAAAGGGACAGATAAGGCATTCGAAAAACAATTATACGGGATTTTAGATGAAAAATAGCTGCACCTCGAACAGGTGGGTATGTTCAAGCCAAACATCTACTAATACACAACTTACTACTGTGGGCAAAAAGTAAGGTGAATGTGGTTGTAAAATGAAAAATATTTATTTATTCTTGTAAATCAATTTCATCCCCTTCAAAATAATCCCCTCTCGATGAAATACACTTATGCCAAAGATTTTTCTAATCCCCGAAACATGCCAAATAGTCCATTTCCGGTATAGCCATCAGCACCTTCTTCGATTCAGCTTTTATCTCCTCAATCGACTCGAAACGCGTTTCCCGGAGTGATCTCTTGAGTTTTGGGAATAGCCAGAAGTCACACGGAGCCAAATCAGGCGTATACGGTGGTTGCCTTCTGCAACATGCTAAACGTTTCCGCAGCCGAAATTTCATTCCGCAAACAAAATTTGATGGCACTTCTTTGCTCAATCAAATCAGACATTGTAAAAATCGAAAAATGCACTCTTGATCGTTTGGTAAACACAAGCGTAAATATATTACTGATAATGACATTCACATGAAAGTTGGCCCAAATGTTATTAACAGTGCTGCCAACTCATGAAAAAAATAACTAGAACGAAATTTTAATCCCGCGAAGTTTGACAAATAAATTCACCTTACTTTTGCCCACGAAATGAGAGCTAGCAAGTCTGAAACATAGCCACGCGCAAGTAAGAAAGCTGAGGAGTAGTGATTGATAAGCACATAGATAGATTGCAACATGTGTATAATGATGCCATAACAAGAATACAAAGGTGGTTGAATAACGCCAGCCTGGAACTAGCTGCCCAAAAAACAGAACTATTGCTGATCATCAGGAGCAAGCAGAAAGAAAAGCTGTCAATATAAGTTGGTGGCCACGATATAGAGTCCCAGAAGTCTATAAAATATCTTAGCGTGTATATTGATGCCAGGCTAACATTCAGGGAACATCTTATAGCTGTTAGTGTGAAGGCGACAAAGGTTAATAACGCACTTATGGGCATGTTACCGTACATAGGAGGACCACAGGGTGCCAGGAGAAAAATTATTTCCACTGTGACAGACTCCACAATGCTGTACGCCTCTCCAATCTGGTCTGGAGCAAAAAGGTGTCATTTTAAAGAAGTACTACACGACAGTAGAACAAGTGCATTGAGGACCGACTGTGCCTATAGAACGGTGTTGGACGAAGCAATCTGCGTCATAGCATAGCAAAATGCCTATAAACATCCGGGAAAACTTACAGAAGAGGTTTTACTGCTCGCAAGGTATGAAGCTGACACAGGAATTCAAGTAAGCAGCACATTCTACCTGGCTAGCTGACTGACAATCAAAGTGGGACCCGTCATCAAACGTTGATTTCTTCCTAACGCAGCAATTAAGTGGACACGGATGTTTTAAAAAATATCTGCATCGCCTTGACTTGGCTGGTAGTTCTTATTGTCCAGAATGCTTGGACGAAGAGGAGACGGTCGAACATGTGGCTTTCTATTGTAGCAGATTCGTTAGCAATAACAACTGGTGTGTTTCTCACGCCCAATAACCTAGTTCCACAAATGCTCGAGTCGAATGAAAAATGGAGGGGAGTGCAAACTTTTGCAACTCGAATTATCGTGGAACTTCGCAACATTGACTAGAGGCGAAGGAGCTATGCGAGACGAACGCGGCAGCAACCATAACTGTCGCATTGATAAAATGCAGCAAGACGCACAGTAGACGAATATTACTGACAATTGAGCTTATTGCTTACGACGGCCTGCAGACGTAATTATCAAAACGGTATTCCTGTAGGATGCACCGTCGGACTTGAGGTGCTTTTAGTGGCGTTAAAGTCCCACACCGACTAAGGCATTCGATTGCTTTTACACATCGTTAAAACAAAAAAAAAAAAAAAAACAAAAAAAAAACTGACATTGCCTTCCAGACTGTCTTGCAGTTGGTCAGTAGAGCTGTCAATCCCGGTATTTTTAAGCATTGAAAATAACGAATTTTTTAATGGCTTCGAAGTTAAGCAGAAGATAAGATCTTTAATTAGCTCTTCTTGAAAGAAAGCCGGCATTAGTCCAAATTATAAAATGTTCGCCTTTTGTTGTGCCAATCACTGGGATAAATGTAAAAAATTGACAATTTTGTTGTTATTTTATTGAATTTGAAAGATTTATATCTCGGGACTAGTTTCGAGATCCCGGTAATACCTACTTGCTTCTGTTTTTTTATAAAAAGAATAAGGATTATTAATATTTTATAGAATTTGAAAGAGTTATTTTTCGGTACTAATTTCGGGATCCCGGTCTCACACTTAAAGTCCTCCCTACTTCTAATTTTTATAAAACATTTTGAGATTAACGATTTTTTATTGAATTTGAAAGAGTTATACCTCGGGACTAATTTCGGGATTCCGGTCTTACACTAAAAATCCTTCCTGTTTCTGTTTTTTACTAAACACATAACGATTTTTGATTGAATTTCTAAGTTATATGTCGGGACTTTATAAAACAAAACACATTAAAATTATTGTTTTTTTATTAAATTTTAAAGTTATGTATATCTCGGCACCCTTTCTGAGATTTCGCGATATCCTTTAAAATTATCCCGAAATTCTGGGCTAAAAAATTTGCCCCATTATTGGCATCACCGCTATGCATCATATGGCACATCATATTTGAGGCTGGTGTAAATAGAAGAAGAAGAAGGTGTTAGGGTCACAAACACCAACTGAGCAGTGAGAGTTGGCAGAGATCTTTCTGAGCCATTTCAAATAAAGCGGGGCTTCAGATAAGGCGACTCCTTATCATGGAACTTTTTCAATTTGATGATGCAGCCATTTTTTCGCGCCGCCAACATTGACATTTCGGGTACTATTTTCTATAAAAGTGTCATGCTGCTCGCTTACGCTGATGATATCGACATTATTGGCATTAGTCAGCGTGCAGTCAGTGACACCTTCTCTACTCTTGAAAAAGAATCCTGTCGAGTGGGTCTTGCGGTAAACGAAGACAAGAGAAAATACCTTGTGTCAACAACCAAAAAGTCTACACGTATTGGCCAGCAGGTTGCGATTGTCAATTACGAGATCGGCGTAGTCAAGGATTTTGTCGACCGAGAATCCAGCATTAACACTAACAACAACGTCAGCCAAGAGATCCAGCGAAGAATAAGTCTTGCTAACAGGTGCTAGTTTGGGCTGAGTAAGCAATTTAAAAGCAGATCCCTTTCTCGATTCACGAAAAAAATTCTATCAGTCTCTCATCCTACCGATCTCACTGTATGGGGCTGAGTTCGTGACATTGACGAACACCGATGGGCGGTAATTAGGAGCTTTCGAGTGAACAATTCTTTGCAAGATCTATGATTCGATTTGCGTGATTCGAGGCGTATCGAATAAGATCGAACCACGAGCTGTACGAGCTGTATGCTGGCATGGACGCATAAAGATTCAGGGGGTTGGTTGGCTAGGACACGTTGAGTGAATGTACGATAACACTCCAGCAAAGAAGGTGCTCTTTTCGAAATGCAGTGGTGTAACTCGCGATAAAGGACGTCCTCTCATCTATGTTGGAAATACCAAGTCGGCGCCGACCTGACCGCCTTTGGTTTTTCTAACTGGCGTCAACGCGCGCAATGCAGAGGCGATTGGCGTAATATATTCGCCAAGACAAATTATCGATTGCATTTGCTAGCGAAATAAGTAGGTTTTTTAGGTTTGGCAGCCGCATCGCACATAGAAACAGCGATGCTACTAAGACCACGAAATCGTTCCGTTGTTAGCACCGAAATAAGTAAGTAAGTACATACATAGAAACATGTACAGTTTATATAAAAGAGTACCTGAAACACCTTGCGTGCTACAGCCCCGTATTCCCAGCCGATGTTGTGCTCGCTGCCTAGAGTTTACATTTCATCCTTCATCGAGCGATATGGTCAATAAAACCAGAAACTGTTCACACTCGATAAAGAGTGCACAGAGATGAAGGCTTGAAGCTTATGCTGGCATACCTTCCATTCTCTTTGCATCACAGGAGACCAATACTTAGCCCTTGTTATAAGATTTTTGTTGGGCACCAAAATATTTCCACTTTCATAAGCAAACGTTCTGAACCCCATCATCAGCTGTTGCTTATATTTAGTTCAACACTGTTGAATATTTACGCTTTCCGCTCATCTTTAACAGGGGTTAAGTAATAAAAATTTCGTTGCGCGCCCAGATAAATGCATAATTAATTGCTCTACATGCAACTCAACACACCAACACAAACGCACATATTAAGAAATTTAATGCGCTCAGCATAAATCAATTTTCAACGCCACATTATGCCCCACAAACCCATCCACTGTCGCTCCCTTCCACCACCGCCGCTATCAATTCCACACTAATCAATTTGTGTGGGTGTGTGTGTGTATTTTGCTCCATGAGCTGATTGCTGCAGACGAAGTGGCGGCGAGCACACAGGATATCGCTGGATAGTGGATGGTGAATTTCAATGAGCTATTGAACTTTTATGCACATCTATTGATCAATTCAAGTGGTGGCACTCAGTTGAGCTGAGATTTTTAAGTAGCAACTGTTGCAGTCGTTTGTTATAGTGTACGTGAGTGTAAAGGCAACGGGTGTGGGTAAACATTTGTATGTTTTTTGCTTGTTGAATGTGTTTCTTTTTTTTTTTGAGTGAGAATCAACACATCACCAAGCGTTTTATAATTATGATCGCATGCGTGCCTTAGACCGTCTGATTTAGTCACAAATCTATGCATTGCAGATATGAAGGAATTTTCATGCTTAGGTGCGTGTGTGTAAGTATGTATGTACACTTAAGTGATTGGGTGCATGTAAAAAATTTCGTGTATGCGCATTTTCCATACTCCAATGTAAAGAAATGTCAAAACTAAAATTTATTTTAATTAAAATTCTCCCACCCGCACGCTAGTTGCCTATGGTTATTCACATAAAAACACAAAATTTTCCAAAAAAAAAAGATAAGCTTTTTAACTTCAAATATTTCCTACAACTGACATGTTGAATATCTGCTCTTGCCACATCCGCTTGCCATTCCACGAAAATTCAAAACTTCTATATGCTGTCATGTAAATGTTTGCCCTAAATTCATCCGATTATCACGGGCCGCGTCATATACTCATTCATTTATTCACATGTCAAACTTGGCTAAGCCGGTGCTGGCGTGCCCTGTTACCCTACCACACACACACACACACACGCATGCACATACACTATTGCATCAACGCTTGCACATTCTGAGTGCTTTACACACACAAGCATAAAGTGCAGAACAGCTTGGCTTTGTGAAAATTTAAATACTCCAGACATTCTTTAGGTGGCATACCGCATCCGAGCTGGAATGAAGGCGAGCGAAACAACAGAGAATGAATGGCAAGGTTCCATGCCAGATTTGTGAATTATGCTGCAGCTAAATTAGGCATTCGCCATACGAAGCAGGCAAGCTGCTAGCAGTCAACAGCACATGAAGAAGCTGGGCAAGCGAGGATCAGACGAACTGTGCATGTTAGAGCAGATAGAACCACTAGAGCCAGCTGCGAGCTGGCTCGGTAAGCAGGCTATGCATGTGTGTATGTATGCATGTATATGAACACCTTTATATGTATGTGCCGGGCACCTTTGCTGGAAAGTGTCACAGGTTGTTAGTTATTGGAGTTCAGAAGGCGTTGGGAGGGAGTCACTTTTAAATCATTTAAGCTATTTCAAATTGCGACAGCCAACGCAATAAAGAAGCATTTCAGAGGAGGTCAGGACATAAATGTGCAGAAGCATGTGTGCGTATTACAAAAACAAAAAGCAAGAAAATAAAAAAAAAGATATAAAAAAAATTGTGGAAAACTCCAAAAACAGAAAAAAATGGCAAACGCATTTTTGTATTTGCCAGGTATCAGCAATTCTCACTCGATATGCGTACATTCATTGCGTTGATGAAGAAGCTGCAAAAGCGGCCGTGGCGCGCAAAAGGAAGCGAATATAAAAATGCGAAAAAAAGCGTCACGGAAATTGCGCTGTGTTGCCTCTTCCGCCAGCCGCTTCCTGGAGTTCTTACCAATGGCCTTGCAGCCTTATCCGGCGATCCCCACATACCCATGCGCATATATAAATGTGCAGATATGAATATATGTAAAGGTCAAGGAACAATACGCCTGCACACGTACGTACACTCGAGTTCTCAACATGAGCAGAGCATGACAATATTGCAAAGTTTTGATTTTTTTTTTAAATTTGCTTAATTTTTTACAAAAACATAGTTCATACTGCAACAAAAATTATATGGCGAAATGTTTTGGGCTTTGCATAAAATTGAAAAATATTTCATCAATTTTTATCAAAAATTCTAACCTAAACTAACTATCAAATATGCAGAATTTTTTAATCGGAATTTATCTAAATTTTTTTTTATTTTTGTACAATTTTTTTCTAATAATTCTAGGTATGCAGTTTTGTAACCCATTTTGGTTCAATTTGGTACAATTGTTCTCGTATTAGAAATTTTTCTAAAAATAAGGATTGAAATTTTGAAATTTTTATGAAAATTTGTTGAAAATTTGTGGAAAATTCCTCGAATATTTTTATTTATCTACATACAGTGATGAACAGAAGTATTGGCACAGCAAGATACTTCCACCTTAACATTATTTTTTGTGCACTTTTGAAGTGATTTTTAATCTCGAAAAAACTGGCCAGTCGGCATGGCAAATTATCAATTAGATTCCGTTTAATTTATTTTATATAATTAACACTAATTATAAAAGAAAAAAGTACTTACTATAACGAAAATAAATTACAAAAAAAAAAAAACTAAAAAAAATTCTGGGTATGCTGTTTTGTAGGCAAATTTGGTTCAGAAGTTTGCATTGATTTTTCATGCTTTTTTCCGTTTCGCCATTTAAAGAAAGTTAGACATGTTTTTATTTAGAGGAAACGCAAAAGACTGGTAGCAAAAACAAAAGGGGAAAAACAAACAAAAAATACAAAAAAAAAATCATAAAACAACCTTCGATTTGTTATGCCATGTCCAACTTGCACTTTTTTATAACAAAAGCCATTGAGCTGCATACTCGAAATTTTTCTAAAAATTCTGATACAAATTTTTAAATTTTGACGAAAATTTCTGTAATAGTTTTTTAATTTATTTCTTCATTTATTTATCCAGTTCTTTATTTTTTGAAAACTTTATTACGAAAATTTTTTAAATTTGCGCAAAGTATGAAATTTCGATTTAAAAACTTTCTGTTATAAAAAAATTATTGAAAATTATTAAATACAAATATAAATAAACAGTTTTTTCCACTTTCTCTATATAACGAATGGTAGATATTTTTTTTATATAGAGCAAACGCACAAGACCGCCAGAAAAAAAAGAGAAAATAACCTTCGATTTTTTAGCTATGTCGAATTTGCACTTTTTTAGAACAAAATTCAATCAGCTATGAAACTGCCAACTCAAAATTTTCCTAAAAATTCTGATTAAAATTTAGAAATTCTGCTAAATAATTTTTTTGCATATTTTTATTTATTTATATGTATATCTAAATTTTTGTTTTGTAAAAACTAGATTCCGAAATTTTTTTTTTTCAAATTTGTGCATGCAATTTGAGTATGAAAAGTCGATTTGAAGACTTTCTGTCAGGGGAAAAAAATTATTGAAAATTAATGAGTACAAAAATAAATAAATTTTTTTTAGAGAAAACGCACAAGACCGCCAGAAAAAAAATCACAAAATATCCTTGAATTTTTTAGCCATGTCGTATTTGCACAAGAACAAAAATTATAACACAATTCAATCAGCTATGAAACTGAAAACTCTACATTTTCCTTAAAATTAAATCTTAGAAATTCTGATTGCGAAATTTTTTTTAAATTTGTGCATGAAATTTGAGTATGAAAAGTCGATTTGCAGACTTTCTGTTATGGAAAAAAATTATTGAAAAATAAATAAGTAGTCAAAACTTTGCAGTATATTTTTTTCATGGAGGTGGCAAAAATCATTGAAAGCCGAAAAGTGTGAGACTTGTCTTTCGGCTCACCCACTAAAAACTCATCTCAGCTCCATTTCCCTCCCTCGGGACGATTGTTAGATAATATTTAACAGGATGGAGGAGTGACCTATTGACTCTACATAAAAATCTACGCTGTTGTTCAGCGCGACGCAGTTTGGTATTTACTATTCTTTCCAAATTACTGACAGCGGACCAATGTTCTTGTGAGTCAAGCATGATATCTACTAGGTTCCCAACCCTATCACTCAGGACTTCTCTTTCCAGCTCAAAACGAGGGCAGACAAAGAAGGTAGTGCTGTTATTGTGCACACAGGTGTACCGACGCACCAATTGAAATTTACGCATGTATGCGTGCTCGCTGCGACCCAACCAAGGCTTTAGGTTAATTAACGACTTGCTTTTAAAAATGCGGTATTAGCAGCATTTATTTAATTAGCCAACAAGGATCACAAAAAGTGAGTATAATTAGAAATAAAATTTAAAACTTGGAAGCAAAAAAAAAAAAAAATAATGTATTGTAATTAAAAAAATTGTATAATAATAAAATAAAAAAAAAATTAAATAAAAAAGCAGCTAAGCGCATGCATGCGCGGAAAATTATGTCCTAGTCTGTGAAATATTTTTATATGAAATTCATTAATGGTCAACTTAAAAGGCACTTCAAATAACTATTACAGCCACAAGAGGCCAGCAAAACAGATAAAAAGGAGCTGAGGGGGTGAGAGAATGCGGAAAATGTATGCAAGAGAGTGCAGGAAACCACAATTTACGCAACAATTTTTAATGAAAATACCGCTAGCAGGCAATTGTGTTAAAAAAGTAAAAAGAGAAATATGTTAATTAAAAAAAAAAAATATATAATAAAAAAATATCAAAAATACCGCAGTTTATGTATAAAAGTGAACACTTTTTACTAAGAAAAAACATTTTTGCTATTAAGCTATTTTTTCATGCTACCGGCTAAAAATGTTCAAACACGATAATTCTCGCTTATGACTTCTTGCTTAACATTCCAACGGTGTGTGTTTATAACTCATAATGCTCTGTTCACAGTTATGTCGAACAACATAACAACAACTCTCATTTGTATTATGCGACATTTCGTAATTTGTGCACTACTTTTTTGCCTATCAAATATGAGTACTAAAATACACAGCGTTTTTTCGCCATTGCACTATAAAGAAATTGACAAATATTTTTATTTAATATGCACATTAATTACTTAATTAAAAGCTATTATTGTGCATAAACAATCAAGACTATAGATTGGAACTGATAGCGAGCAGCAGGCCACGCAAAAGCAAGAAAAAATTTTAGCCTATAAGCGAAAAAATGAAAAAAAATATCGCTCGCAGGGAATGTTATATTACATACTCGGCTTACATTTCTATCTAAATATACACACACACTCGTGTATTTTTTTGTAGCCCACCAACGTATAAGCCGTCCAAGCGAGTGTGATGCTGATTTGGTGAGTTATGGCAAGCTTGACGAGTATGCTGCGACCCACTATGTAGGTAGGAGTCGTTGGAGTGCAGATATTTATAGAAATCTTATTGATAAGGTTTGTGAAGGGGTTAAGGGTAGTCAGAGGCCCGAAAAAATGATAATTTTCAATGATTTTTTTACTAGTCAATTGCTTTATTTTTTAAAATAAAAACACCCCTTCAATACATCATGTTTCGACTTGACTTTAGGAAAAAAAGTAGTATTTGTAAAAGTTTTCGCTGTTTGTGTAGAGCCCGTTTCTCAAGAAATGCCTTGCGGTGATCATCACAAGTCCTTGGAGATTCATCTAAAATCAATCGGACAAGAGAAATTAGTTTTATTAATAGATAATAGGTATTGTCCCCGACCGAAGTTTTTTTTTTTTTTTTCAAAATTAACAACATGGCGGTCTCAGGAAATATTTTTCAGATTTTCGAGAAAAAACCCAAGAATTAATTTGCCAAAAAAAAACCGAGTTGTTTGAAAATTCTGACTACCTCCAAGCCCTTAATTTATTGCTTATTTAAGTTTAATAATTTTTTTATGAAGAATAATTCATGATACTATAAGACCCGTATAAATAAAACAGAGAAACTTTGAACCAATAAAAATAATCAACAAAATTTCTCAATAGAATCTTTAGAAAAACTTTCGGGTACACAGTTTTGAAGCCTCTTGAGTTTTGGTGTAATATGTGGTAAATTTTTAGAAGCACAAAAATACCGTCGAATTTTATGAAATTTTTTGATGACGTTGGTAGATGTTTACTTCCATATAAAAAAGAAGTCGAGCATTCATTATGCTATTTCGGGAAATCATAGTAATGGTCCTATTTGGTTCACAATCTGAATATATTAACAAATGGAGCGCATAAGACTCAAAGTGAAGATTTCCATAGCTCAAAATTATTATTTTTTTTAGTAAAAAAGTTATTAAAAAATTAGTTCTGCTACGAAAAAGCTCCTCACAAAAATATTTGCCGTTTGGAGTCGGCTTAAAACTGTAGGTCCCTCCATTTGTGGAACAACATCAATACGCTCGCCACAAAATAGGAGGAACTCGGCCAAACACCCAAGTATGGGTGTAAGGGCCAATTACATATTTATATAGGTATATTAAAAATCAAAATTATAGGAGTTTATCTACTGACGCTGGATGTTTCAGGTCCATCTCGTTTCCAGCGTCACTAACCATAAACCAGAACACTGATTGGAAAGCTACAAATGCCGCCCTTGGCACAATAAAGACTTGGCGCAATAAAGACTACCAACAGCAAACCATGGATTTCTGACACCACCCGAGGCATCATTCAGCTCAGAAATGAACTTAAAAGGCCACTTATGAGCGATGGCTCCCTTCAGCCAGCCTATAGAGAGGTGGCGAAGCAAGTGAAGAAATCGGCCAGAAATGATAAGGGAAAGTTCATTGAAGATCTTGCTAGCGAAGCCGAAGCGGCAGCAGGAGTAAGCAGCTGTACCGCATAGTTGGCCGCCTAACCAACCAGCAGAGTAACAGCAATCAGTCGATCAGAGATCAGAATGGTGCTTTGCTGACTTCCAATGATGACCAGATCCGCAAATGCAAGGAGCACTTTGAAGCAACTAGCAACATTGCTCTTAGCAGTATATCTTGCTTTAAAGTGGCCAGCACAACAACCAGCAATAAAGTAAAAACATCCTGCCCCAGCCTAGCGGAGATTCGGGATGCAATTAAGAAGCTGAAGCTCAACAAAGCTGCCGGTGAAGATGGCATACAGCCTGAACTAATGATTGTCGACCCGCAAATATCAGCGGAAGTTCTTCATCCCCACATCACCGCCGTTTGGAGCAAGGAAAATCTGCCTCCGTCCTGGACAAAAGGCATCATAGTCAAGCTGCCCAATAAAGGCGACCTGCGTTACTGCGGCAACTGGCGAGGAATAACAAAATTGTAGCCGTGATCATGTAAAGTAGGCTCACAAGCAAGCTAGTTTTCGCCGTCACCGAATCTGTGTTGACCTAGCCAACACACTTCGGATTATAGTAGAACAATCAGTTTAGTGGCGCTCCTCTCTCTATACGCTGTTGGTTGACTTTAAGAAGGCGTTCGACACTATCAAACGAACGCAGTATGGCTGGCACTGAGAGAAAGGGAGTTCCCGCCAAGAAAATCCGCCTCATTAAAGCCCTCTACGAGAACTCCGAACTGGCAGTACTTCACAAAGGCGATATCAGCGAACGATTCACTACCAATGCAGAGGTAAGGCAAGGTTGTACCCTGTCGCCCCTTCTCTTCTCATGAGCCAACTGACCCTGCACAAAAAAGGCATCGGATGGAGTTTCATCAGACATCTTGAGGATCTGGAATTCGCCGATGGTATCTGCCGTCTCTCTCATAAACTAACTGACATGCCAGCAAATGCGGAGAGACTAGTCGCGCTGGCACGCACTGTCGGACTCTAGGTCAACATCGCCAAGACCAAGACTATGAGAATTAACCAAAATAACGTTAGGCTGATATTGGTTGGCGGATACCCGGTGAAATTCGTCGAAAGCGTCTGTTACCTCGGCTGCATCATCACGGCAGATGGTGGAGCGGATAAAAATGCCAACTGTTGGCAAAACAAAGAGAGGGCGGCATTCGGGCGAATGCATCCACTATGAATATTCGGCTCATGCATGAAGTCCGTATTGTTGTACGGAAGAGAAACTTGGCTGGTCTGCAACACCATCACACAGAGGCTACAGTCTTTCGTCAAGCAATGCCTCCGCATCATCTGCAGAATATTCTGGCCAAACACCATCAGTAACGACGCACTGTGGAGATTAACGAAAGAGCAACCCATCCTCAGGCAAATCAAACGCAGACAATGGCGATGGATAGGTCGCACGTTTAGAAAATCACCAGATAGCAACTTCAGAATGGCACTGGACTGGAATCTGCATGGGAGTAGAAGTCGCGGTTGACCAAAAAACATTTGAAGATGTGTCCGTGCGAACTAGAACAGATGTCGACATCTCATGGGACAGTGAAAAAACAACAGCATAGAACTGTGTACGATGGAAGAGTCTTGTCGAGGCTCTTGAAAAAGTTCATTTGCCGGAAATGACTAACTGCAAACCTTCGCTTTCCGAAGTATTACCTACCTGTAAAAAAATCAGTATAGCCGAAAAAAGTTTCACATGAAACTTGAAAAAACCGCTACTGAAAATAATAATATATTTAAAAAATAAAAAGTATTAGAACGAAAGACATTGAAAAATATTCATGCCCTTTCTCCCAATCATCCTCAAAAATTTTACTGAAGAAATTATGATTGTACATATGTATATCTTTACTGGATATCTGTGGAAACTAAGTCAAAATTACTACCTTCACGTTTAAGTGATTGAATGCTGATAAAGAATAAATAAAAAAAATCGATCTGAGTTGTGGAGGTATCGGCTATGAGTTCTCCAGAAAGACAATGTGCCTGCCGCCCTTTTTTGTAACCTAATCTAATGATTTGTAGCTAAGTGCAGCAGAGTATACAAAGTGGCGTAGAATTAATCATCCAATTTTTGAATAATTTCTCTACTGTCCAGTTCACAAGTGTCAAAAATGATTGGCGCACGACAGCATTTGTAAAAATTAATAATCTTCCGATAGGGTGACTAGTTTTGTGCCACTATATTGTAGACACTCGTACTATTCGACTTATTCAGGGTGTCTTATGACGCAGGACTGCTAACGATTTCTTTCAATAAAATATGATTCTCCATTCTTCTACGTAGGTTAACGACCTCTTTCGTCCAGCAAGGCCAAAAGGCCTTTTTTCTTCGTGCCATCAAGGCCGGTTTTCCTTCATGCCAAGATCTTAATTCCCATTGTAGAATCCTTGGTATGTCGGACTTGCATTAACAAAACTAGCTTTTTTCAGTATATTATTGTAAATGGTAGAATTCTAAATTTTTTAAATAAAATGAACTAATATGAAATATGAAGAAAACGACCCACACATTCAAGGAAAAAAATGATGAAAAATGAACGTGATTTTTGCGTCACTTGAAACTTTCACTTTATTAATAAAAACTTATTAGACTCTGCATACTCAGAATTGTTCTAAATTTTTCTTCTTATTTAAAAGTTCGACATTTTTAGGACAATTTGTCGAACTTTTAAAAATTTTGTACAAAGCTTGAAACATGACTTAATATGACATAGACACTCAATAATTTTATAAAAAAAGTATATATTTCTTTATACAATATTTTTTATTGAAATGTTATAAATTCTTAAATACATTTCATTAAATTACACCTACTTACAGTATAACTTCATTGCGCCTATGAAAATATCCCACAAAACTCCTGGAAAGAGATTCAATACACATTAAGTAAAGTCCTCAAATCAAATAAAGCGGCAGGATATGACCTACTAACAAGTAAAGAGTTTCAGATTCATTACTTTTTTATTTAATGCGATGATGAAGTAAGAATACTTTCTCATTCAATGGAAAATTGTGCAGATTTACTATCCGGAAAATGGGTTTCGAGTAGAGCATTAATCGTTTCCGATTTGGAAATGGTGCATGAACCATCTGGTTTCCGAATGGAATCCTGCCTTATTGAGTGGTCTAGATGAAGGGCTTTACAAAGTCTCGCTGCTTCCACATGTCTTCGACGTTGCTACAGAAATTTCTATAGGATTCAAGTTTGGCTTTCCGTTCTTTTTTCTTATATTCTCTCTGTGTAAGTCGACGATTGGTCCAGTCCTCTTCTGTTTGGGTTTTTAAGGCCTTATTAAAAAGTTTTCTGGACCGTACACGAAACTTCGACAGTTCAGGGTTCCACCAAGGATCCGCTTCCCCTTGTCTATTTTGCCTGAGTGGGCACAATTCCTCAAAGCAATTGATTAAAGTACCTTCTACTTTCTCAGTAGCATCTTCAATCATTTCTATTGATTTCAGTTTTTTCAGGTTTGGTAATTGCTTTGTTACAGGCTCACCATACCTGTCCCAGTCCATATTTCGAGGATTCCTACCGTAAGGTATTGATATTGTATCAATTCCCAGTCGGAATTCGATAAGACGATGATCAGAAAGAGAGTCCTCTTCCAAAACTCGCTATCGGTTGACTTAATTTCCAACTGACGCATTGGTAAGTGTTAAATCAATCACCTCTTGTCTCCTTTTTGGTCACAAAAGTTGGTTTGTTACCAGTGTTTTGAATGACCAAATCTGATGACAGGATAAAATCCAGTAACTTGAGACCTCTGGGGTTGCATTTGCTGCTTCCACATACAATGTTCTGTGAATTTGCATTACAACCAAGCCCTCCACCTTATCCTAGACACGGAAATAGATTCGCCCCAAATGTAGATGAGGACGGCATCCGTACTTCAAATTCAGCACTTTGAGCGCCCCAAGATCGATACCCAGCCCCAGGTGGGAACCCGCTTCCGAAGTGGTAGCGAATTTCTAACTAGTGCACGAGTATACTCTCCAGAGAGTCATGTCAATATCGTGTTTTTTGAACACGGATGCGTGTGATGACTTCTGCTGAACTAAAGGAAGAACCCGGAATCGAGACACTCGCCCGTACCAGCTTTTCCCTGCTACTCTCAACAAGAATGAACTTGCTGTTTTCGCAGACTGGAATTTTTGTTATCTCCTTTTCCCGCATTCTAGGGAAAATTGGAAGAGTCCACCACACTTTTACCCTCGAAAGTCTTGTTGCCCTTTGGACAATAGACCGTCTTGTTTGTCGGTATATATCTCTACCGTTATTGCCTTTGCTGCCAGTCTCACGAATGATTCGCCTGACGTTGACGGAGGAGTGCTATTCGACATGTGAGGTTTCTTAGCTTTTGCCTTCTCAGTTAAAGGTTTATCTGCCTTGTATTGGGTCGAGGATGCAGGTATTTCCGCTTTCTCTCTCTCAACTTCCTCTTCATTGTCTTTCTTCTGTAGTTATTGTTGTTGTAGCAGCATAAACATTCCCCATACATATATGGGGGATGCTGCTGAAGTGATAGTCTTTGGCAGGATATAAATCCGGGTCGTTCCGGTAACGTAGAACCGACTGTCGCGGGAACGTCTCCTTTCTCCTCATTCCGGTCGTTGGCACATACTCCGTTTATCTCCGGAAGAGTACAACGTTACAGAGAAGTCCCCAGTTCTGCCGCGCTTTCCCGTTTCCATTACAGGTGTCAAAGTTGACGGAGCTTGAGTACTTGCCTTAGCTAATGCTTCGGCTTTCTTCGCCTTCTGTCTTCTTCGTTTGATCTGCCTTGTGAATAGACCAGCACCTGTGATCGAATCTCCAATAACTTCAGTCTTTTTACCGATACTTACCTTATTCACACCAGGTTTAACCGTTGCCAAAGACTTACTCGGTACCAGAGATCCACCCGAACCTATTGAGATATTGATCGCCATCTTCATATCCTCCACAACTTGTTCAGTTGCTTCAGATCATTTCGACGTTGGTGTAGTGCTCTCATCCACTCGGCTCTCCATTAACATAGCCAATGTGCCATTTTTCACCACTAGTAGTGCACATCCTCCTCCAGAACCCTGGGTGTCAGTTCCGGTCATAAGGGGAAGAGAGGTTCGGGCTTGCACATCCGATGCCCGAGCCGCCGATTGCTTGACGGGAGGATTTCACAAAAAAGGGTTACCTCGTGCAGAGAGATCTTTGTTTAGCCTCCACATTACAAGGAAGAAATGCATTTTATACCTCCTGCCAGGTTGTCGCTACGGTAATCTCCACGTAGTATTTGGTTAGCCACCAATTCCGCCGTTCTCCTATATGGAGCTGCATCCTTAGTTCGTGGTAAGTTAATCTCCATAACATGGGGTTAAATCCCCACTTAAGCCTGATCTCCGCGGCAAGGAGACCGACACGATGAGGAAAAAAAACAATGTTTAGAATTATGTAAGGGACTCCACTGGGATTTTTTGCTCAATGCCCACCTTAAATTTCAACTAAAAGTAATACAGAATGTTACTTTTAAATGACAGATTGCGTGTAATAGATAGAGTTAAAAACAAAAAAAATCGAACAAAGAACCTGAATCAAATTTTGTGTGAAAAACGAAATAAAGTGCGCGGATGCATTTCGAATGTTGACTGCGTCATACGGAGAAGCAACTTTGGACCAAAGCAACGTTTATCGGTGGTACAAAATGTTCTCAGAAGGCCGAAAAGATGTGAACGACGAAAAGCGTGGCGGACGCCCCGAGTACTTCAACAACAGATGAAAAAATTGATGAAGTGAAGAAAATGGTATTGGCCAATCATCGAATCACCGTTAGAGAAGTTGCTGAGGACCATTCTATTTTTTCAATGATTTGGGCATGAGAGGGGTCGCCGCAAAATTCATACCAAAACTGCTCAATTTCGACCAAAAGTAGCATCGCATGAACATTGCTAATGAGATGTTGGACTCTATTCACGACGACCCAAATTTGCTCCAGAGGGTCATAACTGGTGACGAATCATGAGTTTATGGTTATGACGTAGAGACCAAAGCTCAATCATCTCAATGGAAGCTGCCGCATGAACCAAGACCAACAAAAAGCGCGTCAAGTTCGGTCGAATGTAAAAGTTTTGTTCACCGTTTTCTTCGATTGCAGGGGCGTTGTGCATCATGAGTTCTTGCCACAGGGTAAAACGGTTAATAAGGAATATTACCCGCAAGTTATGCGCAATTTCCGCGAAGCAATCCACCAGGAACGAGAAGCGCCAGGGTTTTTGCAAGAACAAAAATTGGCTCTTGCATCAAGATAGTGCCCCTGCTCACACATTGTTACTTGTGCGTGACTTTTTGGCCAAAAACAACACACTAATGATGCCACAGCCACCGTATTCCCCAGATCTGGCCCCCTGTGACTTTTTCTTGTTCCCGTACTCCCGAAACTGAAGAGACCCATGAAAGGACGACGCTACGCTACGATTGACGAGGTGTAGACGGCATCGAAGGAGGAGCTGAACAAGATAAAAAAAACGATTTTTTGAAGTGCTTCGAAGATTGGAAAAACGCTGACACAAGTGCATAGTATCTCATGGGGATTACTTTGAAGGGGACAAACTAGATATTAGTAAATAAATAAATAATAGATATTAATAAAAAAATAACAATACACAAAGTTCGTGACACTTTTTGAACACACCTCGTATCTTAGCATACAATGCGATTCCACTGACTCGGAAAGTTATCTTTAGGAAAACTTTTATACGAGTACCTGATCGAACGAAATGAAACAAAAAGATGTCAAAATAAAAATCTGGCCAACCAAACATCAGTAAAAGTTTACTGGTACTGCAAATTAAATTTCATTATCAGTAAAATTTTACTGGTTACTGCTATTTGTAATGCCGTAAATATGTTGTATAATGCGGTGTGCCTATCCGTGTATACCCCACATGGGAGCGGTACGCTTAATCCATGCAGCACAACGTTTGATTTTTATACGCCAACTTTCTTTAGATTCCGGCTACTCTCACCATCAAATTACTAAAATGTGTCCTAAGAATATTTAAAGCGCCTCACCGTTTCCAGCATAAATGACAACGGAAATAAAATTTTCCATCAACATTTATTACGTGATTCACTAAATACTTAAAACTGATGATGAAACAACAAAAAGATTGCACTGTCATTCATTTAATTCCTGCGCTAATGGAGACCAAAAACAAATAAAAATAAATAAAAACAAAATTAAAAAGAAAATGAATACAAAAATGTAAATGAAATTTACCTCAATGGCACTTGGCAGCTGAGTTGGTGTGGTGATGGTTGTGGCGATGACGGTGACAACCCCCCACAGTTGCCGTACTGAAGCACCAGGCTCCAATGAAAAAGCGCAAATGTGTAACAGCAGCCTAATAAAATGAGCAGAGATACATTTTATGATAAGCAAATGAAAATAACAATTTTTTGCTTGATTTGTTTTTAGCTCAACAAAAGGTACAAATTCTGTCTTTTATGGTTACTTTTTCTGACCACTTTGTCTTATTGCTTGTAGTTTCTTTTGCTGGGTGCTTCGTTAGGCATTTTTGTCATGCAGCGGCGTAGCTAATGTACAGTTATATTTATTTGTATAGGTATGTGCCATCATGTTTTGTTATTTGTGTTGCATTTCATTAGAATTACAAAATTAATTAAGTAGAAAATGAAAATCATAAAACAGTGGAATTTATGAAGAAAACGATTAAATACAAGGAAATGAAAATACTCTAAGTGTTACCAACGGAGAAACCCTCTTGCAACAAGTGCTACTTTGGAGCAAATGGCCAATTGAGTATTGAAGCCCTTTTTGGACGAATGAAAACAACATTCCGAAGCCTGGACAATCAAGCAATCAGATGCACCGCTCTTGGTGTTTTTGAGAGAATTTTGTGAAAACTTCGCAAATTTGTTGGTTCTGCTCGCGTGATTATGACATAGTCAAACAAGTAACCCTGCAGCGACTAAGGTGGCTGGGTCATGTTGTCCGTACGGAGGGATCTGCCCTGGCGAAGGAGGGGTTTGAGACGGTAGTGGGCGGCTGACGGCGAAAAGGACGCTCGTGTGTCCGGTGGAAGTACCAAATTGAAGATGAACTGGATGTTCTTGGCTTGAGAAACTGGAAAAGATGTGCGGAAAATAGATACAACTGGCGAGGCATTATTCGGCAGGCCCTAACTCGGAAACGGCCAACTAAATAATTAAATTCTGTCAAAAAAAAAAAATAAAAAAATAACGGGAATTGTTCATTTACAAAGCGCGCATTACACAAATGTCTAATTTTTTTTTGCTGTAATGTTGTTACAACTATCCTCTATAGTGCCGCAGAGCTTGAGCGTGATCTGTCAATTATCTTGTTTTTGGCATTTAATTATATCAGTCAACAACCGCAGCTGTCTTCTTCGGTTTTTACTATGGATAAAAATATCGAACAAAGAATTTGTCTTAAATTTGGTGTTTTGAACGGGATTTCGTAAGCCGAATTGTTGAAAATATTGCAGAAAGCCTATGGCGAGTGTGCTTCATCAAAAACATGGACTTTCGCAGAGGGCCGAGAAGTCGTGGAAGATTTGCCCGATCTGGTCGCCCGTCAACGTCTTCAACGGATAAAAACGTCGACAAAGTCAAGGAAATGTTACTGAAAAACCATCATTTAAATTTGAGGGAGGTAGCTCGTAACCTTAGCGTGTCTCACGAATCAATTCGCAACATTTTACACCATCAATTAGACATGAGGCGCGTGGCTGCTCGACTAATTCCAAGAGAGTTGAATTTATTTAAAAAAATTCATCGGAAGAAAGTGGCTGAAGACATGCTTGAGCAAGTGAATACAGACCCAACGTTTTTCCATCGCATCATACCAGGTGACGTGACGTGGGTATAGGAGTTTGACATGCAAACCAGTCAACAGGCGCTTGATTGGCGCTATCCACATGAGCCGAAATCCAAAAAACCACTTCGAAGTCGATCAAAAGTGAAAGTCATGCTACTCGTTTTCCTTGATTATCATGGAGCTGTGCACTCGGAATTCATTCCAAATGGTGCTACGGTAAATAAAGAATATTATTTGGAAGTTATGCGACGTTTGAGAGCGAATATGCGTAGGAAACGGCCCAATTTGTTGAAGGAAAATTAATGGATCTTGCACCAAGATAACGCACCGTCTCACAAAGCTTATATTGTGAACACTTTTAGGACCAAAAACTCAACAAATATCATCCTGTCACTTTTTCCTTTTCTCAAAACTTAAATTGCCACTCCTCGGACGAAGCTTTGAGTCGATAGAGGCCATTAAGGAGAATTCGCTGAAGGAGCTGGAGAAGTTCTCTTAGATCGCGTTTAAAGGGTGCTTTGATGATTGGACTAATCGTTAGAAAATGTTTAATGGAACTAATTCTAACAAAAGGGATATTTATTCTAAATTTGCCATAGCCCTCATGCTGGCCCTTTTTAATATATCATAATGAGAGCAGCGGTTTTTTTCAATGTGCCGCGGAATTTGAGGTCTCCTGCATGTGAACGACCTCAAATTGTGTCTTTGAAGACATTAAGACCACTTCTCTTTAAAATTTCTTCAGTTCACGCAACGATAATTTTGGCTCTGTCGTAAACAAATCAATGATCTTCTATTCTTGTTTTGGAGCGCATGTTTTTGAGCCATTTCCAGGGATGTTCTCAACGTTTTTAAATTCGATGTACCATCGCGCCCATTTATTTATAAACATCTTCGACTTCTTGAAATACTTGAATGCAGATGCATGTTACTTGTTTGGACCTTTAAGGTGTTTATATAGGAACAATGCTTCAAATTTAAATTTTTTATAACGTCGGTCACGCTTCCATTAGACAGACTTTACATGCCCGTATTGTACCTACTTAAATACACATACAATCACATACATTCACAATCTCAACAAAGGGCGTTAAGCAGTTATTTTATCGTTTCCAGCAACTTAAGTGGACGATATTACCGATTCCAGTGTTGTTGTTGCTCCTGATAGCAACATGGTTTTTTTTTGTTGCTTTTTTGCCATGCTCAAAATTAGTTGTTCACCTTGCTATTGCTGATACTACTTGCACGACGTCAGCTTGCCGTTAAGTTGTTATTGTATTTTTCAAAATATTATAGAATTTTCATCATCGCGTTTTGTTTAGAAACTTTTAATTAGTGTTGCAGAAACTTTTTCAATTAACACCACCTGCAAACTATTTATTTCCTTTTAATTTAGTACGCTGCCATTAAGAATGAACAACAACGCGCGCGCTCAAATACACCCACACGCACACACAAACATACACCCTTCTAAGCAAGCAAACAAAAATGCGTAGCCCACTCAGCGCACTTTTGGCGGGCGGCAGATTGAAAGAATCTTTGTGTGAGTTGCGCTACCTAAAGCGCAAGATCCTTAGTCCTTGCCCGCTTTCTCATTCTCTTTCGCATTATCCTTATCACTGCCGTCATCATCGTTTTATTTTATTGCTGCTGTCAACAATAAATTACAAAAATATAACTCCAGCTTCCCTGTTCAAATGCATCAGCGTCCAAACGATTGGCTGGCTACAGTCACTACTGACCTTCAAAGTGTTTGCTTTGTATTGCTAAGATTTCGCTCTGAGAAAATATATTTTAAACCCTAATAAAATAATAAGTTTTCGAGTTCTTCGGTTGTGCATTGGAAGCTTCGTTCATTCCTTACCTTCGCACTTTACTGTAGGTAACAAATTACACTGCCCCTCTGCTATGTTGAATGGTCCATTCCTTGGCGAAGTGCTGCAAATCTGCAAATGCTTGGTATGCGTTAATTGCTTGAGTTTGCCTGTGTGCGCCAACTTAATTGAAATATTGAGAAATTGTTGTACATTTGGTGGTGCATTTCAAAGTAGTAATGGCATTGGTTGGCTGTTAAAGCAGTGAAATTGCAGAAATTTCTATTTTGTAAACCTGGCAAAAGAAACAGTCAACTATTGTAATTGCTTTAGATTTACCGAAATGTGGAACAAGCGCGAGGAAGGAGGTAGAAATGGCTTCTCAAAAATAGTGATATTCTTCTACACTCAACAAGTTCTAATTAGATCAAAGTCGAGTTGCATTAGTGCAGGCAAATGTTCGAGTTTTGAATTACTCACTTATAGTTTGCTTTGCAGCTGAAGAAGTTCGCTGTTCTATACTAGCAACTGGTAGTTTGCTGATTTAGTAATTAATTATTGAGCGATTTCATATCAAGTAATTCAAATAACGGGTGATTTTTTAGCTATTATCTTTTTAAATAGTTGGTTTAACCAGCTGACGCACGTTTCGTGTTTTGTTTCACTGTCAAACATCTTCAGTTTGGTCTATAATTTAACCATGAATCGTCTTACAAACGAACAACACTTGTAAATCATTGAATTTTGTTATAAAAATACCTGTTCTGTTAAGAAAATTTATCGCTCGCTTCCTTTATTTTATGGTCAGTTTAATCGACCCACTGAAGCGGCTATTCGAGCTATAGTGACTAAATTTAGAACCAAATTTACATTATTGGACATCAAACCACCAACACGCTTACGTAGAGTGCGAACTGAAGAAAATATCGCAGCTGTATCGGCCAGTGTTAATGATGACCATCAATTATCGATTCGTCACCGTTCGCAGCAATTGGGCCTCTGTTACTCAACAACGTGCAACATTTTGCGAAAGGATTTAGGTGTGAAGCCTAGAATTGAAGCGGAACGACCTACCGCAACGCAGAATTTTTGGTGAATGGGCTCTTGGAAAGTCGGCCGAAGAATCCACACAAAATTGTGTTCAGCGACGAAGCTCATTTTTGGATCAATGGGTACGTAAATAAGCAGAAGTGTCGATTTTGGAGTGAAGATCATCCAGAAGAATTGCTAGAGCTACCAATGTATCCAGAAAAGGTCACAGTTTGGTGCGGTTTATGGGCTGGAGGTATCATTGGACCGTACATTGAGTGCTACCTTGAAGTGATATCCAACTTTTTTTGCCCAAAATGCAAGAGCTTGACTTGCATGACATGTGGTTTCAGTAAGACGGTGCCACATGCCACACAGCACGCGTAACAATGGACTTGTTGAGAGGCGAGTTCGGTGAACATTTTATTTCACGTTCGGGACTTGTCAATTGGCCACCCAGGTCGTGCGATATAACGCCTTTAGATTATTTTTTGTGAGGCTATGTTAAAGCTCATGTCTATTCAGACAAGCCTGCTTCAATTAACGCATTGGAAGGCAGCAATCAAGCACTTATATGTGAGATACCGGCCGAAACATTGGAAAGAGTATGCCAAAATTGGACTAAGCGGATGGACCATTTGAAGCGCACTCGCGGCCAAGATTTGCAAGAAATAATCTTCAAACATTAAATTATATGGACTGTACTATCGATTTAAATAAAAGTTTCATGCATTTTTCTGAATTTTACGTATGTTTTTTTGAAAAACTTTCCTATAGCTCTTAAAAAATGGCCCTTTACTTACCATTTATTTAAATATTTTTCTTTCTTTTTTGATATGAATTAAATTCTTTAAAAAATATGGCTTTGGGAAACTTTTAATTTTATTTCTTATTTTAAAAAAAATTTGGATTTTGATGTATGTAAATATTGGAATAGAGTTTTTTAATCTGAAATAACTGCAGTGTTGTTTAACATTTTTATATATTATTTTTATTAATTTTATAGTGTAAAATATATTCTTTGAAAACATTTTTTGGGAAGATATTAAACTTATTTATTATTGGAAATTTATTACTTAAAAACAAAAATTTGGAACCTTTTTGGTTAAAAATTTTAAGATTTTCAAAAAACATAAAATAATTTTGTTGTTGGAAAATTTTATACCATTTTTTTTAAAAATCTTAGAATTTTCAAAAATTATAGAACGAAGTTCTTTTCTTAAAACCATTTTTGTGGGATTTGGTGGAAAATATATTCTTAAAAAATTTTCGAAAGAGAAATTTTAATTGTTTTGGAACCATTTTTAATTATATTTATTAATTTATTAATGTTTTTTTTGACTATTAACTAAAAAAAATGTTGTAATGTCTTTGTTTTAATTGTTAGATTTTCAAAAATGATAAAACAAAATTTTTTGGATTTTCAAAAATGACAAAAGAAGAATTTTGAACAATTACTTTTTCTAAAAAATATGAGAGTTTTCAAAAATAGCAAAAACAAATTTCTCTTCTCAAAACCAATTTTTTCCAAATAATGCGAAGCTGATTTGGTATAAAATATATTCTTAACAAATTTTTATTTTGTTTGGAAACATTTTTAATTTTATTTATTAGTTTAAAAAAAAAGTTTGGGAAATTTATTAATTAAAAAAAACAATGACACCATTTACAAAATGTTTTTTTAGTTGTAAGATTTTCAAAAACGATAAAACAAAGTTTATTGGAAAATTGTATATTCTTTTTTTTCAAAAAGTTTAGAATTTTCAAAAATGACAAAACCAAATTTCTCTTCTCAAATCAATTCAAAACAGATTTGGTATAAAATATATATTCCCAAAAACATTGAAAACATTTTTTGGGAAGATATTAAACTTATTTATTATTGGAAATTTATTACTTAAAAACAAAAATTTGGAACCTTTTTGGTTAAAAATTTTAAGATTTTCAAAAAACATAAAATAATTTTGTTGTTGGAAAATTTTATACCATTTTTTTTAAAAATCTTAGAATTTTCAAAAATTATAGAACGAAGTTCTTTTCTTAAAACCATTTTTGTGGGATTTGGTGGAAAATATATTCTTAAAAAATTTTCGAAAGAGAAATTTTAATTGTTTTGGAACCATTTTTAATTATATTTATTAATTTATTAATGTTTTTTTTGACTATTAACTAAAAAAAATGTTGTAATGTCTTTGTTTTAATTGTTAGATTTTCAAAAATGATAAAACAAAATTTTTTGGATTTTCAAAAATGACAAAAGAAGAATTTTGAACAATTACTTTTTCTAAAAAATATGAGAGTTTTCAAAAATAGCAAAAACAAATTTCTCTTCTCAAAACCAATTTTTTCCAAATAATGCGAAGCTGATTTGGTATAAAATATATTCTTAACAAATTTTTATTTTGTTTGGAAACATTTTTAATTTTATTTATTAGTTTAAAAAAAAAGTTTGGGAAATTTATTAATTAAAAAAAACAATGACACCATTTACAAAATGTTTTTTTAGTTGTAAGATTTTCAAAAACGATAAAACAAAGTTTATTGGAAAATTTTATATTCTTTTTTTTCAAAAAGTTTAGAATTTTCAAAAATGACAAAACCAAATTTCTCTTCTCAAATCAATTCAAAACAGATTTGGTATAAAATATATATTCCCAAAAAATTGTTACTTTTTTTGGAAACATTTTTAGTTTTATTTATTAAAAAAAAATTTGGAAAACCTATTAACCTAATTGTGAGATTTTCAAAAATGCCAAAACAAATTTTTTGGAAAATTTTATATTATTTTTTGTTTTAATTTTAGAATTTTGAAAAATGGCAAAAACCAAATTCTCTTCTCAAAACCAATGTTGTAATTTTTTTTAATTGTAGGGTTTTCAAATATTATAAAACAAAATTATATTTTGGAAAATTTTATATAATTTTTTCGACAATTTTACACTTTTCAAAAATGACAAAAATCAAATTTTCTTATCAAAAGCAATTTTTTTCCAAACAATAAAAAACTTATTGGATAATTAAAATTGCATAACATTAAAGTAATCCAAATATTTTACCGTCAAATTAAAAAAAATTAATTATTTGTGAGTTTGGGTATAATGAGGAGTAAGTTTAAAAAATTTTACAATTTTTAGATATATTCAATGGTCAAAATTTTGGAAAAAATTATTTAAGAATTATTTATAATTATGTTTAAAAGGTTTTGAATTTTCAGAAATAATGAAACAACAGTTTTTCGCATTAACAAAAAAATACTTAGTTTTACAATTATTTTTGTGTATATTTGTTTTGGAAAACTTCTATTTGGAAAATTCGGGCTTGGAAAAAATCTTCCTAGACATTTTTTAAAGTTTTTATTCAAAAAGTTTTGAATTTTCAAATAACTCTTTTCTAAAAAACTTGATAAAAAATATCTATTTTGTTTTTTTTTTTAATATTATTTAAGCATATTTTTAGTTTTAATGAAATTATATTTTGGTTTTAATTAAAAAACTGAAATATTCCTTTTAAATAACTGTATATCAAAAGTTTCAAAATTGAGTAAATTTCAAAATTTTAAAATGCATCAAACATTTTTTCAGTTTATTTCTTATCACCTCAGCTTACACCTAACCTAATTTTCGAAAAATTTAGAACAATGTCCAAAACGCTTGGATCACTTGACATGGAATCCCTCTGTTATATGTATATAAACTAAAGTAGACACAGCAACAATGCTCTCCGCTGTTTTCAGTGATAACAACTGCCATTTTTTATGTATAGATGTCGTACGTGACAACTAATATTTCTCTAAGGGAGTTAATACTTCACGAGTTATGCCTGATTTTCCCATGCCAAGAAGGAATTGACGTATTTCTAAATTCATTTTTGTTTTTCTAATTTATATAATTTTTATATTTGTCTATCTGTTGTAATTTTTCCCAGTACGATAGATGGCGATCCTCGCCGATCTTATGTAATAAAATTCAATACTCTACAATCCACTTAATTATACTCGTATTCCATTTTAATCCATTTTAATCCACTTCAATCCAACCAGCTTCAATTCAATTCAATCACATCGAATTCAATGGAACCTAATCCAATCTAATGCAGTCTAATCGAGCTTCACCTAATCCAATCTAATCCACTCAGTCATCTAATTCCACGAAATTTCGCTAAATTCCATTATATGTATTCCAGTCCATCCCAAACCTTTTGGTTACATTCCATTTCGTTCCACTTCGTGCGAGTACATTGCGCTCTCACACTTTTCACTCCAAAACTGTCTTGCTGGGTTTCTTAGGCCATTCCTTCCATTGTATTTCTACCCACGAGCTTCAATGCCTATTATCGAATATCTTGGTTTTCATTCCTTTATATTTGAGATAGTTTTAATATCTGCTACCTGTCAAAATATGTTTGAATTTAAATAAATTTTTTTGTAATAAAATTTAATTAGTTATTGTAAACACTCTCAAATTTCCTTTCTTTTCATATAGGCGACTATTACATACAATAAAATGACACCAAATTTGCGTATGAGCATTTTTGTATTACAACAACGGGTAGCCAAACATAAAAACAATAAAACACTCAGCCACCGACTTGTATTAAAAGCGAAAAATGAATATCATCGAAATGAGTTTGCAGATTTTTGCAATAATTGTCGGCGCATTTTTCGCAAAATTTCAACGCTACACAAATAGCATTACATAACTTTGCGTATTTGTATAGATGTGCTCGATTGCCTGTACAATGGCGCCCGCAACATTTGGCGCCGACCACAACGCTTACACAACTCAAAACACCAATACGAGCAACAAACAACAACAAGTAACTGCTGTGGCTGCCACAACATTGGCGATGCCGATACCAGGCATTGTCGATATGCCTACACAGATATACTCGTACGTGAAGGGTACGTTGAATGTGTGTGTATGTGGGTGTTCTCATTTATACGAATGTTAGTTTGGAAAAGTGCTATGCAAACATTTATTTATAAGTGCGATATGAATAGCTCTCCAAAATCCGCAAATACTTTGGTCGGCATTGCTCTTTTGCATATAGGCAGGTATGACCACCACATTTTCAGCTATCGCTTAGATTGGCTTTCATAGGCATATGTGTGCGTATGTGTGTGGGTATATGAATTTCAATAACAACAGCACCAACAAAACAACAAATATTAGTACTAACTTTACGGTATTATTTTTAGTTGTTTAGCCAATTTTATATATACATATATTTTTTTTTTTGTTGCATATTAAGTTGAGTGGATGTTGTAGGTAGTCACACAATAGGCGTATAAAATAACTGGTGACACTATTGGCATGTGACCACCAACAATAATACCACTAGCAGTGGCACAAAGCTCACAAACTCATTTAGTGCGGCCACCAGCTAACCATAACTTAAGCCGAACTCTCATCTGGAACACCGCAAATGTATTGGCAATCACCATCACCATCACCATCGCAATCACCATCAAGCACCTACGTAGTATCGAGTTTGGTTGTTGTGTTTGTGGCTATCTGGTGCTTCTGCCGCCATTTCATTACTTTTATTACAAAACTTTTCATATTTAATTTTACATTTTTGTGCTACTTTTGCGCCGAATATTTGTTAATAAATATAAAGTTTTTTGTTCTCTTTCCGTTTGGCACTCTTTGTTTGTTATTCTTGCGGTGAAAAGCATGCAAATTTACCGTGAAATTTTTTTATTAAAAGTAAAGGAAAAATCTTTTGTTTGTAAATTGACTGTAGTGATGGGGTATTTAGAATGTTTTTTATTCATACTGTTCAGTTTACTTTGAAAGTAATATTTGTGGAAAATAGCAAACAGAGATATTCATTTATTTGTGTTGTGTATTTATCAGCACTTACGTACGTACAGGCCGCGAAAAAAATCCAGCACCTCAATATTCTGACCAGGTGTGTAGTTATTTTTTTCCATAAAATTATTATTATTTAATAAAAAACAAACCCAAAAAGCTCAAAAAAAAAACATATAAATGAGAACTTAAAATTTTATACAAAAAATAGAAAAATTGGTAGAATTTTCATCAAAATTTAAATATTTTTATTTGGAATTAAAAAAATAGGAATGCAGTTTTAAAGCTCATTCAGTTGTAATATACTAAAGAGCAGCTTAGAAATTCCTAGTAGATCATCGATTTGCCTTTTTCAAGACACATTACACTCGAAACACTCCCTTTCATTTCCTACTTTCCCTATCATCGTCCCATTCTCAACAGTGAAATGGTTCATTGCCATGCACACAGGATGAAGGCAAATGCAAATACAAATATGTGAATTTATATAAATATGCGCATATACATACATATACATACATATATATGCTCACTTAAGTTGGAGAGAGCTAGATGTCAAACGTTGCCGAACGCGATGGCTGATTGTGCCTCTTTCTAGTTCGTTCCGCGCTCTCGCTTGCAGTTCAAACAAGGTAACGACGCATTGTTTGGTGTGTTCAGCCGGCTAAATCGAATTATAAGACGTTATCATGTCAAAAAAAATTAATAATTCTAAAAGTTATCGCTGTTTGTGTGGTCCCTGTTTCTCCGAAAGTTCCTTGCGGTGATCATCACAAGTCCTTGGAAATTCATCTAAAATCAATCGAACAAGAAAAATTAGTTTTATTAATAGATAATCTTATTCCTGATCGAAGCTGTTTTTTTCCAAAATAAACAATATGTCGGCTTCAGGAAATACTTTTTACACATTTTCGAGAAAAAACCGACAATTTAAAAAAAAACGAAATTTTTGAAAAAAACATCTTTCGATCAGACACGACTTTTTCAAAAGCACCGGTTTTTAACTTACTGTGATCACCAGTTGAAAAAGCATAGTTTAAAAAAAAACGCATTTAAAGTTTTGCTATTTGGTCTTGAACGCTCCAGAGCGCCCGAGCGCCCCCTGTTAATTGTGGAATAACTCGAAAAGTATTTGTCGGTTTCACTTCAAATTTTCACACAATATTTCTAAGATATCATACTTTAAGAAAATGTAAAAAAGTAAATTTTTTAAAAATTCTGACTACCCCTAACCAATGAATAATATTTAATAAATAATTCGTGTTATAACTAATAAAGTATCGAATACATCGGCGAGGCGGTAGTTTGCGATATTTGATTCTGCTGATTCTGATTCTGGTGTGCGTATTGAAGATGGCGCACGCTCTGGCAGGCCAATCGCCGAAAATCCTAGAAATCGTCCAGTCGCGCCAATATGGCATAACTTTTTCTATTGCCTGGGAATTAAAGATTACTCAGAAAACTGATTGGCACAATTCGCAGAAAGATCATTATAACTTTACAAATTTCATCGCCGAAATAAAGCGAGAAAATGTTAGCAACTTGGCACCAAAAAAACTGCATAATTTATTTATATTACAACAAAGTTCATTTACCATTTGGCTTACATCTTATTTCTTTATGCAATCCCTACTTTCTCTATTACTAAAACTACAACTCGTGCATATAACAAAAGTGTTTTTTCTGTTTGCCAGGCAGAAATCTGCATTTACTTACCCCTATTCAGATGCAGCGAAGCTTGTTTTTGGCACTCTGATCTTATGTAAGTAAATATTAAATGGCTGCTTACAAGCACTTTTTCTACGTTCCCTCACATTTATTTAACTTTCAGCAGTACAAAATTACAACAAAAAAGAAAATGAAGAGAAAAAGTTTGCAAAAGTTTAGAAAAGTTAAATAAGAGTGTTAGCAGGCCCAAATAAAACACTTTACAGCCACCTTTGCATGCGTTTGCAGGTGAAATAAGTAAAAAGTATTGCACTCGTATTCCCACTTTCACAAAGAAATATAATATTAGTTGGAGAAGTGGAACTATTGCAAGCAAAATTTGTGCATCTTTCTAAGCTCTTTGGCAGCAGCACAAAATTCTCGCTCCGCCCACGCATACATTTCTATTCACTTATATGCATTTAGTTTCAAAGCAAAATATCAAACATGTTTTGCATAAGTGCAATGGTTACTTAGAAGATTTTGCAAAATTTATTTCTATGGTTTTTTTCGTGCTAAGTACAGCTGAAGAGCGTTATGTGGACTTTGAAATTTGGCTACAGCAAAAGTTTGCCAAAAACAAAACTTGACTGAAAAATAACTACAAAAACGCATAAATACAGAATTTTCGAATAGTTTTTGCATCAAATTTTGCTTAATACACGTATTTTGTTTTAAGTTTGCGTATATGTAGTTGTGTGTGTGCATATTTTTATTAAAGCCATTGCGTGGCGTATGAGTAACTTCTGTGCATTAAAAGTTAGGGTGTAGTTGCCTAATAGAACTAGTTCTATACTATGCTTAGATATACCACTTTGAAACTAGTTGGAATAAAGAAAATACAGGCTTTCAGTCTGCTCTGCTAAAATAGGAAATGTTTCACAGAGCGCAGCTTCAAATTAGCCCATATGAGGCCGATATGTAGCAGCAGGCAACTACGAATATCCATAGCCAGTGGGTATATAAAGCTATAGCCATGCGCGACAAATTTTGGTCCCAATAAAAGCTGCCACTCTTCGTATTAGTAGGTAGATAAAAAGCAGCTCTCATCCGAGGCCTTGTGTAGTTTTTCATTGGAGGAGATTTTTTCGTGGTGGATCCCAAACCCAGCGTTCAACCAGATATTCTGGGATGCTTCGCCTTCTTACATTAGCTTGCTTTCAAACAGGTGTTCGGGAGCTACCCTGAGGATACTTGGGCAAAGCCGCCCGGAGGTTGTGAGCTGCTTGGATTTGTATGCAGAAGAATTCTCCTGGTCCCTCCGAAGTGAATGACAATCAGGAACTTTTCCCACTTGCGTGGACTTCTACACATGGAACCATCTTCAGCATCCTCCAGACTCGAATCCCAACGTGGCAATTGAGTAGTAAAATGTTCTCTCTACCAACAAAACTCACACTTTGTAAGGCTCTCATTATGCCCGTCCTATCGTATGGCGCAGAAGCTTGGACGGTGCCAACATCCGATGAGGCATCACTTGGAATATTGGAGAAAAAGATTCTGCTCAAGATTTTTGGCCCTTAGTACGTTAGCAACGAGGATGGAACTATGAGCTGTATGAGCTTTACGACGACGTAGACAGAGTGCAGCGAATAAAAGTCCAACGACTTCATCAAATCGTCCGAATAGCCACGATATGGTACCAGTTGGTGATAGCAGAGGAAGAGGAAGGCTCCTCTGCGCAACTTTGTTAAAATGTTTACTCTAAGAAATATGAAATTATATCGGCTAATATATCCGAATTATGCAGCATATTTACTTGTGCAATGATCTTGCGGAGAGCTTTTCTCTCGAAGGCTCCCCAAACTTTTCCCAACTGCTGTTAACATCCCCCTTTTAACATCACCCCATATAAAAGGGCAAGAATGATGAATAAGCGTTTTGTAGAGCTCGATTTGGCTTAAAGAATGTTTGTTTGGCCCTTCGAGATAGAAAGCTCTACTTCTTAATTGCCTACTGAGGCCAAAATAACACCTCTAGCGCAAGAGTTTTTTCCGCTTGATAAACATTATTTCAGTAGTGTACGTAAATACATACATACATATATATCTAAATTAACCTAAAAATCTTAGCCTAATGACTCTTTTAGAAAGGGACAATTTTTGTTATTGGTCTTATTTTGATGCGGATCCTAAGGTAGACCAAATCTTTCACTACTTCGTATTGCTGGTTGTTAACACCAACATTTTGTCTAAGACGCGAATTCTCCTTGCCTGTTAAGAGCAAGTTCTTGGTTTTGTTCTTCTTCACCATAAGACCCTCGTTGCTCGGTTCCCTCTTTAAACTGGAGTATGCCCGGCATATAGTGCGGTTGGTTTCGCCGATAATGTCGATGACATCGGCGTGTGCTAGTCGCATGGATCTCTTGTGGAGGGTAGTACCAGTGCGGTTCGGCTCGGTGGCACGAAAGATTTTTTCGAGTAAGAGGTTGAAAAAATCACAAATTAGAGAATCACGTTGCCTGCTACCTCGTTTGCGATCGAAAGGTTCGGAGGGGTTACTTCCAACTCTGACAAAAAAAATACCGAAGATGAAATTAAAAAAATATACAAAAATGCTGGGGAGCAACTTGGAATTAATGGCTTTGTTTAAAAAAAACTCAGGCTAACGATTTTTGAAATACAAAACGTTTACAAAACAAAAGTACAAAACGCTTATTTGAATATTTAGTGTAAAATAATTAGCAGAAGATTATAGAGCCCGAGGAAAGACCACAGACAGTTTTAAAAGCCACTGGACTGAGCCGAACTCCGACCTAACTTTTGTAAATTGTTTTGTAATATTCCAGCAACATGATGCCAGAAACATGATGCGGGCAACATTTTTTTAGACCGACTCAAAATGCACATTTAAAATTGAGCGAAAACTGACCGTTCATTTGCGCGTAAAGTGCCTGAGTTCAAATAGTCCGAAGGCATGACATTTTCAAGCAAAACGTCTTGGCAAAGAGTGCAAGTAAATATAAAATAAGTTCATTCTATATTTTTTTTATATCCTTGCTTAGTTCGCTCCTGATGCTAGGGCCTCGGTAAGACTCTTCCATCGTTCAAGGCTCTAGGCTGTTGCTTTTGCAGATTGCTACCTTGCGTCTAGCTCAGTGTCCTTCTCGTGATGCTATTTGGTGGTTTTCTAAGCGTTTGATTTGGAATGGATACCATAGAATGAGCTCCTCATTCGTCAATCTTCATAGGCCGTCGTTGTAGATGATTTTCGGCCAGAATATTTCATAGGCATTTGTTGACGAAAGATTAAGACCTCTGCCAGAGACCCACCATGTTTTCCTTCCGTAAAAGATCACTGCCTTCCCAAATGAATTGAATAGTCGCAGTTTAGACCGCCTGGAGATTTGCGAACCTGCCGATACTGTATGCATACGTCCGAACACTGCCATTGTTTTGTTTAGCCTGCAATTGATAGTGCAGCCGTCTGTCGTGATAGTGCAACCGAGGAAACAGAAGCTTTCGCCTAATTCCACCAGACACCCGTCAACCATTGTAGGTCTTACTTTATTGTGGTTGACTCTCATAACCTTGGTCTTGGCGATGTTGACCTCCACTCCGACAGTGCATGTCAGTGCGACTAGTCTCGTCGTCTTCGCTTGCATGTCAGTTAGTTTATGCGAGATGAGGCAAATGTCATCGGCGAAATCCAGATCCTGGTCAGTGTCAACGTCAATACAATAGTTTGGGGGGGGAAAAAATACTTTTTTTTTTGTTAATCACCCATTTTACAAAAAAATGCCAATTGCTTCTAAAGCAATGCTCGTAAATTTGACGTTTCTTCTCATTTGACAATCAATGTTGCTTCCACGGCAAGCCAAATGCATGTTGCTGGCAAAATTTCAAGGCTGTAAAGTACTTACTAGCCTTAAGGCTTGAATGTAACCCCAAAAACTAATCCGAAAAACTAGCGCAAGTGGACCAGTTACACATTAGTTACTCGGCAAGCATTATAAATTTTGGTTTGGGTTACTAAAAGATATTCTTTGAATATTATGAATAGTAAATAAATATCTAATGGAAAACTTCTTCGTATATGACCTTCAAACAAAAAGTTTGCAATTTCGCCTGCATACATGCAAGCACCTGTTCGTGCGCAAATACTTTACTTTGACTAAACAGTTATATGCAAACTGCATACATATACATACACATATACCTATATATGTGCTCCTGTATGTAGTTGGGCGGAAATAATATGAACACACATTTGTGTTTTTACTAGCAAAAGTTTTCAAATACTCAGATAACAGCTGCAGAAAAATGTGAAGCTCGAGTGAAACATTTTCATTTCAATCCGGGTAAGTGAGCTTTCTACATATTTTGGAAATTTCAATTATTTGCATTTTGAATTAGTAGGAGAAACTTTTCTATTTATCTTAGTAAATAAAATATAGATTGATGTTAGGATGACTGTGGGAATTGGAGCTCATTTTAATTGTTTCGTATTGTGATCTTTAAAAAAATATTTTTAAAGCAACATAAAAAGATAAGGAAGGAAAAGAGAGATGCAATTTTAAAAATTAAAAATTGGAAATTTTATTCTCATTATTAAAATAATGATTGCAATCTTTAAAAAAATATTTTTAATGCATCAAATGCATCAAAAACAATGAAAAATTAGAAATTGTATTTTAATAAACAGAATAATTGGTAGAGTTGGAAGAAATCGGGGAATTAGAGCCCATTTTCATAGTTTAGCTTATTTCAATCTCTAAACAAAATTTTAATATTCACAAAAAAAGTAAGAAGGAGAGGAAGGAATCGAGGGATCTCATTCTATAATTGAAAAATTAAAAATTGGAAATTTAATTTTCATTACTAAAATAATGACTGCAGTTGGAAGGACTCGGAATTAGAGCTCATTTTTATAGTTTAGCTTATTTCAGTGTCTAGTAAACATTTTTACATTCAACAAAGAAAGGAGAAAAGAGCTTTATAAGTGGGAAAGAGAGAGAGAGAGAGGAGAAGAGGTTATTACGCTTAAACTTTCATTTTGAGCTTTATGAATCTTTGACGCCTCTATGCTAGTATATTTAGTAGAATATTGAAAGGTGTTATCCATGGGTTAAAGACTACATAAAAATCATGCGTTAAAAGCAATTTACTTACTCTCCGTGGTGTAACCTAATCATTGTAATACAATTGACTTTATGATCCGCTGGATTGTTCTACTCTAGTCGCTACGCCACTCTAGTATCTAGGGAACGAGCAATTATCACTTTTCGAGGCCGAGATCGAATCTAACTGAACACTTTGAAGAGTACAAAACAATGGAAGAAGGTTTTTAAAAAAATGCACCTTCTTTATGTTCATAAAACAAAATATATGTAGATGCAGTAGGTTAAATTAAAAAAAAAACCTATCTATTGTATACAAAATTAGTTTCTCTAGCTCAGGTTATTCAAAAATCCACACAAAGAAAAAAAAAAATAAAAAGGTGAACAATGTAAAAAGCGCCACTATTTGTTCTATTTCTTTACTAAATTTTATCCACTAAAATATTAGGTGGGCAACTAAGTTCTCGGGTTTTTTTTTTGATGAAAATACAACTTTATTATGAAAAAATGGTTACAAGTGAATCATTTAAAGCAGTGCTCATCGCTGGCTACTTACTTTTTTCCCATCTTTCTGGTAGATCTCGTATACCGTCGCGGTAAAACTGTTCATCTTTTGAAGCTATCCATGGATCAAGCCATTTTTAGATGTCTTCATATGAAAGGAACTGCTGTTCAGCTAGACCATGAGCCATCGATCGGAACAGGTGATAATCGGACGGCACAATATCTGGAGAATATGGCGGGTGGGATAGGATTTCCCATTTCAGTGTTTCCAGGTGGTTTTAACGGCCTCTCTTTGTCTTGCTGTAGAATCACTTTTTCATGCCTCTCCGCGTAATGCGGCCGCATCTCGCGCAGTGCTCGGCTGAATCGCATCAATTAGAGTCGATACCGATCACCAGTGATGGTTTCGCTTGGTTTTAACAGTTCATAATAAATAACACCAACTTGGTCCCACCAAGTACATAGCATAACTTTCCCAGCGTAAATATTCGGCCGAGTCGATGACGTAGTAGCATGACCGGGCAGTCCCCATGACTTTCTTTTCTTTGGATTCCTGTAATGAATGAATCCATTTTTCATCACCCGTCACGATGCGATGCAGAAAACTCTTCCTCCCTTCCTTTTTTGCCACTGGAGCAGTTATTCACAGGCGAAAAAACGACGCAGAACATCTCTCGGTTTTAACTCATATGGAACCCAAGCCCTCTGTTTCTGAATCATTCCAAAGCATGCAATCGATTGGAAATGGATTGGCGGGTAACTTCTAATACTGAAGAAAGCTCTTCTTGTGTTTGACACAGATCCTCATTGAGCAATGCCTTCAATTCAGCGTCTTCGAAGGGTTTTGGTCTTCCTGCACGCGGACGGTCGTCAACATTAAAATCACCATCATCGTCTTTGAAGCGACGGAACCAATCTTGGCACGTTGTTCCACTTAAAGCAACATCTCCATAAACTTTTTGTAGCTCTCAATGCGCTTCAGCCGCCGATTCTTTCGAATGAAAGAGGAATATCATTCGGCACAAAATCAGACATTTTCACAAAACCAAAAGTATATGATGCCAAAACAAAATCACTAATGAGTCAAAGCAGTTTGCTTACCATATGTCTAAGCTTGGTTTAAGATGTTTAGGTTGTATGAAAATCGCCTAGCACACACTGCTGGCGGCATCTATTGACAAACAGCGGGAACTTAGTTGCGCACCTAATATTATCAACTTAAGCCTGTATTTCTGTTATAATTGCGATCTGGAAGATCTATTGGGTGAAGTTCTGAGGACTTCAAAAGCCCGGACTATCTTTCTGAGTCCAACTTCCTCAATAAACTTAAGGTTTTTGAGTTGTGCTTGAAGCACATTTCTATTTATTATAAAAAAGTATAAAAGACACCTTGGCACACTAAATGGATAAGGATTCTAAAGAATCTGAAAAAGAAATTTGACAAACTGTAAAAAAGGACTGGTGCTGGGACGTATTATTTTAAATTTCAGTACCATTTAAAAGGAATTTAACTGTTTGAATAAGTTCTTTTACAGATATTACATGTTGAGTTTTGAAAGCAATATTGTTTCTAACTCGAAGGTCTTTCGGCAATTCATCGAATCAAAAAGGTCTTGTCCAACGGTGTCAAATAATGTTTTTTATAATAGTAAATTTGCAAATTCTGCCGTAGATTCTGCCAATTTATTTTCTGACTTTTTTGCTTTCATTTTGAACACGATTTGGACTTGGCTTCTAATATCCCTCCAATAGTTTTTCCTTTCTTAATTTTGGGTCATTGTGTCTATCTGTTGCTGATGCCATCAGTGGTGTTAGGAAGGTGAAGTCCACATCTGAAACCGACTTGCATATCCTCTCGGCTATCTTGCTGAAGAATTGTTGGTGTCTTGCTCATTTATTATTCGTATCATTATTGGAACTGTAGATTGTTCTTCCCTTTTAAGTAAAATTCCTAACGAGAAACTTCGACAGTACTAAACCTTGAAAATTGGCTTCTCAATAATCAATTACGGGGTGTATGCTCCGATTCCTAGGGCATGTGCAGATTTAAATTTGTTTTTGAATTCTTCTGGTGCTGATTTTACATGGCATCTTAGTCAACCATCTTAAATCGTTTTTTTATTAATTAATTACTAATTACTAAACTATTGCACATTAGCTTACAATAATCTGTAAGAATGTATCCATTGAAAGAAAAACAAAAGGCTGAGTTTCAAGTCTTTCGTTAGCTAATAGGGTGACGTAAAAAATATGTAAATTACGATATGCTTTGCTGTTGGGCTTTCTGAGTATTTTGCAGAGGATCAAAGCAAACTTTTTTTTTATTTATGCCAAAATTGTTACGATTTATTCTAGTTAAGAATAAGTTATTGGTTGTATACCTTAAGAAAAAGTAATTAGAAGCAATTATTTTGTGTAATTAGTGAATTTATCATTCAATTATGCTAAGTCTAGAAAAATAATACAAAAGGAAATATACAAGGTGAAGTCCAAAATAAACAAGACTGGCGTCATAAAAAATTTTTTTGATGGCGCCATCTTTTTAAGGAGTTGGTGCTTTGGAAGCTACATCTCTAGCTGACTTCCAGTGAAACCTTGGTAGCATTCGGCTTAGTGGAAGCGAAGTTATTGCGTCTAAAGTGTCAGTATGTTTGTGTCATTGGTCCAAAAAAGAGTTTCGAACAAAGTGCGAATATCAAATTTTGTTTTAAAATCGGAGTACTTCCTTTACAACAATGTAACTGGTGATGAAACGTGGTTTTTCCAACGTGAACCTGAAACTAAGGATCAAAGTACAAAATGGAAGGCCCTAGACGAGCTACCACCAAAAAAATCGCGTGTGGGGAAGTCGAAAATCTAGTCGATGCTCATTTGTCGACGCTCATTTGTTTTTACGATTCCAAGGGAATTGTCCACAAGGAGGTCTATTTTGGCATTCTGCAATGTTTGTTGCATTCGTCAAATTCGCCCTGAATACCGCGGAGGAGGAAGCTGGCGCTTGTTGCCTTATAATGGCCCATCTCCTCGACTCACTCTTGTGACTGATTTTTTGACTAGAATTCGCATGTTAACCATCAATCACTCACCGTATTCGTCTGAAATGGCTCCCTGTGACTTCCATCTATTCGGAAGGTTGCATTTGGCTATGAAAGGAAAACTTTTGCGTCCGTAGAGGCCATCTAAAAGGCGTGCACCGACATTCTGAAGGACATTCCGGTCAATGACCTAAAACACTCTTTCGAAAAGCTTTTAGATCGTGCAAGTGTATCAAGGTCAGAGAAGACTATTTTGAATAAATAAACTCTAAGATATAAGAACAAAGCTCCTGTCGTTTCTATTTTAGCTCAGTTTTGTTTATTTTCCTTGTAAATCACTTGTTTTTAGAAACAAAGTATTACTTCAAGGACTTTATTTCAAGGACTCACTCTTGGTGGCACAAAATTAATCATCAAATTTTTAGTTTTGTTTAAATAACTTTTCTAAATAAAAAAAAATTCTTTGAGTGCTGAAAAATAATTATTTTGACTTTTACGCACTTCATTGTTTGCCTGTTTGTATACTGCAACTGCAAAGAAGCGAAGAGCCTTATCCCTTTAAATCAAGAGCGATAGTATACGGGACTGTGAAAAAAAAAATTACAAATTAAGCGCAGCAGTCGCTATTTATCCAGGTTCAAACTCTTTATTTATAAATCGCTCATTCGACCAGTGTTGACCTACGGCATAGGTATTTGGAGCATGAATCTTGCAGACGAGGAGCGCCTAAAAATATTTGAGCGCGTAAAATATTGGGCGGAATATGCGAGGAAGATGGGAGAGTAGAAAATCAGGCACAAAAAGGAGCTGCTAAGTCGACGACCTCAATGGCGAAGATAATGTTAGATTTATCAAGTCGCAACACATCGATGGATAGGTCACATCATCCGCATGTACCTATAACGGAAAAACTTCTGCTGGACTAGAATGCTTATGCTCAACACTCCGATAAAGAACAACTTGGCTATATAATGTCAGGGGGGCTCTGAGAAAATTAGGCATCAAAAACTGGAAATCTTTAGCGCTGGATTGTGTTGAATGCAGGAAGATTGCCGAGGCAGTTAAAGCTCACCCCGCACTCACTTTTTTTCTTAACGCTAGTAGATGTTGATGAAGATGCTCCTACATAGTAACTAAATTTTAGTTGGAAGAAAATTTTGAGTTATGATCCAAAATTCGGCACACACAAATCTACCAAATTCAACCAAACTTTTTTTGCTGAAAAATAATGTTGCATGGTGTAATTATTTTAATAATTTTAATATTTACTCTGAGTGTAGGCTAAAATCAATAGCTTACATGTATTTGAGTGAGAGCTGGCCGACATCGATGGTGCTGCTGATTGGCGTTTTAAAGCAAATTTTAATGGAAAATGTTAATATTAAAAAATGCAAGGTGTGTACAACTTTGAGAGAAAAACAAATAAATCATTTTTGAACTAAGCCGAACTGAAACCGAACCCAGCTTTTCTGTCCGAACGTGAGCGAAGCCAAGCCCACGGCGAAGTTCCAGCAATCTCTAGTGGGGAAAATAACCAATGAATGGCAGAGCACTCACATTCAGTTAGTTTCGCTTGTTCACCTTCACCACTTCATCTACCCCCTTTCGCAATTGCATTAAGCGCAAACACATTTAGTTGTTATTTAATATTATACTTCTTGCCAAGTCGAAATGTCAACAGTCAGATGCAAAGGCAACTGCAAAGAAAAGCCAAAATCATAAAAAAAAAAATTTTTTGGAAATGAAAAGAGTAGACCCACCGCAGAATGGCACATTGATAAGAGGGAATTGCGGCATAGTGGATGCACGCTAAGAAGAAGAAGAAGAATATACATTCATTGAAACAACAACAGAAACTGGCATAATACAAAGCTAGTGCTGCAATAGTAATAAAAACGTACAAAACTATGCTGGAGCAGCATAAACTTTTCGCTTCAGTACAAACAATTTTCACAAAGCTTTATTTATGTTTGAGCCATAACTTTAATGTTGTCTAAATAAACGAAAATTCCGAATGCAAGCTGCTGCTGCAACAACTCTGCCATGCAGCTGGCAACAATTCGGCTTTGCTGATGTTAGCAACATTTCGTCGTTGTTCTTTTCTAAAATACGTAGATACTCACTTTTTTCCTTAATGCGCGCCGGCTTCAACTGTCACCTACACTTGAGTGGCTTGAGAGTGCAGTGAGAGTGTGTATGAGTGTATGTGTGTATGTGTGAGTGAATGTGTGCTAAACTTTCCTCACTCAAGTCTTAGATTATTGCATTAACCTCCGCTGCTTGCTTCACCACTCAACCCTACTCCACTCCACTCCACTCCACTGCCCTCCTCCTAAATCCAGCTGCCACTACTCTTCTTATTTTTGTTCGCACATTGCGCTTGCTACTATTTAGTGAAATTTATTTTTGTTTGCAATTTAGCTAACTTTTTCTTTACAATTTTTTGTTCGCTCCTCTTCGCTTTTCGTTGTTCTTTTCCCAGGCGCTGCCATTTCTTCTTACTGAAACTACTTTCAGTTACGTTTCTATTTCGGAAAACTGCTAAATAAATTCTTCAAGTTATTTCTTATCATCAATGGGAGGTTAGCGGGTGAATAACGGTTGCGTGGTAACTTATGCTTGTATCTGTTGCTAAATTTACTGACAAATCCCAGCGAACCCATTGGTACAATTTAGAATTTACTAGCCCGAAAAAACTTCTATGTATTCTTCTATGAAGGCTTCAGAAAGTTCAACGCATGGCGCTTATATGAACCAGCGGTGCTCTTAGAACGACTAAATCTCTTGATGGGGTTGCCACTAATTCCATGCGATTGTGCAACAACTATCCTCATCTCGACTTTAGTCTAAATTTGTATAATTTTAAGCAGCAATCTCAAACTAAATACTCAAAAGCATTTCGTATAAAGCAGTCTGTAAGATTTATCTGTAGACTGAAAGGAATGAATGAATAAAAATAAATAAGAAAATGCTTGCTGGGTTCAAAATAGCTGTGTGTGCATACGTAGATACATTTTTGCTTAAAGAGTTACACAATAAAGGATATCTTCACGATAATTGAATTTCTAGTTTTGTAGTAAATTTCCGCACTAGAAGATAAGAATTAGTTGCCGCTTTATTGCTTTTAAGTCGGAAAAGTTTTTTGGCTTTTACCGAAATGCTGCCATGACTTAAGGCGATTCATATAGTGGACCGGTAATGCATTAAAACAAGTCAAATATACGGTTGTTCTAAAACTTATTGTTCGTTAATAAAAACACAATTTCTGTCTGTCAATGTGGAATCATATTTCTGAGAATCTGAAAGGGCTGCAAAATATGATTCCACATTTGTCATGACCCCTCATTTGATGAAAAAAGTTTTCCGCGCATGTCTTTTTTTTAGGTCTGGAAACAGATGGAAGTCGCTAGGGGTCAAATCCTGTGAATTCGGTGGATGCTCCAACAACTCGAACTTAAATTCATGGAATCAAAATGCTCCTGTGACACGGTGCATGGTCCTGATTAAAAATAATTTTTTTCTTCTGCAAACTGAATCTTTTTTCACGATTCTTTTCCTTCAGCTGGTCTAAAAGTTCACCAGAATATTCAGAATTTATTGTTTTATCAGTTTGCAAAACTACACAAACACAATTCCTTTCGCATTCCATTGATGCTAAACCTTCTAGGCTAATTTCTGGACAAAAACTCGTTTCGGTGCTGAAGAACCAGATTCAGACCACTCTTTAGCCTCTTGTTTTGATTTAGGATCATGGAGATGGACTCAAGTCTTATTCATAGTGATGAATCGATATACAAAGTCCACTTTATCATTTCGGAAATGCTCTAAATGTTGCTGAGAAAGACGCACTCGAATGTGTTTTTGTTCCATTGATAGCGAATGCAGCACCCTTTGTGCACACAGGTTTCTGAAACTTAATAGTTCAGTAAAAATATTGCTTACACTACCCAATGAGTTGCCTAGAGCTTCTGCTAAATTTCTTTCAGGCACTGCACGATTTTCCATTACGGTATCCTGTATTTTTTCTGCGATTTCCGGTGCTGTTGCTGTTTTTGAACGCCCTTAACGTGGATCGTCTTCAAGGCGTGTACGCCTTGAGTTTAAATTCATCAATCCATCTTTCTACTGTACTAATTGATGGCGGAAAATTCTTATACGCTTTCAACATTCGTTCATCAATTGCCTTTGCATTTAAACCTTGATACTTGCGTTACTGGATTTTTTCCATTTTAGAAAATGCTGTGGCGCGTCTATACTAAATGGCTGGAAAACAAAGAATGAATGGACGGATTGAAATGAAACTTCACTGGCGTTCTTATCAAAAGTGCACCAACATAACAACGAAAGGCTAGTAGCAAAGAATTCTCTAAACGCACCGCATAACTTATTGAGCCAAATCAGACCATCTTTATAATTTCTAAAAATTATTCGACGTCCGCATCACCTGGAATAAAAAGTAGCCTATAACCTGCTTAGAAAACGCATTTACCTATCGGCGAAAGAATCGTTCAAATCGGTTTATCCATTTCGGAGATATTTGATTACAAACAAGAAAATAGATAGGTAAAGTGTTTCATTGTGTTTCAGTGTACATTTTCAGTATAGTTAAGTTATTTGCGCTCTGTTATTCAATAAATACAAAGTATTTATATGTAAGTACAAGGAACGTAGAACGAACAACTTACTGGCTTTAGTTACTAGGGAAATAATGGATATGGTCTATGGTCTATGGATAAGTTCGTGCGGTTTTACAACAGATGGCGTAACTTGATTATTATTCCATCGATCCACATTTCCAAACATTCATTGGAGAGCTACTGTCGTAAGGCACAAACGTCAGTATAAGTTTTTTATTTGAAGCGTAAACAACAATATTTTTACCACACTTGAAAATGTCGAATTTCGTGCCAAATAATGTGTTTTTGCGGGGAATTCTTTAATATGAAGAAAAAAGCAGCCGAAAGTCATCGTATCTTGGTGGAAGTTTATGGTGAGCATGCTCTAGCTGAGCGAACGTGCCAGAAGTGGTTTGCACGCTTTAAAAGTGGTGATTTTGGCCGCGCCGCCAAAGTTCATGGATACCGAATTGGAGGAATTGCTCGATCAAGATCCGGCTCAAACGCAAGAAGAGGTTGCAAAAACTTTGGGAGTTGATCAATCAACCATTTCCAAACGTTTAAAAGCCATGGGAATGATCCGAAATTCAAATTTCGAAAAAAAAAACCGCACGAACTTATTCATAGACCTATTAGTTGTAATTTTCTCCACTGCCAAGCGTTAAGTGGGTTGTCAACTATAACATTATTTCATTACGATGAACAGGACTTAAATGTAAAGCCCTTATTAAAATTTGTAATTGACTTGTATAGTAAGTCACTCTTTCTGATTTTCGACTCATGAGAGTCAGAATTATGTGATTCTTCGTTAGTGTTTTTCTATTCTTGATAGTTTCCCAAAATTTATTTGCTAGGTAAGAATGGTTTTGGTAATTATCTGTACTTTTATTAGCTAATCCATAAAAAATATATTTTACGAGAAAAAGACAAAGTAATCGTATTCATCAAACGAAACCAGGAGTGCCATAGCTGAACTTTTGCAAGAAAAAGCGCGTTCTATAGCGAAATAGGAAAAGCCTGAGTGCAGCTAATGTTACCCGGCTGGCCAAAATAGTAAACTCCTTTAAAAATGTAGCCATTGTTTGCACAACTAATCTGCAAAATGTTGTACCAAAATAGAAAGATCTTTGAGCTCATTTGCCGCATCGTAGCGAGACACACTCTGGAGGCACGAAGTAAACCAGCTGGAAAAAATACTTATAAATGATTCCCGGAATAGAAATAACTCCTGGATGAGTTGAACGCATACTAGCAAAAAAAAGTGTAAGCCGAAAAGTCTAAATTTGCGCTTAATATGGACTAAGCTTCATAAAAACTGTGCGGAAGTGGAATGAAACAGGTAAACATAAAAATTGTGGGCAATCGCCGAATGGTGGTAATGGTAATGGGTTTGCAGCTTAGTCTAAGGCCTTTCTGTACTGCGATTGGATTGATTTAGTGTGCGCCTCTACATGCTTAATGTTAATTAATTAGTAATTCGAGGAAACAAATTAGCCCCTTGGGAGGGAATATTTGTAAGTCTTCATCCTCTAGTAGGTACAAGTCCAAGATTCCGTGTCGCCTGTGATCTAATGCTTGACAATTGGTGACTAAGTGCTCCATAGACTCCTCTTCATCTGGGCTGAAGCTGCATAAACTAGTGCTAGATATTCCTATTGTATTGAAATGCTTATTGCAGGCAAACTGGCCTGTAAGTGCTCCACAGAATAATCTAAGGGCCTTTTTATCTAGGCTTAGAACAAGTTTTGTTCTGTTCGTATTACAGTTCAGGAACTTTTTGGAGTGATTCAGGTCATTTATGCCATTCTAGTATTCCCTCGTTTTCATTTGGTTTTGTTACAGCCGAAAAATGGGACATAAAAATCTGCCTCGTTTCTTCATAACCTTAACGCAAGTCAGGGAGACTTGGTAAAGAGTCGCCAATTTTTTGAGTGCATTGTTACATTTTATATGGACTTTTGAATTGAATCTAAAGTTTTAAGGAGTGATTGACTGTCCAAAGGTATTTTAATTTTTACTTTGAACCCTCTTGCGGATGCAACAACCCCTGTTTCCATTTTAGCAAAAAGCTCCACATGGAAAATTATTGTATCTGTACTCAATGTTAAAGATTGGTCTGCTCTAGGCCCCACTATTCCCGCACCTACCACTTGGGCTAGTGTTCAACTCTTCGAGTGCTTGTATAGCAGCTTCTTCTTGTGGTGCTGTGGCAATCGCCTAAACGTAAACGTTTGAAATTACCTCTCTATCACTCTCTACTTGGCCAGAAGCTAGGTGTTGAAATGATTCCTTCTACATTTTTCTTGCGACGAGCTTTTAGTCGAAACCCTATCAGCAAATGGCGGGAAAACTGCGCAAGTACGAGTACTGACTAATTCACCTCATTCCCTTGATTTGGGCTGCAGTTTGAACGATTACCAAGATTTGCTAAGTTGTAGTATCGCGAATGATATTTGGTACATCTCCCCAAGTTGAAGGATGACAGAAATAATACCCTTTGAATTAAGCACGTCTTGGCAGTAAGCATAAAATAAAAACGATAGGTGGTGAGGACATAAAATCAGAGTCTAAAAGTGATAGTTAAACTGGTCTAAAGGTCTTCGTAACCATTCGCATCTCTCCAAAAACGAGGAGGAATGAGCTTCAACTTTTGTGGGTGTGCCTTGGTGTTCAAGGCAACGAACTGGTCAATGAATTGAAATTCAAATTTGAAAAAGACGAGCCAAGAAGCAACGAGATAATATAATAATAGCTCCTAAAACACTTACGCTAAAAAGCTAATTGTATTCAAAGCTCTTGAAAGTAAAAGGGCTGATAGTCAAGGAGGAAACGAGAGAAGTAACAAAGAAAAAGAGAAAGCGAAAGTTCAAATAGAGTACCTCTACCTGTGAAAATTCTTTGGCAAATCTGAAAATATCCTCCAGTTTGAGAGAACGAATATTATTTACTTTCATGATATCGGAACCCGAAATTCGTAGCAAAAGCAGGATACTCACAAAGAAAATGCTTAGTGCTATCCGCTTCCTGTAAGCAAGACATGCAAATCGAATACTAAGTGATTCCAATGGTGGTCAAATGCTCTGCCTATGGGTTGTGTCCTGTAATAATACCGACCATCAACCAAACGTCTTTTCTACCAAGTTTTACAAGAAAGTTCGTGAGTTTTCTGTTCGGGCTTCTCACAAAATGCTTTGCAGTTCTATAGCGTTCTAGACCGGATCATCGATCTTTATGTAAATTGCAAACATAATCGCTGATCCAATTCATGATTTCTGAGGAACTGATTCCGATTATTGGCTCTTGATCCCTGTGGGGTAACCGCTGATCCACAGTTGGCCCATTCAACGGCGATATCATTTCCTTGCTTGATGAATTAGTGAACTGACATTATATGGATCATCCAACTAGCCCGGAGTTTTTAGGGTCAAACATAGTCGGAACAGTCGAGTGCATCAAAGGTTTTATTAAAAGAATTCATGAAAATAATTTGTGTAGTACTGATACTTTAAAAAAAACAAGTGCTTTCAGATGAGGCCTGACAGAGGGGTAGAAAAATTTCTTTTCAGACAGAAAAGGAGTTTGCTATGAGAATTGGTAGGACTAATTACGAACACAATCCGTGGGCACGACTTATGATCACCACAAGCATTATCGACGACCACAGCGTCTACCTTGTTTGGAGGACGAGGATGATGCAGATCATTTTATCTGCCACTGAACAGCTTTCACTAGACATAGGCGGTTTATTTTTGGATCGGATATACTGAGAGTGGACGAGCTACATTCACTTTTCTTTGCCAAGCTATGGAAATTTAAAAAGGTCCCCACTTGTCTCTTCCTATCCGCTAAATATTTCTAACCCTTCGGCCGCTGTAGCCGAATGGGTTAGTGCGTGACCACCATTCGGGCTACAAAGGTTCGAATCTCCGTGCATGAAATACCAAAATGAAGAAAACGCTTTTAATAGCGGTCGCCCCTCGGCAGGCAATGGCAAACCTCCGAGTGTATTTCTGCCATAAAAAAGCTCCTCATAAAAATATCTGGCATTTGAAGTCGGCTTAAAACTCTAGGTCCCGGCATTTCGGGAGCAACATCAAGACGCTCGCTACAAACAGGAGTAGGTGCTCGGCCACACACCTACAGGAAGTGTACCGTCAATTATTTATTTACTTATTTATTAAGCCTTAATCCAGTCATCTTTGATAAAGCCATATAAGTAAGTAGGTAAGTGTAATGGGCAATACTGCTGGAGTGGCTGGACAATTTTGGGTCATTCACAATTCTATTCCATATCATTTCTTCCAGTTCTGGTGGTAGCTGCCGCAAAGTGAAAGTTTATTGGGAATTAACTTAAAAAATAATTATCAAAGAATTATGAAAATGGAGCCCTAAGTAAATATCTTTTTTTTTAAGATAATATTTTAAATTTAGATTGTTATTCTTTAATAATTTTTCTGTTTTCTGAGTAGTAGTCAGGAAAATTAAGTAATTAAAAATTAACTAACTTAATTTAAGAAAATACCTCAAAAATTTTTCTATATAAAGTATTTCACTTAATTAGCCTTCAGCTTTTTTTCGCACAATTTTAAAAGGATCCGCTCCAATAATGCCCCGGAAGTGAAAAGCAATTAAACAAAGAGCATACACATCGAGAAAGGGAGAAGCAAAAAAGAAAAGATTTCAAATTCATTTCACTTGAAAATCCTGCAGCGTAACACGATTCACCATCAACATCAGCGTTTGCAATATCTTTGAAGTGCTGCACGTCCAGCCGTCAAAACACGTCTTTTTCTTATCACTGCCACAGCAAGCTGATCCGCTACTCAGCCTGCAAACCTGCAAACCAGCAAACAGCCACTTTACTACCAACCCTCCGCATCGCCTATTGTACGGCTGTCTGACAAAATATGCACAAAGCGTGTTTGAACACTGAACAGTACTTTGTTTTGGCCTTCATAGCCCTGCCTGGCTGTGGGCAGGTGAAATAGAAGAACGCAGGCGGGTGCGTTACTGCTCGGCTTTAGCTTCAGCTGCAGCTTCAGGTGTAACCTCAACAACTCAGCAACAACTCAACGTGCAGTAACTGAAGTGGCTGCCACACAACGGAAACGACGCAGCGGTGAGTGGCAGTGAGGTGAAGTGACATGTCAAATCAAGTACGGATTCGAGAAGATGAACGTCAGAGCACACGGTGGGGGATGCCAACCTGCAGTTTACAGCTGCGTTGCAAATTGCGTTTCTTGGCTGTTGGATCGGTCGGTGACAGCGCTCGAGCAGATGAACGTGCCGTGAAAATTTTAATTTTTTTTCCAGCTCTTCATCTACTTGTACAGCTTTGTTCTTGCTTTAGTTGAGAGTTATTTTTTTGTAGACCTTTTACTTGCTTAGTATTCTTTCATGGCAACAGTCAGGCTTGTCGATGTGCATGCTAAAGTAGCTAAAGCTGCAGTTGTTGTTATTATTTGTTGTGGCAGTTACTGCTACTGCGCGTGGCAAACGAATAAGGGAACCTGTGTATGTATGTGTGCGGCTAAGCCATGAAACACACACACACACACACGCATAGTGTATATGAAGCAGTCAATATTTGCACTAAGATATTTATGTGTCCCTAAGTATGCACTAAAGAGTAGTTTTCCGCGGCTAGACTTCCTTCGTAGTGGCGTAGTGACTGTGATGCTGCTGCTTATAGTCGCTGGCAAAACTGGTAGTTGAGTTAGACAGATTACCTATGTTACCGCCACCATTATTACTGCGGTGATGCGGCTGCTGTTGTTTTTTTTTTTGTATTTATTTTCGTTTTTGTTTTTCTCTCATGTGGCCAGTGTTGTTGCTGCTGCCGCATGGCTGTTGCCTTAGTGCGCGAGAGCGAAAGCGTGCATTAGTAGTCGTTAAGTTTTTAATGCTTTAATGGCGCTCAATGTGCGTGCATTGCATAGTAAACGGCCTTGAACTCGCGGATGGGAAGGCTGCGTGGAAGTTTTAGTTTTTGTTTGTGTATATGTGGGAGTGTGTGTGTATTAGGGAGGTCAGCCCGGGTTGCCGGTGTTTCTCAGGTCCCGTATATTCATGGAAACTAATTTCGGGATTCCAAAAATTTTAAAATATAAATTTAAAGCACGTAAAGTTGTTTATTACAAAATACGATCGCAACAAATGCTTTCCAAATACCAAAAAACTAGTTTTAGTTTACTTATTCAATAAATATAAATACAAGGTGGCGCAAAAGTAAGCTTGCGATGTTTTTTGGCTGTAATTTAAAAAAAAAAATGAAAAACTATGATTCTTCTTGTTGAATATTTTTATTTGGTCTTTTAACTTTTTTTACATCAAGTCGAGAATATGATGTCATGTAAATGGCCGCCGCCACAGTTGATTGCCATTAGAGCCCTTTTTATGGCATTTCCCATCACTTTGGCCAAAACTTCCGGCGATCGTAAATCGTCTTCGCATTCTTGAGGGATATTGTCTTTAAGAGCTGCAAGAATCTGAGGCTTGTTGACATAAACCCGCGACTTCAAAAAGCCCCACAAAAAGAAGTCTGGAGCGGTCAAATCAGGCGATCTTGCTGGCCAGTGCAAATCGCCACAACGGGAGATTAGGCGCCCGGGAAATGCATCCTTCAGCATATCGGTTGTGGCACGTGCAGTGTGTGCCGTTGCACCGTCCTGTTGGAACCACATGTTTTCCAATCCCAATTCATCAAGTTGCTCTGTAGCGCTCACCATTCACAGTAACCGTTTGGCCCGCGACGTCTTCGAAGAAAACAGCACACCATACAGTGACTTTGAGCGGGTGTAATGGCTCTTCGTGGATTACACGCGGATTTTCAGTGCCCCAGAAGTGTAAATTTTGCTTATTTACGTACCCACTAAGATGGAAATGGGTCTCATCACTCATGATTATTTTTGATGAAAATTCATCTTCCTCTTGGTGGTGATTAAGGATGGCTTGAGCGTATGTTAGACGCGATTGGCGGTCAGCACCTAACAGCTGATGCACCGTCTGGACTTTGTACGGGTACATCTTCAAATCTTGTACCAAAATGCGCTGTAAAGGCCGTCGACTGATACCCATTTGCGTGGCACGTCGTCTGGTCGATGTCGACGGCGCTTCCATGACATCCTCGGCTACAGCAGCAATATTCTCTGCAGAACGGCTACTCCGGGGTCTGCCACGACTGGCAGCATCTCGTGTTGTGCCAGTCTCTTCGAGGCGAGCGGCTAGACGTCGCGGTGTTTTACCAGTAGGCGTCGGACGGCGAGGAAATCTGCGACGAAATTCACGTTGGGCCAAAGTCACCGACCGATTATTAGTCAAATAAATAGTCAGCAATATTCCGCGTTCTGGAGCAATGTAGCGTAGCATTGTTTATTAACGTGTATTTCGCATGTGTTTACTACACAAATGTCAAAACAGAACTGACATTAGGGGCCAATGGCAAAATTTATAGCATTTTCTGATAGGAGGATTACTATAGCGCCACCTGTTACAAGGTGCAGTCCAAAATAAACAAGACTGAGCAAAAATAGAAACGACAGGAGCTTTTCTCTGATAACTTCGAGTTTATGTTTACAAAATATAATAGTCCCCTATGGCCTCGATACACTGTTTTGCGCGATCTAAAAGCGTTTTGAGAAAGTGTTTCAGCTCGCTGACCGGAATGTCCTTCAGGGTGTCGGTACAAGCCTTTTGGTTGGTCTCTACGCACGCAAATCGTTTTCTTTTCACATCCATATGCAATTTTTTGAGTAGGTGGAAGTAATAGGGAGCCATATCAGGCGAATACGGTGAGTGGTTGATGGTTAAAATTCGATTTTTAGTCAAAAAATTACATATGGAACCAAACATTGGCCAAGTGGCCGCCGGGGCCTCGGCGGCATACCTCCATCCGATGGTCCAAATTTTCGATGGCGCTGAGGCATAATTGAGGTTCTATGCCGTTAATGTGCCGGATTATCTCATCCTTTAGCTCTTAAATTGTTGCTGGTTTATCGACGTACACTTTTTCTTTCAAATAACCTCGAAGAAAGAAGTCCAACGGTGTCGTTGACGTTTAGGTGAGGTTCACATTCAATATCGGCCCTTGAAATTTAATCACCCTTTAGCAGGTTCAACTACGTAAGGAAGTAGGTAAGTAAGTTACTGTTGTATATTTCAAGCTGAAATCAATGCCGAGACCAAATCAGCTAAATTGGCTCCGGAATTAACTACTCTTGATACTCGGAAAAACATTTGTATTCAAAGTCAAGCGGCTATTAAAGCAATTATGGCTCACTGCACAAACTCGGAATGGGTTCAACAATGCAGATCCAAAATATAGGAACTCTGCGGAAACGGAGAGGTCACTATTTACTGGATACAAGGATGAGCCCGTTAAGGCAGGTATTCCCTTGACGAGGTTCAACACTCTGGAAACGCAGTCGATATGGGAACACTCTACTTCGTACAGAACTGCCGAAAGTATGTTAAAGACTTGGAGTACGAAAACTACAAACTTTATTTTATCACTTTCGAGAAATTACTGCAAAATATTGGTTGGCGTACTTACTAGGACACTGTCTTACCCCTAAATGCGTTCAGCCATTCAATTTTTACTGATACTAAAAATATTATGCCAAAAAATATGTCCCGCAGTGAATCTCGCAATTTCTAGACTATTTAAAAAATATCCCGAAATCCCGTGATTAAAATTTTACACTAATATCGGCTTCGTGCTTGTGTGTATGTGTACACACTTTTATGCATTCTCGGTTAGAATTCATTGTTATTTAATGGAATTGTATAAGAAAAGCATGAATTTACTGCGGGTATTAAAGCTCGATGATGAGTATTTAAAATACCATTTTAGATAAGATTACGCATTTATACTCTATATGTATGTATGCGTGAATATCCGCTTGCAACTTGGCCACACGGACGGAATATTATAGCATTTCAGTAAATTTAAAAAAATATGTCAATCAATTTAAAGTCATTGTTTTGGAGGGGAATTAAACCACATTTGGATGAAAGAGCTACGACCGTTTAGGGAAATCAGCAAATCCTTTTGGCATTCTCAGAAGCAATTTTTTTATAGCTTAAATACTTTTTAAACTATGCACCTGAGCGTCTTCGTAAAATGGGTCGAAAAACGTTCAAATACTTAGCGGAGCGATATTTCGCTTAGTTTGAACGTAAGTATCAGGTCAGTCCATAAGTTCGTGCGAATTTTACCTATAATTTTACTTTTGTACGATTTTTCCATACAAAAAATTATTCGCGGAATATAACGAAATTATTTATATTTTCTTTGTTATATTGTGCACTCAACAAGTGATTTTAATTGCGGGAAGAAGCACGTGTTGTTAAAAAATAAAATGGAATCTTCGAACGCACATAAGAGGCATATTTTGTATTTTTTTTTATAAAAGTGGTAAAAATGCAAAAACTGCTGCTGCAGAAATAAACACTGTTCACGGAGAGGATACTGTGAGTGTAAGGACTGCGCAAAAGTGGTTTTCAAAACTCCGTAGTGTTAACTGCGGAGGGTGCTCCGCGCGCTGGTCGTCCTGAAGTCTTTAACTCCGACGCCTTGCTCGAACTCGCGAAAGCTGAGCCAAATTTGACAGTCGATATGATAGCTCAGAGGTTAAATTCATCGCATGGAACAGTTCACAGTTCACAGGCACCTGGTTCAGTTGAGAAAGGTTTCAAAGCTGGGAAAATGGGTTCCGCATAGACTTTCCGTCGCCAACCTTCAGCAGAGAGTGAATGTGTATTCTCAGCTGCTGCAACGGCTTGAAAATGAAAATTTTTTGAACCGTATCGTTACTGGTAATGAAATAATCCTGTTCGCAAACGCCAATGGTTAGATAAAGATGAAACACCAGAACCGACCCCTAGAGATGGCCTTCAGCCCAAGAAGATTCTCCTGTCTGTATTTGGTGGGATATGGCTGGTATTGTTTATTATGAACTTCTGGTACCAAACCAGATGATAACTTCTGATTATTCCTACCATCAGCTATCAAACCTGAATGAGGTACTTAACAAAAATCGACCGTCTTTAGTGAATAGACGCAAAGTTTTTTTTCACCACGACAACGCAAGACCTCATACCGCAAGGCAAACATTAGGTAAGCTGAAAGAGCTCGGATGGGAGCTAATGCCGCATTCACCATACTCTCCGGATATTGCACCTTGTGATTATTATCTTCCATGGACTTCAATCCCATATAAGTAACAAGAACTACTCCTCAAAAGAAGCTATGAAAAGGGATATCGAAGCGTATTTTGGCTCCAAGGACAAACAATTTTTTGAGCGGGGAATTAAACATTTGCCTAAACGTTGGGAAAACATTGTAAATAATGAAGGAAAATATATCATTGATTAATAAATACTTTGAACATCTAAAACCACCTTTAAAAAACGCACGAACTTATGAACAGACCTGATAGTAAAATTTCGAGAGAAATATTTTTGTATAATTTTTGACCCATGAGCTCCCTGAAATAGGCTCGTTTTAGACACTAATTTGAGGAAGTTTAAAAAATCAATGCTCTCTATAGATATCAGAGGCTGGAAATGTGCCAAAGAAATATTCCTGGGAAAATTTGGCCACAGGTGTTTTCAGACAAATTCTGCATAAGTGCAACGACAGAAACTAAAATAGCAAAGTGTCCCCCTTATAATCGCGGGCTAAGATTCGTGAAGCGTATCACTTCATTTGCCGACATAAGTGTGGTTCTTTTAGAATACGTTTTGGTATAACAATTTTCCTAAAATATTTGGAAGAAATATTAACCATTACCAAAGTGATTACAGTACTAGTATTTTAGGTAATTTTTAAAATGACTTGATAATGTAAATGAAGCATTTTGGTGAAATTTCTTCTGTTAAAAAGTGTACAAAATTTAATGAATTCTAGAAATGACAGTGTTTTAATTCAAAATTTATTAAATTAAAATGTAAAATTTTTAAGAAACGGAATAAAAAATTAATTTAATTATTAAAAAAAAATTTTAATATATTAAAAAAAATGTTTTTTTGAAAAATAATATAAAAAGTGAAAAATATTTTTTTTTTATTAAAAATGAATTAAAATAAAATTAAAAGTTTTTTTTATTAAAAATGAATTAAAATAAAATTAAAAGTTTTTTTTATTAAAAATTAATTAAAATAAAATTAAAAATTTTTTCTTATTAAAAATTAATTACAATAAAATAAATTTTTTTTCATTTAATGTTTTTTTCGTAAATCAATTTTTTTAAATTATTATTGTATATATCGTCCCCTTAGTATAACAATAGCCTATGTGCTCATAGGCTATTATATTTTTATTGAATTTTTGGAGTCTCCATCGTCGATTTTATATGTGGTCAAAATTTTGTCAAATTCTAGTTCCACAAAGTGGGTCAAAACGTCAGTCAAAAAATAATAAATATTTACAGACATAGCGAGATTTGAGTGAGAGCTACTTTCGACAAAAAGTTTGAAATTCATTTTCTCAAAACATCAAAAAATGTATAGGCTATTTTAATACTAAGGGGACGATATATAAGTTTTAATCACCTGAACAAAGCTTTTATGGAAAACTATTTTACTCCTCGTATACTTCAATATTTTTGAAATAATAAATTAAAAACAAATCGGATATTTAATGCACAAATCAATGATATCCATTTGCGTAAGGTAGCACCATGAATCACACAAATATTCAACTGTGGTGATATGAATGACAAGTGAATTTTCGCTGAAGAAACTTTTTAACCAAATTGGCGCCTGAGAATAAGCGATGCAATGAGGGTCACATATGAAAATAGCCGACGAAAAGATTTTAGTAAAGACGCATTCAGCCATCCCTAAACGATCTAGAGTTAAAGGTCACGAAGGTTTTGCTCTGTGTTTGGCGGGATTTCAAAGAAATTATCCACTATGGTACACCTCCGTCAGACTAAGTACTCGATTTCCTCCTTTACAATCAACAATTTAGCAGATTAAAATAAGCAAATTACTAGAATAGACAGAAGTGGAGAACAGCAAAGATGCTGTCATTTACAGAGACAAAGTTAGGACGCACACATTTTTAACGTCTTGACCGGAGCTTCACGGGATTAGAAGAAAGGTTCCATTGCATTCCTCTTACAGTCCAGACCTCAGACTAAGAAGTTATTGAACTTCTTTTTTCATGTTTTCGTCTACAAGAAACTCATTTTTATATGGAATAGAGTGAAAAATGACATAAGCAAAAAAAAAAAAAAAAATCGTTAAAACTCAACGCGGTTTCTTAGCCTCTTAATACTTGCACTTCATTTTAACAAAATTTCATGAGACGATGATTGCGTTGGGTTTGTGCTAACCTCTTTATGCTGCTAATAATATTCATCGGGTTTTTAATATTAGCAGGTGTAGCAAAAAAGTGAAAGCCAAGATGCCTAAATCTTAGTCCTTCGAAAGCTTAGCTGCCCTGGAGAAGGTGCTGAGATGACTCCACCTCATCTTCCATACAACTGACGCGAAAAGGAATTGAGGTGAATCCAAGTCTCACAGCATGCATACCTCGCGGATGGTGTCTTGTGACATTTTTTCAACCTCAGAAAATCCCTCGAATGCCTCCGATCTACACGTGGTAAAAAGTATTTCACGACCTTACAAGTTTTTGTATTTGCCTTTCGCTCGCTGAGTTGGCGCGAAACCCTTCTTTCCAGGATCAGATCACAGCTGGTCAAAGGGATCCCAATCGTCTCCCTCTCACGTGTTCCTTACCCGGGCAGCTCATCCGCCTCACAGATTCTCGCAACGTCGCTGTGACCAGACACCCAGATGAGTCTTTTGTCAAAGAACTCGTATGCAATCGATAGTGATACCAAGCGCTCCCTGGCCAGTTTCGAATGCACCATAATTGAGCCCAGGACCCTAATTGCATCTTGGTTATCAGAGTAAATATTTACTTTCTTGACAATCAATACGCAGGAGAGTACTCAACCAGCTGCTTCTTTGCTTGCGGGTACTTTTGCTTGGAAGCAATGGTTCGGTAACCTAAATTTGAGTCTGATGGGAAACGCTTCGCACAATACTCCTCCGCCAACCTCTCCTTCCAACTGTGAGCGACATGTGAGGCTATTAGGTTAATAAGTTGAAAATTTATAGGAACACTTTTTGGATTGTTGAGAATTTTTTATATGTTTCAAGATTTCTGATTTCTTTTATATGGCGTCGATGAAAGCATAATGAATGAAACAAAAAAAATTAAAAAAGATAAAAAAGAATTATTAAAAAAAAAATTTAATTAAAACAAAAATTAAATTAAAGAAAAAATTAAAAAAAATGTTTTTTAAATTACAATGTTTACAATGTTTTTCAAGTTATTAAAAAAAAAATTTAAGCAAAAAAAATTTTTAAACAAAAACAATTGTAGAGATATTTTTTAATATTTATAAAAAAAATGGTTAAAAAAAAAAATTTTAAACAAAAAAAAATTTTTTGTAATTGTTTAAAAAAATCTCTACAATTGTTTTTGATTAAAAATTTTTTTGTTTAAAAAAAAAAAAACTTTTAAACAAAAAAAAATCTTGAAAATTCATTCATTGATTTCATAGGAACATTTTTGGGATTGTTTTTTTTTAATATTTACAATGTTTTTCAAGTTAATTAAAAAGAAATTTAAACAAAAAAAAATAGTTTTTAAACAAAAAAATGTTTCAGATTTTTTTAAATATTTACAACAAATTTTTTTATGTTTTAAGATTTTTTGTTTTGTTAAAATTTTTTTTTTGTTAAACATTTTTCTTTTATTTAAACATTTTTTTTTTGTTTAAAAATGGTTTTTGTAAATATTTAGAAAAATCTCAAAAATTCATTCATTCATTTCATAGGAATATTTTTGGGATTTTTTTTTTAAATATTTACAATGTTTTTCAAGTTAATTAAAAAGAAATTTAAACAAAAAAAAAGTTTTTAAACAAAAAAATCATTCAGATTTTTTTAAATATTTATAAAAACTTTTTTTTGTTTAAACATTTTTTATTTTGTTTAAAAAAAAATCTCAAAAATTCATTGCTTCAATTATAGGAACATTTTTTGGATTGTTCCGAATTTTTTATAATTTTTGCAGATTTTTTGGTTTCGATGAAAGCATGAATAATTAAAAAAAAAGATAAAACGGATATATTAAAAAGAAATTAAATTAAAGAAAATATTAAAAAAAAAATGTTAATTAAAAAAAAATTAAAGAAACAATTTTTTTTTTAATTAACTTGAAAACCCCTTCAAATCTCAAAAAACCATTCGGTCAGATATGACCGCCCCTGTATATTTCATTTATTAAGAAGAGTGATTTTTTTATATTATTGGTTATATTCTTAAGTAGGCTAATATCATCTGCATGCTATGCTTGGTTAATTTGCAAAATGGTTTGCTGGCATTAAAGAACTCTCCGCACTCTGATTACTCGATTGCTGTACAGCTTCAACAATCCGCATTAAAAGGAAAAACCATTACTTGCGCATTTTTCTTTAGACCAAAGCCAAGCGCAACTCTTACAAATTCAAAGGTAAACACAACAATATGCCATCCGATTTTTTTTCTTTACACATTTTTTAATTATTATTCATGGAACAAATCACTTTACAAAATACTTCGCCGAGCCTTTTGCCAACAGCGTCCAAAAAGTCATCAGCGAATTCAATGTACCAGCAGATTTGTGGTTCATAAATTTTGTCGCAGCACTTCATTGAGAGCAAAGGAGAATTGCGGCCAAAAAACAAATGAAGTAACAATCAATGCAACACCTACAACGACACATGCACTTAACTATGTGTGCCCAGTGTAGAGCAAAAGAGTGCATACGTAAAGAAAAACCGAAAAAGAAACACTAATGAACCACCAGCAGAATGCCTGCCAACACATTTTGTTGGCCACGGTTGTTTGTCGTAGTGCGATTGCACTTTGGCAAATGCGAATTGAAAGTAGAGGGGTGAAGGGCAATATAGGAGCAGCTATCATCCAACAGCCAACCAATCAGCTAGCCAAAGAGCACTGACTCTGCGTGCTGACGCTGAGTGACTTGAGTGGAGTGTCGGCGAGTTGAAGTGTGTAGTGTAAGTAATTCCGCAGCGTAAATGTAGTCGATTATAAAAAGGAGTTTTTTGCATGCAATAGAGGAAGCAATGCAAACATGAGAAACAAAAAAAAAAAAAAATGAAATGAACGAGAGACTTTGGCACAGCCGCTGCCAACACCATTGACTAGCAAAAACAAAAACAATGAAAGTCGGTGAAAAAATTGAGCGAAAACAATGCAACACAGCAGCGTTATAACCAGTGAGAGGGTGAGGGGTGGAATATAAGCAGAAGTGGTGAAAAAGGAAGCATCAGTGAGTATAAACGGAGTAGCAGTGGTGAAAGAGGGAGCAGCAGTGGTGAGAGAGGGGGATTTAGTGGCAGCAAACAACAACGACGACAAACCAAAAAAGGAGAAAAAAAACGACACATAAAGCTAGGAACAAAAACAACAACATCAACGGTAACGCTGGCAATATAGCAGCGGTGTGGACAGAAAAACACTCACGCTATGCGCACAAACACACACGTGCAGCAACAATAGCGAAACAACAAAAGCAACGAGGTGCAAGAAAGTGAGTACATCAGGCCAAGCAGCAGACGGCAGGCAGCAAGTAAATGGCAAATGGTAGAGGCGAATAATGAACGCAAAGGCAAAGGCAGAGCGAAGGCACAGGCAAAGCACAAACACAAGCAAACAAATAAACAACCAATACGAAGTGACAACAATACAGAAACAACAAAAGCAAAAACAAGAACAAAAAATGGTAAGCAAAATAGCAACAGCAAGAATAATGTAACAACATTGCTGCGCGGAAGCGTTGGAAGGAAGTCGCAGACAATAACAATGCAAACGAAAGGATATTAGGTTCAAACAATGCCAGTGAACGAACCAACGAGCCGACGAACGCACAAATGCACGAAATGGGCCTAACAATATTTTTCTTCTCGTATTATTGTTGTTGCTTCTGTTGCTGATGTTGTTTTTGCTTTCTTTGTTGTTATTGCTGTTTGTGTTGTTATTATTCTTGTTGTTGTTTTCCGTATTGTGGTCGGGCGCTACTATTGTCACAATCGCAACAAAGTGTTATGGCTGTTGTTGGCCGGTGTTGTTGTTATTTGCAGTTTTTGGCATTGGTGTGTGCGGCGGCTCTTGCAGTAATTAATTTGCTGTATCTTTCCGTTTACACACGCGCACGCCCATGCCCACGCATAGCCACACAACCACCCACACTCACATTCAACCAGCGCAAAGATGCCCTGAAGGAAACTTCGACATGTTGTGACTTGATGGATGTAAAAATATATGCGAAGGCTTGTGGCCAAGCAAACCTGCATCCTTAAGATCCTAAAGAGCAGTAAGGGTATACTTTTTTGTTTGCATTTTTATTTTAATAGTGTGTCAAAATTCCTCGTCGATTGGTGCAAAACTGACGAAGTTGTGGATATTTGGGCGCCTGTTGATTCAGACCTGCGCGAATTTAAGGTGATTTGAAATTTTGTAAAGTACCTATTCTTTGTATCTTGCCAAATGCATGGTAAATAGTTGGGAGAATACTCAAAGTACTACGCATTGGGAAGGCACACAAAAACATTGGGAAGGCACACAAGAACTTGCGTAAAGTAGACAGAAGGAAAATAAAGGGTGAAATAAATCAACGAAAATTCTAATTGACTGGGCAACATTTAACGTTTTTGTGTAGAACCATTAATGACATTTATTTTTTAAAGATAATCCCTTTTAAATGTTGGCTGTAACTGCGCTGTAATTCGGCCACCCGTAAATACCAACTTTGAATTACTCTCTGGAGGATTTCGGATGGTATCTCGTGAATAACTTTAGTTATGTTGGCTTCCACAGACTCAATCGAAGCTATCCACAAATAATTTAGACTTTACATAGCCTTACAAATATAGTTTGCACGACCTTGGTGACCAATCCACTCGTCCAAAACGAGAGATAAATGGCTTACCAAAACGATAATGCAGCAAATCCATTGTTTCGCGGGCTGTGTGGCAAGTATCACCGTCTTGTGGGTTCAAATTTTGCTTATCAGTCGCTTATCACGGTGTGTTAGTGTTCGCCATTTACTGTTACATTGGCGCCAGTCTCTTCTTTGAAGAAATATGGGCTCATAATGGCAGTTCTTGAATGCCTTAGGGTTGCTTTTCAGTCCCAATACGGCAATTGTGCTTATTAACGTAGTCATTAAGCCAGAAATGGGTCTCATCCCTAAGCGAAATGCGGTGTTTCGACGAGTTTTTCAAGAGCCAACGAATGAAATTATGACACGTTGGAAGATCCCCCAGCTTTAAATCTTAGACCAGCTATATTTTATACGCTTTCAAACCAATAGTGCCATAAGATAGGCCAAGCTGTTGAGATCGGCACCAAAACGAATCTTCCGGGTAGTCGGCAACACTCTCATTTACAGCCGCAATATTCTTTTCACTTTGGACTATACACGGTCTAATCGGTCGAGTGTCATCCAGTAATGTAAAATTATTCTCAAATTTGCCCATGGTTTGTCGAATAGTGCGTTCGGTAGGACGGTCATGAACACCATAAGTTCGCCTGAGCGCTCGTTAAACACTTTTCACAGAGCGTCGATTTTCGTAATACAAATTTATGATTTGCAAAAGTTGGTGAGGCGTAAGGTTGTCCATAAAGAAATGTCAATGAATACTGAACAAAATTATATATTCAGTTTGACGTCACGCGTGATATGTCAAAAAAGTAAAGTACCTCCAATCTGATCACCCTTTGGCCTTGTTCTATTAACCTTTGGTCAGTTGGAAGACCTCAGCACTGTGGATATCAGTAAGTGATATTCTGAAGCTTGTGAAAAGTTCGCATTGCGTTCATGCGAGATCAAGAAGTTCTCCATGCGGCATCACAATACTCGTAACAATTGAGTCTGAGTCTGGTCCATAGTAGAACCTGTTGCAGCAGAGCATTCCACTATAAAATTCGTTTGAAGAAAGTCAAAGCTTTTTCGCTTTCTAGAGCCTCCAGACCTGACTGTACCCAATTTGCTCTTCAGAAGTTATTGGCAAACATAATTTTATTAAATATCAATGATTTAATTGACAGGCCTTGCCTTGTCGAGGGTCTATGCTACAGAGCGCAGTAAAAAAGATATCAGGCCCGCAGGCTAAAAAATATTATCGCGAAAGTTTGTGTCCAGAAAAAAATTTGTTTCGCATTTTGTATCTTAGCATTCGTCACTTGAGTATCTGATATTTAGCATTTTCTTAAACTTAAGTCACCCTTTTGAGGCGTCGCGTCTACATAAAAGAGAATTTCTGGCATGAACCGAAGGCGACTCTGAAAATTGCATTCGAAATAAGTTTAGATTACTGGACTTTTCTTTGGAATTCATTGTAGTGCAGCAGGGACTATTTTGAAGGTGATAAAATAAATTTGAATGAATAATAAATATCTGGTTTTTCATTGACTAATTCTCGGTACTTTTTATAGAATATATTATATGGGTACATATTTTTTAGCTTACTTTCAAAATTTTGAACCGCTTAAAATCTGTTTCTCGCTACCTGCATTTAGTTCTTCCAAGCAACCTCACAGTTAGCCAGTTGGCAATTTCCGCTGTATACATAAGCATTTTGCATTCATATGCACTACGTACATACATATTACATATATTCATATTTGCAACAATTGTTTGCGTGGCCCAACTTGGCTATTTATGCTTTGTATGCATTTTATGCAAATATGAATAATTAATCTGATGACAATTAAGCGCAGAACTAACCAATTTATGTACCATGAATAAGCTGGTGTGCATTAAAGATACGACGAACGCGAGCACAGAGTTTGCTGATTGATATTAATACACACACATAGCGCTTCATAGGTATGTGTGCAAGTGTGCAATTAGTTTAAATTATGAGGTTACGTATACGCACTGGTGTATGCGTTTGATAAAGTGCACACAGGTAAAGCCAAACCCACAGCTTAAGTTTAAGCCCACAAAGGCTGACGAAAACTAGCAACGATAATAACTGTAATTAAAATTTACATACAGTGGTGGACATAAAAATGATAGCACCTGAAAAAAAAGTTATCAAGCTGTCAAAAACAAAAAAAAATATTTTATGACGTGAAACTATGGATTCTATATACGAATACTGCATACTCATTTTTTTCTTTCCTCACGAGCATATTTTTTTAAAGACCTCTGTAGTTTCAGAGCACTATATTTGATATTAATATGAATATCGAACGATAGTGGATATATCCAGTTGTTAAAAACAAATTTTTGCTTGCCTTTCGCCACGAAAAATATAGTTAAATTAGTTATAGTTAAAATTTGAACAGGTCCTTCTAAGAAATAGTAAGCTGGAGCTAGTTTTCTTCAAAGTTGTTTAACCCTTAGAGTACGGAGTTGGGGACTTTAGGTCCCCCAAGATTAGTTTTTCTTTAATAACTTCGTAAATAATTGTTTGCTCTTTTTTTTACTTTGGGTCGAGTTTTATTGTAAATCCTGTATAAAAGTTTATTAGTGGTCTTCTATTTGATAAGCGCATTATGATACTAAAAGGCTTAGCATTGCCTACAAAGAAAAATTGTTATTAAAAAATCAAAGAAAAAAATTAACTTTTTCCCAGTTAAAATCCGCACAGAAAAGCGCCATCAACAGGTTTAGCAAGGCAAGAACCGCATTCGGGTGCTTATGGAAAATATGGGCAAACTCGCAAACTTCCAGGAATATTACGCTCAGGATATACAACGCAAGAGTCAAGTCGACGCTACTGTACGGAAGTGAAAATTAGCTTGTTTCTAAAATGATCAACCAGAAACTTTAATGCTTCCCCAAAAAAAAAATATATATATATATAATTGGCGCTTACACCCTTCTTGGGTATTTGGCCGAGCTCCTCCTCCTATTTGTGGTGTGCGTCTTGATGTTGTTCCACAAATGGAGGGACCCACAGTTTCAAGCCGTCTCCGAACGGCAGATATTTTTATGAAGAGCTTTTTCATGGCAGAAATACACTCGGAGGTTTGCCATTGCCTGCCGAGGGGCGACCGCTATTAGAAAAATGTTTTTATTAATTTTGGTTTCACCGAGATTCGAACCAACGTTCTCTTTGTGAATTCCGAATGGTAGTCGCGCACTAACCCATTTGGCTACGGCGGCCGAAAAAACGCTTTAGGTTAATTTGCAGAATATTCTGTACCAACGTCATGGAGAACTTTGCAGATAAACGAACGATAAGTCCATCTTACGTCAGATAATATGGAAGAAATGGAGTTGGATATGCCACGTTTTGAGAAAATCGCCCCACAGCATCACAAGAACGGTCCTAGATTAGAGTTCCCAGTGAAGCAAAAACCGCAGCCGGCCAAAGAACACCAGAAAAATAGCCATCCTGCATGAATTATTTTCCACAAGCAAAACCTGGGACATTGTTGAGGCGATAGTATCTAATCACGTGCCTTGGTGAAGCCTTGTAGATGCTCTATGCTCCTCAAAGCAGTAATGAGGAGAAAAAAATAAAAGAAATATCCGCAGTAATGGCAGAGCATAAAAAACTCATGTCGGTATGTAACGAATAAACCCACAAGCCCGTGTCAGTTGTACAAACCAAATACTTTAGTTACTTCCTTTTAAGTTAGGTTTCTTCAAACCATGTGAAAAATACACAAATGTTGCTTCAGCGTCCTCGCTTTTGTTACCAAAACTTAACTAAATCAGCTGACACCAGGCAAAGTGGTTATTAACTTTTTTAGATCCAAAACAAAATATGTTACTTTTTTTGGGCGGAAGTGATTTTTGAGAGGTCTTCGGGCAAATTAGTAGTTTCGTGTTGCTTTCGTGGAGTCTTGTTTTGCTTAGTTATGCTCTTAATTTTTCAACAAATGCTCTTCTAATATCCTTCGCTGTTTGGAATCGATCGCGCAACTTATTATTTTTAGCAAACGAGCTATACAGCGATTTTTGAACACTTCCATTTCATTCCATTTAAATCTATAGTTGCAAGAGTCTTGCAGACAAGATTCATACATATATTTACTTAAAAATAATTCTTAAATGCTAGAATACACGAGAGCTGATGTGAATAATGGAACGTAATTATCGTATGGTAAAGAAATCTTGGCATAGCAAAGTCTAGGGCGAATGGCGGTTTTTTTTTTTTTTTTTTTTTTATATCTCCCTTTATTTATTACAGTCTGTTATATATTAACAATATGTATAATAATTTTTGTACAATTAGGGTCTATTAAGTTCTTTTACCAATGTAAGAAGAATCTGTTATTATTATTATTGTTTTTTGTGATTACACTGTAAATCTTATAGTTAGATCAGTCGGTGTGAGTCGCTTTAATCTTCGTTTGGTATTTTCTGCCGGTGCTATTTTACGCATTTCTTCATTTTGGTGCACTGACAGTCGCTGTATATGCTTATTGCTACATTTTGTGATTGTTTCTTGGATAGTTTCTACATTTAATTCACGATGTATGGCTTCATTGGGAATAAACCAACCAGCATTTGTTATATTTCGTAATATTTTGGATTGTGTTCGCTGTATGAGCTGAATATTTGTGTTTTTAGCCGTTCCACATATTTCTATTCCGTATTTCCAGATAGGAGTAATAATTGTTTTGTATATAGTCACTTTATTATACAGTGATAGTTTTGATGCTCGTCCTATTAGCCAACTTAATTGCCGGTACTTATTCTTGATTTGATTTCTTTTGTTAATGATATGCTGCTTCCATGTTAGTTTTTCGTCAATAGTTATTCCAAGATATTTTGCTGCTGGGCAGATTTTTATTTTGTTGTTTTTTAAGGTTAGATTATATTTTGATGTCTTTTTGTTTGTATATATAACTTGTATAGTTTTGTCTTTATTAACTTCTATACCCCATTTGTCAAACCAATTTACTGTATTGTTTATTAATTTTTGGAGTGTAAAGGTCGCCAGTTTTTCGTCATTGTTTGAGGCCATTAATACAGTATCATCCGCGAACGTTGCTATCATTGTATTATCTGTTGTCGGAGTTGGCACATCTGCGGTGTATATTAGATATAAGAGAGGACCTAATACACTGCCTTGCGGTACTCCAGCTGTCATTGGTACAATATCGGAATATTCGTCTTCATATCTTATATAAAATTTTCGATCAGTTATGTAGCTCTTCAAAAGTTCAAAGTAGTTTTGTGGAAAGATTCGTTTGAGCTTATGCAAAAGTCCTTTATGCCAAACTTTATCAAAGGCTTTTGCAATGTCTAGGTATACAGCTACACAATATTTTTTGTCATTCATATCGTTAAGTATTTTGTTAGTAACCCTGTGGATTTGTTGGACTGTTGTGTGTTGCCGTCTAAATCCGAATTGATGGCTTGGTATCACTTTTTTTGCTGTCAAAATTGGTTCTAGTCGGTCGAACAATATTTTTTCAAACACTTTTGAAAGAATTGGCAATAGGCTGATGGGTTGTTATGAGGCAGTTTTGGTGGCATCTTTTCCTGGTTTGGGTATGGCGGTAATTTGAGCAATTTTCCATAGTCGTGAGAAGTATTTAGTCTCTAACATGCAATTGAATATATTTCTTATGAATTGCAATGCTGTTTCAGGTAACTTTTTTAAAATTTTTCCATTTATTAAATCATATCCTGGAGCTTTCTTATCGCTTAGCTGTTTTATTTGATTTTTAATTTCGCTTATGGTGGTCTTTCTTGTTTTGATTTGCGGAACGTTTATTATGTTATCAGATTTAATGTTAATGTTTTGATTATCCATTTCGCTTGTAAATGTGTCTAAGAAGTGTCTGGCTAGGGTGTCGGTTTTTTCTTTGCTTGTTTTTGCCCATGTGCCGGCTTCTGTTTTGATGGGAGGTTTATGTATTATAGCGCCATTAATGTGTTTTGTTGCTTTCCATAAGGAGTAATTTGTAGATGCTGCTGTTCCCAGGTTTGCCATATAATTTCGAAGTTTGGTCTTATCTGCTGGATGTCTGGTCGTTTGCCATGTTTTGCGGAGTTTTCTTTTTTCGCCGATTTTCTCTTTAACGTAAGTTGGGATATTTTCTTTATTTGTCATTTTCGGTGTGGGTGTAGAGGAAGCAACTGCTTGTATTACGCTATCATTGAAATATACAATAGCGGCGTCAATTTCTTCTTGAGTTTTCAGTGATATATTTATTTTGAGTTTTTGCTCTAATATTTGGCAAGCATTAGTCCAATTCGTGCTAGAATTATATGGCGGTGATAGAGGTGTTGTCTGAGTAGCACTGTCCAGATCCAATTACCACACAGACGCTATTGTGATACACCACTTCTAGAAACACAGATTTTTATTAGTCGTTCCATCTTGAACCATTTTTTTCTGCAATTTGTTTCAAGTTAACCATCGAGAATTCCCCCAGCATCCTGTGACATAGAGCGCCCAGCACTCACACAGCTAGCGAAAGACTGTTTGCTTAGATTCTTCTTTAGGTTCTACATCTATCGTTGTACCCATACACATCTTCTTGGCATGGACGCCAATAGACCAGTGGCCGGTTAAGGTTGGCGTACCTCTGAATAATGTCTGTTCGTGGCTTTCTTAATAGCTTGTCAGTTCTGGAATTGTTGTAGTCTGGTCACATTCCTTACTACTCCTTCGCTATTTTCCAGGTATCATTGCTCCAAATGTCAACGGCCTGCTTCTAGGAATAGTGAGAATAGCAGCCTATTTTTACCGCTTCGGATTCTTTATGGGATGCCATCTGTCTTGCCGCTTCATCAGCTTCCTTCTATGTTCTTATGGGCAGGTACCCAGACGAGAGTGATGTCTGTTGGGCGCACTAAAGCATTAAGTTCTTCTTTGCATTCTCTGACGATTTTTGAATTGGTTATAGGTGATTAGGTCGATACTGTAGATCTGTAGATGCTATTTTATTAAGTGAGAGCTTTCGTAGTAGCGCCAAGGTTTTAGTAATTTAATTTGACTGCTTTGACATTAGATGGGTAGTAAAATCTAAAAGAGTTGTGTGAGAAACACTGAAGCCGATCTATTCAAGAACTTTGGGATAATCAATAGAACCACAAATAACATTAAAAAAAAAAAAAAAATGACAAAGACTGAAGCGTACGTCGGTTGGCAAGGCACCTTAGATTTATTACGATGCACCGACTACTATAGGGTGGTAGTGGATCAGAGAAATGAAGAGGTTGCAGAGTGAATCGAATAAAATTTTGTTGTGCCCTTTCAACTCTATTCGAGAGAGAGGCATACGTTTTACTCCAAACCAAAGATGCATGTTCAAGACGAGAAGAAACAAGGTTAGCTCGAAGCGGTTGTCTTGTGAGGCACACTCAGTTTCATGGTCCATTGGGATGGCGCGTGGGGAACTTGTCCTTATCTCTCCGTAAACCAGTGAGTACTTAAAAAAAATGTAGCAGAGCCCTTATTTCTATAACTCCGAAGTCCTTTAATTTAATAAAAATGTTCTACCTTAAATTGTAAACCTACGTCTAGGTTATAGCTGGACGATGGCACAGAAGTTGCGAGACCGTCTCTTCCTCATCTATACAGCTTTTACTGGAGTGATTTTACACACCCGTTTTCTAGGCGTGCCTACCTATTAGGCAGTGCCCGCACTGTGCTAAGACTCTGCTTATTTTGACTCAGTAGAGATTCTGTGGGAACTAGAACGAACAGGGAGTTGTATAAATTTTTCTAGTACAGGGATCTTCAAAATCGCCTGAATAACGTATCAGTTTGAGTTCTGTGGATTTAAAAGTCTAATCAGCCTTTAAAAGTTTAGTTGCTTCTGGTCTACTAAAGTCAGCTCTGCTGCTGATAACACTCAAACTTATATTCTGCAATCCTATTGTCAGAATTTTCACTTTCGGGCTTTTTTTGCAACTTATCATATTTTGCACTTAACGCTGCATCACCGCAAAATAGTTATGCAACTTAAATTTAGTTAATTTAGTTTATTAAATTATATTAATATATTATATTGATTAAATTATATTATATAATTGTAATAAGAAAAAGTATTAAAAGTTTCAAAATGTCAGTAAAGTATTTCATTTACGGTCATATTCACTGTTTATACTTCCATATCCACCGCTGTATGACTAGAATGAAGCTTACAAAGCTAAATCTATGATAATTCGCATAATTTGTTGTGACAAAATTTATTTATTCGGCATGGCGTTGCTGAGGTGAAAGTTCGTATAATTTTTGCTTTGACTTATCTTCATTAAAGCTTAAATTTTTCATAGAGCTTAACAACAGATATTAATTAAAATTAAACATTTTATTTGAACCGTGAACGTGTCGTGCGTCGTCTGTAATTTCTCGACATATTTGCAATTCGACTTAATCTGTTGTAAAATTACCAAAGTTGCCTTTACGTGACAGACATTGTCTAGACGCGTGAATTTAAGCTGCGAGCGACTTTTCGTCACAGAAGTGAAAATGATGGTGTTCCTATCCCCTTAATTGTTGCTAGAAAAGAAAATTCTATTGGCAAAAATAATTGCCTTAGTTTTTAAGCACTGCTTTATTATTTGAAAAATTGCTTAGAAGAATGTCATTGAACAGTGTTTGGCGTAGTGGAAGGCATTAACGATTAGTATTTATTTATAGGTGTACCTTAAAGTGCCATTTAACTTTCATTGCCTTGAGTCTTAGACCAGGTTTGTGGTAGTTTGTGACGGCAAATAGAATAAAATAAAAAAAAAAGAGTTTCAGACCCTTCCCATTTTTGTTGACTTGAAAGGCGCTTTTACTTGCCCGAAAAGGGGCAGTATTAACGTATGAGATTTTGACTATTTTATAGGCTGACTGCTTATCATAAATATTTGTGCGCCAAAATTAACCAAAAATTAAGAAAAACATTTTTCTAATAGCGATCGCCTCTTGGCAGGCAATGGCAAACCTCCGAGTGTATTTCTGCCATTAAAAAGCTCCTCATAAAAATATCTGCCGTTCGGAGTCGGCTTGAAACTGTAGGTCCCTCCATTTGTGGAACAACATCAAGACGCACACCACAAATAGGAGGAGGAACTCGGCCAAACACCCAAAAAGGGTGTACGCGCCAATTATATATATATATATATAGTACAATCCGACTTGAATGAATAGCGGCTAAACTGAATTCCTCAATCAAGTGCATAGCAAATTTCTTCTATTGAGTACTCAGTAGGGTGAACACATAATTTCTTTTGTACTGAATAGAGTTGACAAACATTAAGAACTGAATGAAAAATGTATTCTAACAGTGTAAGAACTTCTTACAGTCCATGCTAATTGACAAAGCTATTGAATTAACCGAATAAAACACACATTTTCTTGGTAGTAGACTTGCCTTTCGAAATTTTTGAGTCAAAGCTGTAAATGAATATCTTAAGGGGACAGCTACCTGTAAGCGGCCACATTTTCCCTGATTTTCATTAAAATTATTTAAAATGAAGAAGTCAATATATTTTTTTCCAAATTGGAAAACAGTTTATTTATACGTTAAAATAATATAAATTAAATAATTGTGTAGCATTCAGAAATGACTATTCTATTATACATTACTTTTACATTCTATGTACATTGTAATAGCAACGAGGTGACATATAGAGTAGAATGGGGTAAGATAGGTCATTTTTTTGGAGAGCTCTTGCTACGGTGTTTTTGCATTGATTTTGAAAAATAAGCAAGATTTTGAAAGGTTATTCATCTGCTAATATTTTGGTTATACTGACTTATGTTTGGCTAAATATTTTGGAAGCTGCATTCAATAAGACAAAGGTACTTTTTTTCGATATTTTCAAAATCGGAGGGCACGATAGGTCACTATATGTGAGGGGAAAAGAACAATGTACATGGCTTGGAAATTAACGTTTTAACTTTTATTTATAGAGTATGAACACTGCACATGTTATGAAAGTTAGGAATTTTTCGTATGAGTTTTTGTATGAGCTTCTGCCTCTTTGCAGCCTCTCTTTCTTTTTTTCTTTCGGCGGCAAATTGTTTTTTTGCTTCCGCGTCCGATTTCTTCTGAGCTGCAGCTGCTTGCTCAGCGCGTAATGACTCTAGCATCACTGCATCTGTGAGAAGTGCAGCTTTACGTCGCTTCCGGCCTCGATTTGATGGTTTGCGCAGTGGAGCTTTAGGAAACGGCCGAATGTCCTCAATTGGAATTAATAGGTCGAGATTCGATCGATCTGGCTCTTAATCGGCATTCGATAAAACAGGCTCTTCATGGGCATTCGATGGACCAGTCTCTTGATGAGCAATCGATGGACCAGCCTCTTGATCTGGTTCGTCCTCGTACGGACGATCAGTTACGAATGCTGACGTGAAATCATCTTCCAAAAAAATGTCGCGATTAAATGGCCAAATGCCAGTTGATCTGAATCCAGCGATGATATTCATGCTGGAAGCACCTTTCAACAAGGGTTCAGCTACCAGTTCAGCTATTCGGTCGATGGTAATAGGAATGCCGGAATATAAGTTTTGAGCGGGCCAAATACTCCTCTATCGAGAGGCTGCAAACGATGGCACGATTGTCATGTGAGATTCGTGGTTATCCATGATGAGCAAAGTTTTTTCAGTACTGGATCGAATCGCATAATTTTTGAAGTGCTTCGAACGGAATTTTAAATTGTTTAGAGGCTGATCGAATACTAGCGCCATCTCGAACTGCCGCGATTGCGTTTTTTACGTTCTCTTCACTTCGTTTCGGCGTTTTTCGCACATAATTACGCACCATTTTGCTGCAAAAACAATTAAAATTTATTTTATTCAATTAAAAGTAGTGACCTATAATGCCCCCAGACGGCTTACCTATAGTGCCCCCAAGCACATGTTTTATATTAGTGTCGATATTTTTTTAAAAACAAAAATATCAAAAAACTAACACATTATTCGTGTTCAGCATTATTTTCTACGTAAAATAAAACTCACCTGATAAATATTTACATACATTAAATGCACTGCACCGTAGAATAAAAAAAATGCTATGTCGGAGAAAAGCTCACAAAAAACTAAACGACGCCAGAACTAGGATAACTAATCAATGGTGACGGCCGAAATGACAGTCGCAAACGTTGTTCCCCACCACGTATTCAATTCACATAAGACGAGTGACCTCTGCAAAAACAGTGCGACGAAAACCCCACCTACCTATTGTGCCCCCATACCTATCTTACCCCATTCTACTCTACAAATTATTTTTGCAGACAAAATAGGCGACAACTTACTTTGAAAGGCTTCGTGCGAGAACAAATTTTATGGGATTTGACTCGTCTTGAAATACCGATGCTATGGATTGCTGTTTAGTGGCGCATTTATATGGGGAACTGCATGACTCGGACACAGTTCAATCAATTATATATAATATGTTTTTTAATTAAACTTGACTGAATTGAAAAAATAAAAAAAATTTCACCATGAGCTAATTTTTGAGCGATTGCTAATATAGTCGATATTCAAAGTAAATAGATCTCTTTCACACCCAAATTTTTATATAATACTTAGCTTAATCGTCTACGATAGACTGGTCACATTATAAGGGTAGACGAAGCATACCCACCAAAGAAAATCCTACTGGGTACGTGCAGAAGAAATAGAGGCAAGGGAAAACCAAAACTCCGATGGTTGGATGGCATAGACAGGGACGATGAGCTATCAGGTCAGTCCATAAGTTCGTGCGTATTTTACCCCTATTTTCACTTTTGTACGATTTTTCCATACAAAAAATTATTCGCGGAATATAACAAAACTATTTATATTCTTTTTGATATATTGTGCATTCAACAAGTGATTTTAATTCCGGATGGAAGCATGTGTTATTAAAAAATAAAATGGAATCTTCGAACGCGTATAAGAGGCATTTTTTGTATTTTTTTTATAAAAGTGGTAAAAATGCAACAACTGCTGCTGCAGTAATAAACACTGTTAACGGAGAGGACACCGTGAGTGTAAGGATTGCGCAAAAGTGGTTTTCAAAACTCCGAAGTGGTAACTGCGATGTGGAGAAAGCCCCGCGCGCTGGTCGTCCTGAAGTCTTTAACTCCGACGCCTTGCGCGAACTCGTGGAAGCTGAGCCAAATTTGACAGTCGATATGATAGCTCAGAGGTGAAATTCATTGCATGCATTTCATTCACACACACCTGGTTCAGTTGGAAAAGGTTTCAAAGCTGGGAAAATGGAAGTTCGCATAGACTTTCCGTCACCAACCTTCAGCAGAGAGTGAATGAGTGTTCTCAGCTGCTGCAACGGCTTGAATATGAAAGTGTTTTGAACTGTATCGTTACTGGTGATGAAAAATGGGTTCTTTACAATAATCCTGTTCACAAACGCCAATGGTTAGATAAACATGAAACACCAGAACTGACCCCTAGAGATGCCCTTCACCCCAAGTAGATTCTCCTGCCTGTATTTGGTGGGATGTGGCCGGTATTGTTTGTTATGAACTTCTGGAACCAAACCAGACGATAACAAAAAGTTCTGAATGCGATTAACAGCAAAACTTTCAGACTTTATCATGCTAATTATTCGATTCAATATTAGTGTTGCCATTTCTAAAAACTTAAATAGTAAACTAAAAATAAGTAAAAAAATAACACAGAAATATATGAAGTCATAACTCAATAGACTTTTGTTAAGTAAATAGGGAATTTTTAGTGAAACCATTTCCGAGACGAAGTCTTGCGTATAAAATTAAAAATTCAAGCTTGCTAAAATCAATTTAAAGTCAAATATTTTTTTATCTTATTTTGCTTATTATTGCAATTGTAATGCTTTCAAATTTATCTGGTATTTTTTCTATTTTATTTCCTATTTACTATTTTCCGTATATGTCCCTCTAAAATGAATAAATATTGAAATTGTCTTTGTTTGCTTAGTCGTAGCTTATTTCTTTCCGTTTAATCTACAGTTCGATGCATAAAATAATATTATTTTTTCTCTATATTTTTTGTATGTAAATATTTCTTTTAACTTATGCTTGATAATGCAAATACGGCGCTTATGGCTTATTATGCAGGCAAAGGAATGAGATACAAGGTGTTACAAAAGTATCAGTTTTATACCTATGAAACCGGAATTCATACATAAATCATTTTTCTATAGAAAAATGAATGTTTGAGCTGCATTTACTATGTGATTTTATGGCTTGAAAGACTACAACGCCGTGATGATGATGTCCGCTGCAAAATGTTCTAAGCGCTATGAATTGAGGGCATGTAACTAGAATGTTTTTGTTTTGTTTTATGAAGAGCCGGAGCGTTTGTCTCCATCCGGACGACATGACCCAGACAACGTAGCCGCTTGATCTTTATTCGTGCTATGTCTATGTCGTCATAAAGCTCATACAGCTCATCGTTCCATCGCCAACGTGCAAAGGTTCAAAAACCTTCCATAGAATTGTGCTCCAAGCCCTCCAAGGGAAGATACGATCTCGCACTCAAAGAGACGGTTTCGCACCTCTTTTGTGCTGCTCCATCCACACTTAGGTTTACTTTTTTAATTTGAAATTTTTTCAACGAATTAGAAGATTTCAGTTCTGCAGAAATCTAAAATATTCTAAAATTTTTAAGAAGTACACACACGGTGTCACAATGACCTCTGATACCGCATAGTGGACAACCGCTTCAACCTAACCTAACCTATCTCTTGGTAAGAAATTGTGATGCCAAGACAATCATTTTGCGATAACCGAAAGGTGCATTTCTTGCGTTATAGTCGTGCGCATAGTCCTGAGATCTATACCTAGATCATTCTAGGTTCGCAAATGGCTCTCTGTAGCGAAAACTCTTAGCGTAATATCACACGGAATGCTCCATATCAAAACATTGCAGTCGAAACAACCAGCAAGCAATTCTCACTTTCACTCTCAATTCTGCTTTCAAAGAGTACTGGGCAACAAAACGGTTGCAAGAGTAATGTGGGGACATTTCTTTATCACAACTTACCGTCATCAAAGAGGATTGCAAATTTCAATAAGCTCACTGAACCCATTTGTAGGCGATCGGGCGAAAGGCGAGCTGAAGGGATTCGCGAGCGCTTTCTCAACACAGGGAGGGAAGAACAGAAGGGAGAGCTGGGATCCCGTAGAACTCGAGACACTATTAGAAAGGTTAAACCCCCAAAAATTAAAGAACAAAACTAATTAGGCAGCTCGTAGAAGATTTTAAGATCGAAGGAAAGTTTTAAGCAAAAAACTCGGATAGCAGAAGCCATGGAATTGACGTGCTGAGCCATCCTGAGTTATTAAGTTTTGAGGATGTCTAGGGATGGCTCGAAGTTAGACGAGCTCAAGCTCAAATTCAGGCTTTCGGACCTCTGTGATGCTTTCCAAGCGGAGGTAGTTGCAATCAAGGAAGCAGTGGAGTGTTTGATTACTTCTGTAATTACTGCAAAAATACGTAAATATCTATTGTGACAGCCAAGCGGCAATTAGGACCTTGGGCTCGTTGTTTGTGCGTTCGAAATTAGCTGGGGAATGCCTGACTACTCTCTCGGTTGCATGCGAATACTTCCATATTAAGTTTACCTGGGTATAGAGAGAAATTGCTGGGCTGATGTGCTGGCCAGACAGACCCTGGAGATGGTTTCTTCTCAAAATGAGAGGATTGGGATTCCCTTGAGAACCTGTGGTCTACTACTGGAAAGATGGGCTTGACGCGAGACCCAGTGAGCGCAGAACATGCAAAGTCATGAGATGCTTCTGGCCACGGGTAGATCGGGGGTGCTCGATGGAACTTCTAATGCTTACAAAGCTGCAGCTCTCAAATATTGGGAGTGTCCTTACCGAGTCGAGCATTGTCTGTTAGGTGTCCCTGTGGTGAGACTTGGGATTGATTCAAGTCCTTTCTGCAGAAGCTGTCGGAGGTTGAGGTGGAATCTTCACAGTCCCTTCTTCTCAGTTGTCCTTCTCTCGTCGAGCAAAGATTTAAACATTTGGGAGTCTCACTACATCCGCGGATTTTGCGGGCTTAAATATCACACATCTGGCGAAATTCATCTGTAGCTTGAAGCGATTAATACGAGCATAAATAGCCACTGTTGTTCCTCATTCCCTAATCCAAATCCTCTTCTTCCTTTCTCCACCTGTTTGGTGCTTTTCACTCTATGTCTCACCGTCACGTTATGGTATCACAACGGACGAATTTTCATTATTTCTCCAAGTGGGTCTCCTCGCATTGGCCCCCATTTACCCTATCCCAAGTTTTAAGTAATGCGCACATTTTATATTTTGCATTTTATTGAAAGCAAACATTCTCTTGGAGCACCTTGTATGCGGAAACCCCTCCGTCAACAGGCTCTTATTTGCAGATATATATATTCTTTTAATTTTAGCTGCCACAAATTGAAAATGAATGCGTTTAAAAATCATCGAATGAAATCGATTTAACTGACCCTGAAGGTTTGTGAAAGGCAATATTGTACAAAAAAGGCAAAAATATCGAACCGCACAGCCACATAAATCAACGAATTACATTTTCAATATATGCAATGCCTGCTTATTTTTATTTAGCTACTACTATTTGTTGTCAAAATAGGTCTGACGCTTGCTGTCTGTACTAAAATGCGTATGTGTGGGTGTGTGTGTGTTTGAACGAACTTATGCACGTACTTACTTTTCGCAAGCACATAGTTGCTGTTGTAATGTTAAAATTTGTATTTTTCCTGTTGTGCTTTTTTGGGATAAAATCCACAATAGCCGAATGCTGATTGCGATACGCAGCGCCATCGCAGATAAAGGAAGACAGCCGTGCAGCAGCCAGACGTTTAGTGTCGCATGAGGAAGGTGTGGGTTTTGTGTGTCTATATGTAATATACATACATCAATGCGTGTGTGTGGAAAACGCACAAATTTTATCAATCGAAACGAATCGATATTCCATGGAAAATTGTTGTGTTGCTGTTGTCATCATTGACGTTGTTGGTGCTCGACTTTGACGATTTTTACGCTTTTTGCACACGTCGAATTTTCTTTTATAAAAAATTGCTACTGATTGCCTGCGGTATGGATGCTTTAGTCAGTCATCAAGCTTTCCGGCTGGTCGGGTGGACAGTTTGTCTAATGCAACCTTTTCGTAGCTGCCATTGAAGTTAGAACGTAATTGAAGTTGGGTATGGCGGCAGCCTTGCTGAAGAAATGTTGCGAAGATGTCGTGCACAGGGCTGATGGAATGTCGTATAGACGGATGAACGGACGGACGGACGGACGGAAATAAAATTGTTGTTCAAGGCATCAACTTGAATGACAACGATGGTGACGATGGATTTGTTTGCCTTTCTAATCGCGTTGATTTGAAGTTGGACCAAGAAAATGTGCGCTTTATTTGGCTTCATTTTAGTTTATTGACGAAAGGGGGGGATGGTGATCTGTGGCGCATTATGGGATTCGGAAAATGAATTGAAAGTGGCTGATGTGAAGTGAAAAGGAAGTATAGAAATGTGCAAACAAATCAATGAGTGCGAATCTATGTATGTATGTGTGTATGTAAGTGCCGCACATGCCAAAAAATTTGTGATACAAGCGAACGGAAATATCGCACTTGCCCGGTACAAACAAATAAGCCGTTTTTATATTCTTTTTTTGTGCAAATACACTCACATTTACAAATGCAGACATGGAGAGTAGGGATCTATTACTACACATAGTCATTATTTGCTTTAAACATAGCTACATATTTGTAACAACTACTGATTCATTCTCAACTGCTCGCTCCTGGCTTCTTATCTTGGGTTAAATTTCCAAAGCGTAGCATAATAATTTTGCGGTATCATTTTTTTTTTGTTTCCTTAACCCAGCACCCAGCCGAAAGATGGAAAATAAATTTAATTGTGGTGAATTACTTAAGTGGTGATGCGAATGTCACTGCTGTTGGTAGTGCTGGTACGAGTATTAGCGCTGGATGCAGAAAAGTGGCGACAAGTCTGTCTTCGCTGGCGTCCTGTGCGTGGCTGCTCAAATTTATTATATTTGCATAAGTGTTTGTGCTTCTATGGCAATGGAGTTTGAGTACTCTTCACAATAAGGAGAGTATAACAGTTTGCTTAGCTGCGCATGCACGCGTGTAGAGGGAATACATTTTGTCTGAGCAGTGGTGAATATGAGACCAACTGAGTGCTTCGCATTTGGGAGATGCGGAGATGCAGAGAATAAATTTGTGTTAAATTTATGCTTCGCGATGTTAAAATGTTGTATTTCAAGAACTGAAAAGAAATGCTGGCACATGTTAACGTGAAATGGAACGAAATGTAAAGATTTGATCAATACAATGAAAAGGGAATGAAGCTAAATTACAACAAATAGAGAAAGAATTGAAGAAAATTGAAGTGTTACAAAGTAATCATAACAGGGAAAATTAAATTTTACTAAAAATTAAAATTAAATAGCAAGCGAAATATGAAGATTTATATATAAGGATTTTATTAATACAACTGAAATAGAACGAAGCTACAGTAAATTGAATAAAAAAAAAATTGAAGGATGCCGAAATATAGTAAAGTAATCCTAACAGGGAAAATTAAATTTGAATACCTATTAAAATTAAATATTATTTAAATTAAAATTTATAAACAGTTGAAAAGCATCTGGCTTAAATTAGACCATAATAGACTGGTATAGAAAACAATAAAATAAAAGAATGTTTCGCGAACGGGTTCGCTTAGCAGCTTCTTGCCTTTAAACTTCTTTTCACAATAAGAGCCGTACGACATTTCGTAAGGTATTTCCTATTTATTCATTTATTTTTAATTTAATTTTGGGAAATTTGTTTTAGAAATATGGCTCAATCATGTAACTTGAAGTTTCAAACCTTGTAGAAAACAATTTTTATAATTTTATTTTTTTTATTTATTTCTTTATTTTTATTTTTGGGAATTTGTTCTTGAAATGTGGCTCAATCATAAAACTGAAGTTCCAAACTTTGAAAAAAAATAGTATTAAAATATTTTTATTGTTTATCTTATTTTTTTTATTAATTTTTTACTTTAGTCTTTATTCATTTTGTAGAAGCATTGTCCAATTGCATCTAGTAAATATTTATAAAAAGATGCTAACTAGCAATTTTTAATTGATAATTTAACTTGTTTTCAGAAGCATTTTCCAATATAATCACTACTAACTCTCCATAAGATCGGCTACCGTTGCGCGCGTTAAACGTCTTCGAGAAAAATTAAGCCGAAGACAGCTGGTTGCTGCATCGTTGACATGATTTATTAGTCGCTATGGCAAATTGCTTCGTTAGTTCAGTCACAGTTGGTAAGCCAGGATCATGATGAAGACCGTTATTTCTTATATGGTAAGGTGCGTTTATTATGCTCTGCATGATGTTGTTTTGCAGGCATTGTGTCCCCTCTGCACTTTTCGCTAGCTCATTCCCAGAATTGTATACCGCAAGTCCAAGCCCAAACATTTACAACAAGTGCTGCTGGAGTGACAGCCTTTGGCCGGATATAAATCCGGGCCGTTCCGGTTACGTAGAACCGACTGTCGTGAGAACGGTCCTCGGGCTTGTTTATAAATAAACAATATGTGCAGATTGATAATCTAGAGCGCTTGTCAAAGAGAGAAACAAAATTTTAATCTTTTCAATCAGAGTCTGAAGGTGGTCAAATACTCAGTTTTTATAGATACTTTTTAAGAGTTTTTTTTTAAGATAATAAAATGCGATCATTTTAATTTTATAGAATAACATACTATTAACATCAAATAGTATACAAAAATAATTTTTTTACATATTTTTGGTAGCAGTGTGGCACCAAAATAAGCGTCTTAAAAAAAGTTAGGTGGTTTGTCAACAGGATTTTGGCTACTCAGGGTATCTGAAACGAAAAAGTTAAACTGATTATTATTCTGTACGCGTGTCAAAAAAAGGGATTTTTCAAAAGTCCGCTATTTTGTTATTTTTCAAAAAAATGTTCCCATTTTAGTACCTGCCAGAGTGGCAAGCCTACAGAGTAATTATCAGTTTAACTTTAAGAAAAACTCTGGTTATGCAGTTTTGTAAAACTTTGAAATTGGAAATAATATGAGCCATCAGTTTAAGATGGTTCAAAACACGTTCTGATTTTTTATAAATTTATCGCATTTAATTTTGCATATAATGATTTGATTTTTTAGAAAATGTTCAAGACCGCCAAAGAAAACAAAATCAATTTGCGTTTTGTTGTATCAAAATTTAATGGGGTTTTGGGATGTATTCTGATTAAAAAGTTTGACAGTCATTTCAAGTTATTTAGTTGTTGTTATACTCTGATTTATGTTTTTATAAAAAAATAATAATAAAAAAGAATACAAATATAATTATATATATAGTCAAAACTTTCCAATATGAAGGGAAGGGCGTGAAATGGAATCAAATGTAATCAGACTCACTGGAATGAATCAAATGGTTAGATTTTAATACAACAAAATTGAGACGAAATTATGTACTAAAACTATTGGTTTGGAATGTAATATAATCCCCTTCTTCTTCTTCTTCTTCTTCTTCTTCTTCTTGATTGGCGCGATAACCGCTTAAGTGATTTCACCCGAGTTTAATAGAGCGCCAGTCGTTTGCTTCTCGTGCTAACGGGCGCTGGTTGAACACACCAAAAAGAAGCCAAATTCTTCTCCGCCTTATCTTTCCAAAGCAGAAGAGGTCTTCCTCTTCCTCTGCTATCACCAGCTGGTACTGCATCGAATAGTTTCAGATCTGGAGCGTTTGTATTCATTGGGTCGACATTACCAGACGAGCCACTGAATCATTATTCGTTGCACCGTTCCATCGCCTACGATACTCGCCGTCACCAACATGCAAAGATCTAAAAATCTTCCGCAAAATCTTTCTCTCAAACTCTCCAACGGACACCTCATCGGATATTGTCTTCGTCCAAGCTTCTGCGCCAAACGATAGCACAGGCATGAAATGAAAATGATACACCACAGCGCAGACCATGGCTTAGAAACTCAGCCAGCGTACAGGCGTGAGAACTGTTCGCTTCATCGTATTCTCACGCCATATAAATCCAAGCTTACTGGCCAATGCTACAACAACAACGTCAGCGCAAGCTGCACCAACAACAGCAACACTGTCACCGAAATTGTGCCAAGCTTAAGGATATATATCTATGTATAGCGCTTAAAATAAAAAAAAATGTTGCTTTTAATGAGCTGATAGTACTTAAAACCAATAATTTAAAACTAATAACTTATAATCCTTCATTTGGCTTCCATGCTGCTAGAAATGAACGAATACAGAAAGTATTTTTATATTTCACGTGCGTAATTTATGCTTGTCAGGTCTCCCACCTATGAAGTGCATTGGTTATTGATAATATAGCTTTAAATTATTTCAGAACAGGAAAATTATCTTAACTTTGAATTTGAATGAATTTGAAAAGGTCGAGCCAAGGAGCACCAGGAGATTTGGTGGCTCCTAAAACACTCAGGCTAATGAGCCCATTGTATTTAAAGCTCTGGAAAGGGGGTAGATAGTCAAGAAGGGAAGGAGAAAAGTATCAGAGAAAGAGATAGAAAAGAATAGAGACAGAGATAGAGATAGTTAGTCCTGTGAGAATTTTCCAGATTCTTTGGCAAATCTGTAAATATCCTCCAGTTTTAGAGAACGAATATTACTCATTCTCATGACATCGGAACCCAATACTCGTAGCCTTGCTCTACCAAACGCAGGACACTCACAGAGAAAGTGCTCAATGCTATCCGCCTCCTCCAAGCATGACAAGCATACCGGGTCCTCGATGATTCCAATGGTGGTCATATGCTGACCCCATGGGTTGTGTCCTGTAATGATGCCGACCATCAACCGAATATCTTTCCTTCTAAGTTTTAGTAGAAAGTTTGACAGTTTTCTGTTCGGACTTGTCACAAAACACTTTGCAGTTCTGCAGCGTTCCAGACCGGACCATCGCTCTTTATGTAGATTGCTCACATAATCGCTGATCCAATTCTTGATTCATGCGGGACTGATTCCGATTATTGGCTCTGGCCCCTGTGGGGGCACCGTTGATCCACGGTTGGCCAATTCGTCGGCAATTTCGTTTCCTTGAACACCGGAGTGTCGCGGAACCCATATAAGTACAAGCCTGTTTTGTCTTGCGACAAAATTAGGCTTCTTCTTACATCCTCGAACAATCTTTGAGGTTTGCTTCGCGTTCTCCAGGGCTTTCAATGCAGCCTGACTGTCACTGAAGACTCCAATCTGTTTCCCGATCCATCTCCTCTCGATTATCCATTCGGCTACTTTTAGGATGGCAAAAACTTCTGTTTGGAAAACAGTTGTTATTCCCCCCATAGCATAGTGATACCTATTACTATCGTTTAAGTACCATCCGGCTCCAGACCTATTTCATTCTTGGACCCATCGGTAAAGAAAATATCCGTCAAACCTCCCTGCATGCATTCTGGATTGCTCCATTGCTCACGCAATGGAAATCTGACATCAAATTTCCTTCCAAATGAAACTGTGGGTACCAGGTCATCTTTAGGTGCTAAAAACAGTGGATACTGCTCCGACAGCAACTTAAAGATTTCCGTGTGTCACGAAATTCCATCTTTTATTGCTTCCTATTGTATCTTAAGATCCAGGGAGAGCAAATCAAGCATAACGTTTAGGGCATCGCCGGAGGTTGTACTCATGGCACCCGTGATGCATAAACATACACTTCTTTGCAGCCTGGATAGTTCCCGGATTGTGGACTTAACCATGCTCCGTCGCCACCAGACTACAGAAGCGTAAGTGATGATTGGTCTGATAAGTGCTGTGTATATCCATAGGACCACAGCAGGTTTCAGACCCCAGGTTTTGCCAAAGGCTCTACGGCATTGCTGAAAAATCTTCAATGCACGATTCACCTTCAGTGAAACGTGTGACTCCCAAGTCAGCTTCTTATCCAAGACTACTCCTAGATATTTAACTTCGTTGGAAAGACCAAGTGTCACACCTTTCAGTGTTGGAAGACTGAGTCCATCCAATTTCCGTTTTCTCGTAAACAAGACTATGGTTGTTTTGTTCGGATTAACTTAAACATTTTTGGGTCATCGTGAAGCACCTTGTCGGGGCGCAATACAGAAATTGGTGAAAAAATTCGAGCTGTTGTGCCAAGTGAAGAATAAAACCCGTGCACGTCGCTCAAGAACAGCCGAAAATATTGCTGCTGTAGCCGAAAGTGTTGAAGAAAACCCAGGCTTGTCCATTCCTCGTCGTTCTTTGAATTTAGGCATTCCACAAACGTCATTACACCGTGTTTTGCATACTGATTTGGGTCTTAAGACTTATAAAGTTCAGTTAACAGAAGCACTCATACCAGTCGATCATCAACAACGTCGTGGCTTTGCTGATTGGGTCGTTGAAATACATGAAAATGACTCGGAATTCCATCAGAAAGTCATCTTGAGTGATGAGGCCCATTTCCACCTCGGAAAATCCAAGAGTTATTGTTGAAAAGCCTCTCTATCCTCAACGTGTGCCATTTTTTGTTGCGGTTTATGGTCCGGCGGAGTCATTGGACCTTACTTTTTCGAAAATGAAGCTGGAGCAACAATTACGGTGAATGGATTGCGCTATCGAGAGATGATTAACAATTTTTTATGGGCGGAATTGGATGGTATTGATCTGGACAACGTTTATTTCCGACAAGACGGCGCTACGTGCCACACAAGCAAGAGTTTAATAAAATCTCTAAATTTATTAAGATCGATTTTTCATTTTCAATATATTTTCATTATAATATAATAAATGTAAATAGTTTATTTGCACTTTCTGGTTTTTCTTTTAGTGTCCATCAACTTTAAAATATGTCCACTTAGCCGTTAAGAATTTATTATAATATTATTATATATAAATAAAAAATAAATAAATAAATAAATAAATAATTAAATAGATAAATAAAATATATTTATAACCTTACCTGAAATCATTGTTATTCTGGATATCAGACCCCTGTGGGTCCATGGAGAGGAATGCGATAACCTGCTATGAATATATCTGAGCTCAAGAAAGAAAAAACTTACCCAGCAAATGACCCTCAGATCGTTGGCCATTACTTTGACATTACATTCTGTTAAATAGAAAATTCATCATCAAAGATTTCGTACTCTCTGTGCAAAACGGGGGAAATTTACTCTTATACAAGCTTTTTTTGTGTGCAACTGCAAGGTTGTGAGATTACAAACTGAGTTGTGTATGGAATTATAAATTAGAAGAAGAAGAAGATATTAAGAGAGGACATGAGAATTGGAGAACTTTTAGGAAGACCAATTGTTGTTAATTTCTTATCACAGCAAATAATGATTTTGAAAGAAATGTTTAATAAATAAATAATAATATCTGATATAACTTGGCAGAAATTTCATGATATACGAAATTCATTATATGTTACCCATAACATCCTCGCCACATTGAGTGCAAGTAAGCAGCTGAAAGACGTATTGACCAAAGAAAATAAAACAAAATAATTCGTAACTGTCATAAAAAACCGGACATAAGAAATATTCGGCATACTAGCGACGGCCAAAATTGAGAACACGAACAACGTGGTCATGGTTAAATGAGTGAATTGCAAGCGAGCTGAAGCATGAGCGTATAGAGTAAATTATAGCAGTGACGGCACATAAACAAGGATGTGTTATACTGAGCGCAATTTATAGCGCTGAGAAAAGGGCTGTGTGAATTCATGTGCCTGTGCTGAAGTTATAACAGTGGCCAACAGCTGATTTGCAGACATTGGTTACACTAAAAAGTGAGGTTATTTAGGCACGCGAGCGGTTAAGAATGAACTGCTGAGTGCGCAGAATGTCTAAAGGACATCAACTGTGGTAAACTGTGGTGTTGACCGGAGAGCTTAACCACGAGAGGGCATTGTGCTATTACAGCTATGACCGGGTAAATTGTATAACACTTAGAACGCACACCCATTTTGATGAACGAACAAACGAACGAACGAACGAGAGAGTGAATTGAGAGCTACGACGGATACGGTGGCAAAAGCGGCGAGTAGAGGTCGTCAACGATGGCTTTGGCTAGAGTAAAAAGCGCCAAGCGACAGCAACTGTGACGACGGCGGCGGCAACCATAGAAAGCACGGCATACGGCGTTAGCCAAAGTGGGGGAAATGAAGGTAGGAAAAAATGAATGCATAGGCGACGACGTGATTTGGAAACTAGTCTAACAGCGTCTTTCGTAAATGACACTACGCTGTCGCGTCGTTTTACCGTTCGCTACAACAGCTGAGTGAAAGCTGGTGAAAGGAATTTGTGTTTAAAACCAAAAATATACACACACGCATGAATAAACGCGAGTGAGTGTGTGTATGTTTGGTGTATGACGATGTTTATTTCCTTTGCATAATTTGCAATTGTCGTGCGAAAATATGATTGAAAATTGACGTGTGTGATATGGAAAGCACAAATAAGTAGGCATTTACGTCCTTAGGGTGAAGTGTATTTCGATTGAGACAACGAAGTAGCGCAGTGCGATCAGCTGTGCCGCGGTCGAATTGCAGTGGAATCGGTGCTGCAAACACGCCCAAATGGCTGCAAGTGCGAAGAAGTTTGACAAAAATTAACAAAAGAAGGCACAATGGCAAGCCAGAAGTGTGGGAGGGCGGCATAGAAAGCGTGGGACGAATTGCAGTAAAAAAACATGTGGTAACTTGGTGTGAATGTGCAAAGGTAGACGAAGCTCGATTTGAGTCAGTGCGGAAAATAAATAACGCAAGTGATTGTGCGTTGATAAATTTACGCGAATCATGTGGGCGGCACAGTGACAGCGAGGCCTTTAGACAGAGCTTAACAACAATAATCGCTTGTGGCAGATGATGGGAGAGATTAAAGATAAATAAATACGAAAATCAATGCAAAATAAAGCAATTTTTTCAAGTGGAGTGAAAATTTATCGAGAGCGATTTGGGTGAAAAAGTAATTAAACTGCAAAGCGTTAAAACAAGGAGCTAAGAAGCTGTAATAAAAAAAAAAACAAAAAGGAAAAACAAATATTTAAAAAATTTACTTTGCGTGCATAAGCAGAATAGATTAAATTTTGAAATAAAAAATAAATGAAGTATTAATAGGCGGCAAGGATTAAGTTTTGAAATAAAAAATTAGTGAAGTAACAAAAGCCGCTAAGGAGAAAAAAGCGAGCTAAAAAGTAACCAAATTAGAAAAATTCACGCACGTGTACACAGACACATTTATAAGAAGGAAAAAACATAGCAAAAAAAAAAAAACAAAAAAGGCAAAGAAAAAAAAAAAAAAAGAAAACAACATAAAATAAATAACTAAGTAAAAAAGACTACTGGGGGCTTAATCAAAACGCGAAGAAGCATAAAAATTACAACAAGAAAAAATTCGAACTTTATTTGGCATCAAACCACGGATTTTATTACGGCAGATCTAAAAACCAAATTGTGAAATAACTTTGCGAATTTTTCGTAAGCTAATTTAATAAATTTGGTCAGTAGTGAAAACAAAACAAAAAAAAAACACCAAAATAAAAAAACAAAAAACAAAAAACAATAAAAAAACAAAAAACAAAAATAATAATATTATAATAAAAACTAAAAACGTGCTAAAATGTGTTCTGTAAAATGTTAAATAAATTTGAAAAGTTTCCGATAAAAGAAAGTTTTAAAACATAAAAAATTACTTATTTAACAAATTCGAGAAACTTTGAACGGAAAAAAGAGCAAAAATCATGTAAAGGCTAGAAAAAAATTAAGAAAAAACAAGAAAGAAATATTAAAAAGAAATTAAAAAAAAAACCTGGAAAGAAATATTTAGAAGAAATTCAAAAAAAAAAATTAAAAACGAAATAAAAAGAAAATTATAAATAAATAAACGTAATTTTATTACTTGGACACTAAAGAAAAAAGATTTTAATGTAAAAAATTTACAACTTTTAGCGAAAGGAATAGCAAAAAACGATATAAAAAGATAATAGTAAAAAGAAATTTTTTAAATTAAATATTTAATTACAAAAACAACAAAAGAAAATTTGAAGTGAAAAAAATTAAAAAAAGAATTAAAAAAAAAATATTGAAAAAAGTTTTATAAATTAAATAATTAAGCAATTAAGTATTAACTAACACAGCAGCAAACAACAAAAAAAAAAATTAAGTAAAAAAAGCTTAAAACTTCTAGCGAAAGGAAAATCTAAAAATCATATAAAGGTAAGAAATTCCGCTGATAAATATTTTGACTAAGTAAATATTATTTTAATAACTCATAGTTAACCGACCATAATGTACTGCTACCTCCACTAAGGTCTACTCTGATATAACCTATAGTAGCAATAATATAAATAAGAGTAATTCGCAATAACAATAAGTTGTAGTAACATTTTCTAAATAACATTTTTTTACAACGGTTTTTTAATAAAATTTTTCTAACAAAGTTTTTTTATCATTTTTTTTATAATAAATAAATAAAAAAATGTAGGAAGAAAAAAATTTGCCTTATAAAATCAATAAAACATGGGCTTAAATTACGAATGTCTTTTTGCGCAAATTTCATGAAATAATTTTCTCATACAAATAAACTTAGTTTCATCAAAAATACCATTTCAGAGAAAAATATGAAGCTCTCAAAGTGCTTCATTATTCATACCCGCTAGTTATTCAAGTATATTTTCGTTTGTGCCTTCCTCTGTGTGTGTGTATGTGTGTGCACTTCGCGTCGTCTTATAGGCGACCGACCACTTGTGCACTGAAAACGTGTGATTTTGCGGTGAATGGCATGCAGAGCAGCATAAAGTTTGTGCCAACAAAATCAGCTCAGCACAAACTAAATTTGCTTCTTATTTCTTTAATTTTTTTTTTTTAATTTCCTCTACAATAAAATGAACACAAAAACAAATAAAAAATTAAAACCAACTAAATGTAAAGAAGCAGTAAATATTCAGCAAAGTAAGTTTCTATCGTTTTCATTAACAAAAAATAAAAAAAAATAAAATCTGAGTCACTTTAACATCCACGCCAGTCTCAAATTTTCCTCCTCCATCCAGCAACGTCATTATTATTCTCATCATAATAAATATTGTAATAATTACCCAGTTCATTTACATCACTACTATGTATTATTCCTTCATTACCACCGCTCACCGCTCCCCACTCACCGCTCATTGCTCACATCTCACAATACTCGCAATACTCGCAACACTCACGTCACTCATTCCACTCAACACAGACCACCCAAGCTGAAGCTCAAGCGAGCGAATGTACACATAAATCCATATTTCCGAATAATAGATATTTCAAATTGTGATTGATTTTGATTGACATTCACCAATGGGACGCAGACACGTGACGTCACAGCGAGCTACATGCCTGCCGGGCTGTCTGAGTGACGTTCAGCACGGAGTGTGGGCTAGAAAGTGTTTCTGAGTGGCCATAGGAATGGCAATACTTTTTTATATAATTCTTATTTTCATTTGTGTTGTGGGTGGCCAAAGTTGCTGTTTTGCTGCTGTGTGGCACTTAGGTACCACCACTTAATGTTGCAACTAAATGTCAATTGTCAGCTGGCTACTATTGCAATGCTAAGTGCACAATTGACAAGTGAGGAATTGCGCTAATGGGTTGCAACATAAGGAACAAAAATGAAAAATAAGTACACAGAATGTAAAAGGGTGCGAGTGTTTGTAGGCAGGAAAGTTTGAATGGCTGAGAGTAAAAAAAAATAAATAAATAAATAAAAAAATTAAAAAAAAAATAAATAAATAAATATAGAAAATTAAAATAAATAATTAAAAAAAAATATATAAAATAAAAAATTAACAAACCTATTCGCTTGCATTGAACTTTGTTGAGGGTTATCAGCATGCGGTTTTACGTTTTCGTGACACTTTATGCCACCTTTCGCCGGCAAATTGTTTTTATAAGAAACTGAAGTTTTTCTGTTGCCGCTGTACTGCCTGACCGACTTTGTTCAGGTGTCACTAACATTACTTTGGTATCGGGTGGCTCGATGCGCTCAATGGTGATGCAAAACATTTAAATCATTTAAGCAGCAGTGACTTTCTAATAGAGCTTACCGCACGACTGACTTTGGAAAAGCTCCAAACCTTGAGATGAAGAAGAGCTGAACAAAAAATATCAGCGTTTTGGAGCCTGAGATGCCGCTTCAACTTATTGCAGGCATCTTGATATTATCATAAACAAGGTATGGTCTAAGCGTCTCTTATGAGAAGCATTTCCATGCCTACGCTCGACGGTACATACATATGTACTTATACAAAAGTAGGTAGGTAGATAGGTAGAAGTGGAAGTCGGTCTCTAAACCAACTCACTTAGACCTTTGCCTTTCCATTGCCATCCAGTTTATCGACTACTTCTCGTTAAGCCACTTTGTTTTAAGTGCAAACCTCTTGGTTTGGCTAAGGTTATCAGTATCATTCTTGAAGGATGAGCCAAAGTATCTAAGCCTAGTGGCATGCCACGCGGGGTAGCAACAGATAAGACGTATGACAGATTCATCCTCCACCTTCTTCTTCAATAGTCGAAATGAGTTACGTTTAATCTTTGAGCATATCGACTAAGTAGACAATGGCCGGTGATGAAAGCAACTAACATAGAGTGGTTTTTCCTTGACCGATTAAGTAGCGCCTTTGAGCACCTGACGACCCATTTTGGCCAGATTTTTTTTTGGAGCATTACATGTCAGACTATCAACTCATCTCGTGTTGGTTAAAGTGGCATTGCTACTTACACCACGCAGTTTGAAGGTTGAAAGGGGTATACCTACAATCTCTACACCAAGAGCGAGGCGAGTAGTAGTGTCATCTCTCGCTAATTTGTCTGCCTTGCAACTCCCTATAACTATGCCCTGGCACGCATATCAAATGGATGCGGAAATATTCCGAAATCTGTTAAGAGACGCTCGAGCAATGATGAATGATTAGTGACAATCCCACCAAGAGATTTATTCGCCGCTTGGCTATCGGAGTAAATATAGATTTCTATGAAAATAGTCGCATTTTTGCCTAACCAGGCACTTATTACCTCATAAATGGCTAGAATTTTAGGCTGAAATACGCTACAGTGATTAGAAAGACGAGCAGAAACGCTTACTTCTGGTTTCTTACAGTAGACACCAAAACTAAATTTATCGTCTAACTGAGCCATCAGTCCAGAAACATAAGCAGTTTTTCCCAACCAGGATATATACATAAAAGATGGCTTACAATAAAATTTATAAATCGATGGCTTAGAAATAAACAAAAAAACGAAAACTGAGGCTCTGGCGCCTTAGCCCCACGTTGGACGCACTGAAGTTTTCAGTAACATTTTCCAAAAAAAAGATTTTTCAAATCTTCATGCATCAAATTGCTTAACTCTGTTAATATATTAGCTTCCAATAAACAGTTGTAAACTTTAAAACTTTGAGTGTTAAAAAATCTCAAATTCTTGATTTGCTTATGCGTGAAATATTGTGTTGTTTTGCTCGATGATGAGTTCATTTTTGCAAATTGTATTTTTTTTTCAATATTTTGATTCCAGAAGTACCTAACCAAGTTACTATTTAGTTTGATTTAGAAATAAGTTTACACTCCGGACAGCTTACATAGGGTTTTCCAATTGGCGCGGGTCGATTTTGGCGCCCTGTGGCAGCCATTTTGTTTTGGTGACATCTGTCAAATATTTTGTTTATTATTCAGTTGTTTATGCCAAATCATCATGGCAAGTTACACGATTGAACAGCACGTTCAAATGATAAAACTTTATTATCAAAATGAGTGTTCATTAACGCAAACGTTGCGCGCATTGCGCTCATTTTTCGGTAGACGTGGTAGCCCTTCCGATCTCTCGTCGGATGGAAACCGTAGTCGGAGAACAATCACCTTCCAAAACAGACGAAGAACTTCAGAACTGGCATGATTTTATCGTAGTTTAAAGAGCTACTCGTTTGGATTGTACCATAACTTACTTTCTGTTAAGCGAGCACCCAAAACAAAAAAGGCCGTGCAGTGGTTTGTTCCTTATCAACCTTTTTGTGTTTATTGCTTCATAGCAAAGCTTCATTCCTTTTCAACCTTTTTGTGTTTACTGCTTCGTAGCAAAGCTTCAGCTTAAAAATTCGTAGGCTCTTGTATTTAGTCTGCTGAGCAGCGAAATAATTTATTGAGCCATTGACTGTGTTCAGATATCTGTGCATTTCGTCGTTCCGAACAAACCACGGTGCTGTAACAACATTTCGGCATTCCCACAATAGTCCTTTCTAGGTAACCGGATCAACCCAGACTTATATTAGGGCAAGTACAGTCAATTCAGAAGCATTCCCCATATGTATGGAGAATGTTTATGCTGATACAAAAACAACAACAACATTTCGGGGCACCTTATTATGAGAGCAAGAGATGATACAAATCTCAACATTACTTTTCGCTGTGCTTACCCACATCTGCCCGCTTTAGGTCCATACTGGTTTAAGAATCTCATTGTAAATTAACAGTTTATTTTCGATACTCAGCTTTGAGTTTGTGCATTTTACAGATATCATATGTTCAGCAGATCCACGTAAAAAATAACGGGGAATATTTTTGTGGACCATTTGAACCCTCTGACTTTTGCAGCAGGTGGGTATTTTTTGTGTCTTTTAGGGAAAAGGGCCAATGATACTATCAACAGTGGAATATATCATATATTTGATCCATAGGGCCTCAACAAATTGTTTCCACTGGTCCCGAGTTTGCGCCAGTAATTTAATTTTGTTCTATGTTTTATTTCTCTTCTCCATCTCCATCTCTATCATCCGTCTCTATGTGTTTGACGGTCTTCCTCTGCGGCGGCTGCCCTGCGGGTTCCACTCAACTGCATTTTTGGTGATGTCGTTGTTTGATCTCCGTAAGGAGTGGCCAAGCCAGTTTACTTACGTTTAGTGATTTTAATTATAATCGTTTTTTGCTTTGTGGCTTGCCAGCGTGCGGTGTTTTGAATTGTATTTGGCCAGAATATGTGCATGAGCGGTTTACAAAGGTATTTCGAATATCGGTTTATGGTGAAGTTTGCAGTGTTATGTACCATAATTTTCATAGGCTTGGTTTTTACGAGTATCGTATAATCCGAGTTTGAGATCTTGTACAATATTTATAACAATTCGAAAAAATTTCATAAAAGTTTCAAATAATAAATATACCTATTTTTTATTATAATAAAAAAATTTAGTTCATTCCACAAAAAATAGTTTAAGACTTTGTGCATGTCTAGTTTTTTTTATATATTTGCCTTTTTTTTAATTTTCATATAATTAAAAAAAAAATTGGGTGTTTGGTCAAATAATCCAGCATAATTTTGGGCTCGGTGCGATGGCGCGTTATCGAGGAAAACAGTCAACATCACATTCACGATACTTTCTGATCATAGGGTACACTTATGAGCCGTAGGACCTAGGAGCCAGCGCTTATCTTTAGTGGATTAATTATTCATAATTAGTTTTCATATAAATAAATAAACAAAACAAAAAAAAAAAATATTCTCAACATTTCCTGGCATACAAGGTTTGATTAAAAAGTAATGAGCCTTATTTTTTTTAAGCAGTTTTATTTAACCTTTTGGTTTATACAACTAATATTCTTCGAAATAGGAGCCTTGAGTGTCAATGCACCGCTGGTAGCGGTCCTTCCACTGCAGGAAACATTTTTTAAACTCATCCGCCGGAATCGCGTTCAATTCGGCTGTCACAGTTTTTTGTGACCCCCATCTTGGTCAATACAAAGGTGCAGAGGAAGGCGGTGTGAGCCGACGCATTGTCGTGATGAAGGGTCCAATTATTGACGAGGTCGGGCTGAACCCGGGCGACGCGGTTTTTCAGCCGCAGGAGCACTTCTTTGTAAAATGCCGCAGTGCTTCCTGGAGGTACAAACTGTTTAGCTTTACGCAAAATTTCATCGAGTAACGTTGCTTATACAGATGGTTCAAAGCAAGACGGCAAAGTGGGATCTGGAATATTTTCCAATTCCCCTCACATCAATCTATCATTTAGATTACCCGACTACTGTAGTGTATTCCAAGCGGAAGTATGCGCTATCTGGTATGCTGCGAAAACTCTCTTCGAAAATAGAATATCACTAGAGGATATCCGCTTTTTCACCGACAGTCAAGCGGCCGTTCGAGCACTTAGCTCCCCTTATACTCACTCAGATGTGGTTCGATCCTGTCTCTTATCTCTTAATTATTTCGTTCAGAATTCTGTCCAAGTTATCTGGATACCGGGTCACAGTGGATTCGAAGGTAACTGTAAGGCTGATGAGCTCGCAAGAGCTGAAGCTGCGCAATCAAATGTTAGTAACTTACCCACAACCCACATTCCGCTCTCAACATGTAAATTGCTCATTGATCGAGAATTTCACAGCATTGCTGATCGGAGGTGGCGAGTGGAAACTACTTGCGTTACGACCAGACAAATCTGGCCATCCTACAATCTGAAATAGACAAAAACCCTTATAAGTCTTTCGAAACACGAACTAAGGCATATAATATCTCTTATCACCGGCCACTGCCTTTTGGGCACTCACGCACGTCGGCTCGGGGTTCCTCAAAACGACCTGTGCAGATACTGCGAGGACGAAGATGAGGAAGTATCGAGCAGACATTTGATGTGCAGTTGTCCCGGTCTAGCCAGAAGTCGACTCGCTCTTCTAGGCTCTCCAACAATTGACAATCTTTCAGTACTCTCGAACCTGAAAATCGAATCTCTCGTCAAATTCTCGAAACGAATTAATATCTTTGACCAAAATCTACAATAAAAATCTCGGTTAGGTGGGGAAATCATATAACATAATGAGCTCTAGGGCAACACAACGGACCCAACTTGCGGTCTATGTGGCACTCCGATGCGGGGTCTTAACCAACCAACCAACGTTGCTCCAACGATCGCTGCATTTTCGCCACTGCCAAATCCTAACACACTTTTAAAACAGCTTTCACGCGCGGAGCGATTTTGATTGCACCGCTGTTGCCAGCGAACTGGGACCGATTTCTAGTGGAAGGGGAAGGTCTAACGATCATTTTCCCCCACCAGCCGATTCGGTTGATCGCTTGGTAGACGCTCCGCGCGGGAAGGCTCATTACTTTTCAATCAAACCCTGTATTTTTTTACTTTTATAAGCTCTTTGAACTCTTGTTTAAATTATCATTTCGTTGCTTTTTTTTTGAAAGAATATAGTCGACATATGCACAGGTTGTGAAGGTACTCCGAATTTCTTCATGGGCCCCTTTAAGCTAACTTATTTAATAACCTTTCCTTACCATTTGCGCACCCACCTTCGTATTCAGATATCTCATCTCTTGCGCTATTTATCAGCGATGGCAACTGTGAGCAGCTGGCCAACTCGAGCAGAGTAGGCTGATAAGCTGCTTCAATACCACCAACGGTAATCGCTTATTCGGATATTTTATTCATAAAGACGCACAATTATTTGTACTCCTTTTACGGAAAAATTTTAAGTCCCTGATTTGTTTTTTTTTTGTGTGAATTATTGCGAATAAAAATTCACTAAAACACAACGTTAATTTTCAAATCCATTAACTGTGGCAATGGCTACTTTAATAAAATAAATATGCAGTAATTAAAATTTGGTTAAAAGCCAACAAAAAAAAAAGCTGTGATTATATTTAATGACATTGTGACTGAATTAATTGATTGTAATTTTTCAAACAAATTGCAAATATAAATAACGACTGCGATTACGTGTCGATGGGGGGAAAATGTAAATACTTATGAAAAAAAAAACAAAAACAACCAAGAAAGAACAAAAAAAATTAAAATTAATTAGAACACTGCGCAAATAAATAAAATGCGAACAAATTGAATGAGCACAAAGGCATTAATAAAACAACACATCTACGCATCCACACACACACACACCCACACATATATATATACATGCAGCCAACTATGCGAAAAAACACAAAGGAAGGTGTAATAAATATGCATTCGTATAAATTATGCGGTCGCGCAATAAAAAGGGATTAAAAGTTGTCAACAGCAACGGAAGCAAGCGGAATGAAAAATAGTAATAAATAAGAACAAAATGTGAAGTAGAAAAAACTTAGTAAAAATATTTTAAAAACAAAAAAAAAAAGATTAACAGAAATGCGAAGTATGGCAACAGTAGTGCATAGCAAAAACAACTATAAAAAACGTACAAAATGCGCTTATAGCGACAGAAAAGAGAAAGTTTCAATTTTTTCCGCAAATGCTGTTGTTGTAGTTGCATAAGCTGTCGCTTGCCTTTTGGCGCAACTTCTGTAATGTAAAAGTTTGCGCGCAAGCAAAAAAATTTTAAATTAAATATAAAACTAAATAACAACAACTAAGGCCACGTCTATTATTGCAGATACCAGAGAAAAGAGGGGAAAAGAAATAAAGCCAAATAAATACCAAATAAAGCGTGTAAAAAATTTGCAAAAAAAAAAAAACAAAAAACAACAAAAAAAAACTAAAAAAATAAAAATAATAAAATAAAAATAATAAAATGAAATTAAATAAATAAAAAAGTTTAGAAATGCGTGGAGTTTTTGTATTTTGCACGGCCAACTGGCAAGCAAATAAATATCGAAAGAGCGGCATTAAAAATTCTGGCATTGCATAATTGAAACTAATCGGATAAAGGATAGCTGTTCTGTTATCATCTGCTTTTGTTCTAGAATTTAAGCGATTAGGGAAGATTTGCAAAATTGTCAGCGTTGAAATCGGCGAGTATTTGGAGCAGCTTTTGCTTTGGTTTTTATGATTTTTGTTTTTTTTTTTTTTTTAATTTTTTTTTTTTAATTTTTCGGGTTCTTAAATAAAAAAAAATATTTTTTAAACCCTTCATCCATAGTACAATACGGTTGAGCCCAAATTGAATTAAATTGTCATTTCTGATTTCCTTTTAGCTAAATAAAAATTGCAGCTATTCACTTAACTGTAAATTTATAGAACAAAACCCCGTAGTTATGTTTTTTAAATAAAACTAAAGTTAATGCAATTTAAATTCTGACCCTTCTTTGCAAAATATTTGTATTTCAATTTCTAAAACACTCCTTCTCATAAATAGAAAACTTATTCCACTCTTTTCTGGAAAACCTTTCTATTTGAATTTCGAATTAGAACTATCAAAATTTTTGTAAGTTCATGGCTCTAGGTTAGGTTAGCTTATGGTGGTAGTCGGTCTGCACAACCACCTCACTTAGATCTTACAGCTCCGTTGTGATACCACTGTGCTGCACGGGAACCCCATTCGTGGAACCATTTTGTGGCTCTTATGAAACGTAGAATTGATCCCAATCCCACGCCAGACAGCTCTGTAAGAGAATTGAAAAAGAATTTACCTAGACAACCTGCTCTGATTTTTGCAAGGGCTGGACAATTGCAAAGGAAGTGCTCAACTGTTTCTGCCTCTTCCTCATCTCTGCAGCTTCTGCAATATTCATGGGAGAAAACTCCTAGTCTCGAGGGATGCCGGCCAAATGGCATCTCTTGAGAGTCTAAACAATCCCTTTGTCTTTTCCTTGTTTATTTTCGGCCATAGTAGGCTAGCTTTTACGCATGTATCTTCATTTCTCCATGAGCTATTGGCCTCTTGGATAATTTTGTTTTCTATTATTAGTTTACTCGTGGTCAAAGGTATTGCAATTGTACTTTTATCACTGAGCAGTTGGAGAGCAGTACCTTTTCGGGCTAGCTCAACAGCTTTACAGTTTCCCTCAATATCTCAACGCAAATAAAGTTGATGCCTGAATGCGACACTAATATCATTTAGGGCTGCCCGGCGTTCCTGTGCAATTTTTGATCGTAGTATAGCCGCATTTATTGATTTAATAGCTGCCTGGCTATCCGAGAATATATTTATAGTCGTTTTTGTTACGGCATGCGTAATCCTTTTTTTATAGCTAGAACCTCTGCCTGATAAACGCTGCAGTAGTCTGGTAGTCGAACGGATAGTTCCAGTCCTAATTCTTTTGAAAATACTCCATAGCCAACCTTATCGTCTGTATAAAAATTTAATTTCTCCATTCTCCATGGTCTTGGTGTCTGCCACTTCCTTCTTGACGATATACTCGTCTTGAAGATCCTGTCGAAGGTGAGTCTAGGAATAGAGTAGCCTATTTCTTGTTTGTGATTATTCGAGAGTGCAAAATAGAAGCGTGGCCCAACCGCCGTTCTTTCCAAAGCGCCATACTTCTGAGTCTGAGCGCGAAGGCGGCGGCCACGTGTTTCCCTACCAGATTTAGTGTAGGTAAATTGATTAGCACTTCTGGCGCTTTGTTTGGGGTAGTCCTTAAAGCGCCAGAGATGCATAAAAAAGCTGTTCTTTGCAGATGGCCCCTATACAAATATTCCATGTATTAAGATTGGCCTAACTACCGAAGTATAGAGCCAATGTATAATACGAGGTGTTAGTCCCCATTTAATACCGACTGCTTTTTTGCTAGTATAAAATGCAAAGTTGGTCTTTTTTACTCTTTGCTCAATATTAGGTTTCCACGTGAGTTTCCTGTCTAATATGAGTCCTAAGTACTTGACATTCTCTCTCAAAGGAATCTCCACACCCTTAAAAATTAGCGGGCAGATTATAGGGCGCCTATGTTTCTTTGTAATGGCCGCCGTAGCCGAATGGGTTGGTGCGTGATTACCATTCGGAATTCACAGAGAGGTCGTTGGTTCGAATTTCGGTGAAAGCCAAATTAATAAAAACATTTTTCTAATAGCGGTCGCCCCTCGGCAGGCAATGGCAAACATCCGAGTGTATTTCTGCCATGAAAAAGCTCCTCATAAAAATATCTGCCGTTCGGAGTCGGCTTGAAACTGTAGGTCCCTCCATTTGTGGAACAACATCAAAACGCACACCACAAATAGAAGGAGGGACTCGGCCAAACACCTAACAGAAGTGTACGCGCCAATTATTTATTTTTTTTTATGTTTCTTTGTAAAGAGTTTAGTTCTAAAAAATTGTTCCCTTTTGTAAATAAAAATCACTTATTTTAAAAACATTTTAAAACCCACATTTTTTAGAGACAAAATTAATTGAAAAACCAGTCGCTACATAGATAAAAATACTTTATGGCCTAGTTAGGATTTTTCTTACAAGATACTTGAAAAAGAGACCTTTAATAAATAAAAAAACCTCTGTTGCAAAATTTCTGTATTTGAATTTTGATTTTGGAAATTTGAAAAATAGAGCTTCTGATATAAATAAAAATAGTTAATGGCTCGATTTTGGATTTTTTTTTAATTTTTAGTTAAGAAATCCATATTTTTATAAATAAAAATAATTTATGGCCTTATTTTTGAAAGTTTATGAATTTTGAATTTAATAAAACTACTTTTTTTATAAATGAAAGCAACTTGTGATTCTCTTTTGGAAAATTTTTCAATTCTAAATTCGAATTTTGGGAAACACAGCTTTTATGAATAAAAATAATTTACGGTCCTATTTTGGAAATTTTAGAGTTTTTAATTGAAAAAAAAAAAAAAATATTTTCATAAATAGAATTAAATTATGGAGCTCTTTTTCAAAATTTTTGGATTTCAAATTTGAAAAAAGCAGAGCATTTTATAAATAAAAATAATTCGTGGTCCTATTTTAGAAATTTTTGGAACTTTGAATTAAAAAACTCATATTTTTATAAAGAAAATAAACTTATTGGGTTTCGAATTTGAGAAGCCTGCTTTCTATAAATAAAAGCAACTTATGATATTTTTTCAGAAAAATTTTGAATTTGAATTTTCGAAAGTTTTTTAATTTTTATTTGAAGGAGACCCACCATTTCATAAATACATAAAAGTAACTTATGACAATTTTTAGGAAAATTTTTTAATTTTGATTTTTCGAAAGTTTCTAATCCTTAATTAAAAGAGACCCATTAAATAAAAGACTTTTGGTTCTAATTTGAAAAAGTCTTTCAGTGCCTGGATAGTAAAGATTTTAACTGTTGTACTTTTTAGAAATTGTTTACGAAAGTGTTAGACATAAACGAGTTCTTAAAACTCACACAAATCCCATTCACTGTAATCCACTAAAACGCGCATCAAAAACTGTAATTAAATTTACATTAAAAATAATGTTTTAAAAAGATATCTTAAATGGAAAGCAATATTATGAGTTAAAAAAAATCCTAATACTTTGATTTGCCTAACCTGCTTTTATTTCAACCAAATGAGTGATGCGGGAGAAGTCTGCTTTTACCATTCAAACTCAAAACACCAAAAAAAAAAAATGAGTGAATCGGATAAAAATTAGCTAAATTCTGAGTGATTATCCACAGTTGTAGCGGCAGACTAATCACCTACCCTGTCAGAAATCATAAGCAGATTAACGAAACCAACGCACGACTGAGTCTTGTCGAGGCCCTATGCTTCCAAGAGGAGTGAAGAAGGAAAAAAAAATTCACAGTAATGTAGACAGTAACTGTTTTTTGGCAACAAAATGAAGTGAAAATGAGCTGCGAATGTGAAATTTTTCCAGACTTCTGTAGATGTGCTTGATATGTTAAAAAAAAATTTAAAAAAAAATATAAAAAAAATCAGCGATATTTTGTAGTCACATAAAACGAACGCACGCTTTATTGTACATAATAAAATTTAATGGACTGTAAGACTCGTTACCATGGATAACTTCTGACTAAGTAGTTGAAAATCTATATTGTAATTTTTTGAAATTTGTTAACTTTTATGAATTTTGTACAATTTTCGGATATTTGATTTATGAGGGTTTTGTGATGCATTGAATTACAATTTTTTTTAACAAAACAAAAAAACAAGCTTCCCCCTAGATATGTTTTACCTGTATGACAAAAAAATTAGGCACTTTTTTATTTTTTTTTTGTGGTTTTTGTGTTGTTTTTGTTATTTTGTATTTTTTTGTTATTTAATATTCACCAGTGTCGCCAAAGTCTTGAAAATTACTATAGAATTCGCATGGGAAAAATTCCACTTCCAATTAATTTGGTATACAAATTTATATTATTTAATCATCTACCGAAATGCTGAAAAAACGCGATAAATATTTTTGATTAATAATTTTTTAAATTTCGTTGCATTTTCAATGTCACTATAAAAAATAGTTTAAATTATAATTTTTTCTTTTGGCAATCGAACAGTTTTCACAAAAAAAACAATGTTTGGGCTATCCTAGGTTAGGCTAGGTTAGGATAAATGGCTGCCAAATTCGTCCATTGTGATGCCATACAGAGGAAAAAGAGAGGGCGAAAAATCAAAGAAAAACCGAAAAAGGGGAAAGTGAGTGATGACTAAAGATATATACATTTTTTATTTTTAATTTTTTTAACTTTTTTTCACTTTTGGTGGCTTTTCAATGTCACTATAAAAAATGGTTTAAATTATAAGATTTTTTTGATAATCGGACAGATAATAGAAAAAAAAATTGAGCTATTCTAGTTGCCAAATGGCTGCTAATTCAGGTCCCACTTATAGAAAGAATCAAATTCGTCTCTTGTGATGCCATACAGAGGAAAAAACAGAGGAGGAAAAACAAACCAAAAACCGGGGGAAGAAGTAGGAAGTAGCGTGATGCCCTCTAATGGGCCACCCTAATTTTTATATAAATATATCGCTCATAGAAGTAATTTCATACATATTTGTTGAGCCACAAATTTGAAATGTGAGAAAACTAATTGCAACTTTGTCTGTGGCCATACAACTTTTGCTATTTTACTCATTAATTTATGCATACAAATTAAATTTGTGACTAAACGAAAAAGTTGAGACTTAATGAACCCAACTAGTGCGAGTTATTAATGTACTTTAGAAATCTGCATATCAAAATGTAGCTTTTCATATCACTAGTCCTTTATTTGTTATAGTTACATACCTGAGACGCCTTTGTGCAAAACCCGAAAGCTCATCCATTGTCACGTTTTTAATAATGAAGCTAAAATGCAAATAGTAAATTTATTATTTAACATAAATTCAGGCTCTTTAGAAAGAAAATAAGGAAATAGAGAAAAAAAAGAATAATAGAAAAAACTAATTAATATAATCACACATACGAGCATAAGTTGATATATCCCAGCAAACATATGCCCATACCAGTATTTGAGCGGATGTGTGTGTGGCTGGCTTTGAGCGAGCTTTGTTCCTGTGAACAGCGTAGTAAATGGTTGGGTACTTCTTAGTTTCAAGGCAATGCGAATCTGCTGTTACATTCGTACTAGTCGTAGTGTGGGTGCATGTAGAAGTGCGGAATGAGAAATGCTTACAGAGTTAAATATTATTTCCATGATTTACCAACACATTTGTTAGACAGTTTGTCAGACATTTAGTCAAGCCGTCAGTCACTTGCGGGCATTCAGATGGTTGGTGTGGTGTAGCGTAGTGGCAAGACAAAGGCATACAGGGTGATGGATGAATTGTGTTACGATGAGAAACTCAAACGAATTTTGAGGCAATTCAGTTACTTTTTTTTAATGCAATTTTAAAGAAATTTTATTTCACTTTTATTTTTTTAAGATATATTTTCAATGCCAAAAAGATGAAGTAATATAAATGACTTCCACACTGAGTGGCGTATGCGCATCATCTAATCAGAAAATTATTTTTCACTAGTCGGATATTCAAATCGACTCCTTCAAAATTATTAAAAGCTAAAGACTTTTTTTTTTTCTTATTAGGAAAAATCAAAGAAGCAAAAATTAGATGCTAAGGGAGTGTTAATGAAACTTCTAGTTCCTTAAGTTAATTTTGTCAGACATAAGAGACCTGGTTATATGTGAACTTGCCGCATCTTGCAGCCACCACATAGCTTGTGGAGGAACTACGTTGTTCTTGTAGCAGCATAAATCTTCCCCATAAATGCTTGTGGAATGCTGCTGGAGTGACTGTTCTTGACCGGAAATAAATCCGGATCGTTCCGGTAACGTAGAATTGACTGTTTTGGAAGAGTTGAACGAATTCTTCTTCGGGTTGATTCTGAAGAGGAGAATTGTTTTAAAAATACTGCCAGTGTGATTGCTAAAAACCCGGCGAGTTTTGGGAAATTATTTAATAAAAGTTTGGCAAAAGTTTTTGAAGGTTTTCAAGTTTATTGAATGCACTAAGAAGCTTCCAGCATGCACTGCTATGCTGTTAAGTACTCAAAGTATTAGTTTGCTGAGAAAGAAATCCATTATTTTCTCGGTAAATGGCTGTAGTGATCGATATCTTGTAAAGAATCGATCGAAATTGCGAAAATGCAAGCCAGGCCACAGAAATTGTGAATGGTGTTTATGGTGCCTATATTGTAACAGGTAATTGCGTGCAATTTCGGTTTCGTCCATTCCGTTCAGTCATATTTCATGTTAAAGAAAATGACCATAAAACCACAAGAGCTAAAAATCGACTATAAAACAGTTTTAAGCCATTTGCGCAAAACTTTCGCGCAAAAGTAATGGATTTATTTCTCCTCAAACTGGTTGAAATTCTAAGCCATTCTAGCTGAGAGAGCCAACATTCTTACACAAATCTTTTTTTTTTGTTTTTGTTCTTCTTTTTATGTGTAGATTTCACCACGCACTTTGATGAAATTTATACCCACTATACTAGGCTTGAGTAAGGTGCTTGTTGAATTTAGATGATGAAATAGAACTCAGCATGTTTTTGTCCTTTCTAACATCCGAAAAATTCACTGGTGTATTTCTGAGCGAATCATTGAGGCGACATATCTTATTTTGCTTATAATATAAGTGTAATGGTAATAAAAATTTAAGCCATATTAGCCGAATTTTTTGTAGCGATGGTTGTGTTTTTTGTTTTTGCGAGGAGGAAGCATCGGAAGTCCGCACCCCCGTCAGTGTGGATCTTTAACTCGAACTATACCTCCCACCGTCAACCTATACTGCAAATGGTTGGGAGTGTTTGCCCACTAGGCTCTACGTCAGTTACTGTTATTATGTAGGTTGTCAAGAGATGCATGTACTTTAATCGTCCCGCAGTTTCGCCTATTACACAAGAGAACCACCCCAGTTGGGCGTTCACCTCTTCCCACCACACTTGTCTCTGATCGACTTAAGAGTCTATTTTTTTTGTTAAGCTCCGTCTGTTTAGCTGCCGTTAACCTCGTGCACGTCTGCGTGTTTTAAAGCATGACGCACATCCCTGATTGCTGAGGACATCTTGTCCCACGCATCCTTTAAAGTCATCATCGTGTTCACTATGTTTCCTGGTGTTATTGAGTCTTCTGATAGCGCGGCTAAATCACGTCTTCTAGTCGTAAATCATTGGTAATCCAAAATCACATGCCTTGCATCTTATTCTTAATGACATACTGGACATAAAAGCCACTCTCTGTCAGGAATTGTGTTATCTGGAAATTTGGCTCATCATAACTTCGATTTAACCATCTTCCAATGTTTGAGATTAGCGTATAGATCCACCTTCCTTTCGTCGAATTTTCCAACGCTCTTGCCATTTTAGTAAGGCATTCATCTTCATCTATAAATAATCCCTGATATGTTAGTGAGGCTCTGCTCTTTCTTCATGTACACTCTTGCTCGTTCTTCCGCCAATATGATATGTCGGTCGGCCCGCTTACGTTCAGAAGCATTCAAGAGAGCTTACCGTATATTCTTGACGCTTTGTGCTTAATAAATATATATAGCAGGTGACCCAAAATTGAGCCAGCCGCCAATTATTACACCCAGATAAATCTACAAATACCAGAGTTATGTCATCCGCATAGCCAATGATGTGTACATATGTGGGAAATGGGTGGCGAAATGCTTCGTTGCACATAATATTCCATAGCGTGGAGCCTAGCACTGAGCTCTGCGGCAAACCTGCTGTAACCTCATACTTCTTCATTCCATTTGATGTGTTATATTCCAAAACTCAATTGCTCTGATAGCTTTTGACAATATTGTAAATGCAGGCTGGGACAGCTAGCCTTTAACCTGCACTAAGAAGGTACTTCCATTCTGCCGATTTGAACGCATTTATCACACTCGAGGTCATGACTGCACAATATTGTTTATCACCGTCTCTCCATTGCTCGCCTGGGATCGTGTCTGTAGCAATTAAGACTACGTTTTGTATTGCCGTTGCAATAGACCTTTGTTTTCGCAGTCCAACCGGTACGGGGATAGTCCCGCCTCGCATTCAGTGTACGGTTGTATTCTATTGTTTCTGAGCCGTTTCAAAACCTTCTGCCGACCGTAGGGGCCTGGTATACTTGGTATACTTCAGGAGCAGTACGAGGAGGTACTGCTTGCTAATACCCATTTGAGCAGATAAATTCCTTTTTTAAAGACTTCGAGTGACCGGCATGTCAACCTCTACAGCAGCAATGCCCTTTTGCGTACGAATGATGGTAAGATATTTGAAGAACTGTCGATCATGTTAGGTAAAATCCTTTATCAGCTTCATTATTATCCACAAGCTCAGAGATGTGCATGAAAAAGAGTGTTAAATTTTCGCGTTTGAATGTAAGTTAACGGCTCCAAAGCCTAAAAGCTTCACCCACCACAATTATTTGCCAATTTATTCTAATTGTGGATGTTAATTGAATAAAAATGTCTTACTGTAAGTAAAAAAAAAGAAAACAAAAAATTGTTTACTACCCCAAAAACCAGCTACACATTTCTTGGTAGCACTTTTCTGCAGTCACCCTGTACTTGTAAATGCAAGTGTCAGCCTGTGCGTATGTTTGTTTATTTTCTTGTTGGAAACATTCAAAGCTAAATGAGTGTTTGCTTGCCGGCGGAGAGAGTTAAAATTTGTTGCTTCAACACAAGAATAAACATATTCACCCATTACGGAGCTTAAACATTAGTACTACAATGAAATCTTAGGCACTAACTGCGAGAATACACACAGCGTAAATACGTGCAGGGGAATTAATAATACTTTGTGTGTACACAACCATGAATGCATATAACCATTTGGCGTACGTGTGTAAGATGGTGCGAATTTTGAAAAATCAACAACCTGCACGTCCTGGAACGACAACGGAAGCAAGCAAAATACGAATAGCCAACGACATCAACGACGAGCTTTAAATTATTCAGCAAATTGTTAAACAAATACTATGAAACAATCTGACTGTTCGAGAGAAAGATGGAAGGAGCCGAGTGAAAGCACAAATGGCACGAAGAAATGAAGAGCTGCTAGAAGAAGCGGAAGCAGTTGGTAGCAACGTGGTCACTATAAAGCAAAGCAACAGCAACGGAGCTACCCAGGAAGACTTATCTACATGTATGAGTGCAGCATACACACATTCGCACATATATTCATGCATACATTTATGTGTTTGCCATTTTATTTAGGTTTGAGTGCTTGCTAAGCTCCTCGTTAGCACAGTAATGAAAACTAGTATGTGTGTACCCACTGCAAGAACAAGTAAATATATTACACACACACAAACATACACAGTCACACACACGAAGAGGCTGAAGTGCCCTTGAGTGTCGTCTTAAATGAGTATTGTGCGAGTATGAGGCGCCTACAGTTAAATCTACACCTTTACTTGCCTTCGTGCTTGGATGGCCCTCGTTGTCAGCACCTACTACATACTTACATCTATATTTATAACTGCGAATGCGGACATTTATGTATGTGGTTGTTTCACGTGTGAAAATTATTTTTAGTTTGCAAGTGGAAATGTTGTGCACAAAAAAAAATCACAGAAAAGGGGGGAAAAAAATAAATAAAAATATTTTTAGCATACAAGTCAAAATGGCACACAAAAATAAGAAACCAACAAAAAAAGCAAATTGCACCTCACCGGGAATATTCGAAATAACTAAGTCAAGCACGTATTGGAATATACAATGGTCACACAATTTACTCGTAGGTTAGGTTAGGTTGAAGCGGTTGTCCTGTGGGACACACACAGGCTCATAGCCCATTGTGATGCCGCGTGGGGAGCTTGTCCCTATCTCTCCTAAAACCAGTGTGTGCTTTTCAAAAATTTTAAAATATCTCTGATTTCTGTAGAACTGACTAGATAAGGGATGTGCGGTATTTCATGGCTACCTTGGAGGTTGTCGACTGTTTTGTGAGGGATTTTATCGCCGCTTGGCTATCAGTGAAAATGTAGATATCATTTCCGCATATCGCATCACACTGTATCAGTGTTGCGGCTTTTATTATTGTCATCAGTTCAGCCTGAAAGACACTACAGTAGTCGGGGAGCCGAAAACTGAAGGAGATCCCCAAATGTTCGGAATATACACCTCCGCCCACCCTGCCCTCGAGCTTTGAGGCATCTGTGTATACATGGATGGACTCGCCCTGTCTCACATCGTCCCGTTCCCACTCTTCCCTTAAGGGTAGGAGAGTCGTAAACGATGTAATGGCAAGTATAGGCGGGAGTGCATAGTCCACCAGTCGGGGAAGCCCCAAAGTTCCAGCCAGGATTTTACCGTGACCATAATCCGTGTTTGATCACTTGCTTAGAGTGTTCAGTCCTTTTGCCGCACTGCGTGCGTTATATATTGCCTGCAGATCTACCGGAAGGAGGTTTAATGTCGCATATAATGCTTTCGATGGTGTGGTTGACATGGCGCCGGTTATCAGAACAGATGCTAGTCTTTGCACCTTGTCAAGTTTCTTGATGTTGCCACCCTTCTGAACGGCATCCCACCATATTACAATACCATAGTAGAGAATTGGCCTAACCACTGCTGTGTAGAGCCAATGTATCATTCTGGGTTCCAATCCCCATTTCTTCCCAATAAGCCTTCGGCAGGAGTACATTGCGGTCATAGCTTTACGTGCTCTGTCTGCGACTGTGAGCCCCCAATTTAGCTTCCTATCTAGTATAGGTCCTAGATATTTTGCCCTTTCTATTACTCTAAGTGGTTTCCCTCCTAGGAATATTTGTTGAAAAGCGGGTGTTTTGTGTTTCCTACTAAAAAGTATCAGATCCGTTTTTTCCAGATTTACTTCTAGTCCTCGACTTTTACACCAAAGTGATAGTCTGTTGAGAGATCTTTGTTGGAGGTCACATAATGTTGGAAGGTGTTTCCCCGAGATTGCTATTGCAATACCATCGGAATATGATATTATTTTACCTCCAATTTTTTCAAGTTCTTGTAGAAGATTATTGACAGTTAGGTTCCACAGAAGTGGAGATATTACCCCACCATTTTAACAAATGTGTCACCCAAATTTGCGCTTATCGTTCGCCCAGTTAGCATTCGTTCTATAAACGAGAATTTTGCATTGCTTACTCCCATTTCCATTAGCGAAGTGATAACTGCTTCCGGATATATATTATTGAAGGCACCCTCGATGTCTAGAAAGGCAGCGAGGGTGAATTCTTTGTAGTGAAGTGATTTCTCGACTGTGTGAACTAGCTCATGGAGCGCTGTTTCCACTGATTTGCCTTTACTGTATGCAAGTTGGGAAGGTGACAGTTTGTCGCTTGTCCTTTGATATGTACATCTAGCAACAGCTCTAAAGATTTTAACAAAAAGGATGATAGGCTAATTGGCCTGAAGTCCTTCGGTTTCGTATGTGTGGTTTTCTCTCCTTTGGGAATGAATACCACTTTTACTTCTGCCCATTTTTGGGGGTATAGTTAAGACGTATCGCTGCCTCAAAATTTATTCGTACACCCACAGTTTATATACTTAGCACGATGTATACATACGAATAAAATTTTGATATGTATATTCCTAAAGAATAACATATTTATTCAATACTAGCAAACCCGGCCCCCTTCGCTGGGCACACTAAAATAGAATAGATATGGCTTAGAACAGAAAATATATGATTTTCATATTATTTATTTCTTTATTCTTTATTCAAAAAAAAAAAAAATTGTTTTTGAGTAAATATAAAATATAAATTGAAAATCAGGAAAAAAGAAGATTGTTTTTAAATTTCAAATCAACGCATATGAATAACTAAGAAACAATCGTCTTTTTTCCTGATCATCCATGAATTTTTCGTTTCAAATTATATGTTTTATTAAGCATTGGAGCTTTTTTAACCATTATCCATTTATATTTTCAAAAAAAAAAAAACGAAAAAAAATTTTTTTTCCACGAACACATAATTTCATTCGGATTTCACATTAAATTCTCAAATTTCGTAAGAAATTATTCACTGTTCCAAAATCCACTCCAAAAAAATTCAAAAACAATTTTTACATGTTGCACTTACGTTTTTTCCTTATGGCATCCAAATCAGAAAGAAATATTGACACATTGTAACTCACACTATCAATTTGACAGTTCAGTTCCGCCCCAAGCGTTAAAAAAGTAAGCGACATTATGGCTGGCTCAAAAGAACCCTGTACCCGTTGCCAGTGCTCCGAATTACAACTAAACTTTACGAAACCCATTTTCAATACTTACTTAACAATGTGCGTAAGCTTGGTTTAATTCGGTGCAAAGACACGGCGGATCCACGTTTGGCATATATTTCGAGACCCTAGTCATGAATAGGTATGAAAATTACCTCGTATTAAAGCACTTATCAACAGCTTTCATTTGATACCCATATTGTACATACACAACCAAAGGTTACCCGGGTCCACGTTTTGACCTATATCTCGAGACCCCAGTCACGGAGCGGCATGAAAAATACTCTGTACTAAAGCATTCACCAACAGCTTCAATTTGATACCCATATTGTACATACACAACCAAAGGTTACCCGCGTCCACGTTTTGACCTATATCTCGATACCCCAGTCACGGAGCGGCATGGAAAATACTCTGTACTAAAGCATTCACCAACAGCTTCCATTTGATACCCATATTGTACATACACATCCGAAGGTTACCCGGGTCCACGTTTTGACCTATATCTCGAGCCTTATTTCCAAAATAAAATATAATCCATGTTACTCGTGGATGATGTAGCTTTCGAATGGTGAAAGAATTTTTAAAGTCGGTCCAGTAGTTTTTAAGCCTATTCATTACAACCAAACAAACAAACACACAAAGTTTTCCTCTTTATAATATTAGTATAGATTTAACGAACGAAGACTTTCAATTTCATTTCTAGAATTAGAGAACTGAAGGCAATAACGAAATAAGGCACAATTTTAGGCAAAAATATTATTCGTACATAGCCATATAAGGAATGCTTTATTAAAAAAATGATGAAAAATCAAGTATTTAGTACTTTGTTGGGTATTTAGTACTTTGTTGGGTCGTCTTTAGCTTTAAAAATTGCTTCCAAACGTCGTTGCATACTTTTTACCACAACCTTGGTTTCATTGGGTGCAATTTTCTTCCACTCAACACTTAAAGCTGTCTTTAATGACGCCTTTGATGTTATTTTGTGCTTTCTGATTCTCTTTTCTAAGAGCTCGTAGACATGCTCAATTGGGTTCAGATCCGGTGATTGCGGTGAATATTTCATATGCTTACAGCGGTAAATAAGCCATTCTTACACGAGATAAGATTCGAGTTTTGGGTCATTGTTTTGTTGGAACAAGAACCCTCTAGCATTCAGTCCAAATTTAACGGCACTATCATGCAAATTATTCTTCAAAATGTTTAAATACAGATGTCTGTCCATTTTATAATCAATAAAAACCATTTTTCCTACTTCAGAGGCAACTATGCACCCCCAAACCATTGCTTCTCCTCCTCCATGCTTAACGATAGGAATACGATTTTTTTTATTCTGGTCTGTATTTTCTTTTCGCCAAACTTTTGGAAGCCCATCTGATCCGGAAACATTAAATTTTGACTCATCACTGAATATGACGTTTTCCCAAAAAGAATGTGGCTCATTTACATATCATTTGGCGCACTTTAATCTCTTCTTTCTGCTAATATCAGAAATTTAGGGCTTGCGCCGTGCCACTCTGCTATGATAATCAACATTTGCAGACAATTACGGACTGTTTATGGGCTTATTTTTTTATGCAGCGACTCTAGAATATTTCGTGGATGTTATTTTGTGATTTTGCGCGACTGACGTTACTACGTTGCGTTCCGCACGTGAAGTCAATACTTTTCGTCTTCCGGCTTGGTGGTCATTAGCTTCCAATTTACCAGTACTAACTTAATTAGCAATAACACTTTGCACCGTATAATGCGATTTGCCAATTTTTTTTCGATTTCGCGCAGAGACTTGTTTTCCATGTACAATTTAATAACAATTTTACGCATTTCTAATGGTAAATCCACACTTCGTCCCATTTTGTCACTTTCAGTCGAGAAATTACTGAAACTGAATCAGCGTTAAAATGAAAAACACCTATATTACTTCGTTTTAAGCAATATTAGTAAAAATACAAACGATTTTTACTGTTACTTTTGCAGCAACAATATCATGAACTGAAAGTGTACGAATAAATGTTTTGTAGCATTTTGCTACGTCTACCTGCTTTCCTTGGAATCCCTCAGTGTGAGTTGAAATAACGGGATTTTCGTTTCCGGCAATTCATCAGGAATGTAACATTCTTACAGTGACCCAAAAAAAGTATATTGTCAGAGCAAATATTTTGCGCAAAGCTAAAGTTTTTACGCACTATTTTCTGTATATATTTAAGTATATATGTATATTTTCTTCTTATGCACTGAATAACCCTTCAACATAGTGAAAAGTATAGGAAATATGTTATTTTATGTAAATATGTACTACGTTCTGCCATAAGTTCTGTTACAAGCTAAGTCCGTTATAGACACGAAATTAAAATACTTTTTTTAATCCAATCTAAAACTAATTGAAACTAATTATGTAAATATAAAAATATGGTCTTAGACTTTCATATGAAATGGTCCTTATTTGCTTTTACACAAGCCTACAAACGATTAAGCCATTCAGCTTTGGCAGCACGCACGGTTTTCATGGATATTGACATCGCTGCTCGAACCAAAGACGACTCTAAATTTCTGTGAGGTAATTTTTTCTTCAATTTTGACCACAAACTGTAGTCCAATGGACTTCCAGACGTCAATCTTCTGCGGCTATGAACCCAGGAATATTGATTTTTAGCCACTCCTGGGTGGTTTTTACTTTATAAGCTGGAGCGGAATCTTGCTGGAAGATCCAACGTTCGCCATTGAAAAGAGTACAGCGCGATGGCTTCAGCACACCTTGTAAGACAGTCTCCTAGAGCACCTTCACCCCGGTCTTAACACCTTTTTCGCAGAAATGAAGAGACGTAACGCCTTCACAAGGCAAAACCGCACCAAACCATTACGGAGGTTGAATACTTTGAACAACATTTTTTACGTCTTTAGACGTTATAGCATAGATTTGGACGCTTTGCGTATTAAACACTTCTTCAACAGTGAACGTTGCCTCACCTGTGAAAAGAATATTTTCATGGCCGTTGACCGCGTGCCACTAAAGAAGCTGCTTGCAGCTGACGAGTCTAATTGTCTTCAAGCGCGTTGTTAGAAGATAAGCAGTTGTGTTACGGAGGGCTTTCATATGCAGAGATGATCTTAGTCTTGACATTGACCTGGTTGATACATTCATTTCCCAGGGCATGATTTTCCGTTTTCTAAGAAGATTTCTGCGAATTCTTTCTCGCACGGCTTTTATGGCTGCATTGGTTCGAACCACGCAATAACGACCACTTCTTTTTCTGCCAGTGACATCACATCACTATTTAATGATAGAATGTGCAACAACATTAACCCATATCGATTACCATACAGAAAAAAAATTACAAAAACTCCCGCTAGTCTAAAAGCGGACTTTGCAAAGCTTGTAGCGTCGTAAAAAATGTCCGCATAAGCCGCACACAAGAGATGTGGTAGAGAATGCGCCTAGATGGTGTTGTTATTGGGCGCAGCTCGCTCTTATTCTTCTTCTTCTTCTTCTTAGCTTCACGGTCTGTGGTGGACCATAGCTTCATCAACAACCCGCCTCCAGTTCACTGTCTCTCTCTCGCTACATTTTTCCAATTACGAATATTCATCACTTTCAAGTCTACTTTCGACGCCATCAAACCATCTATTTCTTTGTCGGTCTCTTTTTCTTCCTCTTATTGGACGTAAGGTAAAAACTTTTTTTATAATTCTTTCAATTTGCATTGTTATAATGTGACCAATCCATCTAATCCGCAGCGGTTTCTAAAAACGTTCTCAATTCCGTTTTTGTAACGGATACGTTACGTGTCGTCTTGAAGCCGAATAAGACCGTCGATTTTTCTAATTATGCTTCTTTCAAATTGTAATAGCTGGTTTTTATCATCAGCTTTCAACATTCAGATTTCAGCACCCGAGGTAAGAACCGAATCAAAATTTTAAACAATTTGAATATCTGCGTTCGTGATAAAACCTTTGATCAGTGATTCGAACAGTTGATTGATAAAACCATTGCATAATACGCCTTGTTGGTCTAGTGGAGCTACATCTCCGGGATCTCTAAGATCAGGTACTAACACCTGAATGGAGAGCAGGAAGACTGATTGAGAGTAAAGATACCAAAAGTGCCTAGTAAACCTGGATCGGCACATTCTGGAACTACGGCCTGCAAAGTGGCAGACTCGAAGAATAAAAGCGCAAGACAACTGGACTCGTCGCATGCTTCAACATCCAAGATGTTTATCCCAAAATAATACTAAGGCGATGGATATGGTGCTTTTTTATTATTGATTTTTATATAATACTTTTTAATTGTTATTCCTTTTTTTTAATATATTCCATTAAATTTAAGAGCAAACATGATTTTTCTAACAGTTGAAATATTCTCGTAACTTTTCACTGTAATTCACTATTCAGCGCTTCCGTTACAATTCGCCTCCATGTCACTTGGTTTCAGTCTTTCTTTTCACATGAGATATGCCCGTGGTTCGTATGTCTTCTTCTATGTCATCTCTCAATATTATTCTCGGCGGACTTCTTTTTCTATCGCCGTGTGGATTTGTTTCAAAGATCTTTTTTACAGTTTTATCATTGCTCAATCGTAGAATGTGACCGTATTATCGAAATTTTTGCGCTTTAATGAATCTGATAACATTTGTGCCTCTGCTAAGTGCTTCTAACACGTCATTGTACCGAATGCGGGGAGATAAAGTGACGGGGTAGTAGTATCGAATTTTCTAGCGACAGTCAAGTTGCACTAAGAGCTCTTGCTAACCCACGCCGCTCTTCAAAATTAGTCGGTGAATGTAAGACAAAACTGAACAGTGTTGCAAAACACAACATAGATTGCCTTTTTTTAGGTGCCTGGTCATTGAAGTTGTGTGAGTTGGCTGATAAACTGGCTACTGAATGCTCTGCAAGCATACCACTCTGGCCTGAATCATTTCCAGGTGACAATTCTGCATCGATTCAACTATGGATTGACGACTGCATGAGATCTACCCAGAGAAGACGTTGGTCAGAGTTGGCAGGTGCTTTGTGAAAGAACCAAACAGGAAGCTAGCGAACTTTTTCCTAAAACTTAGTAGGCAGGAACTGAGAGTACTGCTGAGTGTATTCACTGGGCACAACGTCTGTGGCTACCAAGACGAATCATTAACGACCGAATATGCCTATCCTGCCGTAAGTATGAGGAGACTGCAGAACATTTTCTCTGTAGCTGCCCGGCGTTTTCTAGAATCAGATTTAGGTCATTGGGGTGCGATGTACTGAGTATGGATAAAGTTCATACTCTTCCTCTTTTGGATCTCTTAAGATTCGTCAATGAATCCAAAAGATTTGCGGAAGAGTGGCCTCAAACCAATTTTTCTGTCTTACCATCCAAACTGTATCTATCCTGTATCTATTTTTCTTCCACTGCAACCTATCCGAATGTAGTACAATGGTCAACCAATCAAAAAACTAATCTATCTAATAAAATCGAATGCGAGAGGTATCACCTTCTAGCCGTAGAGGGGCTATATCGTCCCCTTTCTGTGCTAACCTCGTAACTTCCTTTTTTTCGAAATTGAGATTTTTAGTGAAAAACACTCCTTAGTACCACTGTTACGTAAAACAAAACATACAATGTTCATAATGATTATAGAATTTTTTTCAGAGCGTTTCGATTTTTCTCGTATCAACATGTTCGAATTCAAAAACCTCGTATCTGCTATAAGTATCGGATCAAATAAGTTATAACTTTTCATAGAAGTTAAGTAACTCTAAACATTTTTATCGATTTACTGCAAATTATGATTTTGTAGATACGAGGTTAACACAGAAAGGGGACGATACATCTTTCTGGGAATTTTTCTCTTTTGAAACAAATTAATTGATCGACTTCATTAGGTTTCAGCTTCCAGACTTCGCAACCATATGCGAGTGTATGTGAGTGCAATTAACTCGTAACTAAGTTCCAAAACAAGGCTGCTTAGATTATTGTTGCAGCGCACATACCGGTATTTTGATAATCTAGGTGGCCAAAAGTCAATTTTGTGAAATGCATTAATTGATTTTAATAATGAATAAAATAGAAAGATAACACAATAGAGTATTCACTCCACCCCCTCTCGCGCTTTTTCGTCACGTGCGCTACCGCCATATTGGCAGTCAAAAGTTCATTGCTTATCACACTACACATATCTCGCTGCTTCTGGCACAACTTCTACCAATAAGTGCTATATTTGTGGCGCTACATCCAAAGATTTTAATCAGCTGCATTTAAAGCACGATATTAACCACGAATGTCTTGAGTGAGTTTGGTTTATCTGTTTTTCACGCCAGGAGAAGACTCTTTGAGAGTATTCTCCATCTTGCCTACAAGTTGCCTGTTCGAAAATACAGAGAAAGAAAGACAGAAGCGGAAAAAACGCTCGAGAAAGACAGCAAAACTTGAAATCCTGGCTTGCTTGTTGATATGCCAAAAACTAACTTTGGAAACACGAATGATGGTAACACAAGCAGGAGATTTTTCGAAGATCCAAAGTTAGCTGCTGAAATAACCGGAATCAACTATGATCTCATTTATCGGTTAAAAGTCATATTGGAGACCATTTCATGCGGACATAAAGTGGACTCGGAGAAGTATGATAAATATGCATTTGACACAGCTCAGTTGTACGTTGAATTATACCCATGGCACCCGATGACACCGACAATGCACAAAATACTTGTGCATGGTGCATTAATCATAAAAAATGCATTGGTGCCTATTGGGAAACTTTCGGAGGAAGATGCAGAAGCAAGGAATAAACATTTTAGAACTTACCGCCAAGACTTCGCAAGAAAATTTTCCCGAGAAAACTGCAATAGAGACATTTTTAATCGACTTATTTTTAAGTTCAGACCCTTTATTTAGCAGCACTAGAAATGTGAAAAGAGGAAAATTAAAATCATATTTACCGGAAACGTTAAGTTTACTCATTCCGGCCCAACCTAACGAATCTGATTCATCAGATAATGAAAATTTGTAATTTTTTCCTTTATTTTGTTTCATTTTGCTTTAGTTCTTATTGACGTAAGATTACTGATTGAATTAAATATTTTTTTTTTGGTTCAAATAATGTATTTTATTTGACACCTTCTGTGAAACTTGACATTTGATAATAAATAATTAAAACATTAATAATGATGTCTATTTTATATAATTTAACCTATAAATACCCAAAAACAAGTGCATTTTCTATTTATTCTAGTACAAAATGGTTGTATCTTTAAAGATACCACGGTCATTTAAGGGTTAATAAAATAATAGTTCAATAAAAAAAGTCCATTGTCTAAATGATGATGAATAAAAGTACTTAAAACTACTTAAGAACGTTAAAATAGTTTTGGCCGCCTAGATTATCAAAATACCGGTATGTGCGGCGTCTGTTGGAGGTGATGCAGTTCTCGATGCAGCAAATGGGATAAGGAGTAGGATCCATGTTTGTTTCTATTCCGTGTTGACAGGTAGAGTTTAAAGATATAATACTTAAAGTAAAGAAGTAACCCATATGCGGATTATGGGCTCAACTAGGAGGTTGAATTAGTTTTAAAGGTGACACACAGATGGCGCTATTTATCACTTTATCGCGTTGGCAATACTGAATATATATTCATGATAAAGCCTCATCCCTAGGCTTTGTTTATCAGTATCTGTCATTTCGCTGAAGTATAAACAACGCAGTGTTTTCGTGCTCCGAGTATGTCAACTTTCGTGCCGTCGAAACGCAATTTGCGAGAAGCTTTGCTTTTCTGCTTCAGTTTGAAAAAAAATACAGCCCAAGCCCGTGAATTGCTGCAGGAGGCCTACCCAGACCATACTCCGTCGATTTCAACATGTGAGTACTGGTTTCGACGATTCAAAAGTGGGGATTTTCACACCGAAGACAAGGAGCGTCTTGGCCAGCCCAAAAAGTTCGAGGACGTGGAATTGGGGGAATTGGTAAACGAGGACTCGTGCCAAACCCAAGAAGAGCTTGCTGAATCATTGGGCGTTGATAAATCAACCGTTTGCAAGCGTCTAAAAGCGATGGGAATGATCCAAAAGCAAGGACATTGGGTCCCGTACGAGTTGAAGCTGCGCGACGTCGAAGGGCGATTTTTTACGTGCGATTTGCTGATCGAGCGACAAAATCGGAAGGGTTTTTTGCATCGGGTGGTGACTGGCGACGAAAAATGGATCCACTACGATAACCCAAAACGCAAAAAATCATGGGGTTTGCCCGGCCACGCATCAACGTCGACGGCCAAGCAGAATATTCACGGCAAGAAAATCATGCTCTGCATTTGGTGGGATCAGGTCGGCGTCGTATATTTTGAGCTGCTCCAACCGGGCGAAACAATCACGGGGGATCGTTACCGACTGCAATTGATGCGTTTAAGCCGGGCATTGAAAGAAAAACGGCCGGAAACGGTAAAAAGGCACGACAAGGTTATTTTGCAACATGACAACGCTCGGCCGCATGTTGCTCAACCTGTCAAGAAATACCTTGGAACGCTTGGCTGGGAAGTGTTACCCCACCCGCCGTATAGTCCACACATAGCTCCCTCCGATTATCATTTGTTCCGGCATATGAGTCTCGATTTGGCGGACCAGCGGTTCTCCTCGTACGAGGCTACCAAAATATGGGTTGAGTCATGGATAGCCAAGCAGCGGCCAGAATTTTGGAGAAACAGCATCCGGAAATTGCTCGAAAGATGGGCGAAAGTTGTAGCTAGCGATGGCCAATACTTCGAATAAAATATTTTGTACCGTTTTTTCACAATAAAGCCCCAAATCTTCGAAAAAAACCTTTAAAACTAATTCAACCTCCATAGTAAAGGCTAAAGTTTTATAAAAAGGAAAAAAATGTAAAAATACGTAACTAAACTAAAAATAAACGTAATAATTTAAACTTTTTTATTCGTTATAACTCATTCTCAACGTAACCGTCCCCTATTTCTGATACATATTTTCTGTTTTTCTTTAATTTTTTTTGATTATGTTTGTTCGATAATTTTTTTTCGATTTTTTTCCATTGTTTAAATTATGGCACGTACTAATCAAGATGAATTTGAAATCGCTCTTTTGTTATGTAGAACTACCTGCTGAGTCTATTCAATTCCATTATTTTTAAATACAATATTACACGATTTTCCTCGCCACCCTGTATGCATATATTCGTTAATATATTTACACAGATGCTAAAGGGGCTTTAACTATTGTAACTACCAGCATTTTGTTGCCATTTTCTGTGTTTCTTGTTACTACCACCATTGTTGTTGTTAGTGCCGAGGCTACTCTTTTAGCATGTAAGACAACAAATATGACAATCAGATGGGATAAGCAGACAAACATTTCATGTAGTTACATACGAGTACGTACATATACATGCAAATATGTGTGAACGCCGGTCGAGGCTCCCAACACGTCTAGCGTGAAAATTTACATTTTTATTAGAATTCCTCGCTATATTGTCCTGCTGTGCCTGTGTATGCGTATATCTATATGTGTATTCGAGAAAATATATATTGTCATTGTGTGAGGGTTCACTCATGTAGGTACGTGTGGGTGAGTGCTCACTTATTCATGCACATGTGTGTGGCTGCTTTCTTGCCAGATTATTTTCCACACCTCAACACAATAGCAGACTTGTCGGCAGCTGGACCGCTCTCAAATTGGTTGTGGTGTGTGCTCGCAAGCGTGTTGAACCGTGCTTGTGTGGCCTTGTACTTTAGCTGGGCGCACACGTGCACATAAATATGGAGCATATTTTGCACACACACACACACGTAAACATACGTTGTTGTTTACAATGTCGTCTCGCAAAGCCAAAGCACCTTTCTTCACACACCACCACCACTTTTGTACATGCAGCGCAAATACCTCTTTGCTTTTGTTTTTGTTTTCGTTTCCGTTTTATTTTCAGTTAGCTTTCAATTCAACTTTTGTTGGCAGATTTGCATGCCTCGTTGAAGTGGAACAATTGGCTTGTTTTCCTATTTTGTTGTTATCCCATTACTTGTTTTCTTTTATACGACTTTTTTTTATTTTTTTTTTTTTTAATTTTGTTTTTATTTATCCCTTCCCGCACTAGTTCTCACTTTACTTTTATTTTTTTAGCACCCGCAGTTTTACGTATCCATGAACATCTGATTGTATGTGTAAAATATATTTATACACCCACACACGCAGACATGTCCTGGGCGTCTATTAGACGCATACAAAACCCGAATGCTGCCAGAAAGTGGAAAATAATTTACACTTTTACCACTAAATTGTAAACTAAAAATGCAAATTTATTCACCCATAAAAGCACCCGAATATGTTTGCAAAAAATAAAAAGGCACAAGAAATGGTGCCGGCCACCTCTGCGCCGGTTGGTATGCTGTGATTTTTTGATAGTGCTTCGCTACCGGGTATCGGGGTTGTATGTCCACATAGACAGTTAGTTTCGCCTACTGATGCTCTCATGGCTGATATGCATATTACGCTGATATGGCTGTCAAGAGCTCCATTTGTAGCAAAATGTGCGTGCGTCATCATTGCTACATCGTTGCGCGTCATTGACGAACTTGCTGCGTTTTACACACACACACAAACACGAGCGCAAATGTACGTGCCTTTAAAAAGTGTATGCGAGTATCTAACGGATAGAGCAACGGAAGCATCAATAAGAGCCAACGGAAGTGTGCTCTTTGTGTTCCCAGAAGTGCTAGTATGTGTGTGTGTGCACGTACATCTATGCATTCATATGTGCATGTATAGGCTATTCATATACTCATATAGGCGTAGCCTGCATTGTTAAGTGAGGTGAGTACTCATAAAAGCTCTTCATGCTCATCGTGTCCCTGCTATGCCTGCATGTGACTCTTCAAAAAGGGCGCACGTTTTCTTTTGAGTTAAAAGTTTAAGGTTTTTCTTAAATGACTTAACTTTTTTGGAACATATTGCAGCATTTAGAATTATAGGTATTATTATTTTTGAGGTATTGATTTTAATGCCAATTGGGATGAGATCACTTTGAAATTTCTACTTGTTATTTCTCTTACTTCCTTCCTTGATTGGGGCGATAAACGCTTACGCGGGTTTGATTGGCGATTTCTTTTACTACTTTTTAAAACTAAATTTTACCTAAGACAGCCTTAACTAGTTTTCCAGAAATTCACTTCATTCATACTTTTTACGAAATTTGTAAGAATTCTTCTTTTTCTAAGATTTGCTGAACAATTTTGAAGTGTGCAATTTTTTAGCTTATTAAATTTTGGTACAACAAAGTGAAAGTTTCAAGTAGTTCCCAAATCACACTGATTTTTGAGATTTTTCTTTCGGTCTCGGTTTCGTGCATTTTCTCCATTTTTTTATATGGAGGAAAACACGAAACACCGGACCAGCAGCTACTACTCGTATTCTTTCCAAACAGTTTTAGCATTGTATTTATATAATAAAACTAGTAAATAATAATAATAGAAATGGACTTACGGAAATCCCGAATTCGGAAATATCTCAACCCCGCACAGTAGTTGAAATGACCGATCTTGTGAAATTTAATTCCTATCCCGAAAAAAAGGAGCGCTACGTAATTTTTTTATGCACATACGAAGTAAAGTTTCCGAAATAATTTTAGAAAACAAAACTTTATTTCATTGCTTTTTATTTCAATTTTTATTGGGCTTTTATATGAGGATTTTATTTAATAGATGAAAGGTTACAGTATATCAAAGTTATGACAGTAGCTGTTAACACACAGGACAAACATATTTTTTGTATATTTTATAACTTATATTTATAAAAATTTATTTATTTCTGAATCACAATTTGAGTTGTTGAAGTTGAGCTTTCAGATCAGGAATAAATACGGAAGTCTTTGAAACTGGAACAGCTTTTATAATTTCACCTCCGTGAATTAAAATTTTACAAAGCTGGGTATATAGAACCAGGTATATTTTATGACAAAGAGATCAGCTGTTTTTGTAGCGTATTGTTAAGAAGATTCAATATTAATTCGATATACATAAGAAATAGCTCGTAGAGTCACGCTGAATTTTTAAATCAGTTTTTCGCTTATACCAGTTAATCGGGATGATATTTCTGGTTGCTAGAAAAAGCGCCTAGCTGTATTACCATTGTTGGTGGTCCGAATAAGCCATTGGAATATCAGTTAGCAGAACCATGCGTTATTTGAAAAGTTTTTGATTTCTTAAACTATTTGCTTTTACAATATCTTCGTCTGCATCTCGAATTTACAAAGCGACTTCCTCGGAAGTATCTGTGACATGTGTACCATGGATAGCATTGCAGTATTGATTTGCAGTATTGACTATCACTCCAGCTATCATATTAACTAAAAGCTGGCACCATTTTGAGCAGGACGTTATGCAAGGCCCCAAAAATCATACTTTGTTCATCGAAATCCAATTACATATCAAACAAAACCACAAAAGAAAAGAATCAAGCAAGAAGAAAGAAAAAACATTCATAATATTTCAAAATTGAATATCTATTAATATTAAGTTTGTATAGAAAATGTAGATTATTTCATATCGAAGTCAGTGGTACCTGCTTTATTGAGCAGAAATTGTATGAAAGTGTCTTAACTTATGTATGTATGTATATCGATTTCCGTAGACTGCTACAAAATTGTATGAAAAAGTTAAAGTGTTAGAGTTCACTACCAATATTTAGCGCATAGAAATAGTTTTACCTTGAAAAACTTGCAAAATTTTCTGAATTTTTAGAATTTTTAGAATTTGCACAAAGAGCAAAGAACTAAAAAAAAACACGTGCATGTGTAGGTATCTAAAAAACAGCAACCAACTATGCATGCATTCAACACGCACATACATCCTTACCACTCATGTATAGTTTTGGGCAAAAAAGTGTAGTTTTCCATGAAAACTTGCTTGTGATGGGTTTCAGCACAAGTCAGCAAAATTGCACGAGCAGAAAGTGAAAGGTCAAACTTCACTTGAAAGTAATTAAAATCATGTCAAAATTTACATTGAAAGTAGAAACTTGTATGTTAAAAATGAATAGTGAAATATTTCCGGAAACAAAATTGAAAAAAAAAAAACAAAATCTAAAAAAATAGAACAAAATTCAAAATTCAAAAGGAAGAGCAGCAAACAATTTAAAGTTGAATTTTCGGCTTTGCCTCAAAAGCTTCCGGCTGATACTCGAGCACACACAAATCACATACATACGCACGTAAATAAGGTATTTTGCTTATGAACTTTTACTAGTTGATGACTATTTTATGCCGCTTTGAGCTGAAACGCAAGCGAACGGAGAAATATAAAATATATGAATAGATGGTTTTGAAAATATGAGCGTGCGTCAGGTATGTATGTGTTCAAATGCATTTTGTATATGTGGAAGTGCACTCATACATACATATATACATACACGCATGCTGCGGTGAAGAATATGTTTTGAAATATTTCCAACTTTATGCTAATTCCAAAGTGGGTTTCTAGTACACATACATACACGCGCTCATATACATGCATATACATATATATAATATATACAGGCAAAGTACATACATGCATACTTATACCTGCGTATATTTACAAGCAAATAAGTAGAAAATCAGTAGCACAAAGTAAAAGTATCCAGCCAGCAGTCAAAGTGGGGACCGCCGAAGCTGGCTGCGCTGCGCTGCGCTGTTGAGAGTGAAACCGACAAATGCATGCACTTATAGACACCAGAGTGCACTTGTATGCGCTTATGTTGGCCAACACACATCACAGGCACGCCCACACAAACACTTCCATACACACCACTTACACACTCACACACACTAATAAAATCGTATTTTCAACTTAGCGGATTTATATGTGGGGCATTTTGTTGGTAGGTAAAAAATATTTTTTATAGTAAAAATATCCTACTGCCTTCGTATGTGTGCGTGCGTGTGTGCTTGTATGTGAATGTTGAAGAGTTTCTGTGTGTGTCGGCTTGAAAGTGTGTGCGGGTGCGTGACATACTTTTAATGTTTTTCACTTTGCAAAAGTAGTGCACCCAGCCATTACCTACCGTAACCGTTAACATTACCAATGTATTGCCGCGCGCACGCACACTCATATCCTCTTATATGTAGATACATAGACACCTGTGTTCGCAATAATAGGCGCGCGTTAAAATGGGAAGTGTTCAATATTTGTTTGCTCTTAATTAAATTTTATATAAAAATAATAAAAAACAGAAACTTTTATAAAAATTTATTAAAAAATTAATGCTACAGCAAAAATCATATACATAAATGAAATTTTCCAATAATGCTCAAAATTTTTGAAATTCGGGAAATTTATAAGGAGTGATTAATTTAGAGGCATCGGATTTTAAATTGAAATAAAACAACGAAAATGCACATTGATTGGGTAATCTTTATTATTTTTTTATTCACTACAATTATTTTTCAAAGGTAAGCTCTTTCAAAATATTGGTCGTAACTGCGCTGTATTTCAGCCATCCGTAAACAACAATTTTGAATGACTTGCTGGAGAACTTATGTCGGTATCTCGGTATCTAATTTTAGCAATCTTGCCTTCCAATGCCTCAGTCGAAGCTGGCTTATCCACAAAGTATTTAGACTTTACATACCTCTACAAATAAAAGTCCAAAGGTATGACACGATCACACAATCTTGGTGGCCAACCCACTGGTGCGAGATGGAAGCCAAATTGCCCACCGAAACGACGACGCAGCAAATCCATTGTTTCACGGGCTGTAAAGTGTAAAATGCAACTTTCAAGCAGGTGACAAATTAAATTGATTTTTGATAATCTTTTTTCTATGTTTTTTTTTTTTCATTTTTCCACATTCTCGAAATTTTTGTTAAATGGAAGAAAACACGCACAGATATCTCGAAAGCACCCAAAAATGATCGAAACTCGACTGCCTCCAACAGAGTGCGTAACGTCACATTGATGCATTTGTATGAGGGAGATGTGAAAATGCGAATAAGAGTGGAAGAAGAAGAAAAAATTACACATACAAGACATGCATAAATTGCCCAAGTGCGCCGTTACACACACAGCGATTCTGTTAAATTCGCTGAGATCAAATTAGCGGGGCTACGATCTTTGTCCCCTTATTATTCTCGCGAACGTGGAAAGCAGCAAATACCATCCGCAAAAAACAAAAATGTCAAAAATCAATGCGATTTTTGGATTGCTTAATATTTGCATTCTATTTTCCAAAATTTGGTGGATTATAACGCTGCGCACTCCAAATATTTTTAAAAATTCTAAACAAAAAATTTTGAAATTTCGATGAAAATTTGCTGTATTTTTGTAAAATTTTACGTATATTTAGACTCAAAGTCTGCACACTCGAAATGGTTCTAAAAATTCTGAAAACAAGTTTGAAATTTCAATGAAAATTTTATGAATTCTTTTGAAATTTTGGATATATTCAGACTCAAAATCTGCGCATTCCAAATTTTTCTAAATATTCTGTAAAAAAAATTTAAAATTTCGATGAAAATTTGTTGAATTTGTTTTTCAAATTTTACAGTATTTATACTGAAACTCTGTACACTCCAAATGTTTCTAAAAATTCTAAAAAAAGCTCTAAATTTCGATGAAAATTTGCTGAATTTGTTTTTAATTTTCTATAATTTTAGACCCAAAGTCTGCACACCCAAAGGTTCCTAAAAATTATGAAAAGAAATTTGAAATTTCGGTGAAAATTGGCTGAAGTTTTTTTTTTCAAATTTTAGAGTATTTATATTCAAACTCTGCACACTCTAAATGTTTCTACAATTTTCGAAAAAAAAAACTATGAAATTGCGGTGAAAATTTAATGAAGTTTTCTTAAATGTGCAAATAATAAGTCTGAAATTTGTATTTATGTAAATACAATAACTTTGCAGGATAATGAATTATATTTTATGAAATTAAGCAAAAACAAATAAACAGTCAAAAACCTTGCAATAAAACGCGCTGCTATTATTGTGAACGCAGGTGTACGCACAAACCCACATTCCATCTGCTAGGCGCCAAAAACTGGCACGGCATTAAATGAAAGCTTTCTGTTTGTCTTTTTCATGCTTTGTACATGTGTGTGTAAGCACATACTGCAAGTGTATATGTGCACACATACACACATACATGCAATATGTACCTGGCATCTTGTTTCATAACAATAATGCACGTTTACGGGCGTAACCTTCGCGCAGTGCAGGCAAACAGTATAATGTCTGCATGTATGGATGCGTATGTGAATGAGCAAAGGTACGATGGGCTAGAGTACTTTTAATGGTACGCAAATGCATTGAAAGAAAATATAATTTCTAGATTTTTTCATATTTATTATAGTTTCCTCAATTTATTTTTAAAAATATCAAAAGTTTTCGAGGAATAAATCGACTTACTTCAATTCAAGCGAAAGTGCAACTTTTCTGAGAACAAAAAGTGTTTACACCTAATTCTCTGTTTACACGAATTTGATGTAACAAAGAAAAAGAAAAACTTTTTTACAGGAATTGTTTGGTTCTAACACGACTTTCAATATTTTATGAATTTTCCTTGAATCTAATAAAGCAAATAGAGTGAGATTTTTCGACGCATGTACGAAGCGGTTAAATTAGTCTTAGGAAAGGTCTCTAAGACTCGGTAGATTTTGCTATCGCCTTGCTTTAGTAATTTTTTTCTTATTTTCAATCATTTTCCTTTCGGAGTTGGCTTAAAACTGCACGTTCTTTCACTTGTAGAACAACATCAAGACACGCGCCACAAACAGCAGGAGGAGCTCGGCCAAATACCTAGCAGAAGTGTACGCGCCAATTATATATTTTATTTTATTTGTAAGAAATTAATAAATATGTGACTCAAATTCTCCAAAAACTTCGGTATATCGGAAAAAAGTTGAAGCGCACCTATTGAATAACCCGATATTTCTATTTGATTGAATAATGTTCAATACCATACGATGCAGCTCACTGCGGCTTTTACAATTATGAGTTTTCGCCCTTAATAAGGCTAGTGCGCAGATCCCTAGCGCTGCCGCCGTTGTTTGGAGGGTTCATCCCTTCAGTGCAAATTTATTGTCCTACTTACCTAACGACCCTTTGCACCCTGCCAGCCGTTAGTACGTTTCTTGGACTTACCATTAGATAACATTAAGGACGACGGCCGGTGACATTACGGGGTCTGGCACGGTTTGATGAACTGCCACAATAATAAAAACAAAGTTTATTGGCAAGTACTGCATGCCTTAATAGCGCAAAGCTGATACAGAGACCTAACTTCTCGTGTACATGACGCCCGTTTTGTATGGAAAGACACCACGTAAATTGCTTTTTTGTTGTTTCGCGTCTATACATCCAAATTCTCCAGATATTACAAATTTTTATGACCTACTCTTTTTCCTTTAATCCAAAGCAGTTATGAGGATATATCTCAAAAACTAAATGACAGAAAAAAGACTACATGACGGAAATTGAGTCGATTTTCGGACTCAGGTACCGATTTTACATATAATATAAATTCGCTGAAATGATTCTTGGGTAATCAAAAAAAATCATTCTTTATTTTTAAGTTTGTGTTATTTGAACGTGAAAAGGATCGAATTATTGACTCATTGCCAGTATTTTCCTGATTTAGCGCTTAATGAATTCTTCGTCTTAATGAATTCGTTGAAACGTAGAATGCGTGTTAAGAGCTTTTCAGCACCAGCAAAACAAGTTTTTATGTCAAATATAAACTTTTATGTTTTTCTGAAAAATGTTATGATTTTGTCTGGATTTACACCCATTATCATATTTCTTCCACATTGTAAAGTTCTCCTATAGTTAAAAACCGGCGAACTACGCTGATAAATTTTGGGCTTAAAACCCATATTTTTCAGCGTATTATGAATGCTTTTGCGGCTTTTTGAAAGACTTGTTATTATACTGGCTGGAAAAAATTTTTTTGACTCCCTGGGATAGTGCAAGTTCTCTATTCTGTCAGCTTTAATAGAGCAAACGCTAATTATGAATTTTATGTTTTTAGGCAAAAGTTTTTCTAAACAGCATTTTGCCAAACATCATCCTTGGCTTAGCTGCAGTCCATAGAATATTTATAGAAAATTTAATTAATTAAAAGGCAATAAGTTGACAGAAAACTGCTGAATCTAACCTGTGTTTCTTTTTGAAATTTTCTTTTTTTTTCATTGTCCAAAATTGTATGCACTTTTAAAATTTTCAACGTGTACGCATTGCCACACTTAAATTGCTCCCTTGTTGCGAGCAATAAAAAAAATATTTTTGATTTTCTTTTTGCATATAAAATGCATTAAAATTATTGCCAACGTTTCAGAAATCATGCAGTAGTGCCTCTTGCAGATACTTCTGTATGTATGCACGAGTATAATTGTATGTCTATGTCCACACAAAATTTTACATTTTGCATACTAAAATTTCAAAATGTAAATATCAAAAAAAAAAAAAAACTCATTCGCTATTTCAGATGAAAAGCCTTATAAAATACATCATTCCCGTTTGGTACTTTGCATATATTTTTTACCTTCATTATGAGTTTATTTTTAGTTTATGTTTATTTTGGCAGAAATGGAAAGGGTTTTGCTGAAAATGCTTACCTTTCATTGCTGAAGAAAAATATTAAGTGCGTAGTCATTTTCATGCACAGTTTGAAAGTGAAGTGAATGAATAAATTCATTAACTTCCACTTGAAGGCAATTACTCTCGCCTGTTGTTTTATTCTAATAGAATTTTCAGTTCATGCCTCAATTTAAGTGGAGTGCATTATGCCAGAAGTGAGTGGTGGGAAAATTTCCTAGAAAAATTATAATTTTCTAATTACGCTTTTGATTAAATTTCAATAGCTTTTCATCACATTTTGGCATAGGAAAAAAAGAAAAGAAAATAACAAAAAATGAGTTGAGAAAATGAGCCGTCGATGGGGTTGAAATTAGAGAGGTGTCATAAGTTTTTTTAATGGGGATGGGCCGATGTTGAGAGGTTGAGAGGTTGGGGCCATATCATCATTGCAAATTACTTTTTGTTATGAATGACTTGTGGGCATGGTTATCTGTTCTGGAAGTAATGTATGTCTTTGGATGGCTACGAAAAAAAATTAATAATTTTTTGTTAATTTGTGCTACGCCCATAAACTTTTTATATTGGCAAAAAATGAGTTAAGTGTTGGTTTATTGATGCTGCTCATTAGATGTTTTCTATGGACAAAAAAAAATTCTTTTGTTTATGATTTTTGTTTCTAGTATTTATTTCAAAGCTATAATTGCGTATATTATATATGAGAAAAATAAAATTTTGCATAAATTTAATTTCCCTTCAAAATTTGTTCAAAAAACTGCAAATATATTTATATTTATATATATTTATTAAATAATTCTCAATACAGACTTAGAAAAAAAATTATAGAAAAAAAAATTATCTCGTTTTTTTTGGCTAAATGGTTTTAATAACAATAATAATAACTTTATTATTTTCAAATATTTTTCAATCAATCAATAAATTTTTGATATTTCATAACTTTTTATATCTTATAGAAAAAAGAAAGTTGTATTTCTTATAGGAGCCGTTTTTTCAAATAATTTAATAATAAAAAAATTACTATTTAAATAAAAATTGTATGGCTTTAAAAATTTTAAATTGTTATTTATTGCTTAAATAATTGGTTTTCAATAATTAATAGGGTATCAATTTGGAACATTTGGGAAAGAAAGATATTCAAAGAAGAGATTAAGGGCACAGATACCTGTAAACGGCCATATTTTCCCTGACTTTCATTAAAATTATTTAAAATGAAGAAGTCAATATATTTTTTCAAAATTGGCATACAGTTTATTTATACATTAAAATAATACACTTGTTTTTTATTTGAATCATTTAAAATGGCGGATGTACACTCATTTCTTCCAGGAAGGTCGCAGCGGGGCTTCTCGATCGGCGGACTTTGTAGCATTGGCGTCAGTAACCTGAATACAGAAAACCAAACATTTTTTTTGTTATTAATGTCAAAATTTCTATATGAATTAAAACAAAATGAAAAAAAAAATCGCGGAATAAAATACTTCAAAAAAAAAAAAATGAATTTTTGGGGGAATTTTCATACTATTTTTCCTTCGAAAAAATTATTTTCTTGGAAAATTTTCGAAAACTTGTAAATTCACATAGAAAGTAATATCATAAAAAAGATGTGTGCAAAATTTCAAAGAGAGCGGTCAGTAACTTTTCGAGTCATCGTGTACGCCAATTCGAAAAATATAGTTTTGAGAAAAACGTCTCTCCCAGCGCTCGAACGCAAAGAATATAGTCGTCACGGTTGACGTTCTATAATATAAGAAATACTTAAATTTACGTTCTGAAAATTTGTTGACATATTCTTAAAGGATTATACTAATATTTCAGAAAAAAACATTTTTTCGAAATTTTACAGGTATCTGTCCCTTAAATGATAAAAAATATTATTTAAATACAAAAAACTATTGCTGTAAAAGTTTAGAATTATTGTTTATTGCTTAAATCATTTTTTTTGTTTTTTTTTTTGTTTTTTTTTTTTTTTGTTTTTTGAATAAGGAATAGGTTATCAATTTGGAATATTTGTGAAAGAAAGAAATTCAAAGAAGAGATCAAATCACATCGATGTGTAAATATTTTGTACTCAATTTATAGTGAAGTGTTTTCCCCCATGTGAGTTCAATTATAATTTGGCGGCACGGTGGCTAACATCAAGAAAAATACTAATTTTTTTTGGCCCATATATGCGCAATATGAGATGGTATGCCTTCATATGCGGACTATTGGAATAAAAAATCTTTCAAATATGCGCCGCGGCTTCGACACAGGTCGTAGAGGTCTAGTTTTCAATGACTTTGCTGAATAGATAAGGTTACATTTGAGTAATGACCTACGGTAAGTTGATTTTTATACTATCGCCTCTGTGCGACTTATTGGCAACTACGAAAAGAAACACAGAAAAGTTCGAGGTAAATCAAACCTTTTCTCTTTTAAATAAAAAAATATAATTTCGGTAATATTTCACAGAAAGTTCTATATAGGGTTTTCCAATAAGAGGTGCTATTTTGATATTCAAAGAAAAATGCTATTTTTAACATAAATGATCGGTTGTTTATTTCATTATTAAGAGGAAGGTGTGCCGTTAATAGTGGAAAATAACATCAGGCAAATGACCACCACGACCACGCTTACAGGACAATATACTTTTCATAAAATTTTCTATAAAAGAATTGCAAAGTGGCTGCCTTATGTCCTCGATAGCCGCACGAATTCCATCTTTGAGGTCTTGAATCGACCCTGGGCTGTTGGCGTAGACCTTCACTTTCACGTGTCCCCAAAGAAAAAAGTCACAAGGTGTTAAATCCCCAATTGTGATCACCTCTTCGAGAGATAACACGGTCCAGAAACTTTTCCTGTAAAATATCAATGGTTTCGTTGCTTGTGTGGCACGTAGCGCCGTCTTGTTGAAGATAAACGTTGTACAGATCAATACCATCCAATTCCGGCCATAGAAAATCGTTAATCATCTCTCGATAACGCAATCCATTCACGAATAACACCTGTCAATTGATCTTCCTTTATTGGAAAATTGTATTTCAGCATACATTTTTAGTAGATTTTTTCCGAACTCAATCAGAACCTTTAGCGCGACTTTGTTATTATTATTGGGGCATAGTGCCCTACGACCTGTAAGCCCCACACCAAGTTCACAGCTGAAGACTTTTAATAAAATTGAATACTTCTTCAGGCTCCTTGCTCCATATCAAAAGCCAGCGTTGCTTCACTTAGCTTAGAGAAGTCGGCAAACCGAGCAAAGCGCAACAACGAGTTACCACGTATTAGAAAAGCCCCTAATATTTGAAGCTTCCAAGTACTTTTTGTAATTTAAAAAAAAAAGCAAATGAAAATCAAATTTGTTTTCCTACTTTTGCTGCGGTATCATAAAATGTTTCTACACAAAATTGTGGTATATTTTGAAAACATTTCTCTATACTGCCTCCGCTCATAAAGTTTTATGTTTGTTTTTTAAGAAGCAATGCGATTTTACGGAAAAATGCTAACTATGACTAAAGATTTTCACCTCCTTTTTTAATTTTTTAATTTTTTAATTTTTTTGTTTTTGGTTTTTATGGTTAACTGCCCCTCCAGGGAGGTTACCATGGCGCCACGCGCGCTGACTAAGGAGGATATTGGGAAAATAACCGGTCCGCCAAGGCAGCACCCCATACAATGAAAAGGCCACCGTAACAACCTGAGATCAGGCGATCTCATCAGAAGGGCTACGTTAGGAGACAGCCTAAAATTATTATCATCGCCCATGCTTCTGCGTCATACGTTAGGACGGGCATGATGAGAGCCTTGTAGAGAGTTTCGTTTGTCGAGAGAGGACTTTACAAGGACCTTTCAAGGCTGACATTGTTATCGGTGTTAATGCTGGTTCCTAAATAGACGAAGTCTTTTACAACCTCGAAATCATAACTGTCAACAGTGACGTGGGTGCCGATACGCGAGTGCGCCGACTGTTTGTTTGAAGACAGGAGGTACTTCGTCCTATCCTCGTTCACCACCAAACCCATTTGCATTGCCTCTTTATCCAATTTGGAGAAGGCAGAACTAAAATTCAGTGATGATAAAATTCGTATTTGAACTACCAGTAAAGAGGTAGTGGTAGTGAAACACTCATTGAATTTATTTTTTAGTGCCTTGTGCCCAATGCTGGGAAGCGTCTTTTTCGACAGGTCGCGGTCGACCAAAATATACTTGCGCTAACTAACAGATGCCGACATCTGATGGGATGGTGCAATAACAGCAGCACAGAACCGTGTTCGTTGGAAGAATTTTGTCAAAGCCCTATGCTCCCGAGGTGAGTGAACAAGGAAAAAAAGAACAATCCTGGACGATCTCAAAAAGAAAAGGCAAAAGCTGCATTGGGTATCATAATGACTCGCATCCCTACCTCTAGTTTTCCCTACGTGGACGTGGTTGATATCTACTTAAGAAATTGAAGAAAAAAACCTTTAAGAATAGAATTGCATTGAATAGTCAGTTGTAGGGGTTTTCAAATAAATAAAAATACAAATTATTCCTACTAATTGAATAAAAAGATTAAAAATAACGGATGTGGATTTTTTTAAATAAAAAACAATTCGTAGAGTTACCCAAACAACACAGAAAGGTTAACCGAACTTTTTCGAGTTGTAACAAACATTAAACAAATAATACTAACATTTGAACTATCCAAAAGTTTTCAAGTCCTTTTTATCATTTCAATGCAAGTCAGATTTATTAATAAGCAGATAAGGAAATAAAATAGCAATCCTAAAAAAAACCACAAAAAGTCCCAAAAAAGGAAAACAAAAAAAAATTTTAAATAAAAATAATAATAAAAATCACACACAAAAAGCGCCAAAGATTAGGCAAATATGAAAGACTCAATGAAAACGAGTATGCCAGTAAAAGGCAGTGGAAGTTGGCATGAAAAATTGCTACATCTACGAGAAGCTTCCTTAGTTAAGCCCACAATATTGGGGAACTTTCAAAGAATACGCATTTGGGCACACGACAGCAAATCACTTTATTACAAGCACAAACACTCAAACAACACTAACACAAAAAAGCATACACAAAGGCACCTAAAATACTTAAACAACAACAAAACAAAAAAGCATACACAAGGCACCTAAAACTGGACCAACAAAGTGATACTAAAAATTCAAAGCAAAGACGAACCCATAGTCAATCGTCCATCTATTTTCGCCTACTTTCCACTTTAATAGCCTCCAACCAATACATGCACCCATATGTAGCGGCAAATTTTTCAAATATGATTACTTTTCGTTTCGTAAGTATTACAAATATTTGCAGATTGTCAGACTTTTCCAAACTGTAAGTTACTCCAAATGTCCTTTCTCACACTGACAGCCGTATGCCAGTCTTTCCAAATTAAAATAAAAAAAATGGTTATTTATTTGGGTATTTTTCAATATGGTTGACTCTTCGCTCTCCGACAATTTTCGTAATGTCAAAAATGTAAAATCTATCGCAGCGTTGGCATGGTCGCCATTGCCTCGGGCAACCAGCGCAGAGCATCATCGCATGCACACAAGGCGAGTTAAGTTTGTGCTCACCGCTGCTTCAATATATTCATATTTGCTACATATTTTCCAACTTTTCTGTGTAACGGTTGATTTTGCATACCATTTTTTCGAGCTTTACCTTTTCCAGCTTCAGCTTTAGCATCAGTTCGGGGCTCTTTCCATCAGTTCCATTTTGATTACATGCCACTGCCACTGCCTTTGCTCTGTTGGCCTTTGCTCTTCGACGCCTCGGCTCACCTATGCTACCGCATGAGCTAACGGTCGACCAAATCAGCTCAACCTTTACCTCTGTGCATCGCGCACAGCTGCAAATATTTTGTAAGTTTCCTACTAACTTTGGTCGTTGAAGAAAATTTTAAAACGTCGATTTTATGCAAACCAGATTGCTCTTCGATATTCCGCTTCAAATTCGTATAACATTCTAATATCAAGCATTTTTTGTTTTTGTTGTTGCACACTATCTACCTTCAGCGTTGCGTACAAACGGAGAATCCTTCATTTTCGTTTATGACTCTTGGTTTATGTTGGGTATCCTTTTTTAACTTTTAGAGTTTTTATTTAATCTTTGTTTCTTTGCCATGTCCACACGAACTTTGCCCGCATATATGGCGCGCAGCTGTTATTGGGTTGGGATGCTTAGCCTTTCGGATTTTCGTTTTTTAATATTTTTGTTTGTTTGCCTTCACACAGCTGTTGCATAGTTTTTTTCATTAAAAGGCAATTAATCTAAATAAGACTTCTATCCTGGCTTGTGTTAAGCTGCCGTTTTCTTTCTCTTTCGCCTACTCCTATTAATCACGTTTGCTGCGGTTTAAAATTGACATGCAGGCAAAATGCGGTCGGATATGTTTGTGGGATGTACAGGCCGTTGGCCTTTTGTGGCGAGTTTGTTTGCACAAAAGGCAGGCAACACGAAAGTATTAACTCCTAATACGGTCAAGTTTTAATTTCAATTTATTTTTACCCAACATATTTCACATTTCACAATTCGTATCCTACATTTTACATTCCTGCACTCTTCTCCTGCACACCGCTCCTCTCATTTCCTGTGGCGCAGTTTTCTTTCCGCTTCCTTTTTGCTGTCATTCGGCTAATGAATAAATACTGAAGTGCCTTTCACCAGCTGCCAAGGCTTACTGTGGCAAAGTGTCGAACGTGTTGAAGGCGCTGCTTTAAGTGCCGTTTTCTTCGCTGTGTCGCTGTGTTGAATGGCAATGTCCTCGAACTTTTTGTCCTGAAATGGGGCAGGGTAATTTTCAAAATAATTTCTTTCACATTTTCCTTGACGCTCAATTATATTGACTAAGTTTGTGCTTTTTCTTCCTCTTTTTAGCTGTACATTTTTACCTTCTCCTTATTTTGTATTTGCTTTCAATACGCGAGACGGCAGCAAAAATTAATTACGCGCTTCTGTGTTTCTAGTAGCAGGGAAAGTGATACTTTGCTCCACTTCCTTGCATATTCGTTTATTTTAAGCTTCTTGTGATCGATAATTTTAATAAATGAAATATAATAGTAAGTGATTGGATATTAATGCTTTGGCTGACAGAATTGCGTCTATACTGAACCATTACATAAAATATTGGAAATGTAAGTCGATCCCTCTCTGCGTGTAAAATGTATCATCACATAAGTGTTCGAGACTCTGAGACATTTCTCATCAAAATTAGTAGGGTAGGCACTATTTGTGCATTACTTTTGAACTAAGAAGCTATGCCATCTTTGCATAGGGGATATTTTTCTTTATTTAGGCGAAGCATTACGAAGGTATGCAGTAGATGTCATATAAAGCACTTGAATTTTTCATCCACATGTATTATATCGGGTGTGTTTTTTATAGCTGCATGAGTATTATCGATATCGGTAATTATCATTTGAGAGCTGAGATTGGCAAACTTTATTGACATTTCTGTTTTGGCAAATAATCATGTATAATTTAATGCTAATGCTCCTAAATTGGTGAAAATGTACTTTGAAAAAAAAAAATTAAATAAATAAAAAGAAATTAATCTGTTAGTGAAGTTCATATGGTACTCAAGCTCTCAAAAAATACCTTATATCTATTTAGTCTCTATATAAAAAATAATTCTATGCCCCGTTCTATTATCTTCACTTATTTTTTGGGATCAATAATTCTTTTTCTTTAAAGTAGAAGGATTCCATTTCAAGTATTTTGGTGTTGCAATTTTTTTTTAAATTGGTTTATATATTTGAACATAACTCGAAAAGTCATGAGAATTTCACTTTGAAACTTTCAGGGATTATGGCCATGGTTTCAGATTTTTATCAAAAAAATAATAATAACGAAAAAATTTAAGAGAGTAAAGAGTGAAAAATGTCACAAAAATTAAAAAAAAAAAAAACAATATTTGCTAAGGAAATTAAAAAAAAAATACATAAAATATAAAACTTATATCGTATAGATATAAAATGTTTCCAAAATAAAAATGCATTTTCGCAAAATATTAAAAAAAAAATTTATAAATTTCCCAAAAATATAAATATGAAATTTATTAATAGATATGAATTAAAAAAATAATAATAACAAAAAAATCTAAAAAAATGTTATTCAAAAATGGCAACAAAAAAATTATCACAAGAATTGAAAAAAAAAATTTTCTTTTTGCAAAAATTAAAAACAAAAATATAAAATATAAAATTTATATCCAATAAGATATAAAACTTTTCCAAAAAATGAAAAAAATTAAGTATTTTTCCAAAAATTAAAAACAAAAATATAAAACTTATTTATAGATATGAAGTTTTTGAAAAACACAAAAAAATTTCACAAAAAATTTAAAAAAATATGAAATTTCAAAAAAAAAATTAAATTTCTAAAAAATATAAAATGTTTATTAACATAAATTTGGTTCCACAATTTTTTTTTCCCGGAATATAAAAAAAAAATATTTGGTGTTTAGATATATAAAATTTTGTCAAAAAATATTAAAATTTTCATAAAATTGACGCCTAAAAATGTTTTTTTAAGAAGTATTTTGTAAACTGAAACCGTAAGAAAAAAACCTGAGATGTTTTGAAAAATGATAAAAATTTTTCTCTTCCCAATATGTTTAAAAAACTCTAAACAAATTTTTAATTTTTTCTTAAAAAGGTAAGCATAATATCTGAGAGGGGAGTTCTTCAAATAGGAATTAAAATCTATTTAGCTTAAAAATTTTGAAAAAATATTAAATTTTTTACAGCATTTTTTTTTAAAGAATGTCCTATCTCTAATCCCAAAGAAAAAGCTTGGAGGGGGATAATTTTCCAAAATTACAATACAACACAAATTTTTTTTCCAATAATTTTGTAAATTTTATAAAATGTATTCCAACATTTTGTTTAAGTGTATAATTTATCTTAAAACCATAAAAAAAAACCTGAGTGTGACTCTTTTCAAAAATGATACAAAATTATTCTTTTTCTAAAAATTTTCAAAAAACCGTAAAATTTTCTACAAACATTTTTTGAAGTAGTGATTTTCTTGATAAGTTAAGAAAAATACCATAGAAGGTGTGTTTTTCAAATATTATATAAAATTAGTTTGTCTTAAAATATGTGAAAAAATATAAAATTTTTGCAAAATTTGAATAAACATAAAATTTGTTCAAAAGTTTCTCTTAGTCTTATCCTAATAAAAATGAAAAACAGCCTGGAAGGAAGTGTATTTCCAAAATTTTTATACAAAAAATTGTTTCTAAAAAATTTGAAAAAATTATAACAGGTATATCAAACCATTTTTTAAAGGTAATTTTTATCATAAGACAATAACAAAAAGACCTGAGAAGACATAAAAAGAAAAAGTAGAAAAATATATATTGTATTTTATCTTATGTATCTCATAGTTATTCTTGTTTTAAATTTTTTCAACTTAATTTTTATTTCCAGTAAATAAATAAACCAATTTTTAGAAAAATTTACAACAATTTCCTAAACTCTTGGATGACTATATAATAATAGATGGATGACTTGGATGACTATATAAAAGATATAAACTATTTTCCGATGTTTCACTTCAACTACAGCAGCTCCAGATTTGGAGCTATTGAAATATGTAAATATGCATTTTAATTAAAATAAGAATATTTGATATATTTTTTTAAATATTTTAATTTGCTCCCCTAGAATTTGCGATCCTGCCGTTTGTATGACACACACTTATTAGATAATAGTTTTCATTCCAAAAATGCACTTGAAGCCAAGCCTTTGTCTGTCAGGAGGCGAACGCCATTATACTATGAGTTTTTATGTCCAGTACGTCTTCAATACTTTAATGAAGAACTCTTGAAATTACTTTTTTCTCACCAGTGTTTGTTAGTAAAATGCAGATGAATATTAGCATGAATAATGTGTCCCTCAGCAGCTAAAAGAAATTTCTTTTCTAATCTTCGAACCCATTTCTAATTTCCCGTTCGCCTTTTCAATACTTCCTTCCTATTGCCTGTCCTTCTGTAATAGGATTTCTCAACTAAAGTTAATTTTTTGCTCTACCTCATTTCCATTTGCCTCATTTAGAATTAGTTTCAGAAGTTATTTGCTATAAACTTTGACTACTGTGACGTTGATATTTCGCTTTTGTCATTTCATCCCCAATCAATGTCAATTTGTAATCAAAGTGACAAACAGGGCAAACGAATTTGATGCCAATCGGCAGATAGGGTGATACGCGTGCATCGATTGGTGTGCCTGCAAAGAGAAATCCCAATTGATTGCTAAAGCGAAACCCTAACGTAAGTTAAGCTGTCGAACAAATTTCACTCATTCCTCAACGCTTTCGTCCTCGTCAATGTAACATTAAGAAAAAATCCCTTTCATTTGTCTATCGATTTGCGCAGCGCAAAACTTAAAGCGAGGCATTTTTGTTCGTATTAAGGCATTTATTTAGTTCTTTTTGTTTTAGAAAATAAGTAGCAAGCGGGCAGGAGGTAGAGAATATATCGAGCAAGCTTATTATACACACAGATACATCTAAGTATATCTATAAGCTTATATTTATATGACTGCCTGCGTGTAGTACCTCATGGGATCGGAATCGGTATATATAATAATTTATTAAATTCAACTCGGTGTGGGGTTTCATTGCCTTGCCTTGCTTGCCTTCTTTTTGATGCTTAGTGAAAGTTTTGAGTCAGCTTTTTTTTCTATTTGTTTGAGTATAGGTAAATTGAAATATCGTCTTTACTTTGAAAGATGAAAATAATTAGAGCAGTAAATTATTCAGGCGGTGCATGAAATGGTCATGACTAACAACACTGTTCCACACAATTTTTGCATACTCATGACGTACATATTTTCACTACTGTCTGGTAATTTTTCTGTTTCAAAAATATTTTTTTTTTTAAAAAAAACAACAAAACCAAAATTTTCATAAAAGAAAAAAAGTTCTTCAAAAAAAATTTTTTTTAGATTACATTTTAACCTAAAACATAAGAACTATATACAAAAAAGTTAAGGAAGGAGAATATATTTTCACACAAAAAAACAAACTAAAATATTTTTTTCACTGAAACAAAACTTATTTTTTTACAAAAAAAAATGTTTCACAATTCTTCACAAAACAACAAAAATTCAGGTTATATTTTAGCCTAAAAATAAAAAAAATATACATATATATTTAAAAGTTAAATGAGCCAAGTACATTTTCACAAAAAACATATATTTTTTTCACAAACAAAATTTTTCACGAAAAAAAAAATTTTTTTACAAAAAAAAAAAAAAAAAGTAATAATAAATTAATAATTCCTCACAAACGAAAATTTTCATAGATTACATTTTAACCTAAAGAAGAAAAAATGTATATGAAAAAGTTAAGAGAGCCAAATCGTGAGCATAGTGCCCTGACAAGACTCAGTCTTGCGTTGGTTTCGTTAATCTGTTTGGTTTCTGACAGGGTAGGTGATTAGCCTGCCGCTACCAGCCTTAAATGGTGGGAATGCCCACCTGTCGTTGCTTAGAAACAACGCCTTCTTACTACTTGAAGCGCCATCTGTGTGTCAAATTTTTCTAGCAGAAGGATCACACTGATGGTTAAGGACTTCGTTAAACTTGGTGTGTCTGCGCTATTACCGCGATTGTCCGCTTCCTCTTGTTGGCGCCACTGTAGCAATATGTAACTGTGTGATTTTCTTTGTTGTGTTCTGTTTTTATATTTTCATATAAACAATAATATTTTTTTTAATGTGCATGTTTTCACAAAAAAGATCATTATTTTTTTACCAAAATTCTTCTCCAAAAAAAAAAACAAAGGTTTTTAGATTATATTTCACTTTAAATACTCTATACCAGAATTCTTAAAATGGAAAAAATTGCAAATTATTGCATTTTTTTCAGAATTTTTTAGTTAACTTTTTACTATACCTAACATACCGTTATTTAGAATAATTGACAACAGTGCCCGTAATACTTGGATCAATTGACTTGGAATCACTATGTTTATTTTGAAAGTAACTTAAGTCAATATTCTGTTGAAATGCAATAGAGGAATAGTTTCTAAGCTTCATCGTGTTTTAACAAATTAAGGAAAACTAAAATATTAGGAAAATTAGAAAGTTAGGAAAATTAAAAAAAAATAGCATTGGTTTGTTTGGGAAATTTTTTAATATTTTATAAATCTTCCTTCCTAATTTAGAACAATGAAAAAAGTGAGGATTGAATTAGTATTCTTTGTAGGTATAGAAATATGATAATAACAGCTTTGCACTTCCATTTGGAGGCCCTTTATGACCCATTCAAACATTTTTTGCCCAATTTTCGTTAGACAACAAATTAGTTGGGCCCCGACTGATTTACAATGAAATACAAATCTTATGACTGGAGTTGCGGGCCACATTAGTTATTTATAAATAAAGAATAATAACAAAAGTACTTAATTTCATACTAAGTACATTCTTTTATTCATTGAATGAACTTAAATATTCTTAAAATAATAGAAACAGTTTTTTCTAACAGCGAACGCCCCTTGCCTGGCAATAGTAAAACTCCATTTCTGTCATGAAAAAAGTTCCTTATAAAAAATCATCTGCCGGGCGGTCGCTGTAGGTCGCTTCAATTGTGAAAAAGTACACCATAAATATTGGGGCATGAGGGTGTAAGCATCCAAACAATATAAACGAACAGGCACCCATCAACATCAATATTTGCCTTGCAAAGTGACGAAAATTGAAATTCGATATAATTTTTTTTATTTATTTATTATTTCATAATACTGCAACTTAAGCAACAAAAGAAGCAACACACAATAAAGGTAACCTCGTTTGCCTTGCGCTAATAATCGAAACACTCGATGGATGCAGAAAGGTGGTTGTAAAATTCTGTTTTGTTTGCCACTTCAAATGCTTCGCAATATTCCACATTCAATACAGCGAAATTGGCGCAATTGGCGTTTGCTTAGTTGGCTGCCAGACTACCAGATTGCCACTCTGGTACTCGTACTTTTTATATTTCCCCTGCTTATTTAGTTACTTTTTTTGTTGGCTGCTGTCTGGGTCTTTTGCTTTGCAAAGTGATTGCCTACATATTTTGCTATTTTATTTGAGGGTTTCCAATATTCAATAGGTGGATTGGCATGTTGTTATGGAAAATTATAAAAAAATATTAAAAATTATTTTAGCAAATATTGTGAAAAAATTCTACTTACAGTTATGTTGTTCTATTTTCTTATGGGAACAGGCACTTGAGAATTTTTGATTTTTTCTTCATTTCCATAAGTCAGAAAATAATTAGCTCTTGCGGATGAGTGGTTTAAAAATAGATGAAGCATATGAGGAAAATCAAGTATTATGTTCTACAATAAGTGGATGAAGTCTTCTTCTATAACGAAAAATCGGAAAATTTAGAAGTTCTGATTGAGTAATTGTGGCTATCGAGGACTAAGTAGGGTATGGGAGCAGTGTGAAATGAACGAGGCTTTCACATGGGTTTTTATAGCTTTAACAAAGTGAATGTTTTTTTATAGAGATCAGCAATCTACGTTTACTTTAGTTAAGCGAAATAAAAAATAGATTGAGATTGATTTTCTGTTTGCTAGAGATTTTCTAGTAACGCTGGACCATAATCAATATCTAGGGGCGTCTTTTGAAATATCCTTTAATAGTAAGTTACTGAGTTTAATTGTATGTTCAAAAAATGTGATCGTATATCGATGTATAGTTTCTTCTATAAAAACTCAAACTAATTCTGTTCACTATTTAAGAAATAATATTAATTTTTTGACTTTTAATTATTTCAACAAAAATTTTGATAATTTTAGATTTTTTTCCTGATCGAAAATAAATCTCTTTCCTTGAGCATTATTATTATTATTATTAGCTTTCTGCCCAGCGTAGGATATTTACAAAGAATATGTTTTGAATTTTTAGTATGCATTTCACAGAACCGGCAGACGATGGCCTGTGAGAGACCAATTTTATTTAAGTGGTAACTCAGATTAGAGTGGCCTGCAAAGTTACCTGTTAAAAGTCCAAAGTCTAAGCTGCTGAGTGAAAGTAGCTCATTATAAACCCAACCTAATAATACTCTGCTGAATTTCCCTAAAATATGAACCTCTTCAATATTCAGTCAAGTACCATTTTTGAACTAATTAATTATAGTTGATAGATGTAAAATGCTTAGGGAAAAGATGGAGCTTCATTTCTTTGTGTGCTAATATAGTTTGAAAACTCTGTGGCTCCAGTGCAGTAGACGGAGGGCTCAGAAGTCATGGGTACTCCACACCATTCAGTTTCCGAATTCGTAGCTGTGTTTGCCGGGCATTGGACGATCGGTACAGATACGAAAAAGCTAGGCTTACTATTTAATCCCCATTGCAGAAGCCGTGAGAACCTTTCAGAAAAGAAGGCTGCGGAGCACTTTCTTTGTAAATGTTTGGATTCGTCAGCTACACGATTAAAGCCACTGGGTGCTCCTTTCTTGCGCAACATGCCAACCTAAATCCCGTTAACAGCTCTGGCTGGCTTTAGATATCTGCCTGTTGACGGTCTGAAAATGGTATCAAAACGGCGCTGCAGTGCTACTTGGGGAGTGCCAGAGTGGTATTTCAACCATTTCACCTGCCTACCTTTAGTTGCTGAAAGGGCTTTTAAAGCCGCCCAACTATCGGAAAGTATTAACGTTAAGATACCTCTTACCTCTCTACGGAGATATTCCCGCACACATATCTTATTGGCGTGTATTTCTGCCTGGAATATTGCTGGGTAAAAACCGGTTGGAATACATTTTTTGAATTTAGGCCAATTAATTTCACCTTGGTCTACTAGGTGTTCTACCTTCTTGATCTTTGAATCCTTGTACTTTGTTGTTTCTCTCTGAAATAAAAAATATTTTTTTGAGTTTGTTTTTTTTTGCAGATTTATAAGTTCAACATAACTCAAACCCTATGTTAACTCAATTCACATCATTATGTTTGATGAAAAAAAAATTCTGATCAAAAAGTAATAACTCACAAAACAATCATTGTGTCAGTGTTTAAATATTTTTAATCAAAAAAATATAACCCAATATAAATATTTCTCAAGTAACCCAATTTTTGTTTGCTGAGCGCTGAATTAAAAATCAAACTATGATTCTAAAACACATTTTTTGTGTTTTGTTGATTATTTTCTGTATCCCTAATTATGAGCAAGTTTTAATTCGAATAGGAAAGAGAATCTGGAAATCACGTATTAACCATTACTGAGAAAGTATTTTCGCGAAAAAACTAAATCGGATTTATTGTGCTGACAACTTAAGTTGCCTGTTGTTTAGTGCTCGCACTTAATGTGCACTCTAACGGGAAGTGGAGTGAAACTGGCTTAAGAGTTTCAAATTTGCCATTAAAATTTACTGTATGCCCGCTATGTAGTCTACAGTTCGCATGGTCGGAAGATTCTGCCCTAAAATTTTCCGCGATAAATTTCGGTTTTAAGCCAATTTCAACGGTACTTTAGCACAAGCGCACACCTGCTCAATAAATACTCGTGTCTGTATATGTATGCATGTGTATACGTACATATCCACATATATATTTCCATTGGAAATATACCCGGGCAGAAATTTCCTACTTAGTCTGCATCTACTACTTTAGAGTTTTAGCAGCTTCAGCTCAATAAAACTATTTAAAAAAACTGAAACTATTTTTTGTATTTTTATATTTATTTTCATTTTTGTTTTAGTAAGCAGAAATCACCAGTGTATGCAAGTTTCACCTTCCTCTCCAAAAATCTTACATCTACTTACATTCAGCCGTCTATTTAAATATTATTGCGTGTTGTACCTGACATTCTCTGCTGTGGAAAATTTTCAAATTATTATGATAAAAACTCATACATTTTAAAAGCATTTTAGGTAGAATTATTGTGTTTTACTTCTTTCCTTCAAAATATAAAATTTGTAATATGGTTAAAAAATTTTGTGTTTTCCTTCCTTAAAAATTAAAAAAAAAATATTATGAAAACTTTAAATTTGTAAAACTAATAACACGAAAATCTGTTGTTTTTGTATGCATTTTCAAAAAACTGTTAAAAAAATTAAAAATTTCCAAAAGTAATAATGCAGAAACCTGGTGTTTTCCTTCTTTTTTATTAAAAATTATAATAAAAACTAAAATTTATAAAACTCGTCACATAAAAATCTGGCGTTTTTCCTCCCTTTTTCAAAAAATTTTTATAAAAATTTAAAATTTGTAAAACTAATCACATAAAAATCTGGTGTTTTTCTTCCTTTTTTTCAAAAAATTTTTATAAAAATTTAAAATTTGTAAAACTAATCAAAAAAAATTATTAATATATAAAAACTTAAAGTTGGTAAAATTAATTGCAAAAATCTGGTGTTTTAATTCCTTTTTTTTAATTTTATAGAAATTTAAAATTTGAAAAATTAGTCGCATAAAATCTGGTGTTTTCCTTCCTTTTTTCACGTTTTTTATTTTTTATTTAAAATTTGTAAAATTGATGATGCAAAAATTTGGTAATTTCCTCTTTTCAAAAAATTATTATAAAAATTTAAAACTTGTAAAATTAGTCACATAAAAATCTGGTGTTTTCCTTCTTTTTTTTCAAAAAATTTTATAAAAATTTAAAATTTGTATGACTAATCACATAAAAATCTGGTGTTTTCCTTCCTTTTTCTCAAAAAATTTTATAAAAATTTAAAATTTGTGTGACTAATCACATAAAAATCTGGTGTTTTCCTTCCTTTTTCTCAAAAAATTTTATAAAAGTTTAAAATTTCTATGACTAATCACATAAAAATCTGGTGTTTTCCTTCCTTTTTCTCAAAAAATTTTATAAAAATTTAAAATTTGTATGACTAATCACATAAAAATCTGGTGTTTTCCTTCCTTTTTCTCAAAAAGTTTTATAAAAGTTTAAAATTTGTATGACTAATCACATAAAAATCTGGTGTTTTCCTTCCTTTTTCTCAAAAAATTTTATAAAAATTTAAAATTTGTATGACTAATCACATAAAAATCTGGTGTTTTCCTTCCTTTTTCTCAAAAAATGTTATAAAAGTTTAAAATTTGTATGACTAATCACATAAAAATCTGGTGTTTTCCTTCCTTTTTCTCAAAAAATTTTATAAAAATTTAAAATTTGTATGACTAATCACATAAAAATCTGATGTTTTCCTTCCTTTTTTCACACATTTGTTTTTAATTTGGTTTCCTTCCTTTTTTCAAAAAAAAAAATTAACAAAAATTTTAAATTTGTAAGACTAATCACATAAAAATCTGGTGTTTTTCTTTGATTTTTCCAAAAAATTATTATAAAAAATTTAAATCGTGTAAAACATTTGGCTCAAAAATCTTTCTTGCAATCTTTATTTACTCAAAAAAAAAAATATTAATAATAATTTCGAAAATAAGCTGCTTGTTGAACAACGAGAAAAGTGTTGCAACTAGTGAAAAGTACCAAACCACCTGATTCTATTTAGTTGAGAAATACTGTACCCAAATTTTCTTTTAAGTTGATTTGAATTACGCACAGGGCGTCTGCTGTGTACATTCATAAATATATACATACACGCAAGTAACCTCGCGTTGATATCTCAAAGCTTTGCTGGCTTAATTTGCATTTGCTATTACCGTCTAATCTTCTTTGTATATGTATAGGGACTTTCAAGTGCATGCTTATACGAGTATTTTATAAGTGTTTTATTTCAACACCTGTCATAGTTCGAAGCCGTTGGTTTTGAAAGTGTCTAAGTAAAAAATCTGTAATGTACATAAAATAAATCGATTTCAAATAACGTGTAACAATTGTTGGAGTCCATTACGAAAATGGCGGATTTGTAGCAGAAGCACAGAAGAAGAAGAGGACTCTGAAGCGATTATATTTTAACCAAAACAGTAAAAAAATACATATATAAAGAAGTTAAAAGAACTGAATAGATTTCACTTTAAAATACTCTATACCAGAACATTTACAATGGCATAAATCAGAAAATTATTGAATTATTTTTTAGATTTTTTTCAGTTGGTTTCTTATTATACACAAACCTGCAAATAAACCATTTTTTTAGAATAGAAATAGGTAAATTTAACGCCTTTGACTTATTTGCTGTGCGGCCATTGCAAAAATAGAGTTTAAGCTAGACAAAATTACAGCTATAAAACGGAAAATGCGACATCATGAAGGCCTAATTACGACTAAATCTCAACAAAAATTTCACCAACAGCTGTTGCGATATATGCGGAGACATATCATTCATAGATTTCAGAACTTCTGCAACATACCTCAATAAACACATAAAGAATTATCATTCAAAATATTTGTATAAGTTGAATAAAACAAAAAAGCTTGAACTTCAAAGACCCTGTCATTTTTAATGTTGGCGATTTTTGTTAAGTATGTTCCTAAATTCATTACAATTTTGATATAACAGCTGATTACTGATGTTCTTCCGCCTGCTGTTGGTCTGTCTATTGCGAACAAATGCGTTTCCTCTTCAGTTGCGCTGCTGTTCGTCTTTTTATGTGCGAGTGTATTCAGCGCATATTTGAATTCGTGGCAGGTGCTTTATAGCATTTCTGTTTTTAATGAGTTCAATGGACCATAATTCGTGCACGCTTCCGGCACACATAAATGCGTACGGGCGCTGGTGCTATAGAATTCTGTGCCCCGTTGCCATAGTTGGTGCTTTTACCCGTTGATCTAACTAAGGGCTGTTTTTTTAGGTAGAGTCGTTAGAAGTTGTTGCCTGTTATTGTTTTGTTTGACACTTTGATTTAATACTTCCATATCTAATTGCTTAATCAAACGTTTATGGAAAGTAATTGGCAGAGCAAAGTGATTGGGAAACAATGAAAGGAATACAAATAAACATTTTTAAATAACTGAAAATTTTGCTCTTAAATGTTGGTCATTAATATAAAATTTAAAAATATAAAATATGTACCTTGAGGTACACAGATTATCAAATATTCGGTTATTCGAGAAATTTATGAGTGGTGCAATTTCGATCCCTACGTACAGAAAATCAGTAAAAAATATCACTCTAGCAAAGCACTGGACAAACTATGTCGTCAAAAACTTGTAAAAAAAAATGTTGAAAAACGGTTTCAGGATTTTTATTTTACTATGCGTCATTAAGAGTTTCTAAACATGTTTCTAAAGAGGTCGTCCCTTGGCAGCCAATAACAAGCTTCTGCGTGTATTTCTGTCATGAAAGAGTACTTCATAAAAAAACCACTTGTCGTTCGGAGTAGGTTTAAAGCTTTACGTCACTGCATTCGTGGAAAAACATTAAGTTGCACACCACAAATAGCAGGAGGAGCTCGGCCAAACTGGGTAAAAGGATGTAGGCGCTAATTATATAATATATACTATATAAATATGTAATCCAGATGACCGATGTTGACATAAAAATGACTTAAAGAATTGACTTAAAAACCCGATCAGATTCATATCTGGAGATTCAGATATTCTAGAGGTTGTGGTTGGCCTAATAACGTATCGCAACGTGCCTCCATTATTGGCGTAAATAATAGCGACTTCAACTCAATCTAAACTAATACTAAAATCTTTAGACTGACGAGATCAACCGACTTAGCCGCATATGTCAGTGCGTTCGTTAATCCATCAATATTTTTGTCCTGCCGTCTCTTTTTCCATTCATCTTCTGTCTTTTCGTGCATATGAAAGCTCGAGTGGAAATTGAGATATCTAAACAAAACTTGGTAGGTATGTTGACTTTGCCTCCACGTAAGTTGATATGGTATGTGAGAACAATCAAACTCTACCCACGACTACCTTCCACATAACATTTAGATACCTGTTTAACTACAAAGTGTATATTACGAACGTCTGGACTACTGTAATGTCTGTAATGCTGCGATATTGGAATATGATAACTACATCTTCACTGATAGCCAGGTGGCGATAAAATCTCTCACAAAGTAGTTGACAAGCGCCAAGATAGTAATGAAAAACCGAATATCTCTTAACGAGATGGCTCTGTCATTTCATCTAATGCTAATATGGGTTCCTGGCGAGGCGAGGCTCCAAGTTGACTGATAAGTACACAGACAATGACATACTCTTACAGACTTGTAAGCTACTTATCTTTGAGAAAATTGCCAGAGCAGAAAGCGAAAGATGGCGTAATAAACCGACCTGCCGAGTCGTTCAACATTAGTTGCCGACTTTTAACTCGCAGAAGCTCTGCTATGCCAAAATGCTTGGAGTCTTAGCACACTGATTTCAGTTATAACGGACAGACACGTCCAGAGGATGGATAAGCCAACACATGACTGCTGTAAAAGCTGTCTAGATGAAGAAGTGGAAGAGGAAGCGATGTTCTCGCACTTCCTGTACCATTGCCCTGCTCTGTTCAGACGTAGGTTTACTACTTTGGGTGGACATTTTTTTAATGAATTGGAAGATCTCAGTTCGCCGGAACTTACGGATCTTCTAAAATTTTTGGAACATACACACTGGTTTTAGGAGAAATGAGGACAAGCCGCCCATGCAGCATCACAATGGCCTCTTAGTCTGAGTGTGTCCCACAGTAGACAACTGCTTTAACAAGACAGCTGCAGTACACAATCAGATGTGAAGGTAAAAATAACTAATAAAATAATTTTTGTTTTTATTTAGCAAAAAACAACTGAAAAAAATGGATTATTAATTTTGCGCCACTTTGTATATGTAGTGCATTCATTTAGAAGTAAATTTTATTGCAATAATTTAATAAGAAATAAATTTAATACTTATTTTAGAAACAAATTTATCCTAGCGCATCTGTTTATCAAGAAAAAGTTTTCAATGCCTTTCGGTTATCTTTCAAATTTACTTAAACACCCAAGTAAGTAATGCAATTTCAGTTGAAGTTATGCAAGATAGTTGCCTAGATCTATTAAATTTCTAGTGGCTGCAGTATAACCCAACCAAAATGCTCAAACAAATCTTCCGCCACATTGGTTTTCCTATAATTTAAATGATTTGAACAAATAACTCTTTCCACAATCAGAAAATTTGATAATTCCCCATTTCTCCCGTTTCCCCTACTTAGCGTTAAAGTAGATGAAATGCATTAGTTCCACTTTTCTTTCCCACATATGCACATACAAATTTTAGAATTCTAATTAATTTCACTAATTACAACTAAATATATTTCACAGATATAAAGCGCAACCTCAAAGGCCTGCACTGCGTATGAGTGAAATGAAATTTATACAATCAAAGTGAAAGCTTAAAATCAATTACATTATTCTGGTTTTGTAATTGAAAGTTAATTATTATCAATATGATATGCTACTTATGTACAAACATTAAATATATACATAAATATGAATAAAAAAAATATCCCAGTGGGAATCAGAGGCGTGCCAAAATGCTTCATCAGTCACTAGTTTTGCAGTGGGTGGAAATTTCATTTCTTGGCGTATTCCTCTTACTTCAACAAAGCTGTGATCGGTTTATGGAAGAAAGGGCTTAGAATTTTTATTTGATATTAGATACATATAAGTATACTCCTAAGCTCATTAACAGAAAAAGTGTATAGAGTATGGGGCATTAGCTAGCATTAATAAAAAAGTTTTTTTTTTGTTTGATCCATTTTAATGAATGTTCACGTGTTTATTACAAAATTTTGCTAATTTTTTATATTCATCGACATCAAATCGATTCTTGCAGAAATATCTTAAATTTTGCTTGAATAGCCCCGAAAGTCAAGATTTTGATGCAAACTAGTTAAATTTATTGAATTCCTTATAATTTTATTATAGCTGTGTGAAATTCGTTCAGTGAAAGTTTAAATTTTTTGCAGATGTTAAGTCTATACCAAGTATAAGTAGACTTATGCAATTCAAGCCTCATTTGATTTTTAATTATTACTTTTTTTGCGTCAATACTTTTGAGAATGCCAAACTTCTGCTTTTGAATTTAGAATCGATCTATAATTTTTTTTTTGCGTCAAGAATTTTTTTTGCCTACCCAACTTAGAATCAATTTTTAAATTATTTTTTCTTTGCGTGAAGAATTTTTACTTTTCTGGGAAAATTATTGAGAATTACGCCAATTATGCCTACCCAACTTAGAATCAAATTTATAATAATTTTTTCTTTGCGTGAAGAATTTTTACTTTTCTGGGAAAATTATTGAGAATTACGCCAAATATGCCTACCCAACTTAGAATCAAGTTTTTAATAATTTTTTCGTTGCGTGAAGAGTTTTTACTTTTCTGGGAAAATTATTGAGAATTACGCCAATTATGCCTACCCAACTTAGAATAAATTTTTTAATTATTTTTTCTCTCCGTCAAAATTTTTTATTTTTTTGGAAAAATTATTGAGAATTACGCCAATTCTGCTTATTGAACTTAGAATCGATTTGTAATTATTTTTTTCTTTCCGTCAAGAATTTTTACTTTTTTGGAAAAATTATTGAGAATTACGCCAATTCTGCCAATTGAACATAGAATTGATTTTTACTTATTTTGTTTTTTTTTTTGCGTCAAGAATTTTTACTTTTTTGGAAAAAGGATTGAGAAGTACGCCAGACTTCTGCCTATCGAACTTAGAAACGATCTTTAATTTTTTTTTTCGACAAGAATTTTAAGTTTTTTGGAAAAATTATTGAGAATTACGCCAATTCTGCTTATTGAACTTAGAATCGATTTTTAATTATTATTTTTTTTTTTGCGTCAAAAAAATTTTCCTTTTTTTGGTAAAAAAATTGAGAACTACAGCAAACTTCTGCCAAATGAAATTGGAATATTGATTTCAGGAAACATATTTCAGACACAAATTGAAGATCATTGACTTACCACTCTTTTTCATTATCAGTTGTGCGTGGTTTCAGATATTTCTGAAACATAAAATATTTTAAAACACTTGAAATATATCTATTAAAGTTTTTTTTTACTAATTCTCGCGTTTTTGAAGGTGAAATATTTAAAAAAACAAAGTATGAAAATTCATGTTGCCTTCCACAATTTGTGTGTTAAGTAATCCTTTAAGGGGGTATGCCCCTGTGAAAATTCAAAAAAAATCGATTTTTTTTTGCACAAATTGTTAGTATAACTATTCAAGAAAATGTGGTAAAAATTTTAAAGCGAAATTCGCTTTATTCCCGATTCTATGTACACTTAAGTGAGCGCCTGTCGGTTCGGCCCCGTAGCGCTTACGATACGATGCTATATTTCAAACGCGTTTTTCTCGAAACGACTTTTTTGATACGGTGGCAACGATTTCTCGAAGGCTAATGAACCGACTTTAATTTTCTTTTTTCAAAATTTTTGTTATCGCATTGCCTATCGTTGTACGTAGCCAATTTCCAAATTTTGAAAATAACAATTTTTTTGGGCCTGTTGAAAATCAAAAAAATGGTGAAAAACATACATCAAAATTCAAATTACCACCATTTTGTCAAAAAAAAAAAAAAAAAAAAACAACGGCCACATACAACGATAGCCACTATTGGGTAGGCTACTAAAATTTTTCGTTTTTTGATTTCAGATGATTATTCATTGTTGTATCGCTGCCACTAGATGACGTAATTTTTTTTAACTCGTTACGTTTATTTACATATATTAAATTTGTCAATTTTCAATATTTTTTAATAAAAATTTACATCAACATAGTTTAATACACATACATGTATAACAAATTGCCTTTTGTCCGATCCTAGAATAATCATTCCTATTTACAAAAAAAAAATGCCCAAAAATCGACTATTTTTTGACTCTCCACAGTGGCATCCCACTTAAAATATTGAATAATAAAATATACCATCAACAACCTTGGTTGGGTCTTCGCCTGCTGCAGCATAAGCCTCCAATTGTCCTAATTTCGTGAGTCCTACATGCGCGAAATCCCTAAAACTCTGCGTCTTCCTCTACCCCGTTAATCTATCTGAGCCACGTGTAGCCCCTTTTTCTATATCTATGGCCCTTTCCAAAGAGTATTTTTCGAAGTGGGTAATCAGTATTAACCCGAAATATGCGACCAATCTATCTCCGTCATTTGATTATTATTGTGATTATTACAGATAGGTGTACGAGTTGATGATTGTAGCGCTTCTACCATTCACCTTTAGCACATATCGCACCAAAGATTTTTCGCAGGTCTCACCTTTAAGAGATCAGCAACTTCTGTTTATTCGCTTCTCTGAGTGACAAGGTTTCGCTATCGTGTAGCAGGGTGGGAGTAATAATTGAGCCTACAGTGCAATCCTCGTTCTTCTATCTAGGTGGCTCCTTGGGTGTTCGCTCAAAGAGAAATAGTAGCGGTTCACCATAAGGATACTTTTAGCAATTTTTGTAGAAACTTTGTTATCACTACCAATGATTACTCCAAGGTTCTTAAACTCTTTCACTACTTCGAAACCATAATCACCGATTTTGATGAAGTTAAAAATTCACTTTAGTTTTCGTTTAATTTATTTCTAAACCCATATTTTTAGCCGCTCTTTCTATACTTTCGAAAGCTTTTTCCAACTTAGGCAGTGAGAATGCAATAATATCTATATTGTCCACGTAAACTCGTAGCTGAACTGAGTTGAATTGCATATTTTCCTTTGCGTTTACGCCTGAATCCCTGGTAACATTTTCAAAGGTTTTGAACTCTTGCTATGTGCCTTACTCTGTGCATAGTTAACTGAATCAAGCGTATTAGTTTAGCCGCAATACCTTAACTCGACATTCGCTGAGAAGAGCTGATTTCGAATTATGTTATCGTAAGCTGCTTTGAAATCTATGAACAGATGACGCATCGTCATGTCAGACTTTTCCAATATCTGCCTAAGTACGAAAATTTTATCAATCGTTGATCTTCACTCTGTTGACTGTTTTATGTAGAAAGCAACGTGTCGCCTGTTTTATGTAGAGGGAGAGACGTTTCCGATATCTGCCTTAGTGCAAAAATTTGATCAAAAAGTGCTCTGCTTTCGTGAAAACCAGCCTGGTAGCTCCCAATATGAGTTGAGCATCCGGTTTGCGATTAGCGCTTAAAATATGTGATAATATTTTGCTGATGCTGTTCAAAAGTGTTATGCGCTGGTAATTTTCTTAGAGCTGTCTTTTTTAGGTAGAGCGCAAATTATTCCCATTTTACGTATCTTTCGCATGGGTTTTTCGACTCAGATTTTGCAAACCAACTGATATATGGTTCGAACTTCATCACTCACGTATTTGAAGAAATGTGCTAATTTCTCATCCAAACCACAGAATTTAATTTTTTTAGCCTTAATTGTTGCCATGAATCCCTGGAAGGCGGGCTGTTCCATCTTTTTTGCAGAAATTACAAGTGGGTGTTCGGATTCCACGAGTATTGCATCGGAGTTTATCGAAAAATGTTGCCCTCTCATTTTGAGAATTTGATTTTTTCGTATTAGTAATAAGATATAGCCGGCGACAAGTGAAAGCTATATTATACATATTATGACCAGTTTTGACTATTTTATTTTTTTAATTTTTATTGTTCATTATTTTCTTCCTAAAATAAAAGCTCTTTGTCCAGCAAAGACCACACAAATCCAAGTTTCAAAGTAAAAAAAAAAAATTATAAAAAATCCAATTTCCATCCAAATTTTTAATCAGAGCTTACAAAGAGAAATTGGGGTGTGCATTTTATAGCGAACTTAATTTTAGTGCAAAAAAGTGCCAATTTAAAGTTGCCGAAAATGTTGCTGATTTTTGATAATTTTTCTACTTGGTGGTGTTGTGAATTTCTTCCGAATTGTGTATTTCCATAAAAGTTAAAATTGAAATTGAAAACTGAAATTTGAAAAAGTTTAGCCAAGGAGCACCAAGTGATTTGGTGGCTCCTAAAACACTCAGGCTAAAAAGCCCATTGTTTTTAAAACTCTGGAAAGGGGTTAGATGGTTAAGGAGGAAAGGAGAAAAGTATCAGAGAAAGAGATAGGAAAGAATAGAGATAGAGATAGTTAGTCCTGTGAAAATGTTTGAGATTCTTTGGAAAATTTATAAATATCCCCCAGTTTTAGAGAACGAATATTACTCATTCTCATGACATCGGAACCCAAAACTCGTGGCCTTGCTCTAGCAAAGGCAGGATACTCACAGAGAAAGTGCTCAGTGGTCTCCGCCTCCTCCAAGCATTACAGGCGCATTGGGTTCTCAATGATTCCAATGGTGGTCATATGCTGACCTCATGGGTTGTGTCCTGTAATGATCCCGACCATCAACCGAATGTCTTTCCTTCTGAGTTTTAGTAGAAAGTTTGACCGTTTTCTGTTCGGACTTGTCACAAAACACTTTGCAGTTCTGCAGCGTTCTAGACCGGACCATCGCTCTTTATGCAGATTGCCTACATAATCGCTGATCCAATACATGATTCCTGCGGAACTGATTCCGATTATTGGCTAGTGGCCCGCTGACCAACGGTTGGCCAACTCATTGGCAGTTTCGTTTCCTTGAACAACGGTGTGCCCTGGAACCCATATAAGTACAAGCCTGTTTTGTCTTGCGACAGATTTAAGCTTCTTCTTACATTCTTGAGCAATCTTTGAGGTTTACTTCGCGTTCTCCAGGGCCTTCAGTGCAGCCTGACTGTCACTGAAAACTCCAATATGTTTAAATTGTTAAAATTGAAGTTAGCAACCATTTTCAATACATAAAAGATATAAGAAAGCGAGCTCGTGAGATGAGCTGATGTCCATTTCGCGCAATTTCTTTTCAAATTGATTTAGACGATTCGATTATCCACTTGATTTGCGGGTGGAGTTTTCTCTTGCGGAGATGATTGTATGGACCATCGATATCATACGATTAGACGCCCATAGACTTTTTCATGTGTGGCTTACTGAAGTCGCAAGGCTACTATTTGCCAGTAAGTCGCATATTGGCATACATTAATTTTTCAAATAGAAAGGGAATAACGCTTCCCACACTTCACATCGAAAATTTAATTTTTCGATTTCATTGGCCATCAAAAATTTTAATTTTCGTTCTCATTTCACATCGAAAATCTTTATAAAAGTTAAAAGTTAATTTCGGTTACTTTTCAAACTACTTATCAATTTCCCAACTGGGTACATAATCTGTGCATTTGGATGTACATACACATGAGTTCATTACTACAAAATGTGCTTGCTGAAGATCTGCTGAAATAATGGAATCAAATATTAATTAAATCCACACACACGCTCATTAATTAGCCTATATACAGTTAGATGCAGAGAATTTAAAAGTAAATTGACCAATTATTGTAAACACATAGAATTAGTTTATTTGAGGTAACAGTAATACGCTTAGGCATATAGACATAACATTCAGCGAAAATTAAAAAGGACATTTGGCAAACAAATTGGTTTCTTCTTCCACTACCGAAATGTACATAAAACATCCCAAATGTCTGCTTATGCCCTTCGCATTTTGTATTGTGCGCATATCCTTCCCTAAAATATATTGAACATTGAGATATGGGTTCTTCACTTATACCCCGACTACGCAAATTGTTACGTATACGCCATGTACAACATGCGAGTACACTTGTCAAATGAAAGCGAAGTGGGTTAGACAGCGGTGAAATTTGTTACACCGCAGTAGCAATGGCTATTTGGAATTTTTTCAAAACAAAGCAGCAGTACACCAAATTTAATGTATACAAAATGATGTCCAACGAAACCAGTCGCTAAATTGCGACCCATTGCAGGCTCAATTCCGGCATGTGCGGCTTTCAAATATTTAACAAATGCGCTTTTCATTTACTTGTTCACGCTTTTATTAATTTATTTTTCTCGCCACTTCCACAGCAAACCCATTTTGAAATTCAAATTTTGCAAGTGAACCCGGAGAAAATCCTTTTTAATGCGCTCAATTGCTGCTGTTTGTGTGTAGATTTTTGCAGACAGCCCGGCAAATGGTGGTAGGCATCACGGCGTACACGTGTATGTGTATTTGGCAATCATTTTTAAATGTGCTACACATTCCACATAGACACATACACACACATACACGCATAGACACGCGGTTGTGCGCCTAAAGTTAAACCTTTTCTTTTTTTACTGTTTAATTTTAATGAAACCGCTGTTGAACCGTCTTTTTGCTGGTTACTTTTTACACAGCGACTGCTGTGCTGCTCTCTCGCACTGTTCTCATTCGCACACATTGGTTTAGCGCGTAGCAGCTTCGCCTTGCCGTAAAGTGTATTTCGCTTTGTCCGCTTTATCCATATTTTCCATTTAGTTTTTGCAGCGCGTCATGTACTATTTAATATGCAAATCATTTTGAATTTCTTTTACTTTATTTTTTCTTTTATTTTAATTTTGTTTAAGTGTGTGTGTTTGCTATTGCTTCGGTCGCGTATTTTATATTGAGCTTTAAGTCTTTAATTAATGCGATTTTTGAAAGGCTCTTCACCTTTTGTTGCTGTAAGTAATATTTGAAATTCATGAATTTATAAAAAAGTTTGTTGGTTTAGTGCTGTCATCGAGCAGGTTTAAAGCGCGCTTCCTAAGCAGAATGAAAAATCTGTGCATGACAACACGCAGAGAAATTATGTTTTTTAGCAAATTGATTTTTTGTTCAAATCTTCTAGGAAATAATGAAATACATCCAGTTGTTAAGTAACAGATCCAAAGTGAATTCAGTCAAGCGTTGGACTCCAATATTTTTCATTTTCGATACTTGTGTTAAAATCTTAGTTTTAATAAACTGGGCTGCCCATTACTTACCAAATTAAAATGGGCAAAAGGGGTTGGGGACTTGAATGTCCTCCCAAACGTCAACCTAAATTTCAAGTGGTTCCTCCTGTTTACAACGAACAAGATTCTGACGGTTTAGACTTTGAATGTACAGTATCACCTTAAACCTTCTGCCAATCGAAAGCAGTAGCCCCCCAGGCAACTGGACTCCTGTCTGAAAGATCAGCTGGCGACGCCAGCTCCGGAATAGGATCCGGTAGGCCAACCACCCGCCAATTAAAAAAAACCTGATTACAGAAACCTTAGTGGCCCTTTATACCTCCATAGGAAATAATAATAATAATAATAATTACTTTTGAGCCCTAGATAATCCATAGATATCTGTGCGAAAATATCAGGCTTGCAGACTTTTGCCGATCTTATCCATGGAAAGTAGTTCCGTTATGAGCACGCAAATCTCAGGCATCATATATTTGAATCTCCTACAGTGCCTTGCCTAAAGGCAAAGAAATAGGATGGAAATCGGCATTGTTCACTGACAACCATTCTCCTATCAAGTACCTGGAAATAATGACGCTGATCTTCTAACGACAGATGCAGAGCCAAATATTGTAATTTCAAGGCACTATCGTTTCTGACACCGATATGGGTATTCTTGTACATAAATTTATGAAACTGTAATTTTCAAGTTTATATCTTATATTCGTTGGGAAAAAAAGAAATATATTACTTGTGCGTAAAATTTTTCGAAAATTTTTTAAATCTGTTTTATAGTCGATCTTGAATCCAAGGCGATGCTGCGACTACTAACATCACGATCACTTCGATAAAATATTTCTGTGATTATATCGACATTTTCTTCAACATTAAAAATGCCTGGACGGAATCGATGATGAAAACAAAATTGCACGTTACCGACTGTTAATGTATCGGCATCATAAAACCATTCACAATTTTAGTGGTTTGGCTTGCATTTTCGCCTTTATCTTATCTTTGTTGACTTCTATTGTTAATTCTAACTTGTAACTTCTATTGTATTCAAATTCACAACTGTCAATTCACAAGTCATTGTGAGATACACCCATTCTACTGGCTAGGGTGCCAATTGTGCAGTGATCCATTATAATACCTGTGAAAGCACGGATAGTTTATCTGTTGAATCCAAGTGGATATTTGACTTTTTAAGATTCAGTTTTGGTCAGAGCGCTTTAGAGAACCTGCAGTTACTAGTCAGAGACCACCATTTGTGGGTTTCTGCAATTATACTTAAGTCAATGGCAGTGTACAGTTCGCTTAGAGGAACGCTTATGTTCTCTACCACTCGCTGAAAATCCAGATCAGAGTCTAGTATCCTTGCACACTCATCCGCTCTTTCATTTCCCTTCACTCCAGAGTGGCCGGGGACCCAACAAATTGTGGATCGCTGTTTGACTATCAACAAAAATGTTAAGGTTTGCCAGAGCTGAGTCCATTAGTCTTATCGTTTTTGCTGCTTTGTCTATAGCGTAGATCTCAGCTTGAAAGACTTTGCACCAGTCTGGGAGTCTAAAAAAGAATAATTCGTGTACATTACAGATCCAGTGCCATTCTCCATATTTGAGTCGTCAGTAGAAATATGATGACCACTATCATCTCATTTAAGTCTGGCCAGCCAATTATTTATATCTTTGCATTCGTTTACGAGCTCACTATAAGAGTTCGCCTAGCTACAAGGCTCAATAAATTTACCAGAAAGTGTTTAGTCGTACCGCAGTGCTGTGCGTTGACTCACCTTATGAGCTATTCAGCTCCCGTTGTCTTCGGTTTCTACACTCTGCCTTGGATATTCACTTAAAAATTTTTCTCAGCAGACAGCAGCGCATCTCTCAAGAATTCACTGCCCAATATAATAAAGTAATCATACAATGCAGCCAGAATTCGTACAAAATATATATTAAAATTTATGGTGAAAACTTTTGTTTATTGGAAGATTAAATCATTTTCTTTTACCTATTAATATTAAAATTTAATACAAATTGCCATTGAGCATTGTGTAAAATTACATCACATTTGTGGTTTTTTTTTTGTTTTTGTTTTTTAATATTCATACATCAAAGTGATTCTCCCGAAACTCGATTGACATGATTACATTTTCCATGCCAGTGCGACACATGTGCTGCCATTGGCAACTATCGGCATCCACATGGCATTGAAAGGCCCGCCCACTCTGATCCGATCCTTTACTGAAAAACAGCTTTGGCGAAATGAGTGCTGTGTGCTGGTAAATATGGCGGGCAAGCAGCAACCGAATCGAAATGCAATTTAAATACATATGAGCGTATTTTCAGCTACATATATACAGACAACTGCATATATTTTCCACTTATATTTCTATTTGTACTTATTTATATACATACATCTACAGGCCTTCAAATATTTTAATCACTTTTTCTTTTGTAAAAACCATTGTGAGGTATTTTGCGACAGAAAAGTAAAATAAAATAAAACAAAATGAAATGAAATAAAGTAAAATTTAATCCTTACCGATCGGTATTAAAAGCAGGTTTTTGTTAAAAGTATCCCTTAAAAAATACAGTCGAAATAGGTGTAAAATGGAAAAGAGATTTTCGAAAAAAGGTTTACATAGTGGCGACAAAGCAGCCGACGCAGAAATATTTACAGCTGTCACGCTCAAACATATCTACATAAACATATTTTTTTTGCATTTGGTTTGGATGCGCTTCGCCATGATATGCTTTTAATTGCATATGCCGCTTGAATTTTATATTCTCGCACAGCATTTTTTTCTTTTGCTGCAACGAAAAAAGCAAAATAATTTCAGTGAAGAAATTCAATTTATTTAAGCTATTAAACTTTTTGTGGTTCATGGCTTTGTGTTTTTGCTCAAGGTATTACAATAATTCCACAGCAGCGTGTGGAAGTCGTTTTGCTGAATGTAGTTAAGTAATAAGCAGATATGGAATCTGTCAAAAGTAATTTCAATTTCTTTTTTATCACAAAAATATCAATTTAGGTTGACTAGAAAAGCCTCTGTTTAAATATCATGTGTGAATCTATTCTTTTAAAATTGGAAATTACTTTGATATTTTAGAAAATAAATGCTAGTTCTTTACTTAGTTCGAAATTAGTTCTGCACTGCACCACGAGCATCTCAGGCAAGTAATGACTAAGCCCCAAGAGATGATAGATCACCAGGTTTCTACCTACTTACCTTCATAGCTAGTTAAATAGAAAATAAGATGAGTTTTAAAAATTATTTTTTTTAAGTTATAAAATTTGTCTCTGAAATTTTTCTTCACAATTCGAACCTCTTGAGATGCAGACTCACCCTTAGTGTGCGTTTACGTTGGAGCTGCGATAAAAGCTCAAATCTCAGTACCATTTCAGCTTGAACTTGAAGCAAATGAAAAGGTGCAGATCAATCAGAATTTAGCATTCAGTTACAAGAACTATATAATTTTTACGAAACCTTAAAACTGCACTCCATAAAATATTTAAAAATTAAACGAATGAATTTTGAGATGTTTGATAGTATATTATTAAGAATTAAAGGAAATTCTCCAAAAAGATGTTTGCCTCTGTAGCGTGTCCAAAGACCCACTCTTCGACCTAAAAATCTTTTGTGTTCTAATAATAATATAATATTAGGTGCGCAACTAAGTTCCCGCTGTTTGTCAATAGATGCCCCCAGCAGTGTGTGCTAGTCGACTCTAACATAACCTAAGCGCCATAAACCAAGCTTCGACACATGGTAAGGAAACTGCTTCGACACATTAGTGATTTTGTTTTGGTATCATATACTTTTGACCTTGTGAAAATGTCTGATTTTGTGCCGGATAATCGTCATTTGCGGGAAGTGTTGATTTTCCTCTTTCATTCGAAAAAACCGGCGGCTGAAGCCCATCGAGAGCTACAAGAAGTTTATGGAGATGCTGCTTTAAGTGAAACAACGTGCCAAGATTGGTTCCGTCGCTTCAAGGACTGTGATTTTAATGTTGACGACCGACCGCGTGAAGGAAAGGAAGGCCAAAAACCTTCAAAGATGCTGAATGGGAGGCATTGCTCAATAAGGAACCGTGTCAAACGCAAGAAAAGCTTGCTTAAGCACTAGGAGTTACCCGCCAATCCATTTCCAAGCGATTGCATGCTTTGATGCTTTGGAAATGATTCAGAAATATGCAACTTGGGTTCCTTATGAGTTAAAACCAAGGGATGTTGAACGCCGTTTTTTTGCCTGTGAACAACTGCTCCCAGCGGCAAAAGGGAAGGGGTTTCTTCATCGCATGACGCATCGTGACCGGTGATAAAAAATGGATTCTTTATAGCAATCCAAAGAAAAGAAAGTCGTGGGGACTGCCCGGTAATGCTTCAACGCCGTCGTCTCGGCCGGATATTCACGCTGCGAAGGTTATGCTGTGTATTTGGTGGGACCAAGTTGCTGTTATTTATTACAAACTGTTAAAACCAAGCGAAACCATCACTGGTGATCGGTATAGACTTCAAAAATTTTGTGAAAATTTTTGGTAACTTTAAACTAGCGATTTATTATGTTGAAAATTATACAATAAATGGTAATGGTAATGGTTGTATGGCCAAGGCTAAGGACTTTATGCAGTGCGAGTATACTGATTTAATGTGCGCCCTTAAGTACTTAATTTTAATTATTTAGTATTGCGAGTAATCGAACCGACACCTTAGGAAGCAATATCCTCTACTGACAATAAAACCTAATACATGAAAGTTCTTTGAAAATTTTTAATAAAAAATATTCGTTAAATTTTTATAAATTTTGTTAACCCTAGAAGGGTACGGTTAAATTGTAGGCGCTTATAGGTACCGATGAGTAAATTTTACTCACTTCAGAATTTTGTCGTTATTATCTAATTTATTTTGTAAAATAGTAGTTTTAAATGAAAAAAATTTAAAGCCAGCATATAATATAAATGTAATTTTTTATTATAATATGTAAAATAAGCAAAAATAATACTTTATTATTGATTCAGGACACTTTTTTTGTGCATGTTCACCGCAAATAGCTAAGCCTCTTGGCTTGCGCCTACAATATTCTGAATGGATTTTTTCAACGCGAGGTTCATGTTTGTATTAGTTGCTAATCTTTTATTTTGAAATCCTTCCGTTAACTCCTTGTGTAGAGATAACATAAAATTATAGTCGAGATTCTGGGGTTTTCCCACGGCTACACATGTTGTGCGCGTAAATGATGTATGCGTTTATTGCAGCTATGTTCATCATATTTTGGAAAAATGCTAGAGGCCACCTTCTGGTTTTCCTGACATGGTTAATGTTTTGGCACATCTGGTCAAAACTGTCAACTCCTCCTTTTGTTGAGTTGTACACATGCACTATTTCTGGTTTTCCAGTGGTCTCATGAATACTACCCGTACTGTGCATACTAGACGCCAATAATACAAGTTTATTATTATTGGGCTTGTATGATACAACTGTCAAATCCTCATGAAATATAAACAATGAAGTGGATGCGGCTCGTTTTTTGAAACTTTATATCTGTAGCTTCAATAGGCAATTGTGGTATATTTTTTTTTATTGTGCCAACAGTTGTTGTTTTGTATTCATGGCGGAGACGTTGAATGAAAGGTACACTCGTAAACCAATTGTCTATCGTGACATTTCGATTGGTGCCCTTTACATTTTTCAGCAGTTCAAGAACGTAATATTCACCAGCAGCCATTGCAGGTGGAACACTTCCTTTTCCAAGGTAAACAATGGCATCCAACATATACTTTGTTCCGCTATCACAAGACATGACAATTTTGATGCCATACTTGTTGGGTTTAGAGGGAATATACATCCTAAATGGGCATTTGCCTCTAAATCCAACTAGTTGCTCATCAATGGTTGTATAGCTTCCAGCCTTATAGTTCGCTCTGCAAACTGGAGCTAGTTTGGTCATTTCTCTTCTAGCTGTTCTTGTTTCTTTGTCATCGAACCTTAGACAATTTAGGATAAATTTGAACCTTCTCTCAGGCATGGTTGCCTTGTACCTTTCCCCACAGTAGGTAGTGTCAAACATCATATGTGTTGCCAAGTGATTATCTTTGAGAGCAGCGGACAAGACTAACAAACCAAGAAATGCTTCAAGTTCGTCCATTTCCAAATTTGACAAAACCGCGTGAGATTTATCGTATAGTTCTCCCTTTGAATGTTTATTTCTTTATTTGTATAAACCAAAATCTCTTCCAATATGTCTGCGGTAAAAAACAGTTTGAAGCAGCTGGCAGGACACAACGAATTTTTAGCATTTGCTGTTGGGCCAGGGCGAATGTGAACAATATTTTTTGAGGGAGGTTTTTGACCTAGCGCAGCAACAGGTTCCTTACTCCAACTAAAATTTCCATCTTTTCCGATCAGATTGTTGTTACTAGGTGTAATAATTGTAATTACCTCTTCTGTTACACGAAATTCTTGGGCAGCTGATCTTTCATTTCTTCTCCCCTCAATAAGTTTCTGTTTTTTACGTTTGCTGCTTCCAGGTGTTTCCTCCCTTTCTTCCTTTTCACTAAGTTACTGATAAATAAATTTGACTCACACAATTTAGTACGTAAAGGGTACCGATGAGTAAATTTTACTCACTAACTTTTTTTAAATTGTCCACAAGCGCGATAAATCAAACAACACCATTCAATACTTGCGGCAGCCGATTAATGACAGAGTGGGCCAAGCACTGCTAGTGGCTTGACTTTCAGTGTGGCCAACCTGCAGATTTACGAACAAATCTATTCCTTATGTGAGTAAATTTTACTCACAGTACCCTTCTAGGGTTAAAAGGCTTAAAGAAAATTGCACTCAAAAGGTACAAGCCACAATGCCATCTTATCAAGAGGGCATTATCGCTTGAATTTGCTCATATTTCTGCTCCACCATAGATATATTTACGGAATACTTACTTAGCATTTTCTGTGTTATTATCGCAGGTTCAACTTACATGCACTCTTAGACACCTTAATGCACACAAATTCTGCTCTCACTTTGATGCAAATATTCTGTCTATTTAGTATTTGGCTGCCTCTAGGCTGAGCCACTGCACTAACCCAAAAAAAAATTTTTTCTTGTAACTGAAGCAAAAATTCGGGCTATTTTATGAATAAAGGGTGGTTAAGTTTGAAGAGCCGGTGTTGATTTTGAATGAAATACAATTTTTTTAGGAAATTATTCTCATTTCTCTTTATTATAATAATATTGCTACGGCTTAATTACGTATAGAACGGGCTCGGCGGCACACCTCCATCCGATGCTCAAAATTTTCGATGACGCTGAGTCATAATTGAGGTTCTATGTCGTTAATGTGCCGAGTTATCTCATCCTTTAGCTCTTGAATTGTTGCTGACTTATCGACGTACACTTTTTCCAAGAAGTCCAACGGTGTCAAATCACATGATTTTGGCGGCCAATTGACATCGCCGCGACGTGAGTTTATTCGGCCATCAAATGTTTCGCGCAAAAGAGCCATTGTTTCGTTAGCTGTGTGACAAGTGGCACCATCCTATTCGAACCATATATCGTCCACATCCATATCTTCCAATTCGGGCCATAAAAAGTTCCTTATCCTTCCACAATAGCGAACACTATTCACAGTAACTGCCTTACCGGCCTCATTGTGGCAAAAATACGGCCCAAGGATGCCACCGGCCCATAAATCGCACCAAACAGTCACTCTTTGTTGGTGTATTAGTTTTTCGGCAATCACTCTTGGATTATCATTCGCCCAAATACGGCAATTCTGCTTATTGACGAATCCACTGAGGTGAAAATGTGTCTCATCACTGAAGATGGTGCGGGATATGCATTTTGATTTGAACGCCCGTTTTCATAATAAGCCTGAATGGCTTTAACACATTGCTCGATTCCATATCTTTTCATGGTTTAAATTGAACTAGTCTGAAATTGAAAAATGTCAAATGAAATGCCGAAAAAACTTGAGCTTTATTCGTGGTTGACATTCGGCATCGGCCCTTAAAATTTGACCACCCTTTATAATGCGAGCGTACGAGAGGTAAAGATCTTTCAACTTTTCTTCCAATTTATGGAATTTTCTGCTCCGTAAACGGTGCCACCAATAAAACTGTCGCTTAAAAATTTGTCGCTGTCTAAAATGTCGCTTACGAAACGACAGGATAGGAATACTAGTAGGATTGTCACTGCCTATCAGAGGACGGATGACAGCCATATATGATGACTACAGACTATTTTCTGCGAGAATAACCATCTCTATGATAGAGTAGATTTGAATAAAATAATTGAAAATTATTTCAGTGAAAATGGACGTTAGCGCCGAATTCCTGAGATGGAGTCCATATTTTGCCTAAGCGCTATTGAAAATTTCACCGCAAGAATCAAAGTTCGTAAGAGTGGAACTTATCCTTATCCTAGAAATATCCGTATACATCAATTGCAGAGCTTCTGGTAGTAATGGCAATAAAACAATAATAAAACCCCATTCACATTTTTTGTGTAATTAGAATTTAAAAATATGGGGTTGGGGAATAAGTTTGTAGCGTTTTTATTATATATTCGCCGTTGCTGTTTTCATGCTCTTTTCATTGGTCGAGATCAATTTGTTAGACCTCGTTGTTATCGAAGGTAAGGCCCTTCATATGGAAGCGGGAAAGGAACGGAGCAGAAGAAATAATAATCGGTCGGCGCAAGGTCCGGAGAATACGACGGATGCTGAAGAATCTCTCATTCGCGCTTTTGGTAAAAAACCCCCCAAAAAAATTGAAATTCTTTTCATGTTTTAAATCTTGGCAATCGTTTGGACTTAAGCATAATTTCTGCTGGGACTCTATAATGACGCTTTTTTATTTTATATTTTTCTTGGTTAAAAAAAATGTATTATACATTATACATTTTTTTTTATTTAAAAAATAATAGTTTAAAAATTAAAAAAATATTTTTTATTTAAACTTTTTTATTTAAATAATTTATTACATTTGTTTTATTTAAAAGATAATTTAAAAATAATTAAAAAAAAATATTTTTTATTTAAACTTGCTTTATTTAAATAATTTATTAAATTTTTTTTCTTTTAAATTATTTCTTTAATTTTTTTTTATTTATATAATTTACTTACATTTTCTTTTATTAAACAAAATTTATATATTTTAATTAAATTCTTTAAAAAAAATTATATTTTTTAATTAAATTCTTTAAAAAATTTTACACTTTTTAATTAAATTTTTTTTTGAATTTATTTTCGTTCTTTGGTTTATGCATTGTTGTATTTATTTATTTTTTTATTAGGTTTTTGTGTATTTAGTATTTTCGTGAATTTCATATATTTTCAGAATTTTTTTTTTATTATTTTTTTTATATTTTTGTTTTGCGCAACATGAGTTTGTTTCGACCAATGTCAACCAAGTCTTTTCAGTCGAATAGCCCCGTTCGTGCGGTATAGCTGGGTAATGTAGAGCTCTTTGTTGGCCGTGGCATTCTTTTCGAGCATTTTCCAGTGCACCATGCCCTCCCAGTCCCACCAAACACATATAATGATCTCCTTTAGACGAAGATACGGTTTGACTATAGGCTTCGGCGTATCTCTTGGAGCCACGTACACCTTTCTTTGCTTCGTATTTGTGGTTAGACAGCATTTCTCATCTCCCGTGACGATTCGCTACAAAAAGCGCTGTTTATGATCGACTATTGCTCGATGGCGGGCGAGATGCTAAAAAATAATTTGTTTTTTTCGTTGAGCTCGTAATGCACCCAGGCTCCCAATTTTTCGGCAAATCCCATTGAATGAAGGTGTTTGAGAATCGTTTTTTGATCGCAGTTCAGTTTTTCCGCCAATTTACGATTGGTGTGGCGGCTGTTCTCCTTCAAAAGTGATTTCAAACGCTCTGTATCCAATTCTGAAAGCCTTCCGCTGCGGGACGCGTCATCGACGTAAATGTCTCCATTTTTGAACTTTGCAAATCATTTCCGTACTACAGACTCGCCTACGGCACCTTTTCCATATACGTCACATATGTCCCGACTTGCTGCGGCAGCTTTTTGAGCTCGATGAAAAGCAAAGAAGAGCAGGTGTTGAAAATGTCGATTTTTTCCTCCTGTATATTCCATTTCTAAGCTCAAAAGTAATAAAAAATTCAAATAAATAACTCAAAAATACAGTTGAAATAGTTTTGTAGAGCAGAAAGAGTTCTGTGGAATGAATTCTTACCCTTTGCCAAACAGCAAACAAATCCTTGTAAAATAAAAGAAAATATATTATAAAAACACTATTCACTTATTCCCCGACCCAATACATTGAATTTGAAAGACTACATAATTTATGAGACAGATTTTTTATTTTTATTTATTTTTTATTTTTATTTATTTTTTATTTTTATTTATTTTTTATTTTGACGAAGTATTCGGCCAAGGCGCCGATGTAAAAACAGAATAGTAAATTTCTAAGATTCGCGAGTTAAGTCTTACTGGAAATAATAATTTCTTTAAATAAATAAAATTCAATTCAATTCAACTCAAATATTATAAATACTGTTTCGTCTTCTTAAATAATTTTATAGGAATAAAAGAATGCCTTAAATTTGTGCGTTCAATTCGTTCGTTCAATAAAAGGGCGTTACCCAGCCAAGTACTCTAAGTAGATTTAATGATATACTCAATTTATTTTAAATTAATTTCCGTGCCATACACACACACAGTTTCCTATTACACATATGTAATTCCAAATTCATAAAGTCAATGAGCTTACACACATACATGCGCAATATAATTTCGCAATAAAAAGTGGAAAATAACTTCTTTAGGCAGCTACGAAAAATGGTACCAATACAAGCATAAGAGAAAATGTATAGGTGAGTGCATATACGAATATTAAAGTAGTGGTAATCCGTATACGTAAACGATGTTGTGAATAGAGAGCAGACGATTATATATACATACATAAGTTAATGTATTAGAGACTCATTTAACCCTCCATTTGGCAGGTGTTCCTGCACCTAACCAGACCAACCAGAGCCACACAAATGTGGTGATAAAAATTTTTACTTAATAAAATTTCGGAAAGCGCAAGAAAATTTATTGAGATAGAGAGAGAAGAGAGAGAAATATATTTCGTTTACAATTTAGATTAAAAAAAGGCTCGCCCAGACTTAACGTCAAATGCCAAATGGAGGGTTAAGCCGCAGACATGCCCATACAGATGCTTAAATTGGTTTGAGTGTTTACATGCACACACATAAATCGATTTTGGTCGCCTTCTGCAAGGGAATGCCACCCTACCATACTCGTAGGTTGCACTTTTAAACCGCCTGTCGTCGACCTGCTTACCTATCGGTCTGTCTGTTACTCGCACCAAGAAATTATCTTCATTAGAATTCACATTTTAATTCGATTCACGCTGATAAATTCCAGCAACCACGCATATAAATCGAGGGTATCTACTTGGCTTATAGAAAATAATACACCAACACATACATACGTTTATTTATATGCATTGTATATATGTATGTAAGTATGTTTGTATATGTACAAGCCCAAGTCCTTAACGCGCAAACTGTGGATATGAAAACGTGAATAAATATACCGTTATATTACATAGATATAGAAAATTGTGACACCGAGTAGCGCATTCGACTACCTTGACTTTCTGGCTCTCAAGTTACATGACAAAATTACTTGACGTTTGCAGAAATAATGCGCCAAGTAGTGTTGATGAAATTTGAGCTACTGAATATAGCAGGAAGGAGGAGCAGGAATAAGAAGCAAGCGAAAATGTGGGTATACGGAATTTTAGACTTAGTTAAAACGTTCTTCAAGGTGCACATGCAAATTTGTACTCACGCATATACACACACTTATATGCTTGCGGGTATAGACACGATGATAATTTTCCATTTGAGAGCAAATGGAACAACTGAAATTCAGGAGTCTCAATCAAATAGCGTTTTAAATTGAAGGCATAGAAGTAGAAAATTTATCAAGAATGATTATGGAATAAAAAAAATGCTACTAAAAATTTACTACCAAGCAATTGAATTTAACTGCAATTTATAACATTCGAGCTAGAGCGAAAAAGTTCGCAAAAAGGATGGGGTTGCAGAAGCAGCCAAATACAGGGTGGCTGATGAATTTTGCTACATTAAGAAACTCAAATAACTTTTTTTTAGTGTATGGAATTCATTTTTTTTTTTTTTTCAAGTTGAAGGTCATTAAATTTTATTAAATGTAGCTTAACTAGTTTTAAAAATAATTGAATTTAAATGCCCCCCATGCTCGTTGACACAAGTGCGGCATCTTAGTAAAAAGTTGTTCATTGCTGCTTTGAGAGTTGCGACAGGAATAGCCGCAATTGTTGCCCGAATGGATTGTTTTAGTTCATCCATATTTATTGGCTTTGTTTTATAAACTTCTTGTTTACATAAACCCCACAAGAAAAAGTCAGGTGCAGTAAGGTCAGGCGACCTGGGGGGCCAACGAAATTCGGAGTTTCTTGAAATCAGTTTATTGGGAAATTTTCGTCGCAACTCTGTCATAACAGTCTGGGCTATGTGAGACGTTGCCCCATCTTGTTGAAACCACACAGAGTTGAAAGGAATCCTCTTTCGGCGTAGTTCTGGATAGAAAAATTCTTTCAGCATTTTCAAATAACGGTCTCCAGTAACCGTAACGGTGTGACCATTTTCTTCAAAAAAAAATAAGGCCCGACAATACAGCGTGAAGAAACCGCACACCACACTGTCACGCGAAGAGGATGCAATTCCGTCTCGTGGAGTATCTGTGGGTTAGAAGTACTCCATATTCGACAATTTTGTTTGTTCACATTGCCGTTTAAATCGAAATGGGCCTCATCAGACATGAAAAGGCAGTTTAACATGTTTTGGTCTTCTTCCACCATTTGCAGGATCTTCTGGCAAAATTCCAAGCGAATCGGCAGTTCTGCTGCATTCAGTTTGTTAACCATTTGAATTTTGTAGGGAAATAAGTCTAAATCTTTGTGCATTATTGTTTGCAAAGACTGTCGGCTGACACCAAGTTGAGCAGATAAGCTTCTTGTTGAAATCCTTGGATTGCTTTGTATAGCTGCAGCTACAGCAGCGATCGTTTCCTCCGTCCGAACTGGTGGGTTTCGATGATAAGGCCTTCTTGCGACTGTTCCTTGTCAGCAAAATTATTCACCAGTCTCATTATGGTCCATCTGCTCGGGGGATCGCCGCCAAACATCCGCCTGTACTCTCTCTGTACCAAAACTACGGACTCCAGTGCGTGATAGCGGCGGACTATCCAAATTCTTGTTTGCGTGTCCCAGTTATCCATATTAATAAATTTTAAAGATCAATCTGCAAATTAAAACAAAAATGGAACAGATAACTTAAAAAGAAAAAAAGTTATTCAATTTTTTTTTGGTAGCGGCTTTCATCAGCCACCCTGTATTTATATCTTCTTCTTCTCGATTGGCGCGATTGGAGCATATAAGCTGGAGACATATTTCACTATGTTAATACCTACATTTATGCTCTCAAATGTATGCAGAGAACGGTGCAAATTTTAAAGAGAGGTCATAATTTCTACGCGAAAAAATCGGAAGCGCGCAAAAAATATATATTTTGTGGCCACCATACTCGAATGGTTTTTTAAGTGATTACCATTTGGTAGTGCCTGGGTTCGAAACCTCAGCCTCAAATAATGAAAAAAGCCTCATAAAACCATCTGCCATTGTGTGGTGCTATAAGATTGTTTTTTTTTGTTTGTTTGTTTCATGAAGAGGAAGCGTTGAAAGCCTTACCCCGTCAGGCGTCCTCCGTGGGACTTTAACCCGAACTAATCCTTCTACCGTCAAAGTACCGATCCCCCCGGTACTACCGATAAGTATTTCGTCGGGAGGCGGTTTGAGCGTTGGATTCAACGTCAGTTACTGTTCTGCTGCACAATTTCACAAGCTGCATCTGCCTATTACCACCCCTGTTAAGTCATATCTGAAGAGAACCACCCCTGTCGGATCTATACGCCCCCTCCCCCCATGTCGCTGTTCGTTACCATAGTTAGTTTCTAATAGTGGTATCGCTAGTTTACCTGTATTTTCATCTCTGGATAGGTGTGCTGGTTCACGTTCTTATTTGGCGTTTGCGCATCCTCCTTGCCTGCTCGCTATGTCGGAGTTGCTGCATTATTTCACCAGCCATGTGTTGAACTTTGTTCCAATTGTCGTGGCTCTTTAACATCATTCTCGGGCGTGATGCCGCTGCCAAGGCTGTCTTCTAGTTTAGCCCTTACTCTTCTGAGGCGGGGACACATGTGAAGCACATATTCTGCGTCCTTCTCAACTGCTAGTGTACACTGCTCGCAGTATGGACTTTCTCCGTGTCCAAAGCGGTGAAGGTACGCTTTAAAGCAGCCATAGCCATTTAGAACTTGGCAGAGATAGAAGTCTACTTCTCCGTGCTTTTTCTGGAGCCAAGCTTCAACATTGGGGAAGAGACGTTGGGTCCACTTGCCTTTATTTGCATTGTCCCAACGCGCTTGCCACTGGTCCACGCAGCGGTGGTTTATTGATTTTCTCAGTGCCAGCTCAGTGCCGCATCTTCTGAGACTATCCTGAAGGCAGAGCAGACTCTAAGAGCACCCAAGCGGTATGTGGAGTTACTGCTTCGTACGAATGAAGCGCGCTTGAATGCATCGCGCCAAACTGTGGCGCCATATAAGAGGGTAGACCTCACTACTCCAGCCAGGACTCATCTCGGTCTTCCAATGTTCGCCATTACTCTAGCCAGGGCTGCCGTCGCAGTCTCAGCTTTGTTGCTAGCGTATTCAATGTGGTATCGGAAGCTAATTCGGTGGTCTACCAAGTCGTCGAAGTATATAGCTATAAAACTGTAGCTGCCTCTATTTGTGGAAAAACATGAAATGTGGATGCACACCGCAAATAGAAGGAGCAGCTCGGCTAAAAGCTTAACAAAGGGTCTAATTCCAAATTATTATTATTATGTACATAAATATGAGACGACTAACAAAAGCTCGGTAAGTCGATGATATTTTTTATTTTTTTGAAAAATTTCAAAATGGCATTAGTTTTGTTATAGTCTTAAGATGCTTCATTTAAAATTTCAGAAAAATCGATTTGAATAGAGACGAAAAAACAGAATACGGAATAGACGAGAAAAAAAAAGTGATGCAATGTGAGTAGAAATTCCGCAATCGACACAGCAGGAAACTCCTTACTCAATACTTTACGGCTTTCGTTGACAACGCAAGCCTGTGGAAATTTTCAGTGAGTTCCAAACTGTATATTAAACGGACATTGCTCCCCTTAAAACTATTTGTAAGTGGTATTATAGACTCCACACTGGACATTTTTCTGTGGATGACAAGCCTCGATGAGGATGATCAAAATCGTCAACCGATGAAATAAATGTGACTCTGGTGAAGCGAAACATTGGCACAGACCCATGAATGATACATCAAGTGATATGTAGTGAATTGGGCTTGATTGCTTTTCCGGCATTCCGAATACAGCATAATGATTTGCAATACACAAAGAAATCTACTCGATGGGTTTCACAAATTTTGAATCAGAGCCAAACAGAAGCTAGATAAAATTTTGCTCAATAATTTTTAAGAGAACTCTAAACTGAAAGTCTCTCAACTTTAATATAATATGATCGTAATTTGTGATGAAGCCTGGTTTTTTGAGTATGATCCGGAAACTAAATGGCAGTCCTAATGGCAGCACTAAAGTGGTATTGAGCCCAAAAGGAGCAAGTCCTCCGGTTAAAGCAAGACAGCAGATGTCAGCAAGAAAAGTGATGATGATGATCCCGATCTACTTCAACAAAGCAAAATTAGTTGTTGCTATGCCGTTGATTATTCTCGATTAACAAGTGCCAAGTGATACTGATAGTTGTGCACCAAAAGTGCTAAAAATTTACCTAAAAATAGGAAAAACAAGAAACTGCGTCGCTACTACTTACACCACGATAATGCACCAACTCGCACTGCAGAAATGAAGAAATTCGTCTATCGCTATTTTCCTCGGATAAACTGCCATGCCATTGGAGCGCAGGGCCTCAATAAAGCATTTCCATCTGGTCCGGTTTTTGGCGAGCAATTTTAGTACGTTCCGCAATTTCTCGTATTTATTTTAGGTCGGCTCCTCTTCCGGCTTCCTTGGTGGTTCCACTCAATATCTTGTCGACAGACCTCCGTCGGCTCTTTTCGCAGTATCTGGCCTATCCATCTTTGCTTTCGAAATTTTATGTGGTTAGCCATTGGTTGCAAGTTGCCCGTTTTATATAACTTATCGTTGCTGACGACCTTTGGTTACCACACCTTGAGAATACACCGGTTACAAAACT